>NC_071401.1:37666476-40066476 GCF_017976375.1 Cuculus canorus
GTGTACTAATTAATATGGCAATTATCACTTTGACTGAAGCAGCAGAAACAGAAGAAAGTGGTATACTTGTCGATGGTAGAGACTGCAAATCTGACTAATAGTAATATCAGCAAAGACTGTGCTTTCTGCATGTTCTTTAGCTCTACTTATGCTTTAGCTGTAAAAAATAACGTATGTCTCAAAATTTCGGGAGCTTCTTCTTGGACATAAGAGGACACATAAGAGAAAACCAGCAAAAACTAACTGCTAAAACCACACAACATTCAGCTTCACTTCAGTCTCTGGGAAGATAATGGAGCAAATAGTTCTGGAAAACATTTCCAAACATGTCAAGGACAAGAAGGTGATTGACACTGGTGTCATGTCCCACTTAAAGTGAGCTCTTTGGAATCACCAGCACAGCATCAGAGTGACATAAATCTACGAGGAGGAGAGTGCAAACAACATTTTACTAAAAAAGGTCCATGCTCTGAAACAGTGAATACAAAGACTCAATGATCCATATGTGATAGAGCACTGACAAGAAACTGCAAAGGCCAATGTTACCACAACAATCTGCAACTTAGAAAACACTGTTGATGCTGTATAACAATATGCTTAGCAGAACCAGAAAATATAAAAAGAGCCTGATGTTGCTGGAGTCAAAACTAAACACAAAAACAGCCTGCTGCAGCCGCACCTGTTTCAATGAAAAAAAAAAGTTAAAGGAAAAGGAGTGACAGAGAAAGAGAGAAAAGAGTTTATAAGAGAGATAGAAAAGACAGAAGATAGTAACCACCTTCAACGCTCTACATGCTGCAGCATATTTTTTCTTTGTTCTGTGGGTATAAGAAGATGGTAGGTGTCTCCTAGTTTGCGGGTTTAGGCAATTTTTTTAAAATCTCCGTTCCTTCTTACCACTTGGCTCAGGCGTCAAATCGGATTGGGACATGCCTTTCAGCAGGTCTTCTCCTGTAACTATCCACTCAGTGAGGGCACAGGATCACATTTCGGAATCACCTGCTTTGAGACATTTTAACCCGTGCCATGCAAGGTCCATCCAACTGGTGAAACACCTCTTGAGGGCTGGGTCTTAGCCTGAGCTCCCTACCTCAAAGGAGGCATGTACATACTGGACCAAGGTCACACAAGGGCCCTGGAGATTCTTTAGGGAGTAAAACATCTTTCATACGTGGAGTGGCTGATAGAGTTGAAATTATTTGGTCTGGAAAAGACAAAGCTCAGGAGGATCAACGTGTGTAATCATCAGATGGGTTGGGTTAAAGAAGATAGAATCAGACTCTTCTTAGAGGTTATAGGACAATAGACAATGGGAACAAACTGAAATACAAGAAATTTTGTTTACATATATGAAAATAATTATTTCAGGTTGGTCAAGCACTGGAACACAGTTAAGAATTTTCTCTTAGTCTTTAATTCTTAATCTAATCAGAATGACAGATCTATTTTTCAGTTCTATTGTGAGACTAATACTAGCTTTTAAAATCAAAATTGATAAAGGAGAGGTTCATTAATAATTCCCTAAAATTGTTATGCTTGAAAAATTACTAAAATCTGATCCCTCTTTTTCGTGATATTCTCTTTTGTGTTCCTTTAGGTCCAAAGGCCGATCACATCTCTCTAAAGTAGGGATGAGGTGAAGTGTCACAGCGAGTTGTCAACATCCCTTCTCTGTAGTAGGAGTTTTGTATTCAGGGAGAGTTTGATGTTTACTTAAAGTCTGAAAGCTGTATGGTAGCCACCATACATTAACCACCAGGGACTTTATCACTGGATTTCTCATGGCTTTATTGTATGTGGTGTTCATAGAACTGTAGCTATAGCATGGTAGGGCCAATAGTCACTTGACCACTAGAGAATAGCTAAAACCAGGTCAGGCCAAGGCAAACCCTGACAAGCCCTTATACTCAGCACTGCCTTGTAAGTACAAAGTCTATGCTTCTTTATTATTAATAGTGAAAGCCATATTTACTGGTTCCTTACTTTATCCTATTTCTTAGTCTCTTTCCCTTAACATTCAGTACTGTCATAGGTGGAACTTAGAACTTGGGCTCTTAAGATGCTTGAACTGTTGATGAGGAAGGTCTTGTACAATATTATTACTAAGAGTTTGTGCAATTTATGCCTTAGGACTGGCCTTCAGAAGAGAGGGGTTTCTAAGCAGTGGGATCTCAAATATTCATTTCTTAAGAGACACAAATGTCAAATGAGGCTTGAAGCAAATCAACACAGTCTGAATTATAGATTGGTATGCCTGAGATTTGAAAGGATCTGCTCTTTCCCTGGCTTTAGTTATTCCTGCTATTCTCCCTATCTTTTCAAGTCCAGAGTCCGGTACACACTGTATCTCGATAACTAATTTATAAGCTACAAACTGATACAGCTAAAGAAACAAGACTTGTGATCTGAAACTGGGTATTTATATACATCTTGACATAGGAAAGTTGAGCAGAAAATTTAACTCCCACTGCTGTACTTGGCATTAGGAGTTGATTTATGGTTTTTTGGTTTTTGTGTTTATCATCAAGCATTTAAAAACAAAGAGGAAATAAAAAAATATAACATCACATTTAGAGATGAAATATTTTTCTTTGCTTTATTGTTTTTTTGGAGTATTTTTTGTCTTTTTGTGATTGTTTTTCCTTTCTATTCTGTTTCATATTGTCTAGGCACTACTTTTGCTGAAGTGGATCTGAAAGCCATTAAAAAGCTGACTACAAGTCAATTTCATACTGTTATTAAAAAAAGGACGTTTGGGGTTTTTTTTATGTCTGAAAAAAAGTGTGGCCTGTAAGATAGGTAAAATATTTTTTTCTGCTTTTCTCTGCACTCCTTAGTCTTCAGATGAACTAGATTTGGCACTGTACATTTGGGAAGATGGGGGCCAATTCAAGAAAATCCATATGGAAAAACTGAGAATGACTAGGGATCAGACCAATATGGCCTCTAAATTAAGACAGTTTATACTAAGGAAATATGCTTATATTCAACATGTAAAAAAACCTACCTAACTGAAAAAAGGAGGCAATAATTGACTTCCTATATCTACAATTAAGCAAGAAAGGGAGTTAAACCACAATAAGCAAAACTCAGGACAGAAATGAGGAAAAACTTCACCATGATAGGAACACTGCTCTCTACAACTACCTGTAGAGGAGGATGCTGGCCTCTTCTCCCAAGGGGAGGTTCAGACTGGATATCAGAAAAAAAAAAAAAAAATCTCACAGAAAGGGTCATTTGGCACTGGCAGAGGCTGCCCAGGGAGGTTTTTTAGTCACCATCAGTGGAGGTATTTAAAAGATGGGTAGATGAGGTGCTCAGGAATATGGTTTAGTGGCAGATAAGATTGGTTGGACTCGATGATCTAAGAGATCTTTTACAATCTGGTAATTTTATGATTCTATGACTAGTGTACCCTGTCTAGGCTGCTCCATGTCTGTGTTGCACAGTAGTTATACTCTTGTACCCTGCTGAGCTTGACTTTGCCTTGCTTTCCTGGTTCGAGCTCCAATTTACCTTTTCATTACAAACTTGCATGACAGTCTATTGGCTAAACCTGGTTACCATCACTGGATGGCATCACTGCTCTTCTTGTTTGGGTGCTGTGGGTCTGGAGGAGGTCATTGTCTTCCCTGCCTTGCTATCATTCCTAGCTTACATCATCTTATAAGACAGTTAAACCCTGACATATGCATTGCAGGAGGTCCTTAAGAACAAGATGAAATACTTTTGAAAAAATAGGACAGATGTAACTGAGTTAGTTTTGAGACAGGGAGATATATTACATAAACTCTTTTTAAGCCTTCTAGGTTTGCTTTTTTTATTATAATACAAGTAATTCTTACAATAATTTATATATGTGCTTCAAAGTTTTATTATTTACAGGTATTTCATGTGATTAGATATCAGATTATTGAAGGATTTAATTTTTTAATGTTATTATTTATACAATGTCTATTATATATGTCAAAGAATCTGCCTCTGATTTTTCTTCTCTATTTTATACAGGTATTGATTGCCAGCTAAAGAATCAGATATTTCTGTGTTAAAAAAAAATACAAAAAACCACTGTCAGGGAAAGGAAAGAGAAAGGATTAAAGAATAACTGTGTATGCCAGGCATCCAACAGTGAAACTCTCTGAGGATTTAACATAACGCAAGATACTACTATTCTAACAAGTCTCTTTATGTTCATGCTTTGTAGCAGAAGGTATTAGAGAGATAAAGGAATATATTTCTTTTTTTGTGCAGCTTTTAAAACGGTGGAGTCATCACATCCCATTGCTACACTGCACAGTAATTGATCTAAGATAAGATAAAACAAGGACGTACTAACATCATGTAGGAAAAAAGGAATCTTATTTACATGGTGACTCTAGGCCCTCTCATCTACGTGGTCAAGGTAAAAGGCTATGAGAACTCAGAAACTGGGAGTCATGTAATTGCCCTAGTAACTCTATCGTGTTAAATTTGTATTCTTAGTCATGAGAAAGTAGTAAGAGTATAAGCAGATAGAGAAAATATTTTCAGCCTTTTCACCTGTTTTCTGGTGTGACCGCTTACGCTTTTCACGTCAAGTTTCTCACAAAAACCCAATGGGTCTTTGTTGACTGTAATTATGTGATGAGTGATAGCAGACACTAAGTCACGCTTAGCAGCAACATTTAAAATCAGCACTATTTTTTAAAAAAATATTTCAATGACTGTATTTTATGATTACACAACCAATAAATATTTAGTTTATTTCCAACTATAGGAAAACATAACAAAAAATAAATGCTGTTCTGATACATATGAGAAATCACTTTCCAGTAATTTACAATCAAAAATCTAACAGCTGATTCAGTCTGGGATTGATTTTGAACCTATGTTTAGAAATCTAAATGTTAGCCTTCAGAATCTGAGCAAGGATCACTTTGTAATCAGCAAAAATAGACATCTCCAGAATAAATTTCAGTTTGTTGTAAGGCAAACATCTACCATACATTAGATGTGGAGGTATTCATTCCTCTCCTTTGGCCGTAATGAGAGCTTAGGATAATTTAGATGGCAGCTGGTAGAGATACAAATTTAGATGAAATTGCTGTATACCCAAATATGACAGTAAGTTTAAAAGGCTCTTTTCCATGAAATTCAACTAAATTTAAAGCCCATTTCAAGGAATAAAATGCATCTCATCTACCTAATCATACTTCTCAGGGCTAATAAATTAAACACATCCAGGATCATTTCCTGACACTGAAGCAAGCTGCCACAGAAATGTTTGTGCCCGTACTATTGAACTCTGTTGCTCTCCAAACAAGTATACCCACAGCCACTCAAAGGGGACTGTGCTCTCGCCTAAGTGGCACTACAGACTGCCAGCTGGGCCAAGTTAGATTGTGCCTGGATTTGTTACCATGGGTTAGCTAAATAAACAGTCCCAGAGCCTAAGAATACTCTGTGGCACTGGCTTAATTTATTAAATAATTCATGTCTGTCAATGCATTTTACTGTGGTTATATAAAATACAAAATTACTGCCATATTAGTAGACTACATTACTGACAGGCACTGTTCTGGTTTTTACCCATGAAACAATTGTGTTCACATTAACTGAAATAGACAACATGAAGTGAAAATGAATGTGTGTTAGCCAGGATAGCAACAAACAAGTGATTTCTTAGTATACATTTCCATGTTTTTCAAACTCTTAAAAGGAACACTGAAGCACTGCACAGATATATTAATTCAGCACTTCAGAGCTCTACAAAATGGTACACTGTATTCCTTTTCAACCTCTGGTCCAGGATTTTAGGTAATAAAGAAAACAAAATGTTAAAATGGATTTTCTTGTTCATACAGCACCTGTAGATTGTATACGCTAGGGTCACCCTAAATTAGCATTTCAAAATTCTGTTTTAATGTCATGCAGAGCTAATTCTAGGGGTAGCAAACAGGAAAATGCTGGTTTCTGGCCAAAGAAAAAGACCTCCTAGGTAAGTTAGACAACCATGAAAATGGGAAGTAAAAACGGCCAATAGCAACAACCTGGTGAACAAGAAAGCCATCACTTTAAAACTTTGTATTTGAATGCCGTTAGATTTCAATGATATCTTAAACATATTAAACATCTGAACATCCAATCAGTAAGTCAAATTTAGAGAAATTTGTATTTTACCAGAACAGTGGTAAGCTCAAATGAATATAATAATATTTTTTTTTCCTTTTATTTTGAACCAAAGACACATTTCTCACTGGTGTGGTTTTGGGATATTTCAATGGAAAATTTCACTTGAGCAGCTTTGCCTTAACAAATTACAAAAGCCTACAAGCATCTCTGTATGCAAAACCTAGAAAGAGCTACTAAAGAAGCCACTGTTGGGGTTTCTGTTCACATCATTTTGTGGTGCAGCATTTTGGGCCAAACTCTGGCAAAGGGAATGGTAGCTAATTCTGCAAATGCAATTGAAATTCAGTTTTTTCCTTCTGAAATTCAAACATCAGAGCTGGCTCCTTAGTGTTTTCACACTGAAATGGTAATGGCCTAAATGTCAAATACCTTCAGTAAGCACTTCTATTCAGTAAACTTTTTGCTCTATACTTTAGCAATTAGACACAAGGCCAAATTATTCTCCAAATGCCAGAATGTCATGGTATTACAGAGCATAGGTCGAAGCTAATTTGTAAAAGATACACATCTTAAGATGGAAGCAAAATATATCATCAGCTACTTTACATTCTTTATATGACTGCACTAGGTCTGTGTACTAAGTTCTTCAAAATTTATTAAACAAAACATACTTTTATGTTTTAATCTATCCTATTTGTTTAATATTCATTCTACTGTTCTCCTTTGTCTTCACACCTTTCATTTTTTTACTATCTAGAGAAAGTTCCTTTAGTTTCATTGAAGTTCATGAGATATTAGGCAAGTATAAATATTTTGTTGCCCACATAATCAAGTATAGTGGCTAGTGTCATAAGAAGAAAAAAAGAGTTCAGTTAATTTTTCGTTGCACATGTGTTTAAATTTTCTTTTGTTTTCTATTGCTCACATCTTTTATTGTCCCTAACAGGAAGAGATGTTTTGAAAGATGTTTCAACATTACTGCATTTTATTCAAAATAGTGATTATTATTTTTTTTTTTTAAATAAGTCTCCTTCTGCAAGAAGGAGAAGCTGGAAACAAAAAATGAACAATGAAATAAAATAGCTCAGGTCACTTATAAATAGCCACTCCATGGCATGCAATGGATCTTCTTCTCTGTCCTTTTAGATTTAAAACTGATTCTACAGTAAAATTATTAAATGTTTTTATAAGTGAAAGAGAAAGTGTAGATTTTTTTTTTCTTTTTGTAGTAGCTCTGGAAAGATCCATAGGTTCCAGTGTAAGCAAAAGAAAAAAAAAAACGGTTAAAACCATTTAAGAATGCCAATGGTGTAATCAGGCAATGAGATCAAACTGGAGTCAGTGCTATATTTTCTCACTGTCAGCAGAAGTCCTTTCTCATTTGTGTTTCATATCAGATTTTATTTTCCTCCACAGACAGGTTATCTATCTTATCTATCTGATCTATCTTTCTATTTTTCTATCATTCTGCCTATATATATGATTTTTTCTTGATACACTCATATATATACATACACCACCATTTTTTTTAGATTTTGGAGAACCGATAAGTTTGTAAAGGTAAAAACACCAAAATTAATAGGAGTTAAGGAAACTAAAAATGTCTTTAAGCATCCCACTTTTTTTCCATAAGAATGAAGTTAAACTATAACCTATGAAGACATATTTAAGTTGCAAAATTTTTTTTAAAAAAAATGACTCTTTCATTTTGTTTCTTAATTCCAGGATAGTGCTAAGACAGAGACAGATTGACACGCTGGACAGCAAGCAACTGTAGAAAGAAAATTGTCTGTAAAAGCTTGTTTAAAATTCCAGCAAGGCTGATATCCAATTAATAGCAAAACCTGCATGAACTATGGCAACAAGAAGATTCCATTTTGTGAATAAGAATCAATTATTAAAAGAGAACTCTATATAAGAAATATATAAAATGTTCTCCCTTTACTCTTTTCATCAGACTTCAAAGGGAGTTTTCTCAAACGCATTAAGAATATACTATAACTCAAAGGTTTCATTTATGTTGTTATATTAGTTGCGAGAGACAGGAGAACTGAAATATGCACACTGTAAAAAGAGAAGTTTTGTTTCTTCTAAAAAGTAGTGATAAATCTGGCATCAGAAGTTTTCCACAGACTTTTAAATTTCAAACAGAGAAGAATACTTTATGATTTCTGGAACTATCTGAAATAAGACAAAGAAATCAATAAAATCTGCATTAAATAAAATTGACTTAGCCAGTCCGATTTTGGTAAAGATCAAAGATTGGGGAAAGACAATAGTACTGAGCAATGAGGGCATTTCTGCACTATGTGTGGGTGAAACTAATAATGGAATGCCATGGCCAGTTCTAAAGTCTGTAGTCCAAGAAATAAAAAAAAAAAAAAACCTGCAGAAAACTCAAAGGCCAAAGGAACTATTCTTAACTTTAAAAGCATTCTGAATAGTTTGAAATACCACATATTCAGTCATATTAGTACAACAAAAATAAGGTACAATTTGACACTATATATATAGAATGAAAAATTGATAACAGGAAATATTTTAAAATAGGAGAAAACAACAAAATTACACTTACTGAGATGATCGATTAATCAATAGTAAAAATAATCAGGTGGACATTTTATTACTGGCGTCCTTGGATATTTATCTAAAAATATATTTTAATTGAATTAAAAATGAACAAAGAGAAGCCTTATTTATTTTTTCTTGCATTGAAATATAGTAAAATGTTGTTTGCTGCTTTTTGTGTAAGACTAAGCTATGCTGACCATTCTTAACAAACCAGTAACCATTAGAAAATTAGAACATCTTTACAAAACTGTATTTTCCCTTTTTTTATCCTCTGAAAGATGTATGTGAAAGGTCAGTGACCTGTAAATTGTCATTTACTTATCTCTAAAACATCTGAGATGAGGTAGTACAAGAAACAGCAGTTGTACAGTCTTTCTTAGGAACCTGGTCCTGCAGTATAAACTTTCACAGACTCTAGAGATTTCTTATAAACATATGAATATCCCACCCTAGACAGAGTTGATAGTCAATAGGCAATAATTCTTTTGAAGCGTCTTTAAAGTATCCTCATCCTTTAACATAATAAGAATAACAAGTCTAAACAGTGGCTGGTGTCTAACTCACGCCATATACATTCTTGCTCTACACAGTTAAATCATTATCTATAATGTGGAATAGTCTGTTGCATTTTCCAGAAACTGAAAAGCACACTTATTTTCCTATCACTATGCTGATTATCTATTTATGGATACATAAAGCAATTTCTGAAGCTGGAGAAGATGTTAAAGCACTGAGCATGTTTACTTTGTATGTGAAAATACCCTGGAGACATAACTGTGAATGATGACCTACAAATAAAAGAAGGTTTAAGATATAAATCACAAAGACAATACAGCAAAGAAAGAAAGATAGAAAAAAAAAAAGAAAGAGGGAAAATGTAACAATAAGTTTTGTAACTGTTAATAAAGGCGATGCGAAAATGTATTTCAAAGGCAGAGCTAATAGAAAAAGCTTTATGTAACTTTAAATGCAAGTTGCTGTATTCTGTGCTGGATAGTGAATAAAACAATAGGTCACATGGGGGTGGGGGTTGGGGAAAAAAAACCTGACAAATGTCAAGAAACATTTGAATGCACGAAGATTCTTAAACATTTGGAATAGCTTATGAAGTATAGTCCAGTCAAAAGCATTGGAACAGTTGTAACAGCTAAATGGCATCCTAAGAGACGTAATGCTAAAAAGGACTTCGATGGGTTGACTGATCTTTAATTTTGGTCATTTCACCAATATCTGTCTTTTATGTTTTTTTCCCTTGGCTGTGTTGGGCAACACTTTTCTCTCCACTTTTTATAAATGGTTCAGTGTACTGCACAATAAATTAAGGATTTACAAATTCATGAAGAAAAGTTTGTGAAAGAGATTTTTTGGAATTTTTTGTTGTTTTTTCTTTAAAAGGACACACAACCCCCCCAAAAAAAAACCCCTGTATTTCTTAAAGTTAAAGAGAAAATTATGTTTTGTATACTACATTCAATCTTTCTCCTTGGGAAAATAAAATTATTCAATTTAGAAAAATAATGGGATTTCATTTCAATCTACCTATCACTGCTAATCTATATGGTGATACAGGTTTATATGTGAAAAAAGGAAACAACTTAACTATCTAACTCATTTATGTCAGTCCCATAGAAGATAATGAGATGCCTCATGTAATTAACATCAATAAAGTTTGGTTTAAAGCTTGGTTTATATGTTATATTAATGTTGCTTGGAATGTCTAATGCATACTAAATTGTAATGAATCTTTCACAGTCCTTAGTCCTCTGCTGGGGCAAATCCTTAATACTTCTTTAAAAATATTTAAAAACTAAAATAATTTTAAGGAGATGTTACAGAAATTTACAAAACTAAGATATATATATTATGAAAATATGTTACCGATAACTTAAAATATCAGTATTTGTCATTTAAATGATGGAAAATATAGGAATTTAATTCTATTTCATCTTATTTCATTTACTGTGTTACTTCCTATAATGTATTTTTGCTTCCTAGTATAAAACTATAATTAATGAAGGAAGAGTCTTTTTATAATCAGTGAATTTTCACCATGTACTTTTTAGCTGTTGTTTCATTCTGAACTAGATATAATGACTTACATAAATTGACTGGACGTAGCTTGAAGAATGGTTCCTTCAATTACAGCTCCCAAAAGACAACAGGGTGCCACTCTAACAGGACCGATCCCTTTATCTCTACATGATCCTCTAACACTAATGCCAGAATGCTTTGTGCTTTCCTGTACTCTCACATGCTCCGAAGTCATACCCTAAGACATGTAACATACACCATCTTCTTTAGAAGCACCACTCAATACATACAGTCAAGTCAAGACATTTTGGCCTGAAAAAAATTTAAGAATAACTGTTATGACTGGATACCTGTGGTCCAAAGAGTAATGGAGTCTCATAACATCTTATGAACACAAAGCTTTATTGAGGCAGTAAGAAGGATGAGCAACAGTAAGTCCATACAACAACTCAAACTGATCACTGGTAGCAGATACAGGATCAGAAATGATGTTATGGCTCTGTTCCAGTACCAGGGACACTTACTATCCTGGTAATCTGCTGGCAATAGTCAAACATGCAGGTAAACACCTTCTGAATGCAGGTAAAAGTTGTACCATCCTTTGATTCCATCAGTGTGATTTGAGACGATCATACCTTACATGGATAATGCAGGCAGCATGTTGCCCACGCTGCTGATCTCAGAAGAGACAGAGTGTGAGGAGACAGGATGTTGGCAATCTGTTCAAGGGGCAAAGTGTTAGGAGGCAAGTGTCAGTACTGCATAAACTGATGTCAAACTTGGACCAACACGAGTGCATCCAATCAGATACAAAAGGAATGAGTTCTACCTAACTTGAGTTTACTCATGACACTTATGTCTGAAGCCAAGGACTAGTCCTAGATGATTTTTTTTTTATTTAGCAATATAAAATACAGGCATAGCAGATCATAGCTATAGCCTCAGGTACAAACTTTGTCTCAGTAATCAAAGTAGAAACTTTAACCTCTCTTCACGTAACTCAGGTATTGCCAAACTGATGAGATTATGTGTATAAGCTGCAGGCTAGATCTATCTTAATTTCTCCTTCTGGAGATACTCTATTTTATATTAATAATTAAATAGTAATTGCTTGTAAGAAAAAATACTTCATATACTCAATAAAAGAATTGTAAATGTCAAAGGTAAAAGTCTGAATAACGACCCTTTCTTGTGGGCATGACAACCATCTCTTGTAGCCTTTCACAGGACTGTTTCATTTAATGTAGGTGGGAATTAAATTTCTAAATCATATAGGTAGCTTATGAAAAATTGTAACATCAAACAAGCTGCCTGAGACCAATACAATGATTAACCTTGTAGTAGCTATTTGTATACTTGAAAGTTATATTGAAAATAACATCAGAAAAAAAAATGACAAACAGCTCCATTATGAGCTGAAGAGGCTCTTTTATTCTTATTTGAACGTTGCCGACAGCATGAGCTATAAAGAAAATAAGAACTATTGTACAAAGCATTTTTTATTCTATTTTCATTTTTCATTGAATAGTTTAAAATAAGTTTCCATGGCACATATTTTGACAAAAAAAAAAAAAATCATTTGAATTTGAGAATCACTTTCTTTGTTGTTAAGCTAATTAAGTTAAACCAGACTTTCTGAAAATCTAAGTACACTAGTTTTATCATCTGCACTAACATAGTAGGACATTATCAAAACTTCTGTCCAGAGGAACAAAAAAAGACAGCTAAGAACATTGACAATGAATCAATTGAGAATCTACAGAAAGGATAGTAATCTAATTGGAAAAAGGTGTACATATTAGCACAGACCTAACTATTCAAGAAATAATATAAATCAATCCAACCACCTCTTAGTTGCTTCTCACTGCATATAATTAAGATGCAGATCTCCTTTTCACAAGCCATTGTGATTGTTAAAAACTTATGGGAGGAATAATTCCCTTGATGGCCATTAAAAAGTAAATATATAACTTCAGGCTCTGCAATCTGCAAATTGCTGGAGGCTAGCAGAATAGCCTGGGAAAAATATCACTGCATGTGGATTCTGTTACTATGCTGCCTCACAGTAATCTCCTTCTAGCTACTGTAAAAGACAGAATGCTGGACTGATGTGCCTCTGGGCTGACATGCTACACTGCTTGGTCACTTATCTGTTCATTTGTAATTGCGGGTTTTTTTTCAGAAGCTGAACCATCCATAGAAACAAAAAGTTTTCTGACAACGTATGCCTATGGATTCTGAAGACATAAAAGTAGAGTAAAGCTACACTCTATTTGCAATTAGAGGATAATAGTTCCTTCCTCCTGATGATTTTTCATGCTGTCAGCCTAGCCTTCTGCTAGGAAAACCTCTTATATTTTAAATTAATTGCCTACATTAGCCTGCAAAGTTTTAGTTTCAATGTCAGAAAAGCAGATATATTGTTGCTGAAATCAGTGACACCATTCTGTGTTCAACAGCAACAGTGTGTGTCAGTGTGACAACAGGTTAAGGGTGGCCTTTGCTTTACATAAGAACCTATCAGCAATTGAGTGTATAAACTGCTAGTGTAAATGTTTCCCCCTGAGTTGACTAAGAGCGTGGATGTTGGAGAAGTATTTATACATGGCTTAGCCCAACATAGAATGTAAAAACTACACGACTAGTGAAAGAATTTTCATGAGAGCAGTGGTTTTGAGGTTGTTTCAACCCACATATTCCTTCCTGGTGACTAAGGACACCAGCATTGTGACAATGAGCAAGTCATGGAGACCACTAATGTGAATCCCATTGGTATCGGGATTGCAATGTCGATTGTCACTGCTGAATTTTGTGAAGTGTAACATAAATATGATTGTGTCACATAGTATGATTTGTATCATTCTACCAAATAAAAAATCCAGTGCAACATCAACAATATTTAAAATAGGTAAATTTGATATTACGTATTACACCCTCCATGTGTGAAGTATCTAGAAGAACCTGGTCAGAGAGCATTGGAGTCTGACACTGCTGTTGAGGCCTGTTATTACTTTTTCCACAGAAAATGACTTTTGTAGGATATGATAATCAGTACTAAAAAAGAAAAATCATGTGTCCATATGTATATATAAACACATATGTAAGCATACACACATGTATATATATATACAATTTTGTGTGCAATATATAGTGGAGGAAGGTTGAACTAATTTGGACAACTTTTTAAGAAGATTCTGAGTTTCTGACTTCCTCAGATTCTCTGGACAAAAATATACCTGCTGTGTTGTTTACTGTCATTTTTTTTCATAACACTTACTATCTGGTCATGGTGAGGTAAAGAACAGTTGATAACTGTATATAAGAATGAAATACTGCAATAACATCATACAAGTAATGGCACAGTTATTAAATTTTAATTTGAAATATTGACATTAAGAAACTAAGTCTACTTTGCAAAATCAGCTGAAAGTTTACAAAGTAAATTCAGTATTCTCCTGTTTAAAAAAAAAAAAATTGTAAACACTGTGTTTCCAACACATTGTCACTTGTGGAATGTTTGCTTTTGTTTGTTTATTTCTCTTTTCAGAGTAAAAAAAATAAACTGATCACTGTGTTCAATGACTGTTTCATTACATAAAAATTGTCCAGCATTAGTAAATTATCAAACTATTTCTATTTCTTTACATTCAATTGTATCTATCCTGTGCTGCCCCAGTTACATAAACAGTCTAAAAGCTTTTGAATCTTGCTGAATGGTTATTAATGTGTTCTATGGCTTCAGATTTAATGCTACTCTGAATGCTGTTTTCACTATCATTTTCCAAACTCTCTATGGAGCACTGTCTTTAAAGTTATATCCATTGTTAAGGTATTTTCTGTTATCACAATTTTGCAAACCAGCCTTGGCATTGAAGCAGACTTCCAGGGATATAAAGTCATAGAAATTTTGTTTGGAAGGGATATATGGACATCCGTTAAGGTCATCTATAACAGGATGCTCAGGGCTATGCCTCGTTGGGTTTTTAGTATCGCCAAAGATGAACTCCCCAACATCTCTGGTCAACATCTTCTGAGTTATAGCTATGTTATATTGAAAATGCTTTCCCTCTTATCTGTATGTTATATACATATCCAGAAATCTTTATCTTATAAACTGTTTCTGTATAAGAGAAACTTCAGTTGCCTTTCTGTTGTTTTTGTCAACATTTACCAAAATGTCTCCTGTTTATGAAAAAAAATATAATTAAAGAAGACAAATATGAGCAACAAAATTAAAGGAACAATTAAAAATTAAAATTAAAGGCTCAGTAGCATACAGCAATTTTTAGCCTTGAGACTCAACAAGAAATTGGATCATAGGCCAGTTGTAGGAAGAATTATATTATAGTTCTTTAACAGATTAACTATTTGATACAATTGCATCCTGTAATTTAACCTGTTATTTACAATGAATACATTTGTTTATAGAACACAATTTTTGTGAATCATTACGAGTCACATTTTTGTATAGCCAATTGTTTTATTTGTTCTAATAAAATAGTAATCTGTTTTAACAAGATGTGCCCTTATTTAGAATCATAGAATCACCAGGTTGGAAAGGACCCACTGGATCATCAAGTCCAACCATTCCTAACACTCCCTTAAACCACTTCCCTAAGCACTTCATGAACCCGTTCCTTAAACACCTCCAGGGAAGGTGACTCGACCACCTCCCTGGGCAGCCTGTTCCAGTGCCTGATGACTCTTTCCGAGAAGAATTTTTTTCTGATATCCAATCACAATTATGTTTCTATATATAAATATATATATTAACATTTTATCAGGATATATTTCTCTATTACATGCATTATGACATTGTAAACATAGGTTTGTGTTCAAATATGTAATAGACATAGTATGTAGTGCTTTAAACCAGCAAAGGTATACACAAATCCTTATTCAACCTGTAAACTTATCTGACACAGAGTCCTGATTCTTTCAGCAGGGAAAGAGAATTTTTGCAAGAACAAAAGTTTGTAGGAAAGCATCTGAATGATGTGCCTTTAAGTGTCTATCTTTTGAGAATAAGTAAACCACATGTTAAACTTTGTTACTAACTCTTTAGCTTCCACATAATGTTATTCTTTTTTCTTTAAACTCTTCCCCCTCACTCCCTCACTGCAAGACACAAAATATAAGATGTACTACCAGATAATTATCTTAATAGTTTTTAATAAAGTAAAAATCAGTGTGGCACAATACACAATTCTTCCTAAACATGTTCTGTAATTTTTTATTGAAACACATAAATGCAAAGTTTGTCTCTCTACATCAGTATTCTACCTTCTGTAGAAATCTATCAAGAGGTGAACTATGAAATATTTCATATTGCAGAGGATGTTTTGAATGATGAAAGTTTGCAAACACTCCAACAATTTTCTTTTACTCAGGCATTAAATCTTTTATTCTACTCTTCCAGTGCAAAGAAAGAGGCAAGATGATGTCATTCATCTTTGAACTGAATATGCAATTTCTTTTCTATATATACAATATTCAAGTTGTAATGACAATGCAAATGCTCTAGGGAGTAAGGCCTCTCTTTTCTGAATTACTGTTTGTGAGTTATGCTTATTCAGTTCTGTATTTATAAACAATTTAAGAATTCTTTGGATGGAGAAGAGTGTAATTATTCACAGGATGACTTCAGAGATAGATTAAATATTTCCACAGAGAAAGAGGTACCCTACAAACAAGCTAGGTAAAACCAATTTCTAATCAGTTTTGTAAACTAGCTTCTACAGTAAATTTGAAGATCCTTTTACCTATTAACTTCTTGATTGTTTTAGTTGATTAAAAGTAAATAAATGGATTAATACATAAATATTTGTCTATTAATTTGATTTCCTTGTTGTTTTTTGTTTGGTATACACATAGTTTATATGTCAAAAACACTGCTGCTTGTTTATCCCTTTAGTTTTTCATATTAAATCTCTCTGCATCTTTTTTTTTTTTTATCTCCAACATATACAAACACATTTATGATAACTATTTAGATAATTCTGAGATATACTTCTCCATACACATATGTTTTTAAAGTGAATATGACTACATTGGAGATGTGACTATAATCTTCAAATACTTCTCTGTCTCATTGGGAAATAAAAACTGCAAAATTAAATCCTGTCTTCTATATTATACAGGAAACACATATGGATTCTTTGTCACTAAGATTCTTTACTGAAACATCTTAAAAGGGGTTTTTTATTAAGTGTGCTGTCTAAAACAGCTTTCCCATCAATTTTGGAGCCATTTGTAGTCAGAAGTAATAAGTGTCTAATATTGTAGGTTTCAAAGTAATGTGTTAGAAAATCAAAGTAAGAGTGCATTGAATGGAAGATGCATTGAACTTCAGAAAGTAATATTGATACCTTTTTCCTGCTGAGGCAATTATGGTGAACATCAAAATCTGGTTTTGATGCTGTTAGCTCTTGACAATTTAATTACTCTAAAGATTTTCTGGAGAACTTCCTTCAAAGTATTAATGTGTTGCACAACACAAAGTTGAGTTGCTTTATTTAACAAGGAATAATAATTGCTACTAAATTACACTTAAAATGTAGTATTTATGAAAACTTTTAAACTAGAAAATATACCTTTTTTTTGCCTGAAGAGAACTGTATTTTATATATGTATCGTATTCAGAAAATAAAGATTCTCTCTTCTTACCTATCTATTTCCCTTGTTGTTAAGGAGTTAGGTAAGGTATAGGTAAGCAGACCATTTTATCTCTTCAGTGTAGATGCAAGCAATGGAAGTTTTAAAATCTTAATTCAATCTATATTGACTATGACAAAGGACTGAGAAATTGAAATGCATAAGTGGGAAATCAGAAAAAAGAGAAAAAATCTGTTGGTTGGAAGGCATAGAAATTCTGTCCCTGAAAATTGTGAAAAAATGGACCCACAAGAGCTAAGGTGATGACAAATTATAAGAATTAACTAAACTAACATTAAAAATTATTTGGAGCCTTTTTTGGAAATGTTACTTCTCAGAACAATTGGTGTACTCAATGTAGTTTATTGATAATAGCAAGAAAGCAACAGAAACTATGTCTTTTCAAATTTAAGTTCTAAAAAATAAATTAAAAATGTGATCTGTGTCATTCCCAGTGATGGTGAAAAGTATTTTTTCTGATATCTATTATATAGTACACCTAAATTACAACAAAAAAACCCAAAAGAGTCATGCAGATTTCTTAATGGGTAAAAGTGCTTTTGAAAGAATTCTATACTACTTTAAGTTCTCCATAGTTTTCACTTTCTAAATAAGATTTCTTTAGATCCTTCACAGGCAGTTTTTAATTCCATGTTGATTACATATTCTTACTATGACATTCCTATCAAAGTATCTCCAGTACACTTAACAAAAATAGGTGGTAGAGCCATCTGTCTCCTACGGTTGGCCATAAAACTCAGAATGATTTGATGGTTGTCTAAAGAGTCTGCCGGCATATAAAAGAAGGATGATAAAAGCAAGAGTTTCTGTCACCAGTTGTCATTTTGTAGGAAAAGACCAAAGGGAACAGTTACCTAATGGAATTATAGTTCTATACTCTATTACTTAAAGAACAGAAGTCTGGATTAGCTGAAAACATGTTGCCTCAGAACAGATCTTCATCCGTTTGTGAGAAAATGTTCACCCCACATTATTACCTCTATGTTTTGTCCCATGTGAAGGGCACCTTGAAAAAATACAGAATGGTGGAGAGACCAGATAGCATGCAATTTAATTGTTCTTTTTATCTTTGATGTTTCATCTAGGTAGGTAGGAGATAACTGGCAAGAGTATTTTGGTCTTTTTGTGCGTAATTTGTTGAACAGCAGCCAAATGTATTTTTGTGACTGGAAATTTTGTTTGTTAGGATTTCTTTTTTATTATTATTATTACCATAAGCTAACAAGAAATAATATAAATATGTTTTTAATGTTATGGCTTGAGTAAGTATTCCATATGGGCATATGGTAAAAAGGGGTGAGTGACAGGATGCCACCCTTTTTAAAGCTGCCAGAAAATTGTAAGTGTTCTTTTGGGATAAGATGTGGAAGATTTCCTAACGATCTGTTGCAAAAGATATACAGTTAAATAAATTTTTAAAAAAAAAAGTAATTTCAAAGTATTGACCTGGCAATGATACAACAATGATTTTCTCTTGTGTTTTGTTTTTTGTCTTTTAGTTGTTTCACTGTTTAATTTTACCTACCTGTCAGAAGCAGGAATATTGAATCAATTGTTGTCTAGAAAGGCAACCTGGACTTCCATATAACTTCATAAATTAAATTAAACAAAAGGTACTGAAAAGAATCCTAGAGAGTAATAGAATTTGAAATTTTTAGTCACTTCAGTTCTGAAATAGAAAAAGTTGGAAGAAACTCCACGTAAGTATTTATTGGTTGCATGTACTCCTGTGTTGGAAACTTTATGAAAAATTTCTCCTCAGAAGTCACAATGTATTATAGAAATGGTCTCAGAAGCTCACAAAATTATTTAGTGTCCCTTTCAACAGTGAAATACAATTATAGTATAATTTTTGATGAATTCACTTGTAAACCTGTAACCTTCACTAGCCGTGCCATCCCAGAAGAAAAACAGTATAAACATGGTGTCTTACCGAATTTCATCACCTATGATGCTTCTCTGTTGTTCTCAGCCATATAAATTTGTATTGTATTTTTTCAGAGAGCCCACTTTTTCACCTAAACCTACACCTTCATCCAGCAGAGCTGGATGAAACAATCATTTGTTGGTAGGATTCCTCCTTTCCAGACATACATCTCCTCAATGATAATTAAGGAAAATAGTTAAGACAACTAGTAAGTAAGGGAAATTCATACCTGTGTAAAGGTATGATAGACCGATTCTTTGTGAAATGAGTAGTGTCTTTTGTCATAATAAAACAGGAATTTAGTGTTGCCACTGTTAGGAAAACAGGCATAAAATAGCACTATCAGAATACAGAAATCTGTGTTCCAGGATTGGCATGGTAAAAGTTTTATGAAATATACAAATGAGTGTGCATTAAGCAGTTAAACAGCAGACACTGCAATGTAATGGGAGCTGGAGGAGCCTAGATGGTCCTGACACCAGCTGCTGCCCTCCTGGGATGGGTACATGACAGCTTATGTAACACAGAGCTCCTCCTAAAGAAACACTCGCCGGGCGTAAGTGGGGATGATCAGCCAATATCAACTGCATAAAAGATGAAATCTTTTTAATTTTAATGGATGTTCTCATCTTTTCAGGTGTCTGCATTATATATTCTGCAGGATCCTTGGAAAACTGAATTTATTTTTTCCACTAATTCTCTGTTACGCCTTTTTAATTTACCTCTCATCTCTGGTTCTTCTCTCTCTCTGCATTTCCATTTCTGGAGAGGCATGGTATGACTTCATATGTTTTATAGTTGTATACGTCTTTGCCTTTGCCACAAATCAGTAGTTGCTTTACACTAGCAGACAATTGACTATACGCAAACTGCTTTAGAATTAATAAATTGCTTTAAATTACCCATGCAGCATTGTTACAACTCTAATTCACTTCCTAAAAGTCCATTTTAATGAAGCATGTCCCCCTTCCACTTGTGGGGGTGGACGGTCTGCACGTAACAACAATATACAATCATAATGTGACTTATTTCTCCAACATATTATGAAAATGAGGTGAAGAAGAAGGCAATAGGCTTTTATGTCCTTTTAGGGCTTTTTATAAAATAGGGGTGTTTCAATTGATAATAGTTGGTGAGTTTTTGTCTTCCAGGGCACATCATCTTGTTGTAGTGTTCTTCAGTCTTTAACAGGATGGTCAGAAAGTTCAAAACAGAAAACTCTTCTGCTTTTGAGCTGGAGCAAATTTTTTTAATTGATGCTGGTTGGATATTCTGTGTAGTGGGCAAAACCTCTTATTGATTCAAAATTTTCTATGAACTTCTGTGGAGAGGCTAAGCCAAGCCACAGCTTGGGCAAGGCTTCACACTAATATCTGTGTAATTATAGGCAATATCTGTAGTTTAACAAGAGCTTTTATTTCACTTAGACAGGTCATTTGGACAAACCAATGATTTGGTCCTTTTCTCCTCTGTGTTTCATATCATATCCCTAGCTTGTGCAGATAACTTAGATCCAGCTATCAAGAAGACACTCTATAGAAGCTACTTGCCCCACAGAGTAATTTTTTTTAAAACTACTTCTACTTAAGTGAAGCAATGGTGAATGTGCATTACTTATTTATTTATTAGTACCCTGTGGATGGCAAGCGTGTACCTAAGCCTGTTTATTAAAAGCCTAATTGTCAAATGATCCTCATTGTGAAGGATGCCCCTTATTTCAGACTCAAACCTGATGTTATACTAAATTTATTCTTTCAAATTACTTACCTCAGAAATGCTGAATCAGTACATTGAAGTGATTCAAAAAGCTACGCTGAGTTTGCTTTCACAGGAGGGACTGTGACAGTGAGCCTCACTACTGGGATCATGTTCACTGCCAAGACTCTTCATTATTTAGCTGACAATGCAGTAACTTTCCTGCTGAAGACATGTGCAGGGAACCACTGTGTTTTTCAGTGCCAAATAATGAGTGAAGATTAACATAACTGTCTTAAGTATTGTGATTGATATTTGAATGGACAGTCTTCTATGGTCCCTACTCTGCCATTGGCCTATGGAAAAAACTGCATATAGACTAACTTTGAAGAAATTCTAAATGGTCCTCCTATATAAACTTGTATATCATTGTATTATTTTTTTCCTTCTTTGAGAAGATGCTCGTACCACCAACACAAGGTTTTAGAAATCATATGCCATAGTTTTAATGGCACAATTTTCCCTTAAAAAGTAATCTAATTAACAATAAGTTTAAAGAGGCCATTTTCTGTCCTTTGTTATTGCATTTGTTCAAATAGCTTTGTTATGCTATAAATCATTTTGCACAAGGTTTTCTTCTCTTCCATGGCAGTTTATCAATCATCTTTTCAACATTCAGAAACCGAAAAGACAGTAGTAATGACAACGTTTTCTATGAAGCCCAAGACATATCAAGCATGGTATTTTGAGACTAAATTAAATATTTTATTGTGGTTTTTATTTTGTTTTGTTTAAGATGCAAGCGTAGTATCACTGCAGTATCTGATTGCTGTAGCAGTCTGAACATTTTTTATAGCAGCAGTAAGATTAATGTGGTTGCTTAATAGCCTAATTAGGTATAAATTTGGTTTCTCAGGTGTCTGGAAAGTCCTTGAGGTTTCAGAAGAAGAAAGATTAGCAAAAAGAATTATTTTTTGTGGAATACGAACATTTCACAAAGAGGAAAAAAATATTTTTATTTTAAGAAAGAATTTTTAAAAATAAAAAAATGCAAACAAAATGTCAACAGAAAGCAGCTTCTTTGTGTTTTTCTTTCTGCAGAGAGTTTAAGATGTCACTGTGATTCAAAAAATATCCTTCTTTGGCATTTTTCCACCCTACTTGTAGGGAGTAAATGATGGAATATGTAAGGGTTAATATTTTTAATATGTAATCGTCATCAGTATATGCTTTTAGTTCCTTTTCTGGCTAAGCAGTCATCCTCTGTGACAGAGGATTTATTGCCCAGAAAACTCAGAGGCATCCCTAAGTTTAGGCAAAACAAGTAACAAATTGTATACTGACATATAAGGATTGGTAAGTAGATTCTTTTCACTCCCCAAAGGAAGTAAAATTTGCTAGTGGGAAACATAAGATGCTTCATAATAACACATGCACAATTCCTTCATAGCAACAGCTCTTATTTCATGGAATTTGCTTAACAATGAGAATCTTTAAAGAATGAATTGTGGAGAATAATGTGTTTTATGATTTGTTTTTGCTTTGTTTTCTATTTGGTTTTGTGTGTGTGTTTTTCTCAAAAAAAAAACCCAAAACCCAACAACCAGGCTACATATGCTTTGCTCTATTTTACCCTATGATGGGTTTGAGTGTTTTCAGCACTGTAGAAAATAAAAGAATTTTTTTCTCCCTTTCAGCTTCTCTCTAAGTTGACATCAGACAGTTCTTCACTCCTGTGTTTAGTTCTGCTCAGCAGCCTCAAAAGCAGTTTTTAGAACTGTCCATCACACAAGGAAATCTCTTACGTTCTGCAATGTGCTTGTACGCTTTTATCCTGCTTTTTTCTTTCCTTCAGGAAGGTTGTTTTTTTTTTTGTTTTGTTTTTTTTTTTTTTTAATAACAAATCCATAGGTCTTTTTTGGTTTTTTTTCTGTGTTGTGCAACAGAAACCACTGAAACTTTGTGATAGCTTAATCTTTCTGCTCACGCCTTCAGCAAATTCTTCACTCTGCACTGATTTTGGGTGCTTCCAAATTTTTCTTAATGTTGTTTATGATTACTGCACCTGAGAAAGTAGAATTTAGAAAACAGAAACTCATGTCCTCAATATGGTACAGTTTCCACCATTTTACACTTAATAGGGCTCATTTCTTATTTCTTGTTTTTCTTCCATTTTCCCTGTGACATTATTTTCATTAGCTTTCTGTGCACTATATGTGATTTCTTATCACAAAAAATTCTGAACAAATTTCCTAGCCTATCTGTCTCATTGCACTGCATTTTCACTCTGGAACTTTGTACTGAAGTATGAACATATTCATCCCTGTCCTTTGCATTTCCCCTTCTCATGCAAACTTAAATCACCTTTTTAAACTTCCTTTCACTTGTCAGAGCAGGAAATGAGCAGAAAAAAAATCTAACAAATTAAAGAGCATTTGGTACTAAATGCACTTGCTCACAGAAAACTTTCTACTGCATTTAAAAAGCTCATAGCTGTTTAACCTCTACTCCAGAAGTAAGCAGCTAAAATTATCTTTTAGTTGCTTGTAAGATTTTCATGGTTTTCCTGTCAGTGTTTATTCTATAAATCTTAGGAGTATGCTTTTTATAAGAAACAAAAATCTTCCCAGTTAACTGCAATGTGAGATTATTTGCAGTCAAATCTCTGTTATTAACAAAAGCTATCATCTTGATTCTTCAGGATGACTTATTTTTTAGCACAATAATTTATTGTTTTGAGAAAGGTGAATAGCCTGTTAGCATGTGTAATTAAATAGCTCAGTTTTCCATACACTTACAAACTAAAATGTACAGAATTTTTCCTTGCAGAAGGACCCCTTCACTTAAAAATAAAACAATGTCCAAAGATCAAACTTATCCATTAAATATTGTTTAGAGAAATTATTAGAAATAGGAGACATGGAAGCAATCAAGAAGTCCGTGAACAATAACTATAG
This sequence comes from Cuculus canorus, assembly GCF_017976375.1. Lineage (NCBI taxonomy): Eukaryota > Metazoa > Chordata > Aves > Cuculiformes > Cuculidae > Cuculus > Cuculus canorus. The sequence continues at coordinate 37,690,444 of NC_071401.1, forward strand.
ATATTTCGTATGGTGATCCATTTTCTACAATCCTGTTCTAATTTTCTGACATCTGGCTTCTCAAACTCTGCAGTGACATTTTGTCAACAAGTCATTCATTTACTACACCAAACAGGCACAACTCAATATCTATTTGTCTAAAGTATGTCTTATCTAAGTCTTGCAAAACCTGTCATCTTCTCCTAAAGCTATGGCTTCTGAGTGGGTAGTAATTTTACTTGAAATTTTCCAGACTGATTTTCTAAAGATATTGCCTATAATAGTGTGTCGAATTTCTATCCTAATAACAATAAAAACAAAACCTGTTTGCAGTTGTTCAAGATGTCAATCTAACTGTCCTTCAGAGAAATCAGTGGAAGGTATTCTGATGCAATCTAGACCAATACAAAAATATCCATGAAAATCCTTCCTCAAATCTACATGTACTACAGCACCCTTTTTTTTTTTTTTTTTTTTTTTTTTTAACCACCCAGTAGGGGCTTCATTGGGGATTTGCAAAAAGTTTCTAAAATAAAATCAACTTTAGGGACTATGCCATATTACCATTGGGAAAAAAAATATTACTAATGGTAAAAAGGGGAATTTTACAAGTAAAAATCTTGTGAGGTTTATAACTTAAGCTAGAGAATACTATCAACAAAATCGTAAAAAATGAGATCCTTTTTTTTTTGTCATAAAACAGTTTGTCTTTTGTGGGTTACCATCAAAACCTAAATGGTTTTCAACCAAGTAAATCAAGCACTGCTCTCTGTAGGTTTTACGTAAAAAATAGTCTCATTGCAGTCTTAACTTCCCAGTAGATGTCATCTGCAAGTGCTCAGCTAAGCATACAGTGTTCATACAAAATATAAACCATCAACAAAATAAACTTTCTTCAGACTCTAAATGGAAAAAATGCCATCTTATGACATAGTGCAAATTACTATTTTTGTCATGTAAGATAACCTTGGCATGATTATCCAGAGGAATGCAATAATCAAGACACACTATACACCATTTTTTATACAATTTGTGTACATATGGACTATCTTATGTGAAATTTATATTTTATGTTTCTAGATTTTTTTTCCCAAACACTGCTTCAGATATGGAAAATTGTCAACATAAGTTTTGTGAAAAACTGAAATTTCTGTTTTCATGCAAAGCTGAAAAATATTTCTATCTGAGTGGGGGTTATTTTATCATTTTTGGTCATTGTGTTTGTTTCCCTTAATTCACTCTTGAAAATGTATGATGACTCCACATAAAAATGAAGGTGAAAATGATTTTCACAGACCTTAAATATTTTACCTTTTCTTCTGGTTTGTTTTGTGTTGTTTTTTGGGGTTTTTTTCCACATATTGGATTAAAACCAATAATATTCTGTTCTGTATTTTCTATGGAAAGGAAGGTAACACATAATCATAAACGGTCAGCATAAATAGCTTTTAATTTTATGATTTTATAAAAGGGTACATTTTGCTATACCACAAGCTCTGATGGCAGTGTCAAAAAATTGCTCACAGACATGCAAGCTCTCTGATGTGTATAATTTTATATCACTCTCTTCATAAAGCTATCACTTGCTTCTCAGATGCAACCACCTCACTCAGCATCCATATCATTACATATTTTTATTATCCAGGGGATTTTCCTCCTGCTGCAAAATCATAAGTTGTATCTTTATCACTATACTTGATAAATGTGCATACTGACCAACCCTCTTGATCCAGAGCAGATGTAATTCCTCTTCACTCACTCTGTTATGGACTATAAGTTAAAATATAAGTCTATCATTTTATACACCCATTAATAGTGAATAAGAGTCAAAGGAGGAACAGTAGAGATACTGACTACGGGCAAAATCTTTCAAAGCAACGAGTAAGAGTAAGCTTAGATTTAGCCCTCACAGTATGATAGGTGAAGATACAAAGCTTAAGTTTTCCCTTTGAATGCCTCATGAGATACAGAAAGGTCCTTTTGCTGTCTGCAGTTGCCAGGTAAGGTCAGGTATCCACATTCATTCTTCCAAATAATTGAACAAAACTGAGGTTTGTTTGTTTGCTTGTTTGTTTCTTTTTTAAACCAGTTGTGAATATGACTGTTTTTTCAACAACTGCCTGTATGTTAAAGAAAAATTATTTAGGATGAGAGGAGATAGAGGTCAGATTCCTTTCTGTGTGTGAGTAGATTAAAAACCATATTTCAATTTTCCACTTAAGTGCCCTAAACATTGTGTAAGCTACTAAGTCTATTAAGATGGTTCCACTTTGCCGAACATAATTCAGGAATTGTTGAGTCATGCCGAGAAAACATAAAAAAAGGAGCATAGTTTTGTTACTTTAGTAGTTATAGACCTTACAAGGCTGGAAAGAAGGCTAAATCTAGTGCCAACTAAGGAGACAGCTTCTGTGTTTTAACCAGTGGAATTTGCCTATAGAGCCTAGTTTTGTTCTTACACATTAGAGTTGACTGCTCTAATACATTTTCTTCTAATGTTTTAATTTCTTTTTGAATCTTTTATTTTGCTGGACCTTGTGCAGTATCTACAGTAAAAGATCCGATAGTTACCTTAAGTATCTTACTAGATCATGTATTTTCATAGCAACTGCAGAATGCATTTATGCAGGAAAAACACAGAAGCCATTATTTCCACCATTTTGCTGAATCTTCTAGGTAGATATTTGCTTAATAATTAGATTAGAACAACTCCTGTTTATTTATAAATTTACTCACACATATACATACTTACCATAGTTGCTTTAAAAAAGATACTTATATTATTAAGAGTTTTGTAAAGAATCTTCTGGTCAAAGTGTCACTCAAGTTAATTTTTTCTATGCTTCATTGTCAAGTAGCTGAGGACAGAAGATTATCAGGTTTGTAATTTTTTTATATATGTGCCTACATTCAGAAAAAAATCTAAATCAAGTTTAAAAATTCTGCTACATCCAAAAAACCTTAGGCATTTTTACATTGCTCTATATAAATCTGAGCTTATTAATTGCCCTGCTATGTATATAAAACATATACATATTTGTGATATCAGTTTACTAATAGTCAATAGTGCATGCTATACTGCAACATCGCAAGATAAAGCATTTCAGAATATGCCCAATATGTTGAGAAAATAGATTTACTGAGCTTATTATGTGGGACTGAAATTGAAGAAAGCAAAACAAGCTTGCTCCTAAAGACTTCTTTCCATGGAGTGTACCTTCCACATACAATAAATAATGGTTTCTATTAAATGTGAAAACAAAACAAACAAACCTGTCTTAATTTTATGTCACTGTATCACAGTGTTCAAATATGCAACACCACTACTAAATAATTAAAATCCATTGCTCTAATTTAAGTATTTTAGTACTATTAAGCTAACCAAACAATTCAAATGTGTTTTGTACTTTCAAGAAATATCACATATACAAACAGTTCATGCTGTTTCTATGAATTGTTTATGTAACAGAGCAGAGGGTACAGGAGACATATGCAGCTTTAGACAAGAAAAGATCATCAAGGATTTATGAAGTTGTGTATGTCTGGTTTTGGGAGGAATTAAAGACTGCAGAGTACCATGCTGAAAAATTGTGCTTGATTGAACAAGAATTGACACTATATGCTAATTTGTAGAAGGACCTTGAAGGCTGGATTTTGTTACTAGATTTCACATACTTGTTTTACGAGTAATGCTTTGGCAAAACCTCCTTGGTATGGCTTTTCAAATCCAGAAATTAATTTATCCCAATTTCTTTACAGTAATGTGTGTAAATATATGAATATATTTAAGAGAACTGGACCTCACAAACAATATGCCATAACAGTATACAAGACTAAGGCAGTAGTGAGGGCTTCTTATCACTGCATCTTAAATAATTTTACTGCTACCTGTGTTTAGTTTCCATGTGCTTCCAGATGATTGATGCTTTTAGGCAAGTGTTGCAATGTCTCATTCTTAATATCTGCTATGTTGATGGGGAAATGTCTAATAACTGGTACATAAATTCCAGAGAAGTATGATTTCTGAGGTTTCAGAGAGTAAGAGGTAAAAATAACTTGAAGCTGGTGCTTTTCTATTCACTATGCAATTTCTTGGAAACCTTCATTTATTGAGCTAATTCATCCTCGTATTTCTTACTTTCGGGGAGAGTAGTTTAAGGCTAACTGTACCCTAAAGAACAGTCATCCAAAATCTCAGAACGCGGAACCTGAGTTTTCTTTCCAACACCTGTTTGTGCAACAGATTTACATGAAAGAGACCTTGTATGTGTTGTACTAGGGATTGGGATTCATTCTTCTTGGATCCACTTTGCTGGAGAGTTGCAATTCTCTAGAGGTTCAGGATATTGGGTTTTTTTTGACCTCTGTATAATAAGAGTTCTGTGGAATTAGACCATTACCGAGGAATTTTTCATGACTTTGTTTTGGTAAAAAAAAGTACATATGAAGATAAGATTTTTTTTTTAGATAAAAAGTCAAATATTAATTAAAAGATTTAGAGAAAAAGTCATACTTTATAGAACATACATTTCTGCATAATTTGAACAGCAAACGTAAAAGTTTTTCAGGTCTTTGAAAGTGAAGTAAGAATCTGGTGTTTATTTATTTTTCACTTTCTTTTATAAATAACAAATCTGGAGAATATTAGAAAACACAAAGTGAGTAAAATAATACTCAGATGGCTTCAGAATGAAGCACTTTGTTCTTTTGTAATATTTTGAATTTAGTATAGAACATGCTGATGAAATTAATGAAAACTTTCATTTGGATCAGGATTACTGTACTGATCACAAAAGGAAAGATTTTTGTTATGAGTTTCAGTGCATATCAGAAAGATAATAGTATCTTCCTTAAAATTCAGAGCTGTAAGGTCACAAAGGTCTGTTAAGTGCAACTTTATCCTGAAAAGTGAACACAATGGAAAATTCTTGGAGTTACATTAATACTATCTTCCCTGATCTTTTATCAGACACTTCTTGAAAACATCAAGATTTTATAAGACTTCATTACTGTCACAAGTGGGTCTTTTTTTAGTCTATATTGTAGTGCATAAATATGCTTTTAGGCAGATGGTTTTTGGGGCTTTTTTCCCTACATTCATCAAGGATAGGATTCATATCACTTCTCTTCAGCATCCTGGAAGTTAAATACATATCAAGTTATGTATGTCATGTGATCTACAGAAAGAGAGCACCTGAAAATGTCCAGTCTTTCCATCTATTATACAGTCATATGGTTTTGTTCTCTTTTCATTGACTTTGAAATTAAATTAATCACCATAGCTTTTCTTAGACTATACACCAAATTTAAAGACAGTTAGCTTTTGCAAGATAAATCTCATTCTGAGTCAGTGATAAATGAAACATTCTAGCTATCATATTTCTTAGCAAAAATTGTGAGCATTGCTGTAATGTATGCCCATAATCCGAAGAAAGTCATATAGCTCATGAGTACAATTTTAATGTGAAATAAATTACATTCTGCAGTGGGGTAAAAGCAGGGAAATAATTTATAAAATTGCAATTTTCCACTCCGTGTTAGAATTTGGAGTTTTAACGTTGTGTTCAATGTTCAATGATAAAACACAATGACTTTCACCAAAAGTATGATGCTCAGCAGGAGCATTTGCTGCTCACTGGTAAACAATTATACATCCCTATATGTGCTGCAAAATCTCACATTCTTTTGTTCAATCTAAAACATTGTTGACAAATATTTTAAATTTACAGGAAAACAAATGCTTAGAGAAGCCCTCTAGCTTTGCAACAAATATATGTAGGAAAAAAAAGTGATTTTTCTGATTGATTCAGGTAATATGAATAAATTATTAGTCCTTACAGTAGCAGAGAAAATTAATCTTTTGAGCACAATGAAATTAAAAGGTTTTGGCTTGCCTGATCTGAACAAAGTAAGATGAATTTTTAATACAGCAAATTAATTAGGCACATAATGAGGAATAGGATGCATAATAGCTCTAATTCTGATAAATAGCAGACTAGTTCAGATCCTCGAGGAAATAAATATCATCCATCACAAACACACCTCAAATTCTGTTTATTGGGAAATATTAATGGTAAGAGAGCTTGTATAAAGGAGTTAGATAAATTCTATTTGCTGATTTTGTTCAGCACAATTACATTATGTGCTGACCCTCATCTGTAACTTTTTGTGGAATTGATTTTAGGACATTATTCATTTCTGAAAGTGTTAATGTACCATAAAGGATTTGTATTATCATTAAACATACTGTCTATGCCAGGTGTTACATGTTATTTGCTTCTGCCCTGAAGATCATTTAACAGCTTATAAATCTTTACGGCCCCATGATGTTTTGCTACGATAATTTGCATTTATGAATAGCTTCTGAATGTTGCATTCTAAAAATAAATAACAAGAAACATTTTTGTTATTAAAGTACATATATCTTCTCCTTTACAATATTGTTAGTTATAAAACTCAAGCAGTACCGGTATGGGAAATAATAAATTCGACTAGAAATTTGAGAATGAACGTTTCATCTAATTTTTAACGTCATAAAGGTATTTCAGAGTAGATTAAGTAGCTAAGCAGTCCACGAAATTTTCTTTATCAGGTCTCCATGAGCTTTAAAAATTGTATAAATTAATAACTCTATTTCAGTAGATGGTCATGGAGGCTATCTATAAATGTCTTTTGAAATATATAAACTGAATATTTATTAATAAACTGATATAATCTCATATTTTCTGTGTAATATAGAAACAAAAGAATTAGAACTAAACAATGTAATTTGATGGATTCATCATAACCTCTTGTTACCCTTTTAACAGGCATGTTTGTATAACTGAGGAGTCTACTCTGGGGGCTTATTTTTGTTGCCGCGCACACCATCTGAACCAAAATGGAAGAGGGATATCTTGGGAAAAACTGTGCTTTTGAAGAACACTTCTCAATGGGATGATTAGGGAATAATAGAAACAACAGAGATTTTATACCAAGAAAGAACCTTCCTCCGGGGAACATGAGGAAAACAGGTAATCATCAGAATTTACAGAAGAACATTTCTTATGGATCCTGAGAAAAATTTTACTTGGCAACTTAGTCTTGATCTTCGAGTCTGATCAGCTAGTACCTTCTTTCTGTAACTTCTAATGTCCTGATGTTTCTGATGTTGCTGTCTTAGTGATCGCTTGGTATTCCAGATGATCCTTACACCTACTTCAAACTGTCTTTTCAGCTCCTGAGAAATTTGTTGGAAAGTCCCCACTGACTTAATTTTGTAGATCTTCTGTTCTAGGCTCTTTCCAACAAAAGGTAATGACAAAATTCATGTTTTGATTTCTGAGATTTCTGACACAGCAATATTCTGTCTTCACAGCTTATGTCTATCTAATACATATTTGTAAGTAAAATGATCTGAAAATAGGTGGTAAAAAATGCAATGACCTATAGCAGTTGATGATGTAAGGCAATAATCATAAATTCCACTGTAAATACATTCCTGGAAGTCTTTCATCAACAACGAGAGGTCACTACCTTATCTACACTGTCAGGGTTACTTACTTTCTTTATGAAAATATTTTATATGGTCATGTTATTGGTATTGATTCTCTCTTCTGTAATTTAAGGTTTGGATGTTCTTAGTACAAGCTTTCATGATATTCAGAGAAGCTACTTCTTTAACTTTCTTTTAAGAGTTAGAGATTGCAACCTCTGTATAAATTATGATTTTATTTAAGAAAAAAATACAAAAGTAAAAACTCTGGGCCCTTATTACCATTAGTGTAACTTGTAGAGGTAGTCTTTGATATGCATTCTAAATAAGGTATGGGCGAAGACAGTGATACAAACATAGGTCTGAAAGTTTTGAAAAATAAGTTAGATGGCATTTAAGAAATGTTAGGATTTAATCTTCATAACAATTGCAGTACACATCATACCAAGTTATCTCTAAAATATTTTTTATTATGCAATAAAATTAACTGTATTTCAAAATATGAAGGTATGGCTGCTGACATAATTTTGTCTGGGATAACAGAGACTATTTAGTGTATAGCATATGTATACTGCCTTATAGTGAGCTAATCTAAGCTTTCTGATTCATTGTCCACTGTTAAAAAAAAAGCTCCCAAGAAAACAAATATGAACATTCAGTGTCAAAATAACAGGAATAGTAATAATAAAGAAAACTCTACTGAAAGTCTTATAATTATGCAGTGTTTAATCCCGTTAGCCATAGTAATAAAAATGCACACAACTGCAAAATGACATCAAGCCATATTTCTTCTATAAATCCTACTAGTTCTTGAATAATAACCTTCTACAGCAGTGTTTTATGCCTTTCAAACAATGGCAGAGAACGTTACCTTTCTTACAGTCTATCTGTTCATATTCTAATTTCAGTCAAGGATAAATCTAGTACATAAGGAAGCAGAAAGTTTCTCCTCTGGAACCAAAGATTCATTTCTGTACTTTCTTTGAGATGTGTTTACGAAGACATTTCATGCAGGCTTTATTAATTTAAATAGAATAAATATTTAACAGAGTAGTGAGAAATATTAATATCATGGAGGAAAAAGATATAATTGTTCAAATTACAAAAGCCACAGTTAGATTTTTAAATATTTTGTCTTTTTATTTTTTTTTTCATTAATACTATATAAAGTTATCACCACAGGTTTAAAGTTATACTAATTTTCTTTTCAATTTCTTCTTTATATAAACACAACCAGTGATTTCTTAGTACATCTGTATTGTAATGGGACATACAGGTAATCAGGCCTTGATAAATGTACCCTATATCTGTTATTCCCAGAACTAAAATTAGTAGCTAAGGAGAAAAGCACTTGTTTCGCTGGTCCAGCTGCAGCCTCTTCAGGGCTGTGTTCTTACTAATCTTGAAGTTTCTAAGAAGTATGATTACAGGATATTCTTAAACGCATTTGATTTACAGCTTGCTGTATCTTATGGAAGGTGTTTGTCAACAGCAAGCTCGATGTGCGTCAGTAGTGTTCCCTGGCAGTCAAGAGGGTAAATAGCATCCTGGAGTGCATCAAAAACAGCATAACCAGCCAGTCACAAGAAATGATTGTCCCACTGTGTTCAGAGTTGATGCATGCTTACCTTGAGTACTGTGTGCAGTTCTGGGCCCTACAATTTAAAAGGTCAAGTACCTTTGTTAAGGTACTTGAATGTGTCCAAAGGAGGGCAAAAAAAAGCTAGTGAAAGGCTGGAAAGAATATCCTGCAAGGAGCAGCTAAGGACTTGTCTACTTGAGAGAAAAAGAGGCTGAGGGGTTATTTTGTTGCTCTCTACAGCTTTCTGATGAGGGGAAGTGAAGAGGGAGGTACTGAGCTCTTCTCCCTTGTATCCAGGGGCAGGACACATGGGAATGGTTCAAAGCTCTTCCAGGATAGGTTTAGACTGGACATTAGGAAACAATTCCCTACTGAGAGGACTGAGAGAACAATCAAACTGTGGAACAAGCTTCCTAGACAGGTGGTTAATGCCCCAAGTCTGTTAGTGTTTAAGAAGTATTTGAAAAATGCCCTTAATAACATGCTTTAACTCTTGGTCAGCCCAGAATTGGTCAGGCAGCTGGACTAGATGATCATTTATGTCCCTTCCAACCGAAGTATTGTATTGTATTTTGTTGTATTGTATTGTATTGTGTTGTGTTGTGTTGTGTTGTGTTGTGTTCTGTTCTGTTCTATTCTATTCTATTCTATTCTATTCTATTCTATTCTATTCTATTCTATTCTATTCTATTCTATGCCGTTGATCCATTGGATCTCCTTAAAATATTTTTCTTTTTTATTGCACAGTTTTCCTCTTACATTCATTAAAATACTGGTTATGAAACAAAATATTTCTGATGAGAGGCCTGTGGCCTATAGTGCCTCACTGTACTGAGTCTTCCACTCTAACCCATACTTTCCTTTAGACTTGCTACAACTGTCTGTCTCAACAGCAGGAATCTTAACACTCAGTCACTACAAATCTACATCTAAAGAAGTTAGTACTGCTAGTTCCTCCCCAATTGCTTTGGTGTACATCTTCTGAAAGAACAGACACTGGATCTAGAAGGTATCCAAATCTATAGTACTTCAAGTTCCAGTCCATGGAGTAACCAAGACAGTATTTCCTACTCTGCTTGTGAAGCTGGACTAACTCAGAGCCAAGAATGTCGGAGTTTTTTCAGATGGAAAGATATCAGATATAAGGACATCCAATTCTACCAAATGTTTAACCTACGTAGATGATAAAAGGGTTTGGGAACTCAAAGGCCTTGTTGTGAGGCAGGTTATTTCTGTTTACACTGATGGCCTCAAATGGCCTCATGAAAGGAGGTTGTAAACCTAGGTTTGCATGATCCCAGAGACATACTTTATCTCTTCTGTTTTCCTGCAGTGGCGTGGTAGGTCTACCTCAACAAGAGTAGGGAGTGGTCCTAAATCCACTTCCCAGACATTGAACTTCCCAAGTTAATGTAATAGATAACATTAAAAGCCTACTTGGGGTGGAGCAGATCCCATTTATTTCAGAGTTACCTACCCTGCTCATTTTTCTGAAGGATTTCTGTACATATTATAAAACTGAATTGCCATGCTTTCCTGCAGTTTAGTGGAATTCCCGAAATGCAGAGAAAGCGTCCTCTTAATAAAGGGCTGGAATTGGACCAAATGTTCTCACTGACAGTTGTTTTTCTATGTCTGTCTTTGACCATCATTTGCTTTTGCAGCTTAAAATCTCTAAAGTAAGTCATATCTATGCTCTAGTGAAGAATTCCTCCCTGATAGATCTTCACAGCATTTCAGATTAGACACTATGCAGATGATCATTAAGTTTTAAAAATCAGAATTTATAAAACCAATCAAAGCAGCAACCCAGTTAATAAAATCCATTACTATTATCACACATAATTTTAAATTAATCCAGTATTACTTCAACAGAAGTATTAAATAAAACTGATCCTTTCTGCTCTCCTATCTTAGCAATAATGTTTTGCTTAAAGATTATTAGAAAGGTGCTAAATATGAAATTAAATTTGCTTCCTAAGACGTTGAAGACCTATTTAAACACAACAAATATATTTAATGCTAAACAGAAATCAGACTCCAAATTCTACTGATTTCTGCACACTTTTCATTGCTATTTTTGTTTTGGCAATTAAAAATAATGAAAGAATTATATAAAATATATGCAAAGCTAGTAAGAAAATTAAGTATTACATTATTGCTATTGCTTAATGAGAGAATAAAGTAATATGGTGAAATTTTATTTGAAATTATTCAAAATAATTCAGTAATCAACTGGCTTTTACAATGCGCATAAGTTGTCAGTGGCTGACAATGATTGTTGTTATTCAGTTGAGTTGATGATAATGTGATATTCGCATATGAATAGCTTTATCTACCTGTTATATTTTTGAAGTTCTTTGTATATTTTAACCATTGTTTAGTAACAGACATTTCCTGAATTGCGTGCAAGAGTCACTGAACTTAATGTTTCTCCCAGATCCAAAGAGTATGTAAGATCTTTCACATAGTATTTGTTCAAAGAGCAAAACATTATTTTAAACCAGTGATCCAGATATTTCAGTTGAAATCCTTCAGTGGAAATATTCCAGGTGTATAGTAATGCATCCTTTTTTATCCCTTTTAAGGTATACATGTTTTAGTTACTGCTAGATGACAATGAAATATATCTCGGAGGAAAAAGGATGTTATATGGTCCGAATTTCCACTGATGTAAATTGGAGCAATCCTCTGAATTCAAATTATCTGTGCAGAGCCACGCAATCTGAGAATGTGACCTACATTTCATATTTACAGTAAGTAATTGATACAGCTACATTTTTGCTTGTTTCATACTGGAATCACTGACTTGATATTTTAAATATTTAAGTTCAAGACCCTCATAAATTTGAGTAAGCTTATCACCTACCTGCAATTAAAAATACTATTGATTTCTTTACGTCACTTCCTCTCATGCCAGGGCTCTAGTAGTCCTTCAACTACAAAAAGAATCACCCTTTTCTTCTGTATTAGTTCCAGACACTCATTAATAGCAGTGGTTACATTTCAATATATCAGATTTATGACCAAAGATTATTTTTCTAAAGACAATTTCTCATTTGTAATCATATTTATATCATATGAACATACGCAGTTCTTTTATTTTTATTTCCATTATCTGTTCTCTGGGTATGCCTAAGAAAGATTAATCCTTTATTTCCATTTCCATTTTGAAATTATTTTTATTTTTCTCTGAAATTTTATCTTAATGCATATTTTCTAACACGTCACTACTTTTTCTCCCTCCACCCCCTAGGTCAACCAAACACACATGCACTCATGAATAAGAGATGTTAATGGTTTGTATAGGTTTGTGTTTCTTTATTATTTAGAAACTCTGACAAAACAGTTTTTAATGCATGACAGAAACAGGAAAAGTCTATGAAGTTAATAGGCTCCCCGTGATCTTTCAAGAGAATACTTAGGTATTATTACTTGGAAGCACTTGTTTTATTTCCTGATTTTTCCTTCCTAGGACCACAATATAAAGTAGATCAAAGGATCCAACCAAAAAAGAGTCTTAACATGACACAATTGCCAACCTGGTGGCTCACAGTTTAAAAAGGTTAATCAGATATTACTAAATAACAGCTTTGCATCTCTTCTACTTTGACTCACTTTTTTTTAGCTACCTGAAAATTAAGCCTGTAAGGCTATGTCTATCTTGCTAAATAAAAGAGGGACAAATAATCCCTAAACTTAAGATCAAATGTCAAATGTTCAGCCACCAGGATGCTTAAAGCCACTATTCTTTGCATCAGATTTTCACGAAGATGGCTAAATAGAATAATAAAAAACAGAGTTAGGCAATTATCTGAGTTCAATAATGTTAAAACTAAGCAGTCAGTGTTGGAGTGCACTCCCTGATCTGTATTTTTTCAGCAGTTAGGACATACCTTATGTCTAAAGCTATTAAGTAAACTCCCTCTATCATTAAGGTAGAGAGATAGGTATTTCCAAAGGAATATGAATGTCATTCTAAATTAAAGAATTTAAGGTGCATATGCAGGTTCACCCTCTAGAAGCTCCTCTCTGTGGTTACAGAGGAAACTGAGATTATTATTTTAACTAGAAAACTAATTTTAGGTAGTGAAATTTCATGTAAATGTAAAAGAAAAGCATTCAAATTGAATACTTAATTTATTTTTTTAATATTTCTTCATGATTTCAAGATAAAGCCTTATAAGAATATAGGATTTATCATATTATAAACAACTAAAAACATTCCAGATAAATATTTATATTTCTTTTCTAGTTTGATGATTTTTTTTTTTATTTAAAACATGCAAACAAAATGTGGTCTCATCCCAAAATACAGTGTACATAGGGTCGTTTTTTTTCCTGATTCTTTTTTCCTCACAATAGACCTAGAAAAATATGTGGATAATTTTGAGGGTTTTTTTAAGCATATGCATTTTATTGGTGAACAGAAGTGTCTTTTATAAGTGTTTTTTTAAATTTTATTTATAATCTTGACTTTATATTTTCCACTGATTCTTCTGAAGCCACAGATGCTGAGGTTTATTGTTCTATAAGCTATACATTCAACAGTGGACTAATTTTCTTGTTTGTATGTACAAAAATACAAGGTTTTGATAGGCATATTCCTATTCTTTATCAAATTGCAAACTTTTTGATCTGCCAGTCTGGATTTTTGAAGATTATTCCTTCCTATCTGGATATTTATGCTTTCATGTAACTGAACTACGGAATTATATAGTCCCACCCAACCTGGCCTTGAACACTTCCAGGGATGGGACATCCACAACTTCTCCGGGCAACCTGTGCCAGTGCCTCACTTCCCTGTTCAAGTACATTCTCAGAGTTTTATTTCAACTCACAGATGAGAAATTAAGAACGCAGTGCATATAGTCAGCTAAAAGCCATTTGTTCAGTATCTCACCAGAAATTTGTGGTGCAACTCAGAAATTAATTTTCCTGATATGAGGTATGCTGACCTACTCTCTTAGTGAAACTCTGTTCATCATCAAAAATTTTACCTATGGATAAGAAAATAGTAATTTTACCTATGGATTCACGAAAACAGTGTTGGTTCTTTACTGGCATCAATTCCTATTTATTTACTGAAACAATGGGACAGTAGTCTGATTTTCAATTTTTTTTTAAGAATTTTAATACTTACTTTCCACTTGAAGGTTTATGGTTTTGACCTTAGACAAACAAGATAATTTTGGCTTTTGCTTGGTTATTTTGAGGTGTGGACTGACAGCAAATGTGGACTATCTAAAAGTTGAGGTTCACTTGTAAAATATACACTTCTATTTTTCACAAAATATATTACAAAATCTTCATTTCTCTGCTGCTCTTTCAGGTATATCATTTTTTTTTTCAATATGGCTTTTTTTTTCTTTATTTTTTCGGGTCATCTTGTGTACTGAAGTACTGTAACAGTGCATCATTACAGCAGAAGTGTTATAAAGATATCTGCCATCAATGCATAAGATATAAGAGCTCCAATCATTGTTGTCCTAGTGATGCACAAATTCAATACATCAACAGGATGAAAGCCAAAGGGAACAGAAGGCCCAAGAAAGACCTTTTCCAACACTTTTAAAAATTATGAAGATTCTTGGTTAATTGTCAATTGGAGATGAGTCTTATGTTTATGTGTGTATAAAGATATATATTAAAAAAGGATCTCCCCAAAAAGATAACGAGAGTAGTCCATTAATAATAACTGACATCTTATTGTGCAGAAGAAACTCACATCTTTGCTAAGAAGTCTTTTTTATTACGTTTTTGCTTTTTTTTTAAATATAGCTCACTCTGAATCTCCTTCGTCATTGGTGGTTGTCATGTTTTCAGAATGACTTGAAGTTTATTATAAGTTCTTCTCAAGCACTCTTCCTTCATCAGACAATACTTCACCTCTCCTGGTACCTAATCATATAATTCAGCTATCCTGAAATAGAATAAAATTGTTCTTCATTCCTTTTTTATTTTCTATTTTATCACAACAAGCCCATCTACCTTCAACAAATGTAACCCTTTTCACTCAAGGATATGGTGCCAGTGGCTGACAAAAAGACTTCAAATAACAAAAGAAGAGTTTCTTTACTTTGACATAAACAGCAACACCTAAAATGAAAAAATATTCAGTGAAATGATAAAAAAAATGAATCCACCCATGCACCCTCTGGATACATATCTTTTACACCTTTTCTCATCAGAGCTAATCACATTTCTGTCTGCAAAACAAAACCCCACACTGTTTCACTGTAACAACATCTCATTGACTCATTCTTTTTTCTCTGTCATATACAGACACTTTAATGAATTCACATGTATATACATGGTCTACTCTGACAAGTTTCTGTACTTCATCTTTTCTTATTCAGAAATTTAAAGGTTCTCCATTTCCTTTGATACTAGGTTTAGTCCGGAGAAAAATAAATCTTATTTCCCAAATGAAAACAGACAGGGTATATTCCAATTAACTGCTTTTCCATGGTTCTATCAAAGACTTTTAATAAGATATCCTTTCTTGTCTTTGCTATTGTTGCATTTCTTCTAAAGTTCAAAGTAACAGGTTCTTTTTAGTTTAATTCTATTCAGTTATAATAATATCAGGCTTCAAAACACTGGGGGATGATGTAAAACATAAGTCATAAACTTGCATTTACTGCTTTAAATGTACTATTTTTTCTTTCTTTATTTTTTTTTTCCAATGGAACAGTTATTTCCCTAGCTGCTTTTGTACCTCCTTGTTCCTTTTATTCAATTGCAGCTGAAAGACAACCTGGCATGGCCTGAATTGAAAGACAAAAGATATTGTGAGTTTTTTCTCTTTAGTCCACTGAATTTGCCCTCCAGATTTCACAAATATCTGTACTTATTTCATTACTTTTTATACTTCACAGCTCCAGAATTAGCTGCTTAGTTAATTGTACTCTGCTGTAGTTACGCAATTACGCTTGTAAGTGTGTGACTGAGACTTCTGACTGGCATCAGAAATGCAGTCTTGTCAGGAAAACACCTAAGGTTTTTGGTCACGGATTAAGTAAGTATGAATATTACTAAAATTCAAGTAACCTTGTAAAATACCAGGGTATTATCATGCATGTCTATTACAAGACATTTTCGACCAACAGGTTAAAGTAAGATGAAAAGAGTTCAGAGGTGTAATCGTGTAATTTCATGTAATTATGTTATCAGAGAAGAGGTTTAGAAAAATTGTTAGCCACTTCCTTAAATCACTTTCTTCAATTCACCTACACTGAGGCTAATAAAACAAGAGAAATAATATTTTTTTAGTTATTTCTGTCCTCCTCCATATGAGTACTAATAAGAATAAAACAGTAAATAAAACAAAAACAACCAAACAAAATCACTCATCCAAAATGTTAGTAAGGGCAATAAAATAAATAAAAAATCAAAGACCTGTCTTACTTTCTGTATCTAATCCCACTTGATACTATATAGGATAAAAACAGCTATACCTTTTTTTATTAATGGAACTAATCTAGACACTATATACATAAAAATACTTGATTGCAGGATCAAGTAGCTATTTCAATGCCTGTGTCAACTCACCAGTGGCAGAGTAAAGGCTAGTCTGAGACCGCTTGCGAGAGCTTAACTCACATAAATCTATAAGCCTGGATAGAACCTACCCCAGGATTTAAGAGAAGTGGCTAACATTGCCAGGCTAATTTCTTATAAATGCTAATATCTAATGGGCAGGTGTCACAGTCCTAGATTTTCCTGCACACTGATCAAGTTGGTGGTATTTTGAATATATGTGAGAGTTCTTACTCTGCATTGTCAGCCACTTCATATTTCACCTCTACTTTCTTTTCCAATGTATTTTATCTTACAGTATAACTTTCATCATCTCTAGTGTCTAGTACAAACACACTACAGCCTTTTGACTATAATCAGAAGATTGTATTAAAACATATGAGGCCAGATTGATCTCGGTAGTGGCCGGTAACAGGACGAGGGGCGATGGGCACAAACTGGAACACAGGAAGTCCCACTATAACATAAGGAAAAACTTCTTTACTGTAAGGGTGACAGAGCAGTGGAACAGGCTGTCCAAGGAGGTCATGGAGTGTCCTTCTCAAGAGATATTCAAGACCCAATTGGACACATTCCTGTGCGATCTGCTGTAGGTGAACCTGCTTCAACAGGGATGTTGGACAAGATGCTTGCCAGCAATCCCTTCAAATCACTACCATTTTCTGATTCTGTGAAGACCACTTCCTGTAACATCTGGAAAATCCTGGAAGCCAGGGGACAGAGGGCAAATGTTCTCCACAACAAGGGCCCAAAGGAAGACTCTAGAAGCTACAGGCCTGTTAGTTTTACATCATTCACTGGGAAAACAGTGAAATGAATCCTCTTAGAAACTATTACAAATCAAATTAAACAGACAATTGGGAAAGGCCAGTACCATTTACCAAAGTCAAATACTGCCTGACTAACCTCATCACCTTCTACAACAAAGTAACACTTTCTGCCAACATGGGGAGGGTAGAGGATGTTTTTTACCTGGATTTCAGGAAAGTACTCAGCACTGTTTCACACAGTCTTCTTCTGGACAAATTGACGAGATACTGATTGGATGAGTGGTCTGTGGTGCGGGTGGGAAATTGACTAAATGTAAGGTTCTGCACCTGGGATGACAAAGAGCCCAGTACAGACTAGAATCTGTTTGGCTACATCTTTTCTCTCTGGAGAAAATAAAGCTTGGGAGGGAAAGCAATATTTAAAGGATAGCTACAAAGAAGATGGAGGCCCTCTGCACAAGGAGCCATCCAGAGAGGACAAAGGGTAATGGATATAAGTTGCACTGGAAGATGTTTTGCACTGATGAAAGATAGAAATTTTTCAGTGAGAACAACTTGAACAACCTCCACAGGGATGTAATCGAGTCCCCATCACTGGACATTTTCAGGGTTGATTGGGCAGTGTACAGTGCAGTCTTATGTGGGCTCCTCTTCTCATGAAAGGCTGGACTAGACGATCTTTTGAGGTCCCTTCCAGCCTGGGCTGTTCTATGATTCTATGATTTTATGAAACATAATTTAAAGAAAACAGATATTTCTAAAAAAATAATTCCGTTCAAAGGAAGATCCCTTATTAAATTATTTATTTCATCTGAGTGCTTATTTCTTAAAATTAATCACATTGTAGAAGTCTAGAGCCATTTTTCAGATTTTAAATTTGTTTGTTGTGTTTTGTTTTTTTTTTTTTTTTAATTTTGGGAGATGTCTGCTCATGTGGTATCAAACTCCTTTATACATTTTATTTCCTGACTAAATATGAGAATTCTAAAAGATCTTCTTAAGATGACCACATGTTTGTTTTTTGTGATGCCTGACTGACTCTCCAGATCCCAATAATAAAAGTTATCTGGAAAACCACACCAAATCATCTAATGTCTTTGAAAAGCCTGAGACCTATCTGGCTGCCACTTGAAGGAGAACCCACATATTGTATCTCTCACATCTCTGTGTCAGTCTTACGCACATCTGATGCCTTAGGGTTCCCCTGGTGCACCCACTTTTGTGTGGGCAGATGGAGTCAGGCCTTGCTTGCCTCCAAGTAGATACCACACTTACCTGTGCTTGATTTCCAGGCTGAATATCACTCCATAAGAATATATGCCTCACTTCTAAAATTTTTAAGGAAATGTCAGTGAAAATTCCTGTTGTACAACCAACTTCTTTTTTATCTATTTATTTATTTATGTTATTGTTTATTTTTTGGTTTTCTAAGACTTTGGTAAAATTTCCACAGACTTGTTTGAATTGCACATGAATAAAAATAAGCAAACCCATGCATATTTAGTATCCTGTATATATGGTAAGAATAGTACCTGAAGGCTGTTCTTCCTGAGGAACATTTAGTTAGACACTTCAGTTCATATCTTTAGGCTTAACACTTAATCAATTTGTTATGACAGTAACAGATGATATACCTACTTTAAGAAGAACAGAATCCTCAAACAGTATAATTCTAAATAGAAATACGAAGATAATTAATTTTCTTCAATAAACAGCTTTGAGAGATATGTTTCTCTGTTTTTTTTTCTGATTTTCCTGATTAAAAAAGGCAAAATTTGAGAGAGGGTATTGAGCAGATGCTGTGAAAAAACTACATTAGAGGATACAATTTTATTTATTAAATATGAAATAGTGTTACTTTGATATTTGCCAGATGGTCCTGATGCCTTTAGTTTAATAATTTTTGTTATGCTGATTGCTTGTGATACTAAGTTCTGCAGAATCACAGTATTTGCCATAGTCCAGTTCCTTAGGGGAATGTTTAAAAAAGAATCAAAGGGAAAAACAAAATATTAGATTCAATATGACATACAAAACAATAACAAAAAAATAAACAGTGGTAAGCTATTAAGAAGATGAAGGAATGAAGCACACAGAACATAGCAATGAGTGAACAAAAGTTGCAAGATGCAAGAATTTCTTTGGTGACAACACTAAAGATGCATTGCTTAAAAAGCAGTGCACAGGAACTGTATGTGTGTGTATCTGTGCATATGCACATGCTTTCTGGGCCAGAAATATTATCACATCTGATTTATGTTTTGTTTATCCATAAATACATTATTATTTTAATCATTATCCTTTGTTTTAATGTAATGTTGCTGATGTCTTAATGTTAATATTTCTGAAATTACAGTAGGCATTTTTATTGAATAAATCTTGTAACAGTACTGTTGTTTACTGTTAATTTGCTAAGTATGCATAGGACACTTTTTAATTTTTTTTACAAAGTACTTATTCAATAAATTTCAGGCATCCAAAGAATTCAAACGATAGATGAATATAACAAGGACTTTCATAACAGACCTAGATCCAATCAATTTCATAAATGTTTTATTATGTCAATAGCTAACAAGTAACCAGAAATAAGTTTTATCTATTGCAGTTTTTGTTATGTTAGTTTTAGTAACTTTTGTTTACTCTATATAATCATGTTCAGTAACTATGTAAGGTATCTCCCTTTTGTGACAATAGGAATACTTAGGAACTCCCAACCTGAACTGTTCTATGATTCTATGAACTACAGCAAACTCCTTTTTGTGTATACGTGATTTACCTCTAGCTTATTCTAAACTATTCCTTTGAGATACCTTTAAATTAATATTAGCTGCAGCTACGTAATTTTTTAAAATATGTAGTTCCTCGATCTAATACAAATTCCAATCACACCTTGTAGTGTTCAGTGGCATTTGCAATCATAGAATGATTCCAGTTGGAAGGGTGTTTAAAGATCATCTAGTTCCATCCGTCTGCCACATGCAGGGACATATCCCATCAGATCACACTGCTCAAAGCCTTATCCAACCTGGCTTTGAACACTTCCAGGGATTGGGTATCCCCTGGGCAACCTGTGCCTCACACCTCTCACAGTAAAACATTTCTTCCTAATATCTAATCTACAACTACCCTCTTTCATCTTAAAACCATTACCCCTTATCCTACCACTACACTCGCTGATAAAGAGCTCCTCCCCAGCTTTCCTGTAGATCCCCTTTAGGTACTGGAAGGCTGCCGTAAGGTCTCCTGGCACTCTCTCATCTCTAGGCTAAACAAGACTTTTTTTTTTTTTTTTTTTTTGGTTTCTCAAGGATGAAAATTAGCTTTCAATATGATTCTTTGAGAAATAATCAAGAACCAAATTCTCATATTAAAAGTCAAAGCAGTTATGGGGAAATTATTTGTTCATTTTATTTTTATTATTTGGAAGAAACCCACAGAAAATATTTAGCCAATAAGAAAATAACATAAAAAGCAACTTGCAAGTAACATAATATTTAGATTATATATTCTGCATAGAATAAATAAATATAGCAAAGAAGAATTTAAGGAGTACATATAAGTACCTACATTAAACTGAAGTATATATTATTCTTACAATGATGAAGCAATTACTATTATTTATTTATTTATTCAAACCACTTTATTCTATAATCTCAGAATCAACTTAAATCTCAGGGAAACTATGTTACTTAAACTTATCATTACATAAAGTTTCTTTGTACATATTGCCCTTGTAGTGTTGTATAAGATTGTGTTGATGATCCAAAAAATAAGGTGCCCAAATCAGGCTAAATTCATTAGAGTGCAGGATCAATCAGTGCAAAGTCATCTCCTTTAAAACATATCTATCTATCTATCTATCTATCTATCTATCTATCTATCTATCTACCTACCTATCTACTTATTTATTTATTTATTATTCTGAATAGTCCAAACTTCAAGCCAGAAATGGCTGAAAACAAGTTCCTGCTGTTAGGAAAAAATCAAGTCAGGTCTGAATATAATTAGTAATTCAACTGCATGCATTAGATTGACTTTTTTATCATTTCAACTACCCTCATATCCCTGATGGAAAGTTCTTTTCTTGACACAGACGAAATTTCTTTCAAATATCTTTGAAATATTAGACTATTATGTAAATCCAAAGTAATAAAGCATGAAAGAGAAGATGTTAGGACAACATTTAGCATAAAGCCAGCTATGGAAATACATGTGAAAATTCATAGATGAATGATTTATGTTTTAATTGGGAGGAGCAAAGAGGGATCTTCTATGAAAACCTTAGATATTCATCACTTGATGTAATATTTCTTATATCAGTTGGTAGGATTGATACTGATATCTGCCACTAAAATTGTAACTTCAACTACAAATCACTGCATAACTAATAAGACAAACATTTCAGCATACGTGTTGAAAACCATTGAAAGTAAAAAAAAATATTTTTAAGTAAAAAACGAAAGCTGTAGACCCAGTTTTTAATTCCACAAACACATCAATGTAGGCATCTTTGTAATAGCGCCCGAGGGAAATTTCTGGAGAGCAGGGGATGAAAGATTGCGTTGATTAGTTTCTTTTAATGCATATTTAGAACTTCAGAAAACTAATACAACTTAAACACATATATATACCACTAGACCCTTGAAGTACTTCAGCAGGATGGTTTTTAGCATTTCCTTGTGTCGACAGAGGGGGAAAATGTCTAATTAGCAAAGTTTTGTGTTGTTCTGTGAAATTCGAAAGGAAACACAAAAAAACCCCCTGGTTTAACTTCTATTCAAATGAGAAAAATCCAACTATTTTTGAATGTATAAGAGTTAGATTTGAGAATTCAGGATTAACTTACATTCATAATTCTTCTGTTTACTGTAATGCTGATAAACAGATCTGAGGTGAGAAGATACTCTGGGATACACTTGAAAGTTAATTTGTTGCAAGTTAAAACTTTTCATTGATTAACACTTACAGCGTATTTTGGTTATTTATATTTTTCCTGAAAAGCAGCTTTCTTGCGGATTCTATTTCTTTTGTCTTGTCTTCTAACTTCAGCTTTTACTTCCAAATTCAAGACTTTTTTTGACACTAACAATGAAGATGAATCAGAATCAGTATTTAGATATAATCATTTCAGCTAGGGAGAACTAGAAAATCCCAAAAAGTATTAAAAAAGGAAGAAATACAAATGATAGGAAAAATATTACCTACCATCCATGTTTATAAAAATTAGTAAGAGTGTAAGAACACAAGAAATTTTAGTAGGGAACTTGAAAAAATGAAGGTAACAAGTTATATAAGTGAAAAATTAAGGTGGCGGGCAGCATCAGAATCTTTTCTTCTAGTAGGATTCCTCATGTTTTCCACATCAGTGAGCTTTCTATAAGATATTAAGTTATGCCTGTGTTTACAGAACATAAAGAGGAGGAGTACTCTCTATCCCAGTAAATACTTACCATTGCCAGTGGAAGGCCATAGACATTATACTGAGTGGCACTGTAAGGTCTCATTTTTTTTCTGAGCTTGCCCTGGGCTAAGTTCTAGCTAGTTCTAGCTTGTAACTATTTCCCGTGTACCTATATGATATGCCAGTATAGGTGTGATAGTATATATGATGTATCATATGGTATCCCTAGTTAATCACAGTGCATCAATAGTCCCACACTATCTGAAGGATACTATTGTGCAGCTTTAGATGGGAGCCTGTGGAAAGGAAGACTATTGAGATAGGAATCATATAAAATGAAAACCAAGCAGAGTCTAAGACTGGGGAAGCAGGCACTACTACCATGTGCATCAAAATCCTCCCAGAAAGGAAATGGTGGTGCTGCTGAGTCATGGTAAATACTTCTTCCCCCCTTCCCATTTCCTGAGGAAGCCTGAAACTGCTGATCTTATGACACAAAGAGGCTGTGGGAGAATAAAATGGGAAGATACTGGGAAAATTCTGATGTTAATTTTTATCTTTTTTTTAAGGAGGGTTTTCTATGTTAATTAGATAATTTGGAATGCTAGACCAGTAAAACATTGATCAGAGTTAAATTTTTTTTAATATATTTGAGTAGTAAGTTACCAATTGTCCGTAATCAGAATTTCAGTTATTTATAGAATTCTTTTGTAAACTGAACTGCTTTACAGCTGCACACAAATTGTTTTCTGGTAATTCTTTTATCGATAATTTAGAGTTTGGAAGTGTCCATTGATAATTATCACTGGTTATTGAAAACACATTCTATTCAATTTTACTCTTCCAATGAATTTCTGAGCCTCTGGAATTTGTTTCTTTCTCAAGAAAACTCTGAAGATTTGGACATTCAAATATAAATTCTAAATTATGTTTTTATAACTTAATTACTAATAATTTTGAGTTTTAAATAAATGGTATGTGAAAAATAATTTATACTTCTGGAAATAATCTATTCCTTGACATGAGACTAAAATTTTGATTTGACTGAATTTTCTGAAGTTGCTCTGTTAGTCATATAAAATGATTTTGTTCATTATATTTGGTTTTATTTTTATGTACTAATTATATAACTCTAGATGCAAAGTTTTGCAAAGTGCAGTTATTATAAGTTCTTTTTCTTGTCACATTGTTTGTTTTCATTCTGGCTTATTTCTGAAACATTTAGATAGAGGATTTAAGCCTCTCTATAAAAAAAAATCCAGCTTAATAAGCTTATCTACAACACTGTTCTGTTTGATACTTTTCCTATCTAAAAGTAACTATGCTTACACAGACATCCAAAGCATTAGAAAACTGGAAAAAGACAAAAGTTTTATTGTTTGTTTGGACGCTTTGACCAAAAGTAAGGGACAGAAGGCTACATAAAACTTACCACATGTTTTGAGCAGCTGAAGAAATCGTTCAAAACATTTCATTTGCACTTAAAACAAAAAGTATAATTCTTATAGAGGAAATATTTTTCCTATACAATTCGGATTCAAACATTAATATTGCAAATTTTACTATTAATAGGATCTTTTCTAAGAAGAAAAGGGACAAAGTTTTAGAGATTGGTTAGGTCCACAATCCTATATATTCCTGTACACTCATGAAGTCAGTTGGATTTTGAATATACACAGGAGTTCTTACTCTGCATGGTCAGTGGCTACATATTTTATTTCTGTGTTCTTTTCAGATGTATTTTATCCTACAGTATAACTTTTATCATCTCTAGTGTCTAATACAGCCATATTACGCTGGTCAGTCACAGCCTTTTGACTACAATCAGAGGACTGTATTAAAACATATTTTGTATCTGACATTTTAAATTCAGGTAATTTTAATTCTTCATTCTTTTTAAATTTTACTTTGAGGCTCCAGACCCAGTCTTATATGTTGGCTTTTTAAATATTCTCTACAGACATTTCTTGCATTATTCTATCATTCTTTCTCCTTCAGTAGCAATAACATGTTTTTTTTCCTTCAAATTTAGTCTCTTCTGTCATTTAGATTGTAAAGATAAAATAATTTTTACTTGGCATCAATTACTTATCACAGGATAAAATTTACAGAACTGAGTTTACAATAAGCACATTGCCAGCTTTTAATATGTGTGTCTGAAGCAAACCTCAGGAAACAAGAAATAGAAGACACATGCTGTAACAAGTCCAAGAAAGCAAGAACACAAGGAATAGAAAGATCGATAGACTAATCAATAGACTTGGAAAAGGATGAAATAGAGGATAAGTTATTCTCACAGTCAACAAGCAGATGACAGTTCATAATAGCACATCTAAAAAAACCAACAGTCAATGTTCTTAAATATCTTGTGAAGGAAGAAATCTCATAGCTGAATGAAAATAAACTCAGAGAATGAAAGTAAAGGCTTAAGTGATTGAGGGATGTGCTAAGAATATTTAGAGATGAGTATAAACTACAGATGAAACAGATGTACTTAAGCATCTTTTATATGACTGAGAAGATGCAACGTGGAGAATATTTAATCTGATTTTATTAAAATACAAATAATAAAATTGTTTATAGTGTGGTATAGCTGGACATTCTGGAAATTCTCTATACATATTCAGCAGATCTAATATGAAAACATATAGCTCCATTAATTTCAGTAGAATTCCAGCTAAATTTTAAGGTAAAAAAGTGCCTCTTTTAAATATGACTTTTGAGTTATTTTAATCTTATGCACTTTTGAACCATTATTACATTTACAGATTGAAGCCTGACTTTTTTTTATGCCTAATATTAAGTTTACTTATTTATATTTTATACAAGTATCTTCACAGGGATTTGGCCATTATTTATAGTATTTTAAAATCATGCTGAACTGTACTTCTCTCATTAAAAAAATATTTTATTTTTTTTTGTAAATGATAACAGGGCTCTCTAACTCTTTGAAAGTCTCTTTATTCTTCCAAGCATAAAAGGAAAAAAGAATTTGTTTTACATATAGTAACAGTAATACAGTATTAAAAAAAAGACATGATGTTGTTGCGTTAATATTTTACATGGATCACTATGGAAAAGCACAACACATTGCTTCTATTCAACAAAGCAACTTTCTTCATAAAAGAGCATAATACATCAGAAAGAAATATTTCTATCAGCTGCATAGACACTTCCTATGTATTACTCATCCTCCAAATACGGTTCTCTCATGGCTCACATCTCTGTATGCAGTGCATTAATTCTGCAGGCATTAGACTCTCATAAACCAGCACTCTCCCTGTTTGACTTTGACTAGTCTCTGGCTTCTTTGCTCTGAACTCATTCTGCTTCTGTTATTTTCTCTTTCTTCCTCTGCTCTTTACATTTTCTCCTTTCCCTGAGGAGAAATGTTGATCAATGCTCCGGGTATTTTGTCATTTTTTGAAACCCCAGATACCATATTCCCAAACTGGTATAACAATTACTCCATGTCAGTAGTATGTGGCAGAATGTGTAGCTTTCTGTATAGTTTTTCAGGCCTATAGTCAGGCAGATTTCCCACGCTTGCTGTGTGCTCTGCAGGCAGGCAGAGTCAGGACCCATTGTACTTTTTTCTTTGTGTACTCATACCAATCTTTGAACTCACATATAGTTCAGGTTTGAGATAGCGGTAGATCTACCAGATGTTGAG
Source organism: Cuculus canorus (assembly GCF_017976375.1). Lineage (NCBI taxonomy): Eukaryota > Metazoa > Chordata > Aves > Cuculiformes > Cuculidae > Cuculus > Cuculus canorus. The sequence goes on from NC_071401.1 coordinate 37,716,865, forward strand.
TGTTTCCTCTGTTTGCTAACATCAAGGCTGGCAGAAATTCTGTGTTCACAGCTTTTGGATGGGATCAAGCTCTAAGAAGCAGTGCTCCTCTGTATGAGATGCCACGGTATTAGAAGTCTATCAAAACAAACACAAAAATGAATACAAATACAAAAAAAAACAAAAACAAAAAAATGAAATACAAAACCAAATCCAATCCTGTATATTCTCCAAATTCAGATAGAGATTCCTAGTAAAACTGAGTATTATGGATATAAGTAAAGTAAGGAAGTGTTTTTACTCTGTTTTGAGATCTGCAGATGTACACATCAAAGGAAACCTGACTAAGAATATCAGAGAAAAGCTGTGAGGAATAGGATAAACTTTTCACTACACAGTGAAGAAATACTGTATGAGATGCCCTCTATTTCCTGCCTGGAACTAAGAGAAGATTTTGGGGAAGCCACATTTTCTTTACATGAGGACAGCCCAGTTTAACCGCGCACCATCGTGCTGCTGATGTTACCAATGGAATTGGTAAACAGAAATGATGTCCACCACTCATCATGGGACACTTTCTTTTGCATTCAGGCATGACTGTGCTCCATACTCTATGTAATGTTGCACAGTGACACTTTGCCCTATGCTTTCACGACAACTCCTGTTTCCCAATAGGTTTATTTGTACAAAACCAAAACATAAGTAGTTTGTGACAGATATTCATTAAAGAACCTGTGAACAAGTTTGAACTAAAGAATTTAATATCATCTTCACTCCCTTAAGTTCATCACCGCAATTTATTATTACACTATTTAATTATGTGCCTAACAAAAGGCCACTAGAGTAGCTTGAATAAATATTTGATTTAAAATAAGGAGATATTTTCAATAAGCTTTTGCTGGAAACACTTTGTCACTTATTCCTTCTCTGTTAGGGGTCAAACTTGCAGATATGCTACCAGTGTATTACTTTGACTGCAGGTGACCAGCTAGGTTCAATGAAAGGATTATCCATTTGGTCCTATCACTTAGTTTTTGCTAATATCTCTTTACAGAAAGACAAATTTAAATTAAAGTATTGATAGTGTTATTTTTCTGCTTTGCTCTGCTGTTTCATTGAACTTAAATCCGGTTCAGGCAGTATCATAAATTATCTGATTTTTTTTTAATGCATCCAATTTTGAGCCTAATTTCAGACATATACAAAATCTGTAGATTGTACAGGAACACACATATATATTTCTATGAATGTGAGTAAGCATATATTTACATTCCGATTTACACTGATATGTTGGAATTGATATTCCTTTCTCCGTCTCCGTCTCTTCAGCCTATTTCAACTCCCTGCCCTGTTTAGACATGTGCCTACTTTTTGTGGTAGAATAAAACTTGTTATAGCAACTTGGAACAGTAAAATTCAAATTTGTGTTCATTGTTAAACTAGCTTTGAAAACAGCATTAAGTGCATACAACCCCTCAGGTCTTTCAAGGGATGCTTATAGAAACTATATTCTCTGGTTGCATTTTGTCCTCTACAGTCTGGCAGGATGATTTTAAATCTACACGTGATTATTAAGCGATTTAAGCAGCCATTGTTCTTCCTCCACTATAATAATTTTCCTGAAAATAATCTTTTTTTTTTTTTGCTAAGCAAGAAATTATTACAATCTTTCAAGAAGATACTTATTTCATTTAAGACTTGTACATTATCTAATATTATCATTACTTAATACAAAGTATCTTGTAGAAAGATATTGGTACTGTAAAAGTCTCAATCAAAGATAATCTTTTTATGGTTTCTTCTTATTATTATTACTAAAGGGAGTGATTTTTACCAATAGTTAAAATATATAGATTATTCTTTATAGGCTGCACCACAGTACATGTATTTTTATAACAGGACATTATGATCTTCACCGGGTTTCATAATTTAAATATTAATTACTTTATAAATGAGAGAGCATTTGGAAGAAACAACTTGAATATACAAAAAAGTTATCATCTGATTTATTTATCAGAAAAAAGCACATCAGTTTTAATTTCATTGCATATGGCCTTGTTTTGTGATAATATACTTTTTTCCTTACCTAGGATTGTTCTATACATGTTTTGTCCTACATGGCCTTTCAAGAGCCAGGTAAAAATTTTCTAAAAAGTCTTTAACTTTGTTTGGTAATTCTCATTTTGCTTCCTTAACAGCTTTATTGATATAATGCACAGAGTAGAAGTAAACATAGACTTAAAATATTTATTTCTAGAAATCGATACATATTTATGTTCCGTAACTGTTGGATACCACTAACTAGAAAAACAGTCAGGTCCAGATACTCTGGTAAAATCACAGATAGTTCTGATAGCAGTGATTTTTCACATGCAGAGGAATCATGATTGTGTTTGTCTCCATGATCACTCAGTTTTATTAGATGTAGTTATAGCAGGTTGAAAAATCTGTTGGTCCCCTGTAGAGAAGTCCACATTTGGTTTTTTGTGGTGCTAGTAATCCACATCATCATTGTTTCTTCTTGGTGTAGTATTAAATGTGAAAGAAACTACATTCACGGTAAATACCTGGAGAACACATCCTCCAGCAGAATGTCTTTTGGATATTGACTTGAGTTTGCCAAATGAATATACTAATTCACCAGCCTAGTTCTTCATATTGCTATAGCTCTTAATCTGAATTTGTCATTGTCATTCACTCTTTTTAATCTGTAGTGCAAATGACAACATAAAGTAGTTTAATTTTCATTTATTTTGTTTATTTGTGTTTTCTCTTAAGCATTTTATATGAAGCATGCTTGCGAGAATAATTATTAAGTTATACGTACAGCCTTAGTCTAGCAAGATAACTATGCTGAATGATTCCCTTTATGTGCATAAATACCAGCTAATGAAACCCCAGCAAAAAGGATTCATTGTAATCACATTTAAGCCACAATATACTTCTAGAGAAAAATAATTAAAAAAGAACCCCAAACAAACAAGAAGGAGAAATGAGATAATTAATGTCTTCTCATAAAATGGATCTGCACTCATTCTATTACCTATGTTTACTACAAACTGATTTCCAAGTAGCTATCAGTAAAGTTCACATCAATGTAAATAATTTCTGTTCAGCATCAAAGGCAGTGTCAGAAACTGCAGCTACGATACACTGTCAAAGAACCAACTGAACTGAGACATGAAGCAGTAGAAATAGGTCTACAAATAATACCTGGACAATGACTATTCACTAGGGCAATCAAAAGTTGAACTAATGAATGCCCAATATGTTATAAACAAAAAAATCCCTGCCAAAGAGGATTCATACTGGTGGGTAGAAATAGTAGACAGGAGGGATGTGTGTGTTGTTTGTTGGTTTGTTGTTTTTTTCAATCTGTCTAATCTATCTGTCTATGTCTGTGGATCCGTCCATCCATCCGTCCATCCATCCATCCATCCATCCATCTATCCATTTTATTATATAGGTTTAGATTTATATAAATCTTTTCCAGAGTATTTCTCTACTTTTCTAAACTTGTATATAACAACAAAATTTTGTGATTCTATTCATTTGTATGAGTAGCCCGGATCTGTTTTCATAAAATTTGTAGAGCAAAGACATTTTTCCTAAGGCCTTTCTGAGGTCTAACTTGTATTCTAAGGTTTCTGCCTCCTGTCTGAGGTTTTTTTTTTTTTGTGGGTTTTTTTGTTTTTTTTTTTTTTTTTTAGTAAGGAAGAACTCTGGATCTCTTTGGAATTGTTAACTAATAGTAAAGGGATTACAGCAGAGATCAGATGTCTTTCAGTGATCACATGCCGCTTGCATCAAAACAACACCTTTAACCTTAATCTAACAGGCATAAAATTGAAGGCTATACACACAAAATCTGATAGGCAGCAACTATACCCGACATGTTGGCCTCTGGCATCTAATATACAGCAAGAACTTTTTGTTTGATTGCTTTTGGTTTTTTCATACTTTTTGAAGGAAGGAACCTGTAAATATTCAAAATATTTATGGTGCTGGTTTTATTCACCTAGATTTTATCTAATTACTGTCACTTCATGAGTTACAGGAGTAACTGAGTGACATATTAGAGTTATTTTTCTCCTCAAAACATTTTCAGTTAAGCAGTATCTTCTAATCAACAAGCAGCTGCCCCTTAATACGTTTAAGGAGTTGCTTTGGATACTTCTTTGCAATACCATAGTGCATAGCAATGAATATTATAATTCATAAAAATTTTATTAATTTTAAGTGTATTGGATGAAACATAAGATTCTTACAGGCTTTTGTTAGTATAAAACATTCAATAAATATACAGTATTATTCGCCTTTTAATTGCTGTTTATTGAAAACCATTTCTTAAAAAAAAGAGCTAAATAAATCAGCCTTTAGTCTGTCGTAGACTAAGCACTGGCACGGAACACACAACATTGACTATATTTAGTCATATAACCTTAAAGACTAAAATTAAATCATATTCTCACAGTTGTTCAGAATACTTAAGGCAATTATTGTTGATTCCTCTTATTAATGATTCATGGGATCTTAGGCATTACTTCGATACAAACTGAAATAATTAAAAATGTTGTAGGTTTCCTAGGAGCCTATCTTCTCTTCCTTCTCCTTCCTCCTTTTAAATGAAAAATCCAGCTTTCGTTGTTCGTTTTCCCTTATGTTGAAAGTTTGACTCATTCAGTCCAATTACAGAAACATAAACCATAAATAATTAATAGTTGTAATCTCAGTTGTTATATTGCCCTATGAAGTAAATGTACGTAGATTTCTACCAGTAGAAGAAAAGCTGTCTAAGGCTCACCAGTGTTAATACCTTATTAGAAAACTCAACATGGTTTCTAAAGAAGCAAGAAGCTGGTGTAAAGTGAGTGAAGATAATTAGCATGTACGGACTGTGTATTTGTATCTAAAAGATCAAATCACTGTTAGAAACTAGTTCATGCTTTTTAAAAATCTCCCTCCAGAATGAATAGCATATGAAGAAGAAAAGATCTCTTTGTGCTAATACTTTATTACATTGTGTATGCTGGCTGAAAGAAGCAGCCAGAACTAAAGGTCAGTGGTCTAGTACACTTCTCTTCAATTTTACTTCATATTACATATATTTCACACAAGAATATTATCAAGGCTACTGAACTAGAAAAAAAAATGAAGAGACTAGCAGTGCATTCTAAGTGATAGCCTTGTGGGCCGCCATCCAACTTGGCTGCATAATGTTTGATCTCCTTTTGTGAGTAGTGTCCTTGACTGAGTCATTTTCTTTGAACTATACCACTGAAAAACAGCTATCCCAGTGATTTGCAAACTTCTGACCCAACTCCTACTCTTCATAACACTCTTGCACAGTCAAAGGCATCTGGCCTGATCTTTTGCCTTAAAAGGATTCAAACATGACTTTGTTGGAACAAAAGAAATTAAATCAATGATCTGTAGAAGGACTGGATACACATCCTGGAAGCCTGTAATTGCCTAAACGGACTGAGTAAAGAAGAAAATTACAAGCATTAGCTTCCTAATGGTCTTTGAATTAACAACGTCTGACGAGTAAAATAAAGCCTAACTTTAAAAAATATATACTCTTGATGATCCTTCAACTTTTATACCTGAGGTACAAAGCTCATTAGAAAGAAAGTCAGTGGATTTATCCTGTTTTAAAGACTGAGGAGAGAATAACGAGACTGAAGACAAAAAAAGTGATACACTTTTGTGGATTATTTAAAAAAAATATATTTATGATCTAAAGTATTATAACAAACTTTGCTGTTTATGCTTTGCTGACAAATAGATGACCCTAAATTCTATATGAATATTCATCTGTCTTTGTACTCTGGGTATTCTTCATTTGGTCGATTGCTTGCCTGGTTGATTTTACATGCATTTAGCTGTACTTAAGTAGCGTCTTAAAAATGCTAATTTACCTTTTTTCTACCTCTCTCTGAACACCAAATTGAGCTTTGAAAAAACAACTCAGACTACTCTTACAAAGCCCCTTTTCTTGCTTGGAGTCTTGCTTATTGTTTAGTCATCCAAGTTAATGTTGATGCACCTGCACTACTTCCAGTTTTGTTTTATGTATGTCAAAAGGCTTTTTCAATGTGGTATAGCTTTACGATAGCTACAAAACCTCTCTGTGAAGCAGGAATCTATTCTAACTAACTTCAGTATCTGACTTAAATAGTTGGTATCTTGAATGAGTTTGTTTAATCTCAGGAATGCCAGTTTTGAATCTTCCCTAGCTAACAGAAAGAATAAGCATCTCAAGGTGACAATTCATCTCAGTCCAAATGAATACCTTAAACAGATCAGATCAGGTAGCCTCTGGTGAGGACTATAAAGCAATTCCATGGTGATACTTGAGACTACAGATTTAGATACATATGTATGAGGGCTAGCTGTCTTTTAGATCTTAGAGGTTTGTTGCTACAACTTTTATCTCTGGTATTTTTCCCTTATAATATGTGAGTAAAATTAGATACTTATTTTAAGCGTTTTCACTTTGAAGGTCTTCAGAAGTAATAATTTTCATTGACTACATAGGTAATGCTTACTTTCAGAAGAATGCATTTATTCTACCTGATATAATTGTCTTTCAAGAATGTAAGTATAATTTTTCTTCCATATGTGTGCATATGAGCATATTTTTGTATCTATGTGTGAAAAGAAAGTGACTAATACATGACCTCTTGCCACCAGGATAAGAGAGTGGATTCTGCCCCTCCACTCTGCTATGGTTAGACCACACCTGGAATACTGTGTTCTGCTCCAGAGGAAAGACATGGCTGAGAGAGTTGGGGTTATTCTGCTTGGAGAAGGGTTTCGAGGAGACCTTATTAAGGCCTTTCAATATTTAAAGTGGGCTTATGAGAAAGATGGGGGAAAAAATATTTAGCAGGGCTTGTAATAGAACTAAGGCTAATGGTTTTAGACTAAAAGAGAAGTTTAAATTAGATATTAGGAAGAATTTTTTTTCACTGAGGTGGGTGAAGCACTGGAACAGGTTGTTGGATGACCTGTCCCTGGAATCATTCAAGGTCATGGTTGGATGGGGCTCTGAGCAACCTGATCTGGTTGAAGTTGTCCTTGCTCACTGCAGGAGGATTTAACTACATGACTGTCATGTTCCCCTCCAGTACAAACAACTCTATGATTCTATGAGTCAATATTTGAATAGTTACACCCTCAATAACATTTAAGAATTAATCACAAAAAATTAAAACTATTAATTTTCACTAGATTTGGAAGCTTCACATAATCAGTATTTTTTGGTTAGTTTGAAAAAGTCACATTTATCATTAAGAGTAATTTATCAAATTATCAGTGAAATAAAGAATGTAAATTCCTATGGCTATATCTGAGAGTACTTCAGAGTTGTTCTGGTTTTCTTCCACTATTTCACAGTTGTCCTACTTTCTTCTACTTACGGCATGTAGAACAACTAATTATCAGACTACTGCTTTTCATTAAGCTAAAGGAGAGCAGCGTGGGGTTGAGAATGACAGGAAAGTATGTTTTGAGGTGGAGTCTGGATCACATCACAAATGATAGTTAAAGAAAGGAAATAGTTTCAAAAACGTTGAAAAGTATTATGACTCGTTGAGATAGTTTGTAAATTGATACACAAAAGAGCGCAAACACCTGGGAACCTAAAAAGTAGATCTGCAATGTCAGTAGTGATATTACTAAAAATACTTATTTCAGAGTTTATTGAATTCAGGGATAACCTGAATGTGTTTTGATGAACTAATGGAATTCAATATTCCGTCTTTCCTTCTCTTGCAATTTTGAAACATCTACTCTGAAATTTAGTTGATTTATTTTGCATGATTATTGCAACCTAACATTTTCCAGCAGCACCTTAAATGGTACTGAATGTTTGCTCTAAATTTATTTAATGAATGCAGAATTATTTTGATAAGGACCTTAACATTTTTGTTGAACAACTGTAGGAATGAATAATGAAAATAAAAAATAAAATATATTTGCTACAAATAATATAATTCATAATTTACTTATATTTTGTAGTGCTAAATGTATCTGTTTATGTATCTGTTACATAAATTAGCTGTGTAATCTCACAGTGTAGACAAAGAAGATATTCATAAGCAATAAAACCAAAGGAATTCAAAAACACATTGTTGCAATTGTAAAAAAGACAATTAAATTTTGTCAGCTGACTGGCTATCTGGTACCAACTGCTTCAAAGACTAGACTCAGTTAATCAGAGAGGAAGTGTAGACTTCAGTATTAGACATAATCCATATTGTAGTTACCTGTTTAGATTTATCTTTGTATAAGCACTTAATATAACATTAGACACTTTGGGAAATCATTTTTGCCTTCCATATTTTAAAATCCAGATCCAATGCCTTTCAGACCTCAAAAAACTGCTGATAAACATAAATCTGGTGAACACGCCCATATAAAGTTCATCAGCATCATAGGACACACAAATGGCACTAGTTACTACACTGAGAACTAAATCTCACAAATTCTGTTTGAATGTAAGTAAGGATCTTTGATGACCAGAAATAGCTAAAGAACATATGTTTAAGAAAAAGCGAGTGGAGGCTGTATCACTCTTCAGCATGTTAAAGATTTGGATATTAGTCCCTTGAATCTTGATTATTATGTTTAAATTATCACTGGTTTTCACCAGAATGTTTCTTTCTGATTTTATCTTTGATGTCTTACTTTGCTGCTGTACATCCTAATCCAGGGTACCAGCTGCTATGGAAAGCACCATAAGACTGAAGTTCTTTTTCTCCACGTAGAATCATAGAATTCTTTGGGTTGGAAGGGACATTTACGGGTCATCTAGTCCAACTCTCCTGTAGAAGCAGAGACATCTTTAACTAGATCAGGTTGCTCAAAGCCCCACTAAACCCGACCTTGAATATTTCCAGGGATGGGGCCTTCACTACCTCTCTGGGAAATCTGTTCCAATGTTTCATTACCCCCATTGTAAAAAAACATCTTCCTTATATCCAGCCTAAAACTACCCTCCCTTAGTTTAAAACCATTACTCCTTATCCTGTCACAATAGGCATTGCTGGAAAGCCTGTCCCCTCCTTTTCTATGGGCCTCCTTTAAGTACTGGAAAGGCACTATCATCTCCCTGAAGGTTTCTCTCCTCAGGGCTCAACAATCCCAACTCTCTCAGACTGTCCTTACAGGAGAGGCACTCCATCCATCAGATCTTTTTTTTTGGCCATCCTCTGGACCCACTCGAAGTCCACATCCTTCTTGTACTGAGGGCTCCTGAGTTCGATGCTGTACTCCAGGTGAAGTTTCATCAGAAGAGCAGCAGCATCTCTTCCATCTCTACTTCTTTTGATGCAGCCCAGGACACAGTTGTCCTTCTGGGCTGTGAGTAAACATCACTGGCTCATGTCCAGCTTTTTGCCCATCAGCACCTCCAAGCCTTTCTCAGCATGGCTGCTCTCAATTCTTTAATCCTCCAGCTTGTATTGAAACCAAACCGTAATTGACTGAGGGAAGCTAAGCAGAAGAAAGCTGAGCTCCTTTTGGCACCTAAATCTTGGCAATCTGAACATACGTAAACCTTGAATATGCACTTTAAAACCAAAAGACATTTGTGCCCTCTTGTACCTCCAGATCTTTGGCTGGACAATGCTGTAAAGCTATATTTAGCAGGTACACTGCCTGTCTCTTAGAGTCACCATTTGCTACTCCTTTGTTATTACCTACAACATCCTACAATGAGAATTATATACATTGAAGCAGACTTGTTTGTTGTTTTAGATTAGTAGTGTGTTGTTTTTCAGAAAAATCCAGATTTTCTAAAAAGAAATGTGACATTCTACAATTTTAGTTTAAAACACATATTTTCTGCTACTTTATTACAGCAGTTGACAGTGAACACTACAGTTTGAAAAATCATCTATTTTTAGAAAGAATTTCCAGAAGCGTTTGAGAAAGGGTACGGAATTAGGTGAACCTTATGTTTTTTGTGTTGTAACAAATTATTTACTAGTACGTATTCCCTGTATTGGTTCTTCTGGTATTCAAATTGTTCTCTAAATTCTAAAAACTATAATTTTCTTCTTAATGTCTTTAACTCCAGCCTGTGATTAAACACATATAATGCACTATATGAAGAAAACTGGTTCCATATTAAAGTCTAAAGATTTCAGTTCTGAAAATATCAGCATAGTAACTTTCTAAAACTCTGTTTAGAAGGAACAGCTAAGATGTGAAAGCCGTAACTGACTGCGAGAAGCTAAACAGAAAAAATCTAACCTCCTCTTGGCACTCTAAATCTTAACCATTTAAATATATGCCACAGAGGGTTAGGATATTTAAAACAGCAATTTAGCTCAACTAAACTGAGAATTGTTAAGTGTCATGATTCAGTCACAGCAGGTTATGTGGAGACAGTGAATGATTGTCCAGGGAAAGTGAAATGGGATTTAAATCACTGGGAAGCAAAAGCAGACTACTCAAGCAGGGAAGGGCTGATTTCAAATGAGATGTAGCAGCTGCCTCCTTTTGGGGTTAATTTGCTACCTCTTGCTGTTTAGGTCGCAACTATGCTGCTTCTTTTTTCTTATGAAAACACAGGTGGCTTAGTCTAAATTTTTCAGCTGCTTGCGGGAAGGGATTGGGGGAAGATTGCTCATGCAATCAGCAAAATTGCCAGGAAAACAACCGAGTATTACTGCAGCAACGTTAAGATGAAACTGAGACTAAATGGACTTTAGTCTAAAATGCTTTAATCACAGAAATATACACAATTTTGCTAATTACATGACTTTCCTGTCCCTTGAAGGATATCTCTCTCCAGGAGGAAGGTCAGGGAGCTGAGTGCAGCTGTCCCAGTTGTGCAGTGCATAGTCCTGGGGCTAGGCCATGGCATCCTCAGGATGTCACTTTGGTGTCCTCTTCTACAGCCCTCTTAGTTCTGCCTTGGATACTCTCACGCCAGCCCTGGAGTCTCCTTTCTTCAGAGTGTCTTTGTCTGTGTGTCTCCAACAATAACTCTCAGAGCTACTTCCCAAGAGACTCGCCAAAACCTGCTCCTCCAAATCTCTCCACAAGCATATTTGCTTATGTAATTTTCTTTAACCATGGAATAAAATCCAGTCTCACCTGAGTCACAGTCCTCAATTAAAATCTTAATTTCCTTCTGCTGAGCAGTAATGTTCTGCTTTGTTACTGACTAACTATGGTTGTTCACAGCTGCGGGTACACATCATTCTTCGTAACTTTTTAAATTATCTTCTTTATTCAGACCCAGATAGAAAACTGAGGGTCAAATCTCACTAAAAGATACTGTGGCAGCCCAACGTGGTTTTGGGATTCAGTCTCATTTTCTACTTTCAATATACTGGTGACTTTTTTTCCCATCTAATTTCAGTTATTTTAATAATACTAGGAATAAAAAACAGTTGAAAATTTCAACTCTGCCAAGTAACAGAAGAGGAATAATCTGTGGCTGCTATTGCATTTTATATACATTTTATTTATATATATTGCATTTTCTATATATATATTTATAATTAAATAATCTAAATGAGAGTTACTTAAAATGTTTCTTATTCCATAATTAGTGTTGCTTAATTAATCTTAAAATTGTATTGTATATTACAATAGGACTGATTTCAAAAAAAATTAAATTATTAGAAGTTTTGGGTGGGTATTTTTATACTGTCTAAAATCTTTTCTTGAATTTACAATGTACAGACTTAGGTGTTTCTTCAAATGTCGGAAGATATGGCAAGAATTTTGATATCTGAAATGTATTTAGTAGCAAAACAATGATGTGAATGACTGAGCAAACATGTCTTTTGATATACATTTTTCTTTTCTTTTATGAAGGACGCTTCTTCATCAATGGCACCATATACTAGATTGTATTGAGACATAATTTTAGAATAGGGGAGAAATATAAACATGGCTAATTGACAGGACCTGTTTTTAAACTCCTGCATTTCATGAAACCTATTTTGAACAATTTGAACATGATCCTGATTTAGATTTTTGTAGTATTTTGACATTAACATATACACCATCCCTTCTCTTAGAAACACTGACAGTTCTTTCCATGCACTGGGAAGACAGCCTTTTTCTAGAGAAAGTGACAATTACAGTACTTCGAAGAGTTACTCCTTGCACAAAAAGCTGGGAATGGAGTTGTATTTGTTCAACTTTGTGGATCTGGCTTGTTACAAACCATCTTCTTTTTTCATAAAGACTGTCTTTTTCATTTTTCATTTATATGTGTAGCAATATGGGTGTTAGTTGTTTTGGTTTCGTCTATATTAGTGCTATTATTGGTAGTACTGTGGGGATCCAATAACAAAATAAAGATATTTTTGCACTCCTTCAGCAACCATTTTATCTCAGTCAGATAAAACTCTTAAATGAAAAAAATGTAATAATTCTTGTCTCAGTGATTGTTTCAAGTTTCTGTGAAAAGGAAACATTTCTTATTATTGAATTACAGTGATCATAAGCAAAATATAATTAATAAAGGTTTACCAGTGTACTTCACAATTCATGTTTATTCAAATGATGAAAAAAAGGATATTTACAGAAGCAAAACTTTGATACTTAAATGGAATAACTTTCATAGTTTCATAATATGTCTTACACTGTAAGCATGTTAAACAATCATTTATAACTGTTAGAAAATCTCAGTGTCATATGAAATGGGTTGGAAAATGACTCAAGTCATCACTGTGTGCTGTTCATTAACCAAAGGGTGCATACATTTTGCAAGTTGTGGATGTGATTAGGATCCTCACAGTCAAAAAAAAAGCTTTTGCTAACATCTCTGTTAATTTCTGGAGAAAAAATTAAATCTTAAGCTTTCTGATGCTTGTGGATCAATTATTCATGAGCAGTTGTCCATTGCTTGGTTTACCTTTTGGTTTTTGTTGTTTTTCTTTAAAAAAAAAAACCTGCAGAAGGTTTATGGACTGTTAATGCTCTTTTATGAATGTATCTTGTAATTTTCATATAGTCTTTACTATGTTCATGTCTATAGAAAAATTAACTTTGAGTGCCAAGACCTTACAAAAATGTCTTTCAAGCTTAATGATTGCTGCTTCTTGACTTGGTGTCGGTTCAGTGCTGTTCTCAGAATAACCAACTCCTGACAACCTATAGGCTGTATCAAGGAAGCTGACTATCAACCATTATGTAAAGAAACCTTGCTTTTCAAAAAAGAATTATCTGATCAAAAAGTACTTTTATGGAAAAAGATGGGAGAAACATTAGAAATATTATATTTCAACTGTCATATTAGTAGGCTAATTTTTTTTCAAAGCTAGCTGGCTAGATTCTTACTAGAGGTGAGTACACCTGTTTTCAGGGATGTTTCATGAAATCTACAGAAATATTTTCTAAAGAACATCTTGCTTAAGTAGACATATCTTTGGGGGGAGTTTCCTCATCTAAAATTAATAAACTTAAAGTACTTGCTTTAAAATCAGGCATCTAATTCACAGTAGTCATCTAGGTCTGCATCTCTATTCAATGTACAGAGCCTAGCATTTAATCTCTTTTTTAAAAAAGTCTCTGTGTAGCAGTTTTAAAGAGTCTAATTAAATTTAGTCATTTGTTAATTTGGATTATTTTTTTCTGAATACAAGATTTACTTTAGTTAATCTTAAGCAAAGTATTGAGGCTATGATTTAGTTAAAAAAAATCCTCAGAATACCACTAGCCTAAACCCACTTTTGGACTGTATTATGAGGTGAAAAAAATTGGTCTTAGGATGGTCTAACAAAAAGTTTCTTGTGTATGGTGGTGCAATTATTTCCTTATAACTTAATGAAATTTGAAGGGAAAAAAGAAGGAAAATCCTGAAAAAAGAAGGAAAATCCTGAAAATAGTTGAGTGATATCACTTTATGAAGAGAAATGATTGAAGCCTGTTTAGATATTACACACACAGAAATTAATTCTTCTCTAATATGGATTAATATTTGACATATATAACCATGATTTTCTTCCTTTAGTAACTGTAGTTCAGCATTTTATATTATTTGTAAGATTGTTAAAACATTTTGTTTATTTCATTTTATTTTATTTTATTTTATTTTATTTTATTTTATTTTATTTTATTTTATGTTAGTTTTTCTCCTAATTTGAATTAAATTAATCCCACGGCCTTCTGCTAAACTCAAATATTTACAGTTTGGTCTACAATTAGAAGCATAGAAGAACTCTTTTGACAATGGTGAAAAGAATTGACTGGTAAGAGTTGCTACAATATATTTCAAGAAGATACAGTCCTGCTATGTGTAACAAATCTATCAAATAATATCCCTGAATATTTTTATGAATATATAATATGATATTCCAAGATAATTTTTCTTTAAGTTATAAATGTATATGATACTATTGTCAATCATCTTACATAAATTTCAGCATCCTGCACTATGATAAATATATACGTGTGTGTGTGTGTATACATGCTATTTTTCAGCATTCAATATTTCTCCTTTGAGTAATATTTGAAATGATGTACAAAATATTGTGTTCAGAATCAACTAGGGTGAAAACATTGAGTATTCTTTCAGAATCAGAGCTTACTCCTAAACTCCACCAAACAAATCATAGATGAAAAGGATACTTATATCAAAATTATCACTTGGAGCTGGGGAACATTAAACGTGAGTGAACAGAAGCAAGACAGGAAACAATGAAGATTCTCGCTTTGGTTACAAGTTCCCTTGTGAAAGAGTTCTCCAACTTGGGCATCTTAACCTCAGGAACCGAAAAGCATCCGTAGAATCATCAAATCACTCAGTTGGAAAAGACTTTTGAGATCATCAAGCCCAACTGTACCTGTACGCTACTAATTGATATCCCTAAGCATTTAATCTACCTGTCTTTTAAATACTTCCAGGGTGGTGATTCAACCACCCTCCAGGGTAGCCTGTTCCTGTGCCTGATAACCCTTTCAGTAAAGGAATTTTCCCTAACGTCCAATCTAAACCTCGTGGGGTGCAGTTTGAGGCCATTTCCTCTTGTCATCTATCACTTTGGAGAAGAGACCAACACCTATCTCTCTACAACCTCCTTTCAGAAGTTGTAGACGGTGATAAGGTCTCCCCTCAGCCTTCTCCAGGCTAAACATCCCCAGTTTCCTCAGCTGCCCCTTGTAACATTTGTTCTCCATCTCTTTCAGCAACTTTGTTGCTCTTCTCTGGACAAGCTCTGGGACCTCAATGTCTTTCTTACAGTGCAGCTTCACCACTGCTGAGTAGAGGGGCAGAATCACTTCCCTCATCCAGGTGGCCACACTATTTCTGATACAGGCCAGGGCTCTATTGGCCTTCTTGGCCACCTGGTCACACTGCTGACTCATATTCAGCCGGCTGCTGAGCAACACTTCCCCCTCCCATGCCTCAGGTCCCTCTCCACTCTTCCCTAAGCCTGTAGTGCTGCATGGGGTTGTTTTGTCCCGAGTGCAGGATTCAGCACTTGACCTTATTAAACCTCATCTCATTGACCTCAGCCCATCTATCCACCCTGTTTCAGATCCCTCAGTAGAGCTTTCCTGCCCTCAAGCAGATTAACACTTCTGCCCAGTTTAGTGTCGTCCAGGAATTTACTAAAGGTACACTCAATCCCCTCATCCAGATAATTGATAAAGATGTTGAACAGAAATGGACGCAAGTACTGAGCCCTGGGGAAAACCACTTGTGACCAGCCTCCGGATGTATTTAATTCCATTTACCACCACTCTTTTGGCTCATCAAGCCAGCCAGCCAGTTTTTTACCCAACAAAGGTTACCCATGTCCAGGCCAGTGGTAGCCAGTTTCTCAGGCAAAGACTGTGAGAAACAGTGTCAAGTGCTAATTCTGTGAAGAACTAACTGTGACATTTTTGCACATTCATTACTGTGAAAAAAGCATAGTCTCTTTTGTCTTTTACAATGACTTAAGAAAGGTAGGGTGCTATATTTTTTCTTATTATCCTGTGCAGAGTAGTTGTAATTTCATCATTTCTACAGGATGGCTGTAAGTATATATGTAATATTCATGTGAACTTTCTTGAAGTGGAAGAATATATTTAAGTAATCTCATTTTCTCTCCTATATAGTTGTAGGATTACATGTTTAAAAATTCCATGACTACACTTGGTGATAAGATACATAATACTGAAACTTGCAAGCTTGTGCTTTTAATGAGGTTTAAACTAGACAAGAGAAACCAAGTTTATGATAAGATATTTCAATGCATTTGAAATAATTAAAGAATTTCCAGGAGAATTTATTGTTGCTGTACTGTGGTACATTATTTAATAATTTTTTCTGAAGTCGTATTACTAGTGTCAGTCATTACCTAGATTATGAAAAGCTAGAAGAAAATAATGAATATTAATTCTTTCCTCCCCCCCAATTATGTTTGAATCTCCCATATGTGTCAGTATAAAAAAATAAGGGTACAACATTTTGTCTTGGGAAATTTGTCCTAAAAGGATGCTTTATTTAACTTATTGATAAATATTTTGCAGCTAAAGTCAGTGAATATAGATGTCAGTGCTTATTGCTTGCTTATTCTTGGATACTTTTGCCATCTGCTGCCTCTGTACGTGTGTGATGTCAACACTGTGATCTCACAAACCTAAGTGATAGCATTTTCAAAATCCTGAGATGTTAATTTTTCCCTCAGATAGCATAACTATAGTTTAAGTTTGATAACTGATATTTGTCTAGATTTATTCTCTACAAGACAGTGTTAAATTCTAAGATACAATCAAACACGTGTGATTGTTGTTGACACAAAGTCATATTTTCTTGTCCTCTAAAAATCGTACACAGTTTATTACTCTATTTTTATACAATTACTAAAAAAATGTTAGTTAATTTTCACTTGCATTGTTATTAGATTGGTAAGAAATGAGCTGGATAAATAAGTGATAGGTTGAGTGCAAAATTGACCGGACTGTTTGGCCCACAGAATCACACAATCTTAGGTTGAAACATGGCTCTTGAGGTCACCTTGTTCAACCCCCCTGCTCAAACAGGGTTACTTAAGAAAGGTTGCCTAAAGCCATGTCCGGCTGGATTTTTATTATCTTCCCAGATGGAGACTCCATGACCTCCCTAAGGAGCCTGTGCCAATGCTTGACCAACTTCACAGTAAAAACATGTTTTCTTATATTCAAATGGAATTGGCAGTGTTTCCGTTTGCACCTTCTGCCTCTTGTCCTGTCGCCGGACACTACTGAGAAAACTCTGGCTCCATCTGCTTTACAGTTTTCCATCAGGTGTTTATACACAACAGTCAGAGGCCTCTGAGACTTTTCTTTCCCAGACTAAAAGGATCTATATGTCTCCACTTTTCCTCACATAAGAAATGCTTTAATCACTGAAGTCTTGCTCTGGCCTTGCTCCAGTACATACATATCTTGTACTGGGCAGCCCAGGATTGGACGCAGCACTCCACATGAGGCCTCAACAGTACTGACTTGAGAGGAAGGATCACCTCCTTCAGCCTAAAATCATGAAATTCACATAGACACTTGTGAACGCCTGCAACTAATCCTGGAAGTTTATTTCTCTTTATAGAGAGTTTAAGGTCAAGCACACCCTTATGGAAATTTATTTTTCTTCAAATAAATACTATTTTTTGCAGAATAAAATCTAAAATTTTGAGTGAAGCACTTAAACTTACATAAAGAGCATGAAGACAGCTAAGAGACACCAGAACAGAATTCCTAGCAATCAACATACGGAAATACTTAGGATCAACTGAACACAGAGTCACCAGAAACCAGCCCACCGGAAATGCCAAGAGATAATATTTAAATTATCTAGAGGAGTTGTTTAAGGACTAATTTTACAGTTTGGGTACTGAAGAATCATTGATCAAAGAAGTCGAGGGAGCAGGGAAGAACTAGGAGTCTTTTCTGCTACCAGAAGATTCTTAACTAAGACATTATACTCTATCCTGTTCCCACTGCCTTTAATATAAGAAGCTTTTACTCTTTCTTCTCTCTAGATTTAGATAGACTTTAAGAGAGAGTTGGAATTTGTCCTGTTTCACCTGACTGCTATTCTAACATCTTGGAAACTTCCTAGAAGGGTATAGGTTTGCATTCTTCTGCAAGTGTTGTAGCTGATGATCCATTATATAAAAGAAAGTATTTTTATTTTCACTGAAAAAAAGGCTTTGGGGATGTAAATTGTCATTACATATAAAAGTATTTTACACAACTAGATACCCAAGTTTGGGAGACAATGAGGGATGCTCCTATCTGTTCACCAGTTATCAATGGTTTTACATGTTTTGGTCAGTGTTCATGCAGGAGAAAAGAAGTTAGGAGAGGTGAAGAAGAAAAATAAACTAGGTGCTAGGATTAATTGGAACAAACTTAGGATAATATATGGAAAAAGCAATGTTGTGACAGTTTAGCCTGAGCTACACAGGAAATCAAGGTTAATTGTATAGAAATATCTATTTTGATTATAAAGGCTAAAGTCAACAAGAATTCCATCTTCTTGCACATTCAATATGGAATGGGAGAGAAAAGATTTCAACAGGCTTTTACTGTGCTTTGTTGTAAAGGAAACAAGAAGGGATCAAAGAGGGTTTTTTACCTTCCTGTCAGCAGGCACAGTAAAAAAAATGTATGGCATTTATGTGAGTCCCCTTTCAAACAGAAAGAATAGGCAGTTAAGGGTCTTACACTTCAACTGCTAAGACAGTTGTACATATATCACGAGTATTTAAGAATTGCTTGAAAGCATAAAATGCTTATTAGGGCTGTTGAACGTCTTGTGTTATCATTTAGGACCTAATTCTACATTAAAGCTTGTCCACTGCAGAGCTGTGCTGGTACTAGTAGCAGCACAGTCACAAATATTTTGTTTTGGTGAGATAATCAAAGTAATTTCATTTTCCCGGGACAAGCCAGGTAATGGCAAGTCACATTTTACACTGGCAGAGGGCATACATAGCAGTATTTGCTGTGCCATACTGACTAGAGAGTAAAATTCTTCCAGGTCTACCAACTACAAAGATTTTGTCTAATAACCCTTTTATCACTAAGCTTTTTGTTTACATTTCTATAGCAATGGCATTTAACAATCTCTTTTATGTGAATAAAGAAATAAAGAGGAACTGAGTACAGGTCTGAGTTCAGACACCCATATTAGATACATAATAGATTTTTCTTGTATTTTTTTTCACTCTCTGTTTCCTCCTTCTCCTCTTTTCTGTGTTTTCCCCTTCTCTCTTTCCTCATAACAATTATATACATGCTGCATAATAGATATGCTCCTCAGTTTTCATCAAGAAAGATTAAAACTTCCAGTTTTTAATTTAGGTTTATTCATATTTCATACTTCATAACTCAGGAAGATTAGAACATTTAATATTCCACATAAACTGTATAAAATTATGTGGCACTTAAAGGTGGTTAAAACCATAAGTTAAAGGCAATTATTATGCCAGTTAATTTAAAAGCATGGCATAAATGTTGCAATTAATAAAACTTTGTATTTTTCTTTCTTTGCAAAGAACTCCAGTACAGTATGCTTGAAAATCTAGCCAAATATTGTAAAGATTTTTTTTCTTAATTTTCTGTTAATTATTTTATAGGTTTTGGTTCTGCCTTATATTCCACGAGCACTGTTTAAACTGTTTCAAGTGACACATCCTACACCTTTAAAAAAAAACAAACCAAACATACACAAACTCTTAAACTAGATAAGAACTGAAGAATCTATTCTAATACAATGCTAACTATATTTCTGCATTTTTTTGTTTGCATGTCTCCAGATTTGTGGTTCATCAAGCATATATCATGAAAAATTCCTCTTACACGTCTATCTCCACAACAGAGAAAATACTAAGAATTTACACACATATTTGAATTAACTTTCCATCTTGGTTCTGCAGAATCTCGACAGCGACAGAAAAGTTTTGGTTTGCTGCCAGCCTTTCTACATGCTTCTTTTTTTTTCTCGTTTTTCTTTGGTTTCAGGGTTTGGTTTTTTTCTGCTTTTCCTTGTCATTCACCTTTGCCATACCTTGATCTTTTTTTAAAAGGTTCTGTTTTCCTTTCACTCTCTTTTACCTTTGTCTGTCACTTCAGTGTTAACATTCTTCCTGTGCTTCCACTTGTGGAGATTGGAGTTAGCTAGTCATTTAAGGGAGGGGAGATTCACCTCAACAGCTTTAAAGGTCTGAAGATAGGCACTGACTGCCTCTGAGCCAGTCACATTAGCCTCTCTTTGTGGTCAGCAGAGAAAAGCAAACCTTTGTAGAACAGTGTTCTAAAGTATTAGTGGAAAATATCTCAATCCAGCACAGTTGCTCTAAGTGGTTCACACGAAACACATTTTCAGAATGCAAGTTTTAAGGCATTTTCTACTCTTCAGGGTGATTAGGTCAGATAAATATACTTGAAGAATAAAAGGACTATGGCCAAGTGTTTGAAACAGCAAAGAACAACGAAGTGAAATAAAGTCAGACAAGATGTAGTATTTAAGAATGAAAAGGTGGCATGTGGAAAGGACACTTTTAGAAATTTGGAGAAGACAACATGTAAAATAGGTTTATTTTTTGTCAGTGTTTCGGTAAGACAAAAGTGCTACAGAATGGCATTCTTATGCTCATGTTTCCAAAAGAAAAAAAAAAAATAAAACTTTTGTTTGGAGCAGGGGGAATAAAAGTAACTATTTTAAAATATCATATTTCCAAGAGTAGAGAGTATTTACCATTCCTAGCCTTATATATATTTCCATAAGTACTTTATAACAAGTTCAACCTGTAAATCATTATCAGTAAAGGTTTTTCAGCTCTACTTCAACTAATCCCTCCTGAATTTAGTGTTCTAAGTATGAACTGCTTTTTGGAGGCAATGAGTAATTTCCTCCTTTCCTTTCCTTTCCTTTCCTTTCCTTTCCTTTCCTTTCCTTTCCTTTCCTTTCCTTTCCTTTCCTTTCCTTTCCTTTCCTTTCCTTTCCTTTCCTTTCCTTTCCTTTCCTTTCCTTTCCTTTCCTTTCCTTTCCTTTCCTTTCCTTTCCTTTCCTTTCCTTTCCTTTCCTTTCCTTTCCTTTCCTTTCCTTTCCTTTCCTTTCCTTTCCTTTCCTTTCCTTTCCTTTCCCTCGTTCTGTTCTCTCCCCTGTTCTGCAGGGCTGAGGACAACGAGATTTCCTTTGTGAACGCTTGGCTGCTGGCCACGGTCAACTCACAATGTCAGGAAATGTGATTGAATTTCCAAAGTGCTATTTGGAAACACAGAGCATCACTTACCAGCCTAAGCAGGTCACTTGCACGGCTGGCGGGCCCTACTGGCTGCATAGGACTACACTGTCCTCAAGCAAGTTTGAAGAGGACTTGAAACTGCACATTTAACAAATCAAGCCCCACTGTCCACAATCAGTCCTTTCATGTCATCATTTTTTCAGTGCCTTATTTGGTGAAAATTGTTCTAGAAAACTTGATCATTGTGATATGTATTAAGTAATAAAAGTAAGTCGCCTTCTTCGGCAAATTCAAAATCTTCAGTTTAGTCTCAATGACTTTGTGGTTCTGAATTATTCATATTAAGGGGAATCAGCATTTCTGGTCTGCTTGTACTCACCTATGGCCTGTGAAGTGTTTGTTTATACAAAAGTTTTGTACTTTTGAAATGTACTAAATATGTTGAATATTGTTGAATATACACACTTAACACACTTTTTCCTTTTGCAGGAATACTTGATTTTCAATTTTCCTTCCCTTATTCTTTGACCCCCATTAGTGAAAAATCTTTGTTGAATTCTTATAGAAATGTCAAGTCTAATATTGGTTACTTCCAATATCTGTCTACTTCTGCTTTCACATACAAATTCTTTTGCCTAAAAGTGCATTCAGAACTGGATCTTTTCCTGTTTTTCAGTGAAATATTTTTCCCTATGACTTATACTTCCAGAAAGTATAAATCTTCTATGTGGCATCAATTTCTATCAGTAGTGCTTTGAAAGATAGCTGAGTTTTTACACACATCGTGTAGAGCCTGTACTTAGTTCCAGAAGTTATTGTAGATAAATGTCAAACCCTTTATTATCTCAGGATTAGAGACTAAATTCCATAAATTCATAAAAAAAAATTGCATTAAAATATGATTAAATCTGCTTTAAAAAGCAAAGATCTGTATATTTGTGCCTCCTGCATATTTTTGCCCATGTATATTCCTGCTTAGTTAAAGATCTTGATAAAAGGACAGTTAATATCATCATTCCTGAGATAATTCATGATCTTGAGCTGCATCTTTATCCATGGAAGATATGGAACAAATGTTTCATAATTAATAAAAGTCTTATTTTCAGTACTGCTGTTAAATCCAGTCTTGTGCTTTAGATCCTTCACCAGTTTTGTTGTTCTTTGGACATGCTCCAGCAGCTCAATGTCCTTCTTGTAGAGGAGTCCAAAATGAAATACAGTATTCAAGTTATTGCCTCACCAACACCGAGTACAGGGGGATAATGACTAATCCTGCTCGTCCCATTTTTTCTGATACAACCCAGGATGCTATTGGCTTTCTTGGTCACCTGTGCACACTATTGGTTTCTATTCAGCTGCCCACTGACCAACACCCCCTGTTCCTTTTCCACTGTGCAGGTTTCCAACCATTTGTCCACAAAATTAATGTTTTTATTGAGAGGTAAATATTGGGAATCTCTAGGGAGACCTTGAGATTTTAACTGTGCTGCTTCTCAGCACTGTTTACACAGCAGGTTTAGAAAGTTACTAAGCATCATAGGTAATCAATCTGAAATAAATATGTTGATGTTCAAGGAATACTGAAAAGTTGAATAAAATGGGTCACGCAGAGATTTTATACTGTGAATATCAGGAAAATGTGGTCATATGAAGATTTTAAAAGTTCACTTCAACGTTATATTATATAATGAATGGCAGAAAATGAAAGTCAGGCCATCTAGTATCAGATATATTTCTATTAAGTGTCTTCTGATTTAGAGCTGGTATGAGCTTTGTTCATACTGAGGGCATGGGGATACTAGGCTTCATTTTAACGTTTATATATACTGGTCCAATATGGAATGTAAAACTGGAAGTATTCACAGTTGAAAACAAAAAATATAAATTTGTTTCTCTGGCATCACTCCCACTAGGATTATTTTATTCTGAAAATTAATTTGTGCTAATGTAACTGTATCTTTTAAATGAAAAAAAAACAAACCACAATTTTCTTGTATGCATGTTTATTTGTAAAAAGATTTTCTGGCTGTAATGATATGCCAAATGTGCTCTTATGTATTATTTTTTGAAAGTGACTTTGCAGATTTAGAACATTCTTTACTCAGGGCCATTGCAGGGTTCAATATCATACATTGAACTTTGACTAGATGACCTCTAAGGTCCCTTCCAACCCAACCCATGCTATGATTCTGTAACTGAACTCAATTTTGAGTTCAAGACTTGCTGTAACTGATAACTTTAAAAAAAACGCCACCACCATCAACAACAACCAAAGAACAGCCGGGCTCTATGATACATTGCATTGCAAACAGTTCAGCATTTTCACAGATACAGAGATTATCCACAAAATGTAATATGCAGTACCTATAAAATTATCCCTTTTCTACCTGCCTGATAGTAGTGAACTAATAAAGATTTCAGCTAATGTATTCCTGTATGTCTTTAAGCCAGTGTATTACAAATTATAGAATATTCAAAGTGCAGGTCAGGAGGCCATCAAGAACATCCTTCATCTGAAATCTATAAAAGACTGTATTATTTTTTGCTCCAGGACAGATTTTAAGTTTGTCAGATCATAGTTCATCAGATTATATCGTCCTTCATCTTTTATACTGCTAAATTTTTGCTTCTGAAAACCTTGTACCTACTCAGTCCTGAATAGGAAGAAAAATGACATCAGAGTTGAGGTCCTTTTTTCCTTGT
Source organism: Cuculus canorus (assembly GCF_017976375.1). Classification (NCBI taxonomy): domain Eukaryota; kingdom Metazoa; phylum Chordata; class Aves; order Cuculiformes; family Cuculidae; genus Cuculus; species Cuculus canorus. The sequence continues at coordinate 37,740,744 of NC_071401.1, forward strand.
AGGAATACAAAAATAATTCAGTTACTGATTGGAAAAGATTATCGTAAATACTCATGAACATGCCTCAACGATCTGCTAGTATGACAACAGCTGAGTGAAAACATTCATCACGGGATTTATTTTTTTCAAGTTCATTAACAAATTAAATACAACACTGAAAAACAATATGGGAAATTATGTAACTGTACAGTCTGAAAGAGTTTTCAGCCACTGGAACAGGCTGCCCAGGAAAGTTGTTGATTCATAATCCCTAGAGTTGTTTAAAAGGCATGTAGACTTGATGCTTATGGACATGGTTTAGTGGTAGACTTGGCAGTGTTGGGTTTATGGTTGGAGTTGATGATTTTACAGGTCTTTTCACACCTAATTGATTATGTGTTCTTATAAAAGTCTCATTTTTGTTTCACTGCCACACTAACAAAGACATTTCCATAACTCAAGAGAGAAAAGTGGTCTAATTTCATATATTTTGCTATTTTTTTCAGTAATAAAACACTTTCTCAGAATTACAGAATCATTAGGTTTGAAAAGACCTCTAGGATCATCAAGTCCAACCGTTCCTATCAACCAGTAATCCATGTCCCTGAGCACCTTGTCTACCCATCTTTTAAATACCTCCAGGGATGGTGGGCAGCCTATTCCAGTGCCCAATGACACAACAAATAGGTAACCAAGAAGCATTAAATATAGTTGTCCTATAAAAGCTGTTGTGCAGCAAATTTGCATTATTTTTTTCCTTATTTTTTGTTATTCAGCAGGAGATTGATTGTATCTTTCCCCAGGAAACATGTTTGTCTCCACTAATTGAAACATAATATTCAGGCTTTTATCCTTTTAGCTTTATTTTGAAGTGGAAACAATCTAAGACTCTTTGTTCTGGTAGGAACTGATATACTTATTGATAGCAGAATATTTTTTTAAATTTTAAAGACTTTGTTTATCTTTATGAGAGCTGCCTCACAACTGTTGATAACATCAGTCAAGTGAAATTCATCTGGGAAAAACCACATCATTGTCCTTTAAAATTCCCTTCACTGGTTCATACATCAATGTTTAGAAACTGTCATGATGTTACACAGAAGATACTGTTCAAAGCATGAAAATGTTACTAAGTTATCATCTTCATAATCTGATTTCTAACAAAACCGATATATACGGAACAAGTTACAGACTCATAGGAAAATAAAAGGTCAGCATGAGGTCAAGATTGTGAACATAGTCTGTTGGAACAAGACAGAATTAGGACTCAGTTTAAAGTGCTTGGAGGAAATATAAGCCTTATTTGATTCATAGTAAGTCTTTCTATTGCACGTTCCTGACAACATATTTTATTATAGAAGACTAAACAATGATGAGGGTTAAAAATTTTTGTCATATAGTTGTATTCCTCTGGAATGAGTAACTATTTAAACCTTAATATCTTAATAACCTTAATGATCTTAATAACTTCACTCTAGTGTTTCAGTTGTATAATGCACTTATCATAGTCTCCTTCCCCTGGGCAGATCTTGAATTTCATGTAAGTGCTGTACATGAGAGTGCCTAAAATAGTGGTGAATGTCTTTCATTATACACTATCTAGAGCATTCATCAGGCTGGGTATCTCTTATGTAACAAGCAGAACATTGTCTCCTCTGAATCAGATGTATTTTGATTTCGTAGTAGCTGTATAGTTTTTGCTCTTAAGACTAGTATTTCTGAGAATAAGTTGAACAAATCCATGAAAAACTAGTCAAAACAAGTCACCTGTAGAACTAAAGAATGAGATGTATGGAGGGCTTAAGAATTATGAAATCTGGACTCTTGCACATTATTACTTCCTAAGCTCCAATTTAGGTGCCCAAGAGCTCTGTAGAAGCAGTTGAACTTGTTCCAAGCAAGCTGTTAAATGAAGACAGATATTAATCTGGAACATGAAAACAGCAAAGTTGCACCATCAGAGAACTGTTTCAGGCAAATTATCTTTCTCTTTAAACCACTTCACCGTATGCAAGACCGTAATAGTATGTGTATATAGCTTTCATGAGAAGACCTATTTAATGCTGAAGAAATTCAGGTATCTACATGATTCCAGACCAGTTAGTATTCCAGGGAGAGGGAAGACTTGGCCAATTCTATGGATTTCTTACCTGCAAAATTTGTGTAATTCTTTGCAGATAGCGGGAATGATAGAGGGAACATATCTGAGACCCTCAGATACAACATTAATTGTCAAACTAGAAAAAGCACAGTTATAACAAGTAATATAGCTGCTGGCCATTATAATTAGATGATAAAATTTTAATTAGTGCCTCATTTTTTTTGAGTCCAGTTCACAATATTTGTAAAAATAAGTCTGTATTATTATGAATAGTTTCAAAAGGCTTGCACTAAGGTTATGCAGTCTGAAAAGGCAAATAACTGAAAACATAATTAGTGATTGCTTTTTATTCTGATTTTTGAAAATTATTGGAGCATTACTGAAAATGGGCTGATTTTTTTTTTCCATGTAAAAATATTGATTTTAGAGGAGTCTGCCTTAGAAACTACATTTTGAAAGATTTGACCTTATTTTTTCCTGTCTTTCATGGAGTTTGTATCACACAGTAGCTTCTGGATGTATTTAATCTTATTAAGGATGTGCTACTGACTGAAGATCTAATGAGATTATGTTTAGTTAGGTGTTAGGGGTTTTTTAAATATTATGCAAAGCTATCTTTAACTAAGAGTGGGGATTTTGAAGGTCACTCCTTTGTATTAATTTTAAATTATTATGATAAACTAAGTAATAAATATTAGATTCTTTAAAATTAAATAATAGGACTATGATGTTACAAATTTGTAGGAGTGCATTTAATTAGTTCTACTTTTATTCGTATCCTGAAATTTGCAGGCTTTTCCTAAACTCTTTACTCATTTTGGATTCAATTGTGACTGGTGAGGCCATCCCTTGAATACTGTGTTCAGTTTTAGGCTCCTCACTACAAGAAAGACATTGAGCTGCTGGAGCATGTTGAAAGAAGGAGATCGGAGCTGGTGAAGGGTCTGGAGCACAAGTTTTATGAAGACTAACTGAGGGTACTGCAGCTGTTTAGTGTAAATGAGGTTGAGGGAAGACCTTATCACTCTTTAGAACCAGCTGAAATGATGTTGTAGAGAGATGAGTTTTGGTCTCTTCTCCCAAGTAACAAGTGATTGGACAAGAGGAAATTATGTCAAGTTGTGCAAAGGGAATTTTAAACTGGATATTAGAAAATATTTAATCGTTGAAAGTTTTGTCAAGCATTGGGACAGGCTGCCCTGGAAAGTGGTAGAGTCACCATCCATGGAGTTATTTAAAAGACGTGTAGATGTGACATTTAGCTGTGTGGTTTAGTATTGGAGTTAGTAGTGTTTGGTTTACTTTATGATCTTAAAGATCTTTTCCAACATAAGTGATTCTATAACTATGACTTTTTTAGGAAAATAATTATAATGATGAGGAAGCAAAGTAACTAGAATCTACTCTTAGTCTATCAGGTAACATTACATTTACCTGTAAATACTTCCTATTTCTTCTAGTGACTTTGGTGAATTATTACCATTAACCATATATGTTAATGCTGGAGTTTAAAATCACAACTTACCTCCCTTGATCTGGCTACTTTATGTACATACTTCAGAAACTTATCCTGAATCTAATTTTCAGATGTATAGCAAGCAAGTGGTCTTAAATGTCTGGTTTGATTGCACAGTAAATGGAAAGATGATGGTGTCTTTGAAAACTATCAGAAGGTGGCCTCAAATATATAAAAATTTCAGGATTTAGTTTATATATGTAGATTTACTTTCTACAAATATTCCAAAACTACTGTATTTAGCTGTATTTACCATGCAGGAAGATTATGATACTTAGTGAGATCTGTCTTATTTTGAGTAGCTGAATATAGGTGTCTAATTTAGGATAAACGGGACAGATTTTCATGTTCTCCTCACTGAATTCACTGACAACACAAAACAAATTCCTTCAAGTAGGCAAGTAATGCCATTTGAGACAACTTTGGATCCTTCACCTGACCTTCACTGCTCCTTAGACACCCTAGGGCAAGACAAATGGCACCAGATGTTTGTGTCTGGTTTAAGCAGAGGCTTGTATCTCCATTCCCTTAGGAATTAATTTCATTTGCTTGTACCCAAGTATATAGTGTTATTTGGCACTACCTTAATGTTGAAGATCCACCCTCTGTCAGATCAGGAGCTAGAGACTATGCTATTATAGGACATCTCAAATCACATTATATGACTACATTTAGACAACTGAATCAAGCTGTAGGTACTAGCTGGTGTCTACATCCTTCCATATAAGTACAAAATAATAAATTTTCCAAAAAGCTTAAAATTAATGCATATTAGACTACTATGGAATAGGAAAAAAAATATAATATACAATCACAATAAATTACATTTTTACAGCACACATCATTTCTGTTCCATTCTGCAGAAAAGGTGGAAAGCTTAATTATAAACTATTCATCTAAATAGAGGTGTGAAGTAAAAATTATATTGAAATGACAGTACAGGATTGTGAGCAATGATGCAGACTTTGCCACTGGGCTGATTGTCAGGAAGGGACATAGGGGTAGAACAAGACATGACGGAAAAGAAATCCAGTGTAACCTGAGGTACATTTACAGTTGGCTCTTGTTTATGTGTTGTTTTAAGTTGCTCCTACCAATATTACTATTGTGTTTCTCCACAATTCTCCCCTAGACAATTTGAGATTAAGATAGGAAAATTAGGCCTTAGTGCCCTCTTGTGATTTTTTTTTTGTTTTTGTTGTTGTTGCTGCTATCTTTTCTTCCCTCTGGTATCTCATCAAATCATGTCTGATTATGGCTAGATTCCCTGTTATTTAGCTGTTATTGAATGCAGTAATGAAAGAAACCATAGAGATACTTAATTATCTACACAGCAGGTGTCCAATGAAGAATCTTAATTCTAACCTTTTCCTCTATGATAAGATAATTAGTTTGGTATAATTGCTGCTAATATAAATATTCACTGATTGCAAACTGTGGTGTACAGGCTGTTTCTGTAAAAAAAGCAAACAACAAAATAAAACAAAACAAAAAAAAAGCAGATCTTTTCTATAAAACTACAGGACTGCTGCTGCTCACTTCTAAAGAAATACAGACTTCATATGAAGGAAAAAAGTTAAATTAAATTCTATCTATATTTATTGTGAAATAGCCCTGAGCGGATTAAAAAATTTAGCTATTAATACACATCTTCACTTGTCAAAAATTATAAATATAGGAAAACAGGTTGGCAATATCACTAACAAATATTATATTCACACACACACAAAAGAGATCTTAGTTACACTTGCAGGGTTTGGAATGAGATAACAAAAAGTAATCATAGAATCGTAGAATCATGGAATCACAGAATGGGTTGGGTTTGAAGGGATCCTAAAGATCTTCTAGTTCCAACTCCCCTGCCATGGGGACAGTTTCCAACAAGTCACATTTCTCAAAGCATCATCCAGCCTGGCCTTGAACAACTCCAGGGACAGGACGTCGCCAGCTTCTCTGAACAATCTGTGCCGGTATCTCTCCACACTCACATTAAAACATTTCATCCTAATATCTAATCTAAGTCTATCCTCTTTCATCTTAAAACTGTTACTCCTCATCCTGTCACAGCGTTCCCTGATAAAGAGCCCCTCCCCAGCTTTTCTGTAGCCCCCCCCCGGAAGGCTGCTCTAAGTTATCCCTGAAGCCTTCTCTTCTCTAAGCTAAATAACCCCAACTCTCTTAGCCTGTCCTTCTATGGGAGGTGCTCCATCGCTTTGATCATCTTGGTGTCCCTCCTCTGCGCTTACTTTAAGAGATCCATGTCCTTTCAGTGCTGAGGACTCCAGACATGAAAGCAGCACTCCTGGTGAGGTCTCATGAGAGTAAAGTATAGGGTATTTGTGCTTGGGATGACCCTGACCCATGTGCAAGACATTGCTCCTGGCCTTCTTCAGCTTCATGAGGTTCACGCAGGCCCACCTCTCAAGCCTATAAAGGACCCTCTGGATGGCATCCATTCCCTCCAGTGTGTTGAACACACACACAGATTGATGTCATCAGTAAACTTGCTGAAGGTGCACTCAATCCCACTGTCCATGTCTGCAACAATGTTAACCAACAATTGTCCCAATACCAACCCCTGAGGAGCGCCACTGGTCACCAGTGTCCACATAGACATTGAATCATTGACCACAACGCTTTGAATGCAACTATCCTGTCAATTCCTTATCCATTAATGGTCCACACATCAAATCTGTATCTCTAATTTAGAGACAAGAATGTCATGTGGGACAGTGTCAAATGCTTTGCACAATTCCAGGTAGATAATATCGGTTACTTTTCCTTATCCATCAGTGCTGTAGCCCCATTGTAGAAGGCCACAAAATTTGTCATGCAGAATTTGCCGTTAGTGAAGCCATGTTGGTTGTCACCAATCATCTAATGATTTTCTATATGCCTCAGAAGAATTTCCAGGAGGATCTGCTTCGTGATCTTGCCAGGCACAGACATGAGACTGACTGGCCTGCAGTTCTCTGGGTCTTCCTTTTTTTTCCTTTTATGAAAATGAGGTTTATGCTTCCCCTTTTCCAGTCAGTGGGAGCGTCATGAGTTGGGGAAAATATTATTAATGAAGTAGAATCACAGAATTTTTTTTCTTCCAAATGAATAAGGCTAGTTAGATTCAGATCTAAAAAGAAATGTTCTGTTTCCACAGCACAACTCCAAAGTCCACCAGTGCCTGAATGCTCTAGGGCAAAAAAAGTTCTTGTTCTGTTGTCATAGAGTGAGATGCAAGAGCTGACAACCCAAACTAAAACTAGAAAACGTCAGTAGGATTAGTGATATACATCTGTTAATTATTTAACTGTATGAATTAAAAATATTGCTAATTAAATAAAAATGTGTTCTGGTTACAGCTAAAGCAGGTTGAATTTTCTAACTTTTTAGCTAAGCCTCACCTGAGTAACTTTTTTTTTCCAAAAGTTAACTGCATATGTTCAGACAGTGTCTGTCTCTAGAGGTGGTAACAATCAAAATTCATAATTATAAGTAAACTAACACAACATTGGTATGCAGAAAAGCCAATGACTGTATTTGTTTCTACAGAAAATAAGGACATCCTTGAGTTGGTGAAGTGTCACAAGTCAAAGGGGCAAGAAAGGGAGAAGTGGATAGGACAGGTGACCCAAACGTGACCAACAGAGTATTCCAGTCCATATATGTCATTCTCAGTACAAAACCGAGCGATTATGAGGGTTAAGCCCTCTTCTTCAGTAACCAGTGTCTAATAAGATTCTCATCTGTCCTTTTGCCCCCGATTCCAGGTCCCTGTGTTCCTGAATCCAGTTTCTGAGTTCAGCTCCCATCTGCTGCTGAGTCCAGTCTGGGACCTTTCTACATGCCTGCTCTGCAGCACCAGTGGTGATGTACAGTCATTGGGAAGGTGGTGGTGGAATCAAATTTATATTTGTTGATATATTTTAGTATTTTCTTGTTAATATTATTTTTATTTTATTGTTTTATTGTTTCATTAAAGCAGTTTTAGTTTCCAAATCAAGGAGGACAGTTTGGTGACTAGGCTCCATGACTGCTTGTGTTTAGCTGCTGACAAAGCCAGGGGGTGGGGTTGAACCATGACAACATGAATAATACAAATGCTATAGTATAGCCTCCTGCTATTCCCTTTTGAATGATATTTAATCATGTATTTTCCATTGAGCTGTTACTCATCTGCTCAGAAATCTATTACAGGAATTTTAAGAATAAGATGACCCTCCATACTGATGAAGAGTGAGGAAGTTAGAAAGGCATGTGGGGATGACTTGTGATGGTGAGATAAATACAACATCTGAAAATCAATCATCAGTGGCATTATGATACTGATATAACTTTCCATGGTTTGGTCTCATTATTAACCATTAAGGCAATGACACACTTCACACAGAAGTTTTGAAAAGGCCTGCATTGATTGTGTAAACATTCAGCCAGATCCTAACTGAGACAGTTAAGCAAGAGCAAAACATTTCTTTGCACTGATGTTTGAGATTCTGCATGCAAAGGATCACAATTTGCCATTGTTTACTGTTTATACTTTTAAGGTTTTATTGTTAAACAGAAAAAAAATCAATGGAAAATCAAAAGAACCCAGGTTTACTTCTTGCAACACAGTTCTGTGGCTAAGAGTTGATTATAAATTGAATTCTCTGGACACAGAGATACACAGTTCATGGTCTCTCAAAATAACTGAAATCGAGTACAGACCTATTTGGAACAAATGTAACCAAAAAAATAATTTCGTTCTCTTGAGTTCTACAGATTAATTTTGTCTATGTTAAGCTTTCAATAATTATTTAGTTCTTTCATTCTCTTGAACATTGTTTTCTACTTTATTTGAAATCTATAGATGGCTGTTACTCAGCAACCACACAATTACAAAAAAGACTAACACTAATGTGTATCACCTTTCTTGATCTTGAAGTTCCTTAGGCAGTATTAATGTATTAATAATGCATCCTCAGACTGCCCTCTGAGTTCCTAGCCATGTTTAGCAAACATTCAGAAACCGAGTAGACCACAGTCTAATTTTGCCTTTTTTTTTTTGTTTTCAAAAATACATGCATGAGAGTTTTTAGATATGCATGTACAAGGATTTTTATTTTTTTAATATAAATATTGGTATATCTTTACAGACTTTTACAATTCTGAAAGTTAGTTGGTCTTGTAGAGACTAGTTGAATACTGGTTATAACCATTTTATCCTTACTAAAATTATTGGCCTTGAATAATTTGAGGTGTTAAAAAACAGATATGTATCATAAAGCCATAAAGGAAAAAAGTAACTGTTAAGTCTTATACTTTATATGTTATTTCCCAGCGTGTGCAACAAAATTGCATAAAACAAAGTCTAAATTACTAGGAATGTCATTCTTGGCTCAAGAGAGGTTTACCGTTAATACAGCAATAACCATACCTTGTACTCACATTCTGATGTCCTCTGAATGAACATAGAGCTTGAAGTTTCTTGTGATTCTTTGTTCTTCAGAAGAGTAAGATACTATCTTAGAGATAAAGTTTTCAAAGAAATAATATAAAGTTTTTTTTAAAAAAAATCTCTATTTTCAAAACAGTATTTAGATCGGGCTGATGTGAATGTAAAGGTAAAATACATTATAACGCTTTCACAGGATCCAGCGTTATTTAACTGTATTGCCACAAAAAAGAATTGCCACTAAGTATGTTGGTTACTTGGCTAGTTGCCATATTCATGCTTATGTCATATTTGCACCCTAACCAGGGCAAGGTCCAGGTCTCATAAGTTCACACTCTGGTTTAAACAGAGATCAGCTGAGAGCCGAGGTATATCTCAGGAGGTATATCCAGGCTAATTCAGATAACAAAACCTTTAATGCACCTTTGGACAAATGAGAACATTCAGTTTCTAAGAGATGCTATGAAGTCAATCCCTGCAAAATCTCTACTGGAGCTCAGAGCAGCCCTGGATTCTTGTACATTCTTTACAAAATGGTTAGAAGATTTGGATGAGTTGTCTCAAAGACAAGGTTTGTGTTAGGCTGATCTTGGCTGGATGTCAGGTGCCTGCCAAGCCTCTTTATTATTTCTCTCCTCAACAGGAGAGTGGGTAGAAAACAAGATGGAAGCAAAACCCTTGTGAGTCAAGGTAAAGCTAGTTTAACAAAGCATAAGCAAGGCCATGCATGGAAGCAAGGGAAAACAAAAGATTTGTTCTCTACTTCCCATCAGCAGGCAACATCCAGCCACTTTTTGGTATGTAGGACTTCAGTGCATATAGTGGATGTTTTGGAAAACAAGTATTGTAATAATGAATGCCCCTCTACCTCCTCCTTTCTTTTAGGTATTATTAGCAAGATGTCATAGAGTATGTAATATCCCTTTTGACAGTTTGGGTCAGCTGTCCTGGTGCTCTCCTGTCCTAAGATCTTGCCCAGCCCCAGCCTACTGTAAAAAAGAGACTGTAATCTAAATTTGCTAAAAGCAGTGGAATTATAGATTATTTAAAATTTAATATATGCTTATGACTTTACAAGATTGGGACAGGTGTGCTCTATTTACTAATTCTATTTTCTAGTAATGTGTTCTAATCTATAAGTATCAGAGTTCACATTCATTTCCTTTGACCATTGGCCTGTTTTATTGGTATTCCATCACATTTACTAAGTGAAGAAAGAGTTGTTTAATGCACAAAAATGTATTAGTAATAAAAGCAGTAAGAATAGTTCTAACATGACAAATTCACCTAGAAAAACGGAGCCATGTTGTTACTAAAAAAAAGAATATTAATAATATTAACTAACATTCATTATTTGTGTAAAGATTTTGATCCATGGATATAGTTTATAGTGACTGACAAATCAATGTGGGTTTTAGAAGTTTATTTCTAGACGTAAGAATACAGAAATGACCTGAGCAAAGAACAAACAAAAACCCCTGTTTTCTGCTGGAACACTCTTAAAATGTCTCTAAATAGTTAGGATTTATTTATTTATTTATTTGAATCATATTATTATTGTTATTAGCTCTAATGGCTTAGCTAAATTTTGGCAGCTATAAGTCATGCAGTTGAGCTTCCAAAAATTCTCACCCCCAACTCCCAATCGATTAAAAGGGAGAGGAAAATGAGAGGAAAAAGACTTACAGATTGCAAACTAAAACTACAGCTTTAATGAAATGAAAATAATAATAATAAAAATGAAAATAATTAGAAAGCAATAAAATATATACAAATATATGAGATTGCACCCCTACCCCTCGACGAATATACATCACCCCAAAGGCTGCAGAGCAGACACGAGGGAATGGGTCCACAGCTAAGAGGAAGCTGAACTCAAGAACTGGATTCATGAATGCACAGACCTGGGATCAGTAACAACCAAGCAGGCGAGGTCCTTACTGGATATTGGACGTTGCAGAAGAGAGCAAGACCCTCGTGTTCTCTCAGTTTCATACTGAGTATGATGTATATGGGATGGAGTACTCTGCTGGTCATTTTAGGGTCACCTGCTCTATTTGACCCTCCTCATAGGTGCGGCTCCTTTTCCCCCAGCTTGAAGATGGCTGTGGTTAAGTATAAGCATTGACCTTTTTGCATACCAATGTCCTGGGTTACCACTTTGGGGGAACAATGTCTCAAAAACATGCAGTTAGTTTAGAATAAAGTTACTTACAGAAACTGAGTTAGTCATGAAACTGACTTTAATTTACCTCAAACTACAACACTATAGCAATTTTTCTGTAAAGTTATGTGAACATCAAAGTACATTTTAGTTTTCTTGTATTCTATACACAGAATATCTACAATTCTTTGAAGCTTGAAAGAGAACCTTCATTCATTGCATGCTATTCAGAAACCAATTTTTTTGAGAATACTGCCTACTGAGAAGCAAAGGTTGATAGTAGAGGCTAATAAAACTACACATTTTTATTCATCTATCTGACCAGATAAATACTGAGTGCACATTTTAATAGAGCTTAATGAGGTTTCTCACTGTTTATAGGGGCTGGCTATACCATGGTAATTAGCACTGAGACATTATTCACTCTTGTCTTAATAAGACATTTTAGCCTTTGTAAGAGGTCCTGCTATTTTTTTGCTTCATTGCTTTGCTTTATTGAACATTATATGACATGGTAACCAATTAAGTACGATCGTAGAAGAAATTAAGTTACAAAATGTGCATTAATGGTCAGATTTACATCTATAAATGTAGTGAAACTGAAGTTAAGATTAAACTATAATTACTTTACCTCCTTGTGCCTATGAACTGCAGCTTGCATAGTATTCAAGTTCATCTATTTTTTTTATTTCAGTAGCTGTAGAACAATGTAGAGCTATAATGACATTTTACTATACAATTCAGAATTTCCTTTAATTTTGAATATTTTAAGAGATCAGTATTTTACTGATTATAATTTTATCTTTTTAAAGATAACATTAAGTGTCCACAGACACTATCTACACATGCAAAAGCATCTAAGCAGATCCAGCTTAAACAGTGACGCAAATCTTTAGATCTATATATTGTATATTTGCAGTTATATATCTGAAAGATATTTAGTCACAAAAATACATTCATAATGTGGGTAAGCAATGTCCTGAAAAGCATCCCTCTGCAGGCCTTACAAATGCATGTTTTTGACATGTTCTTTAAATTCTACATTGAAAAATTCCTTTAAGTAATGTGCATAATAGAAATTATTTTCCACTGCACATCAGCAACAGAATGTTTTTTCAAGAAGCTGTGCTAATTTATACCAAAGAAGATCTGCTCCACTGTATGTGGCCTTGAATAGAAAGAAAAACACCCAAACTATCTCTTGTTTCAAATCAACTCACTGTTAAAAGTTAAAAAGGAAAGAGAAAAAGAAATTGTCCACAGGTTCAATATTCAAACTCTTTTAATTTAAAGTATAAGTCCATGCATACTTACAAGCAACTTGTGTTCATTTGATAGTTGTAATGATAATTTTATACATTAAATTGTCTTGTAAATGCATTCAGCCATGATGAATCTTTACTCTTACTCACAGGAAAATTTTCAGCAGAGAAATATTAGTAATTTGTAATGAAATGCTAATTTAATTGAACAAATGAATGTTTTTGCATTTATTTATGGATTTGTTCTAATTCTAAGACTAACAAATGCTAGTGCAATCATTCCAAGTGCTGCATCTCACAGAATACCCCTGTTTGATAGTCAGTGGGACGATTCACTGTTCTTAGACAAATAAGCTGTTTTTTCAGGGAATATTGTTCCTCAAATGTCTGAGAACCTTAAAGTGAGGGTTAGAAAACAAAAATATTTGTACTGAAAAATGTACAGCCATGAAGAGGCCTAGAGTAACAATTTTCTGTATCATATTATTATTATGCAGTAGTAGGAAAATACTCACTTTACCCTATGAACATGGTGGAACAAAAGTGTCACTGTGATAAGAAAGCCATTGAGTATCAGTGACAGGAGCTTAGATTACATATCCATTTAGTTAATCTCCATTCTAGACATTTCAATATTTCAATAAAGCATCAGTGAATATATGTAAAGAAGAACTAAAGAGTCATTAAATAGCAAAGGAGGGAAAGCAACTATGGAAGGATATATTGAATAATGTTTTCTTTTTATTTTCTTTTTTTTCTTTATTTAATGTTATCTGAGACAGAGATTATTGGAAATACTTAATCAAATGAAGGATAAATTAGAAATAGTAAAATCTAATTGCCTTTCATTAACCAGAAAGCAGAAATTTCTATCATACATCAAAAGTTTATAGGTAACATATCCTAGCATGGACAGAAGAACTCCTGCTAGGTCTATTCAGATTGCTTCTGACTAGCCAGTTCAAAATAGGCAGGAAGTTCAACAAAGGCAAGTGAAAAGCCCTGCCCCTGGGTCAGGGCAACAGCTGGCATCAATACAGGGAGGAGGATGAAGTTTGAGAGTAGCCAGGCAGAGAAGGACTTAGGGGTGGCTGATGGATTGAAATCTGGACACAAGCTGGCAATTTGCATTTGCAGCCCAAATGACCAACTGCATCCTAGGCTGCTTCACAGGAAACGTGGCCAGCAGATCAAGGGAATTGATTCTGTCACTTTGCTCTGCTCTGGTGAGACCCCACCTAGAGTAACGTGTCCAGGTCCGGAGCCTTCAGCACAAGCAAGTCACGGACCTGCTCCGCTGGTCCAGAGGAAGGCCCCATATATAATCAAAGGGCTGAAAGACGTCTCCTATGAATAAAGTCTGAGAAAGTTGGGATTGTTTACCCTGGGGAAGATTCCAAAAAGACCTTATTGCTTTCAGTACTTAAAGAGGGCCTATAGGAATGATGGGGACAAACTTTTTAGCAGGATTTGTTGTGATAGGATAAGAGGTAATTATTTCAGACTAAAAGAGGTTAAATTTAAACTAGATATAAGAAAGGATTTTTTTTTACTTTGAGGATGTTGAAACAGTGGAACAGATTGCACAGAGAGGTTGCAAATGCCCCACCCCGGAAATATTCAAAGTCGGGTTGGATGGGACTCTGAGAAACCTGATCTAGTTGAAGATGTCCCTGCTCACTGCAGAGAAGGCTGGACTAGATGACCTTTAAAGATTCCTTCCAACCTACACCATTGTACAATTCTATGCTCTGGCACTGACCTGCAGTTACAGGAAGTTCTACTTGTACCTTCAAGTGCAGCTTGGAAGAGACTTCTTTTTTTCCTGTCTTTAAAGAGTACTTTTTTGTTTTCTCCTTCTGATCTAGTTTTGAACAGAGGTCTTGCTAGCCAGAGAGAGAGTGCAGCTCTGAGATCTGTTTGAAAGAGTGAAGTCATGTAGTGAAAGTTAAAATGAAGAAGTGAAATGGAGGTGCCTAAGTAGGTTGGAGTGTGCTGAATGTGCTGTAGGGTCATCTCTGCCTGCTGCTGTTGATTTAATGTCCTAGTAAGATGCCAGTGATGAGAACTTATTTGTTTTGAATGCTTTCTACTGTATAAATCTTCAGAATCATTGTTTCTCTATAGGGCCTGATGAATTATGACTAAATGCAGAGATCTGTTTCAGCGAAACAATGTAACAAATTTGGACGTATACCTTTTTCTCATAGGAATTGCTAACTAGAAATCTTAAGGAGTGTTCTTCATACGTAATACTACCTTATATTATGGAACATCATATAACTTTCTGAAATGTCAGGAAAAATAATTAAAAGTTTCATTCTTGGAGAAGCAGAAAAGTGATTCAAAGGTTCTAGAACTCTTGAAATATCTACATTTTTCTTCCAGGTGTTTCTTTCCAGGACAAAGAAAATTTGATTCCTATGTTTTCACTAAAAACACAGAAGAGATTGTAGAGGAGTTTACTTCCTTTAAACACATTTTAGGTCTTATGTTTAAATATTTTTTTCTTGGCAGGGAAAAGGAGAAGCAGTATTTGAAAATCAGATTTATTCTTTGTTTCTCCTCAATAAGCATTTCATTTCTTTTTCTTGGCTATGCTGCTACCTCATTATCTGCTCATGTAAATGTTAGGTACTCTGGAAAATTAAGACCTTTCAGAAAGAGAAAAATATCTCACCTAGCACTTCTATGTCCCAGAAAACAGGCATTCATAATAAAAGTTCAGCCTGAACTGGTTTTCATTCCTCCCTTCTGCATGGACAGATATCTCTATTTTCATCTCCTTTTTTCTGAGAGGTGTTTCCTTGAAAAATATATACTGAATATATTCTGAATACTAGTATTGTTATAGTTCAGAGTAGTATGAATAGCATAGCTGTTTTCACATACAAGTTTCTGAAGTTTTTTCTTCTAGTTTTCATGCTCTTATCACAAGAGAATGTAAAAAAAATAAAATGCCATAAATTTATATACTTGAGACTATTATTCTCTTAGTTTTGTATATAGATTTTTATAATTTGATGTTGAACAGACCATACCTCAGTAACTTGCCTTTCCATTTGCCTGACAATTTCAATCTCCTTTACTCTGTAGATGGACAATGCTTTGTTTTTATTTTATTTTCATAACTCACTTGTGGTGGACCTCCATTTTGCGTATCACTTGCTACTCATCAATTTAGGGGAACAGCCTAGGTGAGATTCATCAAGGATCTGCAGTATGAATGTCTACAGCTAAAATAATCACTTGGACTACGCTAGTTATAAGTGAAGAGAAGCATAGCCCATCTATCTGATCTGGTTTAGAAGTGAACCCTGCGATAAAGTGAATCATGCCTTGATCATGTCTCTGTAGGTAAGACAATTTCTTGGCCAGAAAGCTTCCAAATAAGGAATATTAGAGAAAAGTTGCTTTTGTAATAGATAGTGTGTGACTAGTTAGATTTTGGTTTAACCAAGTATTATATCAGACAGGAAAAAGGAAATTTGAAAACTGAAAACTGGAGGGACTAGCTCAGGAGTTATCTACCGCCTACACATCAGTGGTTAAATGAACTCTATATCAGGCAGTTGATAATAAGTGTTCAGTACTAAATCACCTTTGTCTGTCCTAGAATCCCTAGACCCAGGGTCTTGAATGTCTTATCACCTGTCCCAGTGTGAAGTTATTTGCACTCCAGACACTCCTTTGCACTAAATGCACCTCTTCCTCATCCGCTTCCCCAGCTGGTCTTTCCTAAGGAGATTATATTCACCCACTGCCACACTGGGAAAAACATACGAGGAAGCTCACCGTGTCCTTCTAGGCTCAAAGAAACCATAGTTCTGCAACTGTGCATGGATTTGTAATTCACAGTTTGTTTCCCACATTGTATGTGTGTACACAGATACTTGAACTGGACTGTCTGTTGTGCTAATATCAGAAGGAGAATGTGAGGACTTAGCCCACCACAGGCTAACCAAGTATATCCTTGTGGCCTGCTACTCCTTAACTTCTCTTAGGTTATGAGAACCATTTAAAGTCGTCTTCACATGTTAGAAAGCCAGTTTCCAAACATACTCTTGCCCTGTATTGTTAGGTGTATTGGCTCCTTCCCTTGTTTCTTAGTCAAAATCTCATATTCCTGTTGCATTTCACTTTAAACTGAGCTCTTCAAAATTGCTGGCATGGCATCAGGGTCATACAAATCACTCAGGAGGAGGGTGCAAATAATATTTTACTAAACAAGGTGCATGTCCTGAAACACTAGATTCAAACAACCAAACCACCGCTACGCGATAGAGCAGTGACAAGAAACTGCGAGGGCCAATGTTACTGCAACAGTCTGCAACTTAGAAACATTGACACAGGAAAAAAGGAAAAGAGAACGAGGAGAGACAGAGAAAATGAGGAGAGAGAGAGAATGAGAGAGAGATAGAGAGAATATGAAAGACAGTCACCCCCTTCAAGGATCTATGAGATTGCAGGCTATCACAGGGTTATTTAAACTCTCTGTCCCCACACCTCACCTGTGTCTGGTGGTAGATCAGATAACAAATGCCCCTCGGACAAGTTGAGGCATGAACTTCAGCACATCTGCTCCTGCCACTGGGGGAGTGGCATCTCAGAATCACCTGCTTTGAGACATTTTAACCCATGCCATGCCAGGTCATACAAGAATCCAAAGCCTACCTAAAGGCATGATCTGTGCATGAAGAATTAATCCACTAGATAAGTGATATCCTTCTTTCCCCTACCATAGAATGATTGATGAGATACATCCCACACTCTTCCATCGTAGTCTAAAAGCTTTGACATCACTCTTTACAAACTCTATATCTTCCCTGACAGAACAACTGTTTCCCATCATGGGCAAGTAGCAAGGGGTAATACTCCAAGAACCAGATAAATCTTGACGCTTTCTATAGCTTCCTAGATCTGAGATCCCTACAATCACCAGATCTCCCAAAACTTGTAAATCAGGCTGGTGGATGTTTGGCTTCATTCCCAGAGGAAGGAGTCTTTAACCTGTTTAGGTTTTGTTTTTTCTCTCAACACTTGTTTGAGTGTCTTCTGACTCTAACGCCTTCCATAACAAGTGTTGTTCACTGACACCAATTTCCACTCCCCTATATCAGTCCTGAAGGAACAGAGCTAAAAGTGGAGACAGATCCTTCATTATGCTGCTAGAAGTAACAAGTTTCCAGACACCCCCACTTGCAGATTCCACATCCACTGCTATCCTTGGGCATATTTTTCACCCATCTCTCCT
The DNA here is from genome assembly GCF_017976375.1 of Cuculus canorus. Taxonomy (NCBI): domain Eukaryota; kingdom Metazoa; phylum Chordata; class Aves; order Cuculiformes; family Cuculidae; genus Cuculus; species Cuculus canorus. Next base: position 37,758,448 of record NC_071401.1, read on the forward strand.
TTCTTACTCCACAGGACTCAGGCTCCTGGCCCGGCAGACTCAATAATTTTTTGGTTGATTGTCCCTGCTGGCAGATTATCTGCTCGTCTCCTCCTCCAGCTACTTCATATGGCAATTCAGCACCTCAACCACAGCATATCTCCTGCATGTGAGGCCACTCAGATCCTGGAGCTCAAGATCCTCCTTCCACAGCTCTATCTGTGCCAAGGCCTTTGACATATTAAGGAGATTTGTTGCCTGGGAACTATGCTATGAGTCACTTTGAAATGATCTTTACATAGCCCCACACATCTTGAACAGGGTTTCTGGACCACTCTTCACCTCTGTTGAGCTAACTATTGCAACAAATACAGTGTGTGTTATCTGTCTCTGTTGTCCTTTGCACTTTTAAAAAAAAATATTATGACTCATGACACCAACCCCACTGTGAAAAAAATAAAAATATGTTTCTCAGACACTATGCCTCCCTGAAACTCTTCCCTCCAAGGGAAATTGCTACATCTGCATCTCCAGGAAGATTGTTTCTTCTGTTATTTCAAAATAGTAGTGATAGAGTATGATTCTCCCAGCTATGAGTAATATCATAAGTTCAAATTAAATATATTTCACAAAACAAACCTTAAAGTGATATTCCCTAGGAGAGAATAATAGAATGGGCAATAAGCAACGAGATTTAATTTAGAATAAAATGTATCATATTTTGAAAATTCTCTGCTATCTTATTAAATAAAGATTTAATCTAGAGATGCTCTTAGTGAAAACTCAATTAAAATGTATTTTAGATGCCAATTTAAGGTTTTATTTACCTATAACAGAAAAAATAAATCCCACCTTATTAAAATTACTTAACCACTCTGTCTTAACATATAGAAATTGCAGGACTGGATTTCTTTTGGTGCATTGAACTTAGCTCAAAGTCCAGCTGGCATAATTCAGAATTCAATCCGAGACATTACTTGAAAAAAAGAAATGTATTTTCTGTCAGCAGCTAATCAGCAAGAAATCTTTATGAAAATAATATGTAGTTGCTGGCTTTGTTTTCGCTTTCTTTGGTTCATCTAGCTGCTGACACTGAGAGCTTGCGTGAAATTAGACAGTGAAAGTGCAATTAGACAGAAAACTAGTTAAGAAAGGGTTTACCAAAGAAAATAAGAACAAACTGTAGTGAAGGTTCAAGGCTTAATCAGGCAACCGTACAAATTAGCATCCTGCTTATATGCAACAGGCCAGACACCTTTTATACTTCATCCTTTCTATTTCCCATCTCCTTTTTCTGCCTCCACCCTCACATTTGAACCTTCCTCTAAGCATTTCTCAGTGTATTTTGCGTAGTCCCACAAGTTTCCTTCAAATATTCATAATGTCTGTCTTGTTTTTCCAGTTTTACCAGTTACAAAACCAAGTTTGACTCTCTCCAAAGCTGTTCACATGGTTTCTTAGTGGCCCATCAATTAGTGGCTGAAGAGCTTTAGTCGTTATTGTCGTCTTCCTTACCAGAATTGGGTCTCTGTGTTCTGTTTATCTTTTTCTCTGTCATTTTTTATTGCATTTGAAATTAAATGGTCTTTGACCTGATAATTTTAGTGAAGCAGATGCTCTCACATGCTACATGCATTTACAGAAACTTTTCAGTATTTAATGCTATCGCTGTCATAAGATGTTAGGCTAATCTTTGAAACTGCTAACCAGTCAGAACACAATTATACCATTTTTTGCCCATCTGTTATATAACATTACACTCAAAACCCAAAAGGCTGGACAAGAAATATGACAAAGCAGATGGCAAGAAGTGGTGATGATGATCAAAAGGTCTAATGGGCTTGGGGAATATTTAGAATCCCCATCCATTCCTCATAGAAGAAGAAAAAATATTGATAAACTAACAAAAGACAATTTACACTTTATCTTTCTAGCTGTAAGGTATTTTAACAAAATTATGTTTTCTCACTAGACAAAATTGTTACCATGTCAAGTGAAAAGGAAAAATTTACACTATACAATATTGCCAAATTTTTGTTTGTATTCATATTACTTAAAAAATATAACTTTTCTGTGTACTTGATGAATGTGCATTCTAACATAGATCAAGAGAAATTGCAAATTAGAATACAAAGCAATCCAATATTTACTTTATAGCATAATTGAACTACATAGTAAATTATATAAATATTTATTAAAATATATCAAGAAACTTTTAAAAAATCCACTGGTAAAATTTTTTTCTGTTGTTTTGAATTAATAGTTTCAGTTTGTTATCATAGCACATGCAACTTACAGTGAAAGTTCATGGTTCTATTAAGTAAAGTGACAGAAAACATTTATTATGGAAGTTTGTTGAATCAAACACAAAATTTTGCACTTCCTCAGTATGTCTTGTTGAAATAATTATGTTTTATTAATAAAATATTGAATAAAAGAAAAGAAATTTATATCTATGTTTTTGTTGTTGTTGCTATTTTGTTTTCCTTTAACATACAGAAGAATGAATTTCTAGTCCTTATTGCAAGTAATAGAAGATGTGATATCAACCCAGTGTTCTAATACCCTAACATTATGGAAATAGTCTTTTATACTTTATTATCACTAAGAGCATCAGCCTCAAAAGAAAAGCATATTTCAAAAGCTCAGTTGTTTCTGAAGAGCAATTTTTTGTCCTACATATTCTTGCTTCATGAATGAATGAGCTTTTAATAATTCAGAATATGTCACAGTTTCACGTTACAGACTGCACCTTAAACAGGCCACTATGGTTAAAAAAAACAACAATGACAGTGTAAAAAAATGATTTCTTACAAATGTAGGATCCAAAGCTCTGGTCCACAAAAGTGTTCAGAAGCTTATGTCTCTCTGAAAAAAAATAGCTGTATGGATTTAGCTCATATTGTCTTTTAAGGTGCTTTATATTTTATGAATGGTAACAAGTAGTTTCACAGTTAATACATAAATCCAGGGACTCTCTTGCGATTTTTTCTTTTACCCAGGTCCATCATTTTCTAGTCTTCTGTACACAGGAGGCATTCAAGTAGGAACAACAACAGGATGAACTGAGGGGAAATGTAGGTACTGCCTATTGTTCAGTAGCAATCTGTATCTTTCACGATAAATTAATGGTCTTCAGTGGGCAGTATAGAACAACCCTGAGATAATTCAGTATATATCAAAATATTGGCAGTGTTAAGTGAGTGGGATCGGAGTGAGAATGTTGTCTTTCCCGCTATTCAATAAGAAAAAGGCAAGCAAGGAAACACTTCAGAATAATAGAAAGTTATTGTTTAAGGATGAAAAGGAGCAAGGGACAACAGTAGGCCTAGGAAATATTACTCAAGCATCCATCAACACATCTTTGGCTGAAAATGAAAAATTTCATTTTGAGCGTGACGTAGCAATGGAACAGGCTGTCGGGGGAGAATGTGGAGTCTCGTCTGCAGACATTCAAAACCTACCTGGACATGTTCCCGTGCAACCTGCTCTGGGTGAGCTTTCCTTAGCAGGAGGGTTGGACTAGATGGTCTCCAGAGGTCCCTTCCAATGCCTATCATCCTCTGATTCTGTGATATGACTGGTCAGTGTCAGACAATATGGATAGAAAAGTTTTAACAATAGATAAAGTTTACAATTAAGTTAATATGATCCAGTTGGAAGGACCACCTCTCAAAAAAATAAAGAGGAAAGAGTTCTAAACATTACTTAATGTTTTCAAATGGCACACTCAGCTGCAGGAAAGGAATATAAAATGCCAAGCAAGATACCTGTGTAGAGACCCACTGCAAATATCATGCTTAAGCAGCTGGTAGTATCACTCAACTCTGCCTAAAAAATGTGTATTTAAAATTGATATCTTGCATAGGATATTACATTTTTGTGAAATGCCTTTTAGAAACTGACACTAATTTGAATCTTTAGATATTAAAATAACGCTTTTCTTTAAAACACAGCTAGAAAAAAAAGGTAGCACTATGAACTTTCTACACAGTTTCTTGATGATACAGAACTTGCACAACAAAATAGAAACATTGGATTCAGTTCTATGTCAGGAAGTTTGAATCCATGGTCCCTGAAGAAACAGGAAGAGCTGATCTATCAGCCCAGTATCCAATCTGAAAACGCAACTTCCCCTACTGTTTGCATTTTTATATATCTGAAAGTTTGTAGGCAGGTAAAGTTTCCACTTTTTTAATGAATACAGAACCATATTTCCTGATATGATATGTTTTGGAAAATGTACACGATTAATTCTTAGATTCTTCAGACTGTTTTAAGCAGTTTAAGTAAAGTTTCTTTTACTGTGTCTGCTTAGAATTGAAGACTGCCCTTGTTTGCCTTCAGTGTGGAACATGACAACAAATAATATTGAAAAATAATTCCAACAAAAAGATCTAGAAATAGAACTTCAAAAAAAAAGATAATTTTCTGATGCACAGAAGGAAATAATATTTAATACAGAAAACCAAACAAAAAAATCTGGAGATCACCTCTATTTCTGTATGTGCTGGTTTTGGCTGGGAGAGGGTTCATTTTCTTCATAATAGCTACTATGGGGTTATGTTTTGGATTTGTGCTGAAAACAGTGATGATAATACAGAGATGAATTTATAATTGCTGAGCATTGCTTGCATAGGGTCAAGGCCATTTCTGCTCCTCATATCACCCTACCAGCAAGCAGGCTGGGGGTGCCCAAGGACTTAGGAAGGGATACAGCTGGGAGAGTTGACCCCAACTGACCAAAGAGATATATCATAACATATGATCTCATGTTCATCAATAAAAGCTAGCAGAAGAAGGAAGGAAGGATGTTTGGAGTGATGATGCTTGTCCTCCCAAGTAACTGTTATGCATAATGCAGCCCTGCTCTCTTGGCAGTGACTGAATACCTGTCTGCTGATGGGAAGTAGTGAATGAATTCCTTGTTTTGCCTGTTTATGTGCATGGCTTTTGCTTTGCCTATTAAACTATTTTCATCTTAACTTGTGAATCCTCCCACTTTTACTCTTCTGATCCTGTACATCACCCCACTGTGGGGAAGTGAGGGAATAACTGTGTGGTACTTAGTTGCTGGCTGATATTAAACTATGACACAGTAGTAGACTGAGGAAATAAAAACTGTAAAGCCAAAAGTAGGCTGAAGAACTAAAGAATGTCAAAAATCTTCTGAGTCAAACTTGACTGAATAAAATAGTTTCCAAAAAGGCTGCCTCTATTACTCTTTCATCTCAATTTTTCCACGGTCTAGCAATAACCATCATTCAAATGCCAAATATAATGCATCTACTGAAATTATAATGTAGGAATTATGCACAATGGGGATTCACAGACTATTCTATTATAATGTAGTGCTGCACCTATGAACATAAGAGACATTTAACTCAGTTGTAGAGAGAACGCATCCACTCAAAATTCTTTAGAGGAATTTTCATACTTAGAGTCATCATTCTGGGAAGACACTCTGAACTGAGTAGGAGATAACTGTTGTATGTCCAGGATTTCCTGGAAACGAGCGGCATTGCTAAAATGCCAGGCAAGATGCAAACCTTCATGCTGTTGCACTAGGAAGCATTAAAACTTTGAACACCTTAATACCTTTCAATGTATATCTATTCTATCATCTGTAGCCGTCAAATAAAGTAATTGTCAGAAACTCCCTACATCTTGAGTCACTAAATCTAATTGATTAAGGATAATATACTGAAACAGTATTTAAATAATCCCACCATAGAACAAAACTCCTCCATAGAAATAATTTTCTACCTCTGATCTATACCAAACAATAGAAAGAAAAAAAATATTATTTTTTTCCCTCTGTAATATTTACTGTGAATACTACATTCAGTTTTACTCAGTTCTTCCCTAAACCATAGTGATAAAATTACTATTCCAGTTGAAAAGTAAATATGAAAAACTTGTTTTACTCTGGCGGCAGCAAAGGAATCGTTGTTAAGGGCACCATGGCATGTATAAGAGTAGTAACCAGGCACATCTGGATACAGATCAACAATGCTTGGACTTATTTTCATAAACTGCAACTGAGCTCAATCTGATTCAAAGGCTAGGCCTTTTGGTCAGTATTACAGTATTAGGGTCCTAACAATGTTGTGGAGAAAAAAAAAAATTCAAATACTTCGAATGTTTCTGTTTGTATTTTTCTACTATTTTTAGAACAGGAATAAATAAAATTTCAAAAAGAAAATCACAGAAAAATGCTGTTTCTTTTATTGATTCTGGAATACTGATATTTTCCCCCTTATTTAAGTCTTACAATGTACTCTGAAAATCTCATCATGACCATCACCTAAGCCTTCCAAACTTTAAGTTTGAGTTCTCACTTAGTGGAAGCAAGTAATAATTTTTAGATTAGTTTTTCTAATGTTATTTTTGCCTGCTTCATTAGTGTTTACAGGCTGAATCCTCATGGAAATAGTAATTTTTTATTTTATAGGTCCCTTTTTAAAAGTTGGAGATTTGATATTTTTATAAATATTTGCAACCATTTGGGATATGTGTCAACATTAAATTTTATGCCTATTGGATGGCATTAAAATATATTCCTATATAGTGATAATATTCCCATTTAATAGAACTAACTATTAAAGAATATGTACATTCTTACAGGAAAACATAAAAATGCTGTTCTGTATTTCTGCATAATGATATAGATTAATAATATACCTCATTACATATATGTTATTCTTCTGGTATACATGCATATAGAGGCATACGTATATTATGTGTAAATAATGCATACTGAGCTGCTGTGTATACATGCATTTAATGTTATCTGACATATATATGTACAGCATAGTTTTTAATGTATCTCTGGTGACTTAAGTGTGTTTGAAAACATATTCTAAACACCTCATTTTTTGAAGCTCTTCTTAGTAGATTATACAACTATTTAAATGCAGATAACATCAATATTCCTTTAAAATGTGTCACTGGAATCAATCAATCAATTTGATTAACTTTTCTTCCTTAGTGCTATATAAAATTCTTCTTAGGGTTTGTTTATATTTGGTGGAAATGATTCAAACTGAAGGTTCTTTTCTTTCTAAATGGAGTGTCCCGTAAGAAATCGACATAATCAAGGTAAAGAGCATATCACAACAGTGAGGGTATCCTCAGAGGGATCTGGCTAATTATTTGTAATTACTGGGATAGGCAGCTATTCAGAAGAAATGCACAGAAAGCACAGGTATCCAAAGAACTTCTAGTTGTTTGCATAATTCTTGAATTAAATAAATAGTTTCCAGCTTGGAAAGAATTTCTTAATTTATGTTTAGGTAGGAAAAGTATGATGTATCATATTGCCTTGGAATGCTATTTAATGAAGCAAAGTGAGTAATAAGACTGTGTTTCAATGATGCCAGAGATTATAGGCAAAGCATCTGCCACTGTAATTTCCAAAGTTGGAACTGGCTGGGATAACCTTCAAATCTTCACATTCATTTTGTTGTTTTCTAGTCTTTCTATTAGAAGCACTGCATGTGGCATGTAGGCTGCAGACTTTGCCACCTTTTGTAATAGGTGTTTGGGGAAATTAGAATAAATGCTCTTAATGGAAATTTAAATGCTGTGTCTATCTTATGTGTACTGTTCGATGCATTTTTGAAAGAAGGGAAATAAATTTATTGATGGATTCCTGAATTTGTAAGAAGGAATTGATACTGATACTATTGTGCTACAATATATAAACTGGTTAAGAATATATGCCAGAAATGGATACTTAGATTATTGCAATTCAAGAAATATATGGTAAGAAAATAAGAGATGATCAGTACTATAGGTAATTTTTAAACTGTATATATTATATATGAGAATTTATTTTTTTTAGAAGTCATACCCCCCAGCACTGTTTTATTTTCCATTCCTAATCTATTTTGTAAGCCAGTGAGGATTTGTCCTTTGTAATTTCCTTATGTTTTTTTGAGTAAACTTCTGATTACCATCTATGTTCGTGAAATTGAGTGTACAGACATCAGAAAGATAATTATTGTGGTCATTTGCAAGTAGAATGAAGGATTTATACCTGTATAGAAGACACAGGAAAACACTATGTTTGTTATGTCTGCTCTGTTATATATATTTTTTTTTCTATTCTCCATGTGAAACTAACTAACCAAACAAACAAACATACAGGCAAATCCATTTTCAAGAAAGATACAGACATTAATAGTGATTTTTAAATCATGTTTTTTCAGCTTACTTCTTTACTTAGGTGCTACAAGTACAATATTCTTTGGATGGCATATTTGTCCTTAGGAATAGAAAGTGTTCATGTGTTCTGTCAGAATGTGTAGTCAGTGGAACACCTTCACAGATATAAAAGAGTTTTTCTGCAGCACTCAATGTGGCTAACTTGAGAAGTTTTACAGCTTAAATGAAATACTTTAATTTTGTGGATAATTGTACTGGGTAGCAGAGCATTTGTTAACGGCTAAATATACAGGTTTTAAGAACACTATTGGGCTGCATGCTTTAACATTCATCTAAATTTAGGTATAAAAGAACACAATTTCTTAAAATATTACAAGGAAAATGAAAACACAGCAACTCTTCCTAAGCATTATATTTCATATTAAATCTTTTCTCTGCTCACACCTCAATAAACACGGCTGGTAGACCTGAACACTCTCATGAGATCGATCTTTTTCATTGCTGTTTCCCTTATTCCATTCTTTCATCTGTATATATGGTGTAAAGACACACATCTATATCTACCTACAGTGTACGTGAATGTATGTAAGTATTCTGCATTATGAATAGTTGAAGCCTAACCCCTATGATGGCTTATATGACATCAAATGAATTCATGTGCTGCCTACCAAAGTATAAACTCAAACCCACAGAATTGCTGTAAAGGACAGTTAAGAAAAAATAAAGCACATAAAAAAAGATGTTACACTGAGATTCACTTTTTGAATAAAATTCCTAAACTAAAGTGATTTAAAAGGCTTGAACACTCCTTTACCAAACAATTACAATTTATTTTACTGCATTACTAAGTATCAAACATTAAGCAAAAAAGAACTATTGGTGCTGTCAGTTTATTCATTGCCTACTCAAACATTTTCGTCCAATGATAACATTACATTTGAACATACGTTTTTCAAGGGAGCTGTATGTTATCAAGATATTTGATATAATATCTGTTTGATTCAGTTCAAAAGAAACTTTGTTCTTCTTTTAATGTGTCTTTTCTTCTTCCTATTTTTATATCCTGCTCCTAGAATCCTGAAATCCTGATATCTGACAGAAACGTCTAGATACCAGGGCATTGCAAAGTCCTAACCAGGAAACTATTCAAGATGGCACTATTCATGTAGTGGAAGTGTGAGACTTCAATGCTGATATTTTTCATTTTTATGATGACTAATTAGTGGTGTATGTATCCATAGCCTCAATACTTTGCATGAGAGTTAAGATTTTGCCGTTATGACTTATACTTAACACAACAGAGATGCTGCTCGAATGGAGTAACTTACAAAGTATATGATTGAAAAACTATTGTTTTCAGGATGGAAAATAATAGCTATAACTCTCTACTTTATGGGTTTCTAAGAAATCGTGTACTCACTGTATTATGTAGGGATACATCTACCGGGTTAAACCATGTGAGATGCTGGCAGGATCTTGGTCATGAATTCTATCTCACTTTAGTTCTTTTGATGGATTTTTTTTTGAGGTTGTGACAACTAGTTCTGTCTGCAAAATGAATCTGCTTTAGAAGGGGCTAAATCTTAAGCACCATGGAAAGAAAACAACTAATAAATCTTGGTTGAAGTGGCAGGGAGTATCTGAGGGTTGATCCTCCTCCTTAGCAAATATGGACATCGAGCTTGTTGAACACTGAAAGGAAACTATAATTTTTTTAAAAGTATTTGTTGATAAATTGATAGACTAATGAATCACTTCTATTGTACAGCAATGTGCAATAGAATAACATTTTGTTTAGGGAGAGAAATCCTTTTTCTTCGTAAAGAAACACACATTTTTAAGAAAGTATACTGTCTCCTACAAAAATATTCTTACAGTCTGTTGGATATGTATTATATGAATGTGGATGGCATTTATAGCCATTTTTACCATATATTGCACCAGTCAAATGTCAAAGGTTTTGATTATATGATTTTTTCTCTCTTGATTTTTAATCTTGTCATTCATTGTTAGATTTTCACTAAAAGATTTTTGATATTGCAAGTAATACATCTGTTGAACGATAAAACTAGTAAAAAATAACTTTAAAAAATAGAGATAGCAACAAAATAATGACAAAAATAAAGAAGGTGCAAATTGAATCAATGTTAATGTTACTTAGTTACTTGTCTATGGATTTCATACAATGAAGCTTAGATTCTATGATTCACAATTTTTCTGAGTTTGATAATAAGATATCAAAAACGTAATGAGGATGCTCTGTTTGTCAAGATGAACTTTTTGAAGAAAGTTTGGTGTTGTTCATGTTTCATATTTCATATTTCTTATTTATTTACCCAGTTCCATAGGTTAGGCATTGGGTTTATGTCATTTTTGCATTTTCCTGAAGGATCGGAAGTTTTTTGTGTTTGTGTGTATTCTCTGTAGTGTATATGTATAAAGAGATTGCTTGCATCTCCAGCTACTATTGCACATAGAGAGAGAGAAATTGACTTAATCTTCAGCTTCTTGACAGCTTTTACATTATATAGTCTTTTGTCATACAATTACGCCTTCAGCCCCTTTCACTCCCTATCTATCAAGCAGCTCTGTACAGCAGAGTGATACAACTACCAAAGGTCAGATGCATGCCAAGGCTTTCAGAGGAAAGCTCAGAAATTAAGTGCTCTGTCTGGAAAAATGTACTGTGAAAACATTCAAGAAACAGATGGACTGGAACTGCATTGAGAAAAATGCTGCTAAACATAAAGTATTTGAATTTCAGTACCTAAATATCCATAAGCACTAAAACATCCTGTCTGATATAGTCAGTTTAGACCTGATATAATATTCAATAAACTATAAAAAATTGATGGTATTCCTATGAATTTTGTGCATTATAGGAAATGTTTTCAATTTTCCAAAAACTTTCAATTTTCAAAAATCTCTTAGATAAGGTACTATTCAGTGCATATAATTTTAGACAGATTTTCCTCCTTTTATTAATCCCTTCTAGCAAGGTCCATGTTTCTAACATAGTCTTTCTTTTTCTGATGATGTGTAGTTTATGAAAAATATGTGACCAGCTTTTGACACTTTATCTAAAAATGCTCTTGGGTGTAGAACAGCAAAGATACTGTAATATGTATTTTATTCATATCCTATCTTGAAGTTTTTTAAAAAAATCTGAGTATTGTTCAGTTTTTTTCATTTTTTCTACGATATCTTTTGTTTGTAAATACATTCATGATTCTCTTAGAAAACAAATAAAGTTCTGGAAGAACTAAAAGTGCTAAGAGAAGTACCAAGAGAAAGTAAAAATTATTTAATATACTATTCAGTGCGATATTAATGTACTTCATTGATCTTTTAAAGTCAATTGCTCTCTCTACCTACCAGAAATGTTAAGATGCATAACAGGTGAATATTCACAACAAAATTTTTGATTGCAACGTGTACAAGACTGTATTTATATAAAATTCCCCAAGACGTTTTCATTTGAACAGAAAATAACTACCCTCAAGCCATAATGTTCTAACACTCCATGGAAGTTCTTGAGGGCATCACCTAATGAAGATCTTCACACATTAGATAGCTCAGAATGTGATTTAACATAGAGTGAGTAAATACTACATATTATAAAGACCGATGATGCAATTGGCCCACATTACATCATGTTATCAGAGTCAGCAAATAGTAAGCTTAAAATAGCCCCAGTCTTTGTAGTCACAAGATTCCACTTTTAAAATCCTTCCTGCCTAGCTAATCCAGTACGACTGCTATTGTCTTGCAATTAAGTAGCATATAATTTTCAATGCTTTACTGTTTTCTTGTGGTTTAACCCTGCAGGCAGCTAAACACCACACAAGTCATTTGCTCACACCCTCCTTCAGAGTGGCATGAAGGAGAGAATAAAAAGAGTAAAACTTGTGAATCGCAATAAATACTGTTTAATAGGACAGAAAAAGAGGGAAAAATTAACAATAATTGTAATAATGGTAATTATAATATTTATTATAATAATTTTATATATAAATTTGTATCAAAATATATATGTATCAAAAGTATATGTATCAAAATGTATATGTATAGAAAGTTATAAATAATGCAATTGCTCACCACCCGCTGACCCATGCCTGGTCACACCCCGAGCAGGAAACCCTGCCCTCCAGCCAGCTTCCCCCAGTTTTATATTCACTATGACATCATATGGTATGGGATACCCCTTCGATCAGTTGGGGTTAACTATCCCAGCCATGTCACCTCCCAAATTCTTGTGCACTGCCAGTCTTCTTGCTGGTGGGGTGATGTTAGAAGCAGAAAAGGCCTTTACTCTGTGTAAGCAGAAACTAAAACATCAGTGTATTATCAACATTATTCTCATAAAACTAAAACACAACACTATGCCAGCTACTATGGAGAGAATTAACTCTATTCCAGCTGAAACCAGGATATATCTAGTGAGGTGAATGCTTAAAGAATAGAAAGGTTATATAAAAAAGAGCTGTTTTTTTTGTTGACAATTTTTGTCATAACTAGTATAACTGTATAGAAAAAAATAATCTCTTAACAATATGTCAGTACAATACAAGTTCATTAACAATATAATGTAGTTACAGTTTTATAGGGCTTTTCTATTTCCTACTGATTTTTTTTTTCTCAGTTGATCTACCACTTTGATGCTACTAGTGGATTTATGTAGAAATAAAAAAATATACAATTTAATTTGGGTAGTAGATCATTGATACGCACACTGTATTTTTTATGAAATCACCGTCTGTACGCTGAATCTTGTGTTTTCTTAATGTATTTTATTTATAAAACCTGATCACTTCTAGTAAACACATTTACTGGTATGTAATGACATATTGTGACATACTGAAAATTAACAAAACAAATGCTAGGGCTTGAGTAATTCTTTCAAGTTTGAAATCTTGCTGTTTTACTGAAAGCAGAGCCACAGGCAGAGTATTATGAAGTAAGATACTCTAAATTTGAAAAAAAAAAATCAGGATGGAATGTGAACACTTTATTTTCATCATCGTAAAAAGTTAAAAGCAAGTAATATTGAGATTCAAAATTATATATTTATTTTGATAATATATTTTTTGAGAGTCTGAAAGTTAGGACACTAGTCAGAAAGCTTTACAAAAGACACAAAATTGTGATATCTAGGACCAATTACAGCTGTGAGGAACCTGCAATATTTAAGGCTGCAGTTAAATAGATAAAAAGGATGACTGATGAATTTTAGTATCAATAAAAATGAACAAAAGCACAGTAGATGATAGCTGAAATTATTCATAAAACCTACAGGAATTTCAATTAACAGCACCAGCCATGAAAATAACCTTGGAGTTAATGTTGACAGCACAGGAGAAAGCACTGTTCTTTGTACAAATATGCTGAAATATCTCTTACAAGACATTGGGGTATATAGGGAAAGGAGAAGTGGATCATGCAAATAATATTACGGTGAGCTTATTAAAATGAAGTTACCTGATTTAAAATCTTGTCATATAATAGACAATTCAGAATTAAATACATTTTTAAAAAGGATAATGATATGTCCAAAGAGAGGAGGATTTTTTCCAAACAAACATGACAGGATTGTTTTTTATCCTTAAAATATATCTTAGAGCAATAAGGCAGAGATAACATTAACAAAAAATCATGAATGAGCCATATGGAAGGCATATTAGAGAATTTGGTTTTACCTGCTTCAAAGCTGAATAACAAACAAAAAAAAGTAGAATTTAAATATGAAGAGTTTAAAAAAATATGTCAACTCATAAAATGTTTAAGTATAAAATTCATTGACATAGGAAGTCAACACAAAAAAGAAAATTGTAAAATATGGCTGAATTTTATGAATTTCATAAAAAGGTTCTGAGCTTGGATTTGCTTATATTTTAATATGGTTTAACTTAGAATTTTCCTCTGTGTAGTTTAAGAAATAAATAATTTGCATGCACCTTAGTCTGGCAAAGATTAACAAATAAAGTTGAATACACCTGAGATTATTTGAGAATAATTTCAAACTCAAGAGTTCATAGTATTCTTTATCAACATTACTCAAATGTATATGCAAGAACATTCACAATTTTAATTAATAATTAAGAAGTGAGGAGGTTATTAAATATCATACTTCAGAGATTAAAATATTACAATCCAACTAGAAATCAAGATGGGACTTAATACAGTATTGGGATTATCCCATATCTTTCTATGCAGTGTTCTTAAAATTTCTAAAACCTTTGCTATTATCCTTTGTTGTAGATAGTATCTTGATGATGTGTTTTCTATGTCTCATTCAGTACTGTAATTACTAAATATCCATAAATAATTCTGTCAAAATGCAACTGTTAAAGCAAATGAACAAAATATTTTCTCAAATTCAGAGCATTCTGGCTACTCCTATGCCTTCTGGTTCTTCACTTTACGCCAGAGTGCTGGAAGATATACAAAAGTTGGAGACTGCTCTTCTGATACCACAGATCTCATGGATGAAACTCATTATCAACAAAGAAGCTTTTAGCCTCTTGGAGGGCACTAAAATTATTTACACTCTTTGCCCTCATAAAACACTTAAGAAATCATGTTTTCTTTTAAACACAGTGTTTTCTGTTTTGACTAGGACCCAACTTTTAGTGTAACAAAGCCATTGACTTCACCAGGCACAGCACTGAGGATGAGATGTTAGTAACCCATGTAAAATTCTCCCCACCCTTCCAGTAGTAGTCACAGTTAAATTTGATTCCTAATTGTTTGATTCCTTCTTATGAACCTAGCATATCAGATACAGAAAATGAGAAATTGAAGTTTAGAATGGGATTCTTTTACCATAGGAACCTAAAATTACATAAGTCTAACTTGCAGTGAATTTCCATATGTTCACTTTATGAACAGTGTGGGAAAAGAAAAAAGAAGAGGAGGCTGAGGGGAGTAATCTTATTACTCTCTACAACTACCTGAAAGGAGGTTGTAGAGAGGAGGGAGCTGGCCTCTTCTCCCAAGTGACTGAGGACAGAACAAGAGGGAATGGCCTGAAGCTCCGCCAGGGGAGGTTCAGGCTGGATATCAGAAAAAAATTCTTCACAGAAAGAGTCATTGGACATTGGAACAGGCTGCCCAGGGAGGTGGTTGAGTTACCTTCCCTGGAGGTGTTTAAGGAACGGGTTGATGAAGTGCTTAGGGACATGGTTTAAGGGAGTGTTAGGAATAGTTGGACTCAATGATCCAGTGGGTCCTTTCCAACCTGGTGATTCTATGATTCTATGAATGAATAAAAAAAACCCAACTATCATTTAACCTTCAGATACAGGAGTTACCTTGCAGTGTGACTATGATTGAAGATACATGTGAATTAGATTTTGTCCTGTTAGGATTACTGTTACTGTCACCACAGGTATCCAGGATGTAGAAACACAGACTATTCAATGTTCCATTAAATAAAAGAAATCCAAATTAGTGGACTGTAATGAATATGAGAATAATGTTACCTCTGAGCAAACCCTCTCTACCTTACCAGAAAGTTTTGATAACAAAAATAGAATGCTGCAGACAACTTACATCATCACTTTTAGGCAAGAAGTAGCTACCAGTTAAAACTATGCCAAACCACAAGATAAACTGTATAGTTTGCCAGCAGTATTGTTGAGTGATACATGGGAAAACTAAGTGCCATCTATTACATTATAGCACAAAATACAGTGATAACATTCAGTCATCTCTACAGTTCAACAACAAATAAAAATGTTGTAGGGCTCCACACCTATACAGAAGCCTGTAACTGGTGATTTAATCACAGCAGAGACTGCAGAATGAATGAATAGGTTGCCCTTGTTAGATCCAGCAGAGTTTATGGGTTGAGGCGAGGGCATGTTGCCACAGCACTGGAGAAACAGTGTTATTCACCCTTCTTAAAGAATACCACCCTTCTGAAACGTAAGATCAAGAGATAAAATATGTCACCTACTATATCTCTTTATCAGATTTTTCTCTATTTCATGCTCTCTGCTGTTCCTGCTGTCTGTGCTGCATCAATAAATAAAGGAATAAAGAGAGAAAAATTTCCATAAGCATCAGAGTTGCCATTCTCTTTAACACAATAGCACACTATGCTCTGAAGACAGGTAGAGCTTGCCCTGTATGTTTTGATGTAAGGATGAAACACAAGGCGACCATGTAGTAATAAACCTATTTCATTTATAATGCATAAGAATACATTTCTTTCTCAGCACTGATGCAACTTCTAAATCTCGAGTCTTCTATATAACTTATGCAGTAATATTTTTTGTACTTCCCAGACACCTCATTATTCACGTAGCATTTTTACAAATATTTTAGGGTAAAAGGGTAATAGGATTCTCTTTTACTGAGTTTTACACAAACAAATAAAGATTAAATCATTGTTTATTTTGAACACAGTTGATATTCATTTTAGGATAATTGAAAAGTTAACCACACCCCATGAATTAGAATATGCTGCCTAGTTGTGATGTTTGCTAACAGAATAGAGACAGACATAAATATTAGATTAATTTAAGGATGTGAGGCACATCCTCAATCTAGAGTGAAACAGTGAGGGAAAAATATATGTCACTGAAAAGGCTAATACCCAGATAGGTGAGTGCCCCATCAGTAAATCCTTTCCTGCTTAACACAACATTTAATTTTCATCTAAGGAGTAATTTAGTGTTAAATAGTTATATTCATTCCAATATAAACTGTTCTCACAATACTTGAAATCTAAAACTTTTTCTTTCATGGCTTATTCAGGCATTTAAAATTTGTCTGAGATGGAGTATTGAATGTAGGCAAGACTGATAATTCTAATCTGTTAACTTCTCATGTGTTTAAAATACTAATTCATTCTTATATCACAGCACCTATCAGACACAGTTTTTAACATCTTATTACCATGTCCTAGATATTAGAAGCTTAATATCAACTAATTAGAAGCATAACATAGCAGACATATTCTCTTCTATTTTACTTTTGGTTTACCTATAGGAATCTTGTCATGTTTACATCTCTGAGCCAAGTATTACAATAACATGCTAAAAATTGCCTTTTTGTATACTCCTCTTACCCATAGAGGAAGAGTATTTTATTTTCATGGTGTTAGTAGGACTGGAGTGTTTAGAAATTTCAAAGATTTAAATTAGAAACCTGTATTTTCTACTCTTTATAGGATAAAATTTCTTATCTTGATAAATATAAAATAATTAATATTTTAATAACAGATAACATTCCTAAAGAACATGCTAGTACTTTCAATATAAATTCTTAAGATCTTTTAATTTTTACTTCATTTATGGAGAATAGAAGGGAAGTATATTTACACAGGCTCCTGTACAAAATTGAAGCTAATGTCTGCAAAAATATTTATATGTTAATACTTGTTGTAACTCAAAGTATTGAATATATGTAAAGTACATTTTTTAAGAAACTTATTAAAAAAAGTTAAGTAGAAGAATGGAATTTTTCTGTTATGTTGAGGCTGTAGATTTGGAAAATAAGAGTGTCGTAGACATTAACTTCAGTTCAGGTATTTGTTATTTATTTTCAGTGAGAGTCTTGACAAGTAGTATGTTTCAGAAATCATGGTTTTGAATTTTTTAATAGTAGGACAATATTAAAATTTAATATATATCAAGATAATAGCAACACATTTCCATTAGTCTGAAATTTTCACCTTTTTTCCTTCATTAGCCTTCTTTGAATGTGAGTTTCTTTATAAAGCATTCATGGTTAAAAAAGAAACAAATATCATATTCAGAGTTCTAAGCTGGGAGCTACACAGCTTCTGTTGAGGATTTATCACTGTTTTTAATAATTGCTTCAATTCAACTTGTCAGCAACATTGTTAGAAAACTCCTAATCTGAGTTATACTTTTCTCTAAAGTACACAGCTAAGGTAACATATCAGCAATAGCTAAGATAGCCATAGCTATTCAAATAACACTCAGAAAGTAATACATATTTTGGAACTGCCATTTAAAAAATTGTTGTAAAATTCAGCATAATGAAGTAATTGATTAACTTAAGGTTCTTGGTGCATCGGCCAGTTATTTCTTTATTTCACACACTATAAATATGGACAGACAAGAATACTTCACACTAAAGAACTCAAGCTTCAAAGGTGTTTGTATTATTTTTCTGAAATTCTACGCAGATAGCTATTACTTTCCAGTAGGGATTTGCACATACCTTAGCTTTAAGGATTTGTAAGGAGCTCTAAAAATCTCTTGAACTGTCCCTTCATTGATTTGCCTGTCAGAAATATCCTCTCCTTATCTTTCAGGAAGCAATAATAAGGAGGCACCCTCAAGGAGGGATACTTGTTATGATGCTATTATGCACCTCTGTATTTCCATAGCTGTACCCTCAGAGTGTTTACTTAAAAAAAAAAAATCCATCAGAGAGAAGTAAAATGTAGTCAGGAAGAGAATTCGTCATCCCAAATGCTCCTTTGACACCTTCAAAACAAGGAAGCTAGAAGGGTGTTAACATTGTGTCTCTTAAATCTATTATATCTCACCATAGAGGAAAAGAAGATAACAGAGAGGCTTCTATTTTGTTTTTATAGGATGAGACAACTAGCATGAAATAGCAAGGTGCAAGTGAAGGACCAAGAACCAAATAGCATCCTTGGAGAGCCCTGAACATCAAACTAGTTAAAAGGCATTATTTAAAAATTGGCCTGCAGGACAAACACTGTAAGTAAATAATCTGAGGAACAGCCTATGAGTTATTCCGTATGAAAAGAGGTTGATAGTTTATTGGACGTACATTTGAGTACATGAGCTGAAAGCATCAGTGAATTAATTGCTTGAAAGCCATCCAACATAATATCTGAATCACTAATCTAGAGCTATGCTCACATATTTTCTGCCCTAACGAGTAACTCTCCAGGAGATAATGAGAGCATTAAGTTATGTATGGCACAGCTAAGGAGAATGGGAATAGCAGAATAAAGTTCAGAACATTTCTATAAGCAAATAATTTTTTGCTAGGTAGAGATTGCCTTTGTGTAGCAAAAGTCTCAGTTCTTCCTTCTTCCTGTGTTGCAATTGAGAAATACAGATCTGTGTCACTACCTTTCTGCAACTATTTGCCACAATGCTGAAATTAGCATTGAAGAATTAAATTTCAGAGGATTTCAGAAGTATTTTCTATTTTTCCTAGCACTTTCTATGCATTTTAAAATTATTTGTAACATGTTTGTAAAATAAATTTTTATGTCTTTGAGCTACAGGTATTTTCAGACAGAAAAATACTGTTTTGTTTGATATTGCATCTCCCTTTATGAATCAGAGGTTGGAATTTCTTCTCTTTATTAGTGACCTTTGTGAGTCGACAGTCAGAGAAACTTACATAAGAACAGAAATTATATTGTCAACAGAAAAACACTCAGAACTTGAAATTTGAATAAAATGAACACAAATCTGTCTATTTTGCAGTGATTTTTCTGATGACTACATGCATCCAACTCAACATTGCTGATTCACAGGATTTTTTAAAAAATATATTAATATCTACACATTATTCCAATAATACATAATCCCTTCTCGAACATTTCTGTAGTTGAATCTGAGTATTTTTTCAAATGAGAGACTTTTAGAAACATCTTCAAAGAGGTGGTTTTGCTTTTTCTTATAACCTACCTTGACAGCATTATTTCTTTCATGAGTTAATGACTAGTGCCTTCATAATATTATTGAAGAGAGTAACATAAAATTCAGAGTCTGAATTAGGAAAGTAAGAATTGTCCATTAAGTAATTTCTTGCTTTGCCAAAAATTATCACATTTTACACTAGCAACAATAAATGCTATAGTTTTTGTTTAATATCTGGTGAAAAATATTAAAGGTACGTGCCAATTTCAATACAAGATGAGCTTATCTACCTCCGGACAAATGAAATGAAATGAAATGAAATTAAATTAAATTAAATCAAATTAAATCAAATTAAATTACCATTTGGGTTTTTTTTTAACTGATTCTTTACTTAGTAAATCCTACATGTTGTCAATAAGATTGATTCAAGCCGACATGTCATTAGAAGATGAAGTAGAACCTGCTATTTCTTTTAATAACATGCTACAGAAACATTGCAGATGCATTTGTATGAAATAAGAAGTGTTCTGCCACTCAGTGTTCACTAATAATGCAAAATAATTAGGGAAAGAACTATTTGAGATTTCAGAAAAATCTGTCTATAGAACTATCTTCCAGTGGATGCCAAGAAAAGTTTGTAATAAACAATGAGAACAAAAACGTACTGTTTTGTTCCCTTTGACCAGCACAACCCTCAAAAGTTTCCCAAAAAGCTTTGAAACCTCACAGACTCCTACAGATACTCGCACTTGACCTTATGTCCCCAAAGCGTGCCACTAACACCCTCAATCCTATTTCGTAATTGTATAACTCTGAGGGTCTTCAGCAGATACCTCACTAAAGATCAGACGTTCAGGAAAAAAAGAAATATATTAAAGTTAATCACTATTCCATAGTCATCTAATCCTGCTTCAAAAGTAAAAGAAAGAAAAATGATCTTTATATAGAAGTAGTGTATGTGCGGCTATGATTGTATACAGATCTTTGCTATATAGCCTTTCAAGAGAGATTAGATTACTATATTTGACTAAGACATAAACAGTGGAACTGTGTTTTTTACTGGACTGTGTTATTATGTGATTAATTGTCAATATTGTTGATATTTAGCCCCAGCCCAGCTTCATTGGCATCTAAATGCAAACATTGTGAACTCATTTCCCTTTCCCCTGCCCCAGGGAAAGGGAAAGCGAAATGAGAGAAAATGACTCGTGGGCCAGGATCTAAAACTAAAATCGCTTTAATGAAAAAATAATAAGGAAAGTACTAGTAATAAGAAAATATTCAAATATGTACAAATACACAAAAATGTCCGTCGCCCCCTAGATGACTATGGTACAACAAATGCTGCAGAGCAGGCATGGAGAAAGGTCCCAGGCTCAGTGGCAGAAGGGAGCTTAACTCAGGAACTGGATTCAGGAACACATGGATCTGGGATCAGGATAAAAACAGATGAGGTCCTCACTGGGTATTGGTCATCAAAGAAGGGGGCTTGGCCATTGTGATCCTGTGGTTTTATACTGAATATGAAGTATATGGGATAGAATACTCTGTTGATCAGTTTGATCACCTGTTCTGTCCACTCTGTCTTCAGACGCAAACCTTTCTTGCCTCGTTCACTTACAGTATTCCACCAGCTCGAGAATGGCCTTGATTTCTACCAGAATAAGTATAAACAATGGCCTTTCTGCATACCAATTGTCACTCCTAGAAAGAAACACTGTCTGAAAAACACGCAGTTAACTTTCAGAAAATGAAGTTACATAGATGAGTTTCAGCTGAAAAGTTAGAAAATTGATTCTTCTCTAGCTCAAACCAGGACACTATTATAAAAAGCAAGATATGCTACATTTGCATTCAATATTGTACTTAATGTTTGATTTGTACTGCTTTAGAGTCATGCTCAGAATTATTCCAGGTTTCTGGTATTTCCTGTACCAGATTTATATATACACTTCAGACTTAAGTGAAGAACATTTTAGAATGAGATACAATTTTCTCAGAGCTTTTGCAGTCCATATTTAAAATAAATAATCTGGCAATTTAAAAATCCAGTGTGTCACAGAGATTGTAAAATAATGTCTACTAACATTTCTTTGGGATGTGATCTAACTTGATAGTCCATTGCAATATCAACTAATCATTTTCATTACTGTTTATAAAGAGGAATTTTTGTTTTTCTCTTTAGGTGCTTATTTTCAAACTCTTTAAATATATTTTTAAGAATATTGTCAAAGTCTGCTTCTTCAGCTCTTGCAAGTGCCATAAAATGAGGAGAAATGTCGAGAAGTTGTGTTTTCAATTACTTTGTGAATTGCAATGTTGACTCATTTGGGTGATAATATGCAGCTGAAGAAACATAGGCTGCAGCAAAACATTTCTTTTTATGATTTTTTAATATTTTTTTATACTTCACCTCATCTATTATTTCAAATCGGAGAAAGGAGTGACTATGTACGGGATCTCTTTTATCAAAACTATCTTTATAAGAAATATAGATTGCATAAGCCTGGATCCAAAAAGGCCTCACTATCTACCAACAGAATCTACAGCAATGTAAAGATTAATATAAGCAAAGGAGAGCTTGACCTACACAAGAGAAGTAGAATATCTTCCAGAACTGTATGGAATATCTTTTATTATGTGTCTTCTCTGCCACTTTGTGCAGCTTTCAGGCAGAGTTCAATATAGGAATGGTTGGATCCAGTCTTACATCACTAGGGATCTCCCAGAAGAAAAATGTGTACAGTGGTCATTGAAAACTGAAAAGGCAAATGTGACCCCAGGGAACTACAATTTCTAGTCCTGCATTTAAAAACATTTGTTTTTGAATTACAGTTAAAATGTTTATAAGCATAAATTTTCAATTTACATGCTAATCCACAAACCAAAGTAGCACCACTATATTTTTGTATTATTTGCTCCTTCTAACCGTCTGCCCCCCGCTCCCGCTTTAGACGTAAATGCAACAGGGATTATCCCATCTGACTCAACTGACTGGTTATAGACTTCACATAAGGAGTTTTGTTGGATGGGTCATGAATCACAGTCTTTTGATGTGGATTTTTATGATACACGGTTACATTCTTTCAAAGCCAAACAGGTACTCAAGCAGAGTATTGTTGCTTCACTGCACCAAAGAGGTGAAAAAGAGTACCTAAAGGATGTACTGAGACTCATTTCCAATACTTTTGCATGTGCGTTTTCTTTTTTCTCTCAGCATCTCCTCCATTTGTGTAACAGCTTCCATGATTCTGTGTGATGTGCCAAATTCTCTCCACGTGTTGTATTCAGCTGTTAGACAATTTAGTCAAGGCTGATATTAGTATTGGATGTTTAAATGAGAGAAATTGCAATGCTGCGACACAAGTATTTTGTGAATGAATGTATTAGCTACTTAGAAGCAAGTCAGTAAAACAGTCAGTAAAACAGTCAGAAGAAATAGAAATAAATTATATCTGAGTAAGCTATTCTAAATGAGGAACTCTTATTAATACATCTTATTAATATCTCTTATTAATACTGTTTGTCCAATATCAAAGAATGGTATTTGAATGAGATTTGGCGACCATAGTGGTTTACCAAATATTACCAAAAAAAACACTGCTTACCTCTCAGTTACTCTAATTAAATAATATAACATTGGAAATATTTTAGCAAATTATGTTCACAGATTTTTATTATGGCATTTATTTATTTAGCATCTTTTTTAAAGGAAAATATTCCAAGACACAAAACTGTTCCTATGGTATCCTCTGCTTCACTCTGTGGAAAAAAGTTTACTAAAGAAATCTAGTTTTCCAGAGAGCAGAAAAGTGGTTTTCTCCTTCTCTTCCTCATAAAGGGATGAATTATCTTTCATTCAAAATTCATGCTCTCCTTAAAGCAATATATTTTCTTAAATATTATACAGAAATGAGATAGTTAGCCAGGTAGTCACTAGGTTGATTGCTAAAATAGCTATTTTGCTGCTAGCAGATGCTTCTCCATCTCCACTTGTCTAAATTGCCAGAGGTATGGAAGTAATAATGGCTCTCTAACTCATAGATGTGGATGAAAAATGCTTGTTTTACCATGGTGGAAAACTATTTATCATGAACACCATTTTTATATGCTGGTAATGTCAAAGCAGAATCCCTGGTGTGACTGAAGCTGTGCTCTAGTGACAGCTGTGCGACAAGCAGTAATTGAACATATTTAAAAATCTACCTCATGTACTGAACAGATTTCAGTGTCTGCTTTGTTTAAGGTCCACTGAGTTGTGAAATGCTTGTTTCATTCACACAGATGTTAATATCTCCAGGCTCTTCTTTGTTGTTCCTAATCTACATATTTTGCAGTGAGTTTCCTGCTCATGAAGTCACACACAGCTACTTGTCACTAATTTCTGTTAGAATAATGCATGTTCCAGACAAAATATGAGAAACTGTAATTGCACCTCATTAAGATTTAAGGAGCATAATAATAAGAAACATACCAATAGGTGTTCAGTCACCAATGCTTCATTAGTTTCTTTATTGTTTAGATACCTGGCTCTGATGAATATGAATTACTTAGGGAAAACAATATAGTTTTGAATCAGTTTAAGTTCTTCTCTTTGTCTCTGCATGTATGAACACATTCTGAAGTAATGATCCAATAAGATATTGGAGCTTTATATGATTATTAACTGCTATGCTTGGTCATTCCATTACAAAAATTGAAGTTTCATTTAGTTTCATCCATTCCTTGAGAATAACAATATGATTCTGAATACTCAAAAAAACTTATTTCAGTGAACAAAAAGTACAAGTAAATTAATTATAGATAATAAAATAACTGTAGTTTTTGACTGGTTAAGCTACAGGCAGAATATACTGATATCAGTGTCCATTAATTTTTAGAGTAAATTCTATAATGAAATGTGAAAGTGCCACGTTATTTGCCTTTACTGATTATAACCAAAAACCAAAGTCAGATCACGCTTAGCTAGTCTGTGACGTTAACTGAAAGTACAAAATTATCAAAAACTCAATGCATATTAAGGGTGTAACAATAAAATAAACAATAAAATAACAGCTAAAACCAAGAACTGGGTTTCAGGAAGTTTTGATTCTTGTTTATAGATCCATGAATGAAAGATTCTTCTCTTCAAGTGTTTAAAATTCTTGTTATTAAAATAAATTTTAATCTAATTTTTTTATACTGGTATCTTACAAGGTCTCAGCAAGTCTATATTTATTTGATCAGTTTAATGGTAGACTAGAATGTTATATTCCTGTGTGGTGCATTGGCCCCATCTGGCTTCCAGTCACCCACCCTATTGCTCTCTCACTCCTGTAACTCAAAAGCAGCGGGGAGAAAATAAGATGAAAAAGCTTGTGGATTGAGATAAAGCCGGGAACATCAGTTACCATTTCCCATCACAAGCAAAAAAAAAAAGAAAAAAATATTGCCAAAAATCTCATAAAAAACACTTAATCTCCTCCTCTCTCCCCCATTTCCTTTTCCCTGGGTCTAATATCACTCTAGGGTCATTCTAGATTCCTCTACTCCTCCTCATCTGTGAGTGACGCAGGTGTCAATGGGGAATAAGAGGTTGCTGTCAGTTCATATCAGTTTCTCTGCCGCTCCTTCTTTCTCATACTTTTCTCCTGTTCCATGGTGAGTCCTCCTCATAGGTTTCAGTCCTTTAGTGAACATCAATTTCTTCTAGTGTGGTTCCTCCAGGCTCCTCCATCACAGAGGCCACCTCTGCAGTATCTCGTTACCAACACCAAAACCATTTTACCTGTGTTGTATATTCCGAATTTGTTTTCTTAGGCTCATTTTCTTGAAAATCTATTCCACCTGCAAATTAAAATATATGAAGTAGTATATACCTAGTATTTTACCACTTCATAGAATCATAGAAACATAGAATGATTTGGGTTGCAAGGGTCCTAAGACCTCATCTAGTTCCATCCCCTGCCTACCACGGCCAGGGATATCTTCCATTAGCCCAGGTTACTTAAAATCTCATCGAACTTGACCTTCAACATTTCCAGGGATATGACAACTACGACTTCTCTGGGCAACCTGTTCCTGTGCTGCATCACACTCATAGTAGAGATTTTTTTCCTTATATCTAATCTAAATCTAACTTCTTTCAGTTTAAAGCTGTTACCCTTTGTCCTGTACACACTCTTGTAAAATTTTTCTCTCCAGGTTTCTTGTAGGCCTCATTTAGGTACTGGAAGGCTGCTCTAGGGTCTCCTTGGAGCCTTCTGTTTTCCAGGCTGAACAACCCAACCCCAACTCTCTCAGCCTGCCCTCATACGGAAGGTGCTCCAGCCCTCTGATTGTTTTTGTGGCCCTCCTCTTGATACACTCCAACAGATGTACGTCCTGTGTGTGGTGGAAGGCTCCAGATCTGGATGGAGTACTGTAGATGGTGTCTCACCAGACCAAAGTAAAGGGGATAAATTACCTGCCTCAACCTGTTAGCCACATTTCTTTCATATACTTGTAAGTATACTTTTAGGTGCACTCTTGAAATGAAGACTGAGCTAACACCCCATTAATTTAAAAGTATTTTTGCCTCCGGTGAAAGCCGAGCCAATGGCTGTTATAAAATAGTTAAGATTAATTTTCAATTACATAGTAATAACTTAGAAGGATTTCTGTGAAAAACACGTTTTGTTAACCTGATAAAATTATGTTTGTTGAAGTTACTTTACTCACAGCATGAGTTGACAGCTGTGCCCAGCTTTCTAAGGGAAAGGGAATCACCACAACTCACAGCAATGAAGATTCTGAATTTTAGGACTTTCTGGGAGGGTTTGGGGTTTGGTTGGATTAGGGGTTTCTTGCTTGCTTTTTTTTTTTTTTTTTTTTTTTTAGTGGGGAGACATGAGAAATTTGGCAGTTATGAGAGGGAATCTGAACTGATTTGTGTTTTCACTTAATTCTAAATTATTACAAGGAATTATCATAAAACATAGACTAACAGATCACATGAGGATTCCAGTGTTACTTTTTCCTGAGAGTTTACAAATTAGAAGAAATAAGCAACATGTATGCATGGGTCTGATGTAAACTACTATGATGACCACTACCACTAAACACATTTGGGGGAACTGCTAAATGAGAATACAGTTTGCAAAAGCATCTCATGGCACATCAGCTAACGGTGATTAATGAGACAACAGCTAGTATGATCAGCAATGTGTGCAGAAGTGTCTACTAGTAAAAAAAAAAAAAAGTATTATCAAGATCAGCAGTAATTTATGTGAAATCTCACTGTCCAAATTACCTCCAACAGAGAGGGGTTGGATAAACCCGAAAATTCAGCACTATTATAAGAAAAAAATCTGTACTATCAGATGAGGAAGTAGAGACAAATTGTTTTATCAGTCAATTAACTAGAGGTTAAGGATGTAGACATTGATTACCATCAGTGTAGACTATGGGATGAATGAATGATTTTTGAGAAGTATTAGTGATATCACTAAATGGAGATCAGCTCCAGAGTTGAAGTGTCTACAAATAGGTGTCTAAGCCCAAACTAAGAACCTCTGAATGCTTTAAAATCATGAAAGGGTTTGACCGAATTATTTAAACAGGCATTGACTGCATTACTTAAACCAGGCATTTAGTCTTTGAGATGACTTACAGTATTCTTCCTGATACTTAGATCATTAATTTCTTCTGTCCTATCTACCTACCTAGTGTGGCTGTCTCCAGTCTCCCACAGCATTTCAGGTGGCATCCGATACCTATGTTTATTTCCTAGCTGATTTATGCAATGAAGCCAGGTGGAGGAATTTAACTCATACTGAAGCAAATCTTTAGTGTTTCACATCTGAGACTTCTGAATGAAACTGGCAGATATGACACAGTATCCACAGATTTTCATGTACTTTCACGTGTGTTGCTTTCATGTAATTTCATGTACATTGTTTTCATGTACTTTCATGTAGTAGAGAATTAGCTTGACGCTGATTGGGCTGTTCTGTGGTTATCTCAAATGACATAAAATGTCTGGTTCAGCCTAAGACTGAAAGATATTTATTCATTATAATGGGAATTAAGATATCTAGCTGACAGACAGAACCTTCATATAAGTGTCTATACATAAGTAACTTACTATCAAATTCTACTTACTATCATATTCAACTGGCTAGACTCATCTGCTTTACTATAGTTGCCTAATGCCTTTTAAAACATCAAAGGTTATGTAGCATAGCAACCAAACAACACTCCAGACAGCGTATTGGTCTGCAAATCTCCCATGCTATAGCAGCCTTCTCCATACAGACACCTTGAATATGTGTAACGTATAAAAAGCATTAAGTTCATATTCTTCCAGGTTTAGATAACTAAATCAAGCCTATATTTTTTTTCCTTGTATTTTTATTTTCTTATATTATTTTACTATTTGGATAGCTTACGTTATTTAATTCTTCAGTTTTCTACACAGAATTGTGGAATAACGTTTCATTATACATTTTTAAGGAAGAGCTCTTGAATTTTATCTAAATCCCATTGTTGTTACAGACTGCAGCAGTCACAATGGATAATGTTGAGAACGAATCTTCTTACACCTTACAATTACTAGTAAATATCAAGTATTTGATCCTTAAATTACATTTTCTATTACAAAATATTAAAGGCAGGAAAAATAATGAAGAATTAATCTTCATTTCACTTCCTTCAAGGTGAAATGGAGACAAGGAAGAATTTGAACAATTGAAGAGAGCAGGGGAATGTCAGAAAAATGCACAGCCAAGTCCAGAAAAGAGGATAAAAATGTCATCTTCTTCAAGCCAGGAAATATTGTTTGCTAATTCTGTAAAGTCCTGGGCCCTTAGGAGTTTCATTGTTTTCCCTCTGATTAACAAAAATACTCTTTCATAACTTATACTCAGGTGCACTGGAGGACATTCCATTTTCCATCTACTTAGCTAAAACATTCTGGCTCCCTGACATTTTATAGCCTTCTTACAAAAGTAATCCAAAAGCTTATCCACAGACTTATTTTCCTAGCCATCTTCAACTAAGTTTGAATTATCCTGGACTGATTTACAACCTGGATATACATCAGACACTTAAAGCTGAATGATGCTGGATGCTGCTGCTCTCCACTACCACCAGTGCATTATTTTTAGAGTTGTGGAGGTGAGGAGTTGTTTGTTTGAGTTTTTTGAGGTTTCACTTAATTCTATGGTTTCATTATGGTTTTCCTGATGATACACTGCCTATAAGATCATTTCTATATAATGGTGTCCAGGGGCATCCTCAATGTAGTATTATTTGTTACCATGAGCATTCCTAACCAATTTGGATTTGCTTCTTTACCTTGTCTTTTTTAAGGCAAATCACGATTTATCAGACTAATTAATTACCCTCATCCTTCACTGACTGTCCATAGTGGCACTGGCATGATCCAATATCTTTTTTTTTGATTGCTCATGTTCACATCACTTTAAACTAACAATTTTTTTTCTGCTGGCATATGAATGAAACCACTAAAGAGAACTGGCTTTTTGAAGAACTGCAGGATATAAAGTTGTAGCAAATTTAGTTGCTTCAATTAAATTATTGACAGGATTAAAAAATAAAATCAGTTGAGTAAATCAGATCCAAATCATTCTAGTCAGAGTAAATTCCGTTTCCCTGCAAAGAGGAAATGTGGATTAAAAAGATGAAAGGTCAAATTCTTCCTCCAAATAGACTACAGTATTGGAAATAGTCTCGCTTGTGTGTTCTTGAGTTTTATGCATGTAAGTCTAATCACATATTAATTAGTCCTATAGTACTAAAAACCAGCAAAGATTTCTCTTTGGCATGTACACAATATAAAAGTTCAATTTTAAAAGTAAAGGTATAATAAAATACAGGAATAAATTATGAAATAAAGCATGTAAATATTAAACTGCCATAGATTTTTAAATGTAGGAAAAGGTTTTATTGACGTAGCTGCAGGTTTGTTAAAGTTTCAGAATTTCTGTTCAAATAATGGGCAGTAAAATTATGCCTTTTTTTAGATTATCATATGGGCATAACAGTTAGGCTAAGTCATTATAATGTCATCTACAATGAGACTCCACTGTGGAAAACGATGGACATCCTCAGGAGGTCCCTTCCATTATTGCTACTTCCATAAAGCTTCACTGGAACCAACAAAAACATAGACAATAATTGGTTAGTACATCTCTGAATTATATCTTATTAATATCTACGTCAGTCATTTCAGGACATAAATGGATCGCTCAACATCTCTTGCTTTTCCCACCATTGTTTATTATCCTAGACTACAGACATGAAAAAGTAATATTGTTATAGCTAGAAAGTAGAAAACTATACGTTACAAAACCAATTCTTCTCACTCTTCTGATTTTGTTTTGTTTTGTTTTGCTACATATTTGTTGTGAGTACTTCAGATGGGATCTATTTAATTAAGTTTTCTGTAAGTCATTCAATCTTCTTTGAACACTGGAAAAAATTATATCTCGAGTGGTATTTATCATATCTTGAAATGGAAGCTTATTTTTTTTTTTTTTTAAATCAGTCTTTCGGTAGGAATTCTGCATAATTTAGATGAAAGTAAGAAAAATAGCTTATTGTCTGGTAGCTAAGATTAAAAGTGACGAACACTAGTCTTCATTCTGTAATTCTAATTCTTTTGAAATCAAGTGAAAATCTCTTTAATTTAATAGGAAAACTGGATAAGGCATAGAGCCCACTCCTGTCTCTAGAAGTTAGAGAAAACAGATAAAGTAGAAGTTATCTAACAAATCTCATTTGCAATTTTCACATTTTTGTGTTTTTTAATTCTTCTGCAGTGAATATAAGAACAATTATTTATCTCTCTATAGTTCTACAGCTATAGCTAATCTCAATTAGCAAGCCATTTTCTATCATTTGCTGTACTGAAACATTGTTATTCCTTTTCTTATTTGTTTTCATGTTTTGAAGACTTTTTGTGTTCAATCAGTCATACTCTTATCATGTATTTTATCTCCTGCACAGATACTAGAGATTCCAATGACTGTACATGATTGCAAACCATCAGCGGTAGATGGAGTAATTGACCCATATTTTACCCTGCACAATATTAATGCTGAGAGCTGACTGTTCTTTCTGTGGTCCACTGCTAACCTTAATAATGGAAAATAAATTGTCCCGTCTGGGCAAAAATAATGGTGGTGGTGGTGGGTCTTTTGTTGTTGCTCAAGTGTTTGGGTTTTGTTTTAGTTAAAATCATTCCTCATATATTTTAAAAGTTTTTCTAACTTTAGACAAATGAATAATTTTTCTTTATGCAAATTTCAAATCACCTTGAGATTTGTAATAGACAAGTCAAAGAAAATATGCTCGTATTACAAATGGCAAAGCACAGGAGAGAGCGATTAAGTGGGTAGGTGCAAGACGTGTGGTGATTCATCTTGTCTGTCTTCCAGCATGTAAAACCAAAATTTCCAGTGTAAGCAGTAGCTAGACTTTTTTTATTGGGCAGAAGTAGTCTCCTCCATAGGGTAATTCACTTATGTGTACAATATTAATCTTAAAAGGAGATGAACTGCCTCTGGAAATGTCTCCTTCTTTTCACGGATCATAAAGAGAGCTTAGGTGACTAGTTTATCCTGAACTTCGAACGTTCAGCTAGCAGGAGTTAGATGAAGTGAATCCAGGTCACAACATTTAACTGAAATATAAAAAGTGACTTGTGATATTTTAATATTAGTTTCATAAGAAAGAACAAAACTTTGACAATTTTAATAAAATGTGTAATAAATACAAATTAAAGGCTTTATGCCTTTAACTATTCACATGAAGATGTCTTATGCCACTTCAGATACCATAAGGTATCTGAGACATATGTGAAGTCTGACAAACTAGACACAGGTTTCAGAGGAAACTGGCAGCTAGAGTACACATAGTTCATAAGAGAACATTTCAAAGAGAGGGGAGGGGAAAAGGAAGGAAGGGAAAGTGCATACTCTACTTTTCAGCTTTCAGGTGTGTATTCCACCACGTTGGCTTATCAGAACCATGGTGGCAGACTACAGTAAAGACCCTGCCAAATGTAAGGTAAATGACAGCCAATACTCTCTCCTTGCCCAGAAGGCCAGTTATTTCCTTACAGCACACTATTAAGCTGGGGAATCATGAGGTGTTTTTGTAATGCCCTTGGTTATAGACAATCACCTTTTTAATTTTTTCCTGTGCCTGGAAATGGCTTCCACGAAGCTATGCTCCATAAACATAGAACAGCCCAGGCTGGAAGGGACCTTGAAAGATGATCTGGATCAAACTTTTGTGGGAAAGGAAGCCTACATGGTATTATCTAGCATCCTGTCCAATAACATGTAGAAAACCTCAGGGTGTTTGAGACTGCCACATCCCTAAGAGGTTGCTAAAGTGATTGATTGTTGTCATTGTAAAAAGATTTCTTATGGTGAGTGGAAACTTCCCCTTGTGCAATTTGTACATGTTGCTGCTTGTCTTTCCCATGTGGCTCCTTCAGAAGAAAGAAACTACATCCCATTTGTAACAACTCCTTAAGTACTGGAATACTGATGAGACCTCTCCTAAGCCCTCTCCACTCCAGGGAGAAAAGACTCAAGTCCTTCAGGCTTTCTTCATAGGATAGGTTCTCCACCGCTTTAATCATCTCTGTAGCCCTCCTTTGGAATATTTCCAGTCTGTCAGCATCTTTCATGAATTGTGGGGACTCAAAATGGACACAGTACTCAAAGTGTCACCTGACAAGCACTCAGTAGAGTGGGATGATAATGTCTCTATTTCTGCTGGTAATGCCTCTGCTGATGCAGCCCAAGATCTGATTTGCCTTTGTTGCTACAGCGGTGCACTGCTGACTCATGTCCAGCTTGTCCACCATGAATCCCAGGTTCTTTCCAGCAGGGCTTCTCCCTAGTCAGCTAGATCCTAGCCTGTGTTGGGCTCTTCGGTTATGACATTCCAGTTGCAGAACGTTACATTTGTCTTTGTTAAATTCTATATTGTTCTTTTTAGCCCATTTTTCCAATTTTTCCAGATCACTCTGTAAGATATCTCTCCCTTCCAACACGCCCACCTCACCACACAGTTTGGTGTGACCTGCAGATTTGGTGAGACTGATCTCAATCCTGTCATCCAGATCATTTATGAAGATGTTGAACAGTACGTAGTCCAGTGTAAATTCCCAGGAGATCCCAGCTGTGACAGGTTGCTAATCTGAGTGAAAAAAAATTGATTATCATCCTCTGAGTGTGTCCTACTAGCCAACTTTCCACTCATCTCACAGACTATCCAGCTAATCTATATCTTACCAGTTTGTCTAGGAGCAACTGGGCAGTGGAAAATGGTTTTGAATGCTTTGCTGAAGTCCAGGTAAAAAAAATCCATACTCTTCTTTTTTTACTTTTTGATCTGACTCTATACACAGTATTTCACAGAAATCCACTTGAAATCCTCTGTACTTCAGTTTATAAACCTTCATGTTCCTGGGCCAGATCCACAAATTCTTATTGCTTTTTAGTTTCAACTTTTGAGTACTCACTATCAAAGATCCTTCTTTCCATCTCATTTCCCAAGAAGAGAGATCTGGATGAAATATTCTGCATGAATATATTTCTCACGTGATGAAGTATAGATTAATGTTCATTATCACAAGTGATCAGGAATAAATACAAACACTAGAATATACATGGAGAGATGTACATGCCTCTCTGCAAACAGATTTTATGAACAGAACAAACAAAAACTACTTCAGAAGACAAATTAAATTGAGTGGAATAAAAATACAATTAATTTGAAACTATTTTAGTTTAAATAAAATGCATGAAAATAAATCTCAGTATTTTTCTTACTTTTTAATTTTCCTTTTCCATAAGCCCACTTATTTCTATGTGTCTGATTACAAAGTTTAAAGTCATACAATGAGTTATGTAGATTGACCGTTTAATTGCTACCATTTGTCTCAAAATTAGTTTTATTAAAACCAAAGGGACTTTTATAATTTAACTATATGGAGTAGTAAAGAACTCATACTGGTTCTATTTTGGCAGTTAAATGGATTTTCTTTTACTGTGTGAAGTCTAAAATACAATCTATGTGATAAATTTGATTTTTCTCAATTTCTAAATCATTAGATTGTCCCCCATGTAACTGCTGCGCCTAAGGAATCTCAGATAAAAAAAAAAAAAAGATTCATCTTTAGATAATCAATTTCTTATAAGACAGAAGGCTTCTTCAGGATTGCTTCACTGTCCCTAAAGAAAAACTGTTCATCTAAGTAGAAACATCATACACAATCTCGTTTCTCCCTTAGAACACTATAACTATTAATTTCTGAAGACTGCAATAAAAGACACAATATTTCAGTCTAGCCAGAGCCAGAATGTAATGCAGTGATCACAGAATATTCACAATGAAGAGATGAGGAAATATACATAACGTATGTCTTAAGTAATGCTTTTTATCCATAAACAGGTGAAAAAAGTGGCATTTTGAATTTCTGAGCTGTCTACAACTTTATTAATAACACCAAGAAAGTTATATATACATGAATATTAGTGGAAAATTCTGTAATTTTATGTTCAGATAAATATGTGTTTACACTACATCTAAAAGTACATTTTCAAGATAGTAGTTTGCTGTCACTTCATATACCTGTTAAACTTTATGAATTTTACAGTGTTATATTATCACTAATTTGATTGTTGATCCAATAAAAAAAAAATCCTGTACATGCAAAGAAACTAAGGAGAACAACTCTTGAGAAATAATTCTGTCAGATTTTAGAAAATTAATCTTCAGTGTCTTTCTCTCAAAGAAGGATCCCAGAGAAGTCTTTTTCCCCGTGTACCATTTGGGCAGAGATGAGTATTTTTTGAAAAGAATTATCCAATACTTCCCCCTGAAACCCAGCACAACTTCTTACAGGATCTGCCTGTATTTATCTGACAGGAAATATCAAGAATAGAGACATGTGCTAAGTCCTACACCTCTGTGGCCCTTAGTCCACAGAGTTATAACTAGAGGCAAGTACTGCCCGAGTGCTTAGGATCAGAGACATAAATTTGTCTTTTGGATAGGTAACTACAATTGGGTTTCAAGAGAAGAGTAGGGCTCATCTTTTCTTATTAAAACACAGATGAACAATAGATGTGGGAACAATTAACATGTTTCTATGTATTTTAACATATGAAACATTCCCAGGATATGAAACATTCCCAGGGAGCTGGCCTCTTCTCCCAAGTGACAGAGGACAGGACAAGGGGGAATGGCCTGAAGCTCCGCCAGAGCAGGTTCAGGCTGGATATCAGAAAAAAATTCTTCACAGAAAGAGTCATTGGGCACTGGAACAGGCTGCCGAGGGAGGTGGTTGAGTCACCTTCCCTGGAGGTGTTTAAGGGATGGGTTGGTGGAGTGCTTAGGGACATGGTTTAAGGGAGTGTTAGGAATGGTTGGACTCAATGATACAGTGGATCCTTTCCAACCTGGTGATTCTATGATTCTATGAGACCCTTGATATTTCTGTTTTCTCATCAGTATGAAAGAGTTCAAATTCCCATCTTCTGACTTCCCAAATCATAGAATTATAAAATGGTTTGGATTGGAAGGGGCCATAAAGATCATTTAGCTCCAGCCCCCCTGGCCATTTGCAGGGATATCTTCCACTAGTCTGGCTTGCATGAAGCCCACTGAAGAACATCATTAATGACTTACATTAAAGGCAAGGTTTTAAAGAATCCTTACATACCCTTTACTGTAAAGAAACCTTACATACCCTAGCTGTATGTCTTTTGCTAAACAAGAGAATGATAGTTATAAATGGGAAAAAATAATGTGCAAGGTATTCTAAAGGGGATGAATGCTCTGCTGTGTTTCTACCCTTTAGAGCAAACTAGTTCTATGATGTGTGCTAATATCGAAAAAATCGTATTCTAGATAATTCTCAACAAATGTTACTGAAAAATGATCTAAAAATAGCAAGCCAGTTTTTAAATTAATGATTCAGTGACTTGCTTAATCTCATCTAGTTACACTCTTATTACATTGACTTTGTTGGCGATAGTCCTGACTTAAACCAATGCAAGAGACAGTATACAGATATCGACAATAATATAACCTTTTTTTACTATGACCTTTTTTCTTATTATATCTTTTTTATTATATAACATGTTCTGATGTAATGCACTGGGTATAGAATATAAATGATTTCTTAAAATATGGATTTATTAAATTTATATTTTAGAGATTTATGTCCTGCTCATGGGCATATGTTTTCTATTTGCAAATCAAAAGTTTTTAATACTAAGCAGGCAGGTCCTTGCAATATCACCATGCTTGCATGCTACTGGCTAAAGGGAATGCACGATGAACACTAAAGAAAAAGTTTATTGTTAATCCAATTAGCATTTTAATAGTCTAAGAGGGCAAGTCATCTTATTAATATATAAAACTTCATGAATAATACAGTTAAAATTGTTATGCTGAAAAATCTTGCTAATAATTTGCTTCAAGTGTCAATGGGTCCTTTGACTGATTTCACTCCTCCTTACGAAGAATGAGGGAAATTGAAAACAAATTTTCAGACTTCTGACATTTTCATTAAAAGACTATGACTTCCACAGTGTCATTAAACCATTCAGCAGTTTCTACCAGAAGATCAAGTCAGCTGAGGCCAAAGCCAGCCCATACAGATCCTGACATCTTTGCACTGAAAGAAGCTGCCATTTCCATAGCTCCTGCTCAGACCAGCCCAAACAAGCAAATAATAATCTTCTTGCTACTGCTCATGGTGGAACAGATACCCACACTGCATCCCACGGGGGACGCCTGTGCTGGACTGGATGGACCCATGGGAAGGAGCCCATGCAGGGGCAGAAACTGTGGCCCATGGAGGACACAAGCTGGAGTAATCTATTCCTAAAGGACTATGCTCCGTTGAAAGGACCATGCTGGAGCAGTTAATGATGAACTATAGCCTATGGGAAGCACCCACACTGGAGAAGTTTAGGAAATACTTATTGCAAAGGCTCCACCTCTTTCTGTTGAAGTCTTCAACTGCTACAGGTAAACATATTCTCCTTCTGCCTCAAAAGAAGCTTGAACCTCTTCAGAAGAAGCCACACATTTGCTTCTGTTCTCCCACATCTTCTCTGAATATTTGCATAAGTGTATTGTTGAAAAAGAGGGATAAAATTCACGTATTCACATTCCCTTTCTTCAAAGGAGACAGGGTGATTTGTGCAGAAATGTAATGTAGAACCATGAATGTATATTGCCTCTTGTTTCTTCACTTGTTACTGGGCAGTGAAATGAGAGCGTATTTATCACTGGAAGTATGTGAAAAGAATGTAGTTCTTCCTGGCACGTACATAGGTAGAATACACAATTAAATGCAAATGAAATGCCCAGAATAGTTGTGAACAACACAAACATCTATACAAATTCAGTCATGGGCACGTAAGCAATATTTCTGAGACCATAAGAAACATATATACCTTTGAAAACCTGTAACTCATATCCAATATTTTAGATACTTTAGATCAAATATTGTAGAAAAATGAAGAATTTTACAATAAAGTAAGTACCAGTTAACTGTGTATTTAACTTATAAAATGACAACAGAGTGTTATTTCAAAAAAACTGTAAGAACAGAAATAGTTTTCTGCCTAATTGTAAATTAAATAAAACTTAATAAATTGAATAAAGGAATCATACATAGAAATAGTACATAGAAATATATGTACTATATTTATTTGTCTCTTCAGATACTGGTCTTCATTCTAAACAAGGAACAGGTTGATACCTTTCTAAGCCTTAAAAATAATGTCTTTTCTCATTGTCATTGTCTTATTACAAATGGATTGGAACATAAAATAATAAAAAGGATCTTTCTTCCTTTCTTTCACACAGACAGCACTTAGGTGACACTGGGAATGGAGTTTAAATATAAATTTTTGGATTTCAGTGAGCTCTCTCTGTTCCTTATTTCACAAAACATTCTGTCAAATCTAATAATTATTTATCATATTTAAAGAATTCAGGAAAGCTACATTACAGGATGATTCAGAATCTTCAAATTAAAACATCAGAAATTTATGCATTGCAGGTATTATTTAGACACCTGCCTGAATTTTTGCTTTCTCAAGCTCAGTATTTCCATTTAATCTTAGTCATGGCATTTTAACCCCAACAAGTAAAAATACACCTAAATGTAATTTTGGTTCAATGGTGGATTTTTATTTTATGTAATCTTTAAATTCTTGTTTGTTGACCATGGTAAGAAAACACACAATCAAAACAAATGTCATTAAACACTGGTAATCAGTAAATGCTCTGCAAAATATGCACAGGATTAGCCTTTTCTATCTATGATTCTTTAATGGATTCATAATTTGCATTTTAGTGATTTCTATCCAGTTACTTTGGATATAGTTTATCTGAAGGATAAGAAGAGTTATTAATTTCGGACTTTTTTGAACTAGAGTTTTTGGAAGAAAAGAGTAAAAACCTTGCTTAAAAATGAGCTGTTTGTTCAAATGCAGTTTTGTGGGGTTATTTTTGGAGAGCATGGAGTTGTTCTTGTTGTTGTCGTTGTTTGGGGCTTTTTTGTGTTTATTTTCCAAACAAGTCACATTCATGTAACTGTTGCAATTTCAGTGTATTCAGTGGACCAAAGCATACCAACAAAGCAATTAATTGCTTGATAGGTCGCAGTATTGTTTACATGAATACACAGTTATGCTTTATAAGCTTTTGACAAAGAAAAAGGTATGATTTTTTTCAGATAGTAGATGTTGAATATTGCTGTTCCTAAACAATTGATGTTACTTGGTTAGTAATTATAATAATAAACTTATAAAGTTTGCTTTTCATTAGATATTTTTCATTGGATGGAAAACCATAGCATGTGTGAATAGGAGCAAAGGACTACATCTACTAATGACTTAAAAGTCTGTATCCTTCTACTGGGGACATTGTCCTTTGTGAGCTCATTTTAGCTTTCATTTTTAAATTATAACCTTCAAAACAGATGGAATTTGATGTCTGCCTGAACGAACATACAAATATATATGCAGGACAAAAATGGTGTTTGTGTAGAAGTATATGTTTTTCTGATGTGTTATCATATGCCTAAGTACACACTCTTTAGCCTGTTCTCCACTGGATTTAGAATGAGAATAATATTAGTAACACACTGATTTTTTCAGTTGTTGCTGAGCAGTGCTTAAACTAAATCAAAGACTTTTCAGCTTTTCATACTGCCTTGCCAGACAAAAGACTGGGGTTGTACAAGAAGCCAAGAGGGAGCATAGTCAGGACAGCTGTTCCAAACTGGCCAGAGAGACATTCCATACCATGTGGTATTACACTGAATATAAAACTGGGGAACAGTGGCTGCTGATCGGGGACTGCCTGGACATCAGTCAGTAGGTGATGAGTAACTGTATCGTGCATCACTTAGTTTTTATAGTGCTTTATTATTATTACCATTATTATCATCTCCATCATAATTATTTTCCCTCCTTTTCCTGTGCTATTAAGCTGCCTTTATCTCAACCCATGAGTTGTACCATTTTCTGACTCTGGACCTTAATAGTACTATTGAAAAAAAGCTTTCATAACTGCACAACACAAATTCAAGGAATATACATGACAAAGAGACTTCAGCTTTTTCTCATAGGCTTGAACAAATGCAGAAATGTACACTGACACATACTGGAAAGAAACCTTACAGCATTTCAGCAACAGTGTGAAAAGAAAGACCTTATCTTCATTTTCAGATTTTGTAGACAGACATAATACAACAGTATAGGAGTCATTTTGGCAAGGTAATTTTGCCAGTAGTTCATAAAAACAATTTCTCATTAATTAAAAAAAAAAAAAAAAAAACAGAAAAACAGCAAATCCACTCAAAAGAAATCAGTGTTATGTATATTTTGAAGGTAGTAATAAGAAATTATATTCACAAGCATATAGTGAGGTCACTAAGGCACACATTGAAAAATGGTAACAGAATTTGAAAAAAAATCATGCTACTTGGTATTATCACTAACAATAATAGGTCACACATACGAAAATAAGATCAATAACTTTTGAAGCTTTGGAGTATAGACTAATGTCTACATAGTTGAGGAAAGATTTTCCCCTGTAATATAGAAGTAGAGGATTGGCCAGATGCGTTATGGGCCTTGGGGAGATCTTTTGAAATACCAGGATATTGTACTTGACGGAGCTGGCCTGGTCCAGTGACACACCATGATACTTGAGAAAATAAATGGCACGTATTAGAATACTTGAATATACACAGAACTGTGGCAAAGTGCTCTCCCAGCTGGCAAAAAACAGACAAGCTCCTTGAAATTCATAGCCTTATTATGCCAACTAGATTCATGATGAAAGGTGAATATAAAGGAGACGTTAACGTTGTAGCAGAGAGCTGATGAGAAATTTAATTCCAGGGATTGTGCAATGTGGAGGAAAATTATGTATATAACGCACTGTATTGGATCTCTCTGAAGGTGGGTTAATTTTCCCCGTTGCAGCTCTTATAGTGTTGTACTAGAAGGGTGTTGATAACACACCAGTGTTTCGGCAACTTCATGCACAGCGTCACGGCTGTCTTTCCAACACTCCTCCTTCATTAGGATCTTGGGAGAGGACAGAGCAAGAGTAATTGACCCAAAGAGACCAAATGGATATTCCATACTGTATGACATCTGCTCGGCAATAAAAGCTAAGAGAAAAGACAATGAGTGTGACAGTGAGGGACAGTGGCATTCATTTTTGTGACATTAGTACTCCTGAACAACCATTACATGTACTGAAGCTCTACTTCCTGGGAAGTGGGTGAACATTTCCTGCTGGTGGGAAGTCAAGAATAAAACATTTTTTCCTTTGCTTCCATATGAGGCCTTTGCTTTCATGTTACTAAAATGCCTTTATAATGACCCTTGAGATTATTCCTACCTTATTTCCTGCCCCCCTGTGATAGAGCATCTTGGTGGGCACTTGGTGTCCCGTCAATGTCAGCCCACCACAGACACTGATAAAGTAACATGTTATATAAGAAATCAAGTTATTTCAGTAGGGTTATTTTGTGAATGCGTGTACTTAAAATAAATATTTTCTCTCCTATCTTTTTAGTCTCCTATGTTATACAGAAATGAACGATAGAAGGTTTTTTTCATGAGATAGGATTTGCCTATGATAAAACTCATGAAAAAATGTCCTCAAAGATATACTAAAATATTTATTCATTTATGTAGAACTGGTAAAATAGTAATAAATGAAAAATTAGAAAAATAATATTTCAGAAGTTGGAATTCTTGAGTTTAAAAAAAAAAGTATTCTGGTATGGTTTGCATTTTGAAGCTGGCACATATTAAGCAATTAAAATGCTTGAATATTACATAAAATTCTATTTTTATGTTTTAATTATTTTAGATTAAATGAAATATTTCAGATATGACTTTTGTGATTTTTTTTATTAAAAATGGGAAGGAAAGGGGAAAATCAAATTAAAATTGGCAATTTTGTATTTTTTTTAGTTTTTTTTAAACAAAAGTATTTGGTATTTAACATTTTACTTCAGAATACAACTGTGTTACTGATTTTTTAATTAGGTGGTAAGTGGGAATTAATGAGGGTATAGAAGGAAATAATTTCATAAATAGATTATGTTAAGAACTTTCATTTAATTGCATAAACAGTGAACCTTGATATTGTGTGGAACATTGCTCAAGTGCGAACATTGGCATTTGTGGTGGCTGAAGTGTGCTATGAGGTGTAGCATTCACATATAGTACTTTGACCTAGACATGATGAAGAAATAAATCACTATGGCAGTTTAAGATGCAGACACCTGGCCTAACAGAGGGGTATGTTGTGGGAGGAAAACCCAAAAATAGCATCTGGAGGAAAAGTACAATCATTAGAGAGTGAAGCATATTGCAGGTATTCTCTATGGCTTAGTGTAAAAATGAGTTGTGAGCTAGACTTTATTCTTAACACACTTGTTCTATCTATTCTTTCAGACAAACTAGCAGCATTAGTGATTCAGAAGTCCAGTAATGAAGAAAAGTGATTTTCTGTATTTATACAGGCTAGGATGCAACCTGAGTATAATAATAGAATAGCTTCTCAAACTTCATATTGACAAATACACTCAATTTCAAGATAAGAAGATTTTGGCACATGGTCTCTATATTTCTTTTCCCTTCTCCTGCCACAGTGGGAAAACTGAGAAGGACAAAGGGGAAACAGGTATCATATTTGAAAAGAAATAAAGAAGAAATATATCTGCTAACACAAAAAATTCCAACGAAGTTAAAAGACAGTTTAGCCCAGCTTTGCTCCACCTTGCATTCAGCACCTTGTACTCCTGACAAAAGGAAGAATGACTTCTAAACCATTTTTTAATGCCCCTCAGCAGCACGAGCTTTGTTTATAGTTATATAACAGTAAATAAATGTTTATCTTCTCTGTCTGGAAATGTGAGGAAAAAGACTGAACTTCAGTGTTTTACAGCTAGTAAGTACATCAATCAATCCTTTTAAATATTTAAAATTAGCTTTGTAAAGTTATTAAGAGATGCCTTGAATAGGAAGATGACAATGCTGGCTATTGAACTAGTCCTTCTTTCTTTGATGTATTTGGTAATAGCAGTAATAATATGAAGGAAAATAGAATAAACATGAAGAAGAGTACAAAAGAAGAGTGTTTTGCAAGCCATCAAAATATGATTTGAGGACCTTATTTCAACAAATGATTCAATATTCTTGATTCACTGAAGCATGTACTTACTCGATAGCTTAAATACGAAAACATATTTAAATTCCACGGAAGCCAGTGGCAATTAACCACATGATTTATGCTAAGAATTTATATAGGTTATTTGAAGAGTAGGTATAGTTTTCTGAAGTAGGACCATTTTCCAAAAAAATAGTGGCTGAGTTAAGAAATCTGGGAACCACATTTGACAGACAGGAATAAGGATTGAATATGTTGAGAAAAAGTCTGTTAGTGGAGATTCATTTTATGATTGAGCTCAAGTTTTTTGCATCCAACATTGTTCCATTTGTTGAAGGAGAGCGAAAGGACATACCATTTATTTATGTTCAAATTCATGAAAATAAGACCTAACATATTCGCTGTAAATCATGGTAAACTGTCAGGGTGAAACTCACAGAAAGTATTATTCAGATCATTCTGCTTCAGACCGATCACTAACTGCCACACATTTCATTTCAGGTTTGTATTTTTAAATACTTACAACAGCTGTGTGCTCGAGATTTATAGGTTTTAATTTTCAAAGTGTTGTGACTAATGAGCATTGAATATTTAATATTTTTGTATTTCATTCTCCATCATACTTTTTAAGGGTAAAAAAGACAGAGAAATACAGACTTTTTCATTTTAAGTTTTCATTTCCATCAAGTTGTTTATAAAAGGCTGATGAGTACTCAAGAAGTGATGGGCATTTAGGAAAAAAATTGTACAACTTAACAAATATTGAAAGTCCGTTGTTATTTTGTTTAATAAAAATGAAATAGTTTTCAGTAAAAGACATAATATTCTTAAATGCATTCATCCATTACCAATGTAAGAAGGTATTAAAAGGACGTAACACATTGGCATATATGATCATAAATTAGGTGTATTTTGAGACTACCCTGAATTGTTACTATGAGAAAAACACGGTAAAAAAGCCACAAACAAACCAACTAATCTTTTTTATTATTATTATTATTATTTTGTCCTGTCTGTTTCATTTCCTCTAGGGTTTAACATAGTCTGTTTTAATCTGCTGTATACTCTTTGCTTGTTTCTGAACTTCTACTCCTGTTTGATCTCATATGAAATTCCACTAGACAGAAGAAAAAGAAATAAATTATATGCTTGAAAAATCAGAGATAAAAAGCAACCAACAGGGAGAGGTAGGACTGTTTAGAAGAGACAGATATTCTGCAACAATATTTCTGATCAGCCTACATTTTTTTTTTTTATTCTATAATTCCTTAGATGATATGAGTTTAGTACCCAGGAAAGAAAAGAAGGTAAGAAAAATATAATGTTTACCCATTGTGCTTACTGTGTTCCAAAGTAGACCCTAGAATAAAATTTCCCTGAAGCAAATCAGAATGTAAATGAGTAAAATAAATGAAATAAGAGAATTTGCTAGTTTATGTGTGATGCTTATTAGGTAGAATAACACATC
The DNA here is from genome assembly GCF_017976375.1 of Cuculus canorus. Classification (NCBI taxonomy): domain Eukaryota; kingdom Metazoa; phylum Chordata; class Aves; order Cuculiformes; family Cuculidae; genus Cuculus; species Cuculus canorus. Next base: position 37,802,395 of record NC_071401.1, read on the forward strand.
TTAAAAAAAAGTGCAGATATATAAGTATGTGGATGAATGAATACACATCTTGCGAATTTTAAACAAACCATACATAGACGTGAATTTTTTTTTTCAGTTCAGTGATTTATTTCAAAATTATGTGGCAGCTTTATTGAGAAAACTATTTCAGAAATGGGTCAGCTTGCCATCTCTTGCCTCTCTTATTATTTCATCAGTTACAAAGGTAAAGTTTTCATTGAAACAATTTTATTTTTATTGAACCTCAGCTACATCATAAGTTGACACTGTAATTTGAATGGGTCAGAGAACTGGCACATTGCAGCTAGAACGTTTGAACAACAACAGCAACAAATAAAAACATCCCTAAAATAAACAGAAAACCAACACAAAACTTTTCTTTGCATTGTGAATTTTTCCTAGAGAGAAAATAGAGGTTGAATCTTTAAAATTGCAGTATATGTTTTTCTGTTAATGGTTAGGCTAGAAAAATTAGCTCCTCCAATATCATGCAAAAAACCAATATCATGAATAGAATAGCATTCTTCTGAAAGAAACAGTTTTGAAGATACATTTTCAGATGGGAGAAATTATATTGCAGTGGTACCTGAAACATTAATTTAGATTAAAGCTATTTCCATTAAACAGTATTCAAAGACATGTTGTAAAATCATTTCCTAGGATCTACATTCTATTTTAAGAAATTGCAGAGGAAAACTGGGCATGATAAGGAATTGAATTGCAGACTCAAGATACGTTATGGGATATCAAATCACAGATCAGAAGCAAAATTTTGGTATCACTGGATTGTGGTTGCAGACAACATATCCATATATTAAAGCAGTCTTCTAGACTCCAGTTAAAGTTAGTAGAAAGGAACACTCATTGCAAAGTAATATCCAATCAGATGAATTGAATCCAGTGTGTTTTCTCTTAAGTAATAAAAAAAGGAACCTAAAATGGCTAGTTTAGGTGACATTATCCTCACTGCCAATACTTGATATGAGATGGATCCCTGACAGTCTATTGTCTTGTTCTCTGGATGATACCGTGTCTAGCAATAATGAATCATAAATACGAGAAAGAATGTTTAATATTTATTTGGGGTAGGCAAAAAGACATATGTTTTGTACTAGAAGCCTTGATCTGAACTTCCTTTTGTTTTAATAATCAACATTACGTAGTTTTACATGCATTTTTACATCAGTCTATTTAAAGCAATGTAAAAATGCTGACACTAAGTGACTTAATGAAGCAATCTTTTGATTCTGATGACACATACCTCTGCAGATGCATATGAAGAGATTTTTGTTCACACTTGTTATTTGTTCTTTCCTTGAAAATATTTTAAAAAATTAAGATATGTATGTACTGAAGTTCTTTTGCCGTGTCTGTCATGGTGCTATTAAGGGTCAAGGCACTAATTCAGACCTTTTATAAATGCCAGTACATGTTTCTGAGACGATGTAACAAGGGGATGTGAAAAATCAGGAAGATGAAACACCGATAATACGGTCAAAGAAGAAACTAATTTCACATATTTCACACAAATTTTTGTTCATGTTTGTTTTGTCATGTGACAGGAGACATGAAGAGATTGGTTTTGTTTACTAATTTATTTTTTTCCACTAAGAAGAAGCTTTAAAGACTTCAGGAAGTTTTTCACAAAAAATTAGTTAACTAATTTAGCTTTAAAAAGTTAACTCCTGTCTTTGAAAAAAAATATTTTGAAGTATCTGACAAAGCTTCAGAGTCATTGTCTTGAAAAAGTATCTTCAAAATAATTTTCATATTTCAAAAGAGCTCAAAAACTCTTGAGGGAATTGAGTTTTTTTCATCATCACAAAAAAGAAGCTACCTTATTTGATGTTTCTTTTCTAAATACAATAGCTACTGAGTTTGATCCTGCAGATAAAATGTTATGACAAGGCTATTCCTTTGTGAACTTTTCCTTTGGAGTCTAGGATGTCAATTAAGTCATGAATATTTATGCATGTATGGGTATGGTCACAAAAAGCCTTAAACACTAAGAAAAAAAAATATTTGGTAGATATAAAGTATGGAAATATTTATTTCCATTTTCACACTATGAAACTGTAATTCTCATTCTGCTGCTTCTGAGTTTTGTAGATTATTTCAGTCTCTAATCAGAGTATCATAAATTATTTAGAATAGGATAATATTCTAGAATAAAACTTTGGAACACATCTTTGACATTCAATTCATTGGGATTTTTAGCATCAAATGGAAAGAAGTAATATACATATTTCCCTAGATTTTATTCTGTAAAAAAATTAAGTAAAACCACCGTAAGAATTCAGACTTCCTAATCTTCTCATGGAACTTCAATGGGATTAAGGCTTTAAGCAGATATTAAAAGAACAGTCAGACGTATTACAATGTTACTATAATTTCAGTTTCCAATTCCGTGGAATTTGGAGCATTGAATAAGGCACCGTAGATTAGATTCTGTCTCACTTACACAATTTTGTGCCTTATAGCAAGAATAGTCCTTGTCCTTCAGGAGAATTTAAATCTTTTAAAATATTCCAGAATGAAACCTTGTTCCATTAAATTTATATGTTTCTATAAGGAAGAAAAATATTATGTTTTCCCAGACGCAAGACTTTACACTTGCCCTTGTTGAACTCTCCAAGGTTGTTGTTACCCCATTCTTCCAGACTATCCATGTCTTCCTACAGGGTGGCTCTCCCTCCCAAAGTGTCCACTTCCTCATTCAATTTGGTGTCATCAGAAAACTTCATCAGCATATACCTGATACCATAATCCAGATCACTTAAGAAGATATTAAACAACACTGGGCCCAGTATCAATCCCTGGGGGACCCTACTCGTGACAGACTGCCAGATTGAAAACGAGATGTGTACCACCATGCTCTGAGTGTGGTTTATCAATCAGTTCCCCACTCTCCTCACAGACCACTTGTTTAGACCATAACACATCACTTTCTCTGGGAGGAGGCTATGGGAAACTGCATCAAAAAGTTTGGAGAAATCCAGATTGACAGTGTCCACTACTCTCAAACAAGCAGGTTACTTTGTCATAGAAGGCAATCAGGTTTGTCCAGTACAATTTGCTTTTGCCGAATTCCTGCAGGCTTCTCCCAATCGTGTTCTACATTTGACTTACGATAGTCTCAGGAGGATTTCTTCCATAACTTTCCAAGGGATTGAAGTAAGGCTGGCCTATAGTATCCTAGATACTCCTTTAAGATCTTATTGTATATGAGGGTGACATTAGCCGCCTTCTAGTCTTCTGGGATGTCCACTGTCTCAAAGACTGCTCAAAGATTATGAGTGGCTAGATGGAGTCAGCTAGCTCTCTTAACATCCTTGGGCGCATATTGTCAGGGTCCATCTATTCGTAGGGGTGAGATTCCTGTAATGGTTCACAGAACAGATCTTCCTTCACTGACACTGGGTCTGTGTTTGCATCAGCCTGGTTTTTGTACCCAAGGCTTGGGGCCCTACAGGGCTGGTAAAGACAGAAGTTAAGGAAGTACTGACAACCTCTACCTTTTCAGCGTTGTTGGTTACTTATTCACTTCTCCTGTTTAACAGCAGGCCAATATTTTTTCTTCTGCTTCTGCTTGTTGTTTATGAAGCTGCAGAACCCTTTCTTGTAGTTTTTGACATCTGTGGCAAATTTCAATTAGAGATGAGGTTTTGCGTTTCTATCTGCACCTCTGCAAACCCTGGCAATGCTCATGTAGTTCTTAACAGATATTCATCTGCTTTTCCATCTCTTGCACACTTCTTCCCTTTTGCTTTTGAGCAGGCTCAGAAGCTTGCAGTTAAGTCAAAATGTCTCTTGCTCTGCCTGCTTCCCTTACTTTTAAAGCAGATGGACTGATTTTGTGCTTCCAAGAGAGTGGTCTTGGAAAATATGCAGCGTTCACTAGCTTCTTCCATGAAGCTTCCCACAGAATCCATCCCTGCTGTACTCTGAGCAACCTAAAATTTGCTCTTCACAGAATCACAGAATCACAGAATCACAAGGTTGGAAAGGACCCATTGGATCATCGAGTCCAACCATTCCTAACACTCCCTAAACCATGTCCCTCAGCACTTCATCCACCCGTTCCTTAAACACCTCCAGGGAAGGTGATTCGACCATCTCCCTGGGCAGCCTGTTCCAGTGCCCAATGACTCTTACTGTGAAGAATTTTTTTCTGATATCCAACCTGAACCTCCCCTGGCGGAGCTTCAGGCCATTCCCTCTAGTCCTGTCCCCTGTCACTTGGGAGAAGAGGCCAGCTCCCTCCTCTCCACAACCTCCTTTCAGGTAGTTGTAGAGAGTAATAAGGTCTCCCCTCTTCTGAAGTATAAAATCTTTATCTTACTACTAACCTTTGGTGTGCTGAGCTGGATCTCAAAAACCACAATACTGTGATCATTGCAGGCAAGGCTATCATTAACCAAGATATTACAAAGCAGGTTTTCCTAGTCTGAGAGTAGGAAGTCCAGCAGTGCCTCATTTCTGGTCAGCACATCTAACATTCATATGAGGAAGCTTCCCTCTATGCACTCCAAAAACTCAATGGATGACACGAGATGTTATATTTTTCTCCCAACAACTGTCTGTCTAGTTGAAGTCACCCATAAAAAACAGTTTCTGTTGACCTGAAGTTTACTTAAGTGACACAAATATTGCTTTGTTTACCTTATTATTTTGGTTTGGACGTCAGTAGCAGGTACTTAATGTAAAATCCCCCTTGGAATCAACTGCTCTGATACTTATCCAGAGGTATTTAGTAGGGCTTCTACAATCACTGTGGTTGACCTCTATATATTCAAGGATCAACTTAAGATATAGCATGACTTCTCCTCTTCTTCTCTGCCTGTTTTTACAGAACAGCCTATAGTTATCCACCATGACCCTCCAGTGGCTTAAATCTGAATATATATCCAGGATATTTAATGCCTCAAAATTCAATGCAAATACTGTCTGTTTTTTATGATGTGGCATTTGTGTTTAGATCCTTGAGGCTGTATATTTTTTTTTTCTGATGATAATCTTAACATTGATGAATACAGTATAGATTTACTTAGAACAGGGGGAGATGCTTGCATTTTTAATAAAATTTGATCATTAACTCGGCTAGTCTGTTAAGTATCAGAAAGTCAACAAGTACAATGTTTCTCCATTGATCTTACAGTAATTCTTAGGTTCTTCCATTCTCTCCTCCTTCTTTTTTAATGACCTTTTTTTTCAGACAAAAATGGTTTTGTTCTGGCTTGAGTCCTATTATAAGGAGTTCTCTTCTTCAGACAGAATAGTTTTGTTCAGAAATGGAGGCCAGGTATAGTTTTAGGAAACTGTGTCATTCCTGCATAAGGCAATAGTTTTCAGTGAAACTGATACTGATAAGAACCAACATTAATAATAACATAATACCACACTGGAGTAGAAAAGAAATCTCAGTCAGTACCACTCTGAATTATCTAAATAAACTATTACCTATGTAGGTTTTCCCCTCGCTTTTGGAGTGAGTCTACTGGAGGGTCCTCAAGATGATCAGATGGCTGGTCTACCTCCCATACAAGGACAGGCTGAGAGAGTTGGGCTTGTTTACCCTAGAGAAAAGAAGACTCCGGGGAGACCTTATAGCAGACTTCCAGCACTTAAAGGGTGCCTACAGGAAAGCTGAGAAGGGGCTTTTTGTCTGGAAGTAGTGTGATAAGAGTGACTTGATCAACTTGATTTAGTAGAATGTGTCCCTGACCATGGCTGGAGAGTTGGAACTAGATGATCTTTAAGGTCCTTTCCAACTCAAACCACCCTATGATTCTATGAGTCCACAATTTTATAATGGTATACATTTTTGTGATAGTAAATAACAAGAGCAAAAAAAAATCTGCACTAAGAAGAGTTAACTTTCATTGTTTTCATCAAATGTGTGCCAGTTAAAATCGTTACAGAGCAATGCTTTCCATCCTAGAAGAAATCTTGATTCCAGTTTAAATGTAACTAAGTGACAAAGCTCTTCAAGAGGAAAAATACTGTAAATAAAATATAAAAATAAAAAATTTACTGTTTCCAGTTAAAACTAAGTGGAATAAAAATTGCTCTTTCTGAAATTTTATGCTGGGTAATTCATGCCATTAACACTGAATTGTCTTACCTGAGTTTCTACTTTGTTTACCCATAGTACTAATATTACACAAGTCAAATAGAATTTAACTTTTATACCCTCAAAATACTAACATTACGGGTTCAGACGTTCAGTACAGATTTCAGTTCCAAGGTCAAATGTGCGGTTGATATTGCTAGAAGATTCCTCTCCTTCATATGAAAAAGAATCAACAGTGAAACCAAAATCATTGACATAAATAAGTAAATTTTTAAAATGGTATACTACATGAACACAGTTTCATAAATGTTTAATCCAAAATAAACATTACAATTCACAACAACAAAACCAGCAATTAGTTTGGCACGAACATAATAGTATAAATTTTGCATGAAATAAAAATACTGAGAAAAGATAATGGAACAATCAAGAGTCACCAATGATGCTCCCGAATCTATGGGTTTTCAACTGGACTGTTGACTTTGAATGATATCTGATATAAAAGTCAGGGATTGGAGTGGAGCCCTTGATTTCCCCAGTGAAAATATTTAGGGATATTGCTTTCTAAACAAGGGATGGATCACTGTCATGAAGGAAAACCAGATCAAGTTTCTGAAGATCAATCAGCTCTGCTGATGATTTTGATTTCTTGTAACTCTCAAACATCATACAAGATGAAGGGATGAAAGGTTAAGAAATCTTTTACAAGTCTTTTCTCAACGTCCTTGTATTAATTGCACAAAAAAGCTTTCACTAGAACAGAAATTCTAGAAGAATGTCTGAGCCGCAGGAGGCTCAGGAGGGATGTGAGACTCCTCTCAATGTATGAGATTGCTAAGAATTGAGAAGGCTAGACCTTCTGACTAAGGAAATCTCTAATAAGCATGTGAAAGCTCACCAGCAATTGCATGCAATGTATATAGATGGACTCCCAGTAGACTGATTTCCATCAAGAAAAATCTATTCAGTAAGGTCAGAAGAATAGTAACAGAAGTTCATCTAATATTTAGGAGATCTATTTCTGTCCCGAAGACAAATACTTTGTGTTTGAATTTCACTTTTTGTTTATCTTTCACTTTTAAATCAATCACAAGAACAATCATGTTTTCACATTATTATTTTTTAAAAGGAAAAAAATTGGTCTGTTATATTAAAACCCTGCCCTTACATACTGTGTAACAAGGAGACTTGTATTTGACATATAAAAAATAATAAACAAACCAGCACCTTAAAGATGGATTTAGATCATCTCAACTAAAGCTTGTGAGAGTCCTTACAATTTAGAAGAAAATGTGATGCGATGGAAATCATTCCCTTTTTTTCTCTAAAATTGTACAGATATGTGACACACTAGAGTAAATGTTAGAGGACTTTAGAATTAATGCTGTGAAAAGAAACTTTAATTCTATTAATGCTATGAAAAGAAGCAAGCATATTGCAGTATTATGCATGTCAAATGAACTAGGAAGTGAAGACTCTAAAACAGTCAGTGAGACATAGGACTTAGATGGACATTTTTAATCAGACTGAGATTTAGGTACTTCTGAAGACAGTATCCACTGTTCTTTCCTCATCCGGCAGGCCAGTAACTTCATCGTAGAAGTTTATCAAGTCAGTCAAGAATGAATTCCCGTAGTGACATCATGCTGACTATTCCTCATGACTTTCTTGAAATTCATGTGCTGATAAATGATTTCCAGGTTTAGCTGTTCCGTCACCTTCCCAGAGATCGAGGTGAGGCTATCTGACCCTCCCTGGGTCCTATGGGTTAACATACTGTTATCTAAAGTTATTAGATATTTGTTTTTAAAATTTTCAGTCACTTAAGACAGGATTAGCTGGTTAAGTATCAGTGCCCTTGATTACCTGAGAAATGTGCCACAAGACTGGCAGTTATGACGCAGTTGGTATATTTTTGTTCTTTTGGAGCCACAATTGCAGGCCAGGAAACATACCCCAGAGCAGTAGGTGGAAATGCGATAGGATATTAAATGCATTAGATGTCTGTAAATATTGGACCCATTAACCGAACTGAGAATAATGGGACCTGGGAGACTTCGTGCACATAGCAAGTAAAAAAATCAGATGTAGCTGTTTACATCGTAGGAATGCAAATAGTTTAAAATTTGTGTAGTTTGATATGCATTGAAAACTCCACCTCTTTTTTCCCCTAACTCAAAATATTTTCCCTTTATACTTTTTTTCCTACTTTGGAATTTCAAGTAATCATTTCAATATTACATTCAAAAAAATGATCCCAATGAGTTTCAATATCAGTTACAATGTATGTCTATTCATAAATATTTTAAAGTTGTTTGGCTTTGGGGTTTGGTTGGTTGGTTGGTTGGGTTTGGTTGTTTCAGGACTGGGTTTTTTTTTTGGCTAAATTCTATCTTGACTTTTCCTGCAATTTAAATATTTAATTGCATGTTACTTCATGTTGGCTTTAATGCATGCCTATGCTGAAGTCTGGGTACAATTTCAAGACTCTGCATCACTGAGGGTATCTGTTGCAGAAAAAACATGTGGTTCGTAGGGCTGAAGAAGAATTACACAATTAAGTGAATTTACCTGCCATTACACAATTTGAAATTACAGTATGAAAAGCAAGAAAAATTTAGTTTTGTCTGATCTACCAAGCATTAGTTTTACTTTAAATTCCTGACAAGTATTGTGTGAGTTATCCAGTTCCCTCAAATACAAACATATGATCATGGCATTAGCCTTAGGACATAACTGCTGATATAATACAGCCTACTACTAAGTACATACAGCTTTCAAAATCAGTATAGGTAAGCAAATGAGGTGGCTGCCTAGAAATCTTATGGTATGTTAATTCGGAGAAAAATTTCACTAAAAATTGTGTGCTAAAAATGAAACAAATCCAATAAAAACTGAGAACTGATACATAGCTAAAGTACAGAAAGCTAATATACAGAAATTATGGCTAGCAGTAATATTTCCCCAAAAATTCCAAAGTTTATAGTAACTTTTTATTTATAGAAAACACATAGGTAATCTTATACTTACATTTAAATATTATATGTTAATTTTCATTTTACTGGTCACTCGCATTGAAAAAAAATGAGGGACATATTGAAAACTAATATAAAATTATCAACAAGTCGCAGTATCTCAGACTCCATTATGCATACATAAATGAAGCACTTCAGAAATCTATTAAGTCTTTCTAGATTTTGTTGTAAAATTTAACATAGGAGAATCTTAAAAGCATTTTGGATAGGACAAGCATAAGCAAATCTGGACGTTTGTCTGAAAAATACCTCTTTGATCATAGTCTCTCAAAAGGGCATAAGACCATTTTTTTCCTTCCTTTCTTTCTTTTTTTTTCCTTGCTCTGTACAGAAGATGTCACTTCTATAACTACAGGATATTGGTTCTTTCCTTTTTTTTTTGTGATATCTCCTTATGTAATAATGGAATGGACTGCTGATCTCACAGTTTGACCCAAGCCTTCTACGGTATCAAATCCTCAGTCAATTCACATTCTATTACACAAATAGATGCAGTGGTTTCTCCAGCAGGAAATGATATGTGTGTGTGTGTATTCATTGTGTTTGTCTGTATACTTATCCTTCTATCTCCATCTGGAAAAAATAGGACTATCCCTGGTCAGTAAATGAAAAGCCTTTTTTAATTCCAGAAAATGAAGATTCTGAAGCCTGAAGGAGACCTCTACTTGAAGTACAGCATTTCTTTGTGGTGCATTGTCCTTATACATGACTCTAGAGTGAAGCGACCATCAGCAACTGAATTCTACTGCTGCTTCTCCAGGCTTGAATGAAAACTAGTTTTTGAAAGAATGGTGTTCAGTGCTGGTATTTCCAGCACTTAAGAGTTTACAATGTTCACATGCAAGCATAGTCACCCTCCACAAGAAGCAGAAACTCAGAAGTCTTATGCAGACATATTTCATGTAATTCCAATAATTTTTTCACTTGGAGTATTAGGAACCAAGCCAGCAAGGTGCTAGCAACATCTTATAACTTCATCAAAATAAGGGAAAACAGACATTCCTTTCACACTGGCTTGTTCACAAATTATTATTCACACGTGGGATTATCAGAGAAAATAATGAAAACTACTTGTGTCATGATCGTTTCAACTAATGTTACTCATTCACAGAACACAGAGATGAAGATATTATTTAAAATGCTTTTATGTTCATATTTTGAAATACTTAGGGAATGTACTTACTTTCTTAGAAAATTAATTATTCATAAATTTTTAACAGCTGATGCATGGTACAACAGACTTGCCTGACTTGTCAAGGCTGATTATGCAAGAGGAGGTAGATACCAAAATAAAAACAGGAGTGATTTGCAAATGGGAGTGGTTAGCACAGATGAATTGTGTGGTGGTTTAACACTCACATGAGCGACACCTGGAGCGAGATGAATGCTTCATAGCCTGATTTTGCTGCAACTGAGAACAGAAACTAATGCTTAACAATACCACAAGCAGTAAATCTTAGACTTACCAACTCCAGGAAACTACTGTGAGTGAGGAAAAAAACCCTGTAACATAATGTAGAACTACTGAGCAATGGGACAGAAGCTGACAAACAGAGATAAAAGAATAACCCCATGTGAACTCAGTTCTGAAGACAAAAAAAAAAAAAGGAAGACTCTAGTACCATTGGTATTGATGTTGTCTTGACAGGAACTGGGATGTTAACTTCCAGCCATGAAGGATTCTTTCTTCCCCTTTGACTAAGAAACATTGTTCAGAGATCCTTCAATAATTGGAAGAACTAAAAAGAAAGTCAGAAAAATGAAGCAGCATTAAAATAGCACAGCTTGTATACTACAATTTTAGTGGCATTATTAATCCCTTCTTCTTTTGACTTTATTATTTATTTATTTGAACAGATGATTATGGATTTGTGATGTATAACTTTCATTTTGACTAAATTAGCAGTAGTTTTTACTTTAATTGGATTAGCCATAAATTATTGGATGTTTAAGTTGTACTGTCTTTTTGACCATAAAATACATTTTGTGCATAACAGTTTAGGAAAGAAGTATAACTCGATTCTAATGGAGTATTTCAGAACTGTTGGGTTTTTTTCTCTGTTTCTGTGTATGTCTCATTCAGTAGAATGTAGTAGCAAGTGAAATCAGCCTGTTGAGACAGGACTATAGTGATGTTTTTCATTAACTGTCTCAAACACATTAAATGTGCAATGTATTTAGGCTGAAACAATCAACTGCAGATTCCTACATCTTCTGGTAGGACTCTCCCAATCAAAATCCAAGGAAGGAAGTAGTAATATAAACAGTATAATTTGATTAATTACTACCTTGTTTAAATTACCAGACTTTTCTATGAAGCCTGTAAGATGGTTTAATGCAGACAGAAAATGTGGATAACCTGAAAAGGCTTAAATCATTGTTGCAACCCAGTATTTCAAGAAGTCATATATATGCAACTGGGCAGATGGTATAGCTTAATTAACTGGTTTTTTTTTTCTTTTTGTTTTTGTTTTTCAGTTTGAAACCTCATGATTCGTATAATCATAACTAAACTTCTTTCCTCAGAAAATATACAGGAAACAATATCTCTTAAGTTGTTTTCCAAGTCAAAAAAAAAACCCCACATATATAAAAGTTTCTTTTGATGTAATTGCATCTCTTAATTAGATGGGTTTGATATTTGTGATAGTTTTGATATTTTTGATAAGTTTTAATTTACTGAAATACATGAATTCAAGATTGTTTATCCTATTAGCCTGGTCAAAAAATTCCTGTCCTTGTTGTTTTTGAAACCACTGACTGCAAAAAGGGAGAGAAATATAGTTCTCAAAATAAATGTCTGACCAATGCAAGCGTTTATATGAAAATATTCTTATTGATGTGATGCTTATTCTTTCTAATTTCCAGTAGATATTTGAAAAACTTAAGTTGCAGAGTAATCAAATAGTGATATTCATCTTGTGTGGAGTGACACAGCATGAAGCTTACTTCCCATGTAGTTTCTAGGTATTATTGTTATAATCCATCAAACAGTGCAGTAAAAGAATTCTGTTAAGTTTATTTTCGTATTAAAATGTGTTTTCACCCAAACAATTTACATATTGTTAGTGAGTTGACGTCAGTGTCCTCTTCTCTATTTTACATCTGTTATTTTTTCCTGTGTTTCTGTGGGAATATCTATACATCAAAATGGAATAAAAATAAACTTTAAAGGCAGAATTTTGCAATACTTCTTTTAATTTACTTCTTTTTAATTTTTCCATCATTTCTTTCAATTTATAGAATATAAATTTTTCCATCACCATTGTATGAATTCACAAAAGATATTGATTACAGTAAGAGAATCCAGTTGCATGTTTGAGAATATATATATTAAATAAAGGAGAGTGAAATCACACTTTTCTTAAAGTACATAATTTCATCGATGTAGCTTGAAGAGAATATATACAAAAAAAGCTATGATGCTGTCTTATTAAAAATTCATTACCTATCTGAAAATTCGTTTTATGGAAAAGCAAAAAAAAAAAAAAAGTGTTTTAGTGAATATATCTCCTGAATGATGAAGTAAATACTAAATTCAAATGAAGAGTCAAATCTTTCAGAATATACTTGTCAAAAGCTAAAAATATTGATTTTATTCCACGTAAGGGAAATAAAATTCATTTTATTTCATGACTGAACTTGGGAGGTGAGTGTCTCGTCTCTTTTCATTTACTATATAGTGACTAGAAAACTGATAGCAAAACACAACCTCAGGACTTTAGTCCTCAGTTGCAGGCTGAAGACCACGGCTACACCACCTATTCAGAAGGAAGTGTCAATGGAAGTTTTATACACTTGTGTAGGAGTATTACAGAGATATGATGTATGAGATCTATTGGTCCTACCCCATACTATTGCAAAAAAAAGTCATTGCATAGAAAACACTTAAAGATTCACTGAGATAGAAAAGACGAACTGGAAAAGAAATGATCCTCTACAGTCAAAGAATGAAAGAGGGAAAGAATGCCAAGTACTGTTTTCTGTTTATAATTATTGAATGCGATGCATAATCATTGCTGTGGATTGGACTATGTTTATACTCCTTCTAAGAAAATCATGTTCCTTTTCCTTCATTTTACCTCCAGAGCTAAAATTCTTATGTGTTTTTCACTGGAGTAACCCAAAGGTAATAAAAACATAGGGAGGGCAAGAGGAGTCTTCCCATAGATAATGTAATATCTGCGTAGGTGATTCATGTATTTTGGAAGTTGTAGAGAGAATCACAGTATCATTTTCAAAATCTGAATTTGTGTTATCATTAATTTAAAAAGTAAAACTGAAAAAATATATCACTGCATCAAAGACCTTTGTTGCAGTAGATAAGATTTGAAACTAGGAAAAATATCTAGAAAAAAATTTGTTTGGCTCTTCACAGGTATTTGATTTTAATGTGTCAAATGCAAAACCTTTTATTGTATAGCTGAAGAGGCAGATAAAGCATTTTTATTAGGAAATAAAAATATATTTTTCTATAAAGCCTGTATATTTTGCCATCTAACACTACACGTAACTGTATTGGAAGAAAAATCTCCATAATGGGTCAGATTTTAGAATCATAGACTTTTAATAGCTAAAAGACAGACCATTTAACTTGAATTTCCCTGATCTAAATTCTATGTTCTGATTCAGGACACATTAGTACAAATAGAATCTGAAATACAACTTTCATGGGTTAGTCACCTCAATCTGTGCATACCATCTTAGACAGTAACATAATACCCCCAAACCACTGAAACAATCCTACATACTTCCTGTATAGATGCCTCTCATTTTAATATAACTTGAAGTGAGGGAGACACAGTTCTTTATGTTTGAGAGGGAATGTGTTTGTTTGCTTGTTCATGTTTTGAGTTTTTTAAAAAAAAAAATTTAGCAATCACATCTAAAATATCTTCAAGTAAATTTGCTGAAGTAATACTGGCATCAGGTCATTCTAAGTTTTCAAACCCGATATCTGAAAGTTCTGCAAAGTTCTTCAATTACTTGGTAGAACAAAGTAGCACCTTTAATTTAACAGGATTTAATTTAAAGTAATTTAATTTAATCGGTTGAAGAGGGGTGAGAGATGGACATTTTCTACTTGGACTTCTCCAAGGCTTTTGATATGGTTCCTCGAAGTCTCCCCCTGGATGCACTATGGTCTAGAGAAGTGGTCTCTGTGGGTGAGTGAGGAACAGGCTGACAGGACATAGCCAGAGGGTGGTGGTAAATATTTCTTTTTGAAACTGGCAACCAGTCACAAGCAGGGTCCCTCAAGGATATATTGGGTCAAACACTGTTTAATATCTTTATAAGTGAAATTAGGATCAAGAGCACGGTGATGAGGTTTGCAGATGACCAAAAGTTGAGTGGGGGGGCTTCACACTTCAGGGGCAAGAGCTACCCTGGAAGAGTGGGCTAACAGGAACCTTATGAAGTTCATTGGAGGTAAGTGTAAGGTCTTGCACCTGGGAATACATAAGCCTGGAGTGCAGCTCATCCTGGATTCCATCTGGCTGGAGAGCAGCTCTGTGGAGAAGGGCCTAGGGGTCTTGGTGAACAACAGACTCAACATGAGCGAACAATGTGCTGCAGCAGCAAAGAAGTCCCACAAGATGCTGGGATGCATCAAGAAAGACATCACCAGCAGAGATGGATAAGTCATTATCCCACTCTACTCAGTATTTTGCCAGGCCACACTTGGAATACTGTGTCCAGTTTTGGTTCCTGCTATACAAAAAAAGATGCAGACAGGCTGGAGAGACTCCGGAGAAGGACCAAGAAGATGATCAGAGGACTAGGAAACCTACCATATTAAATAAATTTGAGAGAAATGGGTATGTTCAGCTGTGAGAAGAGAAGGCTTAGGGAAGACCTTATTACCATGTGCTGGTACATAAAGGGTGTCTACCAAGAGGATGGAGACTTCCTTTTTAAGAGGAGTCACATGGAGAAGACAAGAGGCAATGGGTATAAATTGTTCCTAGGGAGATTCTGGTTGGATTCCAGAAGCAATTTTTTTACCATGAGAACAGTTAAACATTGCAATAATCTCCCCAGGGAAGCGGTGGGTTCCTCTACACTGGTCACTTTTAAGGCTTAGGTTCCTAAGGTTCCTTAAGGCTTAGGTTCCACTTTTAAGGCTTAAGTTCCTAATGGATTTTTTGGCCTGTTCCATCATTTTAGTTTTCACTGCTTCCTAGAAATAACTTAAAAGAGGAATGCATTACAGAAATACACTCAAGCATACACACACACTTTCTATCAAATAACAATGAACTCAAAAGACTGATGTACTTACTTTAGAATTTGAAATATTGCTGTTTTGTAAAAAATAGGTAACAAGCACAGTATGCTTATTCTAGCTGAAGTCAAAATAGTAGTCACTGTTTTCTCTGCAATATAAGTAAAAACAACACAGCAGTTGTCACAAAAAAGGAATAATTTCAGATTTGTTAAAAACTCTTACGTAACAAAGTGTCATTTCAAATCCAATTTTATAAAATGGAAATATTATCTTTCATACTCCTCTTTTTCTTCTTCTTAAATATGTGAACTTTTTTCTATAGACTTCGTGGTTGTGTGATCAATAACATGAATGTCTTTATTCCAAAGCAGGAATTAAGCCTAATCTCTGGAGTAATCATTCTAATGTTTTCCCTCCTCTTATTGCCTTTCAAAAAAATAGTGATAACAAAATAGTTCTGTAATTTAAACTTTGAGCTTTCTGTTTCAAGATAGCATTTCGATAGATGCATGACCATTACTCATTTAGTTAGAAGTGTAATTCAAACATGGAGTGACATTTAATTTTTCTGTTGCCTGATTTCCTGCACATTTGGCATCTTATTAAATGATTCTTCATTGAAGACAGACTGAAATTTTCTAATGAAACCTATTAAGACCCTTTCTTCAGTCTTTTCCAGTATAATCATGCAGTCTGATGGTTTACACAGTTTTATAAAACAAATTTATATTAATTTTAACTGAATGAGTAATCATCATTGTTTAAACAGATGTTCATAGTGGTATATTTTAATTAGTTTTGAATTATAATTTAGAGTGTTGATTGGAAGATCATATTTCTTCTACTTGTCAGTTGTCTTTATTTTCTCTCCAGTGTTTTCCTTACACCTTTATAATACATTAATTTTGATTTTAATTAAAGATAGCATAGTTCAAAAAGATCATGTTTCATTCACACTCAATCGCTGAATATCAGGGATTTTTCCAGTAACTTTCTCATTTAGCTTTTCTCTGCCTTTAAATAGAAATTAAGACAAAGTTGGGCAGTTACTCCAAAGACAATGGCAGAGAGCTTCTTACACCCATTAACCTAAAGACTGTTTTAACAGAAGAATTGTTGGCCAAAAAGACAGTTGTAACAACTCAAACTAGAATTAGGACATGAGTTTAGAATTAAGCATCACAGAAATTAAGGAGTGAAGTGCTTGAACTTATTCTCTGATTTTTTTCCATTTATCAGTACATTACATTAGTACATCAGTACATTATCAGAGGCATGAGAATTTTGGAGACTTTGTTAAAAACAGGAAATTTTCTGGTCAGAAAAGTGGAACAAGACAGAAAGGTCTGATTTTCAAGGTCTTAAGACAAGGACGAGATTTATGTTTAGGTTATTTATTTAATATTTGTCTGTCAGAAGAACTGAGCTCTTCTTATTCACACAATTATCCTATCCTAGATTATTAATTTTGTGTACAAATCAAACACAGCTTTAGGGATTAAAAGCTATTGATGTCTTTTTTTGTTGTAAAATAAAAACAGGAAAATAATTTTTTGGGACACATTTACAACTCTATTTTAAGGTATACTTAAACTGGAAGTCTTTTCACATAGCTAGGCTTAATTATTTATATGATTTTTTTTCACATTTCTAATATGAGGAATTTTATAAACCAAAATGTAGAAGTACAAAAAAGGGAGTGTATTTTGTTTCAGATTTTAGTGCCTAATTCAAAGGTTAGTTGTCATAATCTACTTCAGCTGACTGATTTGAATGAGGAGAGTTCACAGGAACTTGAACACTTCTTCAAGGGGTGAAATGGATTTGACATAAAAATACATGAGGAAGAGAAATGAAAAAAGAGATCTTCAGAGATCAAGCTGTTGCAAAACATGCAAAGAATATAAAAAATCAATAAATTAGTAGAAACACAAGAATAACAAGATATATGATATAATAAAAGACATGAATCCAAGAAGAATATAGCCATAGAAATAAAAAAAAATCACTTACTGTGACGACTGTTTATTTTTTTTTTATCTTTTTCACCAGTTTTCATCAATACTTCTGGTAAAGGTGATGTCAGAGGGATGATTTAGAGTATAAATTAGTGACTTATTTTTACCTATTTCATCAGTACCTCAGTGGAAGTCACCTTGTACATACAGAATAAGTATGTTTTTAGTATAATTTTATTATTTCTATGGAATTATGTACTTGTGTGCACATATAGAATTTCCAATGCAGCATCAATACAGAGGCTAATAAATAAGTAAGTATAAAGTAATGCTCCTGGGAATTATATATATATATAATTTTCACAGGTTTATAACATTTTTCTTACACAAAGAACTATTTCATGGAGCAAATAAAGAAAAGAAGTACAGCGTCTTTAAAAAGATTTTAGATTTTTATTTTTTCCTTAATTTGTAAGAAATCCTGATTACTTGATTTTACATATCTTTCATTAGTAAGCTCGTAATACATAAAACATAAAACTGATTAAACCTCATAATTTCATACTCAAAAATATATGATAATTTTATGTTGCCATATGAAAAAGTGATCTAATATATCACAGTTTCTATTTTAATGTGTCTGGATTAGTGTCTAGGGGTTAGATTTTGCTGTTTAGCTGTCTGAAGATTCTAGAAGACAGTAAAATGACTCACTTTTTCTGCCTATGGAAGGATCAACTACATTTATATCTAAATATAGATATACTAAATATAAGTTGAAAGAAGACTGGAATAGGCAGTGTTGTGACTCTCCAGACTTTCTTGAAGAGAAGTTCAGAAAGCTTTCAATAACTTGCACATGTGCTTTAAGGAGTAGATGTACTGACTTTTATTTTGTTTACCTTGTTCTCTTACTATATTTTCTACGTTAATTCAGTTGAAATGAATAAAATATATTATTATTATTTTTTCAAATACCAACATTTTTCCAATAAGTCATTCTTCTATATGAATCAGTATTAGCTTCACTTCAGTTAAGGCTCATAGTTCTGGGTTGAAAAAAAAAAACAACCAACAAACAACCAGCCAACCTCTCAACTGTTTTCTATTTTATTTTGTTTTCAATAACTTTATTCTCAACTAGTGTTCAAAAGTCTTTTTGGTTTTTTTCAGTGCCAAAAGTGTGTTTTCAGAGTGCTTTTTCTCTCTTTATGTCTCTCTTCCCTCAAGTATCACCTAAGAACACAAAAGCTCTTCTACTACATTGAATCACAAGAACCTTCTCCCTCCTACCTTGTTCCAGGCTAGCTTCTCCTTCTGGTAATTGCTCCTTTCACAAAATCTGCAGCACTATGACCAAAAAAGAACAGAAAAAATGAAGACCTTCTTCTTTTTGAAACTCACTACTGTGTTCTTCTGTATGTAGAAGTGGAAGAGAATCTAAGGGAGAAAGAATTTGACCCTTGTGCCTCCAACAGTCTCCCATTATAAGCAGTACAAGAGGAGACTCCACTCCCATGACCTGGTGACTCACCACCAATTCCTCATCTGACAGAAAAGCCAAAAGCCTCAGCTATCTATTCTATAAAATAAACTAAATAACTAAATCCTTGTCTATCAGCCCCAGTCCCCAGACAAGGGCTTTTATTCCTTATTCTTCTAAGAGCAGAGTCCTTGTTGTGTGTACCTAGAAAACTGCAGCCTCAACCAACAGGATCATCCCAGCGTTGTCCCTCCATCTGCAGTTCTATTTTTTTCTCCCCAGATGCCAGTGTCACAGCATGTATTGCCTCCCAGTTGCCACTTCAGCTTTCGAAGATTTTTCTACAGGCACTGGAAAGAGTGAAGGGATGGTTGTGGAAGTAACCCCCAGACATAGTGGAAAACAGGGGATTCAGATGGAAGCTGGAAATTAACAACTTGACTAATAATGCCTTCTTGATTCATGGTTTTCAGACTGAGGTATTTATGTCTTATTCTCAATTTTTAATGGCACTCCATATATCATTACTCACTCACTAGGCTCGTCCATTCATTGATAATAGTTCAACAGTATTTGTCAACTCCTCAAGAAGCCTTTAGACACCTGAGAAGCCTGATTACCTACAGAAGAAAATCCTGGACTTTTTCTGTTTACAGCTACACTTGACATCTACATGATTCCTGAGTTACCAGTAGATAGAAAGGGAATAATGCTCTTCATGCTTACAGGAAAGATGGGGAGGGACTTTTACAAAGGCTTGTAGTGACAGAACTAGGGGCAATGGGTATAAACTGGAGAGGGGCAGATTTAGACTAGACATAAGGAAGAATTTCTTCACCATGAGAGTGGTGAGGCACTGGCACAAGTTGCCCAGGAAAGTTGTGTTCAAGGTGGATGTGTTCCATCCTTGGAAGTATTCAAGGCCAGGCTGGATGGGCCTTGGGCATCCTGATCTAGTGAGGCGTGTCTCTCCCCATGGCAAGCGAGTTGGAACTAGATGACCTTTAAGGTCCCTTCCTAACAAAACTATTCTATGATTCTATTCTATGATTCATCCGTCATTTGTTTCATACGTTTTACATCCATCTCCATTTCTCCATGGATATTGCTCTACAGTGCCAGGATATACACTGTGTAGGAATGTGCTGGAACATGCCTACCTCTGCCAATATCAGGGCTTTTGTTTGGATAACAGAGTGATGTTTTGGTGGCAAGAAGTGGGAGATTCCTCTTTCTTCTTGAGTTGTCATACACATTTTTACCTCATTCTGTAAGAAAAATCTGCTCATTCCTTGTGGACTACTTGCTGTTTAGACTAGTCTTTATGCTTTTTTTTTTTTTCTTAATTTTCGTGTAGTTCCATTTCTTGAAATTAAATACAAAATTTCTCAGTATATTTTGTCTACTTTCTTCTGCCACAATTTTAACACTTTGTTTTGTTTACCGTTACATTAGTATTTCACTAATACTTTTTGGACTGAATGCTGGATGTTATAACCCAAGGCCAGATCAGAAAAAAACTTCTACTTGTGGGTTCTAAGACTGGATATGGAACACAGCTAATTGTTTCCTCCAAAATTTTTCTCTGTGTCTCATGCTGGCAAGGCTTTAAGTCCAGCCTAGATTTGGCTACCTAGAAGTCCTACTGTTTCTGCCCATTCTAATTTTTCATCTCCTCTATTCTCACTTTTGCTGATAATAATCATCCCCTTCTTAAGGTGCTAAAAGCCCAACTCGCATACTCCATTTCGTTTGACTACCATCCAGAAAGATTCTGAAAACTTTCTCTTTTCCTGTAATGTTTTTGTGCATTTGCACTTCATATAATCCTTCACATTGCTACTCCCAACCTGTAATCCCTGTTTGTATCACACATAAAATTGACAACCTGTCAATACTGTAACCCATTGATTATCTTCCTTTTAGCAGGTTTGTGAGACACTTGTTTTCTCGGAGTTATTTACTGATGCCAAACACTGTGATTACCAATCTTTATTTTCAGGCTTTAAACTTTGGTGAAAGGGACCCACAAGACTTCCCTCTATTCTGCCACTTAATATTGTTCATGTTAGTCAACTGGCATTGCAGGTAGTCTAATTTTGCTTGTGTTATTTATTGTAGTTGTGCTGTTTATTTCCCTCCTGGCCTTTTTCAGAATCGTATTGGATATTGTCCTTTTACTATCCTTCATTCTATTTCCCTTGCTCCCTAAATTAAAGATATTGCTATTTTTAATACTGTAGCTGTCCCTGCTTAGGTTTATAGATACAAGTAGTAAATGTATTTGAAATATTAAAATGTACACAGTACAATTGATTTATCACTGTCTTAAGATTTTTCACAAAAAACTCTAGTTCCAAAATGCAATATAATAAATATTATTGTTATATTGAATTATTCTATTTGGTTTTGTATTGTGGTATGAAACTTCAGATAAGACACACTTGTTTACAATACAGTAGGAAACTTTAGGCAACAAATGGATAAATCTATTATTTTCCTCCTCATTCACTATGGACTTACACACCCTTTTGTGCATATGTTCTCACAGTTAAAATGACAATAAAATTAATCATTTTGAAGAAAAATGTCTTCCCTCCCTCCCCCAAATTTTATGTTTATTAACATTCGGTTAATTTAACATCAGGATTGACTATGCCTCCTTTATAATGACAGTCACGAGACTATAAGTCTGTGAAGAAAAATAAATTAAAAGTTAAAGTCTTTGCAAAAAAAAATAAGCTTAAGAATTACATAGTTCTAAGCTGATGTCATGTTGTTGTTGGGATGGACACTACATTCAAAAGTTTGTGAGCAAAAGCCAAACTTTATTTTTTTACAAGCCTTTTTTTACAAGATACTACAAGATATTTTTCCTTATCTATAAGACTGTCTTCATACACTAAAGGTGTTAAAGTGATTTGCTTAACTGCTCTGTCCACACGCCTAAAGATTTACCACAATTCGTTGAAAAACACTGTCCGTGCGCTACCTGTATCTACTATTTTTCTTGCCAAGTTTCAATTAGATGTTACTTGGTTTACTTCCAAGATTCTTCTTTGGGACCTTCCAGCCTTGTTAGGGGAATGCGGTTATCTGTTCAAGGTCAATATCCATTTTCTCTGACTCCTTAGACCAGCTGTGGACTCCCACAATGTCATCTGTTGTTAAACAAAGATAAATCATATCACATGGAATAACAGTAAAAATTTGCAGTTACTGTCTTCATAGTGTTGCATAGGAAAAGCTGTTTAGCTGATAAGTAACTTTCATCATAAATGAACATATGTAAAATAAAGTTAAATGATGACAGGTAAGGATTCTTTAACGTGTGTAAATATAAATGTTTTTTGATATAATGTACATATAAATAAAATTAGACTAGGATGCGATAAATGTTACGTTGCAAAGGAATTTTAATTTAACTAGGAAATAATGCATAATGCATTCATAGCATATCATCCTGGTATCTATTTGTGAACACTGTATTGCTATTTCTGAGGAGAGACAGGACTTGCATTGAATTGAACTTAGCTGGACACACTTGCTGCTGACATAGATCCACTTGCAGATGACTTGTACTGCCAAACCCATATCAGACTAAACAAGCACAGGAAGTACTTCAGCCTGTCACATAATATAAGTAGCTGAAGTTAGATATAAACATCAAATGCTTCTACAAAGGAACATGAAACAACCTACTGAAAGTGCTATTTTTATTTATTTAATATTGGACTTTACAATTTAAATAATGTAATCTTCATTGAACATCAATGGTTTATATAAGCTCATTGGCTTAAATAAATAATATTTATGGTTTTAAAAAATATATTAAAGATTAGAAATTCTGATAGTCTTGAAATTCTGTTCCCCTAATATTAAATACACCTATGGTGTCAGTTTTATTCTTGATTTATTTAAAACTTGTTTGGAAACATGATGAAAATAATACAGTATATATTTCTATAGTTTTTTCAGCATTCTAATTGTTTTAGAGAACCTGCTTTTTTGTGTTTTGTTTGTTTGCTTTTAAATACAGATTTTAATAACCTCCTCTGATCCTCAACTTAAATGCAAACAAATCTCGAACTGGAGATCAAGTTTCTCCAATATTCTCTTCTTGAATATGTTACTCTAGGACAGCTGAATAGCTCCAGAGTTATCTGTACACCAGCAAATGAGAGCGATGTACAATGTTTTGACTCCCACCCATACAGTCCCACAATTCACACGATGTAGTGAGTTAGCAACTCTCTTCTTCATTTGTCTCTCTGCAAGAATAGATCATTAATAACACACCATCAAGGTTTCTCCATTATCCAGAAAAAAATCCAAACTGAAAACTCTAAAAATGTAGCATTTCTTGAATTAACAAAACTGGCTGAAAGTTATAAGCAGGCCTCTCCCTCCAGTTGAAGCAATATTTTGTTTCTGTGTTATATAAATACACAAAGATAAAAAGTAAGCTTTGTAAGGGGGAAAAAATTTCTTTATGAGGAAAAAATGTTATTACAGTGGTAACTCTTCTGTCTACTTCAGTTTAGCACAGCCCTTGTAGGGTGACTCCTAAGAGCAGTATATTCGCAGTGAGAGTAATTTTTGGTATAAGAACTGATACAACTTATTACTGGAGTGTGCATATTTCCTGTAAAAGCATCTTAAGTGTTATGTTTTTACTAATATAATGTTATTTAAGACTAAAATAAATGTCTTGTATATTTTTTGCCTTTTTATACAAATACTCTGAGTACTTGCTTACTCACAAGTGTATATGAGAGCAAAATGTGACCCTATCTTCCTTTTTTTTAATGCCTCATGAGTAAACATAAATGTAAACCCTCTTGCCAAATAACAAACCTGCTTTGAAGCCTGTGCTAAAAAGGGAAGAAATAGTTACTGTTATAACTACTTCTATTTAGAAGATAACTTCAGAAATGAGAGTGTAAAAGATATTCCAGACACAGTTTAGAAAGGTTTGAATCAATATTAAAGGTCTTTTACTTCCATTGGTGGTGTTTCTGAAGTTGAATTTCCCTGATTTCTTAGGAATGACAGTTAAGTTGTATTCTCAGCAAGTTCAGCATGCTTAATGAATTCCTTGGGGAAGCCAGAATATCTGTAGCACAATTAACTTCCCATTCTTATGTAAATGAGGAGTTTCAGGGTCCCCGATGGCAGCCTGCTTTTTGGCTACAGTTAGCAAGTGTATGCTGTTAAATGACACATGAAGCCTTGAGCTGAAATTTAGACTTCACTAATTTGTGCTGTGACATGTGCAAAACTGTTTTAGAGGAATGTGAAACACAGTTTTTTAAATGTACCTGATGAAATGGGGATTTTTACCCCTGGCTATGCTGCAGTCAGCAGTCTGATTACCTTTGCTTTTCCTTGGACTTAATGGAATGAGCACAGTGACATTATTTTTATTCTTTTTATATTGTTATAATATTTCTTGGGGGTTGCATTTCTTTATTGTCAATATCCAGGTGAAATTATTGATTTAAGATGTAAAGAGTCCAGTAGAGTAAGGTAGTATTTTAGATTGTATGAGTGCATTTGTGTGCGTATAGTTAAAGTTTATACTGAAAAGTTGATATTGAAGAGAGAAATAAACTATAAGTCAGGTACATAAGGTCCATGCAGCTTCTAATAGAGAATAAAATCACATACATAAATGTAATAGCCTGAGTGAGATAGAAGAGTGAGAAAACAATATTCAAAATGAAAATAGGATGTTACTGAATAGTTCAAGCTTTATTGTTGCTAGTAAAGTCCTTTGAGATCTCCAGATGAAAGGCATTCTATAAATGCAAAGTGTTATTGTCTCAGAGGAACAAAGCTATATGTCAGTTCTAAAACATTGAAATACAATGAGATTCAAGTTATAAAAACAAAGTGAAATCTAGTTGAGTGTTTTGTATCTAATTTTAAGTCACCTAGCAGAATCCTAAATCCAAGTTGGGTCCTAGCTTCCTTCATTTCATGGAACTTGTAATGGTGTGAGGGAGGACAGCGTCTGCTCCTTTTAGAGTATCTGCTCAAGGTTCTTTTTCACTACAACAAGGCATAATAAGAAAAGGAGTGATTCATAAACATGAAGATACAAGGGCACAAACCTGACTGACAAATGATAAGGAAGGCAGTGGTGGGAACCAAAACTGGCAAGTCAGAGTAATTAATGAGGGCATGTGGGAGTGTGAGACTGTTTATTCCAAAAGAGTTACCTGATTGGAAATCTTGCCAGTTGTGAAAATGAGGGAAAAGGGGGAAAGCAGAAACAAATTATAAACAGACACAGACCTGACAAAACAGTCATGGGATAATGAAAATCTGTTCAGCTTTGCTACAGCTTGAACCTGCAAACAGGAAGACACATTACTCAGCTTCGACAGAGACTCCAGGATCATGGGCACTGGGATGTGCTCCAGTGGCTGGGCAGGAGGGGCCTGGCTAAGGAGACTGAAGAGGCAGACGTGTTCCTAACATCCCTTAGTTCATTCACAAAACATCAACAAAGTGTCTAAGTTTCAACTTGGTACTTAACTTTTTGAAAGCGATTCAAATGGGAATCTCCTCAATCATCTCAGCCAACATATGCCTTTCAGCTTTCATGACAAAATGTGTTGGTGGTATCTCTTTTTCCATTTCTCTGCGAACACTCTGCCACAGAAGATTTTCCCTCTGAGGATCACAGAATCACAGAATCACAGAATCACAAGGTTGGAAAGGACCCATTGGATCATCGAGTCCAACCGTTCCTAACACTCCCTAAACCATGTCCCTAAGTACTTCATCCACCCGTTCCTTAAACGCCTCCAGGGAAGGCGACTCGACCACCTCCCTGGGCAGCCTGTTCCAGTACCCAATGACTCTTACTGTGAAGAATTTTTTTCTGATATCCAACCTGAACCTCCCCTGACGGAGCTTCAGGCCATTCCCTCTAGTCCTGTCCCCTGTCACTTGGGAGAAGAGGCCAGCTCCCTCCTCTCCACAACCTCCTTTCAGGTAGTTGTAGAGAGTAATAAGGTCTCCCCTCAGCCTCCTCTTCTCCAGGCTAAACAACCCCAGCTCTCTCAGCCGCTCCTCATAAGACTTGTTCTCCAGCCCCCTCACCAGCTTTGTTGCTCTTCTCTGGACACGCTCCAGAGCCTCAACATCCTTCTTGTGGTGAGGGGCCCAGAACTGAACACAGTATTCGAGGTGCGGTCTCACCAGTGCCGAGTACAGAGGGAGAATAACCTCCCTGGACCTGCTGGTGACCCCATTTCTGATACAAGCCAAGATGCCATTGGCCTTCTTGGCCACCTGGGCACACTGCTGGCTCATGTTCAGTCGGCTGTCAACCAGCACCCCCAGGTCCTTCTCTTCTGTGCAGCTCTCCAGCCATTCTTCCCCCAGTCTGTAGCGCTGCATAGGGTTGTTGTGCCCCAAGTGCAGGACCCGGCATTTGGTCTTGTTAAACCTCATCCCATTGGTCTCGGCCCAGCAGTCCAGCCTGTTCAGATCCCTTTGCAAAAGGGATATTATGATTCTCACAATAAGCTCTCCCCAGAATAAATTTACGCATTAAACCTGCTCAGATAATACTAATAGAGTAGGAAATTATTCCCAATTTTACATAGTACTTTAGTGGATGTAACACTTCCTTAAGAAAGGAAATGTACCCATATAAACAATTCTTCAATCTGACAAATTACAAATCCTTCTTGTAAGGAGAATGCCTTAACCTTCACCTTCTAAATTAGGCTAAAATAAGGTTCTTTTCCAACTGTTCCGAGAAACCCAGACTACTGCAAAAGAATAGTGCATAGATTTATGCAATCAGTCAGTAAGCAAGAGGCATATTTCTTTAATTCAGAAATATCAGTGTTTTCCTAGTGGTGAGAGGATAAGTTCTGATTGTTATTCCCTGTGTAACAGAGAACAGGGGCGACTCAAGCTATTTTCTATAACAGACTTTATAAAATAAATTAAAAAGAAAGTACTCATAAAGACTGTGAAAACAGCTGCTACTTGCAGCTTAACAGAAAAACAGAAGCAATCGACCAAAATCCCCCAAATCTTCAGAAATTTCATCTGTACACTTGAGTTCTTGTGAAAATAATCCCCCCCCAGCATTTACATTTAATGCTTCAGGATCTGTCAGACAAAGCAAGGGAAAAAAAAAAAAACCAAACATATACAATGCATCCAGCATTACTACAGGAAGAGCAAAACAGCAAATATATTAAGAGGTAGAGATAAAATGATTCTTACCCATGAGAGTTAATGATGTCGAGGACAGATTGCAGTAAAAATACCAGCCAACCTTTCTGTTTTCCACTACTAAACAACAGAAATAGAGTCACATCAATAATTACGCCACAGAACAGTTCATTCTTTCTATTCTAATATTTAAATATACACTTACAAGATTACACATGCACACACACACAGGGCTACATTTAATTTTGAAACCTGAAGGAGAGAGAGATAAATACACCTGGGACCCACCGATTTCCATTCCACTAGGAACAGTGTGGCAACGTTTCTTTCCACCAATTAAAAAACTTTCCTGAACCTGACAGGCACAGCTACTAAATCAAAATCACATTTCCTCTAACTTGTTCTTCTTTAGCCTTTATTATATCCTTTGTTCCCTAATATGTTCTGATACATCGAAAATGTGTATTCAAACATCTTAGTCTGGAAGTTGCTTAAAACATATATTTCAATTTTTTTATTTTATGGGTTTTTTTTTTGGCAAAGGCTTAATCTCTGGATAGTTGTGTATCAGGGGCATCATTATTGACATTAGTTATCTATCATATCCTTCCTTCTGTTTTCCCCAGGACATGCACGCACGCGCGTGCACACACACACACACTTTCTTCTCTCAGAAGAGATGTAGGTGATCTGAAGCATAACTGTTTAGAGATGCTACTTAAGAAAGTTTTAATTAAGGACTGTTCTGAGCCAAAGCATAGGGTAATGTTTGCTATTTTCTAGTTGTAATGTTGGTTGAAGCTGACTGAACATGAGCAGTGTGCACAGGTGGCCAAGAAGACCAATAGCACCTTGGCTTGGATCAGAAACAGTGTGGCCAGCAGGACCAGGACAGTGATTCTGCCCCTGTACCCAGCACTGGGAGGCTGCATCTCGAATACTGTATTCAGTTTTGGGCCCCTCACTACAAGAAAAACATTGAGGTTCTGGGGCATGTCCAGGGAAGGGCGACAAAGCTGGTGAAGGTGCTGGAAAACAAGTCTTCTGAGATGCAGCTGAGGGAACTGGGGTTGTTTAACCTAGAGAAGAGGAGGGTGAGGTGAGACCTTATCACTGTCTACAACTACATGAAAGGAGGGTGTAGAGAGGAGAGGTAGGTGTTGGTCTCTTCGCCCAAGTGATAAGTGATAGGATGAGACAAAATGGCCTCAAGCTGCATCAGGGGATGTTCAGATTAGATATTAGGAAAAACTTCTTCACAGAAAAGGTTATCAAGCACTGGAACAGGCTGCCCAAGGAGGTGGTTGAGTTACCATCCCTGAAAGAGTTTAAAAGATGAGTAGGTGAAGTGCTTAGGGGTATGATTTTGAGGTAGACATATATGGTTGGACTTGATGATCTCAAAGGCCTTTTCCAACCTAGGGCTTCTATGGTTCTATGATTTAATATCCAGTGATTTAAATAAAAGAGCTGATTGTTTAGGCTTTTACTCTCTACCTTTATGACTGCAAGGTACCTTTTCATGTTTGGGAAAAACTATTATGACTAGATGAAAACATGTATTTATCTTTCAAATCTTTTTTCCTGAGCATGGCTCTTGTTTATATGTAATGTAAATGCAGCTGCACATATTCCTAGTGCTG
The DNA here is from genome assembly GCF_017976375.1 of Cuculus canorus. Classification (NCBI taxonomy): domain Eukaryota; kingdom Metazoa; phylum Chordata; class Aves; order Cuculiformes; family Cuculidae; genus Cuculus; species Cuculus canorus. Next base: position 37,831,021 of record NC_071401.1, read on the forward strand.
CTGAAGTTATCCAGTTTTATTTTCTACTTTTTTTGTAGAGAGAAAGCCCCAAGTGAAATTCCCTAATCTACTAGTATTTCAGATTCTTCAAATGTTTTGCACCTCCCACTTCCTTGAAAGCCCTGAAAAAGATCTTGACAGATAAACATATGTTGGTGAGATACAGCAGTGGAAAAATTTGGCAAGGAAGACTGAGGTTCAGCATGAAGGTATGCACAGTATTACAAAGACTAAGAAGTTTCATGCTCTATAGTTTCCATGTACAGCTGCTTAATGTATTTATGCTGTCATTGTGTGTTGTAAGCATGCTGCAACAGGTGATCAAAACAACAGATTTCACTTCTGCTTAAATTAAAGAGAAACAATATCTTGAAAAAAAAATAGTCTTACATGATATCTTGCTGTGTAAGGTCTTTCCAAAGGTATGTAACGATAGGACTAGGAGGAGTGGCTATAAATTGGAGAGGGACAGATTTAGACTAGATATAAGGAGGAAATTCTTCACGTTGAAGGTGGTGAAGCAGAGGAACAGGTTGCCTGGGAAAGTTTAGCATTGCTAAAATCCCCTGTCTGTCTTCTTTTCTCCTGGCTAAACAGACCTCAGTCTCTCAGCCTTTCCTTATAAGAGAAATGCTCCAGATCCTTAACGACCTTCAAGTCTCTTCACTGGAATCTGTCTAGCAGTTCCTTAAGTGAGGAGCCCAGAACTGAACACAGTTCTCCAAATGTGGCCTCCATAGGTCAGAATAGAAGAGAAGGATGACTTCCCCCCCCTTGCTAATTCACCTTATTTTAGAAAAAAAACTGAAAGCAGAAATCTTTATCTGTATTTACTTCCAAATTGTACCGTACAGCACTAAAACAATTTGTATTAAAATAAAGAAATAAAACATCTTTTATTTTACTTCAAAGATTAACTGACATTGTTTCAGCTTTTTCCAGATACAGATATACATCACTGTGCCTCTTGAGATGGCTGACATATTTCTAATTCACATTAGGATCCAAATACAGAAAAGAAGGAAATTAATGCAATAGGTAATTGATATCACATGTTCTTTGACTAGATGGGTTTTGTCTGTTCTTTCTGTATACTGTGAAGGAATCATCCATCCTGTCTCTCTAGAATTGTTGAAACACCTTTAGGGTCTTATCTATTCTATTTTTTTTCTGGCTTCTAACTTTAATTACCGCTGTATTTAAAAAGAAAAAAAATCTACTCAAGAAGAAGAGCACCTTTTTCCTGCCATGTCATCTATAAATATAGAACATATTAGTCTATAGACATAGAATAGGCAGACAGGCATTTGAATAGTTGAACTCCATTTAAGTCCTCTGAGGAAGCTCCACAAATGTTCTATGTGCATCAAAATGACCAGAATATTACAGAGGTGATAAACTTCTTGTAAAAATCCAACTCTATGCTATAAAAACTACTTGGCTTCAGAGAGGCTGAGCTTCTAATCTTCACTTTCCAACACTAAGCTGCTGAACACCCAGTGTGCTTTTCAACATCATGAATTTGTGTATGGTTTTAGAAACATATGAAAAAGAAGGAAAAATCAGACACTTCATTCTTGATGATTTCTCACGCAGATGAAATGGAAGAGAAATGGAGTGCCTTAATTAGCCTCCTAAAAAATTGCTACATTTCACCCTCAGTCATTTTTGAATAAACAACAAAAGCAATCAAAGGTTTAAATTAGATAGACTGGATTATTCTGGGAACAAAAATGAAATTGATCTATGAGGCAGTATATTGCTTACAGTGGAATTCCATTCTCAGTTCCTTGTCAACCGAAGAAAGAAATTATTTTCATTTCCAATTAACACTGTTCAGGGTGAATTCTGCTTAAATTCATTCTAGCACACTGAGAAAATTAAAAAAAAAAAAGACATCCCTTCATCTGCCTGCCATTTTCTGTTTATCTGCATATGCAGTAGACCAGTAGACCAGCAGCAGCTGCTCTTTACACACAGAGAGAAGCACAGAGGGAAATAGGGAAATAGTTCACATGACAAATATAAAGGAGTTCAGTTCTCTAGATGAGCACATGTAAGAGCTCATTAGCAAGTGGTATTCTTGGATGCTGTAACTCTTTCTATCCCCAAGCTTTTTCCTTGCACTTATTGATTGTATACTCTTCTGCAAAAGAAATTTCTTCTATGTGCTGGCTTCAAAATGCAAATCAGGCTTGAATTTTCTGACATTTATGAGCAACATAGAATGGATAGCATAGAGAAGACATACCAACTTCTTTTGGCATTAAAGAGTGATAAGACCAATATAAAAATTTTCTGTCTTATTCCCCTTCCATCAAACGACCCATACTTGATCAATTGAACCGAACCCATCTTTCATAAAAGATCAAAGAGTTAGGCTCAGATTTACATTTTGAAAACATGTTTTAACTAGTTTGCCATCAGCTTTCTATTGGATACTACAATATAAATAGACAAGGGCTATGTAAAGTCATTCAGGGCAACATCATTAATAAGAAGGCTAACTGAGATAATAAAATGTGGAAACAGTCAAAAATAGAGATCTTCCACCAAACTTCCATGAAATATGTAAAAGGTAGACTGGGTTCCATCAGGTTGCAGAGACTATGTATTGTATTATGTCAAATAAAATTGGTATGCATTCTGTTGAAAAAACACACAAGACTTTAAAGAAAATGGAACCATCTGTGGATTACTATACACTATAGGACTGCTGTGCTGTGAAGAATATCTACTGAAAGCACAAGATCTACAAAGACTTTACTTCATTGGTTAGTGCAATTCATTGTGACTTATCAAAGGAAATTAAAAAGAAAAGAAGACTTGGAAGCAGCAATGCATATCTTCAAAATCCTAAGAGATACATTTTTTCAACATTTATGCTTAATTCGTCTTAATGTCAATGGGAGTTACATGCAGACACAGAAAGAAGAGACACCTCTGCATGTAAACAGTCACTCATTTTTAGATGAGAAACAAAAAAAAAAGGGAAAAGAATAAAAACCAGATGACTTAAATTTTAGAGAACACTTCAAAAAGGATTGTACTGACTATGAATCAGAGTTATATTTAGAATGTCTGTGAAATTCTGGTCAACATAAGCAGAAATGACAGTAATGCCCTGTATGCTGTGACAGAAATGTAATCATTACTGTTACTAAAATAAATCTATTTGCATTCAAATAATAGTACTATTAAATGCACACACAATGAACTTCAGAAACTGTGTAACTTTTAATTCTTAACCCTTCTCCACCCACATGTGAAATCTATCTTTCTTCAAGGTATTTTGAGTAGAAGTAGTTCAGTTATAAGGAATGTATTCTCAAGATAATGAGAATCTGACAAAGTTCAGTTAGATTAAAAAAAGAATGAATTTTTTTTTCTTTTTTTTTTTAATCTTACATTTGGTCCTTCAAGACATGCTTTCAGTGAAATGCAGAGAGATTTAGTTTTGTTGTTGTATGTTATTAAGTTTAACTTGATTTGCATGGCTAAAACCTGATCATAATACTGAAAATGTTCACTTAAGCCCCTATGTTACACCTTAATAATAAGGAGACTTTTGCAAAGGAAAACCAGTAACTTTAGTCATAATCTGAATAAATACAATTGAAAACATAGTGTATTTATGTTTTAGGTTGTTCTCACAGGAAGTTCCCTCATTCTGCTTTGGTTATATAAGAGAAAGATAGACTTCAAGAAAGAAACAAAAAAAATTGTTTCTTTGCACAATGTTCCCTGGAAATCTGTATTTTATATTTTACAAAAAAAGGATAGTAGAGATAACATATACTGCCAAGATAAAGCAACATGATTTGTAAAAGATTTCTATTGTAGTAGCAGCAGTAAAAAACTTATGTTATCACACTTCCAGATGAGTTGAAAGGTGGTTTCAAATTCAGTAGTATCATTTCTCTCCTTTTTTCTGCATAACAGCTTGCCCCACCCACCTTGATGCCACCAGCGACCAGTGGGCAGGATTTCTCATGCAGAAGTATCCAAAAGACCTTTTCATGCAATCATAACAAATGAATACTTGAGCTTTTTAAATAACATCTGTTCCTGTTTTCTTTCCAAGACTGTTGTACTGCCTGCTGTTTGCTTTAATTTCTTCAAAGAAAAGCCTTCCTTATCCATTTCTCCTCTTGTTTTACTTTGCAGTAATTTTTAGAGCTTCTTAGAAGCTACCAATGATATATTAGTTAGAATTGTTGGGATGATATTAACTTAAGTATGTTACAATTTATTTTTTCCAAGAAGTAGTAAATTATGGGCTTATTTTAATGACTTAAAAAAAAAATATTTCTTTCTTTTCTTCTTTTTTCCTCCTCTTATAATAAGACAAGAAGAAACTACAGCTGTGGCCCATTCTTATCATACATGTTATCATGTGCTTGAAAAAACATAAATGAGTGTAATTGAAGAAAAACACATCTTGAAAAATGCTATAAACTTATGCCGATCATACCAATGAGGAGTTTGAAATTATTTTTTAAAAATATATAGAATGAAAATATATACAATAAAAATAGTGTAGCAAAGACATTGTAAAAGAATCGAAATCAGACTTTCTCCATACCACCTGAAGGATGATAATCCTTTCACCATATGCTGATCTTTGATCCTGTTATATTTACACTGTCATTTTATGCAAAGTAGAAAGGCATCTGAACTGCAGATTGAAAAATTTCTTTGCTCTAATACAGGTTATGAGCTAAAGTCCTTTTCCAGTAAGGAATATCTGGATCCCATAAGCACATTAATAGTGGCACTTAATAAAAAAATACAACAGGATGCTTTATTCGTTATCAGTTGACATCATTCATGAAAATACCCTTATGGAGGTAATAGTACTCCTACACTGACTACAAAAAAATCCAACAAACGAAACTCCCCCTTCCTCCCCAGACCTCACTCAACAATACCACCAAACTCAATAGTTGTACGGATCATGTGCAAGTCTTAAAAATGTAATTCTGTCATCTGTGATGTTAGGAATAGATTTGGGACTAAACTAAGTGTCCTTCACCACGACTTGATAACAAGTTTCTGAAAACAAAGATAGTTCTCTCAGATATTTTCTGTGAGCTGGATTTATACTGAATGAATCATCCCTGTGAAAGTCAGGATCTTTTATATAAATGCCATGGAATCATTGGTACAGAATAAGTCTCTTTGATTTGATGTTGTCCTGCTTTGGTAGCACTCTAAAACCCCAAAGTGGAACTGAAAATATTTAAGAAACTGTAGACAATTTGCAAGTTTCTCATTGTCAAGGTCAACGTAAGAATTGTATATCTAAAATTAGGAGTAAAGTAACATTACAGTGCCTATAGTCCTGGGATTTTATACAAACCCATGTCCTTTGGTTAAGGTGTTATAATTCCTCTTCAATTTAGATCATAGTGTCAGGACTAAGTACCTCTGACACTCACAAACTCTATGGGTTAATCCACAACATAATCAAACAGCAAACAGACATGCATTATTCATCAAATAAAATAACATTTGGAAACACATTTTAAACAAAAATTATCATATATTTGGATTCCTATTACCCTTATGAACCATCACCCTTCAGTCTCCTGGTTCATTTCTATAAAAATATAATACTCTTAATTTCTTCCTTACAGTTAAGTCAACATTTTCTGTAAAACTACATTCATTAAGCAGCAAATCTGGATCAAAGTGAATCCTTAGGGAAGATAAGATTCCAGGTAATCTATGGAATTTCATGCCTAGCGCACACAAAAGGATGGCTTTCATAGCTTAGATCACAACATTTTGGTACACTTATTCTTAATACACTTACCAGGTGTCTGTTTTGGCAAGGATTCTCTCAACCTTGAGGAGTAACCTTGAGATGTGTCCCTTTCAAGGGCAGATCCTGGTACGCAGCCTCTTGTATTGTTCACTATTTATGGAATGAGATAATTGACTTTCAGTCATATTCGCCTACTGGCTGCAGGTGCTAGTTTCTTCAAAATTTGGCTTGAGTAGGACACTGACCAGCACTGTGGTCAGGTAGGTGTGTTGCCATAGATTAACCCTTGGCTCTTTTGTTGTTATTTAGCTCCCCCTAAATCACTGTGAGGTGGATGCAGATCACGACCATCACCAGCCACCACGATAACCACTGGTTGTTATAGTTTGATCAGGATTTACAGGAAGACGGTCAGGCCTGGCAGCGGGGAAGCACACTATCACACCTGTGATGAGTTAGATGCCTAAGACAACTATTACTAAAGGAGATGGAAAGTAGTAGAAGTTTCCTGGAAAGAGTAGGAATGGCTTTGAACCCCTTTTTATGAAAAAAAAAAGACTTGGTTCTTTTTGTTGTAGAAACCAAAGGAAACAAATTACCTGAGCTATCTCAGTAGGAAATATTTAATGTTGATTCATATGGTCACAGCTCCATCGACATTACAATTCAGAGATTTGGTATGTAGAACAGAAACTAGTACTACACAACTGGCTATATATATAAGCTTAAAGAACAGCAGTCTAAAATGTGCGCCCACTCACCTAATTGGCAAAGGCTCTCAATCTTGAGGAGTTACCTAGGATGGTGTCCTGACCCAAGGGAAGAGTACTCAGCTTCTGATCTGCAGCTCTGAGGAGTACCAACTCAAAATATTTGTCCAATGACACCCTGTTTATATGCTACTTGAATTTGCATTCTGGTTAAATAGGGTCATGTTAGTTCTCATCAGTCAGCACTCTGTTCTGCATGCAGGGTATAGGGACAGTAGCTGCTCAGCAGATATGGCAGTTGTCAGGACTTTGTAGTTCAGTGGTTATGAGATCTCAAAACTTTCTGGATGAGTACTGGGAGAATGCACCTAACACACTGTGTGTCAGATGTTTCTAATAATGTCAATAAATGTTTCAAAGTTTTACAGTTTGTGTTATCTAAGAGAGTCCTCCTGCCTCCCCTCCCCTGTTTCCCTCTTTCTTGGTCTCATGTTCTTTCTCTCTTACTGAAATTTTCATGGGATGCATATGATACCCCATTTAGTTCCTAGAACGGCTTGACTGTCATATTCACACTTAATAAGAAATTCAAATGAAAACAGAACTGAAACCACTTAGTGGACTTTCATAATTTAGTGGAAGATGTACAGGGATTTCTATATGCCCTAAACTTTAGGCAGCAATTGCCTTTTTGTCTGTCTGTGTGATTGGTTGGCCACAGCTGGAAGCCAAGCACCCACACTGCCACTAATTGCCTCCTTGCCAGTGGGATAAGGGAGGAAATAGGAAGAACAAGAGCATAAAAACTCGTCAGAGAATTCACTCACCGATTACTGACTTGACTTGGAAAATTTAACTTAGTCCATGGCGGTTAGCACAAATATTTAATTACCGATTTGGATACTGAGAAAGAAAGAAGATAAATATTTAAACACTTGGGGAAAATATCTTTCACGCCCTTTCCCACATTCAGCTTCACTCCAGACACCTCTCCTTCACCCTTCCAAATTTGCACTCTCCTGTTTTCAATGCAGGTTATGCTCAGTTCCTTTGGCGAGGCAAGGGACTGAGAAGGAGGTTGGGGTCAGGTTGCAGCAGTTTCATTCTGCAATTCCATACTCCCTACCCTTTTCGCTCTCTACTCATGCCTTCCTACCTGTTTCCTCTGCTCTGGTGCTGGATTATCCATGGACACAGTCCCTTCAGGAAGTACATGTTCCAACATGTGTTTATCTACATTTGACAGTCTGTTGACATCTACCAACCACAGTCTGTTTTCTTTAAGACTGTAGTTTGCAAGTTCTTGCAAGCTCTGAAAACCCTGTTAGTATCTTTATCCAGAATGCGTATCTTGTAATGAAATATAGAGGAACATGGCTATTTTGAACTGCATATGTAGTCACATTGAGCCATGAATTCACATCAAATGCCCATGGTTTATCACAATAAAGGAAGCTACCAAAAGAAAATAAGTGATAAAGAAGGTGGAAAGCATGAGCTCCCAGGGGTCAGTGCCGGGTCCAGTCCTGTTCAATATCTTTATCTATGACCTGGATGAAGGCATCGAATGCACCCTCAGCAAGTTTGCAGATGACACTAAACTAGGAGAAAGTGTCGATCTGCTGGAGGGAAGGGAGGCTCTCCAAAGTGATCTGAACAGGCTGAACTGCTCAGCTGACACCAATGCCATGAGGTTTAACAAGGCCAAATATCAGGTCCTGCACCTGAAGCACAACAACCCTATGCAGTTCTACAGACTAGGGGAAGAGTGGCGAAAAGCTGCCTAGAGGAGAAGGACCTGGGGGTGTTGATTGACAGTCTACTGAACATGAGCCAGCAGTGTGCCCTGGCAGCTGAGAAGGCCAACGGCGTCTTGGCTTGTATCAGAAATGGTGTGACCAGCTGGTCCAGGAAGGTTATTCTGCCCTGTACTCTGCACTGGTGAGACCGCACCTCGAATACTGTGTTCAGTTCTGGGCCCCTCACTACAAGAAGGATGTTGAGGCTCTGGAGCGTGTCCAGAGAAGAGCAATGAAGATGGTGAAGGGGCTGGAGAATAAATCTTAAGAGAAGCGGCTGAGCGAACCAGGTTTGTTCAGCTTTGAGAAAAGGAGGCCTGAAAGGAGGTTGTGGAGAAGTGGGTGCTGGCCTCTTCTCCCAAGTGACAGGTGGTAGGACAAGGGGGAATGGCCTCAAGCTGCACCAGGGGAGGTTCAGACTGAGTATCAGGAAAAAAACTTTCACAGAAAGGGTCATTGGGCACTGGCACAGGCTGCCCAGGGAGGTGGTTGAATTACCTTCCCTGGAGGTATTTAAAAGACAGGTAGATGAGGTGCTAAGGAACGTGGTTTAGTGGCAGATAGGAACGGTTGGACTTGATGATCTAAGAGGTCTTTTCCAGCCTAGGGATTCTATGATTCTATGAAATGAGGAAGATCCGCTTGGGAGGAAAACAGAGACAGTGCCAGGGCATGCAAAGCTGGAGTTAAGAAAGTAAACTCAGCTGGAACTGAAAGTAGGAAGGATTGTGAATTGCAACAACAGCTTCTGGAAATACTTTGTCTGTCAAGGAAGGATGTGGGCTGTAGCTCAATGGGGTACAGTATGTACTGAAAAAAAAAGGAATCTGAAAAAAGTTGAAATATTCCAACATCTTTCATATCTCAATTTTCACTGATAAGATTTGTGTTCAGATGCACCAAGCCACCAAGCCTTTAAGCAGAGTCTGTGGGAACAAGTCATTACTTACAGCACAGGAAGATTAAATTGGGAACCTCTTAAGCTAATTGGATATACAGGCATCCATGGGACCAAATGTTTGCATCCCGACCAGCTGAGGGAGCTGGCTGATGATAACGTAAGGCTGCTTTCTCATCTGACAGCTCATGGTGATCAGAGAAATTCCTGAAGGCACTAATTTAGCGTTCATTTCTTAAGAGGGATAAGAAGTAGCAGCTGATTTTGAGCATCTTGTTCTTTGTTAGTAAACGTAGTCCAAGAGGAGCAATGACTCCAACAGATATTTTTCAGTATTTTAGGATATATTGTCAACAGAATAATGTAATGCTCCCACCATATTATCAGTATATTTTTCAGATCATAGCAGTCTGATTTGATTTGTGTCTCAGTTAAATTTGAGACAATTTGCATTTCATCTATATGCTTATCACTGTTGTGCAAAGTGACATCTGAGTAAAAATACTGTACCTATCTCTTGGAAGAAAACAGAACAGTATGTCTTCAGTATGCATTACAGCTATCCAGTTTCATGACTTTTCCCAGTAGTCTGGAAGGAAGACACGGAATGATCAAGCTGTGTGGTCTCTGCAGTACTGTTTGAATAACAATGCATTAGCTTCTACCGCTTTTAAAACATCTCAAGGAAGGTAAGAAAATAAACAAATGTGTACATACCTTTTGAAGTTCACATGATGATGGCAGGGAGTATAAAAACTTAGAAACACAGTTACAGGTGTTCATTATTATTGTTGTATTCTTATAATAATATGATGAAAGAATTATTAGTTAATACATGTACTAGAGTACTTTGTGACCATGAAAACCTCCTACAGCTTCTGACATGGATATTCTATCTGGACAATAGTCTTTTCAATTTAGTTTTAAAATATATTATGGCAAAAGTAACTAAAAGGTCCATAATGATACTTTTTAAAAAGTGATAAATATAAGCTGATTCCTGGTTACTATTATACAAACTGCAGTCCAGATCCCATACAGTTACAAAGAGTATTGTAGAAATCTTTGAATCAAAATCCTCAAAGCAAATTATATATCTATCGAAATCTGTCTTCTGTTCCCTGAAAGTTGTATTCTTGCTGTTGTGACTGTGGTTACTGTAGTCCACCCAAATAAATAATTAAATATAATAAAATATAATACAAAACATAAAAATATCTTTTTTTTTCACTAACATTTATGGTTATTCCTACTTGTTTACTGTAACAAAATTAAATATACATTGTTATTATTTTTTGGATTTTCCTCAGGAAGTCATTTTGATAATATTAACACTAGAAATCTAATTGAATTCTTAGGAGACAGAGGAAGTAGAGACTTCTGTGTTCATAATTTGTCCTCCTAATATCTTCATACTTCTGAGGGAGGAAAAAAAAAACCACATTTGAGCCTCTCTGATTTCAGTTTTCACTTGCCAACTGAATCTGGTCTGTCCCAACATTGAGTAGACAGAAGCTGAATCAATCCAAGAAAAAAGATGTTATTCCAGAACTTAATTTAGCAGTTCTTGAGATGTACTTACCCTCATCGACCAAGTTCAGATTCCTCCTTTCTCATTGATTTTATATCATCAAGTTCCTAGTTTAGTTTACATCAGATTATGTTAAGATTTTTCCAAAAATTGGGAGTTAATAGTATATAAAAAGGAAGTAAGGATTTGTCTCAGCTTTTCTCCCCATGAAGAATTAAAATATCTGTGTACGACATGCATTTGTTTTCTTATTTCATGTAGCAGTGCATACACTTGCAGATAAAACTACAGTTCATGTTCACAGCCATGACACTTTTGAGAAGATGCTTGTACACCTTGGGAAAGATTTGTCTTGCCTAAATTGAGATGTCTAAAGTATAACTATTCCAAACTGAATAAGAGGGTAATTACAGTTAATGGAGATGTAAGACCCGATTCAGTTTTCCAACATACATTCATTTATCTAGTGGTACTTGAGATGTCCTTGGATGTCCTGCTGGGTTCCTGCAGCCACCCATTCCCCATACGCCCTGTGTTTTATCTGCCAACACTGTTTGGGTCACTTGGGTGTGCTAAGGTGCCTCAAATGACACTTGTGTGTGTAAATGAATAGAACAATAAAAATTACTTGCAAATATAGTCAGTAAGTTTGTTTTACAATTCATTTAACCAAATGTAAGATTAATAGCTCTTTGCTCTCTACTGTATTGACTAGATTTGGTTCAAATGCCTACGCATTGTCATCTTCTAGTGAATCCTCTGTAAACACAGCTTTAGCAAATACGACACGAATGATGACAAGTACGTTCTACAGAATATCTATGTGCTTTTAAAATATTTTTGATAGGCTAGACAAAGATCTTCGGACAGATCAGAGCAACATGTGTAGTTTGATAAATCTGCATAGGTTTGTGATAGGGTTTATAGGAGATCCTACTGGGGCAGCAACTAGAGACCAGGAGGAATAAAATAAGTAACTTGAATGTTAGTAGAAGCCAATATACAGGCATCAGAAAGAGGATTTATGTGCATATTCATTATAATATTAAATTAGGCAACAACTTAGAGGTGGATACTTATTCTAAGAACACTTAAAGTGAAATGAATCCTAAAGACAGTGCCGTGCTTGAAAGATTGCAACTAAGCAAAAGTGGCTCTTTGTTTGATTAAACAGACTTCAAAACTACTTTTGAAGAGTCTTTAAAGTTGTACAGTGATCATTCACGTAATTTTTTTACCAGGTGTGATAACTTTAATTTTTAACAAAATGATATGATTTGATTTTATCTCCCTGATGTCTTTATTAATTTATTTCTATGCTGAAATATTTTTTTTTTCATATATTTACAGGATATCCCGTCCCTCTGAATTAAGCCTGACCAGTGTTATTTCTTAACCTGCTCCTCCCAGAGATCTGAGATGTTGGTATCAGGATGGTTTCTCCCCTGTCTGTCAGGGCAGAACCTGTCAGCCAGGACACTTCCCACATGCTAAACAGGAGCAGGACAGCAGGGCAGCACTGGGGTAGCTCCAGCCCTGGGTGTTGGGCACCTTCTTGAGGATGGGGATAGACTGAGGCCAGGCCAGGATGGGCAGAGCAGGGCTGTGAGGGGCTGGAGAACAGCCCTGTTGCATCATCTCCAGGGCAGGGGCTGACAGTCCCAGGGGGCTGACATGGAGTTCTGGGCCATGGGCAGATTGAGAGAGGCCCGGATAGGGCTGAGCAGGGAAAGATGGTGGTGGCCACAAGTCCCTGACACTGTTTTTGAATTAGTCTCAATCAGCAACTATTTTTTTCCCCATTGGAACGGCATTCTCTTTCATTTAAATACATTGAAAAACCCTTAAAATATAATAGTAGTAGTAATTAGACAGAAGCCACTTTAACCTCTGCAAAGATATGCTTTTCTTATATCATACTCCGTATTGTTGCATGTTAAAAACTTAAGCTTTCTTGTTCATGGTATTTTTGGCGTATTTTTAATTTTCTCAATTTTTAATTTTAACATTTAATTTTCTTAATTTTCCTTTATTTTTTTACATGAGGGAAGGGTTTATAATTTTTTGTGGAATCTTTTTCTTCTGGCAGCCTTCTATGTTTTTATTTCATGCTTTGAGGGAGAAAGGGAGGAAAAAATTGTCTTCCTAATATCCTACAAAATTCAATAAAATTAAGCTTAAAATATAACTAAAATATTTCTTCCTTCTTTATTCTGGAAAAAAAAAAAACCCACCAAAACCCAAAACCCAAACCAACCAAACAAAAACCACCAAACCCAAAATAACCAAAACTATAGGGTTGTGCGTTGTACGAGACAGACCACTAAATGTCATTCATTGTGCTACAGAACCAGAAAATGCTATTACTTCTGTGAATTTCCAAGAGGAAATGAAATCTTCCTATTCATCATTTATAGTTCTGTCATTTAAAATTATCGAACGAGACCTCTTTGCTATTCTGAAACATCTTGGACATTGATAGAGAAAAAAGTTTTTATATAGACTTCAGCAGCAGATGAACACTAATATATATTATTTTTATTTTCTTTATTTTATTTTCTTAATATTTTATATATTTTAATATCAAACTGTATTTTTGGAAAACTATTTTTCCAGAAGCTTTCAAGTTTCTTACAGAAGAGAGATCACTTTTAACTGTAACGGTTGTATAAGTCATGATACGCTGTATTTTGCTATGTTGTTAATTTATCCACTGCCACACAGATAATCTGCTGTCATCTTAAAGCTGAGCTCCGAGTGTCAGATCAATTTTTTTTTCAAAAAAATTACACTTGAATATTCTGGTATTGCATAATCTTCACTGTATATCAACCTAAAGCATCCTCAGGGCAAAGGGTCAAACATGTTATTTTGCTTTCTAGGCCATAGTGCACTTTCAATGTCATTATTTCCATTTCATTTATCAGAGATGTCATTAAATCTCTTAGCACAAGATTTAAAATATTCTCATAAACTCATCCTCGACTGTTGCTCACAAGAGGTGCTCACAAGAATTCTGGTTTGTCCTGTACTTGAAAGACTCACGTCGACTCCACTCACTAGCCAGTGCTTAAAGAGCAGGAGATGACACTTTTGCAATTCATTTTTCTGTTAAATTAAATTAGAAATTCAACTTTCATGACAGATGTCACCCAGCCCTTCTGTAACTGACAAAACTGGGACCGAAATGTTACAAAATGCTGGAGGCTTCACAGCTTTCCCAATTAGAAATAGGGTTTCATTTTCACTGGTTATTTTACCATTAACAATGTATTTCTGTGCTCTTTTGCCAATTTTCTGTCACTGGTTTTCTCTTACAACTGCACAGTGTGTGTGTGCATATAAACCATTTCTAAAATCGGCCCTCCTGTTTTCTCTGAGCTTGTTCTCTAATACAACTTCCAATAAATAAAGGATGAGATTCTTCAATATTTCTCATTCTAAGATTTTTTTTTCCCATCTCTTTAGTCATCAAACGTATGTGGAACACAAATATTTGAAATGCTCAAATACTCTAGAGATACTGAGAGAAATACTAAAGGCTGTAAACCTGAAATTCTGAATCCACAAGTTTTCACCAGGTATTTAAGGCCCAGGTATTTAAAATTATTTAGTTTTTGCATGCTATAAAATGTAGATGTTAAATCACAAAGCGGAAAACAAACTCTCTTCAAATTTAATATATTTTTTGTCACTGTACGCTAGTATTCTTGTATTGACTCATAAGCTTTTCTCCCTTTTCCTTTTTCCCTTTCATTTAACTCTTACGTCTTGTAACTAATATTTCCAATCTTCATTCTGATAGGTGCTCTGAATGTTGTTTTGGGTCACAGAAGTCAACCACCATTGTTTACTGTAGCATTCACTCCTTTTCCAAAATTAGGGCAGTTCGTTTTCCTGTATGATCCTTATCTGTTGTTTTCATTATTGATGTTGTTATTTGCAGACTTTTTTTCACTTTATTCTAGTCTATGACATATACATAGAATCTATTCCTTTTTTACTTGTCTCAGTGGGATATTATGAGATACATTTGGTTAGAATGAAACAGCTTTAGGGCTCAGAAAATCATATTGTATAAAAATATTAAAGAGGATGTAATGTTTCTTTTCCCAAAGACATCTGTAGACAATATATCTGCTGCTAAAGTACCAAGTGTTTCTATTTGTTCCTTGGCTGACAACAATAGCCCAAAGCATTTGATTTACAGAGTTATCTTTAGCATTGTATTGCTCAAATATTTGATTCCTTCTGCTTCTTTTCTGTGATCAAGTTGTAAACAGAAATGAACTTTCCTTTGTCCTTAATTAAGACCTAAATAGCCAATAAATGAAACAATTATTTTTGGGCTGTTTCTGAGAAAAAATGTGATTTTGTGTATGGCACACAAAATAAAATCTGGAAATATGCAGTTTCTTTATGAAGATTAGTAGATTTTGATTCTATTCCAATGTAATAAATTACTCAGTTATATGGTAGCCAAAATATATGGCAAGACTTTTTCAATGACTCTGTAAACTGGTATTTTAATAATAACTTGACAATTAATTAACATTGCTTATGGAATATTCCACTGAACTAATGATTTTGATGTAAGGAAGTTATTTTAAATAAAATTAGATAAATCTATAAAAAAAGATTTTTTTTAAAATAATTTCAAGTGCTTTTTGGGTAAAACTGAAAAATTCATTGTTCTGTGAATAAATGCATACATGTACAAAGTCTTATTTTTAAGAAAGTCACAAGACTTCTTTTATTAGCAAAAAAATATTATCTTTTCAATGTCAAGAAATATTAATAGTCAAATTTAAGAGCTAAATTGCAAATTAATACCTTCATAAATCAATGTGGAATCTACTGTAATACCAATGTTTGTACAGATTTTTCTTACTCAACTTTAGGCAGTCTATTTTGAATTTACGATGATTTTGAGAGATTTTCATGGCAAATGAAACACACAGCTCTTTGTATAATAAATCCATTTTTTAGTCATATGCTATATATGCATTTAAACATATAAATATGCATTTTGTACACAAGCAGATTCTGCATAGCTCTGAACTAAAGTCCTAACTGTGAGTTTTCACAAATCAATGCAATTTGTGTTAAATACCACAAAACTAACTTTATAACTGCTCTTCTAAATCCAACACTGAAATATGATGAAATCAAGCTCTGCTTAAAAATCCACTGTGACATGCATGCAGAACCTCACACTGCACATAATACATTCAGAAACTCCTGTTATCTAAATATAGTGCTTATTTATTTTCCATTGTTTCACATGAGCTTTTTTTGAGGAGGGGTTTGGAAATGTGATCAAAGATCTTATATCAGGTGCTAAACAGTAGGAAAAGAAGGCAGTTAAAATTCTGCTGCTCTTTGCAGAAGAAAAAATGAGTTAGTCTATTTCCAACTTTCCAGTCCTTTGAAGAAGCAATTATAGAATGTAAATATTTGTAAACCATATATATTTACAAACTTCAATATTACTTTCAAAACCAAAGTTATAGTGAAAAAAAAATCAATATACCTTTCATATTTGCAGTATGCAGCTGCTCAAACAAAGGGAAATAAAAGTCCAGAAATATAATTTACTTCTTACGAACTGTTGTGTTTGGTTTTTGTTTTTTTTTCTTTTTTACATGGAAATAAACTTTAAGCGCAGTTCCTAGATGATTTCAATATTTTTCTTTTAACACTTCATAAGGCTTTTTCCTTTGCATGGCATATCTTTATTTAAAGATGCTATATTTATAGTTAGAAGATATTGTACTATCACATACAGATCTTGTTGTCAAATTCTGTTCTGATTTTCATTTTATGCAATCTTATACGTTAGTTTATGTATGGAAATGATAATATTTCATTTGACATTGATTTTCATGAAGTCTTAGTATTTATACCACCTAAGCCTATGTATGAAAACCTACACAAATATTATAAAAATATTATCAAGTGTAAAAAGAACGAACCAAAAAAACATAATTTTATTTTGCCCAAACAAATGATTTGCATTTAACATAATAAGTATAAGGAACATAATAAGTATAAGGAACACAAACCTACAACTCAATGCCATCTTCAGAAGCCAGTCAAGATCAATGGACAGCTTTATGCTGAGAATCAACCCCACCATCCTATTAATGTCAATTAGACATTCATGAGTCTATCAGTCCAGATGAGATCCACCTGAAGGTATTAAGGGGAGCTGGTGGAGGTGCTTGCCAAACCCTTTTCCGTCATTTACCAGCAGTCCTGGCTGACTGGGAAGTTCCACTTGACTGGAGGCTGGCTGATGTTATACCCATCTCCAAGAAGGGCCAGAAGGAAGATCCAGGAAACTGCAGGCCTGTCAGTCTGACCTCAGTGCCGCGGAAGATCATGAAGAAGGTCATCTTGAGTGCTATCACACAGCACATGCAAGAAAACCGGATGATAAGCCCACTCAACATGTGTTTATGAAAGGCAGATCCTGCTAAACTAAACTGATTGCCTTCTGTGACAAGGTGACCTGCTTAATGGATGAGGGAAAGGCTGTCAATGTAGTGTATTTGGATTTCAGCAAAGCCTTTGACACTGTTTCTCACAGCGTTCTCCTTGAGAAAATGGCTACTACTGGCCTGGAGAGGCTCATCCTCTCCTAGGTTGAAAACTGGCTTGGTGGATGGGCCTAAAGGGTTGTGTTAAATTGAATTAAATCCATCTGGAGACTGGTCACAAGTGGTGTCCCCCAGGGCTCGGTGCTGGGTCCATTTCTATTCTTCTCTGAAGTGACAGGTGATAGGATGAGAGGGAACGGCCTCAGGCTGAGACAGGGAATGTTCAGACTCGATGTTAGGAAAAATCTATTCACCGAAAGAGTTATCAGGCACCAGGACAGGCTACCCAGGGAGGTAATTGAGTGACCATCCCTGAAGGTATGTAAAAGGCGAGTAGATGAAGTGTTTGGGGACATGATTTAGTAGTGTACAGGTAAGGTTGGGCTTGACAGTCTCCAAAGTCTTTTCCAACCTAATGATTCTATGATTAACAAAACCCTTACCGACATACAAAGTTTAGTGTCATCTTTTTCTTATATACTTATTCCAGTCCAGACTGCTTGCGGTATTGATTCTTTCTGTCATTTGATTAACACAGTATTTAATCTTGATAGGGAGATGAAAAGATAATTTTTGGCTGCCTAAGGAATCTGATTAAGAAATATACAAAAGTAGGATATGCAAACTGCAAGATGAAAATGGCATACATGAATAATTAATGGAAGGATAACAATAATAACAACAACAACAATAATAATAGATTTGAATTTTCCTTGTCAAGGATTAATAATATCTAATAAAAAAATAACTTTTTAGTATGTCTCTGACAGCATGGAAAACATTTCAAAAATTCTCCATTAATATAGAAGGACTTTTTATTAACTAACACTCTGTTCCTTCTGTTCTTGCTTCTTACTTGCTGGGAATTTATTAGCTCAGTGCAACAGACAACCCTGTCTTTTAGTGCTGCATAGCAATCCTTAAGCAGTGTGATGAAAATGGATTTCTATTCATAATAACATTCATGTGGACTTTAATTTCTCTCATGTTGTTTTATAATTGTTTACCTTTGTTGACTGTAGCTGAAGAATGATGAAAATGTTGAAAACAGCTGTCTTTACTGAAATTTTAAGATGATGTAGTCTTGGTATATCAGTGCAATCACCAGCATTGATAGAACCATATATGAAAACATTAATGTGGATTCCTATCAGACACAAAGAAACCGTGTGTCTTACTTGAAAGTGTAGAAAATTATAATAAGTGATGAGTGCAGCAGGATTTTTGTATATATATATTTTTTCATAATTCAATTCAAACAACAATGATGTCATGTGAAAAGTTGAAAAAGGTCTTTTGAGAGTATGAGATTTTCCCTTATGTAATTTATTATGACTGAGAGACATTTTCCTAAGAAAAGAAGGAAAAGTTTTTACTGCCATAAAACTTTGTAGACATATTCTGGAAAAAAATATTCTGGTCTAGATTTTGTAAAGTTACTTGCTCATTGCATTCACGTTCTTTGCTTCTGTCTTGCTTTCAGGTTTTAATACTTATTGATAAGTATGCAGATAGCATTATTTGCAAACAAGTAGATGGCTGGTTCCTTGACGGAGATCAGAAAGTAGTTTGTGTCAGGGTTTGCACAATATATGTACAAAAAACTCCACTTTCTGCGATTGCAATACTTGAAAATATCCCACAATTCATCAAGAATTGCCTTCGTGTGCCTTGTCAAGCCTTTGTTCCAGAGGGAAAACTTTACCCAAGATTGTACACCACTATAACCTTATGTGACACCAAAGCGCATAGCATCTTGTTGTAACCTGGCGTTAATAGGCAGTGTTGTAGAGCGGAGAAAGTTAACATGAAAGCTTGAGGTGACTGGATCTTCATTTGTGTTTCACATCTCAGAGTCTTTGCTTTTAGAACAAGGTTGATGAGCTGCCAGGATTGATTTTGAGAAAGAGATGGACAAAGCTGCTTAAAATAAAATAAAAAAAAAGAAAAATGGCAAAGAAGTCTGCACAATGGATCAGGTTGCCCTGTTGATACAATGCCATATATATACTCGTGGTTCATTAAACTTTTTTTTACAGGGCCAATGTCTCGCTGAACTTTGCACAAGATGACAACAAAGCCTTTATCGCTGTGTAGTGCTGTATTTGGGACAGAGGTTCTATCACAGGGGCAGAGACAGTCAAAGACTATACGGGGTGTTTTCATCACAGTCCTAATTATTTATCATGTTTGTTCTAGGGCATTCTGTTGAGGACTTAAACAAATAAAAGCTCTCTTCCCCATCTGTTCAAAACCAGAAAATCTCTGATTGCCTTTGAGATAAATTATTTCAACATGGGGACAACCCATTTCTCAAACATTCTCACATGGGGCTTGGTGGTCTTACTGCTCTCAAAGTAGGAATTATGATAGCCACACTTTCTTTTAAAGCCTATTTTGCAAGTGATTGATGTAGAACACTAATCGTTGGAGTTCATAGCCTCATTTAAATTTCTTTGGGTCCTCATTACTGGGATAGTTCATAGCACCAGGAGACAATGGCTTCAGTCACAGTACTTACTACCACCTTGATGTCGGAGGGGCAAAAGGATATCTAAGGATTCATATGATGAAAGCTACAAGCACGGAGTGCGCGCACAGAGGACTTACATGAAAGGCACCCAGAGTTATAGGAAAGCTATTGCAGTGAAGTACAAAAAAAGATTCAAGCATGCTCAAAAAAGCCTAAATCTCCATCATGAAGTGGCAAATGACAACAAAATTTAGAGCTGTTCTGCAGCTCCTTCTGGCAAAAAAAAAGAAGCAGAGAATACACCATACCGCAAGCAGTGCTGTAGCGTAGTCCTTCTCTGGCTTTAGCATCAGTATTTACAGCAATTCATAATTCATAATTAATAACACATTTAGTAACTAATTAATGGAATATATGCTATAAACTTCATAATATTCTATAAAATCAGTGTGGTACGTTTCTCTTTATAATCTAGAAGAAAAGAAAACTTCCTAGAAACTTTCATTTGTCTCACTGAAATCACAAATTAATTTAGGCATTCACCTTATCTGGACCTTTTCCTTGTTCTTCAATAACTTTCAAGTCTGAAAATACCAGGATCAATAAATTAATTTGAAATATACTGGAAATTTATTTTAACTGGCATACAGAACCTCTGCTACTTCAGAGCGTAACTGAATTCTGACTAACAACTCCTGCTTCATTGAATGTGTCTTCAAAGTCATTGAAGATTCTTTTACTGTAACATTGAAACTGAAGATTTCAAAACAGAAAACATGAAATCAGTATCTCTCTAAAATGAAAATGTTGTATCAATTTCTGCTTTTTTACATAAAGATTAGTGACAAAAACTTTTGTACCTTCTTCTCTATATATTTCAGAGCACTGTTGATGCACGTTGTTAAAGCAGTGACCTTCACAGGCAGGACAGTTGGCTTTTTTTTTTGGAAGATGGAGATTGAGGCATTTTGTAATTCAGATAACCTTCATTCACAGCTAGTTAACTAAGTATTGGATTTTATAGGCAAATTAAGACACCACGCATTTGGATTAGTAATGTTTGCCATCATTCATACTCAATAATTGAGGTCACAGGGATTATAAACTCTAATGTGTCAAATTGAATTCACCAGCAACACATCTAAAATCCTTTAATTATATGCTTTGGGGGCAATGGATTAACTAGAGCCTGTCAGTAACAAATAGACATCCTGTTTATCTTTTCTTAAAAAAAAAAAAAAAATAGTTGGATACTCATAATTCTTTAGCTAATAAATATAAAATAAAATCTAATCCAAGTCCTCCCTGTTTTTTAAGAGATCTTACATTTAATCACAGTCACTGTATATTTGCGTCCCCTCTTACTTATTAGATAATGAGTGGAGTAAATCATAGATCTTTGTCACTTAGAGCCATTTATTAGAGAATCATATTAGAGATATGTATACTTAAAATGTCATTCAGTTTGGTCATAAAATGATAACTGAAAAGATAGATGTAGCAAGGAATATATATCAGTACTTATAGTGTTCTCAATGTTATTTCCCTCTAACTGATCATTATTATTCTAAAAGTTTCTCTCTGATTTCTGTTGCTAGAATGTACAGGTATGGTTCTTGTTTTTCTTTATTTTCTTCTAATTAGTTATTTCACATTCACTTAAGAAATGTCATCAAAAATCTTTCACTCAAATTCTTAATAATAATCTTCATTAGTATCAAACTTTTAATTGCTAGGATGTTTTTTGTCTTATTTTTCCATAGTATTTTTAGCAATCTGTCTTTACAAAACCATAGGTCCATTAAAACTGGAAAGTCATACTGAAATACTGACACACTGAAAGTCAGCATTGTCCCAGATACTATAATATATAATAATAAAGGACAGAAACATTAACTTCTTCAGAAAGTTTTACATTGTTAATTTCCTTCATAATAACAAACACCACAAATGCTAACAAAGTAGTCTTCCTCTCTGCCATGAATTTGTGATGTTACCTGGGATAATATTCTTTTCTGGATTTGTATTTTAATATCATAAATGTTTAAATCTTTCATTTGGGTATGAAATCTCTCAGATGCGATTTCTGATGCAAAATGATCATAAGGGGAGAAAGTGACTTTGTTGTTTTAGATTTTAGTCTCTGCTTCTCGTTCCCGTTGTGGTGGTTTTACTTAGTCATTCAGAAGGCTTCCGATTCAAGTCTTGTAACTGTAGCAAATATTTAAGACATTCATAGGCATCATACTTTGGAGGAAGAATCTCTTGAGAGAGTAAGGACAGAAAAGTATGTTTTCAAAACCACCTTATACATAAAAAAAAAACAGAAAAAAGCATGCAAATGGAGACTAAGACAATGGATATCTATGCAACAGAGACAAGTATTCAGTCTGACCATATTTCACAATTGCCACTGTCAATGCCTACATCTTAGCAAATAATTTAAACCCTTTTCATAAATCATAGAGAGAATACACGCTTGCAAAAGCTGATTAACCTCATCCTGAAGCAAATACCTAAAAAAGGTCAGGTAAATCAAGACTTGAAAGTGGTTATTTCTCTTTATAGGGAGAGAACAGAGCGATTAGCTGGTACACAGGTATTTATCCTCTATGTTTTTTGAAGGTAGACAAGAAGAATCCTTTCTTTCAACTTACAGATTCACTCAATTTTTCAAAGCCACCAAGCACAGAAGCAAACAAAAAAGCATGCAAATGGAAACAATGGTAATGAATACTGAGTATTGTCAGGTGTTTTCATTAAGAGCAGTAAGGCAACTGTTAAAGAAAAGGGGAAGATGGAAAGACAGGAGCGCATGACAGATAAATTATATCTATTGTTACAGAATTACAGACACCTCATTGAATTTCTATTCTCTTATTCCTACTCTTTTTCAGGCTCTTTTGTTTTTATTTTTTTTCAATATCTTCATATATGCCAGTATGGAGAGTAGCATACGTAATCCACTATTTCTACCTGCTTTTCAGAGCAGCCTTTAAAACAATAAAAGCCAGGTATTTTGGTAAGCATTTCAATGTTCACAAAAGAATAAAATGCAAACAAGTATGTAAGCCAAGTAAAAAATCTTGTCATTGTCAAAGTAAAACCTTTGTAATATTCCAGTTGTTGTGGTTTATGTATACTGTTTTTCAGTACTTCAAATATTTCAGTAAAATGCAATAATATTAGATAATGATAAATAAAGGGCAGTCCTTAGTCACTGATGTTTGACATTGGTTTATATTGGTAATAACTGCTTCATTATTTAAAGGAAAACAATGTCAAATTTGGTGGCAAAGATTCAGCTTCCCAAGACTTTATTAAACAATTGAAAGGATTGATTGCTGTTAATAGGATTTTGTCTGAGGATACGGTCACTTCCATACGCTGCTGGATTTAACCTTCACTTTTTCCAGTCTTGGGAAAATCAAAATATCTTTCTTCATCCTTTATAAAATCCTCTCTGAAGCTGCTGGGGGAAAAAAAAAGAACAACAAACTAAACTGAACACATAGAAAATGTCACTCTTTTTTTAGTTGTCATTACAGCAGAAGCCTCTGTGCTACATCACTTTCTGTTTCATGAGAAAACCTAATAATGCAACTGGACTGACACTATTTCCCTCAGTTCTTTCGGTGTGGGGGAAAGCCTTATATATTAGATTTGCTCCTTCTCTCACTTCTGTTGCAGAAGTACCTTAACTTCATTGTAAGATTTTGTCATCAATTGCTGCTGCCAGCAAGCCAAAGGTGACAATATGTACCAAAGTGTCTACCTTCGGAGAGGAAGGTAGGATACTCTCTCAGTGGCAGCAGTTCTGTTCCCTCCTTGCTGTCAGCAGGTGCAATAAGCTAGATTCTTCAAATCACATTCTCCTGCTCATATAGACTATCCTTCTTTTTCCAATTGCTTTGCCTTTCCTAAAAAAACCCCAAAACCCGAAACGAACAAACCAACCATTAAAACATAAAAGGTTCTCCTTCTTAATAAAGAAGAACTGAATTTCGTTTTGACAGAGAGGTGTTGTGTTGGCATTGTCTGTGTCTAATGTGTGGCTTATGCACCAAGATGTTGCTGTTATACTTTTGATACTGAAAACTGGAATGGAGATTCCCTTTTGCAAACACGTATAGGTCAAATATGGGCTGTCTTAAGTGCCTGTTTCAGAAAAAAATCCTCTTTGCTGTAACCCATGTGACCCCTGATATATTCCAGCAGAAAATCCAAAAATGAGAGGAGAAAGAACATGATTGCAGCATGATCTGAAATGAGTGTGAAGGTAAGCAGGATCTGTTGAAGAACTGAGTCCACCAGCAATGACCATCAGGAAGGACTCAAACTCCTGAGATGGGCATTGTAACAACCACAGCTGATGGCTTAGAAATATATAAAGAATACAAGAAATTTTCTTCAAATAGCAAATACTGACTAAGTATATTCTCTTTACCCTGTAAACATTGCCAATTTCTTGTTTGTAGATTGGTGAAAGAAAATCATCAGATATCTGTTAAATATCTAAAAATTCTAGACGGTCAGATTATTTTTTAATAAAATCCTATGGATTTCAATAGGATTATAGGAGAGTTCACTCTCCAGAGTGTACTACATTTGTAAAAATCATTCTCTAGAGACCCACTCCCCCCCCCAAAACCCACATTCTATTACATTGAAGTACATTATAGCTGTGTAATGTTGTATCAAAATTAAAAAATATTTTTAAATGGATATCTACGTACTCTAGTTTCATTTTACTCTTTATAACATTCTCAAATAGTAACATATATGCTTCCTCTAGCTAACTTTCTGTTGTTAAATTAGGAAAATTTTAAAAGATTGTTTAAATTTAGAATTCCCAATATTCTTTTGCATTGATTCTTTTTATTAATACAGTGAAGAGAAGTTTTTCTATTAAGTTAATGCCTTTTAATTACTGTTATTTCAAAGAGTAGTAAGCATGAGAACTCTCATTTACGAATAGATATGATGCCTGTTTCAGAACAAAACCCTCTCTGCTGTAACCCATGTGACCTCTGATATATTCCAGGAGGAAATCCAAAAATGAGGGGGAAAAAAAAAAGAGACCCAAAACCCCTGTGCTTGGAACACAAAAACACTATGTGGTGTTACAGGCTTGGGGAAGAGTGGCTGGAAAGCTGCCTGGCAGGGAAAGACCTGACGGTGTCTTAAACATGAGCCAGTAGCGTGCCCGGGTGGCCAAGGAAGCCAATAGCATTTTGGTGTGTAACAGAAACTGTGTGGCCAGAAGGACCAGGGAAGTGATTCTTCCCCTGTACTCAGCACTGGTGAGACCACATCTCTAATACTGTGTTCAGTTTTGGGCCCCTCACTACCAGAAGGATGCTGAGGCTCTGGAGAGTGTTCAGAGAAGAGCTACGAATCTGCTGAAGGGGCTGGAGAACAAGTCTTATGAGGAGTGGCTGAGGGAACTGGGGTTGTTTAACCTTGAGAAGAGGAGGCTGAGGGAAGACCTTATCGCTCTCTACAACTACTTGAAAGGAGGTTGTAGAGAGATGGATGTTGGTCTCTTCTCCAGAGTGACAGGTGATAGGACAAGGGGGAATAGCGTCAAGCTCTGCCAAGGGATGTTCAGGCTGGACATCAGAAAAAAAAAAAAATTCACAGAAAGGGTTGATCATCTCAAAGGTCTTTCCAACCTAATGATTCTATGATTCTACATTCTGTAGTTTTTGATAAACCATTTAGGCTTCTGTTTTAATCAATATATAATAAGAAAACATATTTAATTATTTTATAGTTGCATGTAATTATATATCTTAAATGTATTTAAACTAGAATGCTGAAGAAGACATTGCCTATATAGAGGTTAATCATGCTCCTTTATATTAACTATGCGTAGCATGTTATATAATTTTAAATGCAAATTAGTAAGGGATAACATAAAACACATTTTAATTTTAAAATTGTGAAGTAACGGTGAAATATTTACTGCAAATACACTTTTAGAATTAAAATAACATTATCGATGATTTCATTTGTCTTTTTTAATACTCCAAACTGACAACTTATAAATTTTTTGATGCATTATGATTATTTTTTTTAAGATCAATTTATTACAAGGAAAAATAATGTTCTGTGAAGCAAAGAAAAATGATATATTAAAATGTACGTTATTTTTAGCTTTTGAAGATAATGAACACCTGGACTATCATATTGTAGCAGTGTTACATTAGTAGCAGTATTGCAGTTTGTATACCTGGCAGTGGTTTTAATTTCATTCCCCTTTTTTCTGTAAATAAAGCTTCAAATAAACCACAGTTTATCATCCTTGAATAAGTTACACTGATAAAAAATAAATGGACAATGGCAAACACGATTTAATCCTATGGCAGCACAGATCTGTTTAGCTCAACAATCACCAAACTAGAAAACAGGTGATAGTCATAACAGTAAGGAACATACTCTCTGTGGTTTAAAGGGTACTTCACTCACAGAACCTGACTGTACATCATCTGATCTCTTTACTTTAGACATTGTTTCCTAGCCATCTACATGGCACAGATGTGTTTCACAGCAGGGTAAGGTGAACTTTCACTTCATTTCTCAGTATGCCGTGTTTCCTTCAGACAATAAACAGGAACAATAAGCTGAAGAAGCTCACAGACAAAGAAAATATACAATCAAGCTACATTAAGAGACTTTGTTCTGCAAAGCAAGAATACAAGACAGAAAATATCCAGTTGCTTGAATGTTCTGGAAATTGTGTACATCATCATGAAGTAACAATTACAGAATAAACTTCCAGATATGTGATGCTAATCTGTAGTTAATCATTAGTGAACAAGTGTTAATTGAAAGCTCAAGCCTACATTTTTTTTTATTTACTAAATAAGAAATAAGATTCCTTGATATATTGGCAAAGTATCAGCCAAATGTCACATGTGTCTTCTTGGAGCAGATAATATATTTTTTTTTTTAAAAAAAGCTATTTTAAAAAAAATAATAAATATATGTTCCCCTAATGCCACTAGGGAAACAACTGAGTGGTTTCAGATGATAGCCTCCAATAAAACTCAGACCTGTGAAAATATCCAGAACAGAACACTTGCAGACCTGGCAGGGAGGGATCAGAAGCAGCTGGAAATAAAATTGTAATGTATAATGTCAGGCATTTGTAACTGTCAGTGTCATTACCCATGCTATCCATCATAGTATATTGTACCAGATCTTGAGCTAATCTTCGTTCGTCTGGAGCCAGCTGCTTCTTCCACAGTAGTGGTGCTTGAAAAGTTATTTCCAGATAGATATACTCATTTAATAGCTGCCACAGAATAACTCATTAAGCATGATCTCCCCTTGTTTGAACTCGGGAGTATGCAAAGGATTAACAAGGTGTCTTTGCCAAAGTTTCTCATAAACTGCCCATGATTGCTAATGTAAGATTGTTCTACAGATCCACAGCTACAAACTGTATTTAATTAGTTAAGACTTTTCAAATTTTAGCAGCCTTTCTTAAAAGAGCTTGGTTTTCTAGAAGGAACATAAGATTAAGCAAGAGTTCACTCTCTTTATTTGGTTGGATATAAGCATTCAGAAATATCACTGGCATTAGTTACTCAAATCATTCAACAAAAGAATTGACTTTTAACACAAGAACAGGGCAAGCCCGTTCTTCAACTCCTTCTCCAGGGTTGAAAGAAAGAATAGAAACCTAATACTAAACTTTAGATAAAATTGCAGAAAATTGTGCTTTTCGTAGCAGAGGAACTAGCAGACTGGATTACAGAAACAGTGCATCTGGTTTAGTATCCTGGTTCCGTTACAGCTGATATCAGCTAAGCATCACAGAAAGGGACTCAATTAGGTAACAGTCAGGTATGACTGATTCTGCAACTTTTAAACTTCATGATATATTCCAGAACTTATTATTCTTTAGTTCTTCTCTAAAGAAATACAATTTTTCCATCAGATATAAATAGAAAAATATGCTTATTGCCTCTATAAAAAAGATCTATCAGTATTTTGATTTAGAAGGTAGTAATGCTGCACTGAATCACATAATAACTGAAGTTGGAAGAGACCATATAGTGCAGCCTAGAATCCACAGAAATCTTTGCCTAACATATACCAATCCAGGGTAGAAGCCTGAATTGTTAACTGACAGGATGAATTAGGTTGTAAATTCTGGAACAAAATTAATGAAGGACCAAATGAGACTGTACTTCACCCTAATAATGTGTTTCCATGCCCCAACTCATTCTTTTTTTTGTAGGGGAGAGACTCAGTAAAGATATTCAGTATAAATCTGACTCACAATATTGTGCCTATTCATGCACTGTCTAGAGATCTCTCTCTCTGGCTGTAAGTCAGTTCAAGACATGCCACTGTTACAAAGCTGATAATTTTCCAGGTTTTGTTTTGAAAATTATGAAGTACCAACTAATATTAAGTAACTAAAAAATACTTCCTATCACTGCTTTTACATATTTCGAATATAAATTGTACAGTGAAGTTACTTGTCAGCTAGACGTCTTTCTAGATGCATACTGTCAGTTGATATCCCTTCAGTTTGTCAAGGAGACTGTGATATTATCTGAGGATTATAAAAACGTTGTTAATTTATCTTTGCGGAAAAAAAAAAAAGGTTTATAAAGTAGATATCCATCAGCAAAGTCTTTGTTAAGTTAAGGACACATTTTAAAAGAGCTGATACCAAAAGGTGACCTAGACTGAGCAATAACATGGCAATAACAACATCTACAGTATCTGTAAGGTAGATTAGAGCTGACATATGCTTGGCAAGCAGTCAGATAGATCTGAAAATCCAAATGTTTGAGATAAGCATCCTCAGGCAAACTAGAAATAAAACATATATTTCAGAACTGTTTTTTTTTAATAGAATCAGGTGAAGTGCAGAGTGATAGGGTGTTGTAGTCAGATAGGGTGCTATATTTAATCTTTCCTCTTTAGGTGTGGCATTTGCTTAAAGAATTAGAGGTAGACTTTGTCCATAAACAGTATACAAAGCTAAGCTTCCCATGTTTCCTAACTTTATTGCAATGTGATTTTAAATTTATTTTGTTTTAATTGATTTTTTTTGTTTTAATTGAAGCGTTCTTATCCAGAAAATTGCAGCTGTTGATGCATAATTAGAAAATGTAGTATATATTCTAGATGTGTAATATAATGGTTTTAGCTGCAAAATGAAGACAGATATTCTTAGCAGAGACAGAAAGAGAAACTTACTGCAGTATTTTAAGTCTTATTTTCTTAGAATACCAGATAAAACACTTTAAAGAAGGCAGACAAAATTAGTACCATGCCATAGGACTGCTGAATAGACCTTAAGATGTACATTCTTTGTGTATGGAGGGGGCCGTAAAAGATCTATCTAACAGTGTAGTTTTTGCTAACACATTTTTATTTTCCATCTTTATTATTCTGTGGAGGCTGAGTTTAAAAGTGGGACAGATCATTGTCTTTTTGGATCCTATAAAGCTTCCAACAGAAACCCCCAGAAGTATTGGTGTTCCTTGCACATGTCTACACTGCAGACTGAATTGCATTAAATGAATTGTTCCAAGAATGCAAAGCAAATGAGCTGTTTCATCAGAGAGTAATTGCACCACAGCTCAGAGCAGTTTAATGCCCTCTTTTGAGAACAGGAGTTGATACACAGTGTGATGGATGGTAAAGCTATTAAATCTGTTTATTCCAGGTCTTCTAATGAGTTCACACCAATGAGTGTGAAGCTATGCAATAGGGGGTCACCTTGTCTTAGGTAATACACATCAGATCAGGAGCTAACTTCTAACGAGAAAAAAGTATTATATCTTCACTGTTATGCTTAAAGAAGCTTTTAAATGACAGAGTGAAGAAGCACTCAGTGACATAGGAAGGAGATGCCCTTAGCAGGAGCAGAGAGTGGCAGATAGATTGATACAGGGCCAGCTTACAAGAGGCTGAAAATCAAGTCCTACAGGGAACCAGGGAGAGTTCAGAAGAGTTTATCAACCCAAAGTTGCTGGAAACTGGTTGTCAGGAGAAAGGGACCAGCACTGAAATGTAAGCAAAATATAGATTTCTACTAAAACCTTTTACTTAAGCTATGCCATACCAAACAGTGCATATTTTCTCTCCATATAGCTATCATGATCAAATCTGTGTAATTACATCCCCTAAAGGCATACATTTAGAGGCCAGAAAATTTTAAATCTTTCATTACCTTACTTCAACAAAAAGAAAGTATGAGACATTCCCATTGCAATGCCAACTTAATTTTACCAGTTTGACGTTCCAGATGGAAGCGCTGAGTCTGGCTGGGATGGAGCTAATTTTCTTGATAGTAGTTCTTACGGTGTTATGTTTTGTATTTGTGCTAAAAGAGTGTTGACAACATATTGACTTTTAGCTGTTGCTGAACAGTGTTTGCACTGTTTCACGGCTTACTCTGTTTCTCATCTTACCCTCCAGAGATTAGGCTGAGGGTGAGCAAGAAGCTGCAAAGGGACAAAAGCAGGGTGGCTGACCTGAACTGAACAAAGGGGTATCCAATATCATATGATATCATGCTTACTAATAAAATCTGGGAAAAGGAATAAGGGTAGACATTTCCAGTTGCAACATTTATCTTTCCTTCTGTCCTGGAAAGGCCTAAACACCTGCCTGCCTGTGAGAAGTAATGAATGAATTCCTTCTTTTGCTTTGTTTGCACACACAGCTTTATTTCGCTAATTAAACTCTTGACCCATGAGTTTTTCTTCATTTTGCCCTTCAAATTATCTCTCCTTTATCCCAACAAGATGGAGTGACTGTGCAACTCAGTGTGGGCTTACCTGTTTGCTGAGGTCAACACACCACAGTTAAAGACAAATTTTCTGTTTCAGCAGTTAGGATAAATCTGGTACCCAAAAATAGATGTCTGCTCCATTAAGTCAAATGCTGCCAAACATACATAAACCAAGTCCTGAAAACAACGGTTCCGTGTTATAAGTACAGAATACGTTTGATGCATGTTGAATATTGTATCTTCCCCTCTACTCACCCCTGATGAGGCCACACTTGGAATGCTGTGTTGAGTTCATAGAATCATAGAATAGTTTGGGTTAGAAGGGTTCATCTAGTTTCAACCTCTCTGCCATGGGCAGGGACACATCCCACTAGATCAGCCTGTCCAAGGCCCCATCAGGCCTGGTCTTGAACTTCCAGGGATGGGGCATCCACAGCTTCCCTGAGTAACCTGTTCCAGTGCCTCACCTCTCCCATTGTTAAGAAATTCCTCCTTGTGTCTAGTCTAAATCTGCCCCTCTCCAGTTTATAACCATGGCCCCTAGCCCTATCATTACATTCCTTTGTAAAAAGTCCCTCCCCAGCTTTCTTGTACACTCCCCTCAGGTACTGGAAGGTCGCTATAAGGTCTCGCTTGGAGCCTTCTCTTCTCCAGCCTGAACAACCCCAACCCTCTCAGCCTGTCCTCGTATGGGAGGTGGTAAGCCCTCTGATCATACTTGTAGCCCTCCTCTGGACCCATTCCAACAGCTCTATATCCTTTGTATGTTGAGGATTCCAACACTGGACACAATACTCCAGATGAAGTCTCACAAGAGAGGAATAGAGGGGCAGAATCACCTCTCTTGATCTGCTTGTCATGCTTCTTTGAATGCAGCCCAGGACACAGTTGGCCTTCTGCGCTGCAAGCGCTCATTGTCAACTCATGTCAAGCTCCTAATCAGTCAGCACCCCCAAGTCCTTCTTCACAGGGCTGCTCTCAATCTTGTTGTCTCCCGTCTTGTATCGAAGCCACAGATTGCCCCAGCCCAGATTTAGGACCTTACACTTGGCCTTGTTGAACCTCATGAGGTTCTCACAGGCCCACTTCTCCAGCTAGTCCAGGTCTCTCTGGATGACATTCCATCCTCCACTGTGGCAACTACACCACTCAGCTTGGTGTCATCTGCAAACTTGCTGTGGGTACACTAAATCTCATTATCTATATCATTGATGAAGACATTAAACAGCACTTGTCCCAGTACGAACCACTGAGGTTCTCCATCTGGACACCAAGACATTGACCACTGCTCTCTGAATAAGGCCATCTGACCAATTTCTTATCCACCGAACAGTCCACTCATCATATCTATGTCTCTCCAATGTAGTGAGAAGGATGTCGTGGGGGACTGTGTCCAAGGCTTTACAGAAGTTCAGATAGATCACATCTGTTGGTGTTCCTCTGCCCACTGCTGCTGTTACCCCATCATAGAAAGCCACTGAGTTTGTCATAAAGGATTTGCTCCTGGTGAAGCCATGCTGCCTGCCATTAATCACCTCCCTGTCCTCCACTTCCTTGAGCATAGCTTCTAGGAGAATCTGTTCCATGATCTTCCCAGGCACAGAGGTGAGACTGACAGGTCAATAGTCCCCAGGGTCGTCTTTTCTACCCTTTTAAAAAGTGGGCACAATGTTACCCTTCTTCCAGTTACCAAGGACTTCTCCTGATTGTGATACTTTTCAAATATTATGGAGAGCAACTTGGCAACCACATCAGTCAATGCCCTCAGGACTCTGAGATGCGTCTCATCAGGTCCCATAGACTTATATATGCTCAGGTTCCTCAGATGATCAAAAACCCGATCATCCCCTACAGTGGAAGGGGCTTTACTCCCCTGGTACCCATCCTGTTGTCCACTGACCAAGGAGGTGTGAGGAGAGTGTTGTCAGTGAAAACTGAGGCAAAAAGTTGCTGAGTACATCAGCCTTCTTCTCGTCTGTTTATATGAGGTCACCATTTTCATCTGTCAGTGGGGATGCATACTCTTTAATCTTCCTTTTCTGACTGATGGACCTGTAGAAGTCCTTCTTGTTGGTCTTCACTTCCTTTGCCAAGTTCAACTCCAGCTGTGCCTTGGCCTTCCTGTCCCCATCCCTACACAAACAGACAGAGTCCCTATACACTTCCCGGTTCTGGGTTTCTCAGTAAGAGAGACATAGTCAAGTGCAAGGTCCTGCACCTGGCAAGCCCTGATATCAATACAGTCTGGGAGATGAAAGGATTGAGAGCAATAATGCACAGAGGAACTTGGGGTACTTGTGTAAGAAACTTCGACATGAGCCAACAATGTGTGCTTGTGGCCCAGAAAGCCAACCGTATCCTTGACTACATCAAAAGAAACATGTCCAGCATGTCAATAGATACGATTCTGCCCTTCTACCCCTCTGTGTTTTTTTAGGCTGGAGAAAGGAAGGCTCTGGAGAGACCTTATTGAGGCCTTTCAGTACTTAAAGGTGGCTTATAAGGAAGATGGCCACAAATTTCTTACCAAGGTCTGCTGCAGTAAGACAAGCGGTAACGCTTTTAAACTAGAAGAGAGTAGATTCAGAGTAGCAATAAGGAAGAAATTTTTTTACATGACAGTGGTAAAAACTGGAACAAATCACCCAAAGCAGTGGTAGAAGTCCCATCCCCATTCAAGGTCAATCTGGATGGGGCTCTGTGTAAGAAGGTCTAGTGGAAGATGCTCCTGCTTGTAGCAGGGGTGTTGGACTAGATGACCTTAAAAGGTCTTTTCCAGCCCAAACTATTCTATGACTATATGGATATACTGCAGAGAGTCCAATGATGGGCCTCAAAGATGACTAACAGATTAGAGCATCTCACCTATGAGAAAAGGTTCAGAGCTGCAAATATTAGTGCTGGAGAAGAGAAGACTTAGGGGGGAATTTTTTTAATATGTATAAATAATTGAAGGGAGAGTACAAAGAGGGTGGAGACAGGCTCTTTTCAGTAATACCTAGTGACAAGATGAGAGGCAACAGGCACAAACTGGAACACAGCAGGTTCTGTCTAAATATCAGGAAATATTTTTTCAGTGTGAGAGTCACTGAGCAGCAGCACAGGTGACC
The DNA here is from genome assembly GCF_017976375.1 of Cuculus canorus. Classification (NCBI taxonomy): domain Eukaryota; kingdom Metazoa; phylum Chordata; class Aves; order Cuculiformes; family Cuculidae; genus Cuculus; species Cuculus canorus. The sequence continues at coordinate 37,864,682 of NC_071401.1, forward strand.
CAGGAACTTAGTGGATAGCCGTTCTTGGAGATATTCAAAAGCCATCTAGACAGAACTCTGGCTCTAAAGGTCCCTGCTTGAGAAGGAAGGTTTGACTGGACAACTTCCAACGGTCTCTTGACAGCAACAAACAATGAATCATAGAATCATAGGGGTTGGAAAGGACCTTATCATCTAGTCTAAAATCCTTGCTAAAGCAAATTCACCTACAGCATGCTACACAGGAACATGTGCAAGTAGGTTTTGAATATTTCCAGAGAAGTAGACTCCACAATTTCCTTTGGCAGCCTGTGAAAATGCCCTGTCACCCTCACAATAAAGAAATTTTTCCTCATGTTGATGTGGAATTGCCTGTATTCCAGTTTGTGCCCATTGTCCTTTGTCCTGTTGCTAGATACCACTTAAAAGAGTCTGGCCTCATCTTCTTGACACCTGTCCTTTGGATATTTATAAGCATTGATAAGATGCCCCTCCCAGTCTTCTGTTTTCTGGGCTAAACAGACTGAACTCACTCACTCTTCTCCTCATAAGAGAGATGCTCCAGTCCCCTGATCATGACGACCTCATGTAGAGACGTATTCATGAAAAGACAGCTTCTACCAAAAAAACTATTCACTTCTCTTATCCATATAAATGTGAAACACCTGTCTACTGTTTAAGTAGTGGATGCTGCTGCTATTTTTGCACCATCCCCTATGGTAACTAACATCAAACATTCCTATTCAAAAAACAATGGCAATATTAAACCACAAGAAACCTTCGTAAGCATATATTTAACATTTTTTAATGTATATATGCATATAATTTTCTAAAGTAAATGAAGTAGAATTCTGAGGCCACTGAAGGCTATTACAAAATTCATACTCGTTTCCTTGAAAATAGAATGTTTTTCTCTGGTTTCTCATCAAAGTTAGTCATTGTAATTTATTAGGAATATTTTTGCCTTTTTGAAGGACAGAAAAGAAAGAATAAAGTCCAGAAATAAAAAGAAGATATTAGACTTTCAATTGATGAGCTGATCTGCATACCAAGGGAAAGCAGTTAATCTCCACAGAGTTAAAATGGATCAGAGTGCATGCAGTTGAGGTTTACAAAAGCTTAACAGAAGTAATAGTGTGAATACAAATCTATTTTTGAGTGAAAGGAAGCTACCAAAAGTAATAAAGTAGGAGTCGTTAGGCTAAGGTACGCACACTGGAAAACATTTTCCTACAGGAAGTTAAAATTTTAACACAATTAATATTGATAAAAGGAATTTTTGAAGTATCATTCTTAGCTCAGATTTCCTTAATTTTCATAGAATCATAGAATCACTAAGTTGGAAAAGACCTCGAGATATCAGCGGCAACAGTACTTGTCCACTACTAAATCATATCCCTAAACACTTCATTTGCCTGCCTTTTAAACACCTCCAGGAATGGTGACTCAACCACCTCCTTGGGCAGCCTCTTCCAGTGCTTGATAACCCTTCCTGTGAAGAAGTTTTTCCTAATATCCAGTCTGAACCTCTCCTGGCTCAGCTTGAGGCCATTCTGTCTCATCCTACCACCTGTCACTTGGGCAAAGAGAGCAACACCCACCTCTCCACAACCTCTTTCAGGTAGTTGTAGACAGTGATAAAGTCTCCCCTCAGCCTTTTCTTCTCTAGCCTAAACAACTCCAGTTCCTTCAACTGCTCGTCGTAAGAATTCTTCTCCAATGGAGACACTTCCAATGAAAGAATCTTTTAAGCATTCTTAATTTAAATTATTTTTTAAGACAAGATTAATATGAAAGATAATTATAGAAAATAATTTTAATGTCTTGAATACCGTAGATTAGGGTTTTACAAATTCCTGAGGCTGTGGAAAGCCCCTCACACAAATCCTCATTAGAGTTTGGTATACCTGAGACTGGAACTTGTCATACTGAAAAGTCTGTGAAGATTTGATTTAAGAGAAATTACAGAAATTTCACAAACATTTATGAAAAAATAACATGGAAAAAATAAAATTCAGTGCACTACAGGTAGAAATGTTGTATTTCAGCAGATTGTTCTCTAGCTTATCTAGCGCCACAGAGTTTCAAGGCTTGGTCACTCCATCTGTAACTTGTAAATATGTATGTTTCATTGCAAAGATTAAAAATCATTCTGAATTTAAGATGAGATTACAATAATAAGGATAAGCACAAGAGAAATTTTGTCAGAAAAGTAGAACAAAAGATGACATCTGACATTGCATCTTTGAAATTTGATTAGGTTGAAGTAGTTTTGTATATTAAAAAGTCTGTTTCTGGAGGGAGATATCAGTTTGGACATGAGATTCTACCAGCTATATACTAGAAGGGACAAATGAACTATGTGGCTCCTTGTGAAGAGGGAGCCTCCATCCTTTTTGTAGCTGTCCTTTAAGTACTGGAATACTGATGAGGCCCTTCCTGAACCTACTGTTCTTCAGGAAGAAAAGACTTAACTCCTTCAGTGACATACTGCTACCTCATGTTCACCTTGTTGTCCACAAGGACCTCCAGATCCCTTTCAGCAAAGCTAGTCTTCAATCACACAGAACTTAGCCTGCATTGGCTTTCTTGGCTTATTTGTCTTATTTTGCCCCCAGTGTAGGATTTTGCACCTGCCATTACTAAACTTCATCCTTCACACTGAAGAAAAAATAATTCAAATTTTACATTTTTTCACTCTGTGGAGTAGTAATTTGTGGGGAAATGAACAAACAAACAACCTAACAAACAAACAAAACTAAACTGTGCGCTTGAAAAAAAAAGTAGTATCTCTACAGCTGTTTATTTCAGAACAATATACAACATTTGACAATCTAAATTTTATTTTATAACCAGTAGAAAATAAAATCTCTGGAAAAATATGTTTTTAAATATTTGTTTATGCTGAAATCAAAAGTTGATATTATCTATATTTTTAACTCCCTTTAATAAGAATTTTTCATTTCACTCTACATATCAAACCATGACATCCCATGAGAAAGTAGGCAGTTCAATTTTTATATTTCTCTAAAAATGCCATTTACTGTTTAAACCTTATATAAACATACATAAAGTTACTTATCCTTTGTTTTCAATGTTAACATTTCATTTGTTGAAATCCAATCCAATCTAGGAAATGCTGAACAATGTCCATGTACTTATTCTAATTTTCTTTGTTACTCATTAGATGGTTTCAGAACAACTCTCTTAAATTATATAAACTCAGAATTATCATATGTCATTAGTCTATAGATCATTGCTATTAATTTTCAAAATTAGATACATAGTTTAATATGTTGAAATCTACATTCCTAACAAGCTGACCATTTATTAGACAGGATAATGTTGTAAGAATAAATTGAATCTCAGCAATCATAATGAATAGGAAAGCATGCTGAAGTTAGCCTTTACAGAAATTCTAAATCAGAGAAATTTGTTCTATCATCACTCATCCACCCAAAGAGTAGTTTCTATAGAAGCTGAGCCTCTTAGATCTCAAGAGTTACTTTGGGACACATTCACTGCAACCCTCTTCTGACGAGCTGTGCTTTGGAGAGGATGACTCCAGACAGGCCGTATAACCCTCATAATGGTTGGTGATTTATAGGTATTTAATGTTGCCTTTCATTCTGGTAGGAAAATGATTTCAATCTACAAGTCTGCAGTAGCAAAGAATAATGATTTCTGTTCCTGTTTCCAATAACAGTAAGTGTAATTTCTTATAATACAGCAAAGCACAATTAATTCACTACAGTATAGGTAGAAGTGCATAAATAAATTGACTGATTATTCTAAACTTGGACCAGAAAGGGAGAAAAATTCCAAATCCTTTCTGTTGTCTACATTAGAAAATATACATGCCATTTTCTGTGTTCTAAAAGCCCTGCCTCTATGTGAAAGCCTTTGAACAATGATTCCTTTAAAAAAAAAGATTCCAAAAATTTACTGCTGAGCATGATAATAGAATCATGGAATAGTTTTTGTTGAAGGAAACTAAAAGATCATCTATTTCCAAGCCCCCTGCCATGGACAGTGGCATCTCTCACTAGATCAGGCTGCTCTAGACCACATCCAGCCTGGCTTTGAACATGTTGTGGTATGGAATATCCCTTTGATTAGTTCAGGCCAGCTCTCCCACCATTATTCTGTTTCCTGGGAGTGGGGCAGAGTGAGAAACAGAGAAGCCCTTGACACCATGCAAGCAGTGCTCTAGAGCAACAAAAACACTTACGTTATCACTGTTATTTTAGTCACAAATCTAAAGCACGGCTCCGTACAGGATGCAATGAAGAAAATTAACTCCATCCGAGTCAGATCAAGAGAACGCAGATTATCAGTTGTGTTGATTATGTGCCTGAAAGTATTTTACATACAAATAAATATTGAACTTCTGAACCAGCACTGGGAAATCTGCAGCAGTAATAGAAGTATTAATAGGAGCATGTACATCCTGCATAGTACATTTGCAGAGATATGCTGTCTCTTGCGATTCTTAGTCCTTAAAGTGCTTTTCATGCATCGGTCCCAAAGCACTTTGTATAGCATACAGACTATAAAATGGATCCTCAGCTGATGATCAAACTGAGATAGAGCTTTCCAAAGTCTGTAGCAGTGGAAAGAGAAAGAATTAAAACTTAGATCCTGAATAGGCACCACCTACTATGAGCACACCTGAATTAAAGTTTTAATATAGATCAGGAGGAAGATTTCAAAGCACTCTCCTTATTGCCAGTCCCTGCCAAAATTATTTCTTTTTATCAGAAAGCATTTTCTTTGCAGAGAAAATGGATTTCTTTCAGAGAAAACCGAATTGGCAGATGTCTTGCAAGAGTGCCCTGAATGTGCTTCAGCTGCAAATGGACTTTCTGTCCATAGGATCAAATTGAAACTACTCTGAAAGAGAATACCATGAGATATATCCCATGTGACAATTATATCTTCTATAATTTTTTTTGCTCTACACATTAACTTCTTTTTGTCTACATTGATTTCAAAAGTAGCAGTTGACTATGTCACTGGCGAATAACACACTGCAGATAATTTCAGCTAACTATATTTTATTTATGTTCTTAAAATATCTTCTAGAATCCCTCTCCCTCCCTCCCTTTCCCTCTCTCAGGCACATATACACATGTAATCACATCTCCCCATTTTCTTGAACTGAGGACAGCAAAAGACTTAAAATACTTTCAGTCCTTACAGTTAACATTTTATCAGAACACAGATGCTATAAAAAAGAATGAGAAAGATAGGAATAACTCTTTGATTGCAGTCATTAAATATGAAACTTTCTTCTTTCCCACTGTGCCATTGCAATGACTTTGAATTTTTTTTTCTTCTATTGCTTCTTCCAGTCCAACAATTTCCAGTAGCTTGCTGGGCTGAATAAACTTCACAGAATTTGTAGGAAAGTATCTTTTGTTATCTGTGAGGTTTGTCTTTGGTCTGTTCTCTAATTGCAGACAGATTCCTATTCCTTTGAGGGTCTTCAAAGCTCCATGGCAATCTCCTTAATTTCCAGTTTTCTCTCTCTGACAGTTCAGACATCTCTTTCCAGACATACACATACATATACACAAATCTGAACTTGGTCAGTTTTGTTTAGGAAGGAAATTTCTCATTTCTGCTAGACCTGGTCATTGAGCAAGAATAGATCAGTCAGGACAAGGTGTTGAAAATGATTTATTTTTATTAAAATACACATTTAGATAAAACTGTGACTTAACAGAGTTTGATGGCAATCACTATTATTTACCACATGTAGGAAACACAGAGAAAAATTGGTCTGTATGTCTTTTGTATCTAAATGATTATATATGCACACACGATTCCTTATGTCACTTGGCTAGTATTTCAAAGTTTCATCATGGTCATTCCCAGTTCAATTACCTCTTCTGTGGCCATCCAGCATTTGTGCTGAGCTTGAATCCAAGGTTTCACAAAGCAAACTCTCAGAAATAGGATTTTATAAAATAAAGAACAGAAGGGTACTGAAGCATTGTTGACTCTGGGGAGAGAGAGGTCGACATGAGCAAAGAAATCCCTAGGTAATTATACTCTTACAGACTACTTACCTGCCACTCATATGATGGTTTGTTCCAGTAGTAATATTTGGGTCTGAGAACTTCTTGTTCTATGTTTGATTTCTTCGCTGTCTTTCAGATGGCTTATTATCTTGTCTTAGTTGCAGTTGTTGTTGATGATCTGTGTCCTTGTAACCTCTATATCTTCTGATTTCCTTGCCTCTGGACAACCTGTTTTGACTAAGTAAGTTGTTCATGTTGGGAAAACTTTAACTGGAAATTCACAGCTTATGGCCTAATGCTTCAGTGGGTCTGGTTACTAATGCCAAGACTGCTAAGCAAACAGCATACTAAGTCACACAATACTGTAACTCTAAATTATTTGTTCTATTTAAAATATTACTTATTTAAGCTAAATAACTAATCCCTGCTAAAGACTTGCAGTTTGGTTGAAGGATTCAAATGGGGCTCATCTGTGTTCAATTGTTGGTAAAAGATCTCACTGATTCAAGGAGCACTCTTGAGAGGCATCCCAGCACAGGAGGAGAGCATCACCATGCAGCCACACTGCCTAGATGGGAAAACTCAACGCTCACTTAGGCTGTTGTATTTATTGCGATAAAACTGCTTGGCTGGTAATCAAATTGCATACTATAGGAGAGGCATGCAAAGGCCCCTTATACCCACAGCTTACTGGTTTTCATTGTGTCACTCGCTCCTTGTGGGTTTCCTAGATGGGTTCTTGTACCAGCTATGGCCTTTTCTTCCTCTGGAGCCTGAACAAAACTCCTGCTAGTTTGGTTAAGAAAGGAGGGAGAGGTTTGTGTTGAGTGCATCCATCACACAAGGTAAATGCGAAGTCTTTTGAGTTGCTGCGCAATTCACGGTGTTTTGGTTTGCTACACTCAGTTGACAAAATACAGTATTTACACTGTATAATAGTAGCTTTCAACTTCTTTGATCCTCTTTGAGAAGTCTTGAATAAAAGACATATAGGTCAAATCAGTCGACCTCAACTCAAGTAAATTAGAGTAAGCTGAATAGCACAAATGAAAGCTTGTTCAATAGAAAGAAAAACAAGTTATCACTGTTTCTAGCAAACCCAGAAGGTATTTACAGTAGATCTGAGAAAACTGTGGGAGTATTTAATTAAAATCACTCATTATATCTTTTCAGCTCTCTCAAAAATAAGACTGTTATTATTTTAGCTGTATTACAGTCAGCGGCAGTGTAATTATCATCATTAAACAATGTCTTTGTTGAACTCTAAAAATGTATGACAGTAAGAAGTCTTGAATACATGATGTCAGGAATTAACTATTTGATGACCATGCTCTTTAAAGTGATGGGTAATTGCTAACGAGTATGTCAGTGGAATTCAGTATGTGAGAACGGTCCCAAATCACGGTATTTGGAATGTTGTATGTTAAGCATGTCATGTCATCACCACTTTCTGACACCTCTGTCTTCCTGTGGACTACAAAAAGTTATCATATTTGTCAAGATATGACCTAGTAAGGCCGTTGTGCAATAAACCTTTTGGAAGTGTTACGGCTCTGAGGGCATTCACAGGCTGACTGTCCCTGGCCTGCCCCTGGAGCTCTTGGTACCTCACACATGGTCCAGGACTTCTCATACCTGTCAGTCCCTCCATGTTGTGACAGTAAGAGGCAGTAATGGTCAGGCATCATCTTTCTTTCTCCACCCTATATGAAATTGTTTCTGTGGAAGGAATCATACAATCATTAGACTGGAAAAGACCTTTGAGATCTTGAACTCATGGCCTCAAGCTGCGTCAGGGAAGGTTCAGACTGGATATCAGGAAAATAATTCCCAGAAAGGGTTGCCAGGTACTGGAACAGGCTGCCCAGGGAGGTGGTTGAGTCACCATCCCTGGAGGTATTTAAAAGACAGGTAGACGAGCTGCTCGGGAACCCGGTTTATTGGCAGATAGGAATGGTTGGACTTGATGATCCAGAAGGTCTTTTCCAGCCTAGTGATTCTATGATTCTATGAACTTCAATGGCACCTGTCCACTACTGAATCATGTCCCCAAGCACCTCATCTACCTGCCTTTTAAACACCCCCAGGGATGGTGACTCAACCACCTCCCTGGGTAGCCTGTTCCAGTGTTTCACAACCTTTTCTGTGAAGAAACTTTTCCCTAATGTCCAATCTAAACTTCCATGACATGGTTTAAGGCCATTCCCTGTTGTCCTATTACTTATCACTCGGGAGAAGAGACCAACACCCAACCTCCCTACAATCTCCTTTTAGGTAGTTGTAGAGTGCAATAAGCCTCTCGTCGCTAGGCTAAACATCCCTAGTTCTCTCAGCCACTCCTCATGAGACTTGTTCTCCAGTCCCTTCACCAGCTTCGTAGCTCTTCTCTGGACATGCTCCAGGAGCTCAATGTCTTTCTTATAGTGAGGTGCCCAAAACTGAACACAGTATTTGATGTGTGGCCTCATGAGTACTGCGTACAGGAGGAGAATCACTTCCCTGATCCTGCTGGCCACACCATTTCTGATTCAAGCCAAGATGCTATTGGCCTTTTTGGCCACCTGGGCACACTGTTGGCTCATGTTCAGTTGGCTGTCAACTAACATCCCCAGGTCTTTCTCTGTCAGGCAGCTTTCCATTCACTCTTCCCCAAGCCTGTAGAACTGCATAGTGTTTTTGTGTCCCAAGTATAAGACTCTGCACTTGGCCTCATTAAGCCTCAGCCCACTGGTCTCAGGCCATTGACCCAGCCTGTTCAGATCCCTCTTTAGAGCCTCCCTACCCTCCAGCAGATCGACACTTCCTCCCAGTTTAGTGCCATCCACAAACTTGCTAAGGGTGCACTCGATCCCCTCATGCAAGTTGTTGATAAAGGTACTGAACAGCTTTGGGCCCAGCACCAAGCCCAATGTGCTGTGAGATGGAACCCAAAATGACCTGCTCCATGACCTTCCCTGTCAGTGAAGTCAGACTGACAGGCTTGTAGTTTCCTGGATCCTCTCTCTGGCCCTTCTTCTAAATAGGTGCAACGTCTTCCAGCCTCCAGTCAAGTGGAATTTCCCCAGTCAGCCAGGACTGCTAGTAGATGATGGAAAGGGATTTGGTGAGAACATCCACCAGCTCCTGTAATACTTGGGTGAATTCCATCCAGACGTATGAATATCTAATTTGCCTAGCAGATCTCTAACCATTACTTTTTGGATCAGGGGAGCTTTGTTCTGCTCTTCTTCACTGTCTACTGGCCTGCAAGGTTGAGTACCCAGGGAACATATTACTTTTCTATTAAAGACTTGGGCAAAGAAGGCATTAAGCACCTCAGCCTTATCCTTCTCCTTTTTCACTATTGTTCCCCCTTCATCCGTAACTACATAAGCAAGGGGTCTTCATTCCAGAAGAGAGACGAGTTAATCGAGTGTGCAATTTGTTTTCCTGAGCTCTACGGAGGAGATGGGAAGAGACAGACTGTTCACTCTGTCTTCTAGTGCAAGGACTAAAAAGCATCAAAAAAGTTAGGAGTTAGATCCTGTAAAGACCAACTTTTTTACTTGTATTGTTGTCTTAAACATTGTCTGAGGCCTGTCTGTCTGTGTCCTTGTCTGTGGCACCGGCAAGGAGCAGGCTGCTACAGTGGGGAGAGAAGGTGTGGCAGCAGGCGCTCCTCCCTTCCTTTCCCCTTCCCCTGTCCAGATGGGCTCACTGTTCTAAGTGAGCTGCTATAGCAGGGGGGAAGAGGCACAGCACCAGGCACTGTGCCCCCAGCCCCCATTCTCCCACAACTGGATTAGCCTTATAAAAAGAACTTTGCAAGGAGGCATGTGACACATGCCCACCAGTCTCAATCAGACCAGCCTGGACCATGCAGCCTTGAAGAATCACTCCTGGAGCTGCTACCAGATGGACCACATGTTCTCCTTTGACTTGCATCATGGTGTGTATGCACATGGAATTAAATCCTAATTGTCTCTTTCTGACCTTGGCTGTGTTCAAGGTATCAGATTGTAATCTGAGCAGACTGAGATCTCTTTTCTGCAACTTTGTGGAGTTACCTCTCAGATGTGCACCCAAGTTTTTGATCTGTTTATTTTGTCTGTATCCAAAATAAATCCTGCATTTTGATTTCACCCTGAGAGAACTTGTTGGTTTCTCTATCACCACAAAGGTACCAAACAAATCTTCTTCAACTGCACAGGCCAAAGCAAAGCCCAAACACTAGTGTCTCAGGAGTGGGGTTCGACAGGTCCAAAGCAGAAGGTGGTAGTTCACAGAAGGTAGTTTTACTGTGTAAGACTGTGCTAAAGAATATCAGTAATACTCATAGTCCACTTGGGTTCAGCTCCCTTAAGTCTTTGAAAATAACTGAAGGCAGAAAGGATATTAGCAGATGTATGTTGTGTAATTGCTTTTGTCTTAATGTTCTCCACCCATTTGCAGACATCTACACTTGCAAGCAAGATACTGAACGAGACCCACCTTTGATCTGATCCACTGTATGACATTTTAATTTTCTCTACCTCATGCACTTAAACATTATACCTTTTGTAAAACTATGAGAAATTAATTTGCAGTGATATCTTTAAACTTTAGATGTTTTCTGATCTCTTCAGTTTTGGCTGGTTTTTTTGGTTTTGGTTTTTGTTTTTTTTTTTATATATCAAAAATTAGAGCAAAACACTAAGGAAAGAATAATAATTAAAAAACCCAAAACCCAAAAAACCAGAAACAGTCTCTGATTCTTATCCAGAATGCATGTCATAAAGAAAAGCTCAGATCTAGATGCAAATGCTAGCATTAATCAGCAGGGCTGCACGGAAGGAAGGCTGTTAAAAAATAATGTCAATCCTGTAAATAATCTGCCATTTTGAGTATTTTTAACATCTATGGATGGTAATAACCTCATTAATATATTAATATATTTACACTTCCAAGGGATTTAATCCTGTTAGGTACTGAGCAGCTTCAGTACATTTTAATATATAAAAAAAAGAAGAGTCTAATCATCTCATATGGCAAATAACTATATCAAATACATGCTGAAATGCTGATATTTCAAAAATTTGTTGATGTATTTAATCAGAAAGTTGCATTATCTTAAATGCACAGACAGACCAGGACCAAGTGTAAAGTAGACTTTGATGCACACATTTTATAAGTTACAAGAAATAACTCAATCTATACCACTTTACACATGGGGAAATACTGATATTTGTATGCTAATGAATTGCAGAACTGCTGGTAAAATCCCAACTGTTTGCCTGCCTTGTAGAGTTTAGAACTACCATCAATCACCTTCTTTCCTTTCTAAACATTTCATTTAAATGACATTTTCTCTATATTTTGCATTATTCTTGTGTTTTGCCTTGTGATAGAACTAAAATTTTTTGTTTTCCCTATCCCTCAGTTCTGTCAGTTAGCCATAACTGGAGATGGCACTAAATAAGTTAGACTGCAATTCTGAAAGTATACAACAAATCTGAAGGATATTGTTTTCTGAATTAATAAAAAATGAGACAAATGGAAATGGAATTCACAAAAATGTCTTCAGTTTCACAAATCTATATTTGGATAGAATGCTTCTTCGTTATTCCTTACTTACATTCTCACTCCTTATTTCCCTTTTGAGGAAAACATTAATGCATTACACAAACAAAATCAAATAGAAATTGAACATTCAAGACAACATAAGATAATCCATAGTTTATATAACTGAAATACATCATGCAATCTATCATTTAATTGGGAATGCATATATGCCTGCCATTTATTCCATCATACTTTGAAGCAAAGCCTTTAGGGTCATCTTTTACTCATTCTCTGCAGTCTAAATAAACTTCTGTATTTAAAGCTGTAAATAAATGTCAAAATTCTTTCCACTGTCATAGATTACATTCTAAATAGATCTCTAAAATAAGTTAAAGAACAATGAGAGCATATGTATGGCTGTAGGTAGAATATGTGGAGATTGATAATATTTTAAACATATTTTTTGCATGTCTATTAAATGATACTTATATATAATAATTGCTTCAGTTATCATAGACTCGTATAATTATTGATATTGGAAGGGACCTCAGGAAGGTATCTGTCCCAGCTGTCTGCTTGAAGTTTTATCATTTATTTTTTTGATCAGGTTGTTTGGGGTCTTGTTTTAAATATTTCCAGGAGTTAATTTTCTGCAATCTGTCTGTCTTCACTAACCCCCTAAACTGAAGGATAAAGTTCAAACTACTTATTTTCACCACTACCAGTGCAAGCTTCCACAAGCATTGGAATGATTCAAGGTAGAACTAAAGTTTCAGTGTTTATACAGTAATGATTTTATAGTAAATATTCTAATGTTTTTTGAGGTTTCTCTTATCCAATATTAACTTCTTTTTACATAATTGCTGTGTGTTCTTCAGCTATTACTTTGATTACCAATAAATGAATTTCGGTGTCAAAAATAAAAACAAAAGTTTTAAATAATAAAGTTCGATACTTAAGGATTCATATCATTAACATATTTTATAAAGGTTCTGCTAATACTTAACCTTTTCCAGTCATTATTGTCATTTGTCAAGTTGTCTTATGTGAGTGATTCTCCATATCAATAATAATTATTATTACAGTTTCCTTGCTTATCAGGTACTCTTTCCTGATATTTGTCCCTGTCCTAGTTGGAATTCGCTCAGCAGGCAGTTTTCCTAACATTTTTTTCTAGTTGTGCATAAAATTTATCTAGTCAAAGATACATTTTTTTAACTGAAATTTCATCTACATATACAAAATCAGCAAGAAGGATGAGTCAGAATGACATGATGGATGATGAGCTTATGTAATGTTGTCACTTAAATCTCAAGGAATAAACTGAAAGATGGATACTGTAATTAAATTTTCTAATTAGTAAACCTATCTGATGTGCCTATAAGCATAATATTAAAAAGTTGTGGCTTTATATATATAACTTTTCTAGTCCTTTATTTTATACAATTGTACTGAAGAAGTGCAGACTGTAAGAGTGAAGAATAAAGGGAAAAAAAAAAATTCTGTTTCCTAATCCATTGTGCTTCCAGCCACTCTAAAATTGTGTAATGTTTTCTCATGTCTAAACTGTAGGTAAATAATATGAGTTTCAGAGGTTGTCAATAGCTCTTTGTTTTTACTTCAGTGGTTTTTATTCTAGTGAACAATAAGAGCATAAATTTTTTTTTTAAAAAAAATAAAAACACCAAGATACCTACTATGATGAAATGAATAACTACAAAGGAATGTAGACAGACACAAATCTATAAGAAATGCCTATATTATATTTCTGACTGGGTTTTGTTATTCTCCTTATGACGGAATTTTTGAGAATCATTTTTTTTTCAGGTATACTTATGTTACACTAAATTTTTTCACAAAATTTAGAGAATACATAAACTGATTATTGCATTCAGTTGAAAAAATGATGCATGACACATTTTGTTCTAAGACTATATTGGGGGCTGGAAATATGGATTTATCACTGTCTTTGTTGCCATGCCTGTTTAGTATCAAATGGTTTTCCCAGTGTGGTGTCATTGTATAACTGGTCTCAGCAAGACTCTCTAACTCCCTTTGCCCAGTCCAAGGTTTCCATCAGTATCCCAGCAATCTTTGTGACCTTGCTTGCCTTTCACACTAGCTTATTCTATTTATACTATATAGCCTCGACATCAAGCTGCAAGACTGCTATCAAGAACAATTCTCATTATAATATTTTTATTCTTAAAGAACATTTAGAAAAAGACCCATGCCCTCAGAGAACTCATGAGATCAAATCAGCTCATAAAAGACTTGTATCAATGTGTCAGGGTATTGTATTTGGATCCAGAGGAAGAATCTCTGTGGTTACTACCAGGTACTTGGTAAGACATTTTACTCTGAGAGTGCTCAGGTACATTCTAAAGCACTGTCATGGTATACATATTAAAAGTAAAGAAATAATTCAAGTCTGCCTTAAAGTCCATGATGCAAAATGTCAGTGTCACGTAAGTGGCTCTTCTCATCTTGCAAAACTGTCTCCTTTTGACTTTACAAACTTTTATTGAAACTCTCTAAGACCTTAACCTAATTAATACAATTTTAAGGAAAGTCAATTCATTAAGCTAAATGAAGGGTGCTTGGATATTAGGAGCTAATAAAAATGTAATAGAAATGGTGCAGGTTTTGTCTAAAAATTGAATAATATATTGGATATTTCTGTCGTCACTGTTTTCTTTTGACTAAAACTGCCAGAACTTCCATTCTTGAATTTAACATCAGAAATAAGTAGAGCCATATTTATCACTTCAGCTAGTTATTTTGAACCAATATGATATAAATTGTTTTATTTTCCTTACTAGCATTATAAATTATTTCATTGACCCCTCCCCCCAAAAAGCTAAAAAAATCACACAAGATCCTATGACTTGCATACTAGACTTTGATAACACAGCAAGTAACACAGATGTTTCGTTGTCAGGAAATATTTTGTGTGTCTAGTATTGTTTTAACCCCACAGCAGAGTTCTAATTCTGTATCAAGTGTAACTGGAGTATGCAGTGTGCAGAGGGTATTTGACACACCAAACAATGACTGTGCTGAGTGGTAAACTGTCACTGGAAGCAGATAAATGTTCATAGCCTTCCAATATGAAAAGTGAGAGGCATAGTCACATCCTTGGAACTTCATCCAGAGTCAAGGTGAGGTTATTGAATGATTGAATCCAGCAAAAAAATGTTGAATATATTTTCTTAGAGTTCCACCTCCAACATATTTTTGCATAACTTTGTAAAGTTTCACCTGGGTATTTTTCATTTCCCCCCAACTCTAGTACTTCACATTCTATTGAGATTAGGAGGACTTATTTTCCTTTGCAAACAGAAAGAAGTTTTTTCTGCTGTGTTCAAATAATACATCTTTTTAGTAGTTTGTTTTGTTTGCTTATATGTTTTTCTTTTTTTCTTTGCTACTTTTGAAACATTAAACATTTAAAAATAACCAACAATAATTTTTCTAATTTGCTGCAATAAATTAAGATCATAGAATCATAAAATAAAAGAACTTTAAAGATCATCTAGTCCAATGCTCTTGCTATGAGTAGAGCCATTCTCTGTTAGATGATTGCAAATGGAATTCAAGAGGGAAAACATAGTTTTCCAGATTCCTTCATCAACAACCCCCATAGCCCTGAAGCCTCTTTTGATTGCCCTTGGACTACACCTTGCGGCTTCAAAGACACCAATAGTATAGTGCAGTCATGCGTAATAGTTCAAGCACCATACCAGGCTAGGAAGTTTCCTAGTAATGTCTTTAACCTCAGCCCCAGGGAGGCAGCAGGGTTTTCTAGTAAGAGGCTCTGTCTGGCATATTGGACCTTTTGTTCCATCTACAACTATAACTTGTCTTTTCTTCCTCACAGAGATGGTCGTGATGCAGGGGGTAGGCCTTTCTGACCTTGGCAACATCTCTGGTGTAGATGGACCGTTATCCACGTCATCCATCAGCTGACCTGCCACATCCAGAGTCTTCTGTGTGTGGTATAGAGGCATTTGGGATGGTGAGGTGGGCAAAGAGGTTTTTCGCCTGCTGCCCTGAGCATGGACTTGCTTCCATTCACTCCTTTTCTTTAATTTACTACCTTTAGTCTGGTGGAGAAGGAACACAAGGTACCCTTGATCTTGCTTTTTTTTTTTTTTTTTTTCCTAATGGTTCTTTTTTTCTGCCTAAGGTAGGGCAGAACATTACTCCACTAGTCTATCTCTTTCTCAGGCTCCTTGACCCTCCTTAACCTTTTTAGTTCCTCTTATAGCTCTGCTACCAGGCTGAGCAGATCATCCACCTGGTCACGTCTCACACAGCGGTTCTTACTATTGCCACCTGCAGATAAACTATATTATCATAAGTGAGGTTGACTTGATAGAGTAGTCCAGCAGTTTCCACTCACTGAATGTAGTTTCAGCTTTTTACCAGATATTAGATCTGAGAACAAAGGATGAGATGATAGCAGTCATATGAAGAAACAAAAAAACTAAATCTCTTTTGATTGTCTTTGTGGTGAAAAAAGGGGACTGGTGAGGAAATAAGGTTTTGCTACACCTTAAAGGAAGTTAATAAAAGCTGGAAGAAGTTTGGGGAGTCAAACGCTGGAACTCAGATAGGATTGAGTTACACTATTGCAGCCTTTGAATACTTACAGAGGGCTTATAAGAAAGATGGGGACAGATTTTTTTAACAGGACCTGATGAGATAAGACAAAGAGTAATGTTTTTAAACTAAAAGAAGGTAGATTCAGACTAGCATGAGACATTGTTTTGAGTAGAATGTCTCAAACATTTACAGCTTGGGTCTATTAGAATGTCCTAGATATTCTCCAGACAGGATGTTCTCTGGCTTGGTTACTGTGACAGTAGGAACTATATTGATGAACAGTGTATAATGAAGATTGGACTTGGTACTCAGAATTTAGTTCCTGAAAGTCAGCCAATTGGAGGAGAGAATAAGTTGTGCTTAACTGATCTGTGGACTTTATGTCTAACATTTTGTGAGTAACCAATGCAAAATACCCTCAGAAACCGCCAGAGACCCCTGTCCAATGCGCTCGGAAAGAAGGCAGGCCACAATCATGCTTCCCCTTGCTTTCAATGCTAATGAGGAGGAACAACGTTGCACAAAACATGCCTCCCTAGGTGACTAGGTATGCGTGCTCACCACCAAAGAAACTTGATGACAGAAGGATATCTCAGAGAATTGCCACTGGAACAAAAGATGTTGATTCTTCCCCTTTCTCCTCCTTCTCCTTCCCCTTCCCCATCCCCTTCCTCTCTTTCTCTTGTCTTTTCTTCTAGAAAACAATGCAAGCTTCCAAATAATCACAGCCATAACCTAGGAAATGTAAAGTAAAATCAATTGTTGAAAAAGATCATTGGTGTCATTTCACCTTAGCTCAAACCAATTAGGACTTAAGAATCTTTTAAGACCCTTTTAAAGAGACCTTAAAACTAGACATTAGGAAGAATTTTTTTTATGATGAGGGTAGTAAAACACTGGGACAGAAAGATGGTAGAGGACTTATCCCTGGAAACATTTGAAATCAGGTTGGATGGAGCTCTGAGCAGAGGCGTTGGACTAGATGACCTTTAAAGGTCCTTTCCAATCCAAATTACTTAATGATTCTATGATTCCTTGCTTCTATGAGTTTGTTTGTGGAAATGATGGAAAGAAACATGGCTGACATCAAGAACAGTAAAATGGGGTGCAGGCTAGTAAAGAATACCGTAATTTTTAGAATTCTTACTTCAAACAGTGGTTTAGAAGGCCTTACTAGCCAAATACTTACTAGCCAAATTGGCAAATATCTACATTTTCTAATTTTTTAGAATCTCAATAGATGTTTGCCCTTTAAAAGTTATTTGGCCTGCTGAATTGATCCCATTCCCTATTTTGGATTAGTCTGAAATTACATTTAGAATACTTAGTGGCAAAATAATGCAAAAATTATATATTGTTTGTGCAAATAATTTTTTGGTAATTAAATCCAAACGAAACTCACTAGTTAAGTTATGATGCTGTTTATAGTCATATGCCAACTTAGATAATTTTAGTAGGAAAAAAACACTAATAGTACCATCAAAATTGTTACACATGTAATTCTCTCTCTCCTTGTGCTACACTCATCATTGCAAATGATCTTTTACGTCCTAGGTTCACCAGTGCTAGTCCTGAGTAAAATGGAGAGGACCTTAGATAACAAAAAGGTAGTAGAGACTAGAATTCTTCTCTGGGGAGGAGTATGATGTTAATTGTTGAAGGCTTTCCCACAGTCTTGCATTTGCTTTGGATTATTTATTTTTTTTTTTTTACATTTTCTGACATATTCTGCTTGCTCACATTTTCTGCATTTGTACCCAAAGTTCAACTACCTCCACACATGAGCTATTAGTTAAAGTTACACAATGCATACCATAATGAAGAGAAAAAACAAATACTGGCTACTCAGTGGCCGTGTACATTTTCTCAGACCTTTGTTATCTGTGACATTCTCAGAGTTAAGCTTCAACAGCTGAGGCAGAAGTTACCTAACTGCTAGAAAATTTCTACCACAAGTAAAAGAAGCTAAAATCAGCTCAGGTCAAAGTAGGACAAGTCCTGACTCTATGTATTGTCAAGTCAATAAATAATCTGAGGCTTTTTACTAGTAATGGAAAAAATCATGCTTATTCCAATTTATATTTATTTACATTGAATACACTAGTCACAATGCTATAGTTTTTCTGACCAAAATCAACTAGTGAATTTTCTAAAAATCTATTCTAGCCATACTTGTCCCAAAATAGAAATATGAAACAAAATTATAACAAAACAATAAAAGAGCAATTATCTTTAACAGTGTAAAACTAATAAATCTAGTCATAAATCTTTTAGATTCTGAAATGTTACTTAACTGATACTAAACACTGCAACATTAGAGGGAGTAATAGAAAAATATTACTGTTTTTTTAACAGGAAAATGGATTTTTGAATTGTTGACAGGAAATGGCTTTGAAATATACCTGAACAGATGTTTAAAATTTCTACTCTCTCACTCCATGCAAAAATTAAGACTTTATGCTCATTGCCAATATAGAGAAGAAAATGGGCAAGAATGCAGTAAAATTATACTCTCTTACTGTCAGTATATCATTATCCACTGTGAGAAACTGCACATGAAATCAGTGGATAAAATGTAAATGGAAGGACATGTTAATACTTACCTGTTTGAGATAACCAGGATTAAAACATCATTCAAATAGTATTTCATTTTAATTGGATTCCCATTGCCAAATATTACATGTATTAGAGGACATTCAGAAAATTGACCATAGTTTTATAAGTTAATTTAGGAATATAAAAAAAATAGCATTATATTTTACAAAGTCTGTTCTCAAAAATAGCTTTACTAACTTGCTAGTTTTATAAAATATATTTCAGACTTACAAAGAAGATTTTACTTTCCAGTTTCACAGAATGTAAAAATTTCAGGAGGGTATTAGAAAATTGCAATATTTGCTGTTTCTCTAATGTTATAGAAACTTTCCTTAGGCTTGTCATTTTGCATGGTAATGATTGCGAAGAGACTGCACAAAAAATCTGTTTGTATATTTAATATAACTACCGCGAGTCAAGTTAATTGTTCTTTTGACTATCATGTTTACCTTTATTTTTAAAGATAATATCTTTATTTTAGGTAAAGTGTGGGTTTGATTATTTCCTCCCCCCAAGGGTTCAAATGATGATATTGTATATTTTGACCATTTCTTCAGAACTTCTATCTATTTGGCTGAAATTTTCTCTTTTCAGAAAAAAAAAAAAAAAACCAAACAAAAAAACAACCATTATATGGGTGGTTGTTGAATGAGAATTTATATCATTAATTTTACGAGGAAAGAAGACCTTACATTGCTGTTCTAAGAAGTTCATATTCATAAGTAGAAAAGAAAACTAGTTCTAGCAGTCTGGATTGGAAATTAAGGCATATGACTACAGACTTCTCCTCTCTCTTGTTTTATTTCTGAAGTGTGAATATCCACCTGTTACATGTGTTGAGGAAACAGAAACAAGAAATATATATTTTAAATTTTTCAAAGAGGTGGGAATGCATCAGCTGCATGTCTGTCACCTTGTGTGGACATAGAGGGAGTCTGTATTACTGGATGGGATTTTTTGAGGTGTGAGATATTCCCAAGTATCAAAAAAAAAAAATCAAGTAATAGGATTCTATGTTACAGTCATTATTTTTCTTCCATAATTTGCTCTTCATTTTGATATAATTTGCATTTTATACACTCTTTCACCTGAGCAGAATCAAATTATAAATCACTAAAACATTATGAAGACTAAGTCCTGTAAGATAAAAAGCATTTTTAATTTAGAAGAAGTTCAATAACTAAGCATAGTCATACTTCACATGAGAAATGTCATCTTAATACATTTTTTCTGTCAGGCCAAATTACTTTGAGAAAACCTTGCTCTTTGACAAAAAGAGATGAACACTAAACTCACTAGCAGACTGAATGTTAGCCTTTGTCTTTCTGTTCATAAAAAGACTGAAAACGCAGATGACTAGTGGAATGTACTAATTTCGTGTTTATTTTCCCTATGTCAAACAAGATGTCTTTGGAAAGGGACATAATTTTCTAACTTTGGAATAAACAAATATATAAACCCCAAGATTTCACTTTTTTTTTCCCCATTTATTTAAGAATATCACAACACACAAACGGTTAATCATTACATCCACTAAAATTTCTGGGTTTGTGTCTCTAAAAGAGAAGCCAGAGTGAAGACAAGAACAAAATGTAGTAGAAGTGATAATTACACCATTTACATACTATGAAATACTGTGGAGAACTACTCGACTCTTTTGTCATATGAAAATGAACTACATGATTAAGAAACTAAATGGTATTCATTGAAATATTTTTTTTAATGCATTGACACTGAGGCTTGTCTGTCAAGTCAATATCTAATACTATATAAGGGTTTAAATATGGCTTTTTATTTAACATGGAGAGAGTGAGTACACAAAACCAAAAGTGGTTTAAATTTTATTATCGTTTTCCTCATTCTTTTGTTTTGCTATAGTCTGAACACTAATTCATGGGCAAGATTTGCAGATATTTCTTTTTTACTTTTTAACTCTTGGCATGTCTTTTTTAAATATATTGTATGATTCCAGCTTTGGGATAAATTGTGCTCCCCTGCTTAGATTTCTTGTTGACAAAAGAATGTGCTCTACTAATTTCTAAGCAGCAGAATAAGACCAGAAAAATAATGTTAGTCGTATTTAAAATTAAGCTTTTTGTCTGGACAGAATGAATCTTATAAGAAAAATTAAAAGCAGACTACAAAAAAACTTGAGATTACAAATCAGGAGTAGAAGAATCCAACTATATGCTTAGATAAGGCAAACCATTACAAATTTTGGCTAGAAAAGAATTACGGTGAAATTACATATCTATAACTACCATTCTGAAT
This sequence comes from Cuculus canorus, assembly GCF_017976375.1. Taxonomy (NCBI): domain Eukaryota; kingdom Metazoa; phylum Chordata; class Aves; order Cuculiformes; family Cuculidae; genus Cuculus; species Cuculus canorus. The sequence goes on from NC_071401.1 coordinate 37,885,681, forward strand.
ATTAAAGAAATTTGCCTCCTGTATGTAGACAAATTCTTTGGCAACAAGTTTATTATGATGATCTTGCTGGATGTTAAAATCCTTGGCACAGGTATTTCACAGGTTTATAGGTGGGGCATAGAGTAGGGTGGGGCTTAGCTCACATAAATGTAAAACAACTTCTTAAAACTAATGCTATTTATAAATAATGATGTTTAGGAGATATTCCAGTAGTAGCACCTTTTTCCTGTTGTCAGACTTTAAAGACATAAAACCATTTGGACTCTGAAAATCAATGTTCCTCACTATAAATAACTTTTTTTTTTTTTTTTCCCTCACCTCCTAAAAAATGCTTTAGATTCTGAAAAACAGTAGATATAAGGTTATAATCCATAGCAACTGAGGAATCTTCTTCTAATAATCTCTCATAGAAAAATCGGAAAAATGTGGTTTATACAAATTTTTAACTAAATTGAGTCTGCAAATTGCTAACTGCATGAAAGGGGTGTGGAGTAAAGTCACCTTGTTTTATAAGAACACTGAAGTACAGCCTTCTATAGGAGGTTGCTATTGTATTCTCTGTATAGTAGATGAAAGGAATGAATACAGGGAATCATGAATGTTTCTCACAACTGAGTTATTCACTTTGGGAGATATTTATTTTTATTACTTATTAACATATTCACTACACTTAGGTGACTCTATCATGAAAGTAATGGCGCAATTTTTTTTGCAATTTTTTTTCCACTACAGAATTAGTGTTTTTTCCTTTTTCTTTTTTCTTCCTAAGGGTCAGTCAGATTAAATAGCTCAATGCTATTGCTTTCTGTAAAATCTCTTTAATAACTTCTTCTTGAATTCCATCATGAACTGTCTAAGTTATTGTTCTACTCAACAGATAAATAAAATTTCAAGTAGGTTTTTTTTGGTGGGGGACAATTTACACATGTAAACTAAACCTATATATTCTTGCTGAGTGGGCTGTATAATGACAAAAGCACATTTATCTCTGTAAATAAGGTGAGAATAATTATTTGCTTTAATTTTATATATAGTTTTATATTTCCAAAAGGACACTAGCCATTTCATTCCTAGCATATGTTAACAGAATTCAGTAGTTAAATTGTTTATGAGAACATGACCCATATCCAGAAAGTATAGCTTTTATTCGTTATTACAAAATGAACTTCTTCTTATGTATCTTTGCTCAGTTTCACATCAAGCTGTTCTTACAAGATGATAGAACAAAATTACTAGCAAAAAGGGGATATGATCAAGAAGAATAAAAAGAATACAGATAGCCTTAGTCTGTCAATAACTTTCATAAGTACATACTTCAAGAGATGATGAATTTGAAAATGACTTACTGTGTTGAAAGGAAAATATAAGCATTTAAGGATAGTTTCCAGATTGGTTTCCTTCCTTTTAACATTTTAACTCACCGAATTTAATCAGAAATTTAATTATTTTCTTTGAGACAAATATAAAATGAATAGAAATAGTTCTGTATTCAAGGAGGGTGCTAATTTGCTAACTTTTGGATACAAATAGGTGTTTTTTAGACCAAACTGAAGACAAAAGTAATAGTATTATATATGCCAGAAGTCAAACTTCTGTTTATGAACCAACAAACTTTAAACAAAAAAAACTGTGACAGAAAGAGGGAGTAAGGGAATGAGGGTGGAAGTGCTGTTGTTGACAATCATAAAGGTATTTGTATGCTAAAGAAAAGCAAAAAGTCCTACTGAGAATCTGAAAAGGACTAATGCCTTCTAACTTCTAGCTGCAGAACAGGGAATTGCAATAGTTTTCTAACATTTTCTATTATTCATATTTACTTACAAGAATCAGAGGTTAATGATACTGTATTGCATGAATTTATACGATATTATATCATTCAAATACATTTTTAATCAAATGAGTAATACCCTCTCCAAAATCAACAATAGACTATGGATGAATAAGTCCATTTGTTTAGTAAAAGACTAGTTCAAACACTACCTTTCCTAATCTTTCAAAACACTCTATCTCACCTGTGATGTCTCTTTTCATCCAGCTGCCCTGAGGTTTTCTCTGAAATTGTTATCCACTCTTCCACTGCTGACTACTTCTTTAACCCTTTTCTCTTTATTTTTGTCCCAACTTCCTCCCCTCTAGTTTTGGGTACATCTTCATAACGGCAAATATGATTTTTCCTGTGTTAATCTCTACAGTTTGATTTTCTCTTATTATTTATCTCTCAAGTCAATAACTTTTTCTAATGCTTACTGGTAGCAATGAATGACAGAAAATCAGGAAATATAAAAAAGGAAAAGTGTTTTTCTTTTAATTTTTACTTTTTTTTTTGCATTTACATAATAAGAAAACAATATGATCATATATATGATGTACGTAACTAATTTAGAAAATTTATCAAACCATAGAAATATGAGTAGACATACCCTTATACTGTTTTTTTGATGTATAGAAATAGTGGTTTTTTTAAACAATACTTTCAAAGTGTAATTTTATGTGATAAATAAAAACATCTACTAGAGCAAAATGGTTTATTTATGAAATAAAACTTTGAAGAATATTGTATTAAATTTTAATAGATAATTTAATTTCAGTCTCTTATCCCTTGCAATGCCTAGTGTAAGAACATTTCCAGACTTCTCAAGGACAATGGAAGATACTGGATTTAAATGTCTTTAAGTAAACTTTTTTATTAGCCCTTAATTTTGTATGCATATGAAAAGCAACTTCAGATAAGCCATTACATTTGAGAACACCTTATGTGTGTGTTTTCACTGTTTGATAAACAAAGCACTTCAACTTTTAAACAGAAAAAATGTCTACATAACCCCTAAAGCACTAAGCCCTGGAGGTGAGAAATACATTTTTATTCTCTCCCAATCCCCTTCTGGTATTTCTGCAGTTTATTCTCAGTTACTTTTATAAATATACCCCTACAATTAACTCAATATTCTTACAATACTAGAAAGAAATGTTGTAGAAACCTGTGGAAAGCAGGTTGTCTTATTAGGAACTAGGATGCTCATACTATGAATTGATAGGAGCTACAGTAGTTGTGTTAGCCGTAATTAATACGTTACAAATACAGCTTTTTACTTTATAATGGAAGTTATTAATTCTATTAAAATATTACATGTCTGTGGAGAAGCAGGATATGCATACACATGAAATTGCACATAGCACACATGTAGTGTTAACACAAGACTAATAATTCCCCTAATTTCTTCTTCTTCAGACCTGCCTCTATTTTCTTCCACCCTGTGAAAAAACAATAAATGGTTGATTGACCCTTACCTGTCTTATTTAATGTAGTAATGCAACCCTTGACAAAAATGGTCAAGAAATTTCAAAAACAGACAGCTTGAGGCAGTGAATACTAACTTATCGTGTTGTATGGAGAGAATATGCTGCTGCTCAAGATAACAAATACAATTCTTAACCTAGTCAGAACAGTATATTCAATATGAATCCTGTTTGCCCTGAAGATCGATAAAGGCAAATCTATACCCAAGGTGACAGTGATGTGAAGTATAAGATTTGAATGGTTTAAGCTTTTAGATTTTAAATTAAGTGTATAACAAAACAAATGTAAATACACAAGGGCTATTTCTTTAGCTTAATTTGGTGAAGTTGCTCTACTTACCTTCACCTCTTTCCCTGCTTTCAAAAAAAGGCACAAAAAGAAAGAGTGTTGAAATGAAATAACACAAAATCAAGTTTCTTACAGTTTGTAGTGGAGGAAAGATTGATGCAGTTTGCAAAGTCACCTTCACATGATTTTTATATTTGTTATGGTTACCTTGTCTGCTTCTCAAAAATTGTCAAATATTATTAAAGATGGTCGAAGGTTATTAAAGATTGTATCTGAGAAAAAGAATGTGGTCTCTGTTTACTCTTAGATAAGGTTAGACATGGGGTCTCCTTTTTTAAGCGATCTCACTGGGCCTCTATGCCTCAGGGCATAACATGTCACCTTCATACCTATATATATAACACGCTATGCTTGAAACACATTCTGAATTCCAAATGAATCTTCAGTCTCTAAAGGTAGAGAAGACGCATTTAGTAGCTAGTGAAAAAGTGTATTTCATCTAAGAGATGCGAAATGTGGAAAGCACTACCATAGAAAGAAATGTGCAGCTTTTAAGTAGTCACAGATCATATCCGATCCTTTGTACTAGGGTCAAATTTACTTCTGTACGAAAGGTGTCGAAAAACATGCCTTCAAGTTTGTTCAAATCTACTCAAATGCCAATAAGAAAAACGTTATAGCTGCTACAAGTCCAGCTAGTGGTTTGTTTGGCAAATCTTTCTAAGAAATATCTCAAACTAATGATAACTATGGTTTTTGCTGAATGTGTTAGAAAGAACAGGAACTGAGCTCTAGAATTGTTTCTCTCCTTCACGAAAACTTCTACACCCATCAGCCCAAGAGAGAGGTCCTTATTTGTGGTACTGACTGGTACACATTGCTCTGTGTGAGTCCTCTTTAAGATTATTATATCTATGCTTGTTTAAAGCACTTGCCTTGGATCCTCTATTGGGTACCATGTAGTGCCACCAGAAACTGTGCCACTGTGCTCCTGAAATAAGTGTACGTGCTGGAGCTGACCATTGTGTGAAAACACACTGTGTGCCTATATCAATATGGAGGCTTATGGAGGTCAAAGGAGCCAAATACAATGTATTAACCCTACTGTATTTTGAGATGGGTCTTTGGCATCATTTTTGCTTTAATGGTGGCCTTGCCTTGAAGCTTAATGGCTAAAACAGGAAAATATGAACTAGAAAAGAATCTAGTGATTCAGTAGTATCAGCAATCAGGGGTCCAATGACAGGAGCTCCAGGAGACTTAAATCTGGCTAACAACCAGTCTTAAACAGGCATGTCATATCACCTAATTACATTCAGTTCTGTGTGTGATTATACACTTCATTCTACTAGCTATGACTACGAGGTTAGACAAAAGTTGACAAATTATCTCCGATTGTGTATTCAGTGATTTGTTCCATGATTCACAAAGCTGGCTCCTGCTACACAGGCTGACTGCGAGTGCTGTCTTCCTTACAACAATACCTACCCTGATTTGAAGCTCCTATCACTTGAGATCATTGCTTTGTGAGAAGTTTTTAATTTGATAGTGATTGAAATTACATAAAGGCTGTATTGCAAGCAAGAAAATAGTGTGGGTTCGTGATACTGATAACAAATATAAATGTGTCCTCAGTGTCATGCAAGGGCATGTAGAGGTGTTTGAGTACAAGGCCCACTGGAATAACACTGCAAGACTGAAGAGGGCAGAGAGACACAGTTCTGCTTCAGTCTGGCTTATATTATGTTTCTGAAGTGAACTATCACCAGAACAGCTTTTATGTTTTCATAGAATCACAGAATTGGTGAAGCCAGAAGGGGCTGTTGTAGATCACTGAGTTTGTTCTAGAGACCTTATTGCTCTCTACAACTACCTGAAAGGAGGTTGTGGAGAGGAGGGAGCTGGCCTTTTCTCCAAAGTGACAGAGGACAGGACAAGGGGGAGTGGCCTGAAGCTCCACCAGGGGAGGTTCAGGTTGGATATCAGAAAAAAAAATTTCATGGAAAGAGTCATCGGGCACTGGAACAGGCTGCCCAGGGAGGTGATTGAGTGACCTTCCCTGGAGGTGTTTAAAGAACGTGTGGGTGAAGTGCTTAGGGGCATGGTTTAGGGAGTGTTAGGAATGGTTGGACTCTATGATCCAGTGGGTTCTTTCCAACCTGGTGATTCTATGATTCTATGATTCTTTCCTGATCAGAGCAGAGTCATCTAGAACAGACTTTTTGTTTCATGTGCTATTCTATCTTTGAATGCTGCTAAATCAAATCCTCTAAGCAACATTTGATATAACAGCATGACAGTACTGTCTAAAAAAAGGAATCTGTTTTGGATTTTTTTTTCTTAATCTTTCCTCCTTTTTCATTTCATATAGAATGGTGCTGTGAATGTGAATCTCAGAACGTTAATTACTGGTGCTGCAAAATATATGTACTCTAATTTTTTTTTTTTTTAATAAAGATCCACTCAGTCTTGTATGTCTTTCTTGACTGTGTTACTGAAAGTAACTGAAACTGAAAGTAGAGGAATGCTGACATAGCTGTGATAAATCAGTCGGCTCTATTGCTAAGAGAAATTGACAGTGGTATAAATAGCCTTTACAAATTCTGCATATCCTGCAGACTGAATATACTCTCTCCAATAAATATACTCTCAGTAAAAATATGTTTACTTATTTTTTATTGCTTACTTAAAACTGTATTATTTATCTGCTTCAATGTGTGACTTTAAAGCAAAAAATATATCATGTTACACTTTATGTATTTATTTATTTATTAATTTAGCTACTTAGAGTCTACAATTTGAAACTAAATGATACAGAATCATAGAATAGTTAGGGTTGGAAGGGACCTTAAAGATGATCTAGTTCCAACCTCCCTGTCAGGGGCAGGGACATCCCACTAGATCAGGCTGCCCAAGGCCCCATCCCACCTGGCCCTGAACACCTCCAGGGATGGGGCAGCCATAACTTCCCTGGGCAACCTGCTCCAGTGTCTCACCACTCTCATAGTGAAGAAATTCTTCCTAATGTCTAGTCTCACCAGCTTTGTTGCTTTTCTCTGGACACGCTCCAGAGCCTCAACATCCTTCTTGTGGTGAGGGGCCCAGAACTGAACACAGTACTTAAGGTGCGGTCTCACCAGCGCCGAGTACAGAGGGAGAATCGCCTCCCTGCTGGACCTGCTGGTCACACTGTTTCTGATACAAGCCAAGACACCATTGGCCTTCTTGGCCACCTGGACACACTGCTGGCTCATGTTCAGTCGACTGTCAACCATTACCCCCAGGTCCTTCTCCTCTGTACAGCTCTCCAGCCACACTTCCTCCAGTCTGTAGCACTGCATAGGGTTGTTGTGCCCCAAGTGCAGGACCCGGCATTTGGCCTTGTTAAACCTCATGCCATTGGCCTTGGCCCAGTGGTCCAGCCTGTCCATCCCTTTGCAGAGCCTCCCTACCCTCCAGCAGACCCACATTTCCACCCAGCTTAGTGTCATCTGCAAACTTGCTGAGGGTGCACTCAATGCCTTCATCCAGGTCATTGATAAAGACATTGAACAGGGCTGGACCCAGTACCGAGCCCTGAGGAACCCCACTTGTAACTGGCGTCCAGCTGGAGTTAACTCCATTGACCACCACTCTCTGGGCCCGGCCATCCAACCAGTTTTCAACCCACAAGAGTGTGCACCTGTCCAGGCCAGAGGCTGACAGTTTCTGAAGCAGAATGCTGTGAGAAACTGTGTCAAAGGCTTTACTGAAGTCCAAGAAGACTACATCCACAGCCTTTCCCCCATGCAGTAGTTGAGTCACTTTGTCATAGAAGGCGATCAGGTTAGTTTGGCAAGACCTGCCTTTCATGAACCCATGTTGACTGGGCCTGATCACCCAGTTCTCTTGAATGTGCTTCATGATAACACTCAAGATCACCTGTTCCATGACTTTCCCTGGAACTGAGGTCAGACTGACAGGCCTGTAGTTCCCTGGATCCTTCCTGCAACACTTCATGTAGATGAGAACCTCCCTGCAACCCTTCTTGTAGATGTCGCTGTCAATATCATTGATAAAGATATTGAACAGCACCAGTCCCAGTGCTTTTATTACCTATAAGGTGTTTTGAAGAAGTCTCCTCCTCAACACCTGACCCCTGACACCCGTCCTTCCACCTCGTGTTAAGGGCTAGCTCGGTGTTATCCCCCAGTCCCTTTGTATCTAGTTTAAAGCCCTATCTACAAGCCCTGCAAGCTCCCGGGTAAATACCCTCCTCCCCCTCTGAGAAAGGTGGCTCCCATTTGAAGTTTGTAACCCCAGTGCCATGTAGGCTATCCTGTTATCAAAATATCCAAAGTTATTGTTGTGACACCAGCCATGAATTCATGTATTAATAGAATAGACCTGTCTGAACTGTTCTATGTCACCACCTGTAACTAGGAGGAGGGAAGAAAAAATCACCTGGGCCCCCTATTCCCTCAGTAGCCATCCCAAGGCCTTAAAATCACTTTTAAGCCCCCTAGGGCTTCTTACAGCTGCTTCATCGTCTCCCACATGGAGCAGCAATAACGGGTAATAGTCAATTGTTCTCACCAGGCTGGGAAGTTTCTTGGTTACACCCCTTACCTGGGCTCCTGGGAGGCAGCAGATTTCCCTGTTCCAGGTAGACCCATCTGTACTGTGCTCCACGTACTTTAAGAAAATATAGAAAAAGCTGGCTGTAAGCACAAGTCTTGAAACAGCTCCCACTCCTGAAAAATACTCTTCAAGCAGCTTTAGAGGATGTATGGAATGAGACAGAGAAAATGTGATGGCTTCTGTTGTTTGTTTGTTGGTTTTTTGTTTTTGTTTTTTTTTTTCCTGAAATAGGAGAATTTTCCCTTTACTTTAATCTACAAATACTGGGAAGGCAAAGAAAAGGAAGGGAAAATGTTGATGGAAATTTAGTAACATGTAACTTACTTAGGTTTTGAAAAGTTTCCATCTGATATAATGTTTTGCAATTTTTTATGTAACAGCAAATCTCACTGCCTATCTTCATCATCATCATCATCAAATGGTTTGGACTGGAAAGAACCCTAGAGATCATGCAGTTCCAAGCCCTCTGCCATGGCAAGGGCACCTTCCACTACATCAGGTTGCTCATAGCCCCATTCAACCTGCTCTTGAAGACCTCTAGGATTGGGGCTTCCACAACTTCTCTGGACAACCTGCTGCAGCATCTCACCACCCCCGCAGTGAAAAATTTCTTCCTAACATCTAATCTACTTATACTACTATTTAATCTGCTTATACTATTACGGTATAATATACAATATTCTTTTCAGTATAATGACCTCTTTCATCTAGCTAAGACCCAATGCAAGTTTGTAACTTAATCTTCAAAGCACTCAGAGGGATAAGAGCAGAATCTCAGAGGCCTCTTCAACAGCCAAAACTGTCTGTGCAATATGTGTAGCTAATATTTGTGTGAAAGTGACTCATTTTCTTATTCAAGGTCTAATAAAGTCATCAAAAGCAAAGTGCAGACCAGAAAGATTCCGATCTTATCTGTTTTTACCTAATCAATTCACATCATTATAATCCTTCCTGTTAAATGACATTGATTTAAATCTGTCCTATATTCATGCTCATGTCTAAACTAGCAACAGAACAAAATTATGTTCTGTGCTACTCTAGTGATTCTAAGAGAAGTGTCAGGAAAACATCTGACCCAGCTGTTTTGGGATTTTTTTTTTTTGTTTTGCTGTACACTGCATTTGTATGCACTCTCTTCTTTTTTCCTTGTCATTACATTTCAGATTCTATTTGGTTTTAATAAGAATTGTCTGCAGGTTGAGATTTTATATTTTTGGATCTCTTTGCAGGTAGAACAAAAGAAAAATACATTTCCTGAATAACATCACCTATTTTAGAACTAAAAATCATGATTCAATAAATAATCTAAGTGCTAAAAACAAAGAAACAAGCAATTTTCTCTCTCCAGTGCCCTGTATTTTCATTAAATGATATATAATTTATGTGTAGGAGGCAAGGTCTTCTCCCTGGTGGATTAATTAGTGCAAATGACTGGTTTTGTAAACTATGATTTTTTATTATTGTTTTAGATCAAGCAATGACTCATTTAATGTTGCATTTTTTACTGAGTAGAAGGTTTTAATAAGAAAAATGGATAAAAGTGTAATAAATCATACACAATTTCAAGGGCTTTCAGGATCCTTTATGTACTCACAAACTATAATATATTTTGTGAAGAAAATAATTCATCCAGATAAGGAATAGTTTAGAAATACAATAAAGTTCTTTTTTAGAGTACTGAACTGACTGATGTCAGACCAAAGAATTATAGTCAGGTGTTAGTCAAAGTGTTAATAATTTATTAAATTAAATCAACTATTACTCATATTTCTTTCAATTAATAAATAGCATGTTGGTATAGAATTAAAAGTCTTTTGTCATATAAAGTAGAAAAATAACCCAAAATATAGTTCATTAAACAAAAAACAGTCATACAGTTTTGGTCTAATTTGTCATACTGCTACATAAGCTTCTGCAACGGTTGGTATTTATATGTACATGTGAGGTTTAATATTTTATCTGAAATAAGTTACTTTTTACGTCTGAAATAGAAAGGAGTAGACAGTAGCTTTTTGATATATGTGAATACGAGAGACATGATATATAGTTGTGCCTACAGTAAATTCACTTCTGCATCTGGATGAGAATAGAGATCATTACACTTCAAGAAAACAATGCATACCATATCCTTTTTCTACAAGAACACATTTTTCTCTCTCTTTATTGACCTCCTTTCAAAGTCAGAATTCAGTCTGGTCACAAAAACAATAAATGTTTATTAGCAAGACAATCCTCCTAGGCTCTGGCTTTCCTCTACTGCCTTTCTCTTTATTTTTGTTGTAGGATGTTTCCCTCCAAGCTTCAGAAAACTTCAACACTATTCCATTTTTTTTAAGTGACTTTCCTCTAAAACTCACTAGTTTTGGCCTTGTCTCAATGCCTTTGATGTCACTTAAAGCTATGTAAACTGAATAACATGAAACTTCTTTCAAATCAACAGAATAAAAGAAATTTAGTTCTGGGTTTACGTTGGTTCAGTAGCTGACCTTTTTCTTCTGTTAATAGAACGTTCCATGAATGTGGTAAAATAGTTCTGAATCCTTAACACTTGAAAGGATTCCAAAAGCAATACTGGGAAATGTATTGATAGAAATGATTTATTTCTGGAATAGAATTTCAGCAGTTCTAAATTCAGAAATGGTACAGGGAATTTTCTGTAATCTCTCTTCACACAGGCAGTTAGCATACAAACAGTTCCATCAACTTAAATGAGCCTCCTCAGACAGATAATGCTTGCAGTACCATGAACTGTGTCAATACTGCTAACTAAAAGAGGAACAGTACTTTTTCTTTAGCCATGAGGCCCAGAGAAATGATTTGACTTTATTCACATGACATAGCATTGCTTCTGGGTCTCCCCTGGATCTCATCCAATGTCTGTCTATATAAATATACATGCACATACATGTACAATTACACATATACGGATTATTTTCCAATTTTAAATGTCTGAAATGTTTTAACATCTGTGTTGGAGCTGGCCAGACTGGTATTTCATAGCATGGAACGAAAGATATGTCTTGGGATGGAATGAGATCATGTAGAGATGAGTGAGCGAAGTATGATGAAATAATTTTGGAATGATTGGCACATCAAATCAGTTCAATTTTGTCTACAGTGGGAAGCATTCCATGGTATCTGCTGTCTACTGGGCCATGTTCAATATTTCTCTGTCTTCTGCAGTTACGGGACAAATCTTTATCAGAAAAGATTTTAACAAGCTGTACGGACAGTCAGTGATCCAGTGATGGCGTTTGCTTTTGACTTGATTTTATTTAGTTATATGGATATATAATTTATTTCTAATTAATAAAAACTTGGGTTTTTTTTTCCTTTTTGTGTGTGTATATATTGTGTTCTACTACTACCTATGAGCTAGTTTAATAGAAGGTGTACAGTTCAATTGATTATTGCAAAGTAGACTCTTTTTCTCATTCTGCCATTTACACTTGATGATATTTTGAAAGCACAGACTGTTCTTGCAGGTTTTTTTGTGTACTTGTAAAAAACCCCAATAGCTACCTCAAAAATATGTGACACACACAAAAAAGTTGGGGTGATTTTTTGCACTAAAGGAGATAGTGTACCTGGAAAGAAAAAGACCATAATTTTGTGTAAATATGTACTGGCATTCCATCGGTGATCAGAAGAAAAAAAAATATGTTAAGATAGTTATTCATTCACTTCAGGATCATTTTGTTGAGTAAGAGTTGAACCTCGTGAAAATTCCACCGACAAAAACATAAGGAAGCACAGAGACAGTGCAGAAAATTACGTTTTTGTCCTCAGAGTATTTCTACTGTGATCAGTTCTGGATCCATGACCTAAGTTTTAAATTTAGGTTTTACACAAAGGACTACCTGCCTATAAGAATAAACAGGTATTGACTACATGAAAGCTTATTCCATCAGAATTCAACATAGACAACAGTTTTCCTCATGACGACCGCTTATACAGGCTTTGCCTTGAGACTGAAAACTTGATAGCTTAGAGATATCCATTCCATCTGAATGTGTGTTATCCCAGGACTGCATATAAAACTAAATAGACACATTCATTCATCTAAATCAGATATTTCCTTCCTACTTACCTAAGCCCACATAAATTCTATTTTTGAGGATATGATTAGAAATTAAGACTTTCCAGAAGGTACTATGCTGATGCATTATAGATACATATCTTTTTTGTTGATGAGCTATTCTGAAAACATGTACAGAATGATAGAAAAACTTCCTTTTTCCATAACAGCCTGGTGCACAAATTGAGTCTATTTTAAACCGTGTGTTTCCCTCCAGAAAGAATTTCGTCAAAGATAGATGGTAAGCATCCACAAAGACAGTCGGAAAGGCTAATATCTGGCAAAGTTATAAGCAACTGAAATGTTAGTCAGTCTCAGCAATGGGTAATGGTATCAGCCTGGCCGAAAATGCAGTTTCCTTTGTAGTTCTAAGATAGTGATATTTCAGCAAGTAACATCAAGGTTATAACATCAAGTACAAACCCTATATTTAGTTTTATTGACATCGCATAAAAATCTAACATGGCTTTAGACAGTTTTCCACTAGAAATGACAATGTTAATTTCTTTATGCAAATTTTAGATTTACATTTCAATAATTAATAAGTTATCTGAATCTAGGTGGGAATGAGGTAGTGGTAAACAGGAAAGCAAGAAGAAAAAACTGCAATTGAATGGTTATGTATAGTCATCCAGATTAAGCATAAAACACTTCTTCTAAAGCCTTTTGTTGTATTTGCTTGTAATTGGTCTGATCTGTTACTGTAATCTTATTCTTCTTTTTAATAAACTTTTTTTTTAAAGTAATTTATTTATTATACTTGCTTGATTTCTTTCTCTAAATTTCTTCTTATTATATGTCTTTAAATAAAATGATTGCTTTCAAAATAGTGCTCCTTAGGTTTCATTCATATGAGGAAAATCCCGTGTAACATTGTATCAATATTTTATACCTTTGTTTGCATTGTGGAAAAAAAAATCTGAAATAAAAAATACTCATTCCTTTTCATATTAACTTTTGATGAGTTTCTTTAAGTGTAACTCTTTTCTGTCAGAAACTCTGTAATTAAAAAAAAAAAAAGACTAATATATTCTGCACCTTTTAGAAAATAAAATGCATTGTAAATTCTATTTTTGATAGTATTATTTCTAGTTTATCTTTATTTTTGTTTTCTTATATACCATATTATTATTTTTCATAGATTTTTTTTTTGTGTTTGGTTTTTGGTTGTTGTTTTGTTTTTTTTCCTTGTGGGAAAAAGCTGTATAAACAAAGGTTTTCAGGATACTCAAAGTTTACAAGTTCTTTCAGTGATTTGTTACACTTGATTATAAAAGCATAAAAACCTGTTACACTCTTCTGAAAAAATACTTCTGAATAAGGTCCTTTGCATAAATTTGGCAGTTTCATCAGCTTCTTAGGGAAGTGATGATTTTTGGTCTTAAAATGATATATAACATCTGACGACAGTGCAGCCTTTTTTTATGTGGATATGTTCACAATTTAGTCTATTGATTCAATGACATTGTTTATGTACTAACATTTTTTAAAGCCTACAAAAGCTGAATCTATAAGATGATTTTCAGAAGTAACAACTTTAAAAGGTGTTGTTCATTGACTTATTTTTTAATTATTAATACCTTAGAAGGGGACATTTCTGTTCACTTTGAGAGTCCACTTTGAGAGCACAGGAAGGACAGGAATCTGTTAGAGTGAGTCCAGAGGAGGGTCATGAAGGCTGAAGCAGCTCCCATGCAAGGATAGGCTGAGACAGTTTGTCTTGTTTAACCTAGAGAAGAAAAGACCAAAGGGAGACCACATAGTGGCCTTCCTGTACTTAAAGGGGGCCTACAGGGAAGATGTGGAGGGACTCTTTATCAGGGACGGCAGTGATAGGACAATGGATAATGGTTTAAAGCTGAAAGAGGGCAGATTTAGGCTAGATATTAAGCAGAAATCTTTTACTCTGGGGGTGGTGGGGCATTGGCACAGGTTGTCCAGAGAAGTCATGGATTCCCCATCCCTGAAAGTGTTGGTCAGGTTGGATGAGGCTATAAGCAACCTGATATATTGAAAGGCAACCCTGGCCCTGGCGGAAGCAGTGGATCTAGATGACCTTTACAGTCCGTTCCAACCCAAATCATTCTACGATTCTGTGATTCTATCACATTGTATCTCATTCTGATCAGAAAGAAACAAGTCTCTGGTACTTTAAAATCTATATTACAGATAGTAAAAAAAAAAAACAAAACCAAAAACAGAAACAAAACCACTGAGTAATATGTACAGAAGAAAGGTAGAAACTGTATATTATTGATTTCCCTCTTCTTCCCTGACGTTCAGTTCAAGTGGTTGTAATTCTCATCAAGACTGATATCCCTTGTCCTACGAACTGCACAAATACACATGTATGAAATATAAGCTTTTGCTCGAGGATCTTATTTTATAAATCTGAGAAACTGACAATGATCTACTGCCTTGTCCAGGCAGTCATTCATGGATTTTTGGGAGGGTCCTGTGAGGTTTTTTTCACATTTGTTCTAGTTTTTTGATTATTTTTTGTTTTTAAGAGGGTTTTTTTTCTTTATTTTTAGAATAGAAGTTACTTTTCTCTGAGGTTAAGTCAAAAATTCTTTTCATTAGCTTGTTTTTCAGAAAAGCCAACCCACAAACTGAAATATTGCAAAATTCCAAAATAATAGTTTGCAGAAAAGAAAAGAATAATTGAGTTTGGCCATCACAACTATTTGCGGGCATCTTTGCTTTGGCTAAAAACATAAAAATATGAAGTTACTGGCCTATAAAAAGTCTGCTTTACCAATTGGAGGAGAGACTACATATGCTTATCACATCTACACCATGATTGTGTGGGCTGGAATTTATGTTATTTTGAGGATAAACCTATAAAACTTTTTGCTTCCAAACTGAATTCAAGGTCCTAAGTCCACTACTAAACCTGTCATGCAATAGTAAATCAGAGAATACATGAAAAGAGGATTTGCTGTAGACAGCCAATCAAGCTATATAAATATTGGTAATGGGGAGTATTTTTTTAGGGGAAAGAGCCCTGGTGCCGATCTAGGGATTATACCTGAGATTATGTTTTGAAGCAAACACTATCTCCACTTCCTCTGGAAAAAAGGTAATGAGCTCCCATTGTTGTAAAACAGTAAGAAATAACTTTTTTTTTTTTTTTTTTACCTTCTATTTCCCCTAAAAATAAAACTAGGATTTCTGGAATATTCTCCCTCTAATAGGGATTTCTCTGTTTTTTTTCTCTCTTAAGGAGTTTTAAGAGCTGCCACCTTGTGTGGAAATAGCATAGCAAACAGACTGTGGGTTGGACTGGTGCAGGTGAATAAAGAGAATGATGGAGGAAAAGATTTGAATCTGAACATGATACTGAGAGGACTGCAAAAACAAAACTGGCTGTTAAAGCCAGGAGGATTTGTAAAGACGTGACTCTCCTTGACAAATGCAGCTCGAAATGTGAGGTACTGAGCAGACAAAGAGATCTTTTATATTTTGTGTTAGTGTAAATTAAGAATTGATTTTCCTTCACTTTTTTAAGCATCTCTATCTATGCTGTCTTTATCAGATGCTGTAAATAAACACTTTATTTGCATTTTGCAATAACCTTGTAAGTTAAAGGTAGTTTCCAGAAAAATACCTAAGGTATTCCTTATCAGAGTTGTACTGATCCATATAACTAGGTCACTGCAGCATTTGTACACAGAGCCCAACACTCCTCCCAATTTCCAAAAGAAGGGCAAAGGGTAACAAGGTATACATCCACTAAAGCTTCATAAATCAGTCTAAGAGCTACTGTTATAAGGGTCAGGAGAGAAAACGTCTTCAATGATCAGTGCTAACCAGAAAAAATATTCACAGTGCTGTAAGTTATTGGGGAGTATTATTGAAACTAAATATCCCAAAGAATGATGTAAAAAAATAGAACACTTTATTTCTATAATGCTGCAAACCTTCAAATTGTTTCTGTTCCAAGGTCACAAACCAAAACCATTAATATAATTGTCATTTCTATTGAAGCTGCTAGCTAATACAGATGATAGTTGGGGATCAAATTAGACAAATCCTAATCTATGACAAATAGTAAAAGTATGTAGTCTGTTCATAGGTGTTGTGGAGACCAAGCAGATAGCATTCTGTTACATAGACTGTCACTGAGCTAGAGAGAGGAAGACTGTCATTTTATATAATCTTTGCTACAGCTCATTCTATCAGGTTAAATCATCAGGAAACAAGGAAGGACAAGGAGATTGCTGTTTCAATAGAAACAATTGAACGTGATTCGATGAGGACTTTTTGGACAAGAGAGCAAGGACAGATGGGTGTAGAAAGACAGTAATCAAAGAATATGCAGCAGAAAAACAGACCAGAAATGAGAGAGGAAATATATACACAAACAGTGGAAGTAATAATCTCAAGCTATAGGAAAACAATAGGAAGAAAAAAAGATTTATTTTCCAGCCTTTTTTTTTTGCCTTTCTCATTCAGCAGTTCAGATTATTCTTTTTTTCTTAATTATCTTTTTTCCAGTTAAATCAAATATAAATCTAGATATGAACAATCATTGATGTCTTTTCACACATTCGCTTCAAGAATTGGACATGAATGTGTTATCTCAAGTTCTTGACTCTTCTGTTTTGTTTGCTCACCTGGGTTTTTTATTTGTTTGTTTGTTTTTTTGCTTGCTTTGATTCTATAGCTTTTAAATATTTTAATATCAAAATTAAGTGCTTGAACATATAACATTTTTTGTGGTAAGCAAAGGGAAGCAGAACTCCTACTGTCAAATTGCCAGAAGCTCTGGGCCACCGAATAGGAGTTTTAAAGTAGGAGTTACCTAGGACATGGTTTCAGAATTAAATAACCTATGCATTTCTGGCATCCTCCTACAGTCCTTGATACCTGGGAAACAGAAAGCTTTAGAAGTTCACAGTGTGTCTATTGCTCCCGGCTGGATAAGAAGCACTTTAATTCTTTTCTTTTCTTGAGCCAGACTGAATGGCTTATTGGATCTGAATCCGAATATTCATCCTCCTGTGATCTACAAAAGAATCTGAAAAAGAGGAAAAGATTTCAACAAATTATTTTGATGCTACTGTTTTTCCCTCAAATATAGCTGCCTTTCCTGAAGATTGACCTTGAAAATCAAAGAGTCCAAGGCAATCAATTATACTCTCAAAAGTGAAATGTGTCAGAAATAATACGTGAGTTGAATTTCTTGTTGTCTATGGTTTTCAGTTCTTGGAAAACAGATACACATTATATTGTTTCTTCCATCATAGTCCTTGCAAAAAAAGTTATTTGTTAGATTTATGAGACAATAATGAAAAACCATGCTAGTGTTCAAAAGAACAGAAAGTTATCATCTTTGACTGGTATATGAATAAGAGATTAAAGAGTTATACCTGTATGAAAATTAAGCAGGTCATTTTACAGTGCTTTGTCTCTATTCTAAGCAGCTGTATCTGAAGGCCTTAGATACTACACAAGAACATCAATTTTAATATTTAAGCCTTTAGACTTTGGATGGAGTTTGCATGATGTGGCTTTGGTAGTAGGGAAGCTGCGGACATGGCTTCTGTGAGAAGACACCAGGAGCTGCCCTCGTGTCAGATCATGCCAGTGCTAGCAGGCTCCAAGACAGACCCACTGGTGACCACCAGAGGTGGTGGTAGTATCTCTGTGACAGCATATTTAAGAAGGGGAAAAAAACTGCTGTGTGACAGCAGCTGGAAGAGAGGAATGAGAATATGTGAGAGAAACAACTATACAGACACAAAGATCAGTGAAGAAGGAGAGGAATGAGGTTCTTTCCAGTACTGGAGCAGAGAAAGAATGTGAAGAGGCAGAAGCACTGGAAATGAGTCTTTATGAACTGACCACAACTCCTACTCCACATTCCTCTAAGCTGCTTAGGGGAGGAGGTAGAAAATTCAAGAGTGAAGTTGAACATGGAAAAAAGAAAGTTGTGGGGAGAAGGTGGTTTTAGATTTGTTCCTGTTAAGTGGAAATAATTTAAATTAAATCAAGTGGAGTCTGTTTTATCCATTATAGTAACTGGTGAGTGATCTCTTTGTGCTTCTCTCAACCCATGACCTTTTTCATTGTGTTTTTTCCCCCGTTCTTTTGAGGAGAGAGGGTGATAGAGTGGTTTTATGGACATCTAGTAGCCTGCCAAAATCAATCCATCATAGAACCACAAATATTTTCAATACAGTTAAAACATTATCACTGCACCACGCACAAAATGGGTATTAATAGATTTCTCACTTGCTGAGGAACAATTTTTTCCTTTCTCAAAGGGTATTATCAATGCTGTATGGTTTTAAACACATGGAGATCTTAACGACCTATGCCTTAACTTCTATGAATTCATGTTCATTCCATGAAATACAATTTCTACAAACTTAAAAAACTTACAAAACTTAAAATTCTATGCCTCACACAATCAATTGATAAATTGAGAAGGAACAAGGTAAGCTTTTTTTCAAAAGAACATGCATTACAGCTCTAGCTGTGCTTTGTATTGACACATAGGAATACAGATTTAGCTGATTCCACTTTCACTCAGATGTTTCATATTTGTACTGAATCATT
Organism: Cuculus canorus; assembly: GCF_017976375.1. Classification (NCBI taxonomy): domain Eukaryota; kingdom Metazoa; phylum Chordata; class Aves; order Cuculiformes; family Cuculidae; genus Cuculus; species Cuculus canorus. The sequence continues at coordinate 37,904,532 of NC_071401.1, forward strand.
TAATATTACTGATTTAACATTAAAATGAAAATAAAATGTATATCTTTTTTAATAGTTGCCTTAGCATTCTTTAAGTACTTTAATTTAACTTGTTAATTGCTGAAAAATAACACATATAACAGGGAGGACTGGGAAGCAGTCAAGTTCCTTTAAAAAATATCCCAAAGTGGAAAAGCTACAGTTTTTTTTCACATACTGTTTCTCTCTTCCTAAACTGTGGTTTGGAACAGCTTATGTACATGGAACAAATAATGAAAGAGCTATAGCTTGTTGGATTTTAGGATAGGATTGCTCTATCGCTACTACCAATTTGAATGCTACTCAATAAATCCCAAAATCTTTAAGTAATTCTCATCTACATTTTGATCAGAAAAGTGTTATCTCAGTCATTAAAGATTTTAGGGCATAAGCTAGTGATTAATATCTATGGCTGCTAGGAAAAGAGGAAATTAATCTTCCAGAGTATTTTAAAACTTCATTTCATTCCGTATTGGAAGACCAAAAAAAACCACAATCCAGATATCACAGAGTTCTGAAACACAGACTATAACAGCTAAGATGGCTGGAACACTAAACATCACTGACCCTTGCATATTTGAGAGATTCGTGTTTCTGCTCTGAAGCAGGTAGGTCAATAACTTCTCAGAGTTTTGATGATCTTTTTCCCTCATCAGAATTCCTCTTCAGATCTAAGACGCAGTTTTTCACACCTATGACATTCTTCTGAAAAGAAAAATTGCCAATCCTACCCACCTCTGCACCATCATTTCTCCCAGATTACTTCAGTGAACCGAGGAAGATATGTTGCAAGCACTGCTGTACAATGAACCATTCAATAATTTTGTATTAAGTTACTACAGAGAGAGATGGTATGGATTATGGTCACTCTACTGTCTGTCTCTGAAGAAGAATATCTGAGGCAAAGCACCAAAGAATCAGTGTTATCGGGGTTATGAAACCATGCCTCAAATCAAGGCAAAGGTAACAGAGTTGAGAAATAGAATCAGTATAGGAACTCGTGGGTCTCAAGATTTCTACAGTTTTTTTGAAATTTCTTAATTCCATTTAAGTTAACTCCATTTCATTTCTGCTTTTTAAATTATTGCTCCAAAGATAGATAACATTAATAAGTCTGGCATTTTCTTTTGAACAATAAAGTGAAAATGCCATTTTAATAGGAACTTAAATAGCTTGACAAAAAAAAGTAATGCAAGGACTATGTGCTTGAAATCTTTTTGTCTAAATTACATGCCTCAATTCAAAACTCAAAGCAGTGAAGAAAATGATCTTTAAAGAATGGGCTCAGATCAGGAGGAAAAATCCTTCTAAAGGCTGCCCTCTTAGGGCAAGCACCGTTTTGGTTTGTTTAGCTATCAAATAGATTTTGAGTGATAAACACACTGTAAAAAGAAGAAATGTGATTTCAACAACTTTTTCCTCATTAACAATAGGCTAGAATCACCTCTATACATTTTAAACACTCAAATATTTCATAATCTTTAGTGTTTTCTGTCAATTTATTTTTTAACAAAAGTAAACTGGCTCTGTAAGGCAATTTAATGCTCATGAATAGTTTTGCAAACAGCTGAATATTCAAATAAATCTGCTAATTATTTCCTTTTATGAATTGTGAATTATTATCCTGTTGAGGAAGCAGAGTGACTGAGCAGCTGAGTGGGAATCTGACCCTTAGCCAAGGCCAACCAATCACATTCCACTTACATTCTGAGCCAGTTGTAGTCTGGAAAGTCCTATTAGCTGCATGGACTGCATTTTAAAAGCTAAGAGTGTGAACTCTCAAATTTTTGTCTATTTCTGTCTGTGTAAGCTTGTTTTTAAAATGACACTGCAAAACAATCTCTTCCATGATGAACTGTAGCAGCAAACTTTAACTCACGCATAGGCTTGTTATGATCCCACATAGTATTCTATGTGTGACAGCTTAAACTCAGAACTGTCCCTTTCCAGCCTTCCCATTGTTCTTTCCAGCACTTTCACGGAAATGCTGATTTAATCACTTTCTTTTTCCTACTACAGAGATTACTTGTGTTTCAAGCAAGTTCAGAACTCTTCTTGCTGGCTGCCTGGCAGCCTGGCTATGCAGGTTGATTGGCCACCCTAATAAAGCAATTAATTTTTATTTATTAATTTGTCACGTTTTTCTTGAAAGCCAAAGGACCTTTTCTAATTTTGAGGCCTCTGCAATATTTGATTGGAATCACTCAGTTTCAAAGTTACTGATGGGGACATGTGGAAAGATAGTGTGATAGGGCAACAACAGTTTACGCTTTGTTTTCTTAAAAAAAGGAAAAACATGTCAGTGGAGAAAGCTGCAGCTAGAGGTTACACCTTTCAGATTGCAAGTATCTTGCTCAGCCATGGGTATGTCCTTTTGTCAGCTCTTGATTTAGTGTTCAGATTTCTTCACTGAACACTGGTCTCTCATCCACCTTTTTTTGTAAAACATCATATTTAGAGGATTTAGAAAGAAAGTGGGACATTTATTTTTTTTTCCCTAGTTCAAGAACATGCCTCTTCACTGACTTCCATAAACAACAGGTTGGGAATAATAATGTCCCCTCCTTGTATGTTCTCTTTTTTTTGATATTACATTTGTATTTTTCTTGTCTGCCAAAATTAATTTACTACATGTCCAAAACTTTGTATCCAGTTTGAGTATTAGTTTCCTGGTAAAAATAGTCCTAGAATTGCAGAAGTTAAAGAATTTAATTCCTTTCACCTAGAAAAAGCATTGAACCCAGGAATCTTTGACAAAAGCATAGACTCAATCAGAGACGTGTTCTTAGAGCATGACTAATACTCACTGACAGCATCTGGCTCTTTATAAACTATCACTTACTTTTAAGTGCCATAACCATCACGATATAAGTTAGTCATGTCTTTTGGAGTACTCTTCATTTCTACTATTGAGGCTATGTCACTATACAGGAAAGAATTCAAGATTTATGAGGCTAGAAAGAATGCTGAGAAGTGATTTTAGCTAAGTATCTTTACAGCTGGAACATCTATGTCAAATAGTAGAACTCCGGATTTTCTGTGGATTTCTTCAGCCTGTTTTGACAGAGAAACATAGTTTATTTGATCATAAAGTTTTTTGGGTTTAAACTATATTTGGTCAGAGATGTGAGGGTTCTCATTTTATTTGTTCTTTAATGCTTCACAAATATAAGGTTAAAAAGGGAGGCCCTTGCAACTGGGAAAAAACACCCATAATAATTTAGTTTACTAAGTGCTGGAGAAGGGGTGTAGGAGAGAAAATGTTTAAACCAGAAGTGGCTGAACATCTAAGGATCTACATTCCTTTGTTTTCATGTGACCCGTCCTATGCCCTCCTACCTCCAGTTGTCATGCTTTCTATCTTGATTCCTGGTTCTCCCACCCGCTCAAAATAAACTCTCTGTTACATCTGCAAGATAATGACCAGGGGGTAAACCCCCTCCCACGGTAGAGAGGGATCAGGTTTGTGACTACCTAAGCAACCTGAACGTATATAGCTCTACGGGGCCTGATGAGATGCATACCAGAGTCCTGAGGGAATTGGCAGATGTGGTTGCCATGCCACTCTCCACGATATTTGAAAAGTCATGGCAGTCAGGAGAAGTCCCTGGTGACTGGAACAAGGAAAAAATTGTGTCCATTTTTAAAAAGGGTAGAAAAGGTGACCCTGAGAACTACTGACCTGTCAACCTCACCTCTGTGCCTGGGAAGATCATGGAACAGATCCTTTTAGAAGCTATGCTAAGGCACATGGAGGACAGGGAGGTGATAAATGGCAGCCAGCATGGCTTCACCAGAGGCAAATCCTGTATGACCCACTTGGTGGCCAGCAGGTTGAGGGAAGTGATTCTGCCCCTCTATTCCTCTCTTCTGAGACCTCATCTGAAATACTGTGTACAGTTCTGGTATCCTCAACATAAGAAGGATATGGAGCTGTTGGAATGGGTCCAGAGGAGGGCTACAAAGATGATTGGAAGACTGTGGAGGACTGGAGCACCTTCCCTACGAGGACAGGCTGAGAGAGTTGGTCTTGTTCAGCCTGGGGAAGAGAAGGCTCGGAAGAGATCTTCTGGCAACCTTCCAGTACCTGAAGGGGGCCTGCAGGAAAGCTGGAGAGGGGCTATTTGTAAAGGCTTGTGGGGATAGGATGAGGTGGAATAGGTATAAACTGGAGAGGGGAAGATTTAGACTAGACATTAGGAAGAATTTCTTCACTATGAGAGTGGTGAAGCACTGGCACAGGTTGCCCAGGGAAGTTGTGACTGCCCCATCCCTGGAGGTGTTCAGGGCCAGGTTGGATGGGGCCTTGGGCAGCCTGATCTAGTGGGATGTTCCTGCCCATGGCAAGGGGGTTGGAACTAGATGATATTTAAGGTCCTTTTCAACCCTAAATATTCTATGATTCTATGACCTCTTACAAAATTTCTTGCAAGATTTTCCTTTCTCTTCTCTATTACCTGTACTTTACAAGTCTCTCTAACATGAGGATAGGGCATTTCAATCATCTACACAGGCATCCTTGAAGATTTAGTGGAGCTTCATTGCCTTCATCACCTTCTTGCGTGGTGTTGAACAGATGGCAGCCTTCACTCCCCATCTCAGGAATCTTTATTCTTTTGCTCCTGACAACTTTTAAACCCTCATATTTAAACACATAAGCTCTTAGTTGCAGGCCATTGCCACAACCTGAGCATTCACTGTTCACTGAGGAAGAAATGAGAATGAGATAGGGCATGTACCAGTTTCAATTCTTCATGAGTTGAGACTATTTCCCACAGAGAAGTGTGATGAGGCCTCTAGTGGTATAATATTCCCATTGTAGAAGAGCTTCAGTTGAACACACTAGTGATCTTCACCTATGCCATGTGGGAGACAAATCTTGGTGGTAACCTAAATATCAAAGTATCACTTAGGTTTTTAGTAATGGAAAAGGGGATTATTTCATTTTTATTTCTCTCTGTGAGTTCTGTTCTAAAAAAAAAAATTAGATTCTTATTGTTAGAAATGTACTTATTGAGAGCATTAATTTAAGACAGTAGTTATGGCAATAGCATAAAAAGCTATTCTTTTCTAATTGTTCTTTTTGTCTCTTACTCACTTTTGATAGGATTTTCTAACCCGTTTATAGTCCGCACTCTACCTCCAAGCAACTCATTCTCACAATCGCTTTGGGATGTCTTCCTGTAATTTTCAGGCTGTACTCTATAAAGCCAATGTGGAGCTCTTTGAAGCCAGGTCCTAGTAAACTTTATAGGAAAAGATTGCTCCATTAGCAGCTGCCATCAGAAGCTCAAAAAAATCTCAAACAGAGAAATGAGGACCGAAGACAGAAGGTGATGCTGGGGTAAGCAGTAGCATTTTGGAGCTGTAAGGGAAACTTAAGAGGATTAGTGAAAATAGCATATGTGTGCCTGGAGGCAGAAGATATTTTTTAAAGGTCACTCACAAATAAATGTTGCTAGAGGATTTGCAATTGTCAATATATTTTTTGTCGTTTGCCTGCTGCAACTTGGAGCTCCACCTACGTTTTATGAAATCTCTGTGTAAAAAAATAAAAATCAAAATAGGAGCCTCTTCAGACTTTTAACATTGATTTAAACATTTTAGATAATTACAATAAATAGCAATGTTACACAACAGATTTGTAGAAACATATGAATGAAGCTGATATCCAGTCTTCTACATAGTTACACTGCATAGCTGCTATATACTATTGTATATCCTAGAGTATTACTGGCCCCAATGTCTAATTATTTAGATGTCCTTTATAAGAATTAAAAACATAGCATCCTTGAGAGATTAACGGTAATATATGACCAATTCATTATTGTCTATGAACTCAATACTGTTAAGTTTGGGTGTTCAATGTGTGACTGCTCATTTAATTCAATCTAAATATCTGGAAAAAAACTCCAAACAGAAAGTAGAATCAGGTCTGAATTGTGTTACTCTGTTCCACTATATCTCCCAATAAGAAAAAATAGGCTTATATGCCATATTCCTGAAACCTACTCTTAAATTATTTTTCCTAATAGTGTTATTTTGTGGATGCTCCATTGAAAATTTACCTATCTACTTTCTTTGTGAACTACCTGTGACTCCATTCTGTTGAAGGTCTGTAGTCATAACAGTCATGTACTGCACTCCTTCAGCTTAGAGGTTTAACTTTTCTCCCTATTATTTTAGCATTCATGCCATAGAATAATGAAGATCATGTAGGAACATTTTTGATTTAAAGTATCTTGCACCATGTTGATAAGTTTAATGGATAGACCTGACCTTTAAATTATAATGCACATTCAATGAATCAGCAGAATAATAGGTCATCTAGCAAACATGAATTCTACCTCCAGTACATAAAGAACAAACATCTAACAAACTCACATCCGATCATTGGTAAAATACTCCACACTGTACAAATAAAACATTTGTTTGTCCTATTAAAATGTCAAGCTTTATTAACTTGAAGAGGTCACCAGCTAGGACTTCACACATATGCATGTTAATTTATTGTTGTATAAAGCTAAACAGGGGAATGTAACCAATATATTTTGACGTAAATTTATAGTCAAGTATTCCTGTTTACAGGGGCTTTGTTAGTTTAATGCGGTTAAATATTTGGTTCCTCTGAAAGCCCAGTGCTTGTGTAAAATGTGAAGCCTGACTCAATGCCATCTGTATTGTGGGCTCATGGACGCAGTGTGTTGACCTAAAGGTAAGTTGAATAAAGAAATTTAAATTATATTGACAACTGCAAAGGGAGAGAAATTAGTCAATATTATTGAGCAAATTATTTTTTTTCTGCCTTTTGTAAATAATTTCTTTTCTCATTAAACCCTCTACTGTAGTTTTTATTGTTTATTAAAATGCCACTTGTAGGAGATGTTTACTCTTAGACCCTAGAATTAAGGCAAATTTTTAAACCAAGAATAAAAACATAGAAGAGGCAAAAAAGAAATCAGAAGACTAACCGAAGTCCCATACCATCATTCCCACATTAGCCAGGACGGAATTCCACGCTCTTAGTGCTGAAAAATCTTACTCTGCAACTGTGTATATTGATTACAGAAGTAATATTAAAAGAAATGTTAAACGTTAAATATTATTGTATGGGTCTTATTATTGTCTGACTGCTTGGTTTTAGTCTGCTTTTTTTTTTGGTGGTGTTTTTTTGTTGTCTTTTTTTTCTCAGTATATCCCAAAATCCAACAGTATGTCAGTCACGTGTATCCCATTTTATCTCACTGATATACTACACAAGACCAGTCTCCAAAAGATTTTAGTAGCATTATGCTATGACCTATAATCTCTATGAAGAGCATCTGTGAAGACCAAAGACGAGTAAGTGTTTTTCGATCTTAAGCATGTCACTTACGTTCTGATTTTACAGAGGAAATATTCTTTTGTCTCTAATACTAGTGCAGAAACATTATACTATACAGTCAGTAAAACAAGGGATGTTTCTCTAGCTTTATACAGTGACTGTACAATAATAACTTTGAAAATTTACTATGATCTTCAAGTTAGAGGTGGATTCAAACATCATTGTCACCCAGATCTTTTAGATTTTCATATATTTTGAATCTCTAGGGTAATAATACAGAAATTTACGGATGCTCATGTCAGCATCTGACACCTTTGATATATTTTATGCTTTCTTGGGGTTAAGCAAAATAAAACTCATTTACCTCAGGTGAGGAGCTGAACTTGGAAATGGATGGAAAAGAAGAAAAAATATTTTTGGGATATCTTTGTAGAAGCTATTTTTCAGATTCAAAATTCTAAGATACAGATAGTCAGTACTTGATGTAATAGCTTGGACTTTACAGTGTTTTTCATCTCAGGCACCTATCAAGAAATAAATATAGAATAAATCTTGTAACCCAGCTAAGTTTGCAATACATGCAACCTTTAATCTGTATTGATCACAGCAACTTTCCAACACGGCAAGGGCATTATACATCATCGCTTGCCTGTACTTTACCTCTGCTGGTACTTTTAGAACGTGCAGAGTAATGTAAGCCTCACATTTAGCTTCAGTATTGAACAGCCACATTAATAAGAAGCATATAAGTGCTGATAAATACATTTGTACTTCACATGTATTAAATAAGCCTCAGAAGACCATACTGTAGTAGGTGTTATCAGCCCTCTTCTACTGACAAGGAAATAGAGTCGCAAACACATTAAAGTGACTTGTCCAAGGTCAGAAACAAATCAAGACAGAGAGAGGTTTGCTGAAGAAGCAAAGTGCATTTTTGGCCCCATCATTAGAACCAGATGGTGATGCATGTTTCCCTTTTATATGATAAAGTTGAAGCCATGTGGCTGCATACTTATTTTTCCCCTGTCCCTGCTATCACATTCAGATTGCAGCTGTGCCTACCCTAAGTGGTAGAGTTGAGATTAGTTAGCAATCACTACAGCAACTGGAGAACTGGCAAGGTTCTTGAGATTTGAGTTGTATATGGTAAAAATCTCTTCTTCCTTTCTTGTCAGTAACTAAAGTCATAAAAACAGAATAAGGGACAAATTTTCCTCTTTAAGTAAGAATACTCTTACTTCAGTGTTATGTACTGATCATGTTTTAATTCTCCATCTCAGATGTATCTCCTGCACAAGGAACCTAAAAAGCCATTAATTACCTTTTCTTCTAAAATTACTGATATGGAAGTAATTTCTGCTTAGATAGGCAATGTGTCATTTGTCAATTTCTATTAGCCTTAGTCAATCTACATCCTTGAATTGCCTGATGTTAACAGATGTTATTTAGTACTACTGGCACAGTGAGTAAGCTTCAATGATGAAAGTCAATAAGTGGAGCCAAGAAAAAGAAGGGCAAAGGAAACTGCAACAGGAGTAGAAAGAAATAAATGAACTGAAAACTTAAGACTTTTATTACATATATTTCTATTTAAAAATATATTAATGAATGAATAAGAGCTAACTGTAAGGTACAGGGTATTAATTGTAATTTCTCATTATCATATTTGTTTAATTTCTACGGTTAGTTATTGCTATACTCTTATTATTTAGAGCCATTTTCCTAACTGTAATGACCTTGGCACAATAAATAATTTATAAAATTATCTAGAAACAGCTTTTTGAAAGCATTTTTGGGCATTGTGGATTGATTTTCTAGCTGCCACTCTTTATTTATTTTTCAATTAATAACTTAAATAAGGAGTCTATTTTAATGTTCTTATTTTATTTAGTGAAATTTATTTCTAGATAGTTTACATACTTGTTTCAAAATTCTAGATTCCTAAATCTTCTGATGTATGTAGCTGGGTCCATAAAAGTAGATATCTCCTACTCATACACTAAAAACTATTGCAATTACACATTTGACATTCACACATATATTTTCAATCTGATATTTGGATTGTGTACAACATTAAAAATTCCTCCCCTTTCAAATAACTGAATTCTTAACATCTGTCTCTACTAAGCAGACTTTTCTAGAGACATGCCAGATATTTAGCTCTTACAAGTAATTATAGAGTTATCAGAACCACTACTTGGAAACCCTTCACCATGATGGATATTTTAAATCGTCATGGAGCCAAAATTCTTTTCTTCTAGCAAAATCACAGTTTTGTAACTTTTGTAGGTATTTTCATGTCCTTGATATTACTCTACCTCAAAAAAAGTGTACAATTTCCTTAATGAAGAAGAGAATGAATCAGGAATACAAATCTTTCTTTTTCTTTCTTTTTTTTTTTTAGTGAAAGTTTAGTGCTTTTCTAGTTTTTCTCTTGTTGCTTAATTTCAAAAAATTATCAGTGTAAAATAAGTGTCTGCACGGATTTGTTTGTAAATTACATGCTACAGGAGTCCATTCTTCCATTTTGAGAAACTATTGCTTTTCCTCTGCTTCCTGTGCTATGAACTAATTGAATATGGATGAATTCAATATGGGTGAGCTTACTACTCTACGATCATTGACAGAAGTCTCGTAGGCTAAACAAAACACCAAACGATTTTCCTCTTAATACGTCACCCTTTGCAAGACTTTTCTATTTACAAAAAAATAGATCTGTCTTTCTGTGTGTTATTTCCATTGGTGCTTCTGATCTTAGAGAAGCAAACACTAAGCAGAATCTTAAGGCACACTTTCTCTTTCAGAAAACAAAATAAAATAGAGTTGGTGCAAATCAGATTGACACACCTAAAATGTTTATTTATTAAGTCCTCAAATCACTGTCAATAAAATAACTACAATATCTTTTTTTCTGAGATAAATTAATTTATTTTCAATTTCAATTTTCCATAGAAATCATCTCTATTTTAAAATAAAGTTTCTGTAGTCACAAAAAGACACAATCTGATATTAGAGTATATCTCTGTGCAAACATTAATTTAAATCCATAACCCCTCTTTTATTCCTGAAGGTTATTTCATGTTATAGCCCTTTATGTTGTCTTTTCTTTTTTTTCTTTTAGCAGTCTCCACAATAACCTAAAGCTTATACTTAAACTATGGTTTGAGTAGTTAAGCCCACATTATGAGAAAAAACCAATCAAGTAAACAAATAAATCACTTTTGTTCTTTTCTCTCACATTTCCTCAACAAATCCTTAGTGTTGTAGGCTGACAGCATTTATAGAGTCCGCTGAAAGGTATAGTTCATGCCCTGGCTTCAGAAAAGGGTTAAGTTTTTATTTTCACCGGCTGGATCTGCTCCCTGACTCCATTCACTGAGTGACAAAACAACTGTCTGTGCGAGCAGACAGAATTAAAGGTCACTGGGGGGGATCATGGGACCTCTTCCCAGAGGCAGGCCACCAGCTAGCAGCACATGAAACTGTACCACTAGTCAAAGTGTAAAAGTACAGGGTCATTAAACACTTTCGACTTTACATTCAAAACGAGGAAACAATAGACAAAGAGCTTGTTACCACCTGGGGGAACCAGGTTTGATAGGACAAAGAATCTTCTTGGGAGATGAACTTGAGACAGCTCTTGTGGCTGACCAAGAAAAGTCAAATAAGAAAGAAGAGTGGATACTGGAACAGCACCAGAACTGCTTAAAGCACTATTTTCTCTGCAATAAAAATGAAACTATGATGGGTTCAAGAAAAGGACATGTGAAAATTAGAAAGAATACTAACAAATAATTAGAAACAGAATGACATACAGATAATTCCTTGTTTAACTAGTATGCTTATTTCTTTTAGACCATTATGAATTTTCTAGGAAGACTTCATATTAATTTTCAACTTTATTGTTCTTTAAGTAGGCTTATAAACTAGAGGATCTGTGGGAGAGACAGAGGGGTACTTAAGAGGGGACATAATTAAGTTATCTGAAAATATAGAACACACGACTTGTAGGGCAAGCAAATGGGTTTGATCATGGCCTAGGTGGCTGTTTTGGAAAGTCTCCATTCAGAAAAAATGCACCTGATTTTGAGGCAGAGAGAATGACAACTAAAGAAAATCAGAACTGGGATGTACTCAGATCAAGAGTAACTAGAAAACAATGAGTTGAATTTTGGGACCCTGGAGAGAGCATTTAATTAATAATTTAGTAAATTAAAATGTGTGAATGACATTTACAGCTTATTGTTCAAGGGAGTTAATTAATACAGCACATACAGCTATTGCAACAGTATTTTAGGATAATTTCAATTATTTCCTTCGCATTGTCTGCTGTCTTAATTCATAATTTTTCTCTAAAGTTACTTTTTTATTTTTATATGTTAGAAATTATTTTGTTGTGTTAAGTTGCTAAAAAGAAATAGAGAATCCAGGCTCTTGTGTAGTCTTATTCATTTGACTTTTTAAAGATTTTCTGCAACCTATCCTGTGACCTGACAACACAAAATCATGTTGTAATGACAATACTTAGCATCGTATAATCAATGCTGATGAGTGTTAATAGCTGAGATCACAGCTCCACTGTTGCATTTAACTGCAGTTCTTCATTGCTATTCATTAATGAGCTAAAGCTTACAAGAGAGACAAGAAAGAGAATTCTTTTTGTGCTGGATTTCACCACTACCAGTAGTCAGAATTTTTCAGTCTATAAGCATTTTGCACTTTCTACGGTGGAAAATATGCTGCAATGCTGGAATGGGTATACGAGGGCTTGTGAAGAAATGTTACATCATGAAACTATCTGGGAACAATTAGACTTGCTTGAGTTTTACCTGACAGAAAAAAAAGATGCCATTCCTTCTATGAGCAGTAGCTTTTTTTTTTTTTTGTACTCAAGACGCTAGAGACGTAAAAATCAATGAATTAAAGAGTTATACTGATGAGAAACTGCGAAGAATATCTGTTCAGTTGTCACTTACATGCAGCTTAGGGTACGAAAGAGAGATCGTACTTTAAAACATGAAAGAACCCATAGCTAGAGGTCAGAAGCAAATGTTTATTTCATTTTTTGGAAGCTGAGCAAAGGGTGTGCAGATATTCTGCAACTGCTCAGTTAGTCCTATTAAATTGAATGCAATATACAATTAAAATGTGTGGGTTTTTTTCCTCAATATAGATGAAGAATGTATTTTTAACAAATCATATTCAAGAGAATTTAGTGCAGAAACTCTAGTCCACACTGAGGCACAGGGTGAGGCGCTAACACAACTAAGTCCTTCATATGCTTTATATAAGGCAGCTGTGACTGGCTATTTTTTTCAGGAACTACAGATTTGGAATTTGATGAAAGAATCATTTATTCATTATCTGATTTTTACATATTCAATGTTATGAAACTTTGTATATTTTATTCAAATAAGCAGCTACAATTCTGTCTGGAAAGACAGAGTTCTTTCTAGCTTAGATTTTATTTGACAGCTATGCAGAATATTAAGATTAATGTATATATCTATAAAGCCAACAGATGTCCCTATGTCCTTCAGCAGGATCTATTTTGTGCTGAACTATGCAAAGCACTCCTGGGCGTCTCTCCATGGTGTTTTTCCTCTATGAACAACTCTGTAAGTCATTCACATGAAATTCATTTGTAACCCTAGCCAGATCTGAATTCAGTTTTGCAGGTAGAAAAATAAATGACAAAACCTATTTACTCCTAGATGTTTACAGGTTCTGAGTTTTGTCAATATTAGCATCTCTATGATTACATATTTTCCAGATGTGCTTGTAAAAGTGATGTCTCCATGCAGCTTATTATGCCTTCATTTTCTTTCTGATTGTCCAGGAAAGAGGTTCTGAGGCTTCATATCAATAGTTTAGCATCCTTTGGAAGTCACTTGCAATGAGGAAAGAAAGAATGATGATGGGAAATATCTTCCTCTGGAAACAGGTACACAAGTTTTCACTGTCTCCCCAGAAAGAAATCTTCATAACAGCTGACAACTCCATATCTAAGTTGTCATATGTACAGTATCTTTTATTGTTTGAATAAATTTTCTGAGTCCTGTATTTTTTCCCCATTTAGTAAACAAGACAAAAAGAAATACCTCATTTACTGCTATCATCCAACACTTCACAATCCAGAACCTTGTGCCTTATCAAATAGTGGTGAATGTTCATGTAAATTGAATTGGTTATGCATTAAATTGATAGCTTTACTTTGTAAATACAAGCACTAATTTCAACAAGGCAGTGAAAAATATCACTATATTTTCTCTCTGCAATCAGTGTGCTTTAACATAGGGTACTGATCTGGTCAGTGGAGGAGAATAGAAATTTCCATTAGAGGCTATAATGTCAATGCATCAACTATCTGGGAAGTGCTTATGCTGTCCTCATGAAAAGCTGCCTCACCAGAACTGTCTTCCCTCTCTTCCCCAGGTAGCTTCCTGGGTCTGCTCTGAGGAGGTAATGGGGTAGTTGGAAAGGTTGTAAAGGCCAGTGTGTCTTAAAGTAATACTGAAATGGTAAATTGATTATTATCGCTCAAACCAACCAGTAATCTGATTGTTGTTTAATAGCTGAAGTGCACATTGTTCTTCTAGGAAGGAAAATGTGGTTGTGTATTAAATTAAAAGTATCCTTAGAAAAGGTATTTTTAAGGAGACATTAAATTATGAGTACAGCAGCCTGTTAGTCCAGTGAAGACCACTGAATGTGTTCAGTATTCTGTACACTCCTTCCATTTTTTTCTGACAATGAATAAATTTGGATGTTGATACATTAGTCCAACTATCTAGAACCTGGAACTGTATAGAGCAGTTGCCCTGAGCATTTATGTCATAAGCACATACTGAGAATTGGCTGTCTACTTTGAGTTAAGGAAAGTTAGCAGCATATACAACCTTTATTAGATACAGTCTATAACACTGAATTACATAGTCCCCTCAGGTTAAAGATCGTAGTCTCAATGTTTCCAGGTGCAAGCTTAGCATTTCGCATGACTTGATACTTAGCAGTCATTTTATAGAAACGTGGCTGCATGCTGTTAGAGATGATAAGTTTTAAACCTTGAATGATAGTTCATCTTGTGGTACAATCTGTTCTCTGAGTTCCCAATACCTGCACAGTTGTGATCGTCTATCATTTGTCCTGAAAGCCAGGAACACGTTCCACAGGCTCATGTTCTTTATCAAATTTTTTTCAGTTTCTATTTCAGACCTACTAGTGAATTCATAATTGATTTTCCTAAGGTAGTCACGCTGGCTAGACCAGTTCAGTTTAAAATGAGGCTTCAGGGATGGACCTAAAACATAACAAACAAGGCAATTTGTCAAATAACTAGAGGAAAGCAAATTTTTGTCTGATCAGAGGAACTCTATTCTAGTGCAGTAAGAAGGAGTTAAGACGTTCAGAGAAAGATGGCTTATACTACTTTATAGTAAGCTCAAATGGATTCAAAGAAAAGTAATACCTGTTTTCTTTTGCAGCTTATGCAGACCTTTCACTGTGGTTTAGGGTTTTAACTATAATTCCACTCTACTGTGACACACAATGTTCTTGTTTAAATTAAACTGCCTTATAAGATCAGGAAACTTCAATGTGTATTTATTCTGCTCTCAGAAAATCAGACAGGTACAATGATGCTTGGGGGGGGGGGGCGGTGAGGAAGGAGGGTAACACAACCTGGTTTGGTTCAGTGTCTATTAAGTCTAAGGACAGTTTCTTCTGTAGCTAAAGGAAGAGATTCATACAAATAGACTTTTGTATATGTTCCATATCTCAAGTATTATCTCAAAACTTGGAGTACAAGAAGATAAGTAAAGTTCATGGATTGTTCTTTAAAGAGTAGAACAAGATTTTGGCAGCTGTGGAAGAGTTTACTAGCTGAACAACATTTCAGGTATCCAGCAGGAGTTCAGTAAGGTATTTTTCCCTATAATGAAGGCATTAAACAATTTGTGGGGTCAATACAACTCTTAAGTTCAAGGTTTGTAAAAGGTAGATGAATATTCATTCTTTCCCACTTCTATACAGAAGAGGGGGTGGGAAGTTTATAGTCTTTACTGGGTTATAAAACCTTAGTCTAACTTTTCCATTACAGAGACTGCTCTGTATTCCACATGGAATAACTGCAGTAATGCATTGTTTTGTATATAGAAGAAAAAGATTAGTGCTTTTAACATTCTTTTAAAGTTGCTTCCCTAGAGCTAGGAATTGCTCCTACAGTATTTCAAATGAATCTTTTATAAAAGTTTTATAATTCAGTCTATTTCTCAGCTTTGATTCTACAACACTTTCTGTACTGAAATGCTTTCCAAAGCGCCTTCACAGGTCATTTGGATCCAGCCTCTTATTTTGCCCAAGCCTTTCTCTGAAGAGGCAGTGAGTGCTGACTTTTTCTGAATTCTAAATATTCAGTTTGTCTATTGTCTGATTTTTAGAGTGTTTTAAAGTCATATAGAGAATATTAATCTTCAGTATGTTGGTAATTTCTGCATTTTTGAATAAATCCTGATCTACTAGTTATTCAAAAATTAATATGAGATTTTCACATTTTGTCTTGCATGTGTATTTATATCAGCCTTTTATTTTTTTCCATGCTTGCAAAAGAATAGAAAGGTTCACACATCCGTTACATATTGATCTTTCTTTGTCTTTGTTATGTAGGTTTGTCCTTTTTTTCTTATATATATGTAAAAGGTTGTAATTAACCCTTTTATAGCTTCCTTTTGTATAGTTATCACATCTGTCTCTTTAGTAAATAGACTTTATACTCTGATGAAATCCAAGGATGGGATCTCTGTCTCTAAATTTAGACTGCTCTTTTTCATACTACATGCAAGATTTCAATTGTATTGAGAGTAGTGTGAAAATAAAGCCACTCAGAAAGATAGTTCTTTCAGAAACCAAATTTTTGACTCCTGCTCCTTATGGAGATTTGGATTATTTACTTTAATAGGTACTTATTTACATATGTGCTCCAGCAGGGCAAGATAAACCACGTTCTGGCAGTGAAAGCTTTTATTTGTTCCTCTTTAGTTTATGCTCCCTTGATAGACTGCCTTCCTGCCCTCTCATCTGCAGTCTTTCAATGCTCATTAGCCTTTTATGTCTAATATAATTTTTATTTCCTCTGTACAGTTAATAGTATTTCTTAAATACAATTACTGCTGTGTAATCTTTATTATCCTCCAACCTTTCTGTACATTTTAGTGTGTAGCCAATATTTGAATGTAGCTCAGATTTCACTGATAAGAGAAAGCTATTTAATTTCCCTTCCACACTTCAAAGGAGTGTTGTGTATTTAGAAAAATATTGAGTGCGTGCATACAAACCCACTGTTTGTAATTTCCTCTTATGCCCATCAGAAAGTGATCTGTTTAAGAATAATCTTTATTTGTATTTTGATCTCTTTCTTCTCCCAGACAACTTCTCTGTTTTCTAGTCTGATGCTGGCTTCACACATTTCTTTCATAGTGAGTTTAAATAGCTGATAGAACATTTTCAATTTAACTCAGGAACTGCAAGATTTAGATCTTAGCAGGCAGAATTTTAACATAAAAGTAAACGCTGGGATAAACAGAGCAACACTAAGGAAAACAGTGTATTTAAGCTGTAAAACTGTTTTCTTTTCTCCAGCTGAGTACAAGAAGATAAGGAATTTTTCTGTATGTAAAATCTCATACATGTATCAGTATGTCACAAGAGACAGGGTAAGGAAATAGCGCATGTTCTGCAAACATTGGACCTGCCCTCCAGGACGTATTTTCCACCATATGAGAGGGCAATGAACCTCACTTGCAAATGATTCATTGCTATTAGCTTATGTCTAGCAGTATAAACTGTTCATAGAAGGAATTTAAAGTTAACTAGGGGTCTAAAGCTTGTCTGAAAAATTTAGCTTTTTGGAAAACAAGGAAAGAAATATTTTTGCTGAGCTTAAAGGATTTTGGATGATGAGACAAGAGAAGAATGGAGAAGTACAATACAATAGAAATATGTTGATAGGTGAGAAACTCTTAATAACATGCACAGTCTTTCCAAAAGACCTCATGACTGTTGAGGTAGCCCAGTTTCTCACTTGAAGAACAGAGGATTTTATCAAATTAACTAGGTACAGGAAGTGCACAAATTAAAATTGCATGCAGTTAAAAGGCACACTTACAAAAAGGTACAATGAACTCTCACCAAAAGGTGAAAATTTGAGAAGAGCCATAGCCAGGAACTGAAGTCCAATATTCATATCAGGAAGATGTAGAGAGAAAAACAACAAATTAAATGGTATCCATACAGACAAAAACTATGCATTTCCATTTTAAAATTAGAGCAAGTCAGAAAAAATATGAGGCTGTGTGTTAAGAAGAATTAACACCAAAACTCCTGAGCACTAACTGAATGACAGAAACATTCTTTTTTAATATAAGGAATATTTTCAAATCTATTGAAAAATGAATAAAAAAATGGAGCAAAGCAAGAGAAAAAAAATCAACCAATATTTCAAAGACTAGTAATGCTACTGTCTCTAAATGCAGAACACATAATTTAAAAAACTGCTTTGTCTGACTAAGAATTCCATTTGGAAACGTTTCATCCTGCAGTATCCAATTAACAATTGGGTAATAGGATGTTTTGACATGACGGCTCTTTTTCTTCTTCCTTTTTTTTTCTGTTTAGATATTGTCTTATATTCTGATGTAAAAGAAAAAAAGATATTTTTGGAATTGGCATAGACATGTTTACAGCACAAGATCTCAATTTTCTCACTAATTCTATTGGCAATTTAAAAAGAACAAAACAAAGAATTATTGTATGCACACCTGTGTTTTCAAAGATGACTTTACTACTCATGTACAGTCACATACTCTTTCTCAATGACACAAAGAAAGAAATGGAAACCAGATTTTCATAAAACACTTTGATAAGAAACAACATGAAAACTGGTGATTTGCGGCAGGGAAAATATGAAGCAATTGTATTCAAAAATAACAAACTAAATTTAAAGAGAGGGCCAGGACTATATGACTACCAACAGTGAAACAAATAGCTTGTGATTTAGATGTGCTTACTGATACTAGTTACACTACTGCTTGACATAGAAATAAATATAATTCTCTGTCACACTTAAGTGGATCATGGTTTACAGCTCTGTAAGCTAGATAGATTTTAGACACTGCCTGATACTAATTTTAAAGTGTTTCATAGTAAATGGTGTATTTGTCTGCAGTTAAAAAAATGCTTATAAAACCTACCTGTGCTTTCTACCAAACTTAAATTATTGTGTGCTATGAACTGCAAAACTCACATAGCTTTTATGTGTTCAGCATTTAAAGTAGTAGTGCTATCGTATTGCAGTAGATATGATATTACATTGGAGAGCGTTAGTAAATCCAGTAAAACCACTAGAGACATCGTAACAGGAGAAAGCTTTTTAAAATGACTAGTAGGTAGAGCACAACTATGAATTTTAGTTATGGGACACTCTATGCTATATACATGTTTACTGTTCACTTCTTGTAACCATAAAATACATGCAGGAATAATTAGGTTTATTTTCAGTTAATTTATCAATAGGACTACTTGAATTTCAGTGCGCATTCCTATTCTACACTGACTGACTTCAGATGGAGTAGGAGTGAGAATTACTTTTACTAATTTCTATGGATTCTGCTCAGTATTTAGGACTATTATTAATTATATTATATCTTAGGTAATCAGCACTAGATTTAACTGAGTTAAACCTAGAAACAGATGTAGTGAAACTTGACTGCTAAAAGTAGCTTATTAGGAACAATGATACTTTGTTAGTAATGTAGGTTTCAGAAATAACATCTTTTTTTTACCCCTTAACACTCTTTCAATCCTCTCTTTAGTGTAGCAAATGCAATGAAAATCACACTATTGAAGTTCTGAAGTTACCTAACACCAAGCAGTTTGGGGGGCTGTTGTGTAGGACTTGGAGCAATGTTCTTAATGTTCTTAATGTTCTTAATGTTCTTAATGTTCTTAATGCTCTTGTTTGAGAACAGTAGTCTCTATTGTCCCACTGTTTTGTCTGTGAATAGGAAAATCATCAGGGAGTACTACCTTTTCCATATGGTTTAATTAGGTTCCAGTGTATGGTCAAGTCAGTTACACTTCTAATGGAAAAGATTGTAGCAATACCCATTTAATAACATTATGTATCAAATACGCAGCATTTAAAGTTAAGATGTGAAAAGCATTATACAATGTGATTTTTTGCTATAATGTACCTGTAACATCACTGAATTAATAGTTCTTTTAATTCTCAGCAGAGTTAAGGCAACAGTGTTATAGCTCAAAATCATAGATACTTCTTTACTGATTACCTAGTATTATGAAAGCTCATTAAATTAAGCAGTTTGTGTTATGGGTGTTAGTTGTAGAACCAATGAATTCCATTCACCCACAAGTAATCTCTGAAACAAAATGAAGTTTAAGAAAAGTAATGAGGTATGCAAATGAAAAATATATAACTAACTTAGAGCATAAGTCTAAATCATCCTTAGAGAAATCAAATTTATTAAATTTCAAAAAATTCTGGACTCTTACTAATTGTGCATTTAAGGCTAGAAATTGTTGCAAAATCTTACATTTCATTACAATGTATAAATAAAGTGAATATATTTTCCATTTCTTTCAAGACAAACACAGAGAGGTTTTTGATTTACACCATGGCTATTTATTTGCTTGTGACATATGTGTCTGCAGACCTGCAAAACCTGTGGTGGTTGAAAGGAATAGATACAAGGGCTAATAGTTCTTCCTACCATTTTTAGCACGCTCTTGAATGTCATGGCTGTTCCTGGCCACACAAAAGCATAAAGTTTTAATTATTTCCCCCCATTCACTCGTCAATTTAATCTGACTGTATTAAACAATTTCATTCTCTATACCAACATTTTAAAGATATCTTTGGTTGTTTGCCTTTTTTGCCTTTCATTGAGACAAAAGCATATCAGTTAAGGATACTTCTCAGCAATAAGTCCCACAAGGAGACTCGTGGTCAGATATTGCCTATGATTCTTGCCCTGACGCAGACTTAGTCAGTGTGCGTAGTGTAAATTATGCCTCTCCAAAAAGATTAACATGAAGCTTTTCATCTTCTACCGTTCCTCAGGACCTGGAGTTTTATCTTCCTTAAGACGATGTAGCAAAAACCGATGTTTGGAAAAGCTAGAAAATTGTAAATTCAAAAGTTCATCATCCAATTTGTGAGGATACTTATACTTCACCTTTTACTTCTAATATTCTTGCCTTCCTGTCAGAGTGAAAATAGAGATAGAGTAATCCAGTGCTACTTTTGCTTTTCACATCCTGTGTTAACAAATGTGAAACTGCACCCTCCTTGTCTTATTCCTAAAACTCCTATTTGAAGGCAATGAGGGAAGGAACATTTTAGAGCATACTATCACCTCCAAACAGCAGCATAAACACAGTTTTACTGCAGCTGTAATAGCAAATAATGAGCACACCTTTTTTACATTCTTTGAATGTGTTATAAAATCATGCATACAATATAAGATTGCAAGGTCACTTCTGTATCTTGGGTTATTGAGAACATTTGTAAAGTCTGCATTGTGATCTTTCATTCTCTCATTTTTACCTAGGACTGAGGATGTATATGTTGTTTCCTCTATCAGTAGACTGAGAGGTGGATAGAAAGAAGTCCTGGATATTCAAAGGTAGGCTAAAATATTAGTGTTAATTAATATATCTCTGAAAATATTTAAAATTCTGCACAGTGGACTTTTATCTATAAGCAAAATATCATACTATAGACTATGCACATACTATGAAGGGAATCAGAAGCATAAATAGTACCATAAATCGGCATCCCTGTGTCCTTTGACGCAGCTAGGTGACATCTTTTTAAGCACTATAGCTCCCCACACCTCTTCCAGCAGCCCCCTCAGTGGCAATCCTGGAATGTGGCAATCCTGGAAGTCTGACATCATTTCAGCCAGAGCTGCACAGATGTCTTGAACACTAAACAGCATTTCAAATGGTAGTAGTCACTTGCTTTACCAGATTCTAGCACTCTTTGTCATAGTTCCTATATTCAGGCTCATGTATACTGTGCAATACAGAAGCTAGTGTGATGCTATTGCCATCTGGAACTGCGTGTGGCACAGGGCAGCCCTGGTCTCTTCTCATAGAGGTTCCCCTTGTAGTCCCCTTGCTGGCAAAACCTTGACACTTGCATCCATATATTGGGTCATAAAAATATCCAATAATACACAATAATAGAAAAGTTGAAGTAGACAAGGTGTTTCTTTTCATTTGATTTTGCCATTGTAGAGAAGAGAAAAATAGAGGAGTAATGAAATAATTCTAGTTTCTAGAAGTTTGCTGTGAAGAGACAGTGGTAAAATCTTCTTTATGATCACCAAAGGAACAAGGAAGCTACATACTTTGTAGAAATAAAGGTTTAGACTAGAAGAAAACAAAACAAAACAAAAAAAAGAAACGAAGCCTCATATCTTTCCAGGACCAAAAGTAAAAGAAGATTAGGTTACATAAAAAAACTGTAGAATCATTAGCTTTGAAGATCTATGGAAACTATTTAGAAAAATAAATCAGAAAGATACACGAGTATTTATGTCACCTGAAAAAATGGAAATGGAATATATCAGTCTTCATGTCTTAGAAGAGACAATCCACTGCTATTGTACGTATATATTGAGTTTGGGACCAGTATGCATTGGATTTAAAAATATCAGGTATGAATATATCTTGCATTATTTTAGCATCTGACTATGACGTGTTTATGGAATTATATGATTTTGTGTATTTGCATACAAACCACCTCTTTACCCCGCTGCCTTGCTCTCACTCTCCCATTCTAAAGGAGCTTCTAACCTAATGTTCATAAAATTACGGTTCTATAATACAAGTGGAAGACAAGCTTTTGAATTTCTCTTCCTTTGAAGAATTGGCACTGGACTTATGCTATAATAATTTGATTGACATTTGAAGAAGGAATAATTTCACATATGGTACTATTTAAAAAAAAGAATCTCAAATATTATGTATCTGTATTCTGTGGAGGATTTAATTCTGAAGAATGTTTTTAAAATCTGTGTACCAAACTCCTAAGGTAAAGAATACTTTATTTTATAAACCTGGGTGGGTACAAGTTTAGCTGATCCGTATTATCAAGAAGCCTTTGTATCTATGCACAGAATTTCAGACGCTAGTGAAAATTTAAATCAGAAATTTGAGTAATTTAAAAAGTTAAAGAAACTCTAAACTGACATAGTGATTTAGAAGAACCTTTCAATTCATAATTTCAGTTTTCTAATTTCCCTCTATGACCCAATTTAGATATATTGGACATTTTTTTTGCATCTAGGGGAATAGTGTAATCCTGTCACCTGTCTTTAGGTAGCTCTAAAGCAGAAGGAATTATCCAGGCTATTATAAATATCTGCCTTTAGATAAGATGAAATTCTTCAAAATAACAGTGAAAAGAAACAGCTTTTTCCTTGCAAAGTAGCAAATGGAGGTTAAGTGTACACTGAGCTGGGCCAGCTTAAATACCATCAAATTAACATCCTTAGGGAACTGAATTGAATTCCAGATTTTTCAAGCAATACATGTGCAAAAAATCCTGAACTTACATTACTTTCACTTACTTTACAGAAAAATAGGTATTTTTTTACAAAGGAAAATAAAAACAAATGAGACAAGAATTGTATTTGTTTTAGAAGTAAGTAGATGACAAAATATGCTATTCTTAAAAGAAAACTCTGTTCCAATATTCCACAAAATTTCACAGTCATATATACAACATAGCTTGTAATTTAGAATTCTTGACTGTTGCACTACCCAGTCAATGGAAGAATGTATCCCCTGTTTTCACAGAACAAAGTTTTTTGGCTTCACTTTTGCAGTATTAACATAGCTAAAGCATGCTCAGGGCTTCACTGTTCCTCTGTCCAAGATGGAAATTATTTCTTATAGGGTGGAAGACACCTGATCCATTGTAAATATAAAGATAAAAGATAAAGATAAAATGAATAATTTTATAGAAGTGCTATAGTGTCTATTAGCTATAAAGACAGCCTAGGATCTCTCAGGCTGAGACACTGAAATCATCTGCTTTTATCAGATAAATCTCGTAAAGAGTATAATTTTTAATTCAGAGTTGGCTGTTCATTTGCATTGTAAAAGGTTACTTAAGGGGGAATCGGTAGCAGAACTAAACTGAGAGATATAAGTTTCATAGAGTGATAGAAATACCAAAAATATATAAAAAAAAATACCATCTAAAAGTTAGGTAGAAGAGAGAGGAAAGAAAAGTAGACAAATAAGATGCAGGAAGAAAAAACACCTGCAAATGTGCTATACTGGCAGGTACATTATCTGTATAGTGTCCAACAGTGTCTGGAAAGCCAGATTATCAAACAGGCCTTTTTAAATAACTATGCACTTCTGCCACAACTGCTCCAAGGGTCTTTCTTTCACCAACTATTTTTTTCCACAACTTCTGAAAAAAAATTCCCAGAAGAATTTGAATCCTCTGCAGACAGTAACCCATACTCTTATGTGCCTTTAACCCCATAAATTTCTGAGATGAATAGCCTTTCTTCCAAAGGGAATCCTTTAGAAACCTCCTTCTCAGTACTTTGCCACTTGGAAATTAGAGACAGAATGAGAAAGCGGAAGAAACAATAAAAAATTTAAAATGTTCTGGGAGAAGCTGCTCTCAGATTCAGGGGCAACAAAGTCAGAGAAACTCTGGATTTTTTTCCAACCCTTCCACCCTCAAGGGAAACAACACTAAGACAGCAATACTACTAGCGTTAATCAAGAATAATTTATTTTATCCTTACAGTCAGATGCTTTAAAATCTTATTTACGTAACATCCTATGAAGTCGGGTACTACAATCCCTCTTATATCAATTGAGAAGCAATCAAAACATAACTATACGTAACTACCAAGTGATAAATTAAAATAGAGGTTGAAATTAAATATGAACTTCCCTACCTGAGACTCCTGCAAGGATACCTTATTTCCAGACAGCAACGCTATGTTTCAAGAATGACTGAGTTTTGGGGAGCAGAAACTTCCCGAGGCATTTCCCCTCACAGCTTTTCCTAGTCCTTATTTACTAAATGGTTTTAAATTAGGACTTTCTTTTAGCAAATACAAACTAAAACACCCTGTTTATTGTAACTAAATACACAGATACATATTCGACAAGATTTGAGCTTTAAGAACTTCCATTCTCATGCAATTCATGAATACATAGTAGTAACTATGTCAGCATTTCCAGATGGAATTCTCAAATAGTCTGTAGCTATGCTTCCAAGTTCTGGTCAAACTGATTACCCGGCCCTAGTAATTAGTATCACTTAATGTAAAGTGCTGTGCAGTGTATTAGAAATCTCTTGTCAGAAGATGCCCTGGGCTGAACAGCAGGGTGACCAAACTAATTCTCGCTTTTAGAATGACAGAAATTGTAGGTCAGGGATAAGCAAGATATGCTTACATTTCAGCTGCCTCAATTAGATCTGGATCTAGGATAAAAATGTCCTGTGGTTAAGGTCATATATGCAACTGACCATTTCCCTTCATGAATATGAATGCTTACAGAAAAGTTAACTTAGGAAAAAGTATACAGGTAATTTCTCAAAAGTAAGTTGGCAGGCTATGGATATTTATTTATTTATTTATTCTCCAGGTATAATGCCTGCTTTAGTATTCACGGGATATTTTTACTCACATTTTGTTTAGAGATATTCAAGAGTGACAGAAATACCAAAAATAAAAAAGAGAAAACTACCACCCAAAAGTGGTGCTCAAAATATCCATAAAAAAATACAGCTCATTTCCAATATGAAGATAACTTCAGAAAATGAGCAGAACTTTCACAAAAAGTACCTACTGAATAAGAGAAGACCGAGATCTACAGTGAAAAAAAGTATTTCTGTCAGAGAGGTGATTCTCCATATTTTTCCTTTCTTATTTTGACACTAATATT
Source organism: Cuculus canorus (assembly GCF_017976375.1). Classification (NCBI taxonomy): domain Eukaryota; kingdom Metazoa; phylum Chordata; class Aves; order Cuculiformes; family Cuculidae; genus Cuculus; species Cuculus canorus. The sequence continues at coordinate 37,929,880 of NC_071401.1, forward strand.
TGTGACACGAAATAAACTTTTATGTCATCTTACACAAGTTTAAGTGTTGGTAACAAGCCTGTAATCAACGTTAAAACTGACCCTGTAAGATTAACAAAATAAGAAGAAAATTAACAAAATACCTAATAGAAAACATGTTCTGAAAAACAATACCATGGAAAGCAATTTTCATATTCCTGTTCTGAAGTAAGTGAATCTTTATTTTCTATTGTATCAGTGGGAATAGAACTGTGTTATTTGAAACACATTTAAAAATTCCAGCTTCATAAGAAATGTTTGATGCATTAATCTGTTAATCAATCATATGGTTTGAGACCTTGATATTCATAGCTAAGGACATTGTATTGTTTGATATTATGATTTTCAGTGATATAATTTCAAGTCAAAATTACTGCAGAAGTGTAAGTGACTAGAAGAAAAATGAACCTTAAACTAAATTATTCCATACCACTGAAATGAACAGGCACTTCTCAATGAGGTCAAAAAAAGATTTGAGGTCAAATTATAAATAGACTTATATTTACAATTTTAATATATTTCAGAGTTTTTAATTTATATACAGCTCTTCACTGTTCTGAATAAATTTAACATAAAAATAGAGTATGATATTTAATTCTGAATGACATTCTAAAGTAGTGATTGCAATTAATATTAAAATGCAGCTTTTTGTCTAATGAACTGTGAATAATCAAGTTTTATTAAAAAAGCCCTAATTTGTTTTGGTACATGCATTGCCTAGTTATCCAATTATTGCTGCAAAATTACAAATGGGGAAAGTCAAATCTGTTAAATTAAGAAGGTCACCAAAGTAATTAAGACCGCTGAAGCATATTATTAATACTTTACAGTAGGTGGGGCACTGCTGAAATTTACCTGCTTTTCCTTGTTATGTAAATGATGGGCTTTTGTACCATCAATGTTTAAATGAGTTAATTTACAGATAGAAGAATAGTAAAACAGAAGGCAAGGTTCCGGGCAAGAAAAGTTCTTATCAGCTACCAAATTAAATGAAATCTGTTTCCTTTCCTTAGTAATTTGACTGTGTGTTGTTAATTGTACGTTGAGGATGTTGGAATTTTTTCTGTGTGTCAAATGTAATAAGAGATTTAACAGGAAAAAAGAACAACAGTGTTGCATGAGAAAAATATTGAATTGAGGAAGAAGTGAATGATAAGCCTACTCCTGTGCTGAATTTATGTTTCTGGCATTTAACAAGAAACACGGAGTGTAATGAATAAGAAATAAGCCACTTCACCCATCCAATCTTAACAGGCAGGTTCCAACCTGTCACAGTGAACAAGGCTCAGCTTGATCACTTCACCCAGTGGAAGTGGACATGTGTTCAAATACAGACATTTTCTTACCTTCAGTTGGAAAATATTGGTGTGCAAGACTGTACAGAGATTTAGCATCAAGTTTCTTGAAACTGAAAACATCTGTGATGGAAACTTCAATTATTGACTGAAGCTTATGGCAAAGAGATTCCAAAGATCAAAGTACTGCTCAAAGGAACCAATTTTTTGTTGTTAGATGTGAAACCAAATATATTGGAGATCCTCAACAGCCTTTCAGAATATGATCTATTTGGAATTGCTTTGAATGTTGGCAGCATCGTATGCAGCCATGTGTCAGCTCAGAAGGAACTTTTCTGAAGGTGATCGCGGTTGATTTTCTTAAATTGTTACATAAGAGTTTGGGTTTTGTTTTTTTTTTTAGTTTCAGACCTTGCATGACCACTCTGCCTAAGGAAATCCAAACACTCTGCAAGAGATAGGAGCTGGGCTAATATTTGAAAACAGTATGTGTTCTCCTCAAAACCCAGAATCAAGCCAGCTACAAATTAGATGAATCCTAAGAGATATAAATGCAGCAAAGTCAGGATGAAAAGACTGGAAGAATGTCTGCCTATCAAACATCATGAACCAAGTGACCTAGACACTGCCACAAAGTACATTCAAATGCCCTAATTATGAAAAACCTAAGGAACAAAAAGATACTGTTTAATAAATCCTGTTAAAATAAGTCAGCCTGTCACACAGTCTGTATATTTTCAAATCTTCATCAGTGAAGAAGGTAAAAAGTTGACATTAACCTAGGAAAGATACTTCCATTAACCTAGGAAAGATATACTTCACAGTATATTCTCAGGATTTACTAAATATGCAGTATCATTCTCTCAGACTCCCAATTCTTGCAATATTTTATCTATAACCTGAACAACTGTGAAGAAATCTGCAGTTTAAGTTTTTCTTATAGTCTTTTCCTTATACATGACTACTATAATGAGAAGATATAGGAAAACTAGGAGAAGAATATATTCATTCTGAAAAGCTTCATCTTGACCTAATAACTATTATTTTTCTTCAAAAATGATAGAATAACTTCTTATGAACCAGCAATTTAAGTCTTCTTAGAAGAAAATTATTCCAATAGGGTGAGCCACTTATCTGATCAAGTTCAACCTCCAATCACCAAGAGAAGCTACATATTAATAATGATTTTTAATGTTTTTATCAGTAAAAAAGACACTTGTAACCAGCTTCTCAATATAATCACTTTTCTCGTTCCACGATCAACTAAATTCTCAATAGTAGTGTTGTCAGTTACATTGACAACAAAATCATTTCTATGGGGATGTTCAGTGTTCAAGTTTCTATGATCACAGTAATAAGCGATCAGAGATGTTCCACAAATTACTTCTTGTAAATTTGTAAATGTGTATTGCTCTTACATTGCATGTGTATTGCTTAAATGAGTTGAGATATGGTTGAAGATGACATTACAATACTGAAGATCTCAATCTAGAGTCTTGGATTGAGTACTAAGTGCTTCTAATACTGTGGACACTCAGTAGTCGTTCATTTTGTCAGTTTTTTTGTTTGTTTTTGACTAGGCACTTTGCTGTACAGCCCTTGAAGATTAAAACCAAGAGTGCATTTGAGAACTTTTTATTGTCGTGTTTATGAAAATGTAAGGCACAGTTTAGAATTACAAAGTGCAGCCAGGTATAGAAAGAATATAGAGACAGTAATTTAAATATTATAACTTCAGCATTTGTCACCACGTTGTTCTTGTCTTGTAAGTTATGTTAGGAAAGAAGTTCTTAGTTACAATACTTTCTGAATACCTAATGTTAGACATATCCTCATTATTTTCTTTTCAGGACATGTCATTCTCCCTTCCTCACAGATATGTTCAGTGTTCATTCTTCAATTGGAAAAAATCTTGAAGCAGAAATAAATACCTTCTAATGGTCCTCAAAGCTTAGCTTTGTAAATACATTAATATTTCAAGAGAACACTTCTATGAGCACCAGCATAGCATGTCCCAACCCGTAAAAAGAGCAACAGACATTTTTGCCATGATATATCCTTTATTCAATTTGCTTTCAAGTTATCTGAATTATTTTTCTTAACTTGAATTACAATTGGATGAAGTTATTTGTGAAGTCTCACCAAAATCAGACAGTGCTCTTAGATTCACCTCTCATGTTCTTAATCCTGGCCTGTGTTTTAATCTGTAAAAGCTAATTATGTTGGTTTTGTTTGTAAGTATTAAGACTGAGAACAGATATTCTTTCTGACTTGAATCCTAATGGAATTTCTATTAAAGATCAAAATTGCTATCTATTTTTTTATTTGGTTGGAACATGACAGCCACCACTGGTGTCTAATGCTATTTGTGAAAAAATAAAATATACTAACTTCTGTTTATCGTGTGATGATATTATAGAGATACTGACAGACAAAGTCAATAGCTTAGATAATCAGTGCTTTTTGTTAATAGAAATCTTTCCAAGCAAAAGTTTCTAAATAAGGCAGAAATGGCTTTGTTGCTAACAAAGCCTCTATCCTTCTTTCTGTTTTCTCCCAAGATCTTATTAAAGATCATCTAATTCCACCCCTCCTGCCATGGGCAGAGACATCTCCCAGTAGATCAGGCTGCTCAAGGCCCCATCCGTCCTGGCCTGGAACACCTCTAGGGATGGATCATCCACAACTTCCTTGGGCAACCTCTTCCAGTGTCTCACCACTGTCATCATGAAAAATTTCCTCTTAATGTCTAGTCTAAATCTTGCCCTTTTCAGTTTATAGCCATTCCCCCTAGTCCTATCGCTACCTGCCCCTATAAAAAGTCCCTCACTACCTTTATTCTATGCCCCTTTCAGGTACTGGACAATCTCTATAAGATTTTCTTGGAGCCTTCTCTTCTCTGGCCTAAACAACTCTACTCACTCAACCTGTCCACGTTTCTTTTGATTCAATCCAGTTCCTGGATCTGGGGACTGAGCACTCTTGCTCTTTATGGAAATAATCCTTCAATATTTGACAGCTCTATTCTGCTCCCTTGTCTCTGAGGACCATATCCCAGGGGGTCCTACTGAGTAACATCTTGAAGAGCTGGAAGTTTTCTTTCCTAGAGTTTAGGATTCTGACTGTACTCCTTGCCTGTCCCATATCCTTCTGGACCTCGAACTCCACCAGTGCACGACTACCGTAAGCCAGCCCTCATACGGTGGAGGGGTGTCATTCTGCCCTTAGCAGAAATGGTTTTCATGATGAACACTGCCAGAACCACAAGTGCTTTGGTTTTGAATTTTTCATGTTAGGAAGATAAGTTTATTTAGTAAGCGACACATAACTGCTGATTGAACACAACAGTGTAAAATGCAAATTCAAGGCACAACTTTTCTGAAAATTAATCCTACCTTACAGGAAATTAATCCTACCTAATAGCAAAGCTGGCAGCTCCTTCATGAATGTAATAAATTACTTTACCCAAGAACAGCTTGCTGCTTATGCAGCCATATGACAGCCTTACTCACTTTAAAACTAAATAATGCAGAAGATATGATGTCAAGAGAAACACTTAGGAAACAAGTCATGACCTTTTTCAGTCCTGCACGCAAGAGAGGTATAGCATGAATACATAAAGCGTTGAAAATCCTGAAGCAGCCAAGAAAACATTTAAAAATGTTGGAAAAAGAAAGATTAAGAAGTGAAATTTTATTGTATCTAGAAAAGCAACCTCAAGATCAACGGAATAGCATATCTCTGAAAGTTTTAGTTAGTCCATGGCAGGGTGTGCATGGCTTTCACTGCCATCAAAGTAATTCACAAAATGGGGTCATTTGGTGTGGAATTTCATTTGGAAGCACTCCTCAGAAAAATCCCATATGGTTGATGTAGAACAATTTTAGAATTTTGGAACATGTTATTTTGATTATTCACTTTGAATACACCTGAAACTAAGCTACTTTTCTGGATTTTTCCTATAAATATATAGTATTTTCACTCCAAATAAAACTGCACTTTAAAAGTCATAATCTTATGTTAACTGAAGCTTGTCTTCTTCATAAAGTTCTGATAGTCATATGAGTGGCTTACCCAGGCAATTCAGAGCTAGTGTCAATAAGTCCAGTATTTAGCTGTTAAAACTCTGGAGCACCTTACAGCTCTTCTCTGTGACATTTTCAGGTCTGTGTTTATTAGAAATCAGTAAGTACATTGTGAAGATGGATGGTCTATAATGCTGTCATATTTACTTTGTTTCGGTTTTGCTTTTTTTTTCATCACATCCCAAGGCTTATCAGAAATTGAAATTTAAATTTTAAAAAATTAATCTGATAGGTTTTAGATGTTTGGGTTTTGACTCTTGGGTTTGGTTGCATTTCTTTTTCCCTCTGAAAGAGAAAGACTGAAGCTACACTCTGTGGCACAAGAAAATAAACCTGGTGAACAAGCAATGACTGCGTATCCATTCTCAGATGAAGAGTTCTATCAACATACACTTAAGTACTTAGACTTTATTCAGCAACATTAGTTAGGGCAGACATTCATTCTAGTAAGCAAGGGAATCTGTGAGAGTACATGCATGCACTCTCGAAATCATTTGAAAGATGACTGAAAATTCTATGGCAGATTAAAGAGTACATTTGTCTCCATCGTGTGAATTGCATCTGAACTAACAGTAAGCCATATACAAGGCACACCACACTGCCTGCCACTACAGAAAGGTGGCCCTTGAGGTAAGCAAAAAGATGAGGACATATTTTTCTATTTAAAAATGATATTCTACTATATGTTTATGAAATGTCTTCATCAACAAATGTATTTTTATATGTATAGTAACAAGTAAATTCCTGACATAGAAAATGAATACAAGGGTCTGTGAGTGAATGTAGAACATCTGCAAATTAGAGTTCAAAATTAGTAAGACAGTGTCACGGTCCACTCATCAGTGGACGTGTGATGGTTCTTTTCAGTTATGATCTCGGAGTGCAAAAAGAAAGCAAACCAATAATTCAACAAGTCAAGGGAGTTAAATTTCAATCCAAACAGGAATTTTATTAATTGTGCCCATAAAGTGGCTTGAGATAGAAAATGAAAGAGAATAAGGAAAAGGATGGAGAGAAATGGGAAGGAAAAAGGGGCTTATAGCTACCACCATGGATCTACAGAGATCAGGCGTCTCTGGGGATCCTGGTCCAGAAGGTGTTCCTCTGCCTCTGTCTTCGATCGATGTGATCTCATGGTGGGGAAGGCCTTCAACATTCAGCTGCCCCAGAGCTATCTTTTATGTTAGTCAATACACCTGTTTCCTCCTTGCAACCTGCCTTTCCTCCACCTCAGTCCTGTGGAGGCATGCCAAACTACACCTGGTAGGCCACATATGCCAAGAGAGGAGTGTCTGAGGCATGGTTGGCTTTGGAGGCAGGTTTTCTTCCCTTGCACATGCACTCCTCCTGGTGGCAGTGGTTGACTTGGGGTTCCCGATGAAGGCTGGTAGTCATCATCACCTTGAACTTTGGATGAACTGGTCACCATCCTCACCTAATTAATTATCCTGATAAAAAAACCTAGAGTTAGCCCTTTTCTAACTAAATTTGGTTTAGATAGCGGAAAGTGTTCACCGACTGAGATTTTACAGAATACTGAATTAAAACATATAAAGTCCTTTTTTTTTTTTTTCCTGTGTGTGTAGGTCTATATTTTAGATTCTTAGATTTTTTTTTTTTTTTAATTTGGCTACATGGTCTGGAAAAACACAACCTTTTCCAATAAGGACGTAGGAGTTGTCATCAGCTTTTCATCTGCCGAGATGCAATAAAAAAAAAAAAAAACATTTAAAGGGGTAACAGTAAACTAAGATTCTTAAAAGAGACAGCACAAAATTCAGACTACTAAGGGAAATACAGAATTCTGTCTCATTAATGAAGCTGATCAAAACCTACCCACATAAAATAATTTGTGTTTGAGGTTTCTTGGTTTTTTTTTTTACATATAATGTTCCATTAGAAAAACACTTCATATAGTATTATCTAGGATTGCTATAAACAACACAGAAGAAACTAAATTTCTCAAGAAATGAAATAAAAGTATTTAGCTTTCTTCTAGCCTCCTTCTATCAAGAGACACATCTCAGTATCTGTTGTAGTCTTTGTAGCACATAGTACATTAACACTAACTTCTTCATTAGGCGCACCAAGTCTTCCAGATCCTTTTCCATCTGTTGGGCAGGAAATAAAGAATTCCCTACTGTTAGTCAATGAATAAAATTTTGTCTTCTGAAAGAGCGAATTAAACTCCTGGTTTATGTACTAAAAAGCCTTTCTTTACAGCTTTGCAGAGAAGTAGCAAAAGTAACAGTTTAGTTTCTAAAGAAAAAAAGTAGCAGTTTTTTTTTCATTCTGTTAAAATCAGATTTTTTTAGGCTAAAGGATAGAAAGAATGATGATAAATAAGTAACATCACCAGCATATCTTCAAGAGTATACCTTTCTTGCATCCTTCCTCAAACTTTAGATTCAGAAGTAAACTTGCAGATTTTAGTTTGGTAACTAGATAAAAAAAAAAATAATTATCTCCAATACTTAATTTTAACACATAACTGGACTTCAGAGGAACCCATTTTTTCAAGACATTTTCTCCATAAGTAATAAGGATTAGGGAATTAAAGTATAATGAAATTTGTTTAAAAAAATAAGAATTAAAGTATAATTTCAGAACGAAATTTAAGTAATTTTCTTTGACAATAAAAAAAAAGTTTCTACTTAACTTTTCAGTAGAAATTTAACGTAACTCACCTTCACAACATCACATTTTTACATTTACCTGAGAAAAGTCGCCATAGATTCATTACCTAATTAATAGATGAAGACTAATATGACACTGAAGCCAGATACATTGGAAGTTTCATTGTATTTTCATTATTAACTGTTCAGTCCACTGTGATTGCTTAAGCAAAAATTATAATCTGACACTGGATTCTCACTCTAAAGAATGCTAGATTTTTTACAGTACAAAAGAGGTAGGGCTGGAAAGAAGCCTCAGCCTCATAAGGACACTAACATGTTTGGAAGTAGTTCTGCAATATACTGGTTTTGTTTTCTTTGTTACTATGGAAACCATGGGTAATTTTGGTTTAGTAATGCTCCAGGAGATAAAATAACACACTCTAAACTTATAGCAACTATTGCAGTACAGTATAGTACCAGTCAAACATTGCAGATTCAGCTGATAAAGGTTTGCTTTGCTGGTACTGGTTCAACCTACATTTGTCCATGTAAATATAATAATTCAGAGCAACATAATCAGTGAAGAAAATCTATAAAGGAATACAGAGCCATTCTTGAGGCAGTTTGAGTTTTACCTGGAAGCTTTGTGGCTGAATTATTAGATGATGATCATTAGACTTTCAGCTAAAATGACTGCCAATCCACTGTATTACTCAGTTTTAATCTAACTTTGCCATCCTTCCTCCATTAGACAAATCATTGTTTATGAAGGTAAACTTGAACATATTCAGAAAATTGAAATGCAGATATTTAGTTCCATTTCTAAGGTTACATTTTATGGCAGTATTTAATTAATTTTTATGTCTGAAAAATGTTTTTTTCAGAGGCTTATTCCTTCACAGTGCCAGACTGTTCCCAGGCTCAATGGATGTGTTTTCAACTCACTCTGAAAGACTGTTTTCCGAAGCAGACAAAAAAAAATAAATTAAAAAATCTCTGTTTTGTACCTGCTGTTTGTCTCCATAATCACTCCAAGGAAAGCCATCTGACTTAGTGGTGGACTCGGCAATGTTAGGTTTACCATTGGACCCACTGATCTTAAAGGTCTTTTCCAACCTAAACAATTCTGTGATTCTGTGATTCTGTGATATCTGACTCTTTAGGCAGGCTTGAGAAAGTAAAGCCCTCTAGCTCCTCGTGTTACACACTAGCTTTTACACACGGCCATGGCTTCCGACTACCCTAAGGAGACAAGAGACATATTGTCATGGAGGTATACATAAAACAACCAAATTAATTCCAACCAAACTTAGCACTCTGACAAACAAAGTAAACCACAATTTTGGATGTCCATGTCCATTGGGATTATTTGTACACAATTGCCTTAAGAATTCCTAAGATTTGTAAACAATTCTTTGGAAGGATGACCCAAATCATTCACAATCACTAACTCACAAAAGGAATTCTCTCTCTTAGGGGTGCCCAGAAGGCAGAATCACTCACTCAAAGGGGAGAGGCCTCACTCAAGGAAATATCCAGAAGAAATACTCACTCACTGAAAGGAAGGTGAGGACACCCAATCCCAGGAAGTTTCTTTGGTTGATCTCCCAATCCCAACGGGAGAGTCCTCAATGCAGACTCAGAGCTCTGAGAAGAACCAGCTCGAATTTGTTCTCCATCAGGACGCAATTTTATACCACAGTCAAGTGTGATCTGTGGACCTGACAACAGTTCTCTATCTTCTCCTCCTCTCAGTACAGGAGAGACAGGGGGTGAAATGAGGATTTCAGTCAGTTTATTGTTGACTTCAGTGTTTTCTGCAGTAAAACATTCCTCCCTCTCCTTCTTGAAATCTGAAAAAAGTAATCAGGTTTCAACAGCCAGAAAGCCTCAGTACTTGTCAGGTCTTTGGCAAGTCCCTGGTATTTCTTTGTCAGGGTGGTTGCATCTGCCACATATGGTCTATATTTACTTTACATCAGACAAAACCTATCACATTTTCTGTACAATGTGAAAAATGAAAAGAGAATATCACTGATTTAATTATCATCTGTCTGTCATACTGTGAATAAAAGCGGATAACAAGCAGACCAGTTTCAATGAACTGAGTTTTTATTGTCCGTCAATGAAAATGAGATCAAAGAGCTGCTAAAACTGTGAGGTAAGATGTTCATTCAAAAATAAATATGAATATAACTTCAATTAAACAGGGAAATGCTGCTAAAAGCACACATTATTTACAAAATAAAATGCAAAAATTTAGATTTACTTAAAACTGCATATTTCAATAAGTACAGCTACTGAAAGTAATAGCAAAGAGTGCATATCGCTTTGATATTCGACTTATTTAAAGTCCAAAATATTTGAAGTCCAAAGTACTTAAAGTATTTATTTAAAGGTAATTCTGAGATTAAGTTACTGATTTCTTTAGTCTTAACTTTGTATTCCTTAAAGCCTAAAAGAAAATTTCCATAAAATGAGTGAATATATGGATATAATTTTATGATATTAACTTCTTTATTTCACTGTAGTACCAATAGTGACAGTTTTAACATCAATTCATTCTAGTGCAATGCACTGCATCTTCTGTCCTAAAGCTAAAAGTTAGAAATTTTAGTTGTTGAGAACAGTCTTTGTTTTACACCAGAATGAAACGGCTTATCTAGTCATGCCAACACTCATACCCGGCATTCTGTCAATCTGTTTGTATGTTTTGTGTTCTTTTTCACTATCATCTTTTTTTTTAATATCCTCAGTGTTTACAGGGAGGAAAGTGGACTACTTCATATTGTGTCTTCAGCTTTCACTAGAGGTTCATCTGTTTACCTTTCTCAATTGCTTTAGAATTTCTTTTGCAAGCTTACACATACAAAATCCCTCTGTAGATTTATTTTTAACATCTTGTGGAAAATTGAAACCCATTGCCTTTTAAAATTTTAAACAATTTATTCCAAAACCCAGTGCCTTATTCTAGCCTTTTTTCCCCCATTTGAGTTTCTGTTGATGAGTTTCAAATAGTTTGAATAGATGTTTCCATAATATTTATCATGGGTTCTTTTTTTTTCAAATTACATAGACCAATGAGGACCATGATCTCCTTTGTAATACTAAACTCAACAGACATCCCGCCTTGTTAAAAGAAGGCTTATAATAAGTTAATGTCTAAGGACATTAATGAACAGTTCATCCCACTCTATTTTCTTGTTTTATTAGAGTGAACCTCCTCAAGCTCATCTTCTCTTTAGAAATATTCTGCATAGTAAAGCATAACTTCATAATGGATCATTCTGTTATTGAAAGAAGCGACAGAATATCAACCATTAACACCATTAAGCAGTGTATGGATCCAAATATAGTTGGTAAAAGTTAAAACAATATTCTCAGATAAGGGATACAATATCTGGGGCTTCTTTCTGTTGGTTTTTATTTTTTTCACACAACCTCATCTTTTACTATACTATAAAGACAGTCTTTAAGTTGTTAAAATATTAAAAATCGCACAACAGTTTGTGTTCTTTTCTTAATATATTGGAATAAAGGCACTTTATTTCTTTTGAAAATTTTTACTTTGGATCTCAATTGATGTTTGGGTTTTTTTTCTATGTGACTTCAATTAAAAGTCCAAAATAAATTAGTTCTTAGAGGGAAAAATGCTATGTTGTGGATGACATAATGAGAATGACCTTAACGATGTTTTTTTTAATATGTCATCTGCACATTTCATAAGTGCTCTACAAAACTACCATACATGTACACTTCAGATGCAAACACGTGATGTTAATTTCTTATCTGCTTCTTTCTCACTAGTATACAAAACACAGAATCTACTTCCTGAAGTGTCACTCCTAACCTAAGCAGTGACATCTCAGAGACAGAAAGGGAAGAGAAAAAAGCCTTTAAAATCTTAGATGACTGAAGATTAATTTTTCCTTGAGCCACAGAATAAGAAAAGGGAGAATGAAAAGACTTTAATGAAACATAGGAGGTTAAGGAACTGTGCTAAGTTTTAAAAAAGAAGAGTAACAATCATAGTGACTATAGAGTTCACACAGTGAATATCAGGTAGATAAATGCTGAAAGACAACTGCAGGTCCTCCAGCTGCAACTAAAACGTCACACCAGCTAAGCCTACTTCCACTCATACTTTGGAATTGGCAGTTGATATTTTATATTTTATTCCATGTCTTCTCACTTTCTCCAGTATTCTCTCACACTGCTTCTTTTCAAAGAAATAGTCTGTGACTTTATCAGTTACAAAATAAGTATCCATGAATGTGCAGATTTAAAATGTTATCTCATGTTCAGCTCAACAAGACATATGTAATTATTTGTGAAATATTACTGACAAAAATAAATTGCATTATTTTTTAGAGTCATTAATGAGAGGAAATGTGCAGAAGGAATTTAATTGTCTTAAAAAGAAAAGTATAATGTAAAGTAAAATGACACATAATTGTAGCACATGCACAAACTGACCCACTATCTTCTTTCTTCACAAGCATAGAGATTTCAGCACGAAATGAATACTTAAGTTGCTATCTAAAATAAAACAATGCATCTCAAGTTTTATGTGATGGCTAGATTGTTGGCCACAGATTTTAATTTTTAAATTGTTTGTGTGTGTTGATTCTGTGTTGTATTTGTAACTATCAAACATGGCCAGAGATCTCCTATATCGTTAGCTTTCCCGACATTCAGGTAAACATGGTTTGGGTTGCTAAGATACGGGAACTGTTTCTGTCTTCTTATTCCACTTTCTGTAAAACACTTTGACCAACGGTATACAAAACATATAACATACTGACATCAAATCAAAAAGATGTTTAATGTCCATCACAGTCATTTAGGTTCACATGGTCACACTGCAATACTCTCTTGATACTCACTGGCACCATCAGTGCAGTGTAACTACAGGACATAGCAAACATAGTAATTTTCCAGCTGGCTTGATTTCTAACCAGTGCCCAAATGAAAACTATGAATATTTCTGAGTTTAGTTGGTATTCTTTTCTCACTTTTTACACAACACTTCAAATAAGCTGGGATAAGACGAATATATACCAAAGGTAGATTAAAATAAATCCAAACAAACAAACATTTAAATACATTCATTTGCATTTGTGCACTGGCAAAGAAAAATAAAATTATTATTTAATACTCCTAAAGCATAACACTGCAACCCAATCAAAAGAATTGTGGAGGATGTACTCAAATATTTCATTTAAAAATTGTATAAAAGCGTTGGCTCAGCTCAACAAATGCAATAAATCTTAAATTGCATTTGATTTGCGAAAAAGAGCAACAATACACACCTTTTAAAGTTATTCAGGGCTTTTCCAGGTAATAATCAAACCCCAAACCATCCCATTTTATATATATATCTGTATGTAAATATGTGGGAGAGTAGGAAGTATTTCCTATGGCTTACATAGAGTTTAATGACTACTAAAATGAGAGTAGGAGCTTTCCAACTGTATGTATGAGTCCTTAATAAGGTGTACAACAATGTTGTGAACATTTCTTAGAAAAAAAAAAATTATAGGCTTACATATATTGCTTTTCTTCAAAGACGCCATCTAAGTCAGTGGAGTTATTACCTCCTAATACACACATAGCTGGGAGCAAATATGCTTGATTCAAATTCAGTGCAGCCATAGTGGAATTAATTTCCCTTAAATTTAGCTAGCTCAGGCTAGTCATCTGAACTTTCTCTATATTCAGCAAAGACACACACATCCAAAGGGTAATACAATTAACCTACTTGAAATAGTTATTCAGTAACAGGTTTTACCTGGAAGCAAAGGTAGTTTAAGGAGTTTCCATTCCTTCTACCTCTTATTCTTGCCTATATACTGCTGTTTGTCATAACGACTTGAAAATCAAATGGGTGATATAATCTAAATGAAAGATTTAAATACTGCTGTTCCCATTTCCTGGAGTCTTATTTTTAACATAATTTCCGTCATATAATTCCTAGTGCCTTGTCACTGACCAACGAATATTGTGCACATTGAGGTGAAAAACTAAGTGTATACATCATACATGATGACTCCGTACTGGGTGGATGTCACAAAACTCAAAACCAAACAAAAAAAACACCCTACTTAATAGTCTTATTTTTTCTTGTTTATTTACTTTGACCAAGACAGTTCTTTTCCCAAGAGAGTTAACTCTTCAGAGAAAGTATCATTCTTATTCTTTTTCAAGACCTATGAAATTGAGCTGCTGAGGGGCATGATTTAGGGAGTGTTAGGAATGGTTGGGCTCGATGACCCAGTGGGTCCCTTCCAACTTAGTCATTCTATGATTCTATGATTCTAAATTATTGTAATAGCTAACATTTTAGGAGGGCTAGATCAATTTTCAAACACACTACTGGGATGACTTTGCAACTGATAAAATGACAAACACAACAAGCATGTTACTTTTGGGTTTTTCTAGTATCTTCTCATTTCTAACCTGGCAGGATGGCCATTTCATGTCACGATGTTTTCCCTGGTTTGCTTATAAGGAAGACTGGTTCAGAATCCTTTCCACTTTATGGACTTCAGAGATTCTCCCCATAAGATGAGTTCTCAGAGCAGATATCTTTCAGAAATTCAAATCAAACACTTAGTTCCTGAAACAGGTTTCTTAAAGGACACAAAAAGGACCGCATTATATATTTAGAACTCAAAACCTATTTTCAAAATAAAGGAGATATCAGTGAGAAACTGATTATCTGAGGATGATTAATTTCCAGTGCAACACAGGTATTTCTGTTTCAAATTTAACCAATTGATGTGCTTTCAGTTTTGCCCTTATAATTTCCCTTTATGATTTTCCCCAAACCACTCTCCCAAATGTCAGCAACCCAAGAGTGGCAATGACCCTTCACACTGAGGTAAGGTTCATGTCACATTTCTTGATTGGTTTGAGAGAGAGGTATGTAATCTAATTCCCAGCAGTGGTTTATGGAAGCATTGCGTTTCTGGAATAAGGTTTGTTTAAGTATCTTTGACAGGTATCTTTATCCCTTCATACCTGGAGATTCACTGCCCATCAGACTGGAAACTCTTGCTACTCCTCCTTGATGAATGCTTAGCCAGCTAATGTTTCCTGACAGCATGTCCATCCACAGCTATCACATAAATAAACCATACGTATCTAAAAATTCCCTTAGCTGTTCTCCTTTTATGTATATCCTTGTGAGAACAGAACAAAAATTCTAGCTGGTGTGATGGCAACTCATGATCAACTATTTGTTATAGGCACCACTACCCATTGCTGATGAAGGAGAGATTTAGTAGACAATAGGAAGGGTGGGAATTTTCACCTCAGAGAGAGCAGCATTTGTTCCTGTGGCACAGGCATGGATATAGATTTGCACATCTCTGTCCATTTAAAATAAATAGGGCAAGGATGAATCTCCCGGAGTAATGTCCTTGAACTTTACTACATTTTTACCTGATGGCAAATGTTGAGAAGCCTCTAGGAAAAGCAGTAATTTTGAAGCAATATTTTGGTCCTGTTGAAAAGAAATATTGTACACTGCTAAATGAATGCTACAGGGTTTTGTGTTGTTAGGGTTTTTCTCCAAACAGAACCTATTTCCAAAATTTCAGACTTTTACACTTCTGGTAGTCTTTAATGAGCGGCTAGCATATAAAGATATTTACCCTGTGAAATGAAGAGATATAACAAGATAATGCTGTTAAAGAAGCAAAGAGGAAGAAGAGCTACTGTAAAATAAAATGCGTGCATTAAACATAGTTTGGAGATATATAACATCAGGTGTATAATGTCAGTCAGTTGTCTTTCTTCCCTCCTCCCTCTTTTTTTTCAATAGTTATGAGATTGAATTTCTGAGGCAGCTTTGATAAGATTTGGAAATTCTGGAGAGTTGTTGACTTATCAGTAGAACACAGCTTATCATGTAAATGTGGTTCATGCAAATTTCCAAAGATAACAGGCAAACACATTTATAATCTCAGTCAAAAAGACACTCAATAGGCAAGATGAGAAACCTGTGAAACTTTATTCTATGTATTGACTTGCAACAGTTATGGAAGAATACAAATAAAGTGGGCTTACACTCAAACGAAATAAACAGATACTCAGGATATTTCGTTCCTTTTCTTCAGAAGGCTGCTAATCATAAGGATAGTCAGTGAGAATTTAAGAAGTTTTATAATATGAATATTCATTGCTCCTTCACTGCATCATTATTATTATTATTATTATTATTATTATTATTATTATTATTATTATTATTATTTTCTTGCCTCTGCAATTTCAGTCCTCTACAAAGAGGACAACTACATATTGCTGCCAAGATTCCCCTTATATTTCTCCAGTTCAAATTTCCCACTGGATACCTTTTATTTTGCATATCCCGCTTGTGATATATGGTTGATATTCAGTGGCTCTGAGAACCTGTTAAAGTGGAATGTAAAGTTAAAATATTTCTAAAAATTAAAAGAAAGATAAGCAATTCTCTATGCACATAAGATCTGACAGGTCATATGCCCTGCCTACCGTTAATTTTTTTGAAAGTTGTAATTAATTCAAAATACTTGTGTCATTCCTTTGTAACTGCAGGAACATAGTTGTTTTCCTAAAATAAAATATAAAGAGAGGAAGCACAGAATGACAAATCCAGAAAAGATTAAATCATCTATATATATATGTGTGTGTATATATACACACACATATAATTTAAAATATCTCCTGTGATGTTCTCATGTTAGGCAGAAAGCTCTACAACTCTCCCCTTTAACAATCTGATTTCTCTTCAAAAGGCTGTCAAGTACTGCCACAGCTTGAATCTTACCATTTATCAAGAACTAAATCTATCCTTAACAAAGCCTTTCAGGTTCAGTGGAGGATCACAATAAGGTTTTAAACCAAATTGCTCTTACATAGTTTGCAGAGATGGTCTTACCAGTATTTAACTCCCTGATGCTCTATATTTATCCTCAGAAACTAAGTGCCAGTTTAGACATTATAAGCATACAATAAATGACAAAACAATGTAGTCATGGCACATAAATCATTGCAAGTGATTGCACTGCTCAAACTGGTATTACTTCGTTGCTTATAGTAAGAATACACTTCGGGCAACTTAGAAAAACTTTTGTACTTTTTACTATGAAGGAAAAAACATTTAGTGGTGGAAGTATGAGAGACTTATCAGTCTGATTTTTATAGTTTGATAACTAGTTTCATTATATTCAAATCTATGCAGAACAGCTTTGCTTAATACTGCTTAATATGTCAAGACTGGATTCCCTTAAAGTCTTTTTCATAGAATCATAGAACCATAGATTAACAGAATCATAGATTGGTTTAGGTTGGAAGAGACCCTAAATATCATCTAGTTCCAACCACCCTGTCATGGGCAGGGTTACCTCCCACTAGATCAGGCTGTTCAAGGCCTCATGCAGCCTGGCTTTGAACAGTTCCAGGGAGGGGGCATCCACAACTTCCTTGGGCAACCTCTTCCAGTGCCTCACTACCCTCATGGTGAAGAATTTCCTCCTAATGTCTAGTCTAAATCTTCCCCTCTCCAATTTCTAACCATTCTCCCTAGTCCTATCCCTACATGCTCTTGCAAGAAGTCCCTCACCAGCTCTCTTGTATGCTCCTTCAGGCACTGGAAGTCCGCTATAAGGTCTCCTTGGAGACTTCTCTTCTCCTGGTCTTCTCTGACCTCATAGCAGTGGTCTCTAATCACCTCTGTAGCCTTCCTCTGGACCCATTTCAACAGTTCCATATCCTTATGTTGAAGATTCCAGAAGTGGACACAATACTTCAAGTGGGGTCTCACAAGAGTGGAGTAGAGAGCCAGAATCACATCCTTCAACCTGCTGGCCACGCTTCTTTTGATGCAGTCCAGGATACTGTTGGCCTTCTGGGTTGCGAGCACACATTGCCAGCTCATGTCAAGCTTCTCATCAATCAGCATCCCCAAGTGCTTCCCCACAAGGCTGCTCTCACTCACAACGTCTCCCATCCTCTATTGAAACCATGGATTGCTCTGACCCATGTAAAGGACCTTGCGCTTGGCCTGTCCCTGCTTGCGCTGCCTGTGCAGTTCCCTCTTGTTCTTCACTTTGACCAGCAGGTGTCGACTCAGCCACGCTGATCACTTCCATGCCTGATTTCCTACATCTGGGGACTGAACGCTCTTGCAATTTGTGGAAAGTGTCCTTAAATATTTGCCAGCTCTGTTCTGAGGACCATATCCCAGGGAGTCCTACTGACTAACTCTGTGAAGAGCTGGAATATTGCTTTCCTAGAATTTAGGGTCCTGACTCTACTCCCTGCCTGTCCCATATCCCCCTGGACCTTGAACTCCACCAGTGCATGATCACTGCAGCTCAGGCTGCCTCTGATCTTGACCTCACTGATGAACTCACTTGCATTTGTAACCATCAGGTCCAGTATTGCATCCTCTTGAGTAGGGGTGTCTATTACCTGGGTTAAGAAATTATCTTCAATGCGCTCTAGGAGTCTAACTGTATTGCTGACAGCTTGCCATGCTACTTCTCCAGCTTATATCTGGTTGGTTGAAGTCCCTCAGCAGGATAAGAGCTTGCAAGCGTGAAGCCTCCTGTAGCTGGAGGAAGAAGGCTTCATCAGTAGGCTCTCCTTGATCACGTGGCCTGTAGTATACACCAGCCACAAGGTTCCTTTTTTTGCCTCAGTCTTTTATTCTGACCTATAAACTGTCAACCTCTTTCAACTTTCCAATTTCCATTGTAGTTAATTCTATTTTAAAATTGCCTTGAAGAGGTTTTCCCTGAAATATTTAAGATTTCTGTCTTCTGATTTCCTGTTGTAGACTGAACATTTTCTGAACCAAACAAGAAGAAACCAATTGCTCTCAGGTCAACCCTCCATTCAAAAAGCCTGAATTCTAAGGTATAACTTAAGAACAAAAAAAGACAAAACCACAAAACCAACTCAAACTAGAACAAGGAGACTGGAACTACACTGTATAGGAAATTATACCTCTGTTTGTGTGCATGTGCGTATGTGTGACAGAAAGCACTTTACTAGTTTAGAAAAAACAATAAATTCCTCCTATAGAAAATGTTAGCTGTATGCCTCATTAATCTGTTGCACAATGCAGTGTTGATGGCATTTGTCTTTTAATTACAACCCAATAGTATATGAGGTCATAAATTTAAGGTTAAAAGTGATACAGGGTTGACCTATAATAAAAATGAAGCAGGTCTAATAACAAGAAATAAATAGTTTGAATTATATTAGAATCATTCTTTTGTAACTGAATAATGTATCCTCCCTTTATCACATACATTAGATGTGGGCATTCAGAAAACAAAAAGTGAAAATATATGGGAAAGGTAATGATCTCTGAAAATTTTCTCTAATGACTAATTTGTGGCTCAGAGGATTTCAAGAGATTATACGGTTTTGAAATGGATTCTATCAAGTAAAGAGATAATGGAAATCATTAGACTGAATGAAGTAAAACAGTAGATTTGTTATGTGGAGCTCTATTACATGAGCCTCTACTTCCCACACAATTTAGAAGTATTTTTTCTTAAACTGAACTGCTGTGTCAACTTATACTACGAGTCTAATTCAGATAACACAGCACTCCATGGCAAAACTTCCATTAACCTCAGTCGAATGGGGATTTGACTCTGATTTTTATTGGAAGAAATGCTGTGATCAGTGAGAATTTCAGGTGTTCAATATTGCTCACAATGTGTCTCTGATTCAAGTTCCAGGTTTTTCACATTCAAGCAGAATAAAAAGATTTTAATCTTCATTATCAGCTCTTGGACAATATCTTACAGGACAAGTGCTGAAGTTAAAATTCCACCAGTAATTCATCCTGGTGACATTTATAGGCCTTACTCAAGATCAGACTTATGAAACCAGATGCTGTACAAATTATAGAAAAACAGATACTATCTTTGAAAGCTTAATAATTCAAAGTGCAGTATTCTCCTAGAAACGATTCAAAATGCTGGAAGTACCTGTGATATACTGTTGTAAATAATTCTGTATCATTCTTAGTCTTTATTTTTTACAATATCCTGCATGTTATTTTTTTCTTTCTAGCACCAGGTCTTTTATTTCAGACTGTTGAAGTAAAATGCTTTTACAAAGTAATGTCTACTGCAAATGACACTGAAGTATATTCTTATGGCAATATCAGCTACATTGTTTGGAATTATTTTTCATTTTATATTTTGTTTACTTAAAATGTGGTTTCATTTCCTATTATGTTTACTTGATATACCAAAAAAGTAATGCCTTACTAGACATATGTTAGTTGCTTACAAGATTGTTATTTAAGTTAGTTTAGGAAAAAAAAATATATAATATTTCAGAGTTCACTGTGGCTACAAATGTTTTAAATTCTTGGAGTTTAATAACTTTTTAAACTTCATCTTTCAGAGAGTAGAAAAAAGTCCAGGATATTGGTTCTTTATAAAGTAGCGTAGTCATGTACAGGAAATACTAACAAAAATAATGCCAGAAACCCATCAGCACACTCATTTGCACAGTGGTGTGTGGGGAATCAGAAAGCAAAGCTAATTTTCTGCTGAGGTGGAAGGAGACCCGCTGACGTCTAAGAAGTGTTTATAACGTGCACTGTCATTAAACAGGGGAGACACTGCTGGGATAATTCTGTTTTCTCACATCTTCATTTGTCTCTATTTGCGTAGATGTAAATGCAAAAAATCTACAGTTAACTTTTTCTTTTTTTTCCTTTTTTTTAAACTGTAATAATTCTAGCCAACTCTCAAGGCTGTATTATTTAGTGACGACTATGTACATTTCATAGAATCATAGAATGATTCTTCCTCCAGCTGTAAGGTATCATCAAGTCCAACTCTTTGTTCCTCACTACCTGAAATTAAACCATATTGCTAAGACAGTTTTCCAGACACTCCTCGAACTCTGACAGGCTTGGTGCTGTGACTGCTTTACTGACGAGCCTGTTCCAGTGACTGACCACCCTCTCAGTGAAGGATCTATTCCTAATGTTCAATTTGAGCTTCCCCTGGCTCAGCTTCATTTCATTTCCCTGTGTTATATCGCTGGTCACTAGAGAGAGATCAGCACTTGCCCCTCTGTGCCTCCTCTTGAGGAAACTGTAAACTGCAATGAGCTCACGCCTCAGTCATCTATTCTCCAAGCTGAACAAACCAAGTAACCTCTAAGTCTTGCCTGCGAGGTTTTTCACCATCTTGGTCACCCTCGTCTGGACACACTCGAGTAGTTTGATGTCCTTATATGGAGGTATCCAAGACTACGTACCGTACTCAAAGTGGTTATACTCTCATGGATGCTTGCTATCATCCTGTGCTTGTATGCTCGTGAGCTCTGATAAAATAGAACAGAGATAAAATATCCAATAAGTTCTTAACTATATTGCCCTTTGGAAGAGGTTCTTCAAGACAACTATGATGGGATTTTGTCTTTGAGAGTTAAATGGAATGGATTAACTGTAATTCGAATAGATCCTAGAATTTATATTAAAACAGGTGTTAAAGGACTCAGGATTATGCCTTAGCTTATCCACCCACATAAAATCATTAAACAGTTCAGTTCTGGGCAGGAGTTTTGGCCTTCTGGAAACAACGGAGTCATGACACAATGATATCATTTCTTACAATTTCAACAAAATTTAAAAGGAGCAATGTTAAAGTAAAAACTCAAAAACTCGGAACCACATTTTGTTCATGTAAAGAAAGTGCTAAAAACCCTATTAATAAACAGAATGCACTTTTCTGGTCCTAGATGCATTGCTCATGCATTAAACTTCCAGTTTTGCTTCAAAGTTCCTTTGACAATTTTTTGGACTTGCAGCATCACAAAGGAAGCTATGTAAGAAAAGCTTATCTGTTCCTGGAAAGTTTATAGGTGGATAGCTTCTCTGCATTTCTAACATTAAAAAGTAGGACATTTTGTTTTCCTTACACCAAAAGATAAGCACAGAGTTGGAATAACAACAGCATGTATGAGGTAAGTTTGTTTAGAAAATTTTGGAAGCAATGGCTTGATATATAATTAGCAAATCTGATGTAATTTACCAGCCAAAAGGATTTTTTTCCCCCGTGTCCTACTGTAGCCAATGATTATTGGCTGATTTTTGTCTAATATTGAGCATATCATTAGAAAGAAAAGATTTTGTTAGCACTGGAAAATCTCTTGCAATATGAATAAAATTAATCTTATATAAAATTTTGGTCTGAACATGAATTTAACATACTTGAAAATGGGAAAAGACCTAATGGAATAAAATGTCTATGTGCCTCAAATGTTGATGACTGTTAAAATATTGTATAAATTTGTATTTAGGAGATTTAAGATCATTGTTCACCTTGAACATACAGAGAACATTTTTTTCTTTGCTTAGAGATAAAAGATTGGGAAAATGTGATTAAGTAGACAATCGAATAACTTTCACATTTTCAAGGAAAGTGAAATCAATTGTATGGCATAGGGGAAAATTAATGTCAGTTAAATAATATTAAATGGTGCTTCCTTTCTGAACTGAAAAAAATCCATAATGAGAACAAAAATGTTCAGGAGAGACAAATATCTATGAGTATTTCCATCTTGACTAATTACAGCTTACATTTAAAAAATAAATGTGATTTGGTTTTACATTGTTAGTCTTTTATTACGATTAATTAATCAGGCCTAAGCCAGCTACTGGACAAAAAGACTCAATAGAATTAAATTTTGTAGCTCTTTTTGCACAAAAATTGCATTTCCTTTTCACGTTCTACCTACAACTTAATAGGTTTGGTTAGCAAGAAAAATTTATTTGGTGAAAATTAGACAATCGTAAAATTGGATTTTGATTCAAAGTCCATCCCATAGTGTAGATGTTTCATGTAGTTACAGAATCACTGTGTAATAGGCCAGATCTTTACCTCCCACAAGCAGTGTTTTTCCTTGAAAAAAAGACTGGTTTAAATGATACTGTGGCAGATGACAAAACCAGAGATACTATGGCATCTTCCAAAATTGGCAGATCTATGGCTACAAACTTGAAAAAAAGATAAGTTGAGAGTCAGTGATAGTTAGCAAGTTAAAATGGCCCCCAAACTGTTCTACAAATGTACTATGCTTGTACTTTACAAAAGCTGAGTTAGATGTCAGGTTTTGTTATATACTCTGTTTCTCATTGCTATTAATTGCAGCATGAATTACATTTCTACAATATTTTCTCCATGTTCTGACACAATTAGTTCTTAAAAATAGACCCTATCAAAGTCCTTTCCCTAATATAGTGTGATCTGTAAATTCTTCACTGCTTACAAACTTTCAGGAAGAAGTGAAGTACTACCATGAAGATCTTACTGGTTTCATTCATCCTTCCGTGCAAGCCAGAAGGGGCAGAAAGGTCGTGGAAGGATTAAAAGTGATATATATATCTTCTAAAAATAATGCCTGTTCACTTGTTTTGCAAAGGGACTGGTCATGGCAGTTTATGAGAATATTTATATGTAAACAGTGACAAAACTTATGAAAGACAGTATGTTGAAAGATTACAGAGTTAAAAGAGCAATATTGATTGTGATTTCTATAACGTCTAGATGAATATAAACCAGATCATGACGGGCGCTTAGACATGAACTGAAACCTATACTAAGGCATTAATAATTGACTTATTTTTCCTATCCATTTTCAAAAGAATGAAGAAATATATAGATATATTTCTTACAGAGTCAGACCAAAAATTCTCTTTGAAATACTGGAACACATTTCAAACTTAGTTGCACAGAGAAAGCAATTACTTTTGACAAGTACTGAAGATAAATGCAGAAACTATATAATCTTATAGATTATATAGTCTAATATTATAGACTATAAAATCTTATAGATTTTTATTTAAAGATGCATGCTGTAATTAGTTTTATATTCTGAATTTTTTTTTTTGTTTACTTTGGGAAAGAAAGCCACACAGTATTGCCGATATTTTTTAACTATGATAATTCCAAAATTATTACCAGGAGTAATGTACATTTGTAATTTTTTAGTGGAAAATACTGCATAGAAATGGAACAGAAGCAATCTGTGAGATTTTTCTTTTCTTCTTTATAAGCCTTTCTCTGACAACCATCACAACAGTAGCTTAACAACTCACATACATTAATACATTTATTACCATTAAAAATGTCACAAGAAAATGTTATTTGCTTTATTTTTGTTAGTAAGTCTAAATCACATACAGACTGTATGTAGTTTTGGAAAGAGTGAGAACTTTACCGTTTAAATCTGTGATGAGGTCATATCACATATCTGTGTCAGAATGAGACTCTCTATGCTCACCTGTACGGAAATAGGTTTATTTTATCTGTAGCTAGAGACTGAAAAGCCTATATGCTCGTTTTCTAACATCAGTGTGAGGCAAGCTTCTATCTTTTAGATAACGTCTGAACTGTTGCCTAGAACAATGTCAAGACATGAGTTCAAATACTGATCAATTATTGCTTGCACTATTACTTACTGCTACCGCTTGGCACCTAGACAATCTCCTGTTCTGGGAGTTCTTTTACTCCTTAAAGTAGGCATAAAACTGGAAGACTACAGCCCACAGTGTCTCATGCTTATTGGTTCTGACTGAATTTATGAGTTGAGAACATAACAGGATGTATCTAGACGGTCCTCACGATGTTTAGCAAAGCAGTAATTAGACACCCCGTGAGAAGGAAATTTAAAAGCCCAAGTAAAATTATTTTCCGTTGTTTCACCTCACTCTTTTCAGAAACCTACTTTGTAATTCTTAAGGACAGAAAATACCGTGAGAGAATCAGACAGCTGATAGGAATGCACACAAAGTTATGTTCAAATAAGTTCAGCAGTTTTTACAAGTATACAGTTAATTATCCAAAAGTTTTTTACTTCCTGCTAATCGCTTTATAGTATAACCACACATCTTTTCACATATACCATAGCTGTTCTCTTTTCCCAGGCCATGTGCTGTGGCACTGTACTATGGTGCTGAAGGCATAGTTTACTTAACCCCATGGCTGCCCTCAGGTCCTAACTTGCCTCCTGTTATAAAGCAGCCCTGGTCTTGCTGCTGCCTAACATTCTTAATGTAAGCACTCAATTTCAGATCTTTGTATAAATTGATTTGCTCAGTTTTATACATATAAAATCTAATATCATCTAAGACTGCAGAGTACCAAGACTTCCAATATAACAGATCTCATGCAATGAGAAATGCACTATTTTGAGAATAATAGAAATTAAGTTCTAAAATGGAAGAATAATGTTCAAATTTGTCTTATAATTGAGGTGTAACTGGTTATCAGGGCTGTGCCAGTGTGTACAGCCAATGCATTTAGGTCTTTCATTCCCCAGATGGTCCAGAATATCTTTGAATAGTCTCTCTATAGATAAGCAAATGGTCTGACATGAAACAAGCTGTCACCTGAACTCTGGCCATCTTCCCATTTAGGTATTTCACAGACACTCTTCAGGTGGAAGCTTTGGACAGCCCCAGATATTTCCTAGAATCATAGAATCTTTAAGGTTGGAAAAGATCTTTTAAGTCATCCAGTTCAACTGTCAGCCCAAAACCACCATGCCTACTAAATCATGTCATGAATTGCCATGTCTACAGTTTTTTTCAATACCTCCAAGGAAGGAGACTCCACTACTTCCCTGGGCAGCCTGTTCCAATACCTGACCACTCTTTTCGAAAAGACATTTTTTTCTAATATCCAATCTAAACCTCCTCTGGCACAACTTAAGGCCATTTTCTTTTTCTATCACATCATTTGGGAGAAGAGACCAGCACCTACCTTGCTACAACCTCCTTTCAGATACAAGAGATTTGGAAGTGCCAAAGAACTGTAAAATCAAGTGGAGCTAAAATCCAAAGATATTATTTAAATCTTTCTTTGTTTAGTTTTAAGTGCATACTAAATCTGGCTGTCACGGGGTTGTTCTACAACATTCCTAAAGCAGACAGGCCATCATGCCTATCTCAAATTCCTTGAGCCTCATGTTAGGCACTGTAAAAGATTGCGATGGGTTGAGCCTGCCTGGATACCAGGTGCCCACAAAAGCACCTCTATCAATTCAACTCCTAAGCTGGACAGGGGAAAGAAAATATAGCGAAAGCCTTGTGAGTCAAGATAAGGAGAAAGACATCCCTCAGCAATTACCATTACAAGTAAAGTAGGCTAATTTTCTCAAAATCAGGACAATTTTATTATCAATCAAAATCAGAGTAATATAATGAGAAATTAAATGTAAATCTTAAAACAACTTCCTTCACACCCCTTCCTTCTTCTCAGGCTCTACTTTACTACTGAATTCTCTGTCTTCTCTTCTCAACAAGCAGTCTGTGTGCACAGGGAATGCGGGTTGTGGTCAGTTCATCACATGTTCTTTCTGCCACTCCTTCCTCCTCACAACCTCTTCCTCTGCACTAGAGCTCGGTCCCTCCCACAGAAGACAGTCCTCCACAAACTTCCCCAATGTGAGTCCTTCTCATGGGAGACAGTTCATCGTGAACTACTCCGTGGTGTGCAGTCTTTAAGGAAGAAACTCCAACATGGGTCTTCTATGAGGTTACAAGTCCTGCCAGCAAACCTGCACCAGTGTGGACTCCTCTCTCTCTACAGGTCCACAGTTCCTGCCAGGACCCTGCTCTACTGAAGGCTTCCGACTGGGTCACAGCCTTCTTTGGGTATCCACCTGCTCAGATGTGAGGTCCTTAACAGCTGCAGGTGAATATCTGCTCCACCATTAACCTCTACTACAGGAGGACAACCTGCCTTACCGTGTGTCTTCAACATGTTTCTAAACTCCACCATAGAACTGACTGTATATACCATGAAGAATTTAATTAAATAATACTATTCTGAATACAGCTTCACCTATTTTGCATTAAATTTAGTGAAGGAAAATTGCAAATTACATTTGAGATCTTATTTGTAAAATGATTTTCTAACTCCACTCAAGCACCAGAAACAAATCTTGTCAAGTTATTCAAATAAGCACTGGAACCATTATTCATGGAGTATAAGATACAAAACATAAAATCTATATGTTCATGGGCTTATATATACTCTGTCTGCACTGTTGATGGGTAGGGAGGATGTGGTTAGGAATGAGTTTTTGTTTGTGTTTCTGTTGTGGGTTTTTTAAACTGAAACATTCCTGTTGACTAGGAAAACAGAAAGTAAGCAGATGCTCATTTTGATTACTAAACAGTAAGAAATGTTAAAGACATCAGAACTTTATCTAATTTCTCCTCATTGAACAAACAGTAGTACGTGATATGGTTAACTATATGACATATTTATGAAGAGTATATCCCTGGGAATTAGGATTTTAACTTCTGAGTATTTTTTTTTTAATTCACTTAGTCACAATCTGCTCTAAATGCTCAAAATATGTGATAAGAAAAATATGTTCTGAGTTTTTAATTAGGTCTTAATAATTATATGAAACACAGGCTTAGCTATGTACACTGCAATAAAACTTAATAAAATTACAGTATTTCTTCCTGCTTATACACTTCTATGAGTTAAGAGAGATTTAATGAGAAGTATTGGATACAAAATCTTTCAAAATAAGTGCCAGAAACAAAAGTTTGATTGTTCCTAGATTTTGGTCAGAGGTAGTAAGGACAACTCCTCACCTTCTTCTCTTTGTACTGTGCAAAAATTACATATAAAATTTGTATGCCCTTGTGAATGGAAGAAATTGTTCTCCAGTGCACATATACATGAAGCATTATTTATCAGAACTTTTGAATTTACTGACAGACATACTACACGTGCCTACTACAAACTCCATACTTATACGTGAGCAAAAGAGTACCTTTAGAACTACAGCCCATTTTGTGCATCCTAGAAAAGAATGCAGAAAGCAATGCTTTAAACCACAACCTGTCATTATACTCCTACAGTATTTTAACTGAAATATTTTAGCAAATATCTGCACCTGCAATTTGATCATTGTGCCTTATGGGATGTGACTGCTCTTTCAAAAGTCTTTCAGTTTCCAATACTATTTATAGCTTGAAAAAAAATTACTATGTGATTGAGACAATGGTAGCTACATATTGTAGCAAAATCTGGATCTTCATCTGGCAAAATACAGGTTGATAGATATTACAGAGCATATAGGTTTGGTCTGCTCTGTGGAATCTGACCTCTAAATTTCTCATGACTGTCACTTTTGTCAGAAGAAAATTGAAAAATAGGAAACAAACAGATAGAAACATTTTACAGGAACAGTAAATCAGAATTTACAGACTTTGAAATCAAGAATTAGCTGTGGTGTTGAACTGGTATCTTAAATCAGATGACTCAATGTTTCTTCTTGGAATAACCATAGTCCTGGCGGGGGCAGGACAGGCCCCTTCTTTTACCCAGGGGGTTGTTTTGTTGTTTATTTGTTTGGTTTTGCAAATAAAACATACTTAGTAATAATAGATTCACTTATTGGATGAACTTCATATGTTTACTCATGATTAGGATCATGGCAATAGAATAGTATTTATGGAATTAAAAAAAAGAATAAATCTAAGAAAAATTTAACTTTCTGTATTCAAATATAATTCAGTTTTTATGAGGATATAGTTTTGTTAAAAACAAGTGAAAAGTGAAACAAATGTGAGGTTTTGGCATAAAAATAAGAATATATCATTCTATATTGGACTCTACATTTCTTTTTGGATTATCTGAGTTACACATATATCTATACTTACATGAGATGTAGTCCGTGTTTCACTAAATATCCAGCAACTTATGCTACTTTTACTGTAATGGTATAAAACCAAGTAAAATTAATTCTTACAAGTGGTCTGGTTACACATAGTTTTTGTGGCAAAGGAACTATATATTCAGCTTTTTAAATAAAAATAGCAAATTTTGCAAATAAGAATCAAGATTTAGAAGTTTTATTTTCATTCAAAACCAGGCATATTGTTTCTGGCCTATTTTTTTCAGTCATAATAAAGGACTCATCTAAGACTAAATCTAAACATTGAAACCTGATAAGTGAAAATTTGAGATATTTAAAGACAATGAAGACATGTAATGAGAATATACAACTTTTATAATTGCTGCTAGTGCTCAAGCTTTACTCTAATGTGAGCTGATTACACTCTGTGAGGTACAGAAGTTGTGGAATGTTTTGTTTGCAATCTAATTACCTAATCTATAGATATTTAAGTTAAATAAAGCCTCAAATGTAGACTACTCTGTCATTTCTGTTATATTAATGTGTTTTTTTTAATAATGTGCTAAAACAAAATAATGAACTATTTAATTGGCATATAAAATGTTGATATTAAGACTAAATGGCAAAACCACAACCTGACAGTTAGTTCGTGTGGTAGGTATATTGTGATACTTCTTTTGGAAAGAGATATTTATTATTAATAAAGATATGATTTTTTTTTTATTTGGGAATTATTAAATTGTTTAATCAGTAAGGATTTCTTTCCACCACTTTATTTTTTTCCTTACTTACTGGCACATCACATCAGAAGTCTGTTATTGAACTCAAAAAGCCATGTAGTTTGTCCACTTTCTGAAAAAGGGTTTATCTGGCCTGAAACTTTATGCAAGGATTTTAGCCCAATTCTTTGAAAAGAATTTAAGCAGAAGCATTTATTCTTGCATAGAAAAAAACCAAACAAACAATTTTTAATAGAACTAAAAGTATTAAAACTAAAAAATATTTTAAAGCTATTATTTATAGAACTATCATTCTATATTTTAAAGACTTTCAGTTATGAATTGAGTGGTCATAAGACAGTCTATATACCGATCATTTTGCTCCTCAGTTTCAAGAGATATGTTTGCTAATTTACCAAACATTTCATACAGAGTACTGAAGTCACCTTGTATTACAGATGTCTCATTAGCCTTCAGAAAAAGCATATTTATTGGACTTTTTTTGGAGGGACAAGAGAATAAAGAAGAGTTAGAATCAAAACTTAATCACAAAAGAAAGATAAATATATTTCATAACATTACTTATTCGAGTCTATATGAAAAAGAAAAATCATCTGTCATTCATAACTCAAGAACTCAGTCTTTCTTGTATAGCTGATGTTGTATTTTCAGCTGAAAATAAAAGGATTTTGCTGTTTCTAGGGAAATACTTTCCTTGGATTAAATGCCTGCAGTTTCTAATTTCATATATGCTTGTCTTTCACTCAATGTTTTCTTCCATCAATGACTAAGAAGGCAGTGTAGCAGGACTACTGGCACACCATGTTTATGCTTTCAGGAGAAAGAAGATCCTTCTGACCAACTAAGTGTGGTATTTATTTTATTGCTGTTCAAAAATCTGTACAACCTGTGGCTAAGTAGCAAATGAATCTGGGGGCATACTTGGACATTGAGTAGACAAATGCTGTATTTTATTTAAAATGTTCTATTCTGACCACCTTAACCTAATGAATATAATGAACAGAATAGATGCATGCATGACAACATTTTGAAAAGTGAGATTTTTCTGCTTTTCTCTGGGGCTGGATTTGTATCTGATTTAACCTTGCTTCAAAATGATGAAATCTATTGCCAGCTGAGTATTTGGACAAAAGTAAATTCCTATACCTTTACTAATGTTCTAGAGAATATGTAATGAAGATATCACAAATTATTACCAATTTACTGAGGAAAGTAAAGAAGGAAAATATGTTTCACAAACCACTGCTTTACTGTAAAACATGTTGCATAAATCATGAAAGCAGTTATTAAAACTACAGCGTTATCTTCCTCATTACTTGTAAAAGCATATTGCAGAAGGCAATCAAGAACATGCTTCAATGAAAATGAAACCAGCAGGAATACTGCTGCTGCTCTATTTAAATAAATAAGTAAATTAAAACTCCCAAATACAACCCTTGTATTTGCCTCAAGTATAACCAATTTGGCAAAAAAAAAAGTTTCCACTTCTGCACAATGTTTGTTTAATGCTTTTTACTTATGATTGTGTATTTATGAAAAGGCAGTATATCATTCAAGAATAAACTGAAGCAAACTTTGGCAATACCTCAAGTCTGAATGCTCTTTATTAATCTCCTGGATGAATGTTGCTTCATTTTAATGCTAGGAATTAATTAATTGCATTCTGTGCCACCTACAGAGAAGAGGTACATTTTATAGAAAATCCTGTCACCAACAAATGAATATGAATCTTTAATTTTGTCCTTGGGAAAGATTCCTGGCTGTCGTCCTTCTAGCTAGGGGAACATTCAGTTTTCATCCTACGTATAATATCACACTTCTTTCCTTCCTGGCACTTGAATGTCATACCCTTCATGAAAGCAGAGGATTGAAAGCAGTTACAAATATTTGTGAAGTCAATAACAGGCAATATCTCTCTTCCTTGCAAGTTGCAAATACTAATATATTCATCAATTATATTTCATAACAAAGAGAAAATTGCACTTCTGTATCTTGAGACCATAGCTGTTTTATTATTGCTGCTGTTCATTCAGGATAGTCTAAAACAGGTTTTACTCTAATGAATTCCACAGGCCAAGTTTTCAACAGCTTTAAGCCTGCTGGGCATATGGTGGCACTGCATTTCTTTATACAAACACTATCTTCAATTCTCTGTAGCATCCTGGGGCAGTATGCGTGTGGAAATAACACTGAGAATGGAATATCTCTTAGACAAAAAAGGTCATTTCAATGTTGATGATTTCTAAGCTTGGGAGTTCTACGTCTCTCCTCAAGTATGAATTTTTTCAGGAATGTAATTGGCATTGCCACAGAATATGATGACTTTTCCTGCGTAGGATTTTCTGCTATTAACATGTTTAAATTATGACTTCAATTTATTCTGTTTAGCATCAATGAAACAAAAAGTCTGTCACCTCATTAGGAAAATATTAGTCATATTTTTCATGTTGTTTGTATGGAAACCTTGTTCAAAATAATTAGTTTAAGACTTGATTTTTAAGATAGAATTAACCCATTTATTTTACAACATATCATGGTCTATTTGATTGTTGTAAATTTCAGGAGTGCTGTTTACCCCTCCAAAAAAACCCTACCATCGCAGCTTTCTTTGCACTTTAGCAACATTGGTTTGCTATTTTCATTATGAAATATTACACTAATTCAAATAAATTTATTTAGAAAACACAAACTCTTCATAACTGGTTGAAATGGATTTTG
Organism: Cuculus canorus; assembly: GCF_017976375.1. NCBI lineage: Eukaryota > Metazoa > Chordata > Aves > Cuculiformes > Cuculidae > Cuculus > Cuculus canorus. The sequence continues at coordinate 37,962,045 of NC_071401.1, forward strand.
GAAAAAGTAGCGTAGTAATTTATTAATTGCATGCTAGACTGTGATGGTGCAAATGATTTTAACCAACTGCTTACATAATAGATATCTATCTCTATGGACCTAAAATGAAGATATTGGTAAATTAAAATTAGCCAAACAAGCAAAACAGAAAAAAAAAACCCAGACTTTTATGTTAGATATTCTGGTGATGACTAAAATTTTACATCTTATTCTGTGTATTTCAAAATGTATTATTATCATTTAACCTAGATGCCTTGTGTATAATAAAGCCAAATCTGATAAAAATAAAGAGCAAGAATTTTGATCCTGGTATTTGTTTAGCAAGTACATTCTATTTTACTCTTAAAGACACTGGTTCAAGTCCAGTCCACATGATACTAACTGGAACTAATTATTTCAAGGATTAATGAAGAATAAATTGGTAGGCTCAGTCCATTTCCCAGCACAAATCATAGTACTCAACATCAAAACTATTAATTCATTATGCTGGCAGAGAAACCAAGGTTTAAATGTTCTTGAAAGAACCACTGTTGTAATACCGTGACATAATACTGTCAGTTTGAGATTAAGGCACTTTTGTATTGGCTCTCCCACTCAGTGGCTGCATTTACCTACTCCAGACTGACATTTTTCTTAACATTTGGTTTTGCATTTAATTTAATTTTCATTTTTAACTAGAGTTTGCAGTTTTATTTGAAAATATTTACAGATGCTGTAACGACATCATGTGAGATGACGTCTACAAAGAATCCTAGGCTAGATGACTGTGCCCAGTTTCTGGCTATTGCTTTATTCGTGTCATTATATAAGCCCTTACATAGCACATGGATTTGAGATGGCAAGTACCCACTGATTCAAGAAATTGACAAAATTACGGTGGATTACACATTCTGGTAGCTGGTGAGGGGGCTGGAGAACAAGTCTTACAAGGAGTGGCTGAGAGAGCTGGGGTTGTTTAGCCTGGAGAAGAGGAGGCTGAGGGGAGACCTTATTACTCTCTACAACTACCTGAAAGGAGGTTGTGGAGAGGAGGGAGCTGGCCTCTTCTCCCAAGTGACAGGGGACAGGATAAGAGGGAATGGCCTGAAGCTCCACCAGGGGAGGTTCAGGCTGGACATCAGGAAAAAATTTTTTTGCTGAAAGGGTGATTGGGGATTGGGCACTGGAACAGGCTGCCCAGGGAGGTGGTCGGGTAACCCTGGAAGTGTTTAAGGGATAGGTGGATGAGGTGCTGAGGGACATGGTTTAAGGATTGTTAGGAATGGTTGGACTCGATGATCCAGTGGGTCCTTTCCAACCTGGTGATTCTATGATTCCGTGATTCTGTGCAGTCCCTGCTCCATGCAGACTGTTCCGGGTTGTCTCAACAGCTCTCTTTTCTGCACCTCAAAAGAGTGAAAAGACGTATTATCTGAAATCTTGCAAATGCCACATAAGTCTTCCAAGAGAAATAAATTAAGAAACAAAATAATATTCTAAATAGAACTATTTCATCACAGATGCTTGGAGCCATTCATGAAGATAGGAGGAGAAGAGGAAATGTTATTTCAAGTAAATTTGACATGGTTAGCTGCATCATAAATATTGCAAATGCATGTTCACTAATCCAAACAATCTAACAGATTAGGCTGTGTATGTGTAAATTACTCTGGGACACAAATTATAACCTAAAAAAGGATAATACTGTTTTTATCTTTTTTTCTTTTTCAATCTGAATTCCTAGCCTAAATTTCCTGTTTTGTACATAGGTTGCAAAACCTTTTGGGGGAGGGGGGGAATAACACACAATAAAAAAACTCCCAAACTGGTATAACTTTCCAATCCAGCAAAGGCTTTTACGCCGTAGGACAGAATAAAGGATGTGTAACTGATTGTTAGATTGCAAGAAGATTAAAAGAAAGCACTCTACTGAGAACCTGTATAATGATGACTCTAAGGACACATGAGGAATTTGTTACACATGTATGCATCAGGGTTTGTTAATTTTGCTGTCACCTACAGGGACTATTCTCTTCCAGCTACTATTAAAAAAAAAAATTATCAAAGACAAGGAGTCTGACTCTCATTTCTCATTTTGTAGGGTAACTTAATAGCAGGTCTCCTGATGTTAATAGAATTATGATACTGCAAAGAAATTTGGTGCAAATTTTCAGTTTTTAATATAAAAGTAGTGGGTTTTTTCCTGTTCATGGAGTTTGTTGCAACTCAGCAGTTCCAGCGCTTTGTATATGGAATCAAGTGTCAAAAGTGATGCACAGTAGTGTAAGAATAGCAGTGTCATCACTGAATGAAGTTTCCTGTTATATCATCCGTGATACATAACTTGTTGCAGAAGATTTTATAGACCCTTTTTAGAACTACACATAGATTTGAGAGTTTTGGTGAGGGTTTGGGGGTTTTTTTTCTGTTTTATTCTTTTTCCAAAAACCCACAAAGTTTGGGTTTTTTTTTTTTTTGTTTTTTTTTTTTTTTTTTGTGTGTGTGTGTCAGGGTAGAAGAGAAGACATTTAAAGAAAACTGAGAGGTTTAAAAGCCATTCTGAGAGGTAGAAGAGTCAGAAAGAATGAGTTCATTCATCACCATTATATCAAGGACTTTAGGAGATTTAGGATAAAACAGTATTTCTGAGATATAGATTTCTAGCTTCACAGGAAACAACATATGCATATATTTGACAGAAGACTGCCCATCCTCTCTCCATTCAGCCAAGGAGAGAAATTTAGGAGATGGAGAGGAATGGCAGCAGGTTCCTGACTGGCGCAGCAGACATGTCTGCCCCGGGTCAACCTCAGCCTCTCAGGTTCCCTTGCACAGCAGATATGAAGCTCTGCAAGTGGAACTAAACCTCAATGAGGATGGTGTGTCTCACAGCCTAGAAACGTCCCCTGGGTTAAGACACACTAGCCCTTCCATTAAAATGGCCTCTGTTAAGAAGAGGTGGGTTATTGTCATAGGGGACTTCCTTCTAAAGTGATCAGAAGGACCAATCCGCAGACCAGAGTGATTACACAGGAAAGTTTGCTACCTTTGGCACTCTGGTTTCTGAGGAATGGTGTGCTGCCAAGAACCCTTGGTCTGCCACCTCACAGGAAGTGAGGAGTAGCACTTCAAATGACATCATAGAAGGGTTAGATTATTCAGTAAGTAGCCACTTAGGAATTAAGACTGTTCCCCTTAGAAGTGTAGCAGGATCAACAGCCCAGCTGAAGTGCATCTACACCAATGAACACAGAATGGGCAATTAACAAGAGGAACTAGAAGTTATTATAATGCAGGAGGTCTATGATATAATTGCCGTCACGGAAACATGATGGGATGACTCACATAACTGGAGTGCTGCTATGGCTGGCTACAGAGTCTGTAGGTGGGATAGGCGAGGAAGCAAAGCTGGTGGGGTAGCCCTGTATGTTAGAGTTTCAGCAGCCTTGAACACATTGACAGTGATGATACGGTTGAAATTCTATGGATGAAAATCAGGGGTGCACCTAATAAAGCAGATATCATCATGGGAGTCTGCTGTAGACCACTCAGCCCAGATAAGTAGGCTGACGAATCGTTCTGTAAGCAACTGGGAGAAGTCTTACAATCGCTAGCCTTGTGGGAGACTTCAGTTTACCAGATGTCTGCTGGAAGTATAATACAGCAGAGAGGAAAGAGTTTAGAAGGTTTCTGGAGTGTGTGTAAGACAATTTCTTGACACAATTGGTGATTGAGATGACTAGAGAAGGTGCCCTGCTGGACCTGATGTTCGTGAGCAGAGAAGGACTTGCGGGAGGTATGATACTTGGAGGATGCCTGGGGTATAGAGATTACAAGACGATAGAATTCTCAGTTCTAGGAGAACTAAGAGAGGGGGCCAGTAGAAAGGCCACCTTGAACTTCCAAAGGGCAGACTTTGGACTGTTCAGAAGGCTGCTAGATCAAGTTCCATGGGAGACAGTCCTCAAGGCCAAAGGAACCCTCAAGGGTTGGATGTTCTTTAAGAAGAAATTCCTTGTGGCACAAGAGCAAGCTGTCCCTGTGTGCCAGAAAATGAGCCAGTGGGAAAGAAAACCAGCCTGGCTGAACAGAGAGCTCTAGGTGGTAATCAGGAAAAAGAGGAAAGTACATGAAGATTGAAAGAAGGGGCAGGCATCTCGGGAGGACTACAGAGATTGGATGGGGCCTTGGGCAGCCTGATTTAGTGGGACTTGTCCCGGCCCATGGCAGGGGGGTTGGAACTAGATGATCTTTAAGGTCTCTTCCAACCCAAACTATTCTATGATTCTATGATTCTATGATTCTATGATTCTATGATTCTATGATTCTATGATTCTATGAAGTGAGATCATGTAGAGATAAAATCAGAAGGGTTGAAGACCAATTAGAATTTACATTGGCGCATTCTGTGAAAGATAATTAAAAATTCTCCTACAAATATATCAAGAAGAAAAGAAGGGCCAAAGAGAATCTTCATCCTTTAGTGTACTCAGAGGCAAAAATAGTAACAAAGGATGAGGATAAGGCTGAGGCACTTAATGTCTTCTTTGCCTCAGTCTTTAATAGTAAGGTAAGATGTTGCCTGGGTACTCAACCTCCTGAGCCAGTAGAAAGGAAGGAAGAGCAGAACAAAGCTCCATGATCCAAGAGGAAACATTTAGAGACCTGGTAGGCAAGTCAGGCATTCATAAGTCTATGGGGCTGATAGGATCCACCCAAGGGTGTTAAGGGAGCTCATGCTTGCCAAATCTCTTTCCATCATCTACCAGCAACCCTGGTTGACTGGGAAAGTTCCATTGGACTGGAGGCTGGTAGATGCTACACCCATTTACAAGAGGATACAGAAAACTACAGGCCTGTCAGTTTGACCTCAGTGTCAGCAAAGGTCATGGAGCAGGTCATCTTGAGTGCAATCCCACAGCACACACAGGACAACTGGGTGATCAGACCCAGTCAGCATGGGTTTACGAAAAGCAGGTCCTGCCAAACTAAGCTGATAGCCTTCTATGACAAAGTGACCCACTTAATGGATGAGGAAAAGGCTGTGAATGTAGTGTATCTGGATTTTAGTAAAGTTTTAACACAGCCTCTCACAGTATCCTGCTTGAGAAACTGGCTGCCACTGACCTCTTCAGTCATAGCCTCCGCTGGCTTAAAAATTATCTGGATGGCTGGGCCCAAAGGGTTGTGGTAAATGGAGTTAAATCCAGCTGCAGGCCTGTTGCAAGTGGTGTCCCCCAAGGCTCAGTGCTGTGTCCAGTCCTGTTCAATATCTTTATCAATGATCTGGATGAGAGGATTGAACGTATCCTCAGCAAGTTTGCGGATGACACTAAACTGGGAGGAAGTGTTGATCTGCTTGAGGGTAGGGAGGCTCTGCAAAGGGAACTGAACAGGCTGCATTGATGGACTGAGGACAATGGGATAAGGCTTAATAAGGCCAAGTGCAGAGTCCTGCATTTGGGATACAAAAACCCTGTGCAGCACTAGAGGCTTGGGAAAAAGTGTCTGGAAAGCTGCCTGGCAGAGAAGGATCTGAGCATGTTGGTTGACAGCTGGCTGAACATGAGCCAGCAGTGTGCCCAGGTGGCAAAGGCAGCCCATAGCATCTTGGCTTGTATCAGAAACAGCGTGACCAGCAGGTCCAGGGAAGTAATTCTGCCCTTGTACTCAGCACTGGTGTGGCCGCATCTTGAATACTGTGTTCAGTTTTGGGCCCCTATCTACAAGAAAGACATTGAGTTCCTAGAGTGTGTCCAGAGAGGAGTGCTGAAGCTGTTGAAGTGGCTGGAGAACAAGTCCTACAAGGAGCAGCTGAGGTAACTGAGGTTGTTTAGCCTAGAGACAAGGAGGTTGAGGGGAGACCTTATCACTGTCTACAACTACCTAAAAGGAGGTTGTAGAGAGGTGAGTGTTGGTCTCTTCTCCCAAGTGACAGGTGATAGGATGAGAGGGAATGGCCTTAAGCTGTGTAACAGAAGTTTGGATTGGACATTAGGAAAAATTTCTTCACAGAAAAGGTTATCAGACACTGGAATAGTTTCCCCATCCATCCCTGGGTTTATTTAAAAAACAGATGAAGTAGATGAAGTTCTTAGGGATATGACTTAGTAGTGGATAGGTATGGTTGGAGTTGACGATCTCAAAGGTCTTTTCCAACCTAATGATTCTATAATTCTATTTTACTGTTCTTGAGCTATGCTTTCCTGTCTTTTGTTCAAATGATTTTTGGAATTTAGCTGTGTTAAAAATATTATGAAAGGACGGTCATTGGCTCTTTCACATCTCCAAGTAATTTTCCCAGAGTAAATAGAATATCATTATAAGATTTTTTTAAAAAATATCAGTTCTGCCATGATTAAATCATAGAGGGTTTGTCACTCTTTCTATAAGAAAAAAAGAGAAATTCTGAATAAGTATTTATTAACTTAAAATATCAGAATACTTAAGAGAACTCAATAATTAAATTAAGCCATGATTCAATCTATGTATATAATTCTTTTATCAGGATATTTGTGCTCCCTCTATAACGAGCAGGGAAATAGTTAAATTATAGTAGATAGCATTCACATTTCTACACTACATCTATCTATTCTTGAGTTTGATCCCTCCATGAACTCCCAGTAAAACTGGAATAAAGACAGAAGCATGTACTATTCAATAGGGAAGCCAAGAGTGTTTATTTGGTTTTAATCATTTATTTAAATTAAGAAATTTCTGCATATACACAAGTGCGATGACCTAACCTTGGCTGGCTGCCAGGTACCCACCCGGCCACTCTCTTACTCACTCTCCTCAACAGAACAACGGACAAAATTAAACGAAAAAGCTCATGAGTTGAAATAGGCACAGGGAGGTAATTTGCCATTACTGTCACAGGCAAAACAGAGTTGACCTGGGGAAAAATAATTTAATCCATTAATTAAAACAAGGAAAAAACAAAAAATGCCTTCCCTCCGTGCCTCACTTCTTTATAGGCTAAGCTTCACTCCTGCATTCCTGAGTCTTCTACCTCTTCCCTGTGAGTGGCACAGAGGGATGAGGAATGGGAGTTCTCAGTCAGTTCATAACACTTCGTCTCTGCTGCCTCTTCCTCCTCATGATGTTATCCTCCTCCAGCGTGGAGTCCCTCCCATGGATACAGTTTTTCACAAACTTCTCCAACATGAGTCCTTCCCACAGGCTGCAGTGCTTCAAGAATTACTTCAGCATTGGTCTTGCCCATACAGAACAGTCCTTCAGGAACGCACTGCTCGAGTCCCCCATGTCCCACAGGACCCACAGGTCCTGCCAAAAAACCTGGCAAAAGAAACAAGAAAATAATACTGGCTGTAGCCTCCAACCTTTCTCACTGGCATCTGACTGTAAACTTGAGATACTGAAATGGTAGTGGTATTTTTTTCTACTGGTGTTCAACAACTGAATAAAAATAAGTTACAATTTCGTTGGAACCACAGTGATCCCAATTTCTCCCTAAAATTTTTCAGACAGGCTTTTGATCCTTAATGGTAGTTAATGAGCCTATTTTGAAAATCCTTTTTCTTGTTTGCATTGATGCTAACCATGTTTATTTCCTTGTCTATACAAAAAACTTCTAATGTGACCAAGGACTGTTCTTTGACACCCTTTCATTAAAGTGTGAGTGAAGAAGGAAAGCTGGAACGAAATGCCTCCAAAATTACAATTATGAACACAAAAAAAAAAAAAAATTGTAATTTTGATAAATCTTTGTGAAGATAGTTTGAAAGTTTATTGCATGACATGTTATTTGAAAGACAAGAAGATAACAAACCCCGTCAATGATGACATGTTAAAAGAAAAATCTTTATTTTGTGTATTTGTTTCTTATTTGTTTGTGATATTTCAGGACTGAGATGTTACAGGCAGAAAACAAGTGTATTCTTCATTGCCATGCTATTGATACATCTGTGTGAGTCTTTATACATCTGTGTGAGTCTTCTAATCTTCTGTTATATAGCATTGCTGATAAATACTGAAGAAATCCTGCTAAAGCATGTCAATATGTGCTGAAATATTGTAATTAGTTTTTACATTATACCATAAAAATGTACATGTTAGATGAAAACTGAATTAACATTTATAGGGAAATGAGTGGGCAGCATGAAATATGTAGTTCCATACACATCATCAGATAAAGATGCCCTCAGTAGTTGCACTATATCTTTCCTTATATCTGTTTAACAAACTTGTGTTAAAAATGACATAAAAATACTAATAGTTTTCTAAAACAAACTGGACTGGAAGAAATTTGAAAAGGTTGTCTGCTCCATTCCTTTAATGTGAAGTCAAAAACATTTTTCCTATCCTTACTAGATATTTATGTAATACCTTTTTTACAAATTTCTATTAATGAGGTTTCTGGAACATGCCTCCCTCCACCCGATTAAAAGTGCTATGCAGTTTCTATGGACTGAGGGGTTCTGTTTACAGGTTTTCCTTTTATGTTTTCCAGAGTTAATTGTCTAGATATCTGCAGATGTCATTTTTTAGGACGTGGTGCCTACGTTGAAATGGGCACTAGCACCCTGGTACTGAGGTGTCTGGGTGTACCAACACTTTGTTTTCTGGCCTTTCTACCTGTGGAAACACATATAGTCAGACAAACAAGTCAGATTGCTTACCCTGGTTTTGTCTGTAGAGATCAAAAGCAAGATTTCCCAATGGGTAACTCCAGACAGTAACAAACACATAACTTGTTGCCCTTTCCCATTCCTTGACACTCCTTAGCTGCCCTCATAGCTCCCTTTTTCCTTTTGTCTTTTCTGAAACATGCAACTCTCACTTAATTACTTCTCCCCTTCAGTTTTAATTTTCCTACATCTGTAGCCAAATTTTCTATTTCTAACACTATTACTAAGGTAATACCTGACCTTTATGGCATTACAGGTCTAGTTATTAAGGTTCTGTGTGCTTCAGAATATTATACATCTATAAAGGTCCCAAATATCCCCTGCCAGCGATCTGTGATATTTAGCCAGTTCTCACCTAACTGCCCCCTAAGGACCTGTGAAATCTGACCATCTTTCATAGTGAAATCATTAACATTTTCAAGCTGTTGCACTGTTTTCTATTACATCTAAAAATTTCTCATGTCACAGCCAGTAGTTTTTCATATCAACATCAGTACAGGTCCTAATCAGTGGCTTAGTTACTTGCTGAACTCTGTCGCCCTAATACAACCAGTTAATTCTGGTTTATCCGAAAAGAATGGCGACCTTACAAATTCCATGACTGTAGTCTGAACAAGAGATTTTATAGCTTCACCACAGCACAAAGCATTGCTTACTGCCCATTTAGTAAAAATTGAATTTTTTTGCCTTTACATATTTAAAAATGTTAAAACATAACTAATAGCTAACTAGCTTGCCTCCAACAATACCTTGTTGTGCTTCATTAGATACAGAATAAAGAAATATTTGCAGATGTCTTCATCCACACTGCTTTGAATTTGTGGAAAACTAGTAGGTTATTAGCTGCAGCACTCACACTGTTTATGATGTGTGGTTAGAAATTGACTCGGAAGAGAAAGGCCTCATTAAGAGAACTACCTTCCACAGCTGAGTCTTGGACAGAGATTTATAAATTAATATCCAAGGATGGCAAGTAGGTAACACTCCAGACTAGAAGAGAACAATGAAAGAATTTATGAGACAAGATCACCAGATCCTCATCTGTGTGAAATCTCTGAAACGCAAAATGGTCCAATAATCTATTGATATTTGATAAGAAAAGGTCAAAGGAGTGGCTGAGTATGAGATATTGGATTAGTTGAGAAACTTGAATAAAAGTTACAGCAAAACAAAGAAATATCTTTGGGATTTTCAAGTGTCTTTATATATATTAAGTAAAACTTTAAAAGAAATTTAGATTAGACATTTATAAAGCTAGTAAAAAAATTATTAATATTAACTCTTCAGTCAGTGAACTATACATTCAAGAATAACAGCATCAAGTCAAATAAATATAATAGTGGAAACTGACAAAATACTAATAAAAACATACAGATTTCTAAACAACCTAGCTAATACCCAAATGTTTGAAACCCAGTCCAGTTACAATGATGTTAGCATCCACAGTTCAAATAATGTATGTGTGGTAGAAACCCTAGTCCACCTTAAAACACTTATAGTCCAAGCTCTCACTTCATAGAGGGTCTTAAGAACAATGGTTTCAGTGGCAGGGAAGGAGGAAAAGGAGCTGACTCTACAGCAAATGGTCAGCATCCCAAGACTTGCTGGGAGAGGTATGATGATTATGATGGTTTCTAACTTCTTGCTCTAGAATCAGCTTGTAATAATTTTTGCATGTTGCTAACACACTCTACACCTTGATTTTTCTCCATCGGTCTTCAAAACCACGTTTCATCTGAATGTACTGTGTGTGCACAGTTCATGGCATTTTACATATGTACTAAAAAAAGAAAAAAAAGATGTCAAGTGATGGACCAGGTTGCCGAAAGAGGCTGTTCATTCTCCACTGGTTGAGAAACCCTGACCAATGCTAGTCCTCCTTGTCCAGAGTTTTTATTTTTGACTAATGATTTTTTCCTTGATTAGCTTAGTAATACATTAAAAATTAGCTACTGAAGCCCAAGTTTAAAAATTCTCAACTCAGAAGTGAGGATAGAATCAAACTACGTTTGTGTATATCATTGATCTAGAGATAAGAGTAACAAAATAAGTGGAAAAAAAAACATAATGTACAGAATCATCTTGTATTCTAAAGGAAGTCAGATCTTCAAAATCCATTATTCCATATCCAAGAATGAATAACCTTTTAGCTGTCCCACAGCTACTACAGTGATGTCTTGAACTTTTAAGAAGGACCCCGTGATTGAATTGCATTGTCATTGATTAAAAATTTTTTGATGAAGTCAAGATCTAAAATTCCAATGAATCAGTTATAAAAACACTGGTCTTCTTTTTTGTAGTTGCTTTTTCTTTTCTTTTTTCATTCTGTTTTCCTTAGTAACTGCAGATGATGTATTTCTCTGTAGTTCTCTCCACTTACAGCTTTGTATTCCATTTTAACCTGCTAAAATATTAAACATCCAATTGATTTTAGTAGGACATTGGTCAGAAATAAGACATGATTACATGTGTAAAATATCTTTGTATCATCAAATATGTTAACACTAAAGGATGTTAATAATTTTTGTTTAAATTAACTTCATAGGCATTTTCCACAAACAAATCAATTTGCAATGCAGAAGCATTATGGCTGAGCTGCAGAAAATCTGAATCTTTCCATATGTTGATAGCATATGACTGTCTGCATCTAATACTTCTACAGACTGAGATTCAAAAAGATATACTCATCCAGTAAGGAGAGAAGAGTTTCTAATTTTATCTTAATATCTACTCTAGTTCTTTTTTTAATCATTCGAGATAGACAATATTACTTTTCTTTACTTTTTTATTTGTTTTTATCCCAAGGTGAAATTTCAAGGACCTGACTTCAAACTTCAATTTCTGTCCATTAGATTCTTAGTTTAGTAAATGGTAAGATTTTATTTGTTGTGTGGATGCAATAAATGAACCCTGATTTCATAAAATTAACAAAACAAATTCTATTGGATTGGGAAAAAAAATCATAAAAATAACCAGATTTAAACTATGTGTTTTACTAAAGTGTAGTCAGACATCCTGAGTTCCATGACAAGTATGACGTCACTGACTAAAATGCCTAAAAGCTCAAGTCTCCTCAACATTTTCAAAAATAATTTCCATTCTCATCCTCAATAAATATACCTTTCTGAAATGTATTCTTTCTATAAACTACACTCCGTCAAATCAATTATTCTTGAAATTCCTCAGGACTTTTGTGCTCTTTTCAATACACCCTTCCTATGCAAAAATAGTTTCAAAATATTTTGACCATTCATTCTTTGCAATATCCATTATCCAACTGCTCATTTATCATGTTTTGGCATGATATAGCCATGGCATCCTGCTAATGACTCAGAAATCCTTTGCTTCCTGTGCAGCCAAGGCATATAGGTAAAATACAGAGTCACAAAACATCTGAATCCGTTAGAGGTTTGTGATTTTGGGGGTTAGTGGGCTTTTGGGGGACATATGTGTTTACAGAACAATCTACAAATCCTGAGTCTTCAAACAGTTAAATTGTGATGACTCGATAAAAGACATTTCATGTAGACTATGGCTATTTTGGTGGATAAAAATGTATTGGCAGATAAATAATCATAGCACCAAATAATTATTTAGTTTTTTTTAAAGGACCTCCAGAGGTCATCGGGATAAAAGTTTAACTGATGTTTGAACTGCACAGCAGTTTGTGCATCATTTTACATAGAAAAGTACACAGGAGAGAGCCAACAGCTCAATTTATAAGACTCTGCATTCCCTGATGGTGATGCAGAACAGAACACAGTCCCTGGCAGGCACTACAGCAACTCATAATACTAGCAGCCTTGACCCAGCTGGAGGAATGCTGCTCCACAGGTCTGAGGCTCCAGGAACTCTTGGAGCTTATTCTGAACCCAGAACCAGAGTCGATGCTTTCTTTCCTGGAGGATATGAATGCCAGTGGTCTGTGTTGCCAAGTCAAGGAGCTACGGGAGGAGGTCAGCAGACTACTGTTCAGCACGAGAGGTAACAAAGAAACTGACTGGATCCTCTCCAAGAGCCTGCACCTTAAAAACCTGAACTCCAGCTTTACTGAGGGAGAGGTATGCAGAGTCTGAGCTTTGGGAACAGAAATGGAGACTGTTATGGGATTAAAGTCTGGAAGCTCATGACTTCCTGTATCAGGAGGACAGCTTCTGCTCTACCTGCAGAGCCACAATTACAGAGTAGGGTAAGTGTCCTGATTGTAGAACAGAGCCTCTGAGCCACCTAGACATGGAAGCCCAGATGTTTTTTTCCTCCATCCTGTCAGTGAGGTGAGAAAGGCTTCAGAAGGAAAGAAAATATTCTATGGACCAACAATTGGTTGTGCAGCAGGTGCCAGCAACAGGGTTTTAGTTATTATAACCAAGGAAACCTCTGATAAATCGCCTCCTTAGAAGAGACAGAATCTACCTGACTGAGTCTGGGAAAGGTACCTTTGCCAACAATCTGGGCAGCCCGGTAAGAAGCGCTTAAACTATGAATGACAAGGGAGGGAGAGGATGACCAGCACTCATGAGTGAACATGGTAGACCTGCGTAGCAAGCAAACAGTGAGAGATGGTATGACGAGGGGGGATCTCATAGTTAATAAAGCTAGGGCTGAAAGAGACGTAGCTCAATTGCATATGCACAATGAAGGAAATGCCTATAGGAGAGCATTTTGGGGAAAACTTCCACACTTTTACTGGGAAACCAACACCAGCAGGTAACTCTGTGAAGTGTTGGTACACTAATGTACTCAACCTGCAAAACAAACAAGGAGGAACTGGAAATCTGGAAGTAGTTAAACAGTTACAACATCACTGGGATCATGGAGACATAGTGAGGCATCTGACGTGACTGGATCATTGCAGTAAGTAGAGACAGCCTTTTCAGGAAGGTCAGACTGGGTAGGTAAGGCAAGGAAATTGCTCTTTATGTGATATAGCAGTAGGAACGCGTGGAGCTTTGCCTACAGATGGGCGATGAGACAACTGAGACCTGATGAGTTGGGACTGGCAAGCAGAGCAGCAGGGCTGATGTTGCAGGTACCTAAGGTAGACTACCTAATCAGGAAGATGTAGATGAGGCTTTCTGTGGACAACAAGAAGATGTTTCACAATCACAAACCCTGGTCCTCTCAGGTGGGCATAACCAGCTTGAATTCTTCTGGAGGGAAAACAAAGACAAAACCAGTTCTGAGTATATTGACAACAGATTCCTTTCATAGGTGACTGAGACTCTGATGATGGGAGACACGCTGCTAGACCTCAAATTTAAATTTACAAACAAGGAAACATTAGTTGAACATGTAAAGGCTGGGGGCAGCCTTTGCTGCTGCAGTTATGAGAAGATGGAGCTCAATTGTAAAAAAAGTGCATCACATATTCACTGGAATGTAGGAAAGCACACAGATCTCTTCAGGAATTGTCTTGTAAGAGTACAAAGAGATATGGAGAAAAGATCTGGTTGACATTCAAGGATAACCTCCTCCAAGCTCATGAACGTTCCATTCTGATGAGAATAAAATAGAGGCGATATAACACTTGCATTAGGTCTCTAAGAGACACTTGTTGAAACACAAACACAAAATAAAAGCACACAGAAGGTAGAAGCAGGAGAAGGTGATCCACAAGTATAGAAACACTGTCCAAACATTGGGTAAAATAGCAGTTGGATGGCTGGGCTCAAAGACTTGTGGTGAATCAAATGAAGTCCACTTGGCAGCCAGTCACAAGCGGCACATTGCTGGCTCATTGTCAACTTGTTGTCTAGCAGGACTCCCACCTAATACAGCTGTATTGGTGCAGAGGATTTTTCCTCCTGAGGTGCAGAACCCTACGCTTGTTGAAATTTGTTATGTTCCTCGCCATCCAACTTTCCAGCCTGTCCAGATCTCACTGAATGGCAGTAAAGCTTTCTGAAGTGTCAAACGGTCCTCCCAGTTTTGTATCATCAGCAAACTTTCTGAGGGTACACTTTGTCCCCACACCCAGGTCGTTAATGAACACATCAAGCAAATATTGGCCAAGTACCACCCTCTGCGGAACACTGCTGGCCACAGGCTTCCAACTAGACTATGCACCACCAATGACAACCCTCTGAACTCTGCCATCTAACCAGTTCTCAGTCCATCTCAGAGTCCACTCATCTAACCCACACTTCCTAATCTTACCCATGAGGATGTTTTAGGATACAGTATCAAAAGCCTTGCTAAAGTTGAGGTAGATAATGTCTATCACTCTCCCCTCATCTGCCCAGCTAATGACGACATCATAGAAGGCTATCAGCCTTGGTCAAGCATGATTTCCCCTAGGTGAACCCATGCTGACCACTCCCGATAACCTTATTTTCTTCCGTATGCTTAGAAGTGGCATGCAGGATGAACTGTTCCATTACCTTCCTGGGGACAGAGTTGAGGCTGACTGACCTGTAGTTTCCTGGGCATTCCTTCTTGCTCTTTTTGAAGATCTGAGTGACATTGGCTGTCCTCTAATCCTAAGGTTTCTCTCTTGTTCTCCATGAATCCTTCAAACATAATAGAGAGCAGCTTAGCAATAATATCTGTCAGATCTTGCTGCACTAGTGGCTGCACCTCATCAGGGCCCATGAATTTATGAGTGTCCAGTTTGCCTACAGGATCTCCAAGCCAATCCTCTTCTACCAAGGGACAGTTTTCCTTTCTCCAGACTTTTTATCTTTCCTCCTTGATCTGGGATTCTTGAGGGCTGGCCTTAGCAGTAAAGACTGAAGCAAAGAGGGGATTCAGCAACTCTTCCTTCTCTGCATTCTTTATCTCCTTTATCAGCACTGGACTCACATTTTCCCTAGTCTTCCTTTTGCTTCCGATGCATTGGAAGAAACCCTTCTTCTTGTCATTGATGCCCTTAACCAGGCTTAATTCCAAGTGGGCCTTCCTCATTGTATCCCTATATACTACTACAGCATTCCTATATTCCTCCCACGTACCAGTCCCTTTGCCCACCCTCTACAAACTTTTTTCCCACTGAGTTTTTTTCAGAAGTTTTTCCATACTCATCCACACAGGCCTCCTGCCTCCTTTCTCAATCTCTTACTCTTAGGGATGTATTTATCTTGAGCCTGAAGGAATAATTTCTTGAAGATTGACCAGCTCTCTTGATCCCTCTTTACGTTCTAGAGCCCTATTCCATAGGATTCCTCCAAGTTTTTGAAGAAGCTAAAATTATCTCTTCTGAAGTCCAGTTCTGTAACACTGCTGATCGTCCCATTTCTCCCACACAGGATCATCTCATGGCTGCTGCAGCCAAGGCAGTCCCCAGATATCACATAACCAAACAGACCTCCTTTGTTAGTACAAGGTCCAGCAGCACACTTCTTGTTGGATCCTCTTGTGTCAAGAAATTATCATCACTGCTCTGTAGGAATCTCTTGGACTGTGTGTGCCCAGCTGTATTATCTTTCCAGCAAATTTCTGGGTGGTTGAAGTCCTCCATGAGAATCAGGGCCTGCAATTGCAATGCTATTTCCAGCTGCCTGTAGAAGGCCTCATTGACACTCTCTTCCTGATCAGGCAATCTGCAGTAGACATGCATTGCAGTGTTCCACTCATTACCTTGCCCCTTAGTTCTTACCCATAAACTCTTAACTCATTCCTCATCCACACCTAATCCAAGTTTATAACACTCCAATCACTCCCTCACATAAAAAGCAACCTTGCCACCTAGCCTTGCTGACCTCTTTTCTAAAACACACATAACCATCCACGACAGCATTCCAGTCATGTGAACTATCCCATCATGTCTCTGTGA
This sequence comes from Cuculus canorus, assembly GCF_017976375.1. Classification (NCBI taxonomy): domain Eukaryota; kingdom Metazoa; phylum Chordata; class Aves; order Cuculiformes; family Cuculidae; genus Cuculus; species Cuculus canorus. Next base: position 37,978,446 of record NC_071401.1, read on the forward strand.
TTGCACAGTTCGTACACCCACAACTACACACAGATATCTAGTTCTTCCTGTTTGTTCCCCATACTATGTGCATCGGTGTACAAATATTTCGACAAATACTTGAACACGCAGGTATCCCTGCATGCCAAATAGTTTCTACACCTTCAGAATTTCTTCTGATTTCAATTCCAACTGCTGTGGAAAAAAAGTGTAATAATCTGACTTAAACACTAAAGTATTTATTATCTGTTAGGCAGATATTGTGATCAGATGTGTCATTTGATACATGCCTTATCGAATAAGGATAAAAGCTGTCAGAATATGCTAATATTTTAGACATTTAGTGTAGATGAAAATAATCTAATGGATAAAATCCTGTCTTTTCTATTCATTTTGTGCCATTTCTTTGTGGATATTTCTCTTCACATAGGTTTCAAAGTAAGCCCATTTGGGTTCTGTAGGACTTCGATATACACCTACAGAAGCATTTAAGGAAGAAATACCAAGGATAAGAGACACCTCTAAACAGTCTTTAGAATAAAAGTTCTACAGTTAGGAAGGATCATTTTCTGTCTTCATTTATCAGTCTCTTTCAGCATGTAATTCAGGGAAGCAACAGTGGTAGAAGCAATTTGTTTTCTGGTTCTTCCTATTGATCTCTTTTCCCAGTTCAGATGAACAGTTACTCATAAGGCCTACCTGTTCCAATTTGCTGTGAAGTGCATAATACAATAACTTTTGATTTTGAAAAAATATTTTCTTTTTTAGTTAAGGATCCATATGGGGAAACTTTACGTGTGGTGAGTCAAAAGTCAACAGGGTGAATTATGAACACTAAGTAGAAATGTATGTGGTCTTCATTATCTATGATCCTGATATTAGCTATTTCATAAAGTGGAGACTGTCTCTCCTAGAAATAAATCCTTATGTAAAGAGTAGTCATTAATACTACTTTTTGTATAATAAAAACAAGTGTAAGGCTTCCTCTTTCCGTTGTCAGCTTCTTAATTTGTGGAATCACTGGCAGGTTTATATTATGGCTAAGGAACAGCAGATTTATTTTATGGCTAAGGAACAGAAGATTTATTTTATGGCTAAGGAAAAGCAGATTTACATAGAAGCTAGATTTACACAGATGAAGAGATAGCGTCCTCATATAGAAGCAAACACTTCTACTCGATAGCCTTGTTAGAAGCCTCAAACATGTGGAAGACCTTTAAATACAAGCAAGCAACTCTACAAGAAACAAGCAAAATGATCAGAACTTCTGTTATCATTACATTTAAGACATGCACTAGATAAAAGACATGATCTCCATCTTAAGTTTGTTTGGGTTTTCTTTCTGGTATTTTTCTTCATTGAATTTCATTTGTTTCACATCCACACGCAAATATATTCATGGAAATGTATATAGTATTTTTTAAAATATTTATTATGTGAATATTTTTGCCTTATGATTTTTTTTTAGTAATTCTCTTGGAATGTACCTGCAAGTGCAGTTTGGTAGAAGTGAAAACTACATCCAGTTATTATACGATCACAGGGTAGGATTTTCACTAAGTGACTTTGTTCTTGATGTATTGGTATTACAATAGCAAGTGTAGTATTTATTTAAAAATTTATACATTTACTATATTATTAAATACATTTGTCCTAAAAGTATTTATTATAGCAACATTGTTATAAATGCAGAAATGTCATCTCAGAATATTTGACATTTCTCATCATTATCTTCAGATTTGAAACTATCTGTTCTGGCTTTGTCTAGCTTTCCAAGGCCAAAATGTTCACTATTTCACCAAATTTTCTTGATTTATGTCTCTTTCCCCCATCCTCACCATATCTCTCCCCCTCCTGCCTCTGCTGTTAGAATGACAGACTAATTTATTTTCAAAGGCTTTTTGAAAAAAAAATTGACCCATCTGAAATATCCCACATTACAGAAGAGATAGTTAATGTGCCTGGAATGCTAGAATTTCCTGTGGTTTATGCCTCCATAGATGTGAAAACCGCTTCATAAAAATCACCCAAGCATTTACTTTGAAAAAGGCTTTAAACAAATAGAAGTAGTTATATTGACACAGTATATCCAATGCTTGCAAATTCTCTCTCTGTGTATAGTGCACAGGCATGAATTTTCATACTGCAATCTACCAGACATTATTTCAACTGTCTTTGACTACGAGATTTAATGTAAAGGGCAGCCGTGTGCACACAAACTCAGCAAAGAACAGAATGAAAGAGAATGATTCACTTTCTTGCATTGCAAACACACATGATGCTATAATGCAAAAGCCACCCAAAACTACCGAGGCAGCATTTTAGTCAGGACTATGTATCAGGCATTCCTCCCCAGGATTTTCCTTCTTGAGTCTTCTTTTCATAGTTAACTAATTAGTTTAGAAACATTTGATTTTATGTTTGTTTTCCTAGGGAAGCCTACACCATCATCCAGCCTAGAAGGCCAGTTCTTCATTAGACAGGAAATTAGAAGCCTTAATGAAGCTTTGTCTCACATTTGATGACTGACAGTAAATCTGTGATATACCCTCTCTCTGAATCCCTTAATAGGTTTACAGAGTTAACTCTGACTTTGGTATTCCATTGACAGCAAGACTTTGCTGGTTGAAATTTTCTTCTTCTTTAATTATTTAGTGGTTCAGTAGCACAGACAGCTTCTAGAAAACCTAAATGATCATACGCAGCAACAAATGAACACCATAATCTTAACAAGATTATCATAATAAAGAGTCATCAGAGAAATTAAAATTATCTGCTTTAATTATGAAATTATAACCCCATTAACTCCTCTACATGAAAAGCAGGAATTAGGGAATAGCAAAGAACAACCCAGAGATGGTTTTTTTATAAACTTAATAGCAAATTAAAGAGGTGGTGAAAGAGATTTGCTATGTCGGCTCAGATATTTCAGGTAATTTATTTTTCAGCATATGTTTCCTATAGATTAGGCTTTCTAAAATGAGGCCATAGAACTGTGGGGTTTTTCCTCGTCTTGTTTTTTTTGCCTTTTTCCCTCAGATTGTTCTGTTTATGAGCCTCAGAGAAGCTCAGTTGAAATCTACAAATTTAAAAGCAGACACTTATTTAAATATGCCTAGAGATGTGAGTTAATTATGCCCTAACAATTTATTAGAATAATATTGCCACTAATGCATTATTTATGGCTACATGTTGAAAAGTTCGTAACAGCAAAAACACTGAACTAATATTTCTAAAGACATAAACATGAAAATGAGGTGAATTTGAAGAGAAGAAAAAATTAAGCAAGTAAGTTTTTACCAGAGTAGTCTTCAATAATGTATATACTAGCTACATCTTTTTTTACTTCTACTGCACACATGTAATGTTCATAGGACTAATTTAAAATTTCTTTATATTAGTTTGCATGATAAATAAAAAAAAAACCAAACCAACAGGTCTCACAGTACTTTTCTACTTCAGGAAATATATTTAGTAACATCTTATATTGTAAAATCTTGTATTTATGAGAACTTATCTTACCTAAACGTTTAGGTAATAATTTATAACAGGTATTGTCCTGAAATCAAATTTAACATGTTTATTATTGAATAGTTGACTTGCTTTCTTTCAGAAGTGACTGAAAACATCTATGAGATCAAGTTATAACTCGAAAATGTTGAGATAAATTGTAAGAGCTTGTTTATTAGTATTTATGTATCTGGGGAAAAAAAAATGATGGCAGGGGAAGTCTATTTATGAAGCTTTTAGTATTCCGTTACCCAAAATATACATGTGTTAATTCTTTCTAGTCCATAAATACATTACTAGAAATTTTTTTTTAAAAAAATCACATTACTCACAAGAAATTGTGGTTTTTTTCTTGTGCAGTAGTTCAGTTTTATGTGCTTTTGTCTTGCTTGTTCTCAAGAACCAGGATTTACTGGATAACAAGCAGCATGTGGGTCGTTATATGAAAACATGTCCTCTGAGGAGGACGGAAGAAATATTACTAGCTATTGTTTGCCAGGATTTCCTTCTGGTTGTGTATACTTCTTACATATATCTAATATACAGGCACTGTTCTGAAAATCCTAAAGTGACTTTGACAGTTCTCAAAAGATCTCTCTAGGTTGGAGCATTACAAAATTACTAGATATAGCCATTGTTGCCTCACAACAGTGCAGTTTCTACAAGTGTGTTTTCACGAGTATCTGCACCTGTTTTCAATATTAGACATACAACCACTTGATAAAGTTTATAGAAACTTTATCTGCTACAGCGTTAGTCCAGAGAAAGGTTAAGTGATTGTTCATCTCAGCTGAAGCTGAAATCATAGGCCACATTTTTCCTGTAGGTTATAGAATTGTTTTGTCAAATGATAAGTTTTTGTTCAAATGATAAGTCAATATAAAAAAGTATAGGAAGGATGCTGTGAAGATTGCTTGATATATTTTTGATTACTTTGCCTCCTCCTCCCCTGTTTTTTTAATACATGTTACTAGTCTATAAACATTATACAAGATAAAAGGAAACCTGACATATCCTTCTCACCTGCATGTGAGGATTTTATTTCTAACTTATGTTTTCCAGTGAAAAAGACATAGAATTTTGATGGGTCCCACAAGGAAACCCATGGGAAGAAGACGCTAAACAGCTATGCTTTTGGGAGTTCCCATTCATGTTCTTCAGTCCAGTGCTGTGTGACTTTCATGAATTTAGCAGAGAAGATTCATACTGCACACAGGTAATTTTAAGTTAGGTGTGTTTGTCATTCCAGGAGGATTATCTGAATTTACAAATACGAAAATATCTCGACAATTTAGATCATAAGAAAACAGCCTGATTCTGAAAATTGCTTTTACTTTGTGTTCAGATGTGTTAAAGGAACTTTTCCATGTATATTGTGGTCAAGACAAGAAGTATTGGTACAAAACTGAAGGAGCATTGGCTACATAATACGCACACACATATGCACACAAACACCTTTCTGCTTGAAAAACAGTGGAGTAATGCACAGCCATGTAGAATAAGAGTGGAATATCTGATCCTGGATTAAAGTGAATTGACGTCATAGAATCATAGAATAGTTTCAGTTGGAAAGAATCCTTAAAAGCTATCTACTCCAAGCCTCCTGGAATGAGCTGGGACATTATCAACTAGATCAGGTTGCTCAGAGCCCAGACTAAACTGACTTTGAACATTTTCAGGCAATGGGGTATCTACTGCATCTCCGTGTGACCTGTTCTGATGTTTCACCACCCTCATCGCCAAAAAATGCTTCTTCATATCTAATCTAAACATATCCTCTTTTAGTTTAAAGCCATTACCCCTTACCTTATTGCAACAGATACTGCTAAAAAGTTTGTCGCCATCATTCTTTTAGACCCCTTCTAAGCATTGAAAGGCTGTAAGAAAGCCTTCTTGGAGCCTTCTCTTTTCAAGACTAAACAATCACAACTCTCTCAGTCTTTCTTCATAGGAGAGATTTTCCATGCCTCTGCTCATTTCTGTGGCTCTCCTCTAGATGTGCTTCAATCAGCATGGTCACCCAGACCCTGTCTTGTGTCCATCCACTCATGTGATGGGGCAAAAGAGACTGCCAGTGACGACTGAGGAAAAAGATTGAATTAGCCAGAATGTTTTGATTTTTTTTTTCTTAAATCTGGAGATTTAAAATGGAGAGGCATTCAAGCCCACCAGGCATAAAAAGCCTTCACAATTCTAAGTAGCGTAATTCCTCTTCTTTCCTCTCACCTTTCCTCTTCCTTGACAGACACTTTGTAAAATTAGTGTACTCTCTAAATGCTGCAACAGATTTTTAAAAAGGTGTAAATAAAATAAATACCAGGAAGCTGATGAACAGCAAGCCTAAGAGGCCTTGACAATTGTAGCTATGAGAAGTAATTGCAAGTACAGTGAAAAACAAATGCAGATAGCATGACAGAAACAAAATAGGGGAGGTAGGTGACAAGTACATCTACTGAACTGTCACAAATAGTGATTATGTCATAATGATCAAAAGACAAGCTGGCAAACATAAGAAACAATGCAGCCCTGAAGTAAATAAAGGAAGTGATCCTGATGCAAACTCAAACCTAGACCTTGGTTTTAGAGCAAATTGTAGCAATAGCAGAAGCAGCAGCTGTATTACATAAAAGTATTCTTGCCAGTAGCAAGGATAATGGTTTACATAGCGTGCAAGTAGAAGATTAAAAGAAAATAGAATAGAAAATCCTTTAAAACATAGGCTATAGAAGTGTAAAGGAATAATAAGGTAAAGAATTGTGTGACTCATAACAGCAAAATAAACATGAGAGGTCATTGTGTGACTATGAATGTTTCCTTAGAATATTGCCTTTACCAACAATGATTTTTTTAGTCTACAGCAATTAGATACAACCAATTAATTTTGTTATAGTAGTGCAATGTTAGTGGAGCTTTCAAATGGTCCATCATTATTCATTGAAAAAACCCATTATAAAACAGGATTCTAAACAGGAGATAATATTTGTCTTCAGTAAACCTTATAGCAGCCCTCACAATTTATAACACGTGCAGTACAGGAAAATTCAGACTGCTTATTTTAGGTTTCCAACTAAATGCCTGAATATCGATAGAATGATCCAAACAGACTGTTTAAATTGTTTACACCCCACATAGAGCTGGTAGAGATAAACACTTATACAGAACAAACCAGAAAACCTACAATAGACACAGCTGCTAGCTGCTTAAAGTTAGCAAAAGGAAATCCAGGCTGTGAAAGCACGTCTGCTTTGTTGCTACTCCACAGACTCGGCTTTTGAGTCCATTTAGAAGATACAATTTGTTATTTTCTCTGAGACTATATAAGTTTCATTATTATAAGATTGAGGAATTGGAGAAGAATAAATTCTGCATAAAAATATAGTAGTGGAACTACTCATAAGGGCAATTAACAGTCTAGATTTTTTAACTTTCTCCCTAGGCAAAGCTGATGAGTTGTCTACAACTCGGTGCAGGTCCTGAGGACACTCATAGGCTTCACGGTTCGTGATTAAGTTCCATTCTCGGATCAGCCCCATTCTTGCTGCCCTCTGACAACTAGTCATTATACTGTAGATGGGCCTGAAAAATTAATAATCTCTCTTTTCTCGTGGAAGCTGATGCACATGACTTTCCGTCAAATTGTCACACTGTTTCACAGCAGAAGCATGGACTCCCAACTGCTTGCATTGAGAATGTACTACTGCTCTGCCTGGCTTCGTTCTGAAGACATGCATCTGGTTTCCTTCAAGAGAAACAACGGCATATTCAATAGCACAATGTGTACCAGTTTCTATGTAAGAGGGATAACATTACCTCTACATTGTATGGGATATATCAACACAACACTTAGGTGACGAGAGACTGAATGGTAAAATATGATATGTGTTTACTCTGCCACAGAGCAAAGTGGATGAACTACGCCTTTTGAATGCAGATTTCCTTTGAGTCAATATGGTAGGATTTTGGCCCAGAGGGGTAATTATTATTTTTAATATTTTTGTTTGTTTATTAGCTTGGGGTTTTTACCCGCCGCTGTGTCGGCAATGTTGTGAACGCTGTGATGCAGCCCTGAGGGACTGTAAGCAGTATTTCTAGCATGAAAAAAAAAAAAAAGATGGATCACATGCCTTCGGATCTAGTGTTAGGGCTTGTGGAGATACTGGAATTTATAGTGCTGGGTGAGGCAGATCTGACAATCTTAAAGAACTGAGGAAATTAACTGGCTATCATGTTATTCATACTAGCTTTTTAAAGTGATCTCTGAAATTATTTACCTCCAAATCCATGACACTAGTTATCTTAAGCAAAGTTAGTCCACTGCATAATCAAACAAAGAATCCAATCATGTAGAAAAATCACCATTCGTGCATATTGCAATAAGACTATATGCATTTATAAGTCAGATAAACACAAGCCCAGTGTCCAGGTGAAAGAGTTCTTTCACAATGAAGAAATATCCTTTACAGTAAACAGTAGAGACGGTTTAGCGATGCAGGGACATGACACAGTGTTAAGAGGACTGCTGTACATGTTGGTTGTAGCTACTCTTCCTCAGCAATTGGTTGCCTGAGTAGAATGGACCTAGACCATTTTGCGGTTGTTAGCAAAATGAATTATGACTTTCTACTCGAGATTAGGAAGATGCATTAAAATGGCAAACAGCTCCCAGATGAGTCACACATGGAAGAATTCGTTTCTCCAAACTTTACGTACGCAGTTTAAACATCGTTTCCTGGAGCTTGACATCTTTATAGCCAGCCTTTTATAGTCATGGAAGGCAAATGGACATTTTTAGATATGTGAACTCATCCCTACTTTTGGACAATATAAATCCTTGAGTCTTAAAACCTCTAATCCTTTCTATCACTACACAGGAGCCTAGAGTGATCAAATGAGCTGCCGATATGGACATTTGTAATATGGATTTTACCAAAAATAAACATTTCAGTTCATTTTTCAAGTCTGATGAAACCTTAAACTTAATGACTTAACATGGTTACTAGTAGTGACTTCATCTCAGAATAAGATTCTACACTTTTCATCGTATATAGAGTTAGTCAGCAAATTTGTCTCTCCAGCTGCAAGTCTAGCTAACAAAGCATTCCTAACAAATTTTCCAAAATTCTACCCAAGACCACACAGTCTTGTTTTTTTCCTGAAGGAATCTTCTGTCTCTCAAGACTTTTTCTCAGAGTTCATGCATAATAGAGGATGGTGAAATGCACAATATGTACGTCTTTGATATCTAAATTTCAAGCTTTTTAAGTATTAAACCTCATTTTGTACTTTAAATTCAGCTATCCAGTCACTTTTACAGGAAGTATCCATTGCTCAGACATTAGATTCAAGGCGTAATTTACCACTTTCCTTCTTAAAGATTGTTTTTTCTGGTAAACATGGCATTAGAAAAAAAATCTAGAATTCACTCCAGGTAGAAATTGTCGTTGTGTGTGCAGATCTATAAAAGGACACATTTGATGAATATAAATTACAGTTCCTGAGGTCTTAAAAAGTTTTAACAGCCCTAAACGATCAGAGAAACTTTCAAGTTTCCTAATGAGTAGTAAATATCTGTTTTCTTCTCCATTCTTTACTTGCGAAGAACATACTGTAGTCACTTCCAATGAGTGCAGAATTGTTATATGCTGCAGTTTTCAGCTTCTTAATACTTTTTAATTACAAGACTCATCCAGCTTACTGATTGAAAAAGAAGACATTAAGAAACTGATTCTCATTTATGCTCAGGCTTCTTTAGTTCATTTTGATTATGTAACGGATACTAACTTCTTTCGTTATCATGTTCTTTTACATTTAGTTTGAATATACATTTAGCATAGTTGATAACAATGAGCTCTTTCATTAATTAACATGATTAGTATATAATTAGAAAACCCAAAGAAATTCTGAGATGCTATGAACATTTAAGAAAGACCGCCTTTGAAACTGACTTTTGCCTGTGGCTTTTAAGTAATATGTTGATCATTAATAATTTGTGATGCATAATTTGACAAAAGTTTTTTCTTTTTTTTAACTTAACCAATAATTCCAACAGAAGACTATAAATCAATCAATATTTAACAGTTTCACAGAATAAATTGGTTCAAATCAGGTCAGCACACTCATTTGCTCATAAGATAAACATTCATTTAATTGTCTTCAGGTTCTACATGGAAACATACTTTTCCATCTCTTCTACGTATAAAGCTGTGATTCTAACCACCTGACATCTCAATGAAGTAGTCTATACTGTTATACATTAAGTCAGAAGCAAAGTTTGTTTACCAGCTGGGTAAACATATGTTGTCAACTGGAATTCCCTTTCCCTACTTAATAACTTCAGAAGGAATTAAAATATTAATAAAAGCCATGCAAAGCAGTAACAAACAAATTAATGTCATATTGTAAACAAGCACTTTTCTGAGATAAAGTGAAGTGATATTTTAGGATCTATAAACATTTTTCCCCCTTCTTAAAAATCTAATATTTTGAGAAGTTACAATATATTTTCTACTTGTACAACCTAAGAAACAGAGAGTTACTATCTTACTATACACAGATTTATCTCAGACCTGCAATACTTTTTCCCCCCAGCCCTAACATTTGTGTACAGAAGAGAAAAAAAAAAATATTATAGGCATAGAAACTTCCAATATGATAAAGGAATAATGGAGAATTAACAGCAGGCATTACTGAATATGTCTAGACCACAGCGGAACACATGACAGTGCACTTTTGAAATATGATTACGTATTCTTATGGAGTACAGAGCAGCTTCTGCCTCGTCGCTATGTCTGCTTCCTTTGCATGAAACCTAGGATATGCTCCAGTGTGAAAATATAGGCCTGATTTTCACTCTGATCTGAAATCAACTATCATATATGAGGACTGAGAAAATTTGATGAATTTTCTAATTTTGATATTAATCTTAAAACCAGCTTCTCACTTGAAAGGGGGTTCTAGACTGTCTGTTTAGTTCTGGCACCATAGAATATTGAGTACAATTATCTAGGTAAGTGATTTCATAATTTTCCATTATAATTTATTTTTGAAACATTTACAAATAGTAGGCACTTATTCAGCTGTAACAATGCTGATTTTATGGACTTCTGATTGATACAACTATTTCTATCCTATTATGGGTTTAACATTGGCCAGCAGCTCAACCCCACACAACTGCTCAGTCACTTCCACCAGAAAAAAAAAAATGAGAAAACTCGTGGATTAAGATAAAGACAGTTTAATAGGTAAAGCAAAATCTGTGCTTGCAAGCAAAGAAAACAAGGAAATAATTCACTACTTCCCATCAGCAGGCAGATGTTCAGCCATCTCCAGCAAAGCAGGGTGCCATCATGTATAATGGTTACTTGTGAAAACAAATTCCATACCTGTAAACATCCCTGCCTTTATCTTTCTCCCCCCAGCTTTTATTGTTGGGCATAACATCATATGGTATAGGATATTCCTTTGGCCATCTGGGGTCAATGATCCCAGCTGTGTCCCCTCCCAAACTCTTTCCACCCCACAGCCTACTCACTGATGTGGTGGGGTGAGAAACAGAAAAGTCATTAAGGCTGTGTAAGTGCTGCTCAGTCACAGTAAAAACATCCCTGTATTCCAGTCTATGATTTATTCTGTGTATTATCAACACTGTTTTGCTCCCAATCCCAAAACACAGCACCATTCAAGCTACTATGAATAAAATTGACTTTATACCAGAAAAAAACCAGTACAAACTCTTGTAGAGTCAATGGCAGCTGAAGAAAATCTTTGCTGCTATATGTTACACAGGTAAAGATGGAGAACTACAGCAACTTGCAAAGGGAACAAGACTGTGGGAAGAACTTCAGATGGATTTCCTCAGTGCCATATATTTAAGTAGATAACAAAGAGAAGTGTCACCTTTATAGCACCTGCTAAAGAAGTATCTGTCTCAGAGGACTATCAAGAATATAACAGAGGGAGAATTTATATGACAGTCTGCAATTCAGCAGGGTAGAGTTGTTTGTTTGGATGGGTGAGCTGCCATCTTAAAAAACACCTGGTGTTTCTCATACATATCAAAATTAAGAATCAATCAATACATAAATCTTCCTCTTCCACCTCTCTGAACTATGGTTGTGAATCAAATGGAATGATTACTGCCCTGACAGACTGGTCTATTCTCTGTTAATGGTGAAACAAAATAGTAATAAAAAAGTTAAAAACTGAAAGATTATCCTCTTCCACCTTCTGAAATGCAGGAACTAAATTCCTTCCTTTGTGCAGAATATTTTTAATTCATTACCATCAAGACTCAAGGGAATTTATATATCTATGATGACAATAAGAAAATAGACAGTAAGAACAGGACGTTTTCCAGAAATCAAAATTTTGGAGAATGCCTTACTACTTAACATAAAGCAAAGAAAGACCCAGAAATACAAGATATGGATATCATCACACCTTAAAAATAAATAGTAGAGACAGAAATCATAGAATCATAGAATGGTTTGGGTTGGAAGGAACCTTGAAGATCATTTAAATCTACCCACCCCATCATGGGTTGAAACACCCACCACTAGATCAGGTTGCTCATAAACTCATGCAACGTGTACTTGAACACCTCCTGGGAAGGAGGCATCCACTATATCTCTGGACAACCTTTGCCACCACTTCACCGTCTTCAAAGTAACAAATTTCTTCCCAATATCTAATCTAAATCTACTCTTTGTTGGCTAAAACCATTAGCCTTGTCCTATCACTGCACTCACTAATAAAGAGCCCTTCCCAAACTTTCCAGCAGCCCCCCTTTATGGTACCTGACATCTTATTGGCTCTTCCATCACTACAAGAAGGAAGTTTTCATCAACGTATTCCAGGAACCTCCTGGATTGCTTGTACTCTGCTTTGTTGCCCCTCCAACAGATATTGGGGTGGTTGAGGTCCCCCACGAGGATCAGGGCTTGCAAATGTGAAGCTGTGCCTATCTGTCTATAGAGGGCATCCTCTGCTTCCTCTGCCTCATCTGATGATCTGTTACAGATCCCTTCCACAATGTCATCTGTCCCTACCCTCCCTTTTAATCCTGACCTTTAGGCTCTCAGTCATCTCTTCACCTGTTTCCAGGTGGAGCTTCATGCACTCCCATTGGTCATTGACATAGAGAGTGGTGCCTACTCCTTGTCTCCCTTGCCTGTCCTTCCTAAAAAGCCTATATCCTCCTATTCCAACACTTCAATCATAGGATCCATCCCGCATGCCTCTGTGATGTCAATGAGCTCAAGATATTCATGTTGCAACATTAATTCCAATATATGCTCCTATGCACCAAGGAACTGAAAATGTGAAATTCATCCTTCTGTGATAGACATCCTGTTATACTTCAGATAAGCTAACAGGTACAATTTCTTGGCATTTTTGAAGCTCGTATCGACATAAATCAAGGAGGGAAATACTACATAGTAGCAATTTTCTGTCAGGGTTTTTACTTATTTTACATTCTGTGTGAAGCTGCTTAGGGAATAGGACTGTTAGAATAAATCCTGATAGATAGAGTTCAGTGGTTACAAAACAGGTGAGGTAGCCACAGGTGCATGGTAAATGTAATTTGTCACATTGTTTTGCAGTTTAACACATGGGTAGTTTCACACCATATGCGATATAAATGGAAATACACACACAAACCACCAGCTTGTACCAGCCTAGCTATCACTGAAATTTCTCTACATGCATATAAATCACTATATTTATTTTACTTAATATACAGAAATATTTAAATAAAATTAAATTAAATATATAGAAAACATTGGACAGAGAGGGAAATGCTACAATCTTACTTGAGAATAAAATATATCCATCACCTACATGTTCAAGACATCATTTCTCCTGTCTATAATGACTGCAGATGTACTGCTCTATGAATGAAATCATACAGAAGTATGCCATTCTTGTAACTATAATATAAATAATATCACTATCAATTTTTACTTTTGAGATCTGTTCAACTAAAATATCACTGTTAACACCATCAGAGGTTCTATCATTTGAATAAGATCAGTTTGGGCTTTCTATATGTCTTAGCTAATACTATCTTTATCTCTCCATAAGCATAGTCTTGTAATCATATCAAATTCACGCTTCGTCTCACTCTTAAAGATTACAAGTATAGTGGTGTAAATCATGGATGACTTATCTTTTTGAAAGTATTCAGAACTTGATAAAAATATTCAAGCATCTATCCTGTAACTCAAGTAAAAAATGACAACAACATTTTGGTTCGAAGCTTCCATTGTGATAAAATGCAGGAAATATATCTTCAGTCTCACAGCTGCTGATTTAATTTCTTTCCAGAACTGGCCTTGTGCAGTCTACACTTCATTTCAAGAAAAGGAGTATGTTTTTTCGGAACAGCTTATGATTAATTTACCGGCACTTTCTGACAATGAAATACATTAATGGAGAAGAAGAAAGTACATACCCATAACTGCAGAACTTATCAGCATAGTACTGAAATTCCTGAAGTCATCACTGCATCCCGATGAAAATAGGAGAAATATAAATTGTCAAAAGTTGTATTTAGATTGAACTACTGTGTTATTAATAATCTTTGTCAAATAAAGCCCGGAAATTTGAATGGAACTGCATAATATTTTACAATATTTCCTGAAAATAGGAATAATTATGAAGCTAATTTTACTACATGAAACATTATCAATTTTATAAGCGTGATTTATTATAGTTGCAATATAAACATACTACTAAATATATCCCTGTATGATCTTGACACTGACTACACAGTTTGCAAACCCAAGATGTTTGTAATTAAATGCCTTCTGAAAATAATATTGCTATATAGAAGTTTGAAAATAATAGATATTAATTCATAACGGCAGAATTACTTTATTTCAGAGTTTCAGTGTTTTGAAATTACAAGATAGTTATTATAAATTAATTGTTATTAGATGATGAGAGAACAGAGATTGTGGCTTTTACAACTATTTCATTGTTGCTATAAATTTCTAATGACAAACTCATGTAAGTATGTGTTTTAATTTCCCCAAAAATGGCACATATTTCTAAAAGAAAATTCCAATACAAAAATCTGTTTCTAATGTAATTTATTAGTTGTATATGCACTTTAAACTGGGCAGAGATCCTTTGGTTTAGGTTCTTTCCATGTTGTGTGATGAGTATATTCATTAAGGAAGTATGAATTCAACTGAGAAAATTTAATGAACTATACTATTATGCAGTGATTCTTAACTGCCACAGGGTGGTAGGAGATGCACTTTCCACAACACTTACCTAATTTACAGAACTAAATGCTTTGCTACACTTCTATATTATTTAAAGCCTTTATTAGAAAATGTGTTAGTCCTATAGCTCAAAAAGTGTAAATAAAAGTTAAAAGGTAGAATTATATCTTTGACATCATCATAGAGATGGTGTAAGAGAATAGTTTAAAACATTTCCAACAGCTACCTCAGTTTGTTTTCTACTGTCACATATAGGAAATTTTGTTTGTTAGTTTAGATACCTCTGTGTTATCTGAATGCTGCATGTTATTTTGCAGATACTCTTTCACATTGGTCCTTAGCAAACATATACATTATGCTAAGATACACATTATTTTATGTTAAAATATACAGGAAATTAACTATGTAATTCTATGGTTTTGATTCCTATGCCAATATTAGTTGAAGGCCCCTTTAAACTTAGATTTATCCTGCATTCTGATCTCCAAAAAATGTTAATTTAATGATAATTTAAACTCTAAATACAAAATAGTTTGTGTATTTTGCTTGTATAATTTTATTTACATCACCATTATTTCTGAATATGACAATCAGTTTGTAATTGTGTTTTTAAATTCTTTGTACTTAGGAATCTACAAGTTCAATAATCCTAGTTAGAGAACAGACTGAAATTGCTTTACAGGAGTAAAGATAGGTCAGAGAAATCTATCTTTATGTCTAGATCTTCATACTATTGTGACTTGTATTATTTTGCTTGAATACTAAACAGCAAGGTGTTTTTTTTTCTGTCAAAGCAGTCTGAAGACAGTGTGTCAGCTGGGAAAAAAACTTTATTTTTAAAAATTATCCTATGACATACGTTGGGAGTAAATGTAGCCTATCTGATGGGGACAGGAGAAGAAGGAAAAATAAACTAACGTTTATAACCAAGAAATCCTGAAAAAAGGTAGACAGAGAAGAAAAAGGATCTGACCTTGTTAGATCATTACATATGCATGCTTGTCAGCTTTAAAATTCAGACAATCTTCTAGATAAGCTACCTGCACCTGAAGCACAAAAAATTCAAATTTTCAAGAAATGTGTTATGCAGAGACTTTTAGGTGCTTATTAAGTTTTCTTTTGGCTGATACTTTCATAGTAAGACTTTAGATAATGAAGTAACAAAAGCCACTTAAACCATGGTAGATAAGGGATATATTTGGCATGTTTAACCAAATCAGTCTTTCTCAGTAACTGATAACACAATTATGATAACTTAAATTATAAACTCACAATAGTAGAACATGCCTTCTAGTGTTCTTATGATTAAAAAAAAGATTTTTTATATGTAGATGTACAGCATACTGTGGACCAAACAATGCTAATAAGAACTTTGACCACTCTGTCAGGGAGTATGACAGAAAGTAAAATCTCTGAAAATAGCTCTGCTATAAGAGTTTGAAATTCTCTTAGGATGAGATGAATTAATTTCTGAAAGTGTATCCATCTTCATTGCTTATGGAAGTAGTCGCTAAACTACTCAGAAGTCTAAAATAGTCTTTAAATATCTTAATTTGGATGAGAATGAGCCATTTACATATTATGTAGACATAAATAAAATATAGTGAATAGTCTTGTTTAGCTCATAATATGCACATTATAATTTTAGTCCTGATAAGAAGACAATTTTCGAAATTTAGCAAATGGAAACTCCCACAATATCCTCCTGTGTTGGCTGAACACTGGAGATTATTTTTAGATAGAAATGAATATCAATTGAAAAAGTTTGCCTTTGCTTCATTTAAAAAAAAAATGTTGCATAATTATTCTTCATATTACCATAAATATTTACTGAAATAGTCCATATCTATAGTTTCATTTAGGTTGTGTCATGACTGCATGTTTTCTAAAATTGTGTTTTCTTGTTGCTTGTCTTTAGCTGAAACTTTGCAGCATGGACTTTTGCAGATCTAAACAACTTTATTCTTTTTAATGGCTTATTCATTCTTACATAACCAGGACAAGGGAAAGTATGCAGATATGGTACTCTGTACAATAGCCCTGCTCGATTGCCATTAATGAGATATGTAGACCTCAGAGACAGACTTTCATCTGATCAGTTTGTAAGCTTGTGAAAGTAATCTCAGCAGAAAGGGAAATGAAATAATTAAAAAGTATTTCTTAAATGTTAAGAACTGTGAAGGATTTGGACAAAATTTTAAATGCTAAGAAATTGGGGTTTTTAATCAGAGACAAAATCTTTCTGGAATGAAATCAGTTTTAAAATCATTTGCGTTATAAGATGCTCATGGTTTTCTTTTAGTCTATTCTGGATCTTTTTTAGTAAGAAAACATTTATTTTTTTAACTCAAAATTGAGTTAATATATAACGTCATATTGTAAATGTTTAAAAATATCTCTAACCTCTATACTGAGCTAAAGATAGTCCAATTGACAGATTTGTCATGTATGGAATAAAGCCTCTATTATGAGGGTGTTCAAAGTATTCTTTCAGGTTTTGCACTTTAAAAAATTACATCTGGTTTCACATAAGCTCAGTTTCTTTAACAAAACTGATAATTCAAGGGAACTTATACACTATTAAATCATCATCAACTTACTGTATTCTGAAGTTCCTTTCTTGTTTACTGTATTCCAAAGATAGTGTCCATACTCTCTTACATGCAGTAGTTCCCCATTTGTACTCATACATGCAGCTGTGATCAAATTTTTTAATATTAAACTACTCTGAGAACTACAAATTTTCCAGGAAAATTATCTCAGAAACCTTTATTACTGTTTATTGTTCTTTCAACAACTCATCAACAAAGAAACGCATGGTGTGATTATAAAAATACCTGCATTTCTTGTATAAAAAAGGAAGAGAGCATTCCCATGAAATATAGTATTTTAAAAAGACTAAATGTTCATCCAATTTATTCCAATATGAAAACTGAAGGACAAATATGGAAGTGAAAATCAATTCTGCCTGAAGATATCTTCTCAAATCAAAGGTCACAATTATTATTCACATAAATGCATGCTATAAAATGCAGTTCAAGTCTAAATAATTTGTTCTTATTTGCTGATAAGAAGGTATTTTTCTTGTTTAGCCCATTAGAATTTTGAGTATTTTCACATGAATGTCTGATATATCTTCTATAAACAATGATTGTGAAAAAAGAGGAAGGAAATTATACAGGTCTTAAAGGCTTCCAACTGAATGAACTTCAAAGAATATGGAAGCACTGTGGGAAAGCTGACAGTAGTTTTTATTACATTAAATACTAATATTATGCATGTATGAGCAAACAATAGAGGAAAAAGAAATTGTTTCTAAGGAAGTACCTCCAAATGCTCAGCTGGGAAGATTATCTTCAGCTGGAGATGACTCTGACCTGTGTTACACACAAAATGCCCAGTTCCATCTCATGCCTATGAGATTAAAGGTATTATCCTGGCTGACTATTTTCCAGGTACTTATGTTAGTAGTGAAGCAAAAAAATGTGTATTTCCGAAGATATGTGCTATCGTCATTTCCAAACATCCAATACTCTTTATTCTCTTACTCCTTTTTCCTCTAGGACAGTTAAGGTTTACTAAAATAATCTTCTGCCTCCTGACAGATGGAATATAAAATACAAATTTAATTGTCAGTGGGAAATAATATATCCATATTTTCTAGTGGGAAATAAATACATATGCATTTTCTTCTATATTTTGAAAAAAGAAACAAACAAACAAAAAAAAAAAATTAAAAACCAAAACAGGCTTCTCTATAGTCCTTTTGCTCTCAGAAGCTCATGCAGCTGTAAAAATTGTTGTGCAGGATACCTGTGAAGTCCAAGCCTGTGTGAATGTTAAGTGTGAATGGGACAATGCTCTCACTAAAAATCAATCCTACCATGATATTACCAAAGTCTCTGCTAGAAGGCCTAGTACTATGAAATGCTAGTCTGATTGATGCTTGCTCTTCAGTTTCTAGGTCACCACATACATTGTGTCCATTGTTTTTTTGAGGGAAAAAAAGAAAGAAGATGTATGTCTCTGTGTATTAGCAAGTGTCACGAGACAGAGTTGTTGCTGTTAACTCATTTTTCTTGTCACAAGGCCCACTGCCACAGCTTTGTTTGGAAGTGAAAGGAATTGTGATTCATCTGCAAGCCTAGTTATATCAAGAATAAAAGAAATTTCTACATCACAAAACTCAAAATTATGCTAAATTATTGCCTCTGTGTTTTGATCATAACTGTAGGTTTAAACTGTGATAGTCTGGGTTGCCTAAGATAGGTAAAATATCATTAATATGAGTCTGGTTGTGGCATGCTACTGAATGCTGTTTATATAGTGTGCTGTGTAGAAAACAAGAGTTGGCTTTTGAGGTGCTTATATTTTTTCTTATAGAAGATGATTTCACCAATTAATATGTCTTTTCTATATCAGTTGTGTACTTAATAATGTATATACATTTAGTGTTGTTCAGAGAGCATTCCTGACCAAGATCCTGATAAATTGTTCTAGCTTCATTATAAGTTAATTTGTTTCTGGTTTAGTGCAAGACTTCTTTAAATTCCTTCTCAGCAAAAATTTAACCTATAAGAAAACATAGATGCAGAGCATTTCTCGTGAAGTCCATTTAAAAGAAGCAAAATGTAATGCTGAAGAGTTCTTTCTGTTATGAAATCTATGTTTGCTCATGTGGGGATCTGATATACTTCCTGGCAATCCCCATTTACAATACTCTGATATTTTCCAGCGGTCACAAGGGATGAGGTGGTTTATTCATAATAGTAAAGAATAATCTTTCAAAGTATAATAATAATGATGATGTTGTATGCACATCTGTTACTTAGTCATTCACATACAGATTGGTTTGTTCTTTTCCTAGACCTATGTACATGAAGAATAAAAATTAATAAGGAAGTGAACTGCAGAATTTCATTGGAAAGAGAAACCCATTAAAACATATTTATTCATTTATATGCATATGTATAGGCATTTGCAGGCAGGAAATGGAAGCATTTCATTGACATTTGTTGTTGAAATCTGAAGGCCACAATAGTGTGTAAATGCATGAACAACTGCAAGGAAACAAGAGATATTTGTCATATTGTGACCAAAGGCAACAAATCCCAGTTTATGTCTAGGAGTTCATCCATAAGCTGTGAATATAATATTTTTAGTATCTGAGCAAAAGACAAGCTTCTGTATCCATAAAATAAAAAAAATCACTTCTGCATTGGTCAGTTCTCATGGTGAAAAAACATTGTAAATTTCCCACCGCCACTGAACTGGTCGATTCACAAATGAGGTGGGATATCAGTTAGAGTTATTGGAAATTTGAATCAATGTGTAAGGGCTTCTTTTTCAACACGCGGAAGATCTACACTTACAGTCTCCAAAGTACAGTTTGATGCAGAAAATTATACAATCTGAAAATGAATTTGCAGAATGCAAACCTGAAAAGTTTGATACTATCTTTTTCAATACTTTAAAAAACAGATCAATTACATTCTTTTATCCACACTACCTGTCACAGGGGTACATTGTAGTAGTAAAAACTTGTTCATTCCGCTGTTTTATTAGTGAGAGATTGCTTGTTGTTAAGCAGGCTGGCCAGTCACTTGCAAAATCATGTAGAGTTAAGATGTTTTTTACACAAGTATCAAAGTTTTAAACAGGAAATGAGCAAAATCTGCCATCTATCACAAGTCTATATACACATAAATATTTACAATAAATATGCATACATTTATAATATTTTATATTTTTATATTCTACAATTTTTATATATTTAAACACTTCAA
Source organism: Cuculus canorus (assembly GCF_017976375.1). Classification (NCBI taxonomy): domain Eukaryota; kingdom Metazoa; phylum Chordata; class Aves; order Cuculiformes; family Cuculidae; genus Cuculus; species Cuculus canorus. The sequence continues at coordinate 37,998,952 of NC_071401.1, forward strand.
TTTGACTGACTATTCAATGTCTATGAGACATATGAATATTATCTAATAAACTTCAAATGAGACTTAAGTAAAAATTAAGAAGTATGTCAGACTTCTGCACAAAATTAATTTTATGGACAGTTTACAAGTGTTATTCTTCTTTAGTTTTAACACTGTTACCTGGAGAAAAAGACAAGCAATTTGCAATACTCTAACTCAGCAGGAAATAAATATGATTGCCCCAATTTATTGTAATCACTTATTACCCTGAAAAACACAGGAAAAAATAGATACCATCCCAAAAGAATGGCACAAAAAAGGTCTACTTTTCTTTGTTTAACCTTAGTGTATTGAAAAAAGAGGAAAGAAAAAATAAGTATATTTATTTATCCTAGTCTGATTGTTGCCACATTGCTGCTGTGACTTAAAACATCTAGTGTAGTTAGTCATAAAGTATTACATGAAAAACTTTTGATGTGAGTTGTGTCAGCGCTTCCCAGCATGATGTGTATTCCATTAGGAATTTCAAATAGAAGCTGGTTTTGATGACAAAAAGGTAGATATGGGGAATGTATTTAATCATTATGATTCAAGAAGTAACAACAATTCTGGTGGTGCTAATAAAAAACCTTCACATTCATGCATTTGATAACAAGTAAAGGGGCTGGTCTTTTCTGGCTGTTCTGCACTTTTCCACTGAAGCTAACCACAATAGGAAACATGAAGCTTATAGATTCTAACTAATTAGCTTTCGAGTTGTATGTAAATACATTTCTACTTCAGGGATTTTCTACAACAAGTATTGAGCTTTGTCATTCAGATTTTTAACTCTAATGAAGTCTTTAAAGCATAGAGGATTCAGAGTGATGTTTGCATTGTGAACCAGCCTGCATTCCACAAAACCCGTTGGAACCTTGTTATCTATAATGAAATGAAGAGCTTCAAGGTTTGAGAAATGCCACAGTCCATTAACAATCAGTAAGAGAAAGCATACAAGTCATTCAGGCATGTTTTTTTTTGTAAAAATGATGTATATATACTCACTTCTCAAGAATATTGCTAGTGATTGTTTTTCAATATATCCGTCATAATTTGTGAAATTCAGTGTAATGATAAATCAATGACAAATGGTAAAGTAACCCTGCTTGACTGGCATGATAAAACCCCCAAGTTTTTAGTTTTGAGGGGTTTAATTTCACTTTTCCCCTTTTTCTCCCTTTTTTTCTCTCCTTTCTGCCTTCTTCCCCTTTTTTCCTTTCCCTTTCCCTTTTCCCTTTTCCCTTTCCCTTTTCCCTTTCCCTTTCCCTTTCCCTTTCCCTTTCCCTTTCCCTTTCCCTTTCCCTTTCCCTTCCCCTTCCTCTTTCCCTTCCTCCCTTTCCCTTTCCCTCTTCCTCCTTCTCCTCCTCCTCTTCTTCTTTGTATTCTCTTCTTTTTTATTCTTTTATTTTCTTTTCATAGTCATTTCTCATTAACACAGAATGCCTGGCACAGATTGGCAAAACTGAAGCTATATATACTAATTCACCTTTCTTGATCACCCTCATTATATTACGCATCCTGAAATTGTGTATATTGCCAGAGCAAGTTAAGACCTCATTGAAAAAAACACATTTCTAATTCTTGGACTGAAAAGTCCAAGAACAGGAAAGACATATCACATTTACTTTGGGACCACAGGTTACTGTTGTTAAATGCTACTGACAAAAGTCTGACATGAAAACCGATGTGCTGGGTAATTATGCTGGGTAATTTATGGAAATGTGAACATATCACCTTCTTTTCTTTTTTGTCAATAATTACATGTTCTATTCATTTTAAGATTTTTTTTTATGTGACCAGAGTCAAGAGGTGCATATTGGTTCATTTATTTCAGAATGATTAACTGAGAGACAGAATTTATTTCAGAATGATTAACAGAGCTTTGACATGCATTTTATGTTTTTTTAATTGTTATAAATATCCTGCTGTTTTATTTCTTGATTGAAGGAATTTTCTAGAACTATCTGACTGAGAAAAAAGTCTGCTAATTCCAGATGCCTTAGAAAAATGTTGTGTGATATTTTCCGAGCATCTCCAGCTTTTAAATACTATTTTTTTCCCATGGGATTTAATGAATGTCACCATCACGTATTCTAGTAAAAGTGAACAAGTAATAACAACAAATCTATAGAATAAGGTGATTTTGTTCACTTTCATCTTTCATTCCTTTTAAGACTACCCAAGACTGAAAAAAACATTTACCAAATTGTGTTAAGAGTAATGTCAAATGAAAAGAGAATGGGAACAAAGTAAAAACGTGGAGGGCCAGGAGAATTTTCTTATTCTTCATGGTTTGAACAATACTGTCAATGTTTATGTTATTTTTAAATTTCAAACAGTTCAATATTGAAGTTAATAGTGGTCAGAAGTGCTAAACAATCTGAGAAAGCATAGTTTGAAACTTCCACTCGGAGAACAAGAAGAAATTTACAGAAATACTATGAGAAGAAATACCCTTGTGCAGTTTTGTGTTGCATAATATGTACAAAGAGTTTATCGCAGAAAAGCATTCAACCTGTGGAGGTCTTCCTCTAAGGAAAAAAATATTTTCAAACAGTATTAATACTATTAAGTATCCTTATGTATCTATATGACACAAAATAAATGAGACTAACCCTGTAGCTTCAAAACTAAGAGTGAGAAGGGAGTAACAATGAGATGGTTACAGAATATATTCTAACCTGTGAGGGTGAGACAGTGCTAAACTTGATGACTCAGTACAAATGGATCTGTGTTCAAACACAGATGATTGCTTACCCTTGCCTGGATAATGTCAACGTGCAAGAATGAACAGCAAGTAAGCATCAAGTTTCTTGTGAAACTGAAGAGATTTGTGACAGAAACTTTTCAATTATTGATTGAAGCTTACAGTGAAGAACCCCACGTCAAGATAGTATTCATTTTGTTGTTGACAGAAAACGTGAAAACAGAAGTTATGGAGATCCTCAACATCTTTTCAGAAAATAATCTGTGAAATTGTTTTGAATGTTGGTAATGTTGCATGCAGTGGTGCGTCAACTCAGAAGAGAATTATTTTGAAGGTGATCATAGTTGATTGTCTTGATTTGTTAAACAGAAAGTTACGGGCACAGTCTCAGGGTTTTTTTGTCAGAATTCTTATGTCTTCTGTGCTGATAGCTATGAGTTTCTATTTTGAAGAATGAGACCTTACTAACTCACAGTAATTTTCCAGACCCGTTTCAGGTTCTGAGCCTTGAAAGTAATGTATAAGCTAACAAAGAATAACAAGGAAGGACACTTCACCATGACACGTACGTCATCTGTGTAGTCACTGTCATTTAGTTTTAACTCTTAAAGATAATCTTTCATGGCTTGCTATTAAATACTCTCCAGTACATTGAATAATGTACTTTAATTAACTCTGAGGAATAATAAATTACAATAAACTATTTACCCATTAAGCTTGTTTTGAGAAATTACAAATTGCCGAAATATTTTTATTTTGAAAATCTGGTGTATGGATCAGAATATCGGGAATCATAACTTTGTATATCTCTAAAGACTTCAAAATTCTTCACAGACATGGATACGCTTAGTTTAATAACCTGGGTCATGAACCTATAAGGTATTTACAGTGATTAAATTCAATGAAGCTTGAATTTGTTTTCTGTTGCTTTCTAAGGGATTGGTGGATGGAAAGTATTTTTTCAAAATTAGTCTTTTTTTTTCTTTTTGGAATCTTCAGAATTAATTAATAAAATATCTTAAACATGTTTAATGAATTTCCCTGGGACCTGAACCTGAATATTGAGCTACTATCAATGGGATCATAGATCAGATCAAAGAGACACCGTCTTTGTCACAGTCTTTTTGATCTCTGTTAGTTTCACAAAGCTAAATGCTCATCTGAATACTATCTGTCCCAGCTGGCCAAACAAAACTAAAAGAAAAAATTATTCATTGGAGATATGTTAGAAATCATTGCTTAAATGAACTCTCTTGACATGACCAAATGGCTGAGATTACATTAGTGTGAATTTATGTCAAAGAACTGTCACAGACCCAACATCGTGTGCACCTTATTGGCAATAGCAGTGGGAAAGAAAAACCCAAACCCTAGCAACAAACAAAAAGTACCCAAAACAATATCCAAAACCAAACCACATCAAAAAAAGAAACAAACTAGTTTCAGACACTATCAGAATGAATCCCACATATTTTCCACTTAAGCAACAAGTCAGGTCCAAAAATAGTATCTATAGTTCCTTAACACATTTCTTGGTCTCAGTCACCTGTAGATTTTTACCTAATGCAAGCAGGTCCTGTGTTCACTTGAAATATTGAGTTAGATGGAGTAATCAAAGGACCAAAACCAGGAAAAAAACAACAGCTGCTGCAGAATGCAAGTGAACAGCTAGTGATCATATTGATGACATTACTAATTTATGTAGTTGATAGAATTTAAAATAAGAGTGAGGACTCATCTATCATCGTCATATCATCCATCATCACTGTGGTTCTTCTAAGTAATGCGCAGGCTGTTAATAATATTAGGGTTGATTTGCTTGGGTTTTCTTTGTTTGTTTTTCTGCTTGATTTGGTTTGGAGACCTTTGTTTTAAGACTCAGGAAAAACTTCATGGCAGCAAATATCAGTACTGATATTTTTTCTGTGGTAAAGGAGCAGATAGAGTAAACATAAATTAATATTTTCTTAAAAATCCTAATAAAGGCATGGAGGTTGTGTCGTTTTTGTTGTTGTTGTTCCTTGATTGTTGGGTTTTTTTTTCCTACAGCATGTAGTTAATATTCTGTCCCATCTATAGGTTCAGCAGAATGAAAACTAGGCATGTTTCCAATGTGACATACTTGAAGAACAGATGCCTGTGGAACTGCGGCTTCTAACTTTGCAGCAACTAATGCCAGTCCCAATCTAGAGTTTCACACCAGTTAGTGATATTGTTTTCTCTTTTCTTTTGAAGCTTGAAAGCTGCTTTTCACTTCAGTACTAATCTGCTTGGGTACTTTGTCCACAGCAAACTCAGGACTAGAACCTGCAACATCTACTCTCCACATAGAACAGATTTTTAGAAAATTAGAGATATCTTCTGACAAATTACTTTGTAGTGTTTTTCAAAACCGTTTTAACTTTTATTGAGTTGAAGATTTGAGTCCTGTGCGGATGCATAAGTTATTTGTTAAGTTAGTGAGTTATCATATGGCAGATATTAATAGGAAGGCAAGAAATTAAAGTAACAAGATTAAGGCATTTTTAGACAGCTCCAAATTCAGGTGTGCAAATGTATGTGTCTGCCATGTAGATATCTATATATGAACTAAAACTGAAACTTTCCATCCTAGTCTCTGTAAATCTAGTCAGTAACTTCAATGGAATATAAAGTGCTATTAAGCTTAGCCTAATATAAATGCTTCAGTTTCATCATGTGTGGCTCACTAGTCTCTGTTGAATAGATTATCCCGATCTCCTCCACCCATAAGTACTTAGATGAGGAGATCTCACATATACAGGTACAGACACTTATAGTTATGTGTTTAAAAATGGAGTTAACTTCTGCTCCAGATCCTTTATCAGGTGACGTTGCTGACAAATCTTTTTGCCTGTCTTTAGGGAGATTTGGCAGTATAGATTTTGCCTTTGCTATTTCAGGAGGTCACTTCATGAGAGCTGAACCTTTTCAGCACATTTTGGCTATAGGTAATACAAAGGCATGAGTGCTTCAAAGCTTTAATATCAGATCTTGTCTCAGATACCTGCTAAGACACACTGTTGTTCCTGTACAATCTTTGTAGATATTTTCAGTGGGGTAGAGGAGGGGTGGGGGTTGTTTTTGTTTTGTTGTTTGGGTTTTCTTCTGTAGGGATAAAAATATAGAAAGGGACAGGGGCTCCATTCCATCATGGTACAAATATGATTGAACCAAGAGCTGGAAGTTGTAAAAAGCTGTTGACACAGTGATATAGATGAGACATTGATTCAAGTTTAGGCTAATTGTTAATTTCACTGTCCTGGATTATTTGTTGTGAATATGGATATTTGTGATAATTTTGTTATTTAACAAAGAATTAATGATGTTTCCACATTATCATCATCCACTTCTCAGTATTATCTGTTTCAGGCTTTCTCACATATTATCAAATAAATCCATGAAAAATCATTTCTGAGTTACTAAAAACTTGGCCACATCACAGAGTTATAAAAGGAAACAAACAAGGAAGCAAACAAACACTTTCCCCCCCAACTCTGAATTATCTATTTCTGGTGCCAGTATACTGCAGATATTTGGGTTATTTTTCCATATTAAAATGAACTGTTTAAATAGTTTTGGCATTTTCTTCACAGGCACTATGTTTAAGAAAATGGTTCTATTTATTTAATAAAGCTGACCAGGGTTTTTTAGCCATTGTACAATTTAAGTAGACAAAAGATGTTTATTTTCTGGGATAAGGTAGGAACACACAGACAAAACCACAGAGCTTTGATTGTTGAGACAATGTACGTGGAAAATAATAGATTTTCATGCAACCTATTTTACTACAGTGAAACGTGTGATCCCCTGTTGTCATTATTGATTCTCATTAAGGAGGAAGTGTCAGGATGTATTTTTGACACTATAACTCCTAAAGTCATAATATAATTGTTCTGTAGGAACACTTTTTTTTCTTTTATTTTTCAGTCCAGAACCTGATTATCCATTACACCCCACACCAGCAAAGAACAACTATTAAAAAGAACTATCTTGTTACTTTTCTGTGGGTAATGTGTAGCTTGAGTTTGTGAAAGAAGAGTCGGTGGATGTCTTTTGGCAGAGTAGAAGGACGAACGTTATCCCTGCCCATTATAAGCTGAGACTCAATAAAGTGGTTCATGGACTAGAAAAGGTCTGGGACACTGTGCTGGTTTTCACTGGGCTAGAGTTATTTTTTTTCATAGTAGCTGGTATGGGATTGTGTTGGACATCAGATGAAAATAGTGTTGGTAATACAGGGATGTTTTTGTTATGGCAGAGCAGGGCTTACACAGAGTCAAGGCCTTTGCTGCATCTCACATCCAGTGAGTAGGCTGGTGATGCACAAGAAGCTGGGAGTGGACACAGCAAGGACAGGTGATCCCAGCTGACCAAAGGGATATTCTACACTATATAACTTCATTCATGGAAACAAAGCTGGGAGAGGAATAAAGGATACAGGCATTCAGAATGACGATGTTTGTCTTCTCAAGAAATTGTTATACATTGTGGAACCTTGCTTTCCTGGAGATGGTTGAACACTTGCCGGCTGATGGGAAGTAGTGAATGAATTTCTTGGTTTGCTTTACTTGTGTGCACGGCTTTTGCTTTACCTGTTAAACTATCTTTATCTCAATCCATGTGTTTTCACACTTTTATCCTTCTGATTCTCTCCCTCATCTCACTGCAGCAGAGTGAGTGAGCGGCTGTGTGGTGCTTAGTTGCTGGCTGGGGCTAAACCATGACAGATGCCCACACTCTGGTTTCTGCTGTATCTGTAAGCTTTCAGTATAAAGAATCTTTGTACTGTCAGAGACCTCTTGTATGGCATTTAGAGGAAAACTGAAAGCCAGGTTTTCCCTTTCTTCCTGTTTCATTTCAGTTCTTTGTTGAAGTAAGTTCGTATTCATCCTAGTTCCACTTTTATAGGAGGCAGGAGGGGGAGTATACAACAAAGGGACCAAATTCCAGGACTATGGATAGAATAGGACATAACTCAGGTACTATACCAGAACCATTTAAAGCTCTTTATCACCAGATCTTACTGTGTTCACTCTTCTTTGGGTGTTTCAGTTCTCCTAAATTTGTTTTAAAAAATACAAAGCTAAGACATAAAACATTACTGAAGATTCCAAATTTTTGTAACATCTGCCCCCTTTTACCCTGAGAAATAGTCTCTCGAAAATGATGTTCCTGAACTAATCCTCTTTGTCTGCCATTAGAGATGACTATACAGACCAGGAGAGATTAGACACAAAATCCAATTCTCTGTTCTTATAGAAAAATATCACAAGTCACTGTTCTTCATTTAACAACATATTCAACATATTCTGGTTTTGTCTGTCTGTCTGATAAATATAATAATAATAAATTTAAAAAAACTATCCAAATAAAACTAAAACAAACAAAAAAAAAAAGAAATTTTTACCTCATAGTGGTTGTTTCAAGGGTCTAGTTACTTTAGAATATAGCATCTTTTATTAAATTCATGCAATGGAATCAGTCATTTTTCTTGTTGAATAAGCTCTCAAAATTAAAAAAATAAAAGCTTTTGAAAGCAACAACACTATAAAGAGCTTTCAGAATGCAACTTGTCTAGTCTGTTCTTAGAACTATTCAGGGAAAGGACTCTAAACTTCTGTTTCTTATATTTCTTTCCAGATCAGACTCATTTGTTGTCTTCCTTACACTTACTGAACTTTGGAGATCCTTCCCTTTTCTGTCAGATCAATGGGATCTAATTGCCTTAGAGCTGTACAGATTACAGAGAATTATGGTTATATAGACTGAGAGGAAGATACAGAAATAATCTGAACAATTCATATAAAACGTTCCAAACTTTTGTAACCAAAATCTTTATCTAACTGCTTTCACAGTTTGAGGTCCTCCTTCCAGATTGTAATTACATTTTGAGAAAGAAATTGCCTTTTCCACATAATTCTATGTATCTAACTTGCACAGCTTCCTATCTCCTCTTCTGCTTTCTATTTTATTTCTCTTGTACATATTCCTTTGTGTTCCTCCTTGAGGAAGATCTTGGGGATGGAATGATTCCAAATGGGAACACAGGAAGACACAGAATTTTACACTTATCCTATTCAAATATAAGTGCAAATGTAGGGACTACCAGCCTATAAAGCTAGGTGAACCGCATGGCAATGCGCCACCAACTCTACCATACCTTTTAAGTATACTTATTTTACGCTTGTAATATTAGTCTAATGACAAAAAGAAGAAACATGTTTATATGATATCAAGAATTTAGTGTTAGTCCAACAAATGTTTCAAAACATCCAAATTGTCCGTTCAATACAGAAAGGTCTTACCAATGTAGGAAAAAACTTATAAAAAAAGCTTTCCTAGTACTGATTCATTTTCTTTGCTGTTCTGCATTCCAATCAAATGTTTCTTCGGGTTCTTAGGGCTGACACTTGGTCTTCCTCAAGTAGAGTTGGGGAAGGTTGTGATGAGTTGTCAGGACTGTGAAGTCTTCACTAGGAGACTGATGTTTGTAGTTGCATTTTTTTCAGTTCCTTTGTTGTGAGGAGAATGTTTTCTGAATAACTTCAGAATACTAAGCCTGGGTTTGCTTTTATGCATTTTCTGACAGCAATGTTCTTCTATTTTATTGGTTCTCAACTAAAGTTTGAAACCTGCACAACAGCCTCCTCCACCCTTAACTTTTTCAAAGGGCTTCTGTCTGTTATGTAGGAATCACTTTAGGGTTTCAGACTTTTACTGAAAATTATTATCCAAGGGTTTTAACTATGACAGGTTGAGCAATAGCTGCTTAAACACTAGGCAATTATTGCAAGAAGCTCCAGTTCAAGCCAACACAATTCTAGACAAATCCTAAGAGTGTGCACTGTCAGGTACTTAAAAAATTTATGCACTGGTAATGGTAAAAAATTAAAAATACTGGACTACATTTCCTTTTCTTCATGTAGTAAGTTCCCCAAGATGGTCAGAGATGTTTAAAATTAGAAATAATTTCTTAGACTATTTATGAAAATAATTTTCGTTAGAAATACAGAAAGCTTCAAACTAATAAAAAAGAAATAAAAAGCTTTTTAAGAAAATTGTAACTTTGATCTTTACAGGACAGATTTTGCTTTCCAAATTTAACTTCAGTTTTTCATTAAACTTAAACAGAAAGTTCTACCTAGCTCTCTTGCTTCCTGGAAAGTTTTTATATTCATCTTTCATGGAACTGGTCTGTCTTCCTTCTCTTAGCAGTCTCTCAGAGCTCAATTCAATTCCTTACAAATGTGGTATCTCATGGTGTTTGAGAGTCACTAGGATATCTAGAACAACTGAAATGCTTTCTTTGGGTATGACACGGGATTTATCAAAAGTTTTGAAGTATTTCGGATTAATGGTCAGAGGCTAGTTACTCTACGTCATGTAAATAACACCAAAATACATTTATTTGGACTGATTACTTTCAACAAATCCTTGCTGTTTTCCTTTCCTTCCATTTGCCACTTTCTTATGGATGTATAATCTCTAAATCTTTTTTTTTGCCATTAGATATGATCAGTTATTTTGTAACTAAAAAGCAATCTCCACTTTCTTTCACTGACTTTCATCTGATCTAACCACTCAAAGAAATTCAGTGTGTAAGTGAAAAGGTAGAGCTGAAACAGATAACATCTGATATATATGGAGGTTTCAGCTCAGTGTATGAAATGGAAGTCAGAAAAGAAAAATTGTTGCTGTCAAGTTGAAGCACATAGTGTTGTGGTTGAAGAAATAAAAATCATCTCTGTTGATTCTAATTGAAATATAATTAACTGATATTTTCAAATTGAAATACATTTCATGTATTGTTTCAACTTTAACCGAACATACATTTTTAAGTAAAGTATTATTTGAACTGAAAAAAACTAACACTCAGTTTTCAAAATACTTGATAGTTATTTTTAATTGTTTGAGAAATATGCTTCGACATTTCAAAGGCAAGTTATATCATTATTAAGATTTCACAGTGAGATTCCATTTAAAAAAAAACTCCCCGCAAAAAAAAAACACAAACAAAAAATCAAACCAACTCTTCTATACTTTTTTTTTTGTTTTTAGAAAAATAAAACATTCATTTGAAAATATATTGTACCCTGAAAGCCATGAAATTCCAGTTTTCAGAGATTTGCCATTCATTGAAAAAGCTTATCTTCTGAAAGTATTATTAGTACTGGTTTTGCCACTTTCATGTCTTGGAAAGTATTGTTGTGAAGTGGCTTGTTGTTATCAAAGGTTTTACTTTCTGTCTGTTAGTTAATTACTAAGAATAAAATTAAGTTCCTGTGTCATGACTATGACATGCCTAAGAACCACTACAAATGCAGAATAAGAAGCACATGAATACTGTAACATACCCTTTGTATTATCTGGAAGAATGTGAAGTCCTTTCCCTTTCTTAGAGAATGGATGAGTCCCTAGTGATGAAGTCTTCTTATTTTCTACAATTTTGACGCCATTATCAAAGCTTAATAAATAATAAGTATCAATATTATTTGTGTCCCCCTGTACAAACTCAGAGAAGAAAAAAAGGACAGTAAGCTAAAAAAAGTTATTTGATAAGTGGCAGAAGTGAAGAAATCAGAAGGGAAATAATGCATGAATATTCCTATAGCAAAGGAAAATGCTGTTGGAAAGGGATGAGCAATAGGGATATACTTCCAGCCAGGAAAGAGAGTGCAAGTAGCCAAGAAGTAAATAAATTTGAAAGAGGAAATAAATTTGCCAGGTTTTAAGCTAATTTTCTTCAGAATATTTTATGTCATATTTTAATTTTTCCCTTTAGTTTATTTTTCCTTGTAATAAGTTGCAATCCTTTTTTTCATTGTATCTTTATTTACTTTGATTGTCAAAGTAGGAAATATCTTGCTAAGTACAGGTGTCTAAAAGTTTGGTGTTTAGTCTAAATTAGTCCATAGGCAACCTCTGGAACACAGATATACCTCTGTAAAACAGCTGACCTCACCTGTCTTAAGACACAGGTGTTCATTCCCTGTATTGAAATGATTTCTCTATGAGCACACTTTATTAAAATAAAATAATAAAAAAAAAGTTATATAGCTAGCTCCATATAAATGTTAATTCAAGTTTCTAAACCTGGATGCTGCCGAGTCAGCATTTATATATGCCAACATCTTTCATTCTGTTGGATGCTGATTAGCCATTTGCAATATCCTCGTGTCTTCATTCAAGCTAATGGCAAATGACTGTGTTATTTCTTGCCAGCAGCAAGATGGAGTGAAAAGAAATGGGTGTTCTTTAGACCATGTAATGCAGTGATTATAGTATGTAGACAGAAACTGCTCATTTACAAAGAAGACAAGAGAAGGTACTCTTCAAAAACTGGTCCACCAGAATTGTGAGGTTCGTATTTTCTTCTGAATTATAGAATATAGGTTGGTCTTAGCTTAACTAGATATCCTCTTTTACACAGTGAATGCTCGTTAATCATTTTGTCATGAAGTGGCAAAATCGATGCCTATTTCCTGCAATAAAATGCTACAAAGTGCCTGTTTATGTAATTTCATACATATATATAACAAATATTTACTACTAAAAGCAAACAATCATGGATATCTATGTACTGTTTTAAAGCATATATGTTATTCAAACTTCATTGATTTCATCTATATTTATGAAAATTTTCAGGGTTATCCAGAGCAGGGCTTGCACATTTAGTTAAATACATTTCAGTAGGAAGTATATTTTTCTGAGCATAAAAATGTCTTGATCTACAAAGCTTCAGCTGAAAACTCTATGACAAATCTAAAAGGCTACGGATTAAAATCCATAAAATTTTCATGAGAAAAACATAATTAATACTTTGGAGGATATCTTTAGTATAGAAATATATATTCTATATATTCTATGTATAGAATATACTAGAAATACTAATAAACTGAGGGTGAATAAGACAGTTACAACTGCAGGGGGAGATATGTAGAGATAGCCCACACTAAAATTAATTTCAAATCTATGTTCTTATTAGGAATACTAGAGCTAAACAATCAAAATACAAGGTTGCATGATAAATGTAGCTATTTTAGGTTTACCTCACTTTGAAGATATCTACATTTTAAGTTAATTACAGCAAAAAAATCTTACTTATGTAAAGTGGACTTATACAGTGTTTGATTTTGAAAGGATAACATATGTTTGAACTGCATTCTGATGTTTGATCTTGCTTTATTCACAGCATTTGGAGGATTATTTCTTTCTTTTTGAGATGAATAGAATGACAGTAATGACTGACTTTATTATCCATTCAAATAATCAATGAAGTAATCCAGAAAATTCTGATATTCTCTAACGACTCAGATCAAAAAGACTTTTGCAAACCTTTATCTCAATTCAAGCAATTGTAATAAAACTAATAGCTTTGATTTCAAAAGGATAACTGGAAAGATCCAAAGATTCTTTCCACAGATTGCTTTCATGAGTCCATCTCGGCTTTAGGGAGTCCCATAGACCCTAACGGTTGCAATGTGTGCTCACAGCCCAGAAGGCCAACAGCATCCTGAGCTGCATCAAAAGAAGCGTGGCCAGCAGGTCGAGGGAAGTGATTCTGCCCCTCTGCTCTGCTCTCATGAAACCCCACTGGGAGTACTGTGTCCAGTTCTGAAATCCTCAACGTAAGAAGGATATGGAAATGTTGTAATGGCTCCAGAGAAGGGCTACAAAGACTATCAGAGGGCTGGAGCACCTGCCATATAAGGACAGGATGAGAGAGTTGGGCTTGTTCACCCTGGAGAAAGGAAGGCTTGAAGGAGACCTTATAGCAATGTTCCAGTACCCGAAGGGGGCCTTCAAGCAAGCTGGGGAGGGACTTCTTGCAAAGGCATGCAGTGATAGGAGTAGGGGCAATGGCTATAAATTGGAGAAGTGAAGATTTAGACTAGACATAAGGAGGAATTTCTTCACAATGAGGGTGGTGAGGCACTGGAAGAGGTTCCACAACGAGGAAGTTGTGGGTGGCCTGCCCGTCCCTGGAAGTGCTCACAGCCAGGTTGGATGGGGCCTTGGGCAGCCTGATCAAGTGAGATGTGTCCCTGCCCATGGCAGGAGGGCTGGAATTAGATGATCTTTAAGATTCTTTCCAACCCAAACCATTCTATGATTCTATGATACCTTGAATATGCAGAAATAACAAGAGTAATCACATGTTGGCACTATATTCTTTTCCCACTCCAAATCGTTCCCTTTCACAAAGCCAATATCAGCATGCTTGGATAGAGAGAAATAAATGTAAAAACTTAATTCCTTCCTTGCAAATCAGTAAAATGTAGTGTTCCAGGGAAAACAAGGAAAATATTCTTCCTATCTAAAAAAAGAACGAAACAAGCAAAGTATCGTGAAAATGGAAAGAAAATAATAGTGTTCTGATTCTAATAAAACTAGACTATGCAATGTAATTAATTATTTATTGCTTACTGAACCCATTTGAATTGGGTTTTTTTGTACTTTAATGCATGATACATGATGCATGATCAACGCATGTTAATACTATATTAGGCAATAATTCAGAGAGATTAGAGGGCACATAAATTCCTTCACTCCAGAATGCCAGAAATTTTCTTTCTTATTTTAATGTTTATAATTTTCTCAGTACTGTTTCTTTTTGATTCAGAAAAATAGTTTTGACTTGAAGATAAATTGTTTTAGAACCACAGATATCACAATTTAGTAGCTATTATAATTTGATAGTTAATATAATACTGTACCTGAACTTATTTGCAGCATTAAAAAAAATTTGATAGTACTGCTTATTCAGAGATTATGCTTAAATATCTATGTGTCTTTGAGGAAATAAGTATAGAGTAACTTGTCAGAGCAACATCAGATTTGGACATGAAATGCCTACAAATAGGTTTCAGTCTTGCAGGCAAAAGTAGCAACTTAGCATGCTTCTCACTGCTTAAATCCCAGAAGAGATAAACATTTCTTGCTCAATTAAGGTTTCTGCCATAGCAAAAAAGACTTCTGTAGAATAAATTTGTTTGGTTGCTGTAAGAGGATGTAGCTGGGAGTCAAATGTATTACCTAATTATGGTGTGCAGACATTGTAACGTACTGTTATTATATGTTAGTTTATTTTATTTAAGTGGTAAAAGTGTAACAAGGGGAAAGACTCCTCTATTTTCCAATTTCTCCTTGGTATATTAAAACATTAAGCTATCATAAAGTCTGAACAGTCTTTTAACCTATTTCCTAAAAAACCCAAAACTTTTATTATAAATATAACATGAAATTAGTGTTGAGTCATTTAATTGCTCACCTTGTATCTTACATAAAAACATGAAGGTCTGAGACTTTTTTAATACAAAATAAGAAAATTTAAACCTCAGCATTTACATAGAGGAAAAACATGTGCAGTTTTCTTCCCTAACCTTGGCATCTACATGCATTCTGCCCATTTTCAAAATACAATGCTACCCGTATTTCATCCTTCTCAGAAGACTATCTAAAACTAAAATGAAAAAAAGTGAAGGTTTATACATTTAATATCACTAAATCACTTAAAATATTTATAAGTAAAAAGAGAGGGTTTTTTTTTCTGTAAAATATTGAACACTTACTAAAGTACAGCTATATATACCTACAGTTACTTCGATATTAGCTACAACTATTACTTATGATACATTCTGGGTATAGCTGGGCAGTTGCCACAATTTGGGATTTCTGTTTTTTCCCTATAATTTACAACATCATAAATGCAATACAAGAAAACTCATAAAAATCAGCAAGAAACATGTGGCTTTGTATTTTATTTCCAAAACCAGCCTCCCCCCCAACCCCACAAAGGGGTATCTTATTTTGCCAATATATTGATCAATATGTTTTCATTATTTAGACAGTGTCTTTTTCTCATTTAGGGTCCCTGAGATGCATCCTTTGCCTTAAAGGTTTAGTTCTCTTTCCACTTAGGTATATATAGTTTTATTCATTACTGTATGTTATTGGATATGTATTTCTTCATGTAAGCTGTAATGTATCATGAAGCTTCTGTAGTATGACCCTCTGTGGTTCTCAGAAAAGCTTTTGAAGGAAATAGATTAAACCTGAGAACACTTTATGAAAAATAAAAAAAATCATACTACTAAGTCAACACATCTAAGCTTATAATTGGCTGAAACATTTAAACCTTGAGGTAAGTTCTCCACAATATTTAAAAGTATGAGGCATGTTTCATTCTTACACAGTCTAATGTGTGAAGTATATATTAATATCCTTCATATATACATAAAACCATAGCAACTCCATTTTTAAATCAAAGACCTATTTAAGCCACCATGAAATCTTCAACAGAGCCAGCACGGTTTACTTAGAGAAAGTAAATAAAATATATGAAATTTGAGAAATATTTTCTCTTGGGTAGTTTATCAGGTTCTGTCAGAATTTCACTATCATTAAATCAATTACAAGAAAAATTCCTAGTCCTACTTATACCTAATGTAGCCAAAGGCCTATCACAGACTCCCTACATCTCTCTTCAGTTGCTTTTATGTGCTTCCCATGATCTGTCCACTTGATCCTATAGAGATTCCTGCACAATTAACCTGGTGAATGAAGGAGAGAACCTCGTTATAGCATCTATCTTCCTTGAGATAAATTATGTATCCCAAAAGAGTAAAGAAATTTCTATTCACACTTTCTCTAGGAAAGACTTATTTTACTTTTTTCACATGTGAAAATAAAGGACGTTATCAAGCTTTTTACGAAATGTATTTGTGTTAATCTCTGCCCAGGGTAAACCAACGCAAAAACATTCATGCAAAATAAAGGTGGATCACTTTATTTACTGTAGAAGTGTAATCACTGAACTAGAAGGGCAGTATTTGAGGCTGCTTGGAAAAACAAAACAAAAAAAAAAAGAGAAAAAGCACTAGCTTTTGCTACTTACGTTGTGTATGTTCTATAACAAATCATACATGAGTACCTTTGAGAACCTGTTTCTTATCTCCCAGTGAAGCCATGTTTTAGAAAAACAAAATAAACTACTCTCGCAATACTAAAATATTATTTATTATTAACTAATGATTTCATTTGTTAATTAAATTATTTCTCAAAAACTGAAAGCAATGGAAAATACTTCTAGAATTAAGTTATTTTGAAAAGCTGTATTTTTCAAAATCTTAAAAACATAACGGTGATTAAATACTTGCCACATTTTGTAATCTAAAGCTAAAATTTACATGTATGTGGAGAGATATCTACATAGCTGCATGTATGTCTACGTATGTCTGGCACAGTGTCAAAACCTTAACCAAAGTCTATTGCTTTGAAACCAAGATAAATACTGATTTTAGAAAGAGAGGAAATTGAAGTCATAAGCATTGACCCATGTTCAAACTCTTAGATTGTAACTACAGGTTAAACTCCTTACGAGTGAATCATGAGTCAAGCTGGTTTTCACTGTTTCAGAGAAAAAAAATTGTATTGTAGAAAATGAGCAAAAAGGCTTGCCCATTTGATGTTATTTATTTAACAACAAGATGAGCATAACACTTCATGATTTATGCATGATAAGGTGAAATAATTCTGCGTAGCTGAACTCAATGTTCAGATAATTAAAATTTACAAATGTTGGGAAAATATATTACCAACATTACATTGTAATTTAGTGACGGATATTGTATGTTAACATTGTAGTGGCTCGCAGCCAGTGAATTTTTCTGTGCAGATGGTCCCTGCACCTGCAAACTATTGGAAGGTACCACTTTTTGAAAACTATGCTTAGATCTCATGAGAAGGTCTTATTTGAATGTTAATGCAATGCCCAGAAATTCTGGCTTGTAAACATTACTTCTACTATGAAGAGACTAAGTTTGTTTATTCCTCTATAAAAACAATGATCATGGTAGAAACCTGTGTTGCTAAAATAATAAATACTTAGCAGACTGTAGTATATAAAGATAATTAAGGAACTGGTTGAATTAAAAAAATAATGTCTCAAATACTCCTGTGGTTTGCACATCGCACCATCGCTGTTCGTATTGGGTTCAATATGAATGTCAAGTGCAATGCCACTGCTTTATACCAGCTACTTAAACCCATTTTGCACAAATATTATTTACATAATAGCATTTAAAGCGAGTAAAACCATATCATGATTTTATTTCAGAAAAACTTTATTTTTACTTTGTGGTGTCATTTCTGTATCAGCAATGATATTAAAGGTTTACAAAGTTATCACATATATGAACTCTCATTTCAAAATCTATCGAGAGTGTATTCACCTATAGTTTGCACTTAGCTTTGTGGTAGATCTTCAATAAAAATGATGTAATTGTTTCATATGTGATGCTTGTACAACACCATAAATAAAAGTATTTAGTAAAATAGGTAACTGAGCCATCTTCTAACAGCCACATTTGATTGTACTTATCACAATGATTTTTCTCTTTTTATTTAATTTTGCCCCTTTCTTAAAGAATGTGAATTAGTAAATTGTTTATGATAAAACATAACTTATTTGATAGTAGTTACTGAAGAGCAAATTTTAACCTTGCATTCAAAATTCATATTTTTATATGTGAAAATATATTACTAAATTAACTACTTAAATATACATTTTTTCTCTCTTTTTCAAGTGCTGATATATATTTTTAAAGATGGTTTCTTTCACAGAATGATGCCCTTGTACAGTTGAAACTTATTAAAAGCATGTTATCAAATTTCTGCTCCTTTAAAATTATATAAAACCTTTTCTGAGTACTTTAAAATTTATTTCATTCTTTCAATTTTAATTATTATTCTCACTTTGAATGTTAACGTTTTATTCACATATCTTAAAGTTGGTGAAAATAAGGGATCTTAAGTGGGTAGTCGGCAGATTTTCTAAGAATATTACATTTTTCATTACCTGACCAAGAATGCAACAGCAGTTTTGTTGAAATAATTAAAAAAAAAGTCTCCATTCTTGTCCGAGAATGGCATTTGTCATCCAAAGATCAAGTGGAAAACCTAACAGAAATCAAAACTTGAAGGAAAAAAAAAAATTGCAACCACTGAGGAACACTAATCTCAGATCCAAAACACAATGGACTGAATTTTCTATGCTGAATCAAAGATCATAGAATAAGAGAACCAGTCCAATGAGGACTCTGAAGGATTTGAGAAATTCTTGCTACTCACAGGCAAACAAAGTATCTTTTGAACTGATGCCAGTGGTTGCAGGAGAGATTCGTGAAAGGGCATAAACACATAGATAACATTTAGGTAGCAGCAGTGAAACTGATGAGGCATTACTTCTGAAAGTTTTGAAGATATTATTGTAGGTCATCTCACCAAGACAGATTTCAATGATATGTATTCCAAAGGTCTGAAAATCTTGGTGAAAATCAGAAACTTTACTGCCCGTACTCCATTCTATTCACATTTTGCAGGCAAACAGTTACGAAAAGATTGGTCAGATTAATGACAAAAAGCACACAAGTAGATAGATTTCAGCTTTGGAACCATATGGACAAACAGATTTATTATCAGTTGACACAGAAAGCATTCAGATCCATGCTTAGCAGTGGGAGACGTATAACCTCTACACATACCCAGAGGACAGCACTCATGGCTCCAGGCCTTTATAGGCATTAATGTCTCAACACAAGGTTTAAAATGGCATGAAAATAATGTTAAATCACAGCAGATAAGTATTTCTAAAGCCCATATAGAGGACAATTTGATAGCTGTTCAGCAGGTATATGCAAGTACACTAGCACAAAGATAGAAATGTAAATGTCAACACTTGAAGATTTTGACCAATGCATGTTGACCCTCAGGCTTGAGCACTTACCTAATTTCCTAAAGGATGTATGATTTTTTTTTTTGTTTATCTTTAACTCAGATAAACAGGATTTCACAATTTTCATGTCAATTAACTACTATTCATTAGATTTTTGGAGGTTAACACAAGTTTACTAGTCCATTCTTCAAGTAGATTTTATTATGATTAAAAGTAAGTGCTTATATGATGCGAAGTGCTAAACAACTCATGTTGGGATATGAAAAGAACATGTAAATTTGTGGCATTTTTCACTTCTTCTCTTCTTTAATTTGTGTTACCACTTCTTCTCAATGCTTCTTCCATAGGTCCCTCTCATTATTATTTTTTTTTCAGCTAAAATTAAATGGTAATTGATTTAATTACTACTTGGTTTAGAACATCTACTGTTCACTACAGTAAGCAGTACTGTGTGTTCTCTGGTGAGAGCAGAACAACATTACTTTAGTCATTATCAGTCTTCAAAACTAAAGTTTTCAGCTAGAGTTTGGATTTTGCATGCATTTTAATTTTTCCATTTATTTTAGTGTGTTTCCACTTATTTTATGAGTGTGATCATATTGACATGACTCTAACGGGTAACTGGGAGTTCCATATGAAGACTTCTGCTAAAAAGAAATTGCTGCACTGTCCGTTACTTTAAAAAAAATTAGAAAACCTTAATCTCTTTTTGTAGTCCTCTTTACTATGTATTTATGACTACATGTATGTCTTCCACTTTACAACTTTACTACTGTATACATAAATCAATATAATGCCAGGATGTACACAGGAGAAGAAATGTGGCACAAAATCACGCATTGTACCTCTGTATATTCTCCAACTAAAATAAATAAGAAAGACATTTGTTTAAAATGGACCAAATTGAACTTTATAAACTCATAAACCACAATAATCTTAAATGAAACATTTTCTTGACAGTACAAGATTCATATTTTAATGTTCTCCTGAGAAATTTAATTATCATTTGGAAGATTAAACAGAAATTATTTGAAATTGCATTATCATTACACTGCCCTTGAACCTTTCCTGTTGTGACTATGATGTTTTGTATTATTTATAAACTTATTTTTCTCTCTTTTTATTAAGTCATCAGATAACTTCTCACTTTCCTCATAATAGAAACACAAT
Source organism: Cuculus canorus (assembly GCF_017976375.1). Taxonomy (NCBI): domain Eukaryota; kingdom Metazoa; phylum Chordata; class Aves; order Cuculiformes; family Cuculidae; genus Cuculus; species Cuculus canorus. The sequence goes on from NC_071401.1 coordinate 38,019,603, forward strand.
GAAGATTTTACTGCTGAAAAAAAAACTAGCAAAGAGAAGGGAAAGAACTTAAATTATATTTGTAAACATAACACAATAGTCTAGATTCTGTCTATTATCTTTACGTCTCTCTCTTCTCTGTAATCCTGGCAAAAAGGGGAGCAGAATGAGATGTCAAGTAAGTTATTGCAGAAGCTTCTAATCACAGAATAATTTCTGTGCAGCTGTATGCAATTTGTACTAAATGTCATAAAACCATTGAATGGTTTGGGTTGGAAGGGACCATAAATGTCAGTGACGCCTTCCACTAGGTCATGTTGCTCATAACCTTATCTGGCCTGGTCTTGAACACCTCCCAGAATGTGGCATCCACTACTTCTCTGGGCAACCTGTTCCAGTGCCTCATCATCCTCAGTAAAAAATTTCTTCCTAATTCCTAATCTAATTCTCTTTCAGTTTAAAACCATTACCCCTCCTCCTATCACTACCCTCCTTGATAAAAAGCCGCTCCCTAGCTTTCCTACAGATCCCCTTTCTGTACTGGAAGGCTGCTATGAGGTCTCCTCCGAGCCTTCTTGTCTCTAGGCTAAATAAGCCCACAGGGAAGGTAATCCATCCCTTTGATCATCTTTATGACCCTCCTCTAGACTAGCTCTAACAAGCCCATGTCCTTCCTGTGCTGAGGACTGTAGAACTGAGTGCAGTACTCCAGGTGAGTTCTCATGAGAGCAGAGTAGAGGGACAGAATCACCTCCCTCAGCCTGCTGGCCATGCTTCTTTTGAAGTCCTTCCCCTCAGGGATACTCTCCATCCACTCTCTGCCTAGTCTGTATTTGTGCTTGGGATTGCCCCGACCCAGGTGCAGGACCTTGCACTTGGGCTTGTTGAACTTTATGAGGTTCGCACAGGTCCACCTCTCAAGCCTGTCAAGGTAATTCTGGATGGCTGGAACTGGCTAGAAATTTTCTCCGGGAATGACTCTTCCAGTGTGGTAAAAATTCCATAGAAAATTTCAATTAAAACCACTTTTTTTTCAAATAAAATCAATTATCAGAATAAGAAAGAATACTGACAAGGCAAACAGTGAGAAGATGAGATGGAGTACAGGGAAGTATGGTAGAGAGAACAGAAAGGCTGAATGGCCTAGATTTTCATTACTTAACTTGCGTGTCTGTCCACCCAAGTCTAAACATTTGTTCATTTTAAAAGTCTGAAGGTCCAGCTTTTAGAGTCTCGTTACTCAAAGGGACTTGTCAAAATTGATAAGTGTCTTCATAAAGGAAGACAGCATTTCAAGGAAATCCCTACCTGGATTTTTTCAGAAAATTTTGGATTTAATATGGTCAGGGAAAGATTCCCCTCCCACCAAAAAAAAAAAAAAAAAAAAAAAAAAAAAAAAGTTTGAGATGTTTCGTTTCATTGGAAGAAAATTCTGTTCCCCAGTTATCTTCTGCACAGACATGTCTACGTAGTCTGTCAAAAATATGCAGTGCTATGTAGCCATCTGAGGCAACTGAAGGCAAGCTAGCTTGTGCACAAGAAGCTACACCATTTCTCTTACTTGGTGTGCCACCCAGACAAATGCAGATTATTTTGGAAGATAACTTTAGTTTTAGAAGCGTGTGCTACTTCACAGGGGACTAACTCTTTCAAGATAGACCATATAAATCTATACAACACTGGTTTGTTCAACTTCTGCAGTTTTTAAGTATTTAGGACTCGCAAGAAGGTCAAAAAGGTACCTTAGATTTATTATTTTCTATTAACATTTAGAGGTCGTAATGTTGATGACTGCGATTAGCCCACTTTTCTCTATTTATCGCTTATAATACACTTGGGGTCTTATTGAACCCTCACAAAATGCAAGTGAGAATTCAGACCTTAGATTAAGATCTTAATAATATGTGTACATATATCTGAATCTATGCTACAGGGGGGGTGTTAAGATTCCAGAGTCAGCTGTAAAATAAGATACTTAGCGTATTGGGATCAATCTAGTTCGGCATTACACTGAAAAGCATGGTAAATTAGTCAATATTGAGGTTGCTCCTGATACCTAAACTATCATATTTATGGCTAGCTTTTGTACCTGCATATGTTTCTGCCTCTGTAGAACAGAATACTCACAGATCACCTGAAAAAGTTACAAAGGATCTGAAGAAAATCTTAGCAAGGAGTGCAAAGTCAGGGCTCTACTTTTAATTTCAAGCTTTGAGATAAGCAGCTTCTGAATGTTCATAAGCTATCCCCTATTATTTTTTACTTTTAATCTACATTTTAAAAATTGTAATTCTTCTGTTACCTTCTGTTAGCTTTTTTATATGATTGCTTTAATTACTACCTTTCATTTCCTAGCTTGTCAGTATGATGCTAATTCATTTAGAGATATTAATCTTTGCAAAAAATACATTGTCACATTACTATGCCTAATTATAAACAACACTGGGAGGTGTCTTACATCAGAAAAGCAAAAGGGATTATGAAAAGGTTCAAAAGAGAAGAAGAGGAAAAAAATATAAACAGCTGTTCACACCAAGATATATCCTGCTTTTGTACATTGGAAGAAAAAGATACAGCCTGATACAGAGGTTTCACTCTGAAGTCAAACAAATTCAGATCAGAAATCTATGATTTTTTTTTTTACTAAAAAATGTAGAAGAATTTTAAGATAAATATTAAATTCATTTATAAAATAATATGTCACAACTGAAGTAGGAGCAATTTTACACTTCTTTTTCCTGCCTGAAAGCCTAAAATGAAGATAAATTTTAAATTATATCTTTCAACATAATTCAATCAAATGGAGAAGTGATTTGAAACTTCTTAGCAGACAGCTTAATATAAATGCATATTTGCGGAAATGATTCAAAGGTGAATTCATTAAGAAAAAGTTTTTTCCATTGGAAATATACATTTGAAGCAAGAATTAAAACTACAAAATTTTCCAGCACTTTTGAAAATAAGAATTATGTAGAGACAAAATTTATTCGCATTTTAAAATTGTAATGAACTTTTCAGTCAGATTTAGTTACAAATTGGTTCCACTTCAAAGTGAAAGCAACTATAAAACTTTTTAAATGTTTGTATTGTGACACCTCTGAAGCATACAAGCGTAATTAATATAGATGTCTATTATGATAACAAAAGTCTACTAATATAGAGTTCCTCTCTCTCTGTGAGATCTCTGTATTTCATACAATCATAGAATTATAGAATAGTTTGGTTTGGTATGGACTTTTAAAGGTCACCTAGTGCGACACACCTGCAATGAGCATGGACATCTTCAACTAGATCTGCTTGCCCAGAGCCCGTCCAACCTAATCTTGTATGTTTCCAGGAATGCGGCTTCTACCACCTCTCTGGGCAACCTGTTTCAATGTTTCATCACCCTCACCTTAAAAAATTTCTTCCTTTTATCTAGTCTGAATCTGCCATCCTTTATTTTAAAATCATTATCCCTTGTCCTGTCACAAAAGGCCTTACTAAAAAGTTTGTCCCTAACTTTCTTATAAGGTGCCTTTGACATTGAAAGGTTGCAATAAGGTCTCCCAAGTTACTAATTTCCTCAGTAACAAATGACTTTAAAAATTCAGAATTAAAGGTTCACTATAGCTTTGTAAGAACCAAGGCAGACTTCTTAATAGCTATCATATCTAAACAAAACAGAAGTGTCCTCAAAAGTCCTCTGCTGTAGTCAGGTGTCTTCTAGAGCCATTGTCTTCTAGAGCCATTCTCTCATATACCTAGAGAAAGAAGCTAGCACAATCATTCTTCTAATATATATATTCAACTCATAGAGATAAAGTTGGTCTTTGAGGTGCCTGTAGCTGAAAATTCTGTAACTGAATATTTCTGCTATAGAACAAGCCATTTTGAAGAAAGATTGTATGTTACAAATCTACTCATTTTTGGTGATGCCTTGCTATGAAGGATGTGCTCATATTCTAACTATGACGCAGATATTAATAAAGGTATGATCAACACTGCTGAAACCAGGGATCTCAGAAGTAGTAAATAGTTGAAATCAAACAGTACAAATTTATTAACATCCTTACTCTGCAGTGTCATATTTTGCATCAACATGTGAGGAAGTTATAATCAGGAAGTAAAAAAAAAAAAGATGGATTACTCAAAAAAAAATCCGTAAGTTAAAAATAACATTGTTGTGGGAACTGATATTCCCTTATTTGGGAATACATTTACTGAAAGGGGAAAAAAACAGAGAAGTAGAAAAGAAAAAGACCTCTGCCTGAAGCTACAGAGCATCAACATTCATTTTAACAGACAGATTCTAAAGTAATTCACTTGTCTTTCTAGTTATAAACCAACTGCAGATCTGAGTTCACACATGTTAGCATAGGAGGATAAATTCTGCCAGGCATATTCACACAGAATAGTACAGAGAAAAAACAGAGAAGTGGATACAAAATAAAATTAACAGAGTATTTCAGTAAAAGTTAGACTTTCTCTATCTATTTCATGGGAGATCTTGGGTGTCTATTTTTGCAATCTCACTTATCACCAACATCTCGTACTATACATTTTAAATTACTATTTATTAATAGTTGTTTGATTGAACATGTAGTAGGCAGAGAAGCTGGTGTGAAAATAACTGAGCACTCTTCTCTAAGGCACCAAACATCTTGGAAGAAAAACAACTCTACAATGGCTTCAGAAAACACATTTGAGACAACAGCTGGAGTTTAATTCCAAATCAATGTATGTTTAAAATATACATGAAAACAAATTTGATTTCTTTGCTGTTTATGGATTGTGCATATATAATGATGTCTAGAGTAGAAAAGTATTTACATTGGGAGAGAAGATAGCCTGCTTTGCATTAACGGTGTTGTAATGTTTACTGCTTTCATGTGTTGTTGTCTCAAATGCAATTAGTTAATATAGACGTTTTCAGTTGTATTTTGGAATTGTTTCATTTCTAAATTATGCAGAGATGTGAAGAAACAGAAGGTTTCAATTTCAGTTGGATTCAAGGCCAAAAATCTCCAATTCTCAATCCAACCTCAACTAATTCATTCGCGGTTTGGAAAAAGAAGACAAAGGCTTGAATACAATAATGCAATCATTGTGTCGTAAGAGGAGTGGATAATGAGTGAGGAAGGCAGAGAAGACCAGCACTTTGATGAAAACCTGCAAACTTTAAATTGAAATATACAATTGCTGTGAAATTACTGTCATATTTTTTATACACCTCACTATATGTACTAGAATGACAGATCTATTTCATGTTAGAAACATTGGTGGAGCCAGTGTTGACCTGTAGTTTGAACTTCTGCTCTCAAGGAACAAATCTGGCTGTCTTAGAGAACTCTGGTTTTGCCTCTTTCTCCACTCTTCTGCTCAGGAATCCGAACTACTAAGGAGAAGTGTATTGCTCATCTAACCAAAAGGCAGAGTGTCATCTGTATGAGCTTCCTTTAAATCTAAAAAAAAGATACACTAAAATCAGACTTGGCTTATATCGGCTCTATTGGTGAGATTCTGCTCAATTGTATACGAGCCTCTAATGTCTGTAATGACATAGCTGAATCCCCATTAATGTTGGCTTAGTTATCCTAAAAAAAACCCAACTGGATAGGCATATAGTGTTAGATAACATAGAATCGTAGAATCATAGAATCACTAGGTTGGAAGGGACCCACTGAGTCGTCAAGTCCAACCATTCCTAACACTCCCTAAACCATGCCCCTCAGCACCTCATCCACCCATCCCTTAAACACCGCCAGGGAAGGTGACTCAACCACCCCCCTGGGCAGCCTGTTCCAGTGCCGAATGACCCTTTCCATGAAAAATATCTTCTATCCAGCCTGGCCTCCATGTGCTTTACCGTGTAATACCTTTAATAGCAGTAGATACTGCAAAGGAGTCAACTGAGCTAAGCAGACACCTGCACTTGATCAGTGAAAACCTGATGAGAGAATCCCTCACCTCCACTTACTATATTGCCTGAATCTTCATGGACTCTGGTAGGAGCTTAAATTTTAGTTCACATGTACATATCTACATTGTAGAGCGTACTGCACTCCATATATGGATTAGAGGTAATTGGAGAACCATAGAACGATTTGGGTTGGAAGAGTCCTTAAAGATCATCTAGTTCCAACTCTTCTGTCATGGACAGGGACACCACACACTAGATCATGCTGCTCAAGGCCCTATCCAACCTGGCCTTGAACACCTCCAGGGATGGGGCATCCACAACTCTCCTGGGCAACCTGTTCCAGTGCCTCACCACCCTCATTGTGAAGAATTTCTCATGTAATATAAGTACAAATCTAAATATGAAGTCTAAAGTGCTTAAAAAAACTCTTTCCTTATTTCAGGTGTTCAGGTGCCTGAGGATCCCATGCCTCACATGTAGCTGGTAGTCCAGTCATGGATGCTCTGTACCTGCCAGGCACATACAGATGTCTTTGATATCACAAAGAATCTCAGATGGTATGCTAATCAACTGAATTGAGTTCGAGGAAACAGAAATAATTTTGGCAAAAGTGGTGGTTTTGCTAGTACATTAATTAGAAAGTTGTATCTTTGTGTCAGAATTATCCTGAGAACAGGAGAAAATGTGAAATGTACCTATAAAGGCAGTTACCCCAGATGTTCCTGTGAAAGAGGAGAAAAAAATTGCCTAGCAATAACTTGGGATCATCCATTACCTAAGAACTAGCAGGCGAGCATGGCATTTTTTACGGGGTGGTGAAAAAAATGGATCTTCTCCTCCTAATTAGGGAAGGAGATGTTAATATGAAAAATATATTCTTCTTTCTAACCATCTTTAAGAGCAGGAGCTGAAATGGTTTTGTCTAATGAATTTCCACATAATGCTGGTCCTAACATAATGTTGTGCAAAGAAACAAGCTAGTTGAATTTTTTGTTCAGATGTTGCCTAAACAACAGTAATTAATTATAATTTTAATAATATCTTATTAAAATATTTGCAACTCTACTCTATAATTGCAAATTCTTTTTTATAGAAAACTTTTGTATCTATCAATTGTAATTAGCAAACACAGATGACAGATAATATTGTTATTCTTTTGAGTACAAGGAATCCATCTCAGAAATGCAAATTCAGCACTACGTAGTCTAATACTCCCACACCTTACAGAATATGCAGTAGTAGAAGGAAAAAGCACATTTCTTTTAGACATATTCAAAACTTGATTGGATGATATTCCTGGCAACTTGATCTACACTGGCCCTGTTTGGAGCAGGTGTTTGAATGAGGTGAACTCCAGATATATGGTTTTACGTTGATTAATCAGAATTGGGTGACAAGTTGCTATGCCATAGACTGTTACATTTTAGTGCCAGCCTGGACAATTTCAACAGCTAAAATCAAGCAGTTGGACTCCCAGTTCCCTTCCCTCCCACCCCAGCCCCCAAGGAAAGGGAAATGAGGAAAAAGACTGGCAGGCTGGAAACTAAACTAAAACATCTTTAGTAAAATAGTAGTAGTAATAATAATAATAATAAGAAGAAGAAGGAGGAGGAGAATAAGAAGATAATAAAATATGTAAAAATATATAAAATCACCCCGTCACTCCATCCCTTGATGACTACACATCACCACAAATGCTATAGAGCAGGCACAGAGCAGGTGAGTGCCAGAGGGAGACTGGATTCAGGAACATGCGATTACAGAATCAGGGGCAAATAGGCAGGCAAGGTCCTCGCTGGATATCAGCATGACATCTCTCATGATCTCTGAAGTTGGTACCAAGTATGATGTTTATGTGATCAAATTCTATCTTGGTCAGTTTGGGGTCAACTGTCCTGTCTGCCCCTCCCTGCATGTGAAACCCTTTATCGCTGACTTATAACACTCTGTTAGCTTGAGGAAGGCCCTGGTTACTACAGGAATAAGTGTAAGCAGTGGCCTTTCCACATGCCAGAGCCCTGTGTTGTCACTGTTACAGAGAAATAATGTCTGGAAAACAAACAGTTAATATTCATAAAATTAAGTTACTTAGATGAGACATAGCTGAAGCTAGAAAACTGATTCTATTTTAGTTCAAACCACAACATAGCAATACATGTCTTGGTAAGCATTATCCTCAGCCTCTTTGAAGACTGAAGTTTGAAGTATGAAGTTTGAAATTAATGAACTCGGCTTGGAGATGGGTCTTGTTCTCTCATTACGTTCTTACAGAATAAACTAAATGTGGCTCGTACTTGTGTTTTAGCTATTTGTCTTCTCAAGTTTACAACACAAGTGTGGTAATCTCCAGCAGTTGTTGTATTAGGGATCTTCAGAGCTAAAATGAGAGTTTCTGCAGCCCTTACGTATGAATGAAAGCTATTACAAGTTCAGACTTATCTACTGTCCTGTCAGAACAGCAGTACACAATCAATGCTGAATTAAGTAAAGTGAGTGATTAGCATTAAAAAAGAGTCACCACAGACAGATGAGAAGATATTCTCAAACAGAATATGTATTTAGACACTGATGTTAATCACTGTGGGGTTTGATGTAATCAGTTCTACTGCAGCACACATTGTCTGTTTGAGCACATTGAATTACTGCCTATACATATTCATAAGAGGATCTGAACTTTGTCAACATCTCCATACTCTTTTGCACTTTGTTCAGTAGACTCCCTGCCCTCTGCGAACGAAAACAGTGGTTTGGTACATGACAGGTTAAAAGAGCAGAGGTATTTTAACATTCATGTCTTAAAATAATAGACGGTAAGACCCTTGGGATATTAATACAGAAATATATGAAAAGTTAATTTTCAGAAGTGCAGAGCAATAAAAACAAGGTCTGTCCAGGCTCTTTTATTAATAATTTAAAAAGTATGTATATGTGGAGTGCTTTTTAAGTAATGAGTGTTAGTCATAAATATTTAACAGTTGCACTTATGAAATATGCCCTAATTTATGTCCAAATGTTAACAAGAATGCCTTGACAGAACAATGAAGCCCATAAATATTTCAGAAGTATGTGTCTGACAGGTGGAGGCTGAGAAGAAATGTCCTGCTCTTTGTTTTAATCTGACACTGCAACCTTCAGGTCTGTGCTTTTCAAGCTTAATAGGAACAAAGAGCTTTCTATCCAAAGCTAATATTAGACCCAATAGAAGATTTCCTTTGGAGTTTGTTATCAGGCAAGTAGAATTTGACACATCAAAATCATGGGTCAAAAAATTCAAAGTGCATAAATAGTGGCTCAAACCATCCTCGTGCTGTGTGTGTTGTGTGTTGCTTATCTTTATCAGGAATAAAGTTCATAAGTTCATAGGATGTTAACTTCCTATTTCCTTCAAGAGGGAATTAATTGATTGTCCTCAGGAGATGCTCAGCATCTGTTTCAACAATGACTTGAAGAATTACTTGACAACAAAAAATAAAAATAAGCATTCTAAGACACTGGGAGTAACTGATAACATTATAATTGTAATTAAAACAACTAGTGATGGAGGAAAAAATAGTTGAAGGAAAAGTAGGTAATACTTGCAGAAATTCTATGTTTAATACATAATGTTGTAACTTGATAAACTGAGTGCCTTGAAATTGTGATCCAGGTTTTGTCATTTTTTATGTTATTTTAAGTAAAAGCTGGATAATAAGAAGGAAGGAATATGATATATTTAGAGTGGAAAAGAGAGATAGTTGAAGATTCCAGGTGTAGACTCTTGTTATGACTTTAGGTAAGATCTTTTCTTCCACTCCCTCCTGAAACTTTTGCCTCTGAAATATCGAGGAACTTCTCCTGGGATATCTCTCGCAGAAAAGAGAGATATATGTGACCACTATTATGTGACTGAGGTGACACTATAAACAGAGAAGCTTTTCAGTAATGCTAGGGAAATAACTTACACGGAGGCATAAATAATAAAGCTCAAGGCAAGAGTGCTGTATCTGTCTTGGGAGAGACATTCAGAATTTTCACAGGTTTTTGAATGCTTCAGTTCAGGGAGAAAATCTCAGCTTTACAGTAGTCAATGATCCCTTCTGTCGCTATGACAATAAAGCCAGAATTTCACCCAAGGAGTACAGAACAGCTAGAATTTTCACTGTATTCTGTCAAAAGGTTATTTTCAAAGGCTTCAAGTTCCTTTTCTTTCACTCTCTGTAATGGTTCTCACAGAGCCTACAGCAGATATTTGGGTGTGAAAGCTCTATAAAAGATGCTCCTTTCCCCTATGAAAATATCATACTTAATTGCTTTATGAAAGGCCTGTAAGGCTCCCACCTCTATTCACCTGGGCCTCCTACTACCAGAAAATAGTTCTTTGATCTTTACAGTTCCCACGCTGCATTATAATGAGTTTGTAAAAGCATTTCTTCTTCCCCCACTCCTCCACCCTTCACCACCCCACTGGTTTCCATCTGAACTGGTAGGTGTATCAGCTTTCCCTTTATAACCTCCTTTTCAGTAGTACTGCACAAATCTTACCCAAATGGAACTCCTGCAGCTCATGATGACAATAACACTGAGAAGACTTGCAAGTCCAGACTATCAAGTACTTCTTGCTGTGTCATTGGAGGGGATCCAGCCAGCATCCTTTAAAGAAAAATAAGACTCTAAAAGAAGTCAGGTTCATGTCCTCATTCAAGGCTGAAGAAACAGTGACAGAGCAGTACACAGTGAGCATAGTTAGATTAATGTGGAAATATTTTAAAAAGAAAGATATAAAATCAATATACACTGTCCGTTCTTATTAGACCTTTTTTGCATGATCAGAGGTGTCTTATGATGAGGGAAGTTAAGGCTGTGCAACACATAGTGAACCTAGGCAATTGCTTATGCTTTAAAGAAGTTATTCAATGCCTCAACATACATAGTAGTTCAACTATATGCTTATAGAAGAACTTTGTCTCACTGGAAATCTGGAAGGTAGGTGTGCTACAGCAAATTTACACTGTCTTTCACATCATTACCTGCTCTCCAAAAGTAGATGAAGGTCAATAAATCTTAACCAAGGTGATGTAATTTTTGGTAATTACATTTAAGCTGACAAAAAGTCATATGACTGAATACAATATTAAGAAAGCAGATGGCAGAGATAGTGATGTATGAGCCTGAGACAATTGCAAATACCACCTGTGCAGTTTCAGCATGGTTTTTAATAGTATTCACTGACTTTTTCCAAGGAAAGTTTTCTATTATCTGCTTATGCATTAGTGCATTATTTCAGAACTGTGGCATAACCTTGCTGAAAGCTGTTACAAGCAATGACATTACAGGCTGAAAACTAAATCTATCACTGTACCTCACAAATTGGAAGTAGTACATCACAAATGCAAATATCACATGGCAAGAAGTCTGAATTGATCCAAATACTACAGTGTGATCTCGATTACACTACCTATGGGGTGTTTTTTAATTATTTAGGCTACCTCTAAGTACCAAGGCTTAGTGTATGGGAAAGTTTCAGGAATGCAAGGGAAAATGATCTCTTTGAGGCTGCACATCAGAGCAGCCAAATGACTCCTGTACATGTTGTAAGTGACTCTTGCACTTAAGAGCTCATGATCCTGTGGAAAGCAGCTGGTGAGTCCACTACTCTTTTTCTAACACGCTTCTATTAAGCCCTTCACCTCCTTTGCAAAAACGCACAGTAGTACTAGACAATGCCATATCCATCTATCCTAACTTCTCCAGGTAGGATGCCTCCACAGTAAATTTTTTCCCTTTGTTCCTTCAGAAGTTACCTCTGACATTTAGCCTAATAGCGCTTGAAAACGTTGTCCAGAATTATCTGATGGTTACACGTTAATCACCTATATAAGTGCCATAAACATCTTCTACTTGTTAAAATATTTCAAACTTCCATTTCTATGAATAACACTTTGGCAAATATGAAGTTTCCGTTTGTGTGGTACTGCTCAGTAGTTTTAAAGTTATAGATTTTCTAGAAACAGTGTGAAGACTTGTATTTCATAAATATTACATGTTCGTCGATATATTTATATATGTTTATACATATTTAAAATAAATATATGTGTATTTTAAAATATATGTAATAAATTTATTGATAAACTGGCAGACTGATTGTTGTAATTTGTCAGCATAACTTTTTGTGAAAAACAATAAATTAGTCCAAGGGAGTAAATCAAGGCTTCTAGAGACTCCCAAGCAATCTTTTTTTTTTTTCTGAAATAACAGACTATCAGAAAATTTTACAACTTATTTATATAATTCAGATTATTTGATTATTAATTTAATCTTGATATTTCTGGAAGAAGTTCTTATGACAAGAGGGTTCTGCAAATAATGCAATAATCTAAGATAGCTTATTATTATATATCTATATTCTATAGATATAATATACGTTTTACAGCTAGAAGAGTAGTTTCAGTGTTTGTATGTTTCTCTAAATTTCTGACATCAAGTCAAAAATAGATTATCTTTCTCATACTCTATGTTGGCAATACCATGCTTTTCTAGGAAATTAAACAAATCAAAACAAAATAAAATTGAAAACAACATCTTCATGGTCAACCATAAACATCATTATGTTGTTCCACCGTAAGACTTTGCTTAAATACATAGTACATTTTCAAAGACAGCACCTTCCACATGCAATGCATGCATAATTAACTACTTAATTCAAAACACATTAAAAAATTGTGAATTATGTTAAAAAAGCCTTAATTAGAGTACAAAAGCTATTATATTTTTGCACAACTTCCAAGTTTATAACACATTAAAGCAAAGTAACATTTTGTTGTAGTATTTAAGCTACAAGTATTATTTGTCCCTCTTATTTTCCAATATACCTTCTACTCTATTTGGGTTTTCACTTCAGTGTCGACTTTCTTATTATTCACTGATGTGTTTTCAGCTTTTTTTTTATATTCTTTATCTGTTACACTCAGCTTGTTTTTCAAGTTCTCTGCATACTTTCTACTCTTTCACATTGTGTAACATTGAAACGGGAGTGACCAGTTATCATTACACACAATATTAGAGTTTTGGGTTTTTTGAAAATAGATATAGTATTCTGAGAAAACTTCTTTAGAGATATAACCAGAAAAAATATTTTTATGTTTATCTGTATATGTAGAAGAGTTTTGTAAGAACTCTCTCATCAAATTTTCCTGCATTTGCATAGAATCACTAGAGATTAATTGATCTTTCCTTAGTAGCAGTGGTTACAGTGCATGCCCTAGATCCCATGAAATATGGAAATAGAAACTGATTTAATCAGCATTTTAAATTTCTGGATAATTTTCCTTATATAAAAGACTGAAGAAAAATGAGAACATATGCCAGTTTGGAGGTGGGAGAGGGTGTTTCTTTTTGTCTTTTAGCAAATACTTTTTTGGATTTTTTCTTTAGCCTACTCTAACACTGAAAAGGTAACCCTCTCTGTCCTCTTGTAGATTGAGTGGTTTTCACATGGTGATAAGGAAAGATAAGGTGATAAGGAAACAGGCCTTCAAAACCAAAAATCAGAACCAAAGGGAATGTCTCCAGTTTTCCTCATTTACTCCTGAGTTTCTAATGTTAATTGAACTCCTTTAAAAAAGGGAATATCAGTTGTTCCTGACACTGTTTGCCTTGGTTCTGGTTTCATCAATCGTCTTTCCTATTTCTGCTGCAGGTTGTTCTGCTTATTTGCAGTCCATTGGCCTTGTGTTGTTTGTTATCTTGAGACTTTTCTTATTTGACTACCTACTATGAACAACTGCACACACTTTTTCTTGCCCCTTTGGTGGTAATTTTGATAACACATGGATGTAAAATATTTTTAACTACAACTGCATAGGCCATTGTAGTGTTACAAGATCATTGTAGTTGTTAGTTACAAAGTTTTGACATGCCTGTATTTGGGTTAAGGGTAAATAAATATTTAAACCAATTAGTGCACCTCTAAATCATGGGTTAGAGAACTCTACTTTGTCTACAGTAGGGAAAGACACTAATATTCCTTTTCTCTGCATGAAACATCCAACTTAAGAGTTCTTACACTGGATGTACACTTTTTCATAATTACACCAGCTTGACAGCCCACAATCAACTTGTAATACACTTTCATCCTTTGATGTAGGGTATATAAATTATGATACTAAGATAGCCAAGTCTTTCTCTTTCTAGCCATTTTCAACTGACAGGATCTTATTTTGTATCTGAAAAGTCTGAAATTAATTCTTAATATTGTCCTTTATTTTATAGCACTAAATTCTGTTACTTTGATTCTTAAGTTTATTTTTTATCTGCTCAATTACTTACAGTAATGTCTAATCAATGTGTCATCAGCAAATTGATTCACAGGAGGATTTTACTTCTTTCTTGCCTAGCTATCCGAACAGAACGTAACATGAAGAAGTCTCTTTTCTGTAAAAGAAGTGATTCCATCCTTTTATGATTTTTAAATATGGAAGCTATCACAAAAATCAACCTGTATTATGTTTAAGTCTTTGAATTAAGATCCTACAGGTATCAGGGCATCAGTTAGAACTGTTCAGTTGCTCCAGTTAATTTCACTTGCTTTAGTTGAGACTATATCATCAGTAATTACTAAAAGGTATTTTTTACAAAAGTAGGAGAAAAAAGAATTAGATGCAAGACGCAGTTAATACACTAAGAGAAATCATAGAATCATAGAATCACCAGGTTGGAAAGGACCCACTGGATCATTGAGTCCAACCATTCCTAACACTCCCTTAAACCATGTCCCTAAGCACTTCATCAACTCGTTCCTTAAACACCTCAAGGGACGGTGACTCGACCACCTCCCTGGGCAGCCTGTTCCAGTGCCCGATGACTCTTTCTGTGAAGAATTTTTTTCTGATATGCAGCCTGAACCTCCCCTGGTGGAGCTTCAGGCCATTCCCCCTTGTCCTGTCCTCTGTCACTTGGCAGAAGAGGCCAGCTCCCTCCTCTCCACAACCTCCTTTCAGGTAGTTGTAGACAGTAATAAGATCTCCCCTCAGCCTCCTCTTCTCCAGGCTAAACAACCCCAGCTCTCTCAGCCGCTCCTTGTAAGACTTGTTCTCCAGCCCCCTCACCAGCTTCGTTGCTCTTCTCTGGACATGCTCCAGAGTCTCAACATCCTTCTTGTGGTGAGAGGCCCAGAACTGAACACAGTACTCAAGGTGCGGTCTCACCAGTGCCGAGTACAGAGGGAGAATAACCTCCCTGGACCTGCTGGTCACACCATTTCTCATCCAAGCCAAGATGCCAATGGCCTTCTTGGCCACCTGGGCCTGCTGGCTCATGTTCAGTTGGCTGTCAAACATTACCCCCAGGTCCTTCTCCTCCGTGCAGCTCTCCAGTCACTCTTCTCCTAGTCTGTAGCACTGCATAGGGTTGTTGTGCCCCAAGTGCAGGACCCCAGCATTTGGCCTTGTTGAGCCTCATGTCAGTGGCCTCAGCCCAGCGGTCCAGCCTGTTCAGATCCCTTTGCAGAGCCTCCCTACCCTCCAGCAGATCCACATTCCACCCAGCTTAGTGTCATCCGCAATCCAAACATTAAACAATATTATCTATCTGTTTATCTATATTTTTGCTTTTAAATTGGATAAACAAGACATATAAATAAAAAAAAATTCCTAGTATATTTTATGATATTTTCCATTCCATTTTTTAAATGAACTGGGATAAGTAGCTTATATCTTAAGTACTGATATTACAGAAATGCTTGCTGCTGTTCTTGGAGAAAATTTTATGTTTCTTCATTTGAACTTCAGGCTTATAATATGGAGAGATGAAGAAAAGGGATTAATAATTTAAAACTGAAAAATATAATTTGAAAATAAATAGAAATATACCCAGATGGCCTTGAACAATGAAGTGCAGTCTAATGTAGGATGCTGCAAATGGTAAACACAACTACTGAACCGAGGTATGCCTTAGGAAAGCTCAGACACATTAAACGTATACAGTTGTCTTTTGTAGAATATCTTGTGTTAGTATAAAACACAATTATAAAAAGGTAATAATAAAATGAAAAACATACTGTACTAAGGCCAAGAGCACTAATCTTCTATGCTTTCAGTTTTCAAAAAAAAAAATTAAACAAAGGCATATTAATTTCTAATAGTTGAAGGGCTGAGATTTGTCTGCATCCATTTTTTTAAGTGTTCAGAGGCTTCCTCCATATTAATAACAGAAAATTGTAGAAGTTTTAGAAAATTACGTTGTGAGTTATTTTTCAGTATGATAAGCAATGCTGAAATTGATTAAAGAAGTAGAATTTGAAATATTTTTTTAAAAAAAACCAGATAATGTATTGAAAGACTTTAAGAAAAAGCTCACAACAAGTGACCAATCACACGTATAATAAAGAATGCAGTAATGTAAGCAAACTGCAGATATTTGGCTTTGAGCCTGATCTGTATTACTAGATTTTATTGTAATGTGAATCCATCCAGAAATGCTGACAAAAGTCTTTACCTTCCGGGCAAAATATTGTCTGAAGTAGAAGATGCATTTGCCATAATATACAGTGTAAGGTTAGTTTAGAATTATCAGAATTTCCTCCAATGGTTCATAAACTTCTTAGAGAAAAGAAATGGCACCATGAACTATAGCAAAAAGTCTCAGGTTAAGTTTTGAAAAGCAGGTAAACAAAACAGTCTAGCATTTTAGTACTCTGATATTAAGTAGCCTACTGAAAGAGAGGCAATCTTTCCCAAATACTTGTAATTAGTTAAAAGCTATACACAGTGCTTACTATAGCTAATTAGTGCAGTTTTATATAAATTAAATGTTATGTTTTCCATAGTCAAATTTAAATTGAATTGATTGACATTCTCACTTTGAAAGGTCTGTTGTAAATCTCCCAGTGATTTTAGTAATTTCAGTCTTTTATCTGAAGATAAAATACATAAAATCCACAAATGTCTGTATTGGAATTTTAAGTCCAAAATCTTTTCACAGGTCTTTCATTTTTGGCAACATTTTTTCCTTGGATTCCAATGCATTGTTTCATGTTTTTACCTTAACGTATATTTAAAGCAATTTTACACTTACATGCAGTTAAACACAGAGAAAGTTAATTGCAATCATAGAAAATACGTTTGATAAAATGTGACTGTTACAAGTATTCTTAGTGATTACTTTCTTGAAGATCTGTATTTTACACTAAGGTGGTCTATAATGAGAGTTCCTGTTATTATTTTTATTCTGCCTCCTTTATGGAATAGTTTATCCATACATGTTACATGTTTTTGCAGGACTCCACATTGTTTGGGATATTGAATGTTCTTGATGGTGAACCAATGAAAGAAGAGGTAATGGAAAAGTGAAGTGTTAAAGTTGAAAAAATTCTTTTGAATTATAGTTGTTGGTTTTTTCTTAGACGGTGCTAGGGGTTAAGTGACTAATTTCTTGTAGCAATCAATTTCTATTTTAATTGCCCTGAAAAAGAAGAATTACTACATATTAGTCACATTGGTTATGAAACAGTTTGGAATGGGGTGATACTTTCTTTTTTTTTTCCTGTTGTCACCAAAAAAAAAAAGAAGAAGAAAAAAAATCGTCTCCAATGAACCTTATTTTCCACTATGGTCACCAAAAGAAAACATAAATATATTAATTAATTAATTTTAAAAGAGCTCTATGAAGCTTACTTGCCTTCTTGGCAGGAATATGTGACACAAATTAAAGACTTTTAAAGGTGCTTTACATTCCCTCTATTGAATTGCCCAAAAATACACGAAAAAACATGCTTTGTCCACAGAAACTCCTGTGAGCTTAAATTATTATATCCTTACTAGCTTCGGTATCTGACAAATAGGTGGACAGGAGATCTCTAGAGACCAGACAGATTTTCAGAAAGAGATTCTTATAAATAGATCAGCAAGCCTTTCTCAATAGTTTGTTACAAAGAAATGTTAAAACTGTTAAAGGGAATTGTTACAGAGTCATCAAGCTTCAAGTCTGATTTAGGTAGGGGTAAATGAACAGGATTCAAAGACCAAACCAAAAATGATTTATGTTTACATTTTGTAATTCCAGTACTGGAGGCCTTTAAGAAACAGTTAAAAAAATATTTCTTGCCAATACAAGTCTTAAAAACTAACCGATTATTTAAGTCTTAAAAATTAAATGATTCTTTTTCCTGTTGCTATTTTTTCAGTATTGGCTCACATAAAGTGATGTTCTACTATGAAACAGTTCTTTCCTGTCCAAGCGGCAAGACTTTCAGTTGTTGGTATAGTTATTTTTATGTCTGTTTACATACCATATCTGGATGCTCAGTATGAAATTAAGTTTATATATTCAGATTTTGAAAATAAAAAGAAAATGTCTTTAATGGACTATGCATATCAGAGGATCAAAGAGCTGAACTGATTAATTTGCCTTTTTTTGAAAGTGAGGATTTTTTTATAGCCTGTCAAAACTGATTGCTATCTGGATTTTCATAACATACCCGCTAATCCAAACATTCATTTTGTTCCTTCTGATGATTGCAGACAGCTATTTACTCATTAGCAATGAAATATTTTTAAAAGCTTTAAGTTTAGATCTTGATGATCTAACAGGTCTACTTTTGGATGATATTGGTAATATCTTTTTTGTAATATTTATTGTTTTATGCAGGGATGATGTTAAGAACAAGACAGGCAACCTACAAATAGGCCCTAAAAGAGTGATTTTTTTAATATTTTTTTTAATCATGTGAGCTATTGAATTGTTGCTTCGTAAAAGAGCAATTAAGCAGTATGTTGGAGGCATGGACAGTGGGCTTGAATCTCTGAATATCAAACATGAATTAGAAAAGAGCAGCAGGTATCTTTTCTCCTCCTCTCTTTATTTCTTTCACCAAGATACTTGAATATGAAACCCAAAGCCCAGCCCAGAAATTTTCTTTAGCATTACTAAATGCTGCTGGTCTGAGCTTAGAAAAAAAAGATTAGAAACTTGATACATGATACCCTAGAGCTTAATGACAGTAGTGATAGGCTTGAGTGCTTATGGGTAAAAATCAGTGGAGTATCTAACAAGGCAGATATCGTGGTGGGAGTCTGCTATAGACCACCCAGCCAAGAAGATGACGCTGACAAATTATTCTACAAGCAACTCAGAGAAGTATTGTGATTGCTAGCCCTTGTCCTTGTGGGGGATTTCAACTTGCCAGATGTCTGCTGGAGGTATAATACAACAGAGAGGAAACAGTCTAGGAGGTTCCCGGAGTGTGTGGAAAATGACTTCCTGACACAACTGATGAGGGAGATGACCAGGGAAGGTGCCCCACTAGACCTGCTGTTTGTGAACAGAGAAGACCTTGTAGGAGATTTGATGTTTGGAGGATGCCTGGACCATAGCAATAATGAAATGATAGAATTTGCAATTCTGTGAGACGTAAGGTGTAGTTCAGCAGAACTGCCACCTTGGACTTCCGGAGGGCAGATTTTGGACTGTTCAGAAGGTTGGTTGATAAAGTTCCATGGGAGAAAATCCTTAAGGCCAAAAGAAATCGAGAGAGATGAATGCTCTGTAAGAAGGAAATCCTGACAGCACAAGAACAGGCTGTCCCCGTATGCTGAAAAATGAGCCAGTACGGGAGAAAACCTGCTTGGCTGAGCAGAGAGATCTGGTGGATATCAGGAAAAAAAGAGGAAAGTATATGAGTGCTGGAAGAAGGGGCAGGAATCTTGGGAGAACTACAGGGACGTAGTGAGACCATGTAGAGGGAAAATCAGAAGGGCTAAAGCCAACAAGAACTTAAATTGTTCAAATCTCTGAAAGATAATAAAAAATCTTTCTACAACTATATCAACAACAAAAGGAGGGCCAAGAAGAATCTTCATTCTTTATATAGGTGGAAAAATAATAACAAAGTATGAGGATAAGGCTGAAGTATTAATGCCTTCTTTGCCTCAGCCTTTAACAGTAGGGTAAGATGTTCTTGGGGTACTCAGCCTCATGAGCCAGAAGACAGGAAGGGAGAGCAGAACAAAGCTCCCATGATCAAAGAGAAAATGGGTAGATACCTGCTTGGCCAGAAATTCACAAGTCTATGGGGCCAAATGGGATCCACTGGAGGGTATAAATGGAGCTGGCAGAAGTGCTTACCAAACCCTTCTCCACTAGTCCTGGCTGACTGGGTAAGTCCCACTTGACTGGAGGCTGACAGATGTTACACCCATTTAGAAGAAGGGCCAGAGGGAGGATCCAGGGAAGTACAGGCTTGTCAGACTAACCTTGGTGCTGGAGAGAGTCATGGAACAGGTCATCTTGAGTGCTAAGAAAACTGGGTGATCAGGCCCAGCCGCACCAGTTTACGAAAGGCAGGTCCTGACAAACTAACCCTATTGCCTTCTATGACAGGGTGACCCACATAACAGATGAGGGAAATGTTGTGAAAATACTGTATCTGGACTTCAGTGAAGTCTTTGACAGTATTTCTCACAGGATTCTACTCGTGAAACAGGCTTCCACTGGCCTGGACATGCATGCCCTCTCCTGCATAAAAAAAACTGGCAAGATAGCCAGACCTGGAGAATTGTGGTAAATGGAGTTAAATCCAGGTGGAGGCTGGTCACAAGAGGTGTTCCCCAGGGCTCAGTGCTGGGTCTGGTTCTGTTCAATATCTTTATCAATGGATGAAGGGATTGAATATACCCTTAGTAAGTTCGCAGATGACGCTAAGCTGGGAGAAAGCATTGATCTGTTCGAGGGTAGGGAGGCTCTGCAAAAGGATCTGAACAGGCTGGGCCAATGGGATCAGGACAACTGGATGAGTTTTAACAAGGCAAAGTGCAGAGTCCTGCATTTGGGACACAACAACCCCGTGCAGCACTACAGGCGTGGGGAAGAGTGTCTGGAAAGCTGCCTGGCAGAGGGTGTTTCTTGACAGCTGGCTGAATATGAGCCAGCAGTGTGCCCAGGTGGCCAAGAAGGCCAACAGCATCCTGGCTTCTATCAGAAACAGCGTGGCCAGCAGGACCAGAGGAGGGATTTTGCCCCTGTACTCAGCACTGGTGAGGCTGTACCTCAAATACTGTGTTCAGTTTTGGGGCCTCGAGTACAAGAATGACATTGAGGTCTTGGAGCGTGTCCAGAGAAGAGCAACAAAGCTGGTGAAGGGGCTGGAGAACAAGTCTGAGGGAACTGGGATTATTTAGCCTAGAGAAGAGGAGGCTGAGGGGAGACCTTGTCACTGCCTACTTCTACTTCAAAGGAGGTTGTGGAGAGGTGGGTATTGGTCTCTTTTCCCAAGTGATGGGGGATAGGATGACAGGGAATGACCCCAAGCTGTTCCAGGGGAAGTTCAGATTGGACATTAGTAAAAATTTCTTCACAGAAAGGGTTATCAGACTTTGAAAGAGGCTGTCGATGGAGGTGGCTGAGTCATCATCCCTGGAGGTATTTAAAAGATATGTAGGTGAAGTGCTTAGGGATATGATTTAGTAGTAGACAGGTGTGGCTGGACTTGATTTTAAAGATTTTTTTAAACTAGTGGTTCTATGATTTTATGATATTCCACAAAAGTTAAACACAGTTGGGTTATTTTATTGGGAATTTGACCACTCAGTATTCCACACCAAACTATATGGTATTTTACTAGTGCTGATATGACCAACATTTTTGTCTCATTTTCCTTTTGTCTAGATTTTATTGTGAAGTAAATATACACTGTAGATACAAATGTGATTTTTTTAGTCAGTCAAAATTCCTTTTTACTGATTCTTCATCCTTCTGCTGAGTAGTGTTAATTTCTAAAGTGCTAGGACCTGTTTCTTCTGAAGATGAAATCTCAATGTGAAGTCTAGAAATAATATTTTTATGTATGTATAGCTGTTTAGCAATGATATTATGGAATGTGTGTGATCACAATGAATAGGTGGATATCCCCTCCTT
This sequence comes from Cuculus canorus, assembly GCF_017976375.1. Lineage (NCBI taxonomy): Eukaryota > Metazoa > Chordata > Aves > Cuculiformes > Cuculidae > Cuculus > Cuculus canorus. Next base: position 38,041,369 of record NC_071401.1, read on the forward strand.
TTTTTTTTTTTTTTAACTAGAACTACTAATTATATGTATTAATAACGGCGTAAGTCTATGTGTAACAGCACCCTCTGCTGACCCTATCGGCAATGCTATACACAGATAAGTACAGATTCTTCTGTCTGACCCAGAAAATGGTTCTACTCAATAGGTAGATATGCACTGTTTGCAAAAAGCATCTGGCCCCTGTACTTGTTTAAAAGAAAAATATGATCAACAAGTGTTTAGCAGATTCAGTCTTTGTGGATTCCCAATAAATTAGTGTGGTATGAAGCCCAATTTACTATATATACTTATGACTCTGGTGAAGAAAGTGTGTGGACTAGCTCTTGTGATGGTTAGAGTCCCTATGAAAAGGTTTTATTTTATGTAGAAGTAAAAGAAGAAATAGACTCCATGTAACCTATCTTAAAAAGGACAGGTTTAGTAAATATTAAGAAAATTTTAATGCTGTTAATGTACGTGTGTGGGCTACACCCACTTCACTACACTACGTCAACACTGTCAGTGAATCTTTTCTTCATTTACTTTCCTCTGTTAAGGTGTGTGCTTCAGCTGACCTATATTCTTCTTTCCTTTTTCTGCTTTTTTCCCTGAGAAGTGTTGATAATGTGTGTTTCACCAGTTAACAGTAACTCTTGTACTACACACCACTGTAGCCTTTGATATGGTCTACTTAAACAGCACAGCAAATAATTGAAACTAGTTTCCCTGAAATCAGTTGAAATTTCAGCAGGTCTGAAGAAAGAACAGATTCATAGCTGAATACTTTCCAAGCAATCTGTTTAGTTCTGCATGTGCTTCAACTCAATTTCATGGTAATTTCATAAGGAGTTTGGGTTTTAACCCAGTAACCTGTGGGGCTGAATCTTTTACTCTTTTATTTAAGTAATACACTTAGAACACCTTTTTGTGCCAGCTTAGTTAATGACAGATACTAATACAAGGTACAAATAAACTGACTAGTGAGGTTAAGATCAAAACCTGGTAGAAAATAATTTTTAATTATAGTAGCTTCCTAATAAATGAAAGATGCCTGTTTGAAATTCAGATTATAGAGACCAGTTCCACAAATAAATTATAGAAGAGTGTTAAATTGGTTTGCTTTCTCTGTGGATCACTCTATTTTTCATATTTTACAAACAAATAGTATCTGTTCAGCTCGGAAAGTACAAACAACAGAAGTGAAATTGCAAATTAATGAAAGAAAAAAAGATATGTACAAAATTGTCAAATTGCATGGTTATTCATAGGCATTATAAGAGTAAAAAGAAGAAAGAAGGTTTTCAACAAACAAACAATAGCTACATATACTTGTTAATAGTAGTATTTTTGACCTCTCAGATATGAAGAACTATAGCATGTACTTGTAATATTGTCCACAATACACAGATATAGGCTTTCTGTTGAATGCGTTTACCATATCTGTTGGGAAAAATAGTCAACCATCGATTTGTAAAGAACATATTTTTATTCAGTATACTTATAGCCTTTGGTTATTTTGGTTCCTGTTTATGAGTGGAAAAAGCACCTTGCCTTTCCTAATGTGTCTCTTTGGATGTGATTCAGGCTTGAGGCCTTGCCTGAAAGTCAAGCTGGATATTGTGGCACTAATATAATTCTCTCAACTGGTGTATGTTCTGTTTATACTTTCACTGTATATCAAGATGGATCCTTGGTAATACTCAGTGGTTAGCCAGCTAGCTTTTCCAAAAGCCAGGATGTTTTTTTTTGCTTACTTTTCTTCTGCTGGCATTCAATATGTATATACAAAGAAAATTAGATTTAACCATTTTATACAGATGAATAAAAAGATTTTCTTGATTTTCCTCTCCTTAAGTTGATTAATATGTTTCCTCATCAACTTTTCATGCCACTATCATCCTAGCCTTTCTATGTTTGTCAATAGATAAATTGCTGACAATTTATTCTTCCAAAACATTAGGTAAATTTAGAATTCATTTGCATGTAGATTACATTCATGTACTCTGGCTAAAGCATCTTGTTGGCATAATTCTCTCCTGGAAACATATCATGCCAATTCTTCATATACGTCCTTCTAGTATAGATAATTAGCTCACATTTGCTCTTCAGGGTAATTTACTTACTGTAACTTCAGACACTCTTTCTGTTACTACTATTCTTATTCATATTAGCAATGAAAATAACTAAGAATTTATTTTTTTTTCATTTTCTCGTGGGCAGGTAGGTTTGAATATTGTTTTGCTGAGATCAAGACATTCTACATGATGGATACTCTAGGTTATTTTTTTTTACTACAAAACTTGTATTTGTAGAATGTAAGAGTCATTTCAGCATAGTTTGAATTGCTCATGGAGATAATCATAGAATCATAGAATCACCATGTTGGAAAGGACCCACTGGATCATTGAGTTCAACCATTCCTAACACTTCCTTAAACCATGTCCCTAAGCACTTTATCCACCCGTTCCTTAAACACCCTCCAGGGAAGGCGACTCGACCACCTCCCTAGGCAGCCTGTTCCAGTGCCCAATGACTTCTGTGAAGAATTTTTTTCTGATATGCAGCCTGAACCTCCCCTGGTGGAGCTTCAGGCCATTCCCCCTTGTCCTGTCCTCTGTCACTCAGGAGAAGAGGCCAGCTCCCTCCTCTCCACAACCTCCTTTCATGGTAGTTGTAGACAGTAATAAGATCTCCTCTCAGCCTCCTCTTCTCTAGGCTAAACAACCCCAGCTCTCTCAGCCGCTCCTCATAAGACTTGTTCTCCAGCCCCCTCACCAGCTTTGTTGCTCTTCTCTGGACACTGCTCCAGAGTCTCAACATCCTTCTTGTGGTGAGGGGCCCAGAACTTGAACACAGCATTCAAGGTGCGGTCTCACCAGTGCCAAGTACAGAGGGAGAATAACCTCCCTGGACCTGCTGGTCACACCATTTCTGATCCAAGCCAAGATGCCATTGGCCTTCTTGGTCACCTGGGCACACTGCTGGCTCACGTTCAGTTGGCTGTCAAACATTACCCCCAGGTCCTTCTCCTTTGTGCAGCTTCTCCAGTCACTCTTCCCCCTAGTCTGTAGCACTGCATAGGGTTGTTGTGACCCAAGTGCAGGACCCCAGGCATTTGGTCTTGTTAAACCTCATGCCATTGGCCTCGGCCCAGCAGGTCCAGCCTGTTCAGATCCCTTTGCAGAGCCTCCCTACCCTCCAGCAGATCCACACTTCCTCCCAGCTTAGCGTCATTTGCAAACTTGCTGAGGGTGCACTCAATGCCTTCATCCAGGTCATTGATAAAGACATTGAACAGGTCTGTACCCAGTACCGAGCCCTGAGGAACCCCACTTGTGACTGGCCTCCAGCTGGAGTTAACTCCATTTACCACCACTCTCTGGGCCCGGCCATCCAACCAGTTTTCAACCCAGGAGAGTGTGCGCCCTGTCCCAGTCCAGAGGCTGACAGTTTCTGAAGCAGAATGCTGTGAGAAACTGTGTCAAAGGCTTTACTGAAGTCCAAGAAGACTACATCCACAGCCCTTTCCCCCATCCCAGTATTCGAGTCACTTTGTCATAGAAGGTGATATGGTTAGTTTGGCAAGATCTGCCTTTCGTAAACCCATGTTGACTGGGCCTGATCACCTGGTTCTCTTGCATGTGCTTCATGATAAGCACTCAAGATTCACCTGTTCCATGACTTTCCCCAGGGACTGAAGTCAGACTGACAGGCCTTGTAGTTCCCTGGATCCTCACTGCAACCCTTCTTGTAGATGGGCACAACATCAGCCAGCCTCCAGTCCTAGTGGAACTTCCCCAGTCAGCAAGCATCGATTGGAAGATGATGGAAAGGAGTTTGGAAAGGACATCCGCCAGCTCCTTCAGTACTCTTGGGTGGATCCCATCCAGGACCCATAGACTTGTGGGTGTCTAGCTGGGCAAGTAAGTCTCTAACCGCCTGCTCTTGGATCATGGGAGCCTCATTCTGCTCCTCTAACTCCTGGGTTTGTACACAGAGGGAACAACTTTCCATTGCTATTAAAGACTGAGGCAAAGAAGGCATTAAGTACTTCAGCCTTGTCCTTATCCCTTGTCACTGTTGTTCCTTCTGCTTACGATAGGGACTGAATATTCTCCCTAGTCCTTCCTTTTCTTGTTAATGTATTTGTAGAAAGATTTTTTTTTATTATCTTTCACAGATTTAGCTAATTTGATTTCTAGTTGGGTCCTTAGCCCTCCTGATTTTTTCCCTGCACAATCTCACTTCCCTCCTGTAGTCCACCCAAGACACCTGCCCCTTCCTCCAAAAGCTCATAGACCTTCTTCTTCTTTTTGATGCATCTCAAGATCTCCCTGCTTCAACCAAGCTGACTTTTTCCCCTGCCGGCTCCTTTTCCAGAACACAGGGATGACTTGCTCCTGAGCTGCTAGGATTTCATTTTTTATAAGAGCTCTCAGCCTTCGTGGGCTCCCTTGCCCTGAAGGACTGTCTCCCATGGGAACTTTGCCAACCAACCTTCTGAACAGTCCAAAGTCTGCCTTCTGGAAGTTTAATGTGACCGTTTTGCTAATCCCCTTCTTTACCCCACCTAGAACTGAATATGTTTGTTTTATTGGTTTAAATCAATATATGTAATACAGAAATAAAAAATCATTTAAAAATATTTAATGCAGCACATAGAAAATTTTGAAAGCCTGGAATTAAAATATTTATTTAACAGAATTCAAATGCATTCCTTCACATGGGTAAATACACACATGTTCAAATATATGTAAAGTATACACGTGCATATATGTATGTACGTAGAAGTGCGTGTGTGTGTATGTATGCATATATAAATGTCAATGTCATAGGATATTTAACTTGTTCTTTAATTAATCAGTTAATTACATAACAATCACTGTGAAAAGATGAATAGACAGTTCAATAAATGACTAGTGTTGTATAAAATGTTACGAAGACTGGAGGGGTTGAGGATGGAATAGAATTATTAATAAAAAATTCTGGTTTTCTTTCTTAGTCTCTTCTGAGTAGACAGAAATATTATTTCTTCTTGAGAGGTCAAACATGAATAGATTTTCAAATTACTTTTAGAATGGATAATCTTAACAATAATGTGAACCCAGGAAAATTTCATAACTCTTTCTAAAAGAAGTAATAGAATTTTTTTCCTTTAAAGAAAAGTTATTGAAATGGATAGTCATGCCTTAAGGATTGTTTGAGTTTTATCAGTTTCTCTCATTTGGGAGTCTTTCCAGCTAAATGAAAACACACACCTGTTTGCAACCTAGTTCTTCTAGTGTATAAAGAGAACAGTAAAGAAGAATAGGAATTTGATCTGGTTGTATCAAAATCCAGGAGGATATCCAGTCTTAAGTTTTCTCCATAATGTAGGTTTTGGGGTTTAGTTTTAGTTTTTTACTATAAACTGCATCCTAAGAAAATTTTGTCAGAATTTATGTTCTTCACCAAGAAAAAGTTACTGAAATTGCAAACTGCTTCCTACCTAGCTCAAATGTCAAGTGATATAGCTAAGAATGAGAAGTTTCATTTTTCTCCAGAACTTTTCTATCAGACGTGGAGAACTGATACTTTTTCTGAAAAATAATTGTGATAGAATATGAAAATTATTGGCCTCTTCATTCTTTATAAAAGAAGATAGGAAAAGATAAAGCTGGCAAGGTGTGTCTTTGGAGGGGATGAGTTGCATCTGCTAGAAATTCCCTAGTTTTCCTGTGCATCCGCAAGTTTGAGGATGCTTTTTTTATTTTTTTCCATGAAGGCTATGGGTGTAACCCAGATTGATATCAACTATGTGGATGCCTGTATCAAGTTCCAAATATCTAGTAAAAACTGTTCCTCTCCTTAACCGCGTAATCATACCACTTAGAACAGATCAGTTCAGTCTAAAGACATCAATGAGAGCAAATTCATAATATTTTGCCAGATATCTCTCAGTTACTGAAAAGAATCAGGTTTGTGGCAGAAGAGCATCCTGAGATGATTCAGTTTATCAAAATTCATAAGGGTTTTTTTTGAAAGGCGGTTGTGTTAGTGTATGTTCAGAAAGGCTTAAGACTGTTTTAATATTTCACATGAACCTGAAACGTTTTGTTATGAAGATCAGTTTTAGCAAAATGGTCTGTCTTACAAGGTTTCCATTACATCATGAACATTGTCTGCTTTCCAGGATTTAAACTTCGCTTCAAAATACAATGGGATTGCAAAAGTTTCCCTCAAATATTGTGGAAAAACTATGGAGAAAATAGAAGTCCAAGATTCTTAGCTGAAGATATATAAAAGTATATCTAAGCCAAAAAATATGGCAACCTATTAGTTGCTGATGGTATAGAGTTTGTCAATAGTACTGAGGCAAGATATAGCAGTAGGCAGTTGTCCATTCCTCGCCTTTTTTTCTTATAAAGGGAATTGTTCTCCAGGGTGTCAACTGAAAGCACGTACAAAAGAAATGAGGTTAGTTTCATTAATTTACTTTCTCCACAACTGAATAGCCATAGCTTTCTTCTCTTTTTCCCCTTGGCACTACTTTGTTCCATTCCTTAATAACAGTAAATGTGAAAAATCAGGATTCCTTCTATTCAGCTTCATTGCACTTTGAGAGCTGTAGGGAGATGAAATTTGAAATTGCTCACTGTAATGTATAGGATATCTGGTTGATTCTCTTTACTGATGATGCAGTATTATTGCATATGTGTCACTTCAGGTTGTATACAATGAATGTAGGGCATTAAGTCTTGAACTCTTGACTCTTCTTGAGTGGTACCCAGCATTTTGAAAGTAAGATGTGTAAGCAGAACACTCTTCAGACAGTTTTATTTTCAATGTAAATAAAACTTGTCAAAAAAAAAAAAAAAGAGAGAGAAGAGCTAAATTATGAGGCAAAAAAATATTGTCTCTTTGTTGTAACTGATGTATCTCAGATCTGCTGACACTGGATCTGAACTGATGCCACTGATACAAGTTAATGAATGATTTGTGTTCTCAGAATTTCCAAAACCCATAAATTCACATGTGAAATAACTTTTTTTTTTTAATCTTTATTGGCAAATAACAACAACTAAGTGAACAAAAGTGAATTCAACTCTAATAAAGACAGATATGTGGAATTAAATCAAACTGATTTTACTTTGAAGAAATGGGGAATTCTTTAAGGCATGAAGGACAACATCCTTAAAAAATGATTTAAAAAATGTTAAAAATGTTTTTAAAAATTTAAAAAAAAATGCTTTCCTTTGATTTGGATAATTTTAACTACTTTTTCATAGTATAATGAAAAGAATTTGGAAAAAACATCTGTTTTCCTGAAGCAAAGGATTAGTTGCAAAAAAAAAATCAGCAAAGACCCTGTGAAGATTAGTTATCAGAGAGGCATTCACTAAAGCTGTGAAAGATCTGATTTTCATTTCTCTTCTTATCTGATTTGCAGTATGTGCTTAAAATTAGGTTTTCTACCTAATAAATGAATGGTCTGATCATGGATTAAGAAATATCTAAGAGTATTTAGTTTCTTGTTCATGCTGTTCCATTTAGCGGCTGAATATCCTTTGGGATTGATATCAGGTGTGATAAATGACATAGTAAAGATGATGTTCTAGAATAGTCTTTCAGTATTAATGAATAATTTCACACCACCTCCCATTCTAAAAAGAAGAAAAGCTTTGAAATAAAGCAGAAATGTGGTGTCAATGTCACTTAGGCATTGTACTTTACATAATATGCACAATAACAGCAGCCTGATCTAGAGGGAAGTGTCCCTGCCCGTTGCAGGGGGTTGGAACTATGATGATCTTTAAGATCCCTTCTAACTCAAACTGTTTTATGATTCTATGATAATGTTATAGTAAATGTTGGTGTTCTATGTTTTGAATAAAAAATAAGAAAATCATAGGCTAGGGTTCAAATCACTCAGCTTTATAGGCGTAGAACCCTCCCTGATCTTTCAGGAAGGAACTGAGCAGGCTGAGGATAATCAAAGAGTGTAAGAGGGAGATTGACCACTGGAATAGCACCCCAAGCTCCTTATCTCAGACCCAACAGACAGGCATACCTCATGTAACAGAGGACTTCCCATCCCTCTCTCCATTCAGCTGAGAGAGATTTAGGAGATGGAGGGGGATGGCAGCAGGTTCCTGCCTGGTGCAGCAGGCATGTCTCCCCTTGTGTCAACCTCAGCCTCTCAGGTTCCCTTGCACAATAGATATAAAGATCTGCAAGTGGAACCAAACCTCAATGAGGATGGTGTGTCTCAGCCTAGAAGTGTTCCCTAAGTTAAGACACCCTAAGCCATCCAACAAAACAGTCTCTGTGAAGAAGAAAATATGGGTCATTGTTATAGGGGATTGCATTCTGAAGGGGACAGAAGGCCCAATCGGCAGGCCAGACCCATTACATAGGGAAATCTGCTGCTTACCTGGGGCCTTGGTTAGAGATGTGGAAAGAAAACTTCCATGTCTGGTCAGGCCTACGGATTATTATCCTCTATTGATTTTCCACGTAGGTAGTAATGCAAGAGATCCAAAGACAATTACAAGGGACATCAGGGCCTTGGGGCATATGGTGGAGGGATCTAGGGCACAGGTAGTGTTCTCATCTGGCATTCCAACTACAGGGAAGGATGAGGGAAGGATTGGGAAGAGCCAAGATAAGTATGTGGCTCCAAACCTGCTGTGAGGAGCAAAACTTTGGGTTCTTTGATCAGGTGTTGGCCTGTACAGCACCAGACTTGCTGTCCAAGGATGGGGTACACTTGTTCCCAAGGGACAAAAGGATATTTACCAAGAAGCTGACTGGGGTCATTAAAAGAGTTGTAAAGGGAGATCATTTAGAGAGAAAATAAGAAGGGCTAAAGCCCAGCTAAAGCTTAGCTTGGCAAATTCCGTGAAAGAAAATAAAAAATTTTTCTACAGATATATCAACAACAGAAGGGCTCCATCCTTTACTCTATGTAGGGAGAACAATAGTGGCAAAGGATGAGAATAAAGGCTGAGGTACTTAATGCCTTCTTTGCCTCATTCTTTAATAGTAGAGTGAGACATTCTCTGGCTACTCAGCCTCAAGAGCCAGAAGACAAGGACGAAGAGCAGAACAAAGCTCCCACGAGGGATTGGTTAAAGATCTGCTTGGCCAATTAGACATTAAAAAGTCCACGGGGCCAAATGGGATCCACTGGAGGGTAATACCATAAGGGAACTCTTAACTTGTATCAGAAACTTTGTGACCAACAGGTCCAGAGAGGTTATTCTCCCTCTGTACTCGGCACAGGTGAGACCGCACCTTGAGTACTGCATTCAGTTCTGGGCCCCTCACCACAAAAAGGATGTTGAGACTCTGGAGCGTGTCCAGAGAAGAGCAACGAAGCTGGTGAAGGGGCTGGAGAACAAGTCTTACGAGGAGCGGCTGAGAGAGCTGGGATTGTTTAGCCTGGAGAAGAGGAAGCTGAGGGGAGACCTTGTCACTGTCTACAACTTCCTGAAAGGAGGTTGTGGAGAGGGGAATGTTGGTGTCTTGGCCCAAGTGATAGGCGACAGGACAAGGGGGAGTGGCCTTAAGATGTGCCAGCGAAGTTTTACATTGGACATTAGTAAAAATTTCTTCACAGAAGGAGTTATCAGGCACTGGAACAGGTTGCCCCATGGAGGTGGTTGAGCCATCATCCCTGAAGGTATTTAAAAGACATGTAGGCGAAATGCTTAGGAATATGATTTAGTAGTAGACAGGTCGGTTGGACTTGATGGTCTCAAAGGTCTTTTCCAAACTAGTGATTCTATGATTCTGTGATTCTAATACACTGGATCTACATTTAATTAGGGACATTAATAAGAATATGCGCTTCCGTGATATATTTAATTTAAAACTGAAGTCTATGCTTGCTTTTGGTACATGAGTAGCATTCTAGATTTGACCCTTTCACTTAATGACAATGGTAAACTCAGATAACTAGATATGCTCAGATGTGCGCGTCTAATTCCAATAGGATATGAGCTTCACATTACTTATATTCCTTTAAGTTGTTCATCCAGGCTTTCAGTAGAGAGGATGGGAATAATGAATACTGTCAAAGACAAAATAACACCCTGTTATTAATTTTTACCATGGTTTATTCATCTCACTCTCCTTACCAAAATCCTTTGCCTGCCTTACATAAGACTCCCAAGTGTCCATTTTGAGAAAGATTCTTTCTCATGTAGTTAAAGAGTACAAGAGCAATTTTGTGCTTTATCATCCTTACCATTCATCTCAGTTATCTGAAGCCATGTGGGGTAATTTCACCTCCACAGGAACTGGCTGGCTCTATCCCCACCTTACCTCTTCGTGATATTGTGGAAGGCAACTGAGAGAAAAAAAAAAAAAAGAGTAATCAGCTACTATATTGTATTATTATTATGGGGTTTTGTTTGTTTGTTTGTTTTTTGAGAAGGAGGTAGACAGAGGTAAGTCAGGGAGTTAACATGAATAAATTTTGCAGAAGACTAATTCAGGAAAGACAACTCCAAGAGCAAAGCACAGGCTAACCTGACTCTGACCAATTCTTTTGAATGTACTTGCTTCTGTATGAGACAGTGTTGTTGAGAGGATGCTTAAAAGCTGCTAGAACTTTAGATAGCTTATGGGGAAAGAAAAATATCACTGTCTACTAAGGTAATTTAGCGTGAATATATGAAGATTTTTGTTGAAATCTCATTTAGCCCTGTTTATACCTAAATATTGCAGAGAAGTAAACAGATTTCTAGACTTAGCATGCGTTATTTGGACACAGACTTACTTCAGGAACCTGAATAAAATCTGTCAGATCCTCTGAATAGTCTCTCCTGACTCTACAGATTGCAAAGTTAAACTACTGATAAATATTTGTGAGACAACAAGTAACCTAGTGAGCGCACCAAGTAGCTCCAAGCAGGCAATTTCTGAGGGCTGGTAATGGGAGACAAATGTCTATAGTCTCCAAAAAAATGACATAGATGTTTTTCAGTCAAGGTCAAGCAGAGTATATTCAGAGGAGGTGGGAACATTTTCTTCTAAAGGAACCTCCAAATCCTTAAAAAAAAAACCTAAAAGAACTCAAAAATCTCTAAGGTTTGTAATCCACTGAAGACTGTAGAAAAACTTTCTCCTCTTTTAAAATGCCAACACAATTCACTACAGATGTACTCATGGTGGAAGCCATTTCTATAAAACCTTTTTCAGGAATCTGATGATTTCTGGATTTAGAACAGTTGAGTGATACAAAAAAACATAAGGACATGGCCTTCAGATACATGAGTAAAAGTGAGGAGATCCTTACTTAAGGATCACCTCCCTCAGGGAGATAGATGTCTCTCTACTGACCTCATGCATCTCTATATATAAAATTATAACTCAAGGTAAAAACTTATTTTTAAGAATAGTTGTATAAACTATTTTTTTGTCATATCAACTGTCACATGCAAATGCAAATATTTTAAGAACTAATTTTATAATGTATCCATCATTAAAATGTAAAAAAAAAAAAAGAGTTTTAATTCCATTCTGGACTGAAGGCAAGTTTTTAAAGATCACAATTCTGTAAAATACAGTTCTGAGTTTCATCTACAAATACAAATATGGTCAATTTTACGATTCTCTTTTTTATGGTGTTCTCTTATGAATTTTCACTTGATAGCAAACTGCCTGGATATCATGATGAGGTGCATCAATGTAAAATCATTAAGATAAATGTAAAAAAAAATAAAACATTTTATTATATTCAACCCAGTCTTTCCTGTCTTTGTTTATTATTAGGTTTGGGGTTTAATGATGTCTCATTATGATGTCTTCTTAGTCGCATTCATTTTATAAAACATAAATGTCTGCTAATGTCTTAGCAAATGTTTAAATTACACAGTTTAGTAATGGGCACTAATTCACTTAATCGTAAAATGTTAATTTTAACAAGTAATTAAATGCACTGTAATTATGCAGCTCACTTTAATTTTACAAATGTAATACACATACTGATAAGTATATGTTGTTCATTTAAATGCTGTATCTGATAGCATAGATGAGGCGCATATATATATATATATATATATAAAATATAAGAATGTTTCAAATTCTTGAGAGAGAAAAAAGTTTTGGAAGGTAACAAAGGTAACACTTTACAGTGGCAGTTATATAAAAATGCCCCAATATCTGATTGGAAAGAGCCCCTATACAGATTTGTTCAAGAGGACTAATAATTTTTAAAAATTGACTTTTTATTTTACAGCCTTATAACATAAAACCTGGGAAAGTGGAAAAAGTGTTTGCACCTACTTCCCAGAACTCCCCTGTCAGTTAATGTAGGGGAACGATTATCATTGCTGAGATTTATAGTAAAATAGAAACTGTTTTTTTAAATGAGAAGAGGTAACAAGAAATATGTACATTTCAACAATTCTGTTATTGTACCTCAAAAGAGCTGAATTTTAACTTCACAATTTTCTGTGCAACTGGATGACATCCATTCCAGAGAACATCTCTGATACCTAGATTTCTTAGCTCTTGGAAAGATGGAATTTTCTTGCTATGGAGCTGAAGAGCTCAAACAATAGAGAAAAATGGGAAATGGGGGGAAAAAAAAAAAAAAAGGACAGTCCATAAGGGATCCTGTAGCAACAAGCATCTTTTAATCTATTCTGAGGATTTGGACAAAACATAATTTTTCTCTCAGTTGTGTGTACCTATACGAATTCAGATAATACAAAAATAATCATATTTCAGTTGTTTTGGGTTTATTTAAAAGAAAAAAGATTTCAAAAAAACACAAACCCTTAGATGTAGCTTCACATAGATATTTTTCCTTTGGTTTGGATTTCAGCAGGTTTTTTAACAATCTCCCTTAGGACTGTAACTTTCTTAGAGTACAATACACTGTATATTACAATGAAACAGTGTGCTTTTCAGTATAGGAAAGCAGAAAGCAGGATACTAGAATCTATAAAGCAATATGCTAATATGAAAGCTTTAAAATTTAAGATGACAATGGTGTTAGAGAGGCAGCTGGCTTTACATCACATCTTTAATAAAGCTATTACAGCAGTCCATTATCCCCAGACACTACAATTGCACAACTGTGATTATTTTTCTAATTTTAAAATTCAGTTGTATCTACAAGTAGAAATGGGATCTCAGTGGAGATTTGTTTTATTTTCATGGTTATGGGTCAAATGTTGAAGTCTAGGAAGAGAATATGATGAAAGAAATAGGAAAGTGAGAAGCAAAACAACCTAAATAGTGTTTGTAGAACAAACTATTTGTTTGTGGCTTAGATTCAGAGCAAAAGTGAAAATTGTAGGTTATTTTCTTCCTTAGATGTTCAAAGGAAATTTAATGTTCTTTAGGGATCCAAATACAAGTACATATGCAAAAAAAAAAATAAAATTCACTAAAGTTATAAAATAATCTTTCAAAATTTAGAACAATATAGGTGATCATTCTTCTGGTACATAGGAGATGCTTTTTAAGTGTTCCATCCCCTACAAATTATTATGAGACTCCATGACTAGAAGGAATTTTTGGAGTAATTGCCTACTATATTGTAGGCAACATCCATATTTATACATAGATCTACAGCAGAATGTGTGGGTTACTTTGCTGTTTTTTGTTTTATCCTTCCAAGTTATCTTTAATATAATTCAGTATATGGTCTAATTTCCATCTGTGTTTCTTCAGCGTGAATTTATACCCAGCTACAGCTCTTACTGTGTGATGAAATGGCCTGAAACACTGAACTAGACCTTTCTCTACCCATAAGATGAGATTTTCTGTTATTTATCACTTTCATGTATTACACACACTTTATTTTGGCACACTCTGTTCTACATTAGTTTTGCCCATACATTAGTAGAAATGTGACTTGTTAGTCTTCTATAACTGCTAGAATTAAAGGTTATGAGCAAGAGAAAGAATGTATTTTATGTATTTTGAGGTAATTGTGTTATTTCAGGTGATGGTCATGTAAAACCTGGAAAATAATTTTATGTGATTAAGATTGCAAAAGCCTCTCAAGAGCATCAAGTCCAATTTCCCTTCGTGTTTCTTTTTGTATAACTTTTTGCAGTTTTATCTTTTATCTTCTTATGTTATGCAGAAGAAGTCAGCAGTTGTCATAAATTCACTATACATCTATACTTCTATTCTTAATGCAGATGTTATACAAAAGTCACATGGTAGCCAAAATTTGTACGCAAATCATTTTTTCCTCCAGCCTTGCTATGAAGGTGTACTGTGGTAGCATAAGGAATGGATGACAGCAAAATTTTTACAAGAAAATGTCACTTGTTTATTCCTTTATGAATACTTTTTCTCTTCAGAAATAGAGACTTTTTTTCAGTTTTTAAAGATATCTCTTGTCAGATTGAATTGAGTGAAATATCACAGAGCCAAACAGATATATACTCTCTTGGTTAAATGTCTTTTATGTCCATCACTCAGGAATGATACTTTTAGCACTCTTAATGTGTAGATGAAATGCTGTCTAAGATAAGATAAGATAACGTGCATCTAAGATAACGTGCTGTGTTCTGTATGAGAGCCATATATTAATCTAGCTAATAAAGAAAGCCAAATACATTGGTTTTGACAGACAGAAACCTGAGACTCCTAGAGAAGAACTACTTAAAATTAAAAAATTCTATTATGCTTTACACTAAACCACTGGGGTTTTATTTCATTTTTACATTAGCATGACAATAAGCGTTCTTCTATTTAGATGCTTGCTAGTAGGACAATATTTTTAGGCATTTATAAGGAAAAAAAAAATGATTCCATGGTATGGTAAACTTGTATTTACATGCATTATTGTCACACAGTAAAACTGAATATTTCATAAAATGGCCAGTTCCAACCACTCTATTTGCAAACTCACAAATGCTTAGCAACTTTTAGAAAGCAACATTCTATCAAGTAATTTGACCCTTTCTGCTTAATTTTATCATTAAATAAAATATTTAATAGTTTAGATCTTTCATAAAATAACTATAGCTCTTATTGTGGATGTATTGTGAAACATAGTAATACTGTCTGTCACCTTACTTGATTAGTTAAGCAATATTTAGTATAGTAATTAATCAGTTGATAATATTATCTGTCTTCTTATGTCAGGACAGAAAGATTAATTAAATCAGAGAAGGAAATGCTCATGTGGAAGACAAACAGTCTAAAAAGATTCTTGCAGATGCAGTTGATTACAATATATTCAAAAGAGAAGAGTCAAATTTTTTTCAATATTTATTTACTAATCTCTTAACTAACTATTGCCGAAGATTGATCAAAGTTTTTAAGTTAAGTTCAGAGAATAACTTTAGAGAAAGTATGTTAAGCGTGCAAATTTCATAATTATAAAAATGAGCATTATGTTGCTTGTTATGGTTTTAACTCCAGCTGGCTACAGAGATCATGCCTCTCTTCTCTCAGTTCTCATCTGCCCTAATCTTCAGTGGGATAGGGAGCAGAATCAAGAAAAAAGAAAAACTTCAGGGTCGAGATAAGGACAGCTTAATATGATAATAAAAGAAGAGAAAATAAGGACGATGAGATTGATAGTGATAACAATAATGATAATGATGATAATGATAATATTTCCTTCTGGAATGAATAAACCACGACAAACTGATGGAACTTATTCTACCTCTCCAAAAGAAAAGAGAAAAAAAAAAAAAAAGACAAAATAAAGAAGACAGATGAAAAATGAAAGGAAAGGTAACCTTAAGAACCTTAATCACAGTTAGAGACCAAATGGAAATATTTCATCTTCATTCATGGTCACCAATTTGACAGTCAGAATCAGGAGAGAATCATGGAATCATGGAATCATAGAATGGTGTGAGTTAAGAAGGGACATCAAAGATCATATAGTTCCAATACACCTGCAAGGGCAGGGACATCTTCCATTAGGTGAGGTTGCGCAAAGCCCCATCCAATCTGACCTTGAACATTATCAGGGATCAGGCATCCACAACTGCTCTGGGCATCTTGTTGCAGTGCCTAATCACCCTCATAGTAAAGTTTTTTTTTTTCCTTTTTTCTAATCTAAACCTACACTCTTTCAGCTTAAAGCCATTAACCTATGTCCTATCAGTGCATGCCCTTGTATAAAGTCCCTCCCCAGGTTTCCTGTAGGTGCCATTTAGATACTGGAAGGCTTCTGTAAGATCTCCCCAGAGCCTTCACTTCTCCTGCTCTTGATCCAATAGAAAAAGGAGTTCAACAGCACTGGTCCCAATACAGACCCCTAAGGAATGCTACTTGTCTATGATCTCCACACGGACATTGAGTCATTGACCGCAGGTTTGGATGTGAACACCCAACCAGAATGGAAAGTGTTTTTTCCTTCTTTTGGGAAGCACGAGGGAAAAGGGGTAATTTGTTAATTTAGTAATGACATTATGCATATTTGCTAATATTTTTCTGTTTGTCAAATACTCATATTTTGAGTGCAGATGTCTGGAGGATTAAAAGAGTGGGGGTCTTTTTGTCTTGCTTTGTTGATTAACCTAATTTCCAAGATATCATGCTTTTTGCCAATTCTTTTCCTGTAGCACCCTCTTTTTCAATTTCTTTTCCATTGTATTTAAACCCCCAAGTCCTTAACCCCCAGATTCTCAATGACTCCTAATCACTGTCCCATAATACTGCTAAATGTTACATCAGAAACTGAGCTTGCAGCACTTAAGAGCAAGCCATTTTCACTCCACTGCAAAAAGCAAACGTCCCAATACCCAATATTGGAAGAAAATTAGATTCTAAAGTTTTTGCTCCTGTAATCTAGAGTTAGAATTTGCTTTTGAACTATTACCTGTGATATTTTTTTTTCCCCTGTTAATGAAGAATGTTTTATCGCTGTACATTCTTGTATTGTAAGATAATTCTTAATCAGTCCATGAAAAGAAAACATGAAAAGATTATAGATAAGTATTTTAACAGCAATATTCTGTATTAAAGATAGGAATTAAAGCTACATTAACAACTGGTGGTGTACAGTGGGAAGGCCCAGGGTTCAGTCTGCTGTGGGCCACTGTAGCTCCACCACTGTACATATATCTTGTATTTCTGCTGCTGAAGAACTTAATGCTAGTGTCTGGACGTGGGTGCATATTGTTGTGTGACCTGATGTCCACCTTGTGTAGCAGATGTTGCTTCTGCATACAACTTCAGTCTTGGTTCTCTCACACTCCTTTTGTACACAGAAGGGTATTGCTTGATTTCACATTTAAATAGATATTTTTTTTCCTGAAAACAACTCTTCCTGTACACTAAATGTTGGCACACTCATAGATGTGTTCCTGATTAAATTGTGAATGAACAATACTTCTTAAAGATCTGCTCTTGGTAGTCAAGTAATAAAAGTAGCAGTGAAGTGTATTTTCTTTACCTGATGTTAACATATATAAAATGTAAAGTAGCAAAGTTTATATCAGAATAACAAAATACTGCATGAACTGTTTCGTTTCTTCTTTCCTTGTGGGGAAAAAAAAAAAACCCTCCATAGCTTGTGATACATTGAAGAAGTTTATCTTTTTAGAAGCTTTTTAGAAGGCTATGAAAAATTATTTTCAGGAAGGAACTGTTTTACATCTCTGAGCAGGTGAAAGGAGAAGCAAGAAGCTTCAGTATCTTCCCAAAGAGGAGATAGTGTCAACAATCTTAAAGTGAAAAGATAGACTAAAGAGAATGAAAGCTAAAAATTCACAAATAAATTTACCCAATGGAATTATCTGTCCTAAAGTGAATTAGAGCAATAATAAAACATAGAAAAGTACGACATGAAGGGGAAATTAAGTGGCGATGGAGTTAGGTGATTAAGATTGTTGTTTAAGTTTAGGAAAGCCAAAGCATATATGAAAATAGTATTTGAGGTTAAAAAAAAATATTAATAATGGAGTGATGGCATGGGATCAAGAAGGGCAGCTAAAAGAAATGGAGGTAAAACAGGTATGATTCAAGGGAAATATAAAGAGATAGAATGTGAGTATTTAAAATAAGTCTTAATGTAGAGTTATATCTCGTATATTACAGGCAGGAGTGAGAAACACAGACAAGAAACAATGAAGCAAGAATGAAAAGCTGTAAAAAAAATGTTAAATTATTCTCCACACGAGAGGTAGGAATTTGCTTTTAAAAATGTAATTGTTTGGGGGTTGCTGGTTTTTTGTTCTTTTTTGGGATTTGGTTGTTTTGGTGGTTTTGGTTTTGTTTGGTTTTTTTTGTGAGGGTTGAGGCAGAGTTCTGTTCAGTTGGTTCATTGTTTTTTTCTTTAAGAGTATTCGCATTCTGTTCCTTTTCTATAATAACATCTTAGAAGCTGGAAATTGGCTTTTCATTCAAAGGGCATCTTGTTCTTTCCTCTTGTGTAACATTGATTTTTGTTTCCCTCCTCCTTTTATTTTTTAATTCTTTTCTCTCTTCAGGGCACAAGCCAACACAGTTTTCCCTTATTCTATGCCAATTTCATCAATGATGCAATTATATGCCATCGACACAGCTTCAAACCATTTTTTTTTAGCAAAACTTGCCAACATAGAGAACACAAATTATGCAGCACTACAGCAACTGGGCACAAATGCAACAGATCCATACATAAATTATGGCTACTGTTTGTTTGCTTTTCACTTTCTTGGCAAAAACATAATAATTAACAAATGCTGACTAGCAAGAGAATATTGTACCGATGATTATTAAAAAAATTAAGGCAGACAATATTTCCTGTTTTTCACCTCAGGCCTCATTTAAACTAATCAATACATATTTTAATAATATATAATAATTTGAAACTTAATATTCAGTCATTACCAAATATCAGTCCCATTTCAGTGATTAAAAAAAATTACTTGCATAGCAGAGTAAATCTGTTCTTTAAATGAGATAACCTACTAGGAAGAAATGGGAAGGTGCTTCTTTTTCTTTTCTTACATTTCTACATCTGCTGTTGCTTTTGATTAGAATCCTCTCAATGAACAGAGAAAATCTCATGAATTATTTAATTTCAGCTAGTATTACAACATAGTTTTAACCTTCCCCCTAGTGTATAGCTGGGTGCCAGTCTTATTTACATTTTAGAATAGTCTACTTTGGATATTTTATGTATCTACTGGTGTATTAAATGTCTGCAGATTTGATTCATGTTGGAATTTAACTGTAACAGTGTTCTGCAAAGATGGGAGTGAAATTAAATCTTTATTTTCCTTGGACTGCAGAAGTAATAGGCAAATGCAGAAATAAAATGACAACATTCTAAACCAGATTCTCAGGCATTTGGAGACAGGAAACCTACACTCACTCCTAAAAAACGCTCTTGTTGCCAGCTTTTTGAAAGAAAAGACAAACAACATGGAAAACAGGTACTGATTCTCAAAAAAAAAAAAAAAAAAAACAGGTCAGTCTGAAAGTCCAGGTTTACCTTCAGTAGAAAATAGTAAGTAGAAAATGAACTGTTAGTTGCCTGAGCTAGGACATGGCTCACACATACAGTATGTTCTTGGAACATAGAAGTTGCCTCAGATTCATTAATACGCATATAAAAAAAGATGAAGTGTTACAAATCAGCTGGCTATAAAAACTATCTCAGAGATAGATCAACAGCCTGAAATTATCTGAAGAGTCACTTGACACCACATTTTTCACTTGTGTATTGCTTTGTTTAGCCCAGCCTAGGGTCCAGAATCTCAAGATTTTGGGTTTGTATTCATAAAGACTAGGATTCATCTCATCTGCCTTTGGATATATTAATGATCTTTATATTTGGAGTTAATTTTAATGATCTTACAAATGTCCTTTACATCTGATGAGGAGACATAAGCTCTTCCAGAGTTCTTTTTACTCTACTTAAATTGTAAATTTACCACTGAAGGTATCAACAACTATTTGTCAGCTACATTTCTAATTTGTAACGGACTTCCTAAAACTGGCCTTAAACATGGTTTTTGAGTGGATGTAAACAACATTTACCTGAAGATTAGCGACTTCAGTGACCTGAAAGTAATATGAAGAATTAAACAATTCTGTCTGCAAATTAATACCCAAAAGTAACGTGTAGAAGTAACCAGAAACAGCAGGTAGAAAGGATGATAATTGATTAAATTCTTGATAGTCAAATAAGGAACCGTCAATTGGTTGAGCCAGGCAATGTCCAGCTCAGGAAGGAGGTGATATAAATGAAATGCAGTAAAGCACGCTTCGGGGAATTTGTGCAAAAGCATCAGAACAACAGCCACTAAAAGTCCCTACTGTCTTGCAGAAGCGGAGGAGCATCAGGAAGGAAGTACCACAGCCTTGTCCTCTTTGTGGAGAGGAGGGAGCTGGCCTCTTCTCCCACGTGACAGGGGACAGGACTAGAGGGAATGGCCTGAAGCTCCGTCAGGGGAGGTTCAGGTTGGATATCAGAAAAAAATTCTTCACAGAAAGAGTCACTGGGCACTGGAACAGGCTGCCCAGGGAGGTGGTCGAGTCGCCCTCCCTGGAGGTGTTTAAGGAACGGGTGGATGAAGTGCTTAGGGACATGGTTTAGGGAGTGTTAGGAATGGTTGCACTCGATGATCCAATGGGTCCTTTCCAACCTGGTGATTCTGTGATTCTGTGATTCTCTTCACTTGGGATAGGGACAGAATATGTTATGCTCTGGTTTGGGCCAGTCCTCCCTAATGACCTGAGAAAAACAGGGTGCCCTTCCCCACCTCATGTTGGTGCATTGGAGCATAATCTCTCTGTCCTAACTGTGGTCATTAGAGTACTTGTAGGGTACATTGTTTCTCATTCAGGATAGAGATCTGAAATACCTCATCTGATGTCGGCTGAATCATACTCTGAAAGGGCTAACACCTCAGAGAATAAAGTCTTGTAAAAATGAGCTTTTGAATTTCACTTTTACAATGAACAAAACGACACTGAGTTGTGAAGGCTGTGCAGAGAAAGCATATGAAAGGTGCAGAAGTACATAGCAAGACAGAGGTGTCCTCTGTTCTCCAAGAAATGCATTAACCTAAGGTTATAAGGTTGCCAAATAGTGCTTCCTGTAGTCATCTTCTACCAAGAATATAGCACCTGGCACATCAGCTCATCTGTAATTTCTTCTGAAATTGTACTTAATAATAAGTTGATTACTTATTTCCTTCTCTTTTAAGAGATGTAGTTATTTTGGTAATGTAAAGTCTTCAGTGACTGAAGCACAGGAAGTTTACCACCGAAGTTTGAAGACAGTAAGGAAATGAGGAGTTATTCGAAACTGGTACAAACCAGACTTGATGGAATAAACAAATGTAGTGTTTTTTTTATAATTAGTCTTTGCTATTTGAGTATGTTTTAATGCAGGTTAATCCTGGAAGTGTTTTCATAGATATTTCAGACACACAGAAGTAAAAGAAGTCCTATCTGTTGTTGCTGGTTTGAGTTTTATCTTTTGGTGCCGCTTTGAGGTGTTTTGGTTTTTGTTTTTTTTGTTGTGGTTTGGGTATTTTTTAATGTTAGTTAGCAGTCATTTGAGTTTATCTATGAAGGCAGGATAATTTTATTTACTAAAGCTTTCAATCATATTTAATAGCAGTGAGGGGTAAAGGCTGTTTTTTCCAGCTTTTTACACATGTCCAATGTATCACAGAAACCTAGGAGATGGTTAAATATGAGCTGAAGAAGAAAATTCTGAACATGAGCTTAATAAAATGGTTTCAAGTTGGTGCTCCAGTGGATATTTATTATTTATACAAAAAGAACATTTTTGCGAAGGGAAACTGAGAAATATACCTCTAGCTCGGAACAACTAATATAAAGTGCAATTTCAGATAACTTTAAAATTACTTTATCTTTTTTTCTATATGTGATTGTCAATTTTCTTCTGGTAGTCATCTCATTATCTTATCTTTCTAATTACACCTGAATCCACTTTTTTTCCCATCACATTGGACTACAAATCTGCTAGCAGTAACTAAGCTCTCTTAAATTCCTTCCTCTTTTAACTTTGACTTTCAGGTAAGTTACTCCCTAAGGTCACAAGTTGGAAGTATTGCAACATTTATTCCTATCTAAGAGGAGAGAAATTAAATGGAGTTTGCCGGTCAGGGGACATCGTTTGTATTGCCTTGCAAGTCCCTAGTGGTTAATCACAATTTTGACCATTCCAATTCGTAAATTGTTGTACAGTGTTCAGTATATTGAGTTTATTTTGGAGAGAGATTGAAAAGAACACACCTACCTGGAGAATTTCTTTGGATTCTATAATCGTCTAAGTTCATGTTATCCATTTAAAAAGACGTTCATTTAAATATTAGTCTTTATGAATAGACAATAACATATGATTATTTTTATTAGATGTAGAATGGTACTGGACAAAAAATATACATAAAAAGTTCTGTGCAGAGATTTTGTTTCAGGTGGGGAATACATCTTCTCTAACACTCATGCAGTAAACACTATTTTGCTAGCATGACAGTCAAAGAAAGATTGGCAATAATTGTTATATATATATATAATATAATTGTTTCAAAATTATCCTTTTTGAAACCAGACTCCAGAATCAAAGTTGATATCAGCACTAGAAGGTGATGAAAACTCCTTCAATCTATAAATTCTACATTAAGATTGTCCTTAAAGTTGAATAGAACTAGAGAAATAGAAATGGATAAATAAATAAGTGAATTTAAAGCTTGCCTTTAATGGACATACATACGTTTGGAAGTATGAAAGCCATTTCCAGCATAGCTCTTGAAACCTTATGCTTCCTCCTCTTCCTGTACAGCTTTTTAGGAAAATTAAATACTCTTCAAGCTTTCCATATTCCACAGTCATTTAGAGTTTAATTCCTTGGCAAAAATACACATGTACTTTCCTTTTAAGTTCTTCCAGATTGCATTTTATTTTTCTGTGAACAGAACTATGGTCATGTCCTGTGCCTTTTCTTTGAGTGGCAATGTATTTTTTGCGAAGCTTCTAAAGGAAATGATTACCTATCTATGATTTTCTTTTCCTGAGCTCCAAATTTCTTGTTCTTTTTCATCCTGTTTATATTTGAACTTTGTTTGCCTCTGCATTGTCGTCTGAAAAATAGCTGAAAGAATTTAACGTCATACAGTCATTTAATTTCAGTCCTTCATAGCTTGGCAGTGAGTAGACATTGTTCCTGGTAATTGTTCAATAACCTCCCTGAAATGAATTTGACACTCACAAAGAATTTCTCAGAGTTGAAATATTCATTACACAATGTTTTTTAAGAAGTTAAATTAAAAGCCACATTTGGTTCTTACTTGTATTTTGGTTGGAAGGCTTAGTCACCATCTAAAGAAATTATAGGACAAAACACTGCTTTACTTCAGAATTTGCCATTCTAATTCAATCGTCTAGAAGCTTTGAAGTTTGGTTTGACAAGGCTGTTATTTTGTTTATGGTTAGGCAAATGGATTAGTCTGACAGTTCTTTTGAGGCTTGACATTCATGGAAAGATTGTTTTTGAACAGGGCCCTATAAGTATCCATATATAATCATTGAAACACAATAGCAAAAAAGCAGAGATCTGTTTGTGCTGCTGTATCTCTCATTTTTTACTAAATAAATGGCTTAAACTACTTATATACCATTGTTAAGGTTATCATAGAATCATAGAATCAGTAGCTTGTAAAAGACATTTTAGATCATCTAGTCCAACCATACTTGCCCACTATTAAATCATATCTATAAGCATTTCATCTACCCATCTTTTAAATACATCCAGGGATGATGACTCAACCACCTCCATAGGCAGTTTATTCCAGTGCTTGATATCCATTTCAGCGAAGAAATTTTTCCTAATGTCCAATCTGAACTGCCTGTGGAGCAAATTAAATCCATTCTCTCTCATCCTGTCACCTGTCACTTGGGAGAAGAGACCAACACTGACCTCTTCACAACCTCCTTTAAGCTAGTTGTAGACAGTGACAAGATCTCTCCTCAGCCTCCTCTTCTCTGGCTAAATAATCCCAGTTCCCTCAGCTGCACCTCAGAAGACTTGTTCTCCAGCCCCTTCACCAATTTTGTTGCTCTCCTCTGGACACTCCAGAACCCCAATGAGTTTCTCATAGTGAGGGCCCCAAAACTGAACACAGTATTTGAGATACAGCCTCACCAGTGCAGAGTACAGGGGACACAGAGAAGCACAGAGAAGTAAAATCACTCTTCCGGTCCTGCTGGCCACGCTGTTTCTGACAGAAGCCAGGATGCTGTTGGCCTTCTTGGCCACCTGGGCACACTGCTGGCTCATATTCAGCCAGCTGTCAAGAAACACCTTCAGGTCCTTCTCTGCCAGGCAGCTTTCCAGACACTCCTCCCCATGCCTGTAGTGCTGCACGGGGTTGTTGTGTCCCAAGTGCAGGACTCTGCACTTGGCCTTGTATAAGTTTATCCCATTGATCTCAGTACATTGATCCAGCCTGTTTAGGTTCTTTTGCAGAGCCTCCCTACCCTAAAGCAGATCAATGCTTTCTTCCAGCTTAGCATCAGCCACAAACTTACTAAGGATGCATTCAATCCCTTCATCCACGTCACTGATAAAGATATTGAACAGAACTGGACCCAGCACTGAGCCCTGGAGAACACCACTTGTGACCATCCTCCACGTGAATTTAACTCCATTTACTACAATCCTCTGGGCCTGGCCATGCATCACAGGGATGGACTGTCCAGGCCACTGGAAGCCAGTTTATCCAGATGAATCCTGTGAGAAAGTGTCAAAGGCTTTACTAAAGTCCAGGTATGCTATATCCACAGCCCTTCCCTCATGCATTAAGTGAGTCATAGGAGGTGATCAGGTTAGTTTGTCAGGACCTGCCTTTCATAAACCCACACTGGCTGGAACTGATCACCCAGTTTTGTGTTTGTGCTGTGTGATAGCACTCAAGATGACCTGCTTAATGACCTTCCATAGCACCAAGGTTAGATGGACAAGCCTGCAGTTTCCCTGATCCTCACTTCAGCCTTTCTTGTAAATGGGTGTAATATGTGCCAATATCCAATCAAATGGAATTTCCCCATTCAGCCAAGACTGCTGGTAGTTGATGGAAAGGGGTTTGGCAAACACTTCCACCCCCTCCCTTCTGGCCCTGTAGACTTGTGAATGTCTAATTGGCTGAGCAGGTATCTAACAATTTCCTCTTGATCAAGGGAGCTTTGTTCTGCTTTTCCTTCCTGTCGTCTTGCTCATGAGTACCCAGAGATCATCTCACCCTACTATTAAAGAATGAGGCAAAGAAGGCATTAAGTACCTCAGGCTTATCCTCATCCTTTGTCACTATTGTTCCTCCTGCATCCAGTAATGGTGGAGATTCTCCTTGTTTTATTGTTAATGTATTTGTAGAAAAAAAAATTATTATGTTTCACGGAAATGGCCAATCTAAGCTCTAGCTGGGCTTTAGCCCTTCTGATTTTCTCTCTGCATGATGTCACTTCTTTCATGTAGTCCTCCTGAGATGCCTGGCCTTTCTTCGAAAGCTCATATACTTTCCTCTCTTTTCTGAGATCCACCTAAAGCTCTCTGATTAACCACGCCATTTTTATTCCCTGCTGGCTCATTTTCCAGCACATTGGGACGGACTGCTCTTGCACAGCAGGATTTTCCTCTTAAAGAGCATCCAGCCTTCTTGGTCTTCCCTGACTTTAAGGACTGTCTCCCATGCAACTTTATCAATCAGCCTTCTGAACAGTCCAAAGTCTGTCCTCCGGAAGTGCAAGGTGTCCATTGTACTGATCCCCCTCCTTGCTTCTCCCAGGGCTGAGAATTCTGTTGTCTTGTGATCGCCGTGACTGAGAATTCTGTTGTCTTGTGATCGCTGTGACCCAGGTGTCCTCCAGCTGTCATATCTCCCACAAGGCTTTCTCTGTTCACAAGCAACAGGTCCAGTTGGGCACCTTCCCTAGTGGGCTCACTCACCATTTCTGTGAGGAAATTGTCTTCCACACACTTCAGAAACCTACTAGACTGTTTCCTTTCTGCTGTATTATACTTCCAGCAGACATATGGTAAGTTGAAGTCTCCCACAAGGACAAGGTCTAGGGATTGTGAGATAGTACTATAAAGAGAAAACTGTTTAAAAAACAATCACCTACAACTGCAGTTTAAAGAGTGGTGACAGATCAATGGGAATTAGTAGACTAGCACAAAATAAACAATGGATTTACTCCAAGGTGACTTGTATAGCAAAGAGATCCATACTAAGTGTTCCTGACAAAAGATCTTTCTATTGTTGGCAGCTGTGCTAGTGCATAAGCTTCTACAGTAATATTTTTGGTTAAATGAAAATACTTTTAAAACTTTTGCACCAACTCAATATAGAATTCTCCTTTCACAAGTTAATTTTTTGTTTCAGAAATATATATTTGTCCATAATCGACACGGTCATCAAGAACAGAGATAAAAAGTGATAATGCCTCAGCTAACGTTCTTTTTGATCTTTTGGATGAGTCATGCAAAGTGATTGGAAAAAAACTTCAACTAACCCCTACCATTTATGCAACAGAATACAAAGTATTTAAAATAGAAAAGATATTATTCTTGAAACCTGTATTCTGAAGTTTAGCATGACCATTCAGAGTGAACTCAGAACTTGCTAAAACCTCTCCCTCCTACCTACTAAATTTACGTTTTGACTCACTATGTAAACTTTGACACTTTTACAACTCTTCTGGCTTCCATTGTTACAGTGTGAAGATATCTTACACTCTTCCTTAAAAGACAAAATAGTTTCCAAGGGAGTGACAGCTAGCCATAGAAGGTAGAGAATTTCCTTACTGTGTAGAAGGGTTCCCTCTGATTTTGTCATCTCACTTTAAGGGTGTGAAAAAAAATAAAAATTAAATGAACGTGAGTTTCCTCCAAATGGAATTTAATTTCCATGCATTAGAACTACTCAATCACAAGAATCAGAGTATTGAAAGAAGATAAAAATAAAGCAATTTGCTAAAAAAATAAATACCATATTTCTGATTGAACTAAAAAGGTAATGAAGATGTAAATTTACCATAGGAATTGTAGAGTGGTATTAGAAGCTGATATCACTGATTCCTACCTATGATGTCTTATACAGTTTCCACACGTGAAAGAGGACTAAATTATTGTCTTTAAATAATTTATATATTCTCTTAAATGTTGAACATACAAAAGAAAGATTGACAACACTGACAACTATAGCAAGTGCTTTTAAATTAGGAGGTGGCAGTTCTTTTGGGATCTCACTAAGAAAGATATTGTCACTCAAATCTGCCCATCTGATTTATTGAGCAAAATAAGGTAATTACAGAAAACATTATAGCAATCAGGAAGGGACTTATCCAATGTTGCAACGATTGTGATTCTAAGCATCGGGGGGGATGTAAGATTTTTACTATTTCTATCCTTTACAATAATAAATTAGTTACTAGATTTGAGTACTAGTGCCTTTCTTACTGAGATTCCAAAGGAACCAACATCTCCTCAGTGAAAAATCTTCAGGAGTAGTTGGTAAAAGGAGAGTAAGAAATGTTTTTTGGTAAAGCAATGGCAGAGTAAAACCTGAGCTGATACCTGCTTGGCCTTGTACACAAGTGTGGATATGAGTAACACAGAGATTACTCCGGGTGTCTGCGTCAGTGATCTGGGGAAAACAGAAGGATTTATCATCTTTTTAGACCCTCTGTGACATTTTAAAGCATTTAGAAAAGCAGGCCATAGATGCAGGGGAAAGGCAGCAGGATTTGCAAAATCTATAGATGTTAACTTCCCTCTGGCAATTATGGGACACTATAATGTGACTATGTAAAGACACATGTGAACAGCAGATGCAAAAGTGCAATGAAAAATCCAGGTAGTGTACACATGGAGGAAGGGATACTTTACCCTGACTTCAGGAGATTCTGTTCCCAGCTAATTATAGGATGGAGATGTTTGGAAAATCTAGAGGATGTTCCAAAGAAGTTCCAACATAAAGAGGAGTAAACCAAAGGATGTGAGGATGGGAAATATCCCCCTGCCCCACTTTGGGTGATGACTAAGCCAAAAGGGTCATTTAAACACCTCTCAGTGTACGATCCCCCTGTGTGATTATACACAGATAGAGATCCAAGATTTGGTTGGTTTATATTTACAAAAATCAGGTGAGAGTCTGGGGCAGTGTCTGCTATGCATCTTGTATCCTCAAGGCCAGGATGGAAGGACAGCATGCATTTAGGCCCTGAAGAGCTACTGTGGTTGGGCACATTATCACAAAACTTTGTAATCGCACAACAGTTGAAAGGGGCTCAGGTGAGTGTTGCTTATTCTTTCTGGGACTGGCACCATTAGGACCAGAAGAGACAGGAGGATCCAGAGGACTTTAGGCTGTCAGTCTGACCACAACAGAATGACTAGGTGAGCAGCTGGAAGCTGCCAAGATCAACACATCACAATTGTGAATTCAGTCATAACTATATACATACTACATTGTTTTCTCTACCTGAAATATTATAGGCACTCATTAGGGAACTATAGCATCATGAAAATAATTGTATTGGAATGCATTAACCAAGGGGCTATTCAAAGCTAAGTCCACACTGTAAATGTGATTCCTGTCAGTGACTGGTGAATCTCTATTGTTAGCAAGATCCTGTGAGAGTACTAGTGAACTTGAAGCAGGTGAACTTCATCACAGACAGGAACTCTGTACAATGTGCCATCATCCATGAGGGAAAGGCTTATTTGAAGCTGCAAGAAACAGGATTCCCAACATCAGGCGGGATCTAAGATTATTTTAAGACTTTTCTTATAATTTCCTCCCTCTGCTCAGCAAATCAGTTAACCAGCTTTGGGTGTCAGTGTATAAGAACTGCACCTTTCTAGAATGCTCTAAGTGTATATAACATGTATTGATACAGCCTTAAAACTGGGAAAACTTAAGATGCTGAAAAGTCCAAGCTCTTAAGTTACTTATCTGTTGACCACCTAGTAGCATTGAGACAGCATTAAAATCTATGCTTTATGCTAAAATTGACTATGCTGATTTGTCATATCATTTTTGACATGGTAAGGACTGTCTTCTCTATTTCATCATAAATTCATAGAATTTTATGTGGAATAAATGCTCCATAGACAAACATAATTTCTATGTCATGCCATGGGAATTTTAATTCTTTTTTTTTTTTTCCAACCCTTTCCCCTATCCCAAATATTTTAATAAAAGCTGTCATTGTTATTTTTCTTTCATGCATGAAAACATCCATAATTGATTTCTCATGGTGAGTGGAGAATTTGTTGACTTACTGTCTATAAGGAAGCTTGAGAATTTCTCAGATGCACTCTCTGTTCTTCAAGTTAATGTAGGAGAACTGAAATGTACTTTCTAGTTGGTAAATGGGTAGATTGCCCGGAGATGTACTGCAGGCTACCACAATGAAAGAGGAAGGTTTTAATCCTTTGTGCATTATTTATGGCAATTTGTTTGCTGGCAACACTGCGATCTGCCATTACCAGAGCTGCTGATTTAGATAACCTGAAATGCCTGCACCTCTGTATCAGTGCCTTGAGGTGAGATGGCCCCTGAAAGAAGAGCAAGTAAAGTGAGCCAAATGCAAGACATTTTAAAAGCAAGAAATACAAGCATATAATTATGAAATAATGGAGCAAGCATCTAAAGTGGGTATTAAATTAAATAACTACACACTTTTTAGAAATATTTTTATCTTAAAATATTGCTTTCCTATGAATAATGATTGAATAAATAACTTTTATATCTTTTCTCTACAAAAAGAGTCAAAGAAACACGGGAAAATCTTTTAAAGTTTATCTTATCTTATATGCTATTTCTTCTTATGGTTCCAGATTTCAAGAGAGTTTCCTAAGTTTTGTGCTATCGTATAAATACATTATGAATTCTTTTTTATGTCAAATGTTTGTATGTATCAAATGTGTTTCCATGTTTTCTTATGACATTGCATCATATTAATTAAGAAAAACAAAAGCAACAAGTTTAGAATTGTTTCAAACTGATACTTAGATTATTTACTGAAAAGGAGGTTCATTAAAAAAATCTTAATAACACATAAGATAGGACTTTCTGTGTTCTACGTGAGAAACGACACCAAAACTTATCCAGAAAATGATATTGCTTCAGTGACATTAGCTTGCATTATTTTAAATACAGATTTGAATTGTAATGTCCCGGCTCAAATTCCAGAAAAAAAATGAATAACACATTATAGATTGTTTTTTCAGACTTAATTTTAAAAGTTGCTATATCTAAATCCCTCTCAGCTGCTTTTCGGACATATAGTCAGAACAGTTTTCAGCAGTGCAAGTAAGTCAAGTGTAGATAATGCTAAGAATTATGCCTGAATTAACAAGTGATAAATATTTTGAATTGTTTCAGTTCTGTAAAAACCCCTATGAATTTTATTGCATTTGTCCCTTTATCTCCCTACTGGTAGAAAAGAAAACAAAAAAAAAAAAAAACCCTTGGCTCTGCTGGTTCTTAGTTCATACAAACAATGTGGCATGCTTCATTTTGGTGCAGAAATATTTCTAATTTCTTGAAATTGAGTTGAACTCTCTTTAGTTTTCACATCTGATTTATTTTCATACAATGAACAACTTTCCATTTTAGTCTGTAGCTCTATTTTAAAAAATACTATGAGTTTTTAAGTAAAACAGTTTCAGAGAATATAATTTAAATTTTCTCTGTTCTTAAGCTGCTTAGTCGTGTTTGCTGAGATGTATTGTTATATAGGAATAACTTCTCAAGCACTTCTTGTTTTGTTTCCCATTTCTTATAAAGCAGAACTCATAAATGGTTCTCTTACCTCATTATCACTCTTACCTTTTGTGCTATATATTCAAATTCAATAAAAACCACAACAAAATAAAATGAAAAGCATTTTATTTCTGTTTCTGCTAGGACTCTTGCTAATTACAATGTGAATAAACTATATTTGTTGATATAGGGAGAATTTGGAAGTTAAAGCAACAAATACTGCTGAATGAAAAGTAAAACAGTAGGTTTCCAAATTTACAAATAGATCAAGTGTGGGTCTCTTCTTTCTTTTTTTCCTTTTCTTTGAAGAGCTCACCACAGCAAGAGACCGATTTAATAACTCCTTGGACTTCTGATAAATTTGGGCTGTGTACATAAATAATAGCAGTAAATATAAGAAATTAGTAAAATAATAATTGCAAGAGAAATGTTCTGATAAATTGAAAGATGCAGCTTGTATAATGAAAAAATATGACAGTCTATAAATTAAAACAATCTTGCTTGTCTTAGCTGTTTTCGTTTTGGAAACAGTCTTTTATGATGGTGGCACACTGCATAAATCTTATGCACAACTGTCTCCTAGATACTGAGTTATTCTCTGAGGGAATGATGGTCTGTCTAGGTCATTGTAGAACTCGATTAGCTGAACAGTTCTGGGAATTCCATATTTTCTCCACTTCAGGATATTATCTCTGAACTACAATTTATTTCTTTTACTGTTGATCCATTGTCACTTAAAATTGCTAATTTATCAAAAAACAATATAAAAAGTAAATTACAGAAAAAAATCAGAAGCTACTTAAGACTTTTACATAAGTACAAATTAGAGTCTTTGCTTGTATATCTTAGAAGAAGTATAGTAAGGACTATTTCAGCACAGAAGACAGTATAACTGTTCTGCAGTCATTGTCTTATCAGGTTAGAAATTTATTCTCCAATTTCAATTTCAGATTATTTGTTAACATTTCAGAGACTTACAATAAAATTTTTAGATATTTGCCAGTTCAAAGACAATATCCCAGACAAAATTATACTAAATTCTTATTTTGACTACTTCTTCTGAGATGGCAACAGGCAAAGATGTTAAGAAGAAACATTTTACAGTAGATTAATGCTTTCCTTTTAGTTATCAAACTTCAATCACATTTCATTTTGCCCCCAAAATAAAATCCCCTAAAAACTAGAAACCCACAAAAACCCCAAAACACATATTCCATTCTTGTAATTACCTATTCCAATGATATGTCACATTTTAGCTTCTTTTCCTGCAATCAAAATTAGCATACTTGCATTTATTTTGAGAGTGCACTGCCTGCAAGAGACAGAGGTACAAGAAGGTTCCAGGAATGATACTTTGCATAGTCTGGGCTGATTCTTTCTCTTACAAGTTTTTACCCAACTGAAAGTCTTGGCTATGTCTATGTCATATCTAAGTTTAGTATTTGGAACTCACTAAGAAATTCCTTTTTTGGGGACCTCTAGAATCTAAATCTATATCTATACTAACAAGCTAAGCAATCGACATGCCGTTAGCTTTCTCAAGGCCAAGCAGCATGCTACAATTTGTCTACACATGTCAAAAGTGCACTGTTACCTCCAGTAAAAGAGCCTAATCAGGAAACTCTTTCTGGTAGACAATGTCGCCAAATCAATGTCTTAACATTATCTGAGAGTGATAGTTGGCATGAGCCAAAATTAAAATTGATAAAATAAACAGTTATGAGCTAATGCTTAAACCTGATTTTAGCCCTAATGAGTAAATTATATACGTATCCGGTAACCACTCATGGAATGGCTTCATGACACTTTGAATCTTTGCAACTTCTTGTTGTCTGTCTTGGTCAACTACTCAGACTAAGTAAAAAATCCATAATTAATTAAGAATTGATCCATAATTAGTTAGGTTATGTAATTTTTTTTCCTTTAATAATCTTCCATTATATTTAATCATCAAACAGATTTGTTCATCATGTTTTCCTTATCATAATTATATATCCCCACATATAAACTGTGATTTTAAAGATAATAATTTTAATTAAAATTGCCCTTTATCCTGGTTTAAGCTAAATCAGAATGAATTTTCTAACTTTTCAGCTAAGTCTTGTCTAAGTAACTTCATTTTCTGAAAGTTTTTCAGAAAGCGTCTGTCTCTAGAAACGATAATGCTTAAAATTTATTATTATCACAAAAGTTACAGGGCAGTGGTATGCAGAAAGGCCATTGCTTATACTTGTTTCCACAGGGACTAAGGTTATCTTCAGGTTGCTGGAATCCTATGGAATTAAAGGGGCTTAAAAGTATGACATCTGCAGGGTGAGGCAGGCAGGACAGGTGGCCCAAAACCAACCAAAGGTGTATTCCATTCCATATATGTCATACTCAGTATAAACCTAATGAATCAAAACGGTCCAACCTTCTTCTTCAATGGTTGGTATGCAGTAAAACCAGTCCTTCTGCCCTGTGACCCTGGACTTGCATGTTCCTGAATCCAGTTCCTGAGTCAAAATCCTGCCTGCTGCTGAGTCCAGTCCAGGACCTTTTCCAATGTCTGCTCTGCAACATCAGTAGTGACATATAGTCATCGGCAGGAGACTGATTTTTGAAACTTGTACTTATTTTATTACTTTTTAATTATTTTCCTTTTTATTATTATATTTCATTAAAACTGCTTTAGTTTTAGTTTCCAGCCTACAGGACTCTGTAGTTTCCCTTTTCCCTTTCCCTGGTGGAGGGGTGGGGTTTGCCAACAAGTGTTCATGTTCAGCTGCCAACCAAGCCAGGAAGGGAGTTAAACCCTGAAAATCTTGCTATGCAGATCAAAGTAAAAAATCCTTAAGTAATTTTTATGAGCTGTAACACAATTATATCTGTAGCAGAGAATGTGAATAGCCATCCAAAACATACTTCTGTTAAAATTATCTCAGATTTTAAAGAAGTAGTATTCAGAATTTATCAACACCATTTATATGCTTAATGCTTTGGAGAATATTTGAATTTAATAGACTGACCATTGCATTTGAAATTATGTATTTGAATAATGAGACAGCCACAAAGAAAGAGTAGGCTCAACCTATAACCATCTCTCTTGAATATTGTCAAAGTATTTGTATGCATTGACTCTTTCCTGCATATGTTCATGTCTATATGATATTAGAATTTAGAACAGTATAATCCTGTTTCTTATAGATATTCCCTTGTTGTTTACCCAAAGGCACAAAATACAGTTGATAAGAAAAAGGCCATGTTTTCTGAGAGATGTCTTCCACTTTTGCATATAAGTTGTCCTAGTAGAAAAAAAAACCCTAGTACTACTGATAAAGGAAGATGAAACTAGCTGTCATTCACTGAACGTTCAGAATAGATTGTCCTTTTCTCCCGAATACTGGTAGCCAATTACTGACTTCTTTCACCTCTTCCACAGAATTTTAGTAGAACTTTCGCTGATTTTTTTCAGTTTTCAGAATTATTTGAGGGCTTTTAACATCATCATGCTTTGTCATTATTACTTACACTTCTCACCTTCTAGGTCCCTACAATACAGCTTAATTTATAATGTTCCAGTTTAGTTTTTTTAATCTTTTCTACCTGTGTATGGCTTACAGCAATGGAAAAAAAAAAAAGTCATAAGAAAAGAGAAACAAAAAGAGGCAATGTTTTCTCTCAAGAACTTCATGAAGCTGAGTAAGGAGAAGCGCACCAGGACAGAGTCAACTCCATGAACCAATACATGCTGGAGACCATCCAGCTGGAAAGCCACATGGCAGAAGAGGGTATGGCAGTCCCAGTGGACACAAAGTTGAATGTGAGCAAGCAATGTGCCCTTGCCACAAAGAAGACTGATGGTAACCTTGGCTGCATTATAGAAAGTATTGCCAGCAGTTTGAGGGAGGTGAACCTTCCCCTTTTATTCAGAACTGATGAACCCATGCTTGTGGGATTGTTTCCAGTTCTGGGCTGCTCAGCACAGAAGAGACATGGACATACTGGAAATATTCAAAAGTCATTTGTACATAGTGCTGGGTAATTGGTTTTACGAAGCCCTTCTTGAACAAGGGGTTTTAACCTGATGATCTCTAAAGGTCCCTTTCAACCTCAACCATTGTATGAAACTGAAGAAACTTACTGGGTAAAAGAATGCAGAAGATTATGAATAAAAAGTATTTGTGAAATGATAAAAGAGTAAAATTCTAAATGGTCAGTTATCTTTCCTATAAATCTAGTTATCCACACAAAAAAAAATCAGAAGATGTAATTGCATCAGTGTGAGAATCCAATGAGGATACTATTCCAGGAGGAAAGGAGAGATATCTTTCCAGCATTACAATAGAAAATGAGCTTAAGGAAAAAAAGGAAACCTTGTATATGCTGAAAGCTTTGAAAAAGAAAACTCGCTAGCAATGCAGTTGTGAAAAAGGTTTAAAGTTCAACACATTCATGCAGGCTGTTTTGGTAAAAGAGTAAAACTATTAATACGAGACATACTTGCACTACTAATCGTGCCACACTTTTCTTCTTGTAATAGGAAACTTCTTGTCATAGATTTGGGCAATAGTGTATTCACTACTGATTAAACTTTTGAAAACAAAAGAGTAGGCAGCTTATGACTGTTTACCAGAAACCACAGTGATATGAAACTGAAGTAACCTTTGTGTTTTGAGGGAGAGATTATACTTCAAATATTCAAGGTCTATCAAATATCCTGACCGATAAAGTCAGTGGGAGACTTGCTGTTGACTTCAATATTCATTAATACAAGACATTGGTAAAGAACAGAAACATTAAGCTGCAGCACCCACAAAGACTAATTTGAATATAGGCTATGCTTTTTACTCCCAGTGCTATACTTTTCTTCATCTCAACAAAACCACTATACTCAGAGAAATATTCAAGTCAGTAACTGTGTATTACTGTAAATAAGTACTTTGCAATCTGTCCTTTATAAATAGCTAAAAGACAGCCTGATTAATCAAAATCACATGCTATGAAATTTCAGACTGTTTTCCTGAATATAACTACAGATATTTCAGATTTAAAGGAAAAACTGTGGGGGGAATGGGAACCAATAATGAAATACCACTTTTTTATTATTGTTTCCAGAACAAACAGTCTATGTAAAAGAAGGGGTTGTGTTAGAAAAGCACGTAAATTAGACACAGTACTGAATGTGAGGTACCAGTTATTGTACTAAGCAATGCTCAGACTGCACAACTATTTCAGATACATGAATCATTTGTTTATCTCCAGATAATTGTCTTTCAAGGTAATTTTTGAAAGAAATTCTGACATGATAGAAATAAATAATCTAATTTGTACTGAAATGACACTATAGAAATAATTATCTGTATGTTTAAAAGCGATATTGGTACAAGTATGCATACACCAGCTTTAAAAAAAAAGTAATATATAAGTATATCTATTAAAAATGAATCTATAATATTTTTCTAGATACAGTAACCTGCACTGTAATTTGATCATCTTATCTGTTTTTCAAGTTAGAATAATTAACAGTGATGCCAAGAATAAAAAAAAAGTGGTACTTCATGGTGTTTGTCCTATTGACTAACACAATATTTCATTCTCATACAATCTTGACAGAGGCATATGCCTTTGTTATTATCCTCCTAACTTCCTTAGGCTAAGTATTCTCTCCATCTTTCATAATCAAATGGATTGTAAATGCAGATTCAACAGAATATTCCTAGGAGTGTCAGAAAAAAATATTTTATGCTTAAGCTAAATATGTATTATCTAACAAAATAAAGGAAAGCACATACATGAAATTAGTCACTTAATAACGCATTGTCACTTCAATTTATAGTGATATAATTACAATGATATATAGGAATTCACTATAATTACACTTCCATGGAGACAGATTAGAGATGGGAAAAGATTTATAAGGTAAACTAGTCAGTTCTTTTGTGATATTATATCAGAAGCATTTTGTCCAGTCTCACTTAAACTGACAACTGTTGCAAAATTTCTGTACTAGAGAATTTATTTCATTGTTCAATAGACTAATAAAATGTAGTTGTGTTGGAAACTTTACCTTACTGTTGATTTTTTTTTCACTGTTTATTTTTATCCCCTTTTCTTAATTGTGCCTCAAGGATCTGCTTTGAGAATGTAAGCACTTTCTAAAAGCATATACTGTAAATATTTGCTCCAGTCAAGTTTGTAATGTGTTATTTTTAAGGTCAGGTATTCAAACAAACCAAAAAATTCCCAACATCCATAGAAAGGTCGTATTGAGGGTAATGAACGAAAAGTACTTGCTGAAATGCCTTTGCATTTATAAAAATAAAGATCTAACCGAATGGCCCAGAAGTGCTAAATATTTTAGTTTTAGGAGTTGTTTGCATAAAAATTTTCATGCTTTTTTCAATATATGAAAAAATATTGCATAGCTTGAGTTCTATAGGTCAGTTCAAGTGTCTCAGTTTAGAACACCTAGCATCATTTGAGAAGACCTATGTTATTATGCTTTATCTGCTAGTACTAACACGGCCAAGTCTCCTGTGAATACTTTACAACTACTAGCCGTTCCAGACCAAGATGCTGTAGGGATTCTCATGGTATTAAGTATCTATGTGTGTGATGACTAAACTATAGACATGATTTTCAAATATTAAAATTAATTCAAGTTTAGAATACCAAACACTGTTGAAAGTCAGTGTTGTAGATCTGTTTGTGTAGGAGTTTAAGCATAGTTGTAACAAAATACTAATATTATCATCTTTAAAACAGCCCTTAATATGATCATCTTTTCACTAATTTTGTTCATTAATGCTTCAATCAGTGCAGAATTACATGTTTTCCCCTTACTGCTAGAAAATATGTTTTAACTAGTAAATAGTTGTCAGATTTTACACACAATGCTAACCCTACAATATCAGAAAGCAGATACAATTTTAAAGGCACGATAGGGTTTGATGGACAATGCTTTCAATGGGAATCTGATGTTTTGGACTTTTTATTATCCCTATAGGTAACTTAACTTCCTACAAATACACTGATATCAGAGTGAATAATCTGTGTATCTACACAAAAATTATGTATCTGAAACAATTGGTAGAGAAGTGTGTAACTGCTACCATTAGTCTTTACAGGAGAAGCTGGTTACAGTTAATGATAGCCAAAGCGCTACTTCTTACTTTGAATAGAAGTCCACGAATGTCAGTAGGCATCACTAGGCCTTGGAACAGGAGTAAAGATAGAAATAAATTTTAATGAAAATCCTAGAAATATAACTACTTAACTGTGACTCTTAGACTGATCTGAGACACTGGATACCATTTAATGGATATCTCTCTTTGCTGCCTTGAAATGAAGTCAAATAATTATTTGTAATAAGTTCAAAAATAAAAACAAGGTTTTATAATGTTAAACTTGCAGTATAAATTATTATAATAGTCTTCTAAGATAATATG
This sequence comes from Cuculus canorus, assembly GCF_017976375.1. Taxonomy (NCBI): domain Eukaryota; kingdom Metazoa; phylum Chordata; class Aves; order Cuculiformes; family Cuculidae; genus Cuculus; species Cuculus canorus. The sequence continues at coordinate 38,079,494 of NC_071401.1, forward strand.
CTATACACAAATTCATTGTTCATATAGGACTATTTCCATAAGCAAAGTAAAGACACAATTAATTTTAATATATAAATATTTATAGATAGAAGCAAAATTCTTACATGATTGGAGGAAGAAAATAAATAACCATTAGCAACTACTCAGTTTATTTTCAGCTTTTAATTCAGATGTGTGTTAGCCTACCTACACAGATGCCAGAAAATATCCAAATTCCTTTTGTATGTAGTGAAGGTGTATATGTCTTGAAAGACTCCGAAGAGAGATGTTGCTCAGTCATTTTAGTAAATTATCTTCAACTGCCATGTCAGAGAAATGTATTTATCCCAAATTTTAGCCTCACCACATGAACGTGCCTCTCTGTCCCTAAACTATAAATGGAAGCTGGACAAATGAGCTTTTAGGTTGAAGGACAGGAATATAATTGGACAAGGAGATCACTCTGAGCTATATGAATATTAGATTCAGATTTTTAAAAAGTGCAAGATCTTTTCTAGATTTTTTTTTTTGAAGTGTTACTTTTGGATCAATATATTGTAAAATACAACTGACTGAAGATATCATTTTGAACTAGACAGTATTTTATGATCATACATGCAGTTTTAATAGCACAATGCAAATTAGGTCAAAGAAAAGTAATCAAATGTTTGAATTTTTAAATATGTTTACTTTATCTGTATCCACATAATTATTTATTTGTTTATTTCCTCTATATAACAAAGCAAATAGGTTTAATCAAATGTATCTTTGAATATTTAATACATACAATAAAATCATCATCTATTATCCGGCATTTTACACAAGAGTTGTGATTGAATGCATATAGTACATCAATTTTCAATAATTATAGATGTAGCTCTCATCCAAACAGTAGAGTAAAATGAAAGACACAGGGCATGGGTGGGATGAATCTGTTCAAGAGTGCTGTTGCATAAGTGTTTTGCCAAACACAAATAAAAGGTTAAAAAAACCCCAACCAAACAAAGAAACAAAAAAACCCTCAGAACAGAGCAAATAAGAACCAGAAGAAAAAAATGCTGCCAGAAAATGATAAATAAAACAAGCCATAGGCAATAATGCTACCTTAGTTTATTACTTCTTTGTCCTTCTGGTAAAACGGGAGCTCTTTTTTCTGGAACTGTTGTTACTGGAAGTAAAACTTGAGTCATAAATTAGTCCCAGCATTTAATCTGGCAACTTAATTTGGCATCTGTTGTAAGTACTGCATCCCTTCGGTGTCACATAAATAATAACTGCAAGCACCTTTTCTAACAAACTCCATCCCTATTTTCCTTTGCTGCATAGGTTAACAGCTATTTGAATTGAAGTTAATTTCTTCAGCTACATAGCCAACCCAGCCTCTTCATGTCACTGTACCATATGAAATTCTCAGAGCGGTAATTATTTTATTTCACCCCTTCACAGACTTATCACACATTTTTGAAGACTGAGATGAATCTGTGCCTGCATTTTCAATTCTGTTTAATTGAACTATTGACTCTGTTGGGTTTACCATTCTTAAATTCCCTCTATCTATGGGCTATCAGCATTTTTTATGTTAACATGTAGTTTGAGATTTGACATCTTATTTCTAATTTATTTGTAATTGATTGTTCTTCATTTGCTTGTTTGATGATTTTCTTAATTAAGACATATTTTTTGTATTTTGGAATAGTCATAGACATTTAAACAAGGTTATCGCATTGTAACAGCAGTTACATACTGACGCCATTCAGATTTACATTTTGTTTCTAAGACGAATATCAATTTTGTTGTTGCAGGAGTGGGTCTTATTTACTGTGCATGAAACTATGAACACAACAATATTTTTCTGGGTAAATTCAGGTTTTTAGGAATTGGTATTTTTGACTCCTCAATAACTTAAAAGTGTTTTTACTATGGGTTAAGCGTATACATTTTTTTCTTGGAAGTCATAAAATCAGAGTGAAAAAGATTGACAGAAAAAAAGATGCCCTTTTAACTTCATTCCAAACTTGGCTATAGCTGTATCAGGGGGTTTCTCACCATTTTTCATAATAATGATAAGATTATTCCAGTGTTTTCCGTAACACTTAGCATCCAACACAGTTCAGTTATAGTTTTCTCGCCTTGAGAATCTGCTGCTGAAATATTCTGTTGGCCAATGTGCTTGACAAATCGTTTTGGCTGAACTTTGTCTGCAAAGGAAACAGCTGTTCAATTACTGACAATTACAAAAAAAGAACCCAAGTAATCCACAAATCACTATACTGTTTGCTTTTAGCTCTTTGGTGACAATGGTACTTGCCTAAGCAGTGAAAATCTTTCTTCCCAAGACATTGCATCTTGTAGAGGAGCATATAAACAAAGACTGTGCATCCACTTCAAATATGTGTGAGGACATAATAGATTATGGCAATGCTATTTATACATCATTCAGCCACATGCTGTCAAATGATTTTCCCATGATCTGGTTTGAATGGTCTAAGTATAGACAAAGATTTTCAAAGTGCGTGTAAAGTGCGCCATGACGAATTACATTCACAGATGTATTTGCACGTACATGTTGAAAATTAAATCACAATACTTCTCCATGTAAATGCTTCTCCTTTGTGCTAAATCTTAATTTCTCTAACCTTACCAAGGCTCAACTTAAAAAAATTGTGAAATAATCCCTATGAACAATCTGATCTAGTGGAAGGTATCTCTGTCCATGGCAGGGCGGGAAGAACTAGATGAACTCTAAGGCCCCTTCCAACTCAAACTATTCTATGATTCTATGATTGTGTCAAAGTTAAAACAATAATAATGCACTCTATTGTTTTCCTGTTATATGACAACTACAGTTTCATGAAAAATTGTTTTTTCTTACTTATTAGTGTTAGTAGCTTTAAACATGAAGCCAGATAAAATAATGCTCTCTTTTCTGTTTCTCCTGTTGGAAAGATTAATGGACAAAAGTACACATGCATGCTTTATGCAAATATTCCCAATATACATATGACTAGTAAGCATTATATTTCTATTTTTCACCTACGTATAGTCCTGTATTGACCTTTCATCAATCAAAAAGTCAGCTCAAAGAAACCCTAAAATGTCTCCAAAGAAAAAGATTTTTCTTCTCCTAAAATCATGTGTCCTTTTTTTCACTTTCTGTCCTTCAGTACAATTTATGCTTGTTATTTCCAGTTATGACTTCTGAGACGAGTTTTCTAGATAAACAACAGCAAAAAAAAACCAAAAAACAACTAAACAGAACCCCCAGAATTAGTTGTTTCCCAAAAATCAAAACTGCAGCTTGTCCGTCAAAGCAGAGGTTAATTTACCAAACCAGATATGAGATCTGAGCAGCCAATACCATCATTACTCAAATAATTAGCCTATTGATTAGCAGCTCTCTAGATCAGATCACCAGTGTGTCCTTGATACTAGGGTCACAGCATTCCTTCCTTTTAAGTTCATTCTGTCTTCCCTTCAGAGAATCCAGATTTTAGCACAAGCTTCTTTGTTTATAACTTTTACTATGTGGTTTTCGACACTAATTCCCTTTTCTAATGTGTTAATGCTGCATTCAGATCTTTTTTTTTTTTTATTGTATTATTAAGAATCTGACCACGTAAATTAAGCAACAAAAGAAAATAATAAAATGCCTTATTTGACATTCTGACCACCCAACCTCCTTCCCCATTTACTTATGTGTGATTTTTCTCTAAGTTCATTTACTGTAAAATTTTCAGTTGCTGTGATGGATATTTATGTCAGTAAAACCAAGATTTGAGCCTAGATCTTACTTACATTGATTAAAAGTGCTGGTTGTTTCTTCACCTTCAAGGCATAAATATTTCTCAAAAAAAACCAGCCAAGACATCTGTGATCTCTAAGTCTTGAAAGATAAAGAAAAGAAAAAAAAAAAACTTTTCCCTCTCAAGGATCCAGATTTTCTCAGCACAAAATATAGGACCTCCCTAGAGATTTTTTTACAGCTGGTTATATGTTAACTTTTCCTCTCTCCTTAATTTCTTTGTGTTTCAAACTACTTCTATTTCAAACTTTCCTCTACCCAAGAAGATAATCACACTCTCTCTCTAATTTCTCTTTCTCTTTGCTTTGATTTCCTCTCTTGTCCTCTCATCTATTTTCTACGTAAATTGTCTTTTCTTTCAAAGATTGCCTAACATAACTCCAAGCTATTGTTAACACCTTGTATTTAAGTTTTAAATTTACTGCATCTATTTCACACCTTAAGAAGCGTTTGCATGTCAAAAAGTGTGGCTGGCATTTCCCCAGACCATTTGCCAATTAGCCCAATAAGAAGATATTGCCTTTAATGACAGTTTTTCTTTCCTTCCAATAAAAACACTTGCATTGAAAAACACATAAGGAAAAATAGGATACTATAGTTATCACATATGTTATTTATGCATACATTTCTGATTAAATATCTATCTAGTGCTAAACAGGAGCATCAATTCTTTTTTTGTTTTGCAAATATGATGGGTTGCTCGGTATTTGAGATGGAAGAAGAGAGATAGTTCTTCTAATAAATAGTTAGCTCAATATTGAAGTAATATTTATGTAAAATATTTAACCTTTCTGAACAAAAAGCTAAGATCTTTCAAGTGGCCTGCTCAATAATTTATTTATGACATAATAATTTAAGTCAATAAGCATAAATACAGTAAGAGAATTATCTTTCAGGAAAGCTTGCATAGCCCAGGAAGCACATAGATACTACAATTCAATGAAGGACTCAAATTCATTCCCTAGGTCAATACCAAGATGCTCTGTTGATATCGTAAAGACATTACCTGAACATGCAGAAATTTAAGTGTCTAAACATGTAACCAACACACAAATAGAGAAGGCAAATCTTACAGATTTTTGTTATAAAGCCTCCCAGGCTATTTAATTATTTAAATAAATCTTGAGACAATTCTGTTAACATGAGTCCTAGGAATACTTTTTTTTGTCTTTCTCATTTTAATGACAGCCTCAAAAGTAACGAAAATCTGTTACAAGTCATTGATTATTTGTAATTTTTCATTATTATTATTATTAGATTATTTGTAATTTTTCATTATTATTATTATTATTAAATCTTTTTATTTTCCTGATAACACATTTATCTCAATATAAACTATTAGGTATTTAAATGAGAATCACTGAAGAAGTAATGAATCTTCACCTAAATTTCCTATTTTTCTTCAGGCAACTCTTTGAACTATAGACTGAGTCAAGGTTAAACTTCTAAGAAGTTTTCCTGTTTTTGTTTTTTTTTAAATTCTATATTTATTCCTTACTACTCAGTTCTGCTATAACCAAGCAATTATATGATGCTAGTATGTAAAATCAGATCTTACTGTTAACGTTGCTAATGGTTCTCTGCACCATAAAATATCCTCTTTGTTAAAAAATCCTTGTGTCTGTGTGTTTCTGTACATATTTTAGTGGCTATTAGCAATGATAATAAAAAATACAAGTTGCCCTGGAAAGGTGGTAGTCTCCATTACTGGAGGTCATGAGGAAAATCTAGGCAAATATCTTGTAAATAAATGCTTATTATATAATGAGTTGGAGTATTTCCTAAGACCCCTTCTGACTCCATGATTTTGCATACTCATCCTTGTGGAAAAATAAAAGACACTACTTCTAAACCCTTCATTCAGTTATCCTTAAGGATCCTGACACACAGGTTCCTTGTTCATTCATTTCTGGATTGATTTTAATTTCCTTTTAAATCAGTAAAAATAGGCTTTTTGACCTCTGTATGCTTTTTCTCAAGCCATTTTCAAAATACACTAAAAAGTGATGAGAGACAATGATCTAAGAGAATTCAGATAAAGAAATTATGTGAACTACAGTAAATCTGAAGTCTTCCATAAAGTATGCATTTTTACATGCTGGAATGGATATAGGCATTCGAAATATGCATTCAAACAAAAACACAGAGCAAATTCAGTAAGTGGAAAAATACACAAAATTTAAGTTAGAAAACGCTTATGTTGTGGTTTGAGCTAAATTAGAGTCAGTTTTGTGACTAATTCAGTTGCTGTAATTAACTTTATTCTCTGAAAACTAACTGCCTGTTTTTGAGGCAGCATTCTTCTCCAAAAGTGATAACACAGGGCATTGGTATGCAAAAAGGCCTAAGCTTATAGTTAACCAAGGTCGTTATCAAGCTGGTAGAAAAGAGGGCTGCACCTGGAGGAAGGGTGAATAGGGCAGATGACCTTAAACTGACCAAGAGAGTATTCCATCCCATGTACATCACACTCAGTATGAACTTGAGAGATCACAAGAGTCTTGCTCTCTTCTGTGATGGTTGATGTTCAGTGAGCACTTCATCTGTCTGGTTGTTCCTGATCCCAGATCTGTGAGTTCTTGAATCCACTTCCTGAGTCCAGCTCCATCCTAGCTGTGGACCAATTCCCTTGTATCCACTCTGCAGCATTTGCGGTGACTTATAGTCATTGAATGGTGGAGTGGGGGGAGATTTCTGATACGTTTGTATATACTTTATTACTTTCTAATAATTTACATTATTGTTATTATTATCACTTCATTAAAATTGTAGTTTTAGTTTTCAACCCATAAGCCTTTTTCCTCTCATTTCCCTCTCTCCTTTCCCCTCGGCGCTCAGGGTGGAAGGGATTTTAGAAGCTCAGCTCCATGGTTTTAGCTGCCAAAATTTGGCTGGCTAGGGTTAAACTGTGACAGTTTTGTTTTGCGGAATCAAACTCTATAACCCAAAATAAGTTATAAAGCAGAGTTTTCAAACTCCTGAACCAAATGCAGCAGCTTTCTGCATTCCAGTGCCCACTTATCAGTAAACTGCTGCTAGCTGGCTCCTTCATTATCAACTTCCAAGGTCTTCAAGGTGAACAACGCCAAGCTCTAACGAACGCTCCCAGCCCCCCTTGTCAGCTTTTGCGCATCAGTTTAGGATAAAAAAAAAAATAGATTCTCAAAAACTTAAATAGGATTTCAAGGTAATTTGCATCTAAATTCAAAATTATAGTCCTTAAATTGCAGTTTCAAATTTCATGAGGCAATTCTTGTGCTCCATAAACACTATTTCTTCTTATGCCTGGAGATGAACCTCTACAAACGCCATACTTGACCCCTCTAATTTTTAAGTTTCCTTTACACCTCAGTATTGTGTTGCCAATTACTTATCTACATTCATGAAGGCACTTGTCCTGAGGAACAGTCATGGCCTTGGGACCTACTACAGGGTGAATTGGCCATGATTAAATTTCATAGCTTGCAATAAAACTCTTGAAGCCATCCTTTATTCTGAAAAGTACTTTTTTTAATATGTATATATGAGATGTGAATGGGGGTTAGGGGAGGATACTGTTAGAAGATCTTTAAAATTGTTAGAAGAGTGCTTTTAAATGCATTTAGGACGTGTGAGATCTGACACAACAGAAAAAAAATGAGACTAACTCTGGAACAGTGGGAGGGAAGTACAAAGAGATGGTTATAGAACATGTTATAGATGGTTATAGAACCTGTCACAGTGAGACAAAGCTCAACTCCATTGCTTCACTCACTATGAGAGGATGCAAGTTTAAACATAAAGGTGTTCTTACCCTTAGTTGGAAAATGTTAATGTGCAAGAGCGAACAGTGCTAACATCAAGTTTTTTGTGAAACAAGAAGTCTGTGATGGAAATCTTTCAATTATTGACTGCGATTTGCAGTGGAGAGATCTCAAAGGTCAAGACAGTGCTCAAAGGAACAAGGTGTTTTTTTGTAGATGTGAAAGCCAAAACAATAGGAATTCTTAACAGCCTTTCAGAAAATGAGCTATGGAATTACTTTGAACATTGGCAGTATCGTATGCAGATGTGTGTGAACACAAAAGGAAACTAATTTGAAGGTGATCGTAGTTGATTTTCTTAATTTGTTAAATAAAAAGAGTTGCAGGAACAGACAGGGTTTTTTTGCATTGACCTCGTGTGTCTCATGTCCTTAGCTTGACCTCTTTGGCATGAGATCATGTCAATGTGTTGCGTGCCGGCAATAGGTACTACGTCAAAGTCCACTATGACAACATCAGAGTAGTCTGTAGGATAAAAGATCCAAATTTATCCATCCTGCCTGTAAGCAATCTCTAAAATGAAGTACCCTGAAGAGCTGTACCTAATTTGTTTTCTGTGTGGGAAGCGTCAGTCCAGACAAGGTCTAAGCAGTATAGTGACTTATGTATGATATATGCAGCCGAGGACAAGTAAAGGACAGGCAAAATGACTTTGAATACTTCATATGTCTCTAAAAACATGAACATGAAAAACACTGAAGAGCTGAAGTGATATAATTAATCAAAGAAACCTATTTATTACTTAGGTTCTTCTCTCTGTACCTTTCTTGACAATGTGAATTGATAGATTCTCAGATACCACAATTCTGAGTCTTTGCATGAAGACACACCTAGAATATTCTTGGCAGCAATTCCAAAAGGTCATCAGCTCCGACAATTTGTTAGAAAGACAAAAAGCAATTAACCGCTAGTCAATCAAAGGTCATTTATTTTCTGATCTTGATTAGGCATTTTATCAAACAGAAATAAAAAACCCAAAAATCTAAGAGTCATCAATGAAGCTATTGATAGTGTGCATGCATGTGATTTGTTTATATTATTTATATTGATATCAAGTCTATGGAAAAATATCACTCTATGAAAAGAATGTATGTTTTGTGAAGAAGTTGAACTGTCAAGTTTTCACTAAGAAACCAAGAGGCTAAATTTGGAACTCATACACAAATATCTATTAAGGCATGTGTTTTTTTTATTTTCAGAATGCCACCTTGTTTCAAAGCCTGAAGAATATATTTACACCCAGCATTGTATGGTATGGAATATCCCTTTGGTCAGTTGGGGTCAGCATTCCTGGCTACGTCCTCTCCCTAGATCTTGCCCATCCCTAGTCTACTGGTGGAGGGGGGTGTTGGAGTGAGGCAGCCTTAATGCTGTGTGAACACCACTCAGCAGTAACCAAAACACTGGTATGTTATCTACACCTTTCTAGCTAGCAATATAAAGCATAGGACTATGAAAGCCGCTACGGGGAAAATTAACTCCATCTAAGCCAGATCCAATACATCAGCACTCTACAGTTGTTTTTTTTTTTTTATTTGCTTTGAGGTTTCGAGGCTTTATTTTTGACATCAAAAAGGACTGAGATAGCAACAAGGAACTTAAATATTGGTATGCACCAGGGTATGGTATGTCCCTGCAGCTCCATGCAGGCCAGGGCTGGGAGCTGGGTCAGCCTGGGATCTGTCAAGGCAGGACCTGGTAGCCGGGGTCTGTCTCAGTGCCCCAACCAAGGGCAGACGAGGGAACGTTGAGGTAGACCTAGCTCCTCTCATTGAACACATCCCTGGGAATGGGAATGAGCTGAGACTGGGCTGGGATATTGGGCTTGGGCAAGAATCTTCAGGGCAAGGGTTGGGTACTGGCAGGGCTGTGATGCGGTGGGGTTGGAGATAGAGCCAGGCCTGGGTGAGGTGCAACCTACAGAACTTCTCAGAGCTGAGAAGCTGTCCTTACCTTACCCCATTATGCACATATATGTTGACAATGTTCATACAGGCTGTGGCATCCTGTTGGTGTATGGGTGTTGTCATGTTTTCCAAAAAAGAAACAAAACCATCAAATAGAAGAAAGAGGAAAGAAAAGCATGACAAAGAGGAGACACAAATCTCCACCTGAGCACAAGCACACACTTTGGTTTTTAGAGTGCGTGTGATGCCAAATGCAAGTCATTAATATGTTCTTGATAAAAGCGTATCAAACTTCTAATAAAGTATCAATTGTTACTACTGAGGTTCAATAAATCAAGGACATAAATTTACTTGTCGTCTCATTGCCCAAATGTAAAGTAGGTAATAAAGTATAATTTCATTCTCCTAAATTGAAAGGAATAGTTTAAACATGTTAATTAGCAATAGACTAGATAACTACCACTATACTAAAATAAAAGTCAATTAACATACTAATATTTGGCGATTAATTGATTTCCAATCAACCCACTACACTTATTTTGTTAAGCACCATCTAAATCCTAAAGCTTTTTGCAGGTTTAATTTGTCAGTTATAGAGTAAAAACACATTTATTGCTACTGTGTTTGGGTTAATTATAAAGCAACTAGATTAGGTTAGCATTACTTTTTAACTTCATTAAATCTTATTAAAAAGGTTATGTAATTAATGTACAATAAATATTTAATCTAAATTAAATAATTGAATTTAATTAAATTCAAAAGTTTCATGCAGTTCCATTTAATGTTCTAGAACCAGGCTCTCACGCCTCAGAACTAAACTGTCTTCTTTTCTCTCATAATTGGCTATTACACCTAAAGACACGTACAATATCAAGACCAGAAAACTGCTTTCCAGCCACATCTGTCCTTCATTGGATATAGTTATCTTCTCAATACACCATTACACTTTGACATTCATGAAGAACTCTTCCACGTGGGCTGACAGATACTTCATGTTTGTATATAGATACTAGAACACTGGCTCTGTACCATAACATATTATTCAAAGGAAGTTAGCATAACTTGCCTTACCTTTCACTGTACAGAGCTGAACAAAATATAACAGTTAACAAAGTCATTTAAGGTAGCTGTGAATTACATTCTGTGTATTTTGCAGTGTTATAGAATAAACTCTTATAACTACTCATGCTTTTAAAATTATTACTGAGTTCGCTATATATGAGTAACCTAAAAATGACAAAACTATATTTGCTTTAAATAAATTATTCCCATTACTTTTACAAACAAAGTGACTGGAAAGATAAAGAGAAAAATATCCATCAAATTATTGTTCTTATTGTTTATTATTCTTTGACATCATGAGGTTCACACAGCCTCACTTCTCCAGGTTGTCCAGGCCCCTCTGGATGACATCCTGTCCTTCTGGTGTGACAACTGCATCACTCGGCTTGGTGTCATTCTATTCCACTTTGCACTCCTTATAATTCTATTCCACTTTTTCACTCCCTACACACTACCTACCCAAGAAAACATGTGTCTGTTGTCCTGAACTATGTTGTGTGGGGCATTAGCATATTGAGATAACTTGCTGCCTTACTGGTGACAGTTCTAATAAATTATTGGAAACTTTTTCTACTTTCAAGACAATAATGACATTGTGCATGTAGTTTGTTATAAAAGTTCCTGCTAATATTTTGTCTCACGGTCTACTACAAAACACGTGGGCCCTTCAAATTCAGAAAAAAAAGGCAAGATATGAAGAATGTAGCTTAATTAAACTGCAGCTTAATTATCTGATCTCCTGTGGGAAATATCCAGCAAAGGTTCATACAGTCTAGTTCATTGTTCATTCTCCATTTGTCTCCACCTATTTGGGGAAGAGAACTGCTTTCTTGTTGTACCAGATACAGAATATCACAACTTTTTTTAAAAGAATGCCTCCTCTGTGGATTCTCAAGGAATCAACCCTCTAAATAAAGGACAGCAGAACTTGACATCTGCCAAAAAAGGGCACAGACAATTAATTGGTTGTCCTTCCTTCTCAACCACAGCTGGTACTTTGACAGCTTTCCTCTCATGTCAAGCAAAAATCCGTCTGCTCCTTTGTCAAAATCCATCTGCTCTCTACTATCAGTCCTAAATACCCAGTGCAACATGTTTTGATCAGTAATCTTCCAGTCTTCTTATCTGCATTCAAATATTACTACCTGTTCTTTCACACATCTGGTTTTGCTGTCTGACAGATTCCAGCAGGCTCTGTCTATGCCCTTCAAATATGTCATCAAACAATTGGCCCAGGTATGTATTAAAATCTATTTCCTGATAAATAAACCATTTAAAAGTCAGCCCCGTGCAAAATCCCAAAATTCTAATCATTATGTTCCTTATTATAGAAGCTGCCTTGTGTTTGACTATGAAAGAAACATAAGCAGTGCCAAAACCAAATTGTTCCCATTAACACTAACCTTCAGGCACTGGAAAGCTTGTATTTTCTTGGTTGGAGAAAATTATTACTTGGCTATTAGAGTGCTTCTGCTGAAAGCTGAAAAGTCTCTAATGTTTGTGTTCTCAATGACTGAGCAGTTGAACTATGCTATGCCACTTTGGATGTTCACACTAACTCAGAACATCTAATACTGTTGAGAGGCAGATGGAACCTGCTTTTCATCTATCCTGTCAGACATAAACCTATGTAGGTCTTCATCTTTTTCTTTTTTTTTTTTTTTTTTTTTTGTTATTTTCTATGTCTTTTTCTGTGCTTGCATGGTAAATTTTACCGTAGTGATCAACACGGAGATTGAAACAAGCTGATGAGGATAAAATGTTATGATAGAAAGGTCTGAGATAGAAAAAAAAAAAAAAAATCCAGGGAAAACCAATGTAAATTATATATGCATGAAAAGAAAGTGCAAAAAGTTTAACAAATGAAATCGTTGGGTATACAAGAGTAACTTGTCACCTCTTTGAAGATTTTAAATTAGTATCTGTAAAATGCACTAGGAACATAGCTTCCTTGTCGTTGCTTCCTAGCAATACAAGAGGTGTCTCTTCTTAAGCCAATACTTACAGTAAACAACAATTTTAGCAGATTTTAACTTGGTCAAGATGTGATCTGTGCTAGTTTGACGACACTAACATATCTTTCTTCTTATATGTGACAATCCTAGCAATTATTTAGTTAGGTGGTTCCAAGAAAAAGTGAGAAATAGTGAAGAGTCTCAATTCATTCTAAAAGGAATTCTTTCTGTAAAGAAGGAAAAATTGTTAAAAAGAAATCCAAACAGACAGACTGTGCAAATATTGGAGTTCATCTATAATTTCCTATACCATAACTAACCATTAACTCTTTATGTGCATAGAAGAACAGCAAATAAGGAGTGCAAAGAGTTTTTAAATATATTTCATTCCTATTTAAAATTATAATGAACAATGTTCATCTATAACAGACTGCTCATTACCCAAGTTTTTAATAAATCATGATTTTTGTGTTAGAAGCAATCCTGAAGAAGAAGTGCGAAGAGTTGAAAGGTTCACACAGACACAGTCAACTGTACACACTCTTACAAAGGCAGTACATTGTGAGTGCGGAGTTATTGGGGTCTATCATGTGGTTTGTTACAGTAATTGATGAGGATACACTACAATGTATCTACATACTCCATATAGATCCTTTTATGATTATTTCTTTACATATTCCTGTTCTAAGCGAAGTCACTTTTCACTTGGAGGTCAAACACATTGCAGTGTTATACCTTTCTATCTCCAAAACAGTTGTTGGTTATTTTAAATCAGGAATCACTGAGCTCTTCATAACAAGCTATTTATTCAATTTTTTTTGACTATTCTCTGTTTAGCTGATATTTTTCCTATGACTGATGTCAAGTTACTAATGTAGTTCTAAGATCACCTTGGAGTTCTGCATAATCATTTGCCATTGACTATGAAAGTTCATTGGCTAATTCCTTTAGCACACTGTGATGAATTTAATCTGGCCTGCTGATTAAAAAAATTAACTTGGTCCAGGTAGTTTCTCATTTGCTCTTTAACAGTGTTGATGTCTTTTCTCTTAAGCTGTTCATCTACTCCCAGCATTAATTAATCATTTCACACAATAGTCCTTTCAAGTGATCTGAAGCAGAGAAAGTACTTAGAAAATGTATGATTTTTTCCTCTCCAGTGTATTTCCTTTCTGATAATTTGAGCCCTCACCTCTCCTTCTCTCTTCCCCTCTTCTCTGAAGTATCTAAAAAATTGGTTTTGTTCCCTTATGTACCACAAAAAAACAGATCCATTGTTTTTTTATAACTTCTTATCCTGAGTTTGTTATCTTCGCAATAAAATGTTGCAGTTGCAGCCAATTCCCATCCCTGCGTGTTATAGAACTTCTACTTCCAGAGCAGATCCTTTTGTCATTTTCCATTTGTTTCATTTGTGAAACTTCCACTTAATGTAAACCACGTGGCACAGAGATAAATTTCAAGCCTTGTAGAACAAAATACTGAAGATCCTTGAGCCACTTGCTACAGAGGCCTAAGTACTGGTTCAGGGTTTTTCATGAAGTTGTGATAAAAACGCAGTGTACTAAACGTAACGAGGGTACTGGCTTTGGCATAGATTTGGGGCAGCTGTAAGGGAATGTCTGAATAGGAAGAGACGGAGGCTTCAATGTCAAAGAGCTATTCAGTCTGCTACTAATCAGATAGTTTCAGGAGAGGCGGAAATGTTACAGTTATGTCAGACAAGCGACATCTAAGATAAAATTCAATGTGGTTAAGTAGCAATAATAAAGGGAAAAAATGAAACATCTTCACTTTTTAAAACCAGTGAGCCTGTATAGCAGTAGTCCGTGGACTCTCCATGTTAGCAAAAAAAAAAGGGAAAAAAAAAAAAATAAGAAAGCAGAGTAACACTGAACAAGAAGTGTTAGCAGATAAAATACCACAACTGACAAGAAAACTAAAAAGATGGAAGTATGCTTGTTAGCAATGTTATCTTTGATTAGAATGACAACTGAAGAGGCTGCTCTTCTCTGAATGTTGAACTGACTTATATATATATTTAGCTTTTGTAAGATGAGATATCCTCTTTGCCATTCAGCATAAATGACATTGGTGTGTTGCATCATGTAACAATGGCACTGAATGAGCTGCTTAAAATTTTCTTTAAAATTATACATGCTTTCATAGAATAATTAATAACTATTTTTTTAAACACATACTGTTCTTAACTTCCTTTAATCTAGAAAAGAAGAGTAGGGTGAATGAGCAAAACATCCTCTAGAAAATCACTTTACTTAAATGTTTATAATAACCAGTAATGCTAAACATGACTTTTGGTCTGCTGTGAGCTGAATCTTTGAGTATCATGGAAGAAAGAGATCACAAGACTTTGTTAAATGAACATCTTTTGTTCCCTGCTGAGTATGCTCAACTCTGATTCACCAGAACACAAGCATACACGTTTTATTTCTGCCTCTTAAGCTTTCTCAAGAGCATAGTTATTTTAATAATCTAGCAATAGGAAACAGCCAACAGATGATTATTTTGCAAAAGCATAATACTGCAGAGGACAAAAGTGGACAAGATCAACTAAAAGTTGAGTGATGTTTCCTAGCAGCCTCACTATGTGTGGCACTTGCAAACAAAGCCTAACAATCAAAGAGAGAAATTAATATTAAGTTCAAGACTGAGAAAGGAATTTTTAAAAGTACAAAACCCTTTGACTATGGAGAGGTATTTTGATATTTTATTTTCTGAATAAATCTACCTAGAAGAGAGAAAAATATTTTGAAGCAGTAAATGGTATATTCCTTCATAAAAAAAAAAAAAAAGGAGGGAGAAAAAGTATGTTACCAGGTGCCACTTTATACTGCAATTACTTACTCCACAAAAAACTAATGTAACTGTATACTTTGTAGATAAAAGGCCTTGAATTTCATGGCCTAATTCAAATCAACATTCTGTGCATAGTCATACATTTATTGAGAAACTAACATTTCCAGTCAACAACAGATTTACATGTCGAAATCCTTGGATTTGTAGTTCAACGGATTGGACACAAATGACTAGTTTTGTGGTTGAAACATGAAATATAGCTATAAATGTATTTGCTCTTTGTTGCTCATTATGTACATCACTCTTTTATTCTAAACAGAAACTGAAAGGAAAAATTAAAATATCTGATAATTAAAGATCAAAATTATAACATATTTGTTATTTTCAAATCCCACTATAATTATTAAATTTCTTTCAATATGGATATGGATATCAGTTATGTATTACTCTATGGTCAGAATTTTTATTCACAAGTTCATTTATGAATTTTTATCTTTTGCTTGTAATTCTTGGTATCCTATGCTTTATATCAACAGAATTATGCAAAGTGCATTGTCTTAACCGAGGGTCTTTGGGAAAAAGCATGTTTTATATCTGTACCTCACAAAGCTCAGGAACAAACACTGTTCTCCAGAATGAAGCAATTAGGGAAGAAATATAAAGAAAATCTTTGCAACATTTCCTATAGCACAATGGCCTCTTTTAGCTCGTTTGAAAATCATGATAATCAATCTCATGAAGCAGCTTAAATTCTGGTTTTGTAACTCAGCCTTTCTGAACACCTGTATAAAAGCAAAGCGTACTGACTAGTGTGGATTGAGCCTGACCGGACATCATCTGCCCAACAAAGCCAATCATCACTGCCCTCTGTAACTGTTCAGAGGAGAGAAAATGTAAGAGAAGGCTCATAGTTCCAGATAAAGATGGGAAGACATCATCCACCAATTAACTGTCACAGGGAAAAGAGACTGAATTGGAGAAGTTAGTTTAATTTATTATCAATTAAATCACAGTCAGGCAACGAGAAATAAAACCAAATCTTAAAAAAAAAAAATCCAAACCACCCCTCCTTTCTTCCCAGGATCACTTTCACTCCCAATTTTTTCATTCTCTTCTCCCCTAGAGGCACAAGGGATGGGGGTTGCAGTCAGTTCACACATTTCTGCTCTCCTTTCTCCTCAGCAGAAGGACTTCTCACACTCTCCCCCTGTTCCAGAACTAGGTCCCTCCCACAGGAGAAAATTCTCCATGAGATTTTGCAACATGAGTTCTTCCCATAGGAGACAGCTCTTCACAAACTGCTCTGGCATGGGTCCCCTCCATGGTGTGCAATCCTTCAGGAACAGACTACTCCAGCATGTGTCCCCACAGGGTCCCAAGTCCTTCCTGCAAACCTGCTCCAGTGTTGGTTCCTCTCTCTCCATGGGTCCACGTCTCCTGGCAAGAGCTTGCTGCAGCACTGACTTCCCACCGGTCACAGCCTCCTCTGGGTATCTACCTGCTCCCACATAGGGTCCTCCGTGGCTGCACATGCTCCACTATTAACTTGCACTGCAGGGGCACAGCCTACCTCACCATGGTTTTCACCGTGGTCTGCAAAGTAATCTCTACCCCAACACATAGAGCACCTCCTCCCCCTTCTTCTTCACTGACCTCTGTGGCTTGCACAGCTGTTTTTCTCACATATTCTCTCTCCTCTCTCATGCTGCAGATGCTGTTGTGCAGTTTTTTCCCCTTCTTAGATACATTATAACAGAGGTGCTACCACATTTGTTAAATGTTCAGCCTTGGCCAGTGGCAGGTCTGTCTTGGAGCCGGATGGCATTGGCTCTATGAAACATGGAAGAAGCTTCTGGCAACTTCTTACAGAAGCCACATCCGTAACACTACCACCTTCATGCCCACACTCATACCAAAACCTTGCCATGCAAATGCAATGAACGAAAAATAATAGGTCTGGTAAAAACTTAAATGCCACTAGTAGGATTGTGATTGTGTCTGGATGCACCTCCCTAAACCATTGCATATTAAGAAAAGGCTGTATCTCCTGTGAAATGGAACCTGAAGTTCTTAGTTACATAAACAGAAGCCAATATTAATATTTTAAAAATTTGATTGTCAAATGGAAACACCAGAATTTTGTGAGAAACAGAATATAGAAGGTCCTTGCTGAACTTAGTGGGAGCTTTGACAGTCTGTAATATACACTTAGATGACTACCTTTGGAAAAATAGTTCCAAATGGCTAAATTAGTGCATTAGCATTTCTGAATCTGTATACTCTAACTCAATATATGTCTTTCTCTATATATATAAATTACAGTTAAGAGATTAGAGCAGACTGTGATGAGAGTGTTTTGAAGACTGATGTATCAGTCCAGTTTTAAATTTTTAAAGAAAACTTTAATAAACTCATTCATTAACATCATAGTTCTGTATAGTAAGCACTAATGACTCTGTTTCGTGGTGATTCTTAGTTGCAGAGATCAATGTGATCAGGCTTGGAAGCTCTTTGAAAGCTGAAGTTGGAATTGAAGCAAGTAAGCTTGCCATCTTCCTTGTCCTGTTGGTTTTTGCCTTGAATTTTTGGATATGCTTAATGTTTTTATAATATTATCCCTCTCCAAAGAAGAAGAGTTCTCTGCTCCTGATCCTGCTTACCATGCTTTTGGGTTCACCAGTTGTGTTCTGCCTATTTACATTCCCCTGTGTTTATCTTGTCCTCTCTCTGGCAACTTTTTCTGTCATTTGGATACCTCCTATGCACAGCTGCACGTGCCTTTTCCCGTCTCGCATACTCATATAAAATGTGATTAGATTGTGTCTGCCTACGCTATTCACAGTACTGCAAAATACTTGTGTACTATTATTAGTTACACTCTTTTAGTATACTTACATTTGGGTACAAGGCCAGCTCCTACTCATTATATCTTTGTTATTTAATTTATAATTTGTGAGTGTTTCAGTCTCTAATTTGACTGAAATAATTTATTTAGTGACATGCATTGCTTTGACTATCTTGATGGGAGGGGGTTCTTTGTTTTAAGAAAAAACACATGGATGCATTTATTTTCTGCTGTAGTGAGATTCTGTGTGTTAACTAGCTAGATATGTTTCATCCATTTATGTCTTTATAGTAGCACAAAGTACATGAAACAAACGTACAGATCATTTGAATTTTTTTATTTTTTCTTTTGTACAATTCATAGGTCAGTTAGTTTGTTTATTTGTCTTTTACTATTTTCCTGTAAGTATAACGTTTCAAAAAAATTGTTGTCTACTCTCAGCATTTCTCCAAATATTTAGCTTGCTAAAATGGTGTCAGAAAAAAGATTACGTTATCTAATCCTGTTCTTCCTGTTTATATCAAAATCCGAGTTTCATTATAGGAAGTCTGTTTTTAATCTCAAGTGATACGTGCATTCTTTAATGGACAATGTAACTATCAGACTTTTTTTTTTGGTCTTTTATCAAGAACATTTCTTTGATAACGATAAATAAACCCAAGTTGTAAAAAAAAAAAAAAAAAAAGAAAAAGAAAAAGGACAGGGCAAAAATGATTTTTTGAACTTAAAGGTAGAGGAATGTGACCTCTTAATGACAATAAGATTTTTGCAATAGATTCTACTAGTGAATTGTATGAGCTGTGACAGAAATTTCTGCTTCTGGATTTGAATTCTAGTATTATGATACTCAGTGTTATCTTTGGCACATGCCTCCTAAAGAATCAGATTTTCTGTAAAGAATATTATAGAGACAAGCTAGAGACATGCTGAGAGAAACACAACGTCATATATTTCAACGTCATTTCTAAATTTCAGAAGTGATAATAACAAAAGTAATCCACTACTGACAGTGACAGAACCTCAGGAAGTGCTATGATTTTTTTTAAGTTTCCACAAGCCAAATAGGAATAATGAAAAACAAGAATAAATTGCAAAACTGAATAGTTAATAGAGGGAATATGCACAGTAAACAACATAGAGCATGGTGAGATCAAATACAATTTGGGAAATTGAAAGAACGAAATTAAAAACTACTGAGGCATAAAAGGAAAATTTCATATAGCCTCATGAATCAGAAAGACAATAATAATATACAGGTTCCCCAGCCTCCCCCCCAAGTAGTTAGTTTAAAAATTGAGTCCTCTATATGAGACCTGGAAGAGCTAGTAAGCTGGGAAGCCTACTTGTTTTTTGGAAAATATATCAGTCCTACTAATGCAAGATATGACTTTCTTTTTCCAACTTTACCTTGCCACTATTATACAATTGCCATTCAGTCAAAGATAAAACATTTGTTGGCAAAATTTGTAATTAAGAAGGTTCCACCCCATCCCTTCCTCCTTTTTCCTTGCACTCTCCTGCCACCACACAAAAGGATATATATTTACTTTACAGTTACAGATTAAATTATAAAGGCTTTATAGAGCTGTAAGATTGGAAAGATGGAGGAACTATATCCATCTGAAACTCTTGTTCTAGCAAAGCAGAAAGATGCTGAAGTAGGTATCAGCGTTTAAAAAGGAGTAGGGCAAGTTTAGGTTTAAGTGCCCGTTGATAATCATGCAGAACTTAAACTGGGCAAAATTACATGTTGGTGTTTTTTCTACAGATGTCAAGGTTCCTGTCACTTCTTCATCATCAGTGACAAAATAGCTTCATGAGGAGTGTTGCTTTGTTCAAGTACAGCAAAATGTACTCTATTCTCCATGTTTTTTGAACTGTGCAGAGTTCACTGTGTATCTTGTGTTTACTGTACCTGAGTGTAAACTTTTGTCTAGTTTCATTAAATGTGAAGCTATGATGGGTTGCAAAGAGGACAGTCAGCAAAGGCTGATACCCTTGATAGGAATTTGAGAATAGTTTACTCTTCGTGCACATTTGTTTACACCTTGTACTTTGGACAGTGATAAGGAGTTAATTCTGTTACGCTGTGAAAATGTTCGCTGCTCATCTGAGAAGATCTGGCTGTGGCAAGTGATCTGCACAATGTAGGAAGTACTGTGATAAATCCATGTTGCCATCAGGTATATTGCTGTATTAAAAGCATGAAGTACACTTTGGCACATGTTGCTATTTATTCTACTTTGAAAAATCTCATAATATTATCCATAAGCAGTTATTGTGAGTTTAATTTCATCAAATCACTATTCCTGGTGTAAATAATGGCACATTGTCACAGTAACTCATAAGATCTATGCTATTAAGATTGTATTGTCTTGTAAATCCCCTAGGTAATAAATAACAACCATGTTACACAAAACTGTAGTTAGTAGGTTCCATATAAGCCATCATAAAATCTATTATGTCATCCGTTTCCGGATGATACACATGAAATGGAGTATATGTAAAATCAGGAATAGATCAGCTCACAGGTCACATCATACTAATGTTCAATTTTCTTTCTTAGTATAAGTGAGTTCTGTTAGTAACCCTAACCCATCTTGTTCAGTGATGAGTGTCTGGAAGACAACATTAATCTTTTTAGTAACATTGGTAGAAAAAAAACTAGTCTTACTGAAGTCAATAACTATATTCTGTTTTCTCTAGTAGATACTTATAGTGCCACCTGCTCTTCTCAGCAATTAGATGTATTTTATTCTATGAATACAAATAAATAATACTAAACTTTTGTAGAACTTTATTATAACTATGTTTTTGAGACTAGGAACAAACCTGGAACATTTTTTTCATTAATCTATAGTTTCATTTTCAGTTGTCAGGGATGTGAACCTGTAAGAGCCATCACAAATCTGCTAAATTGCTTTCATTCAAGAAACCCTAATTTTGTATGTGACACCCATTCCTTACATTAATAGGAGCTGGAAACAGTATTGGAGAGTTTGGCTAGAATATGCAGCAGGACATGAGCTCCCAGTAAAGCTCTGAGCAAGAGCAACAGATGAAAAATGTCTCATGATGAGAATAGATGAGAAATGTAAACGAACTGGGTTGCTAGTGGAGAATCGTAGGAGGAGTTCATGAGTGAGGGAGGAATATGGAATGGCTGGCAAGGCAATGAAACTTGTGTAGCAGCAACATTTAGCACCATGGGAGCAACTTGCAGCACAAGACCGGTGGTACCTTTCTGATTGCTGCCCACCCTTAATTATCATTATGGTTGCAGACACATCATTAAGGCACAGCTATGATCTACAAATGTAATGGACCCGAATTGCTGACCTGTGTTTTCAAGAAGAGAACACAGAATGTGGTACAACATAATCACTTTTTTCAGTTGTCTTTCAATTCTACCATCTATTTCTAAAATGTCACTACCCAACAGTTCACTTTGTCTTGGTGTCTTGTTGTACATATCTTGACATCTATTGTACATAGGTACATATTGTACATAGATTGTATATGTTTTCAGGCACTTTTATTTCAGCTTCTTGCCTTCTCAAGTATTTCATGCTATTCCTCCATCTTAAATCATAACATATCTAACTGGAAAAAAAAGGAAAAAAATGCCTGTAACCCATGTTTCCTGCCTTAAAATGGAGAATTTAAACAATACTCTTTAAATATTTGGAGGAAGAAGGAAATTCTAGATATTCATTACATCTTAAATTCAACTAAATGAATCTTCTGAATACACTTTTTAAAGGAAGGGGAAGGAAAAAACATTGTCTTTGCCAGGATTTGTCAGCATACATTCTTAAAAGTGTTTCTAACATCTGAAATTGTGCCCTGCTGTTCCTTATATGCCACTTTGAATATCAATATTAAGAAATTACCTAACTGTAATGCAATATGTTTCATATATAAAGAGACACTTTCAAACAATTAATTAGAGAGCAAATAAAGTAATTCAACTATATCAGACCATAATTTGGTTGAACTTCTTGTTTAATCCACTTCGTCTGAAAAATTTTTGACAGTCACAGTCAAACTTTAAATTTCATGCTTATGATTAGATCAGTTTCATGTATAGCATGTAAGAGATTTGTCAAAAGCTACTTAAAAAATCTGCACAGTGTTAGAATAGCTTCTACCATTTTCTGATAATGCTAGGATGTCCTCAAGCACAGACATTTACCACTTGTGAAAGTCTTTAAAACTTGTGAAAGAACTTTAGAACCATTCATGCAGTTTTATCTTGTAACAACATAGTGGATAACACTACACTGACTACATATTTTAACTAAGAGGAATAAAGAAGGCAGACAGAGAAGATTTGAATACTATTCTTGATTTTTATTAGAATATAAATATCAGGGACAGAAAGAGACTGACATAAAAATGTGTATATATTTACCAAAATTTATTACCTTAATTTAACTGGTCTTCATAATTTGGCAAAAGCGGTTTAATGAAAATACTATACGTGAAAAACACCCAGTATCTAAAGATGTTCTGTTGACTCTATAGAATTCTGGTTTTTATTATATTTAACTTTATATTTTTATCATCTTTATTTAATGTGATTAAATTTAGATTTAATTAACAGGGCACACAGCATTGGCACAATAAGATCTGTGGCTAAGCGCTAGATCAAGGTGCAGAAGGGGGCTTCCTGGAGCCAGGGAACCCAAGGAAGAGCAGAGAGCCCCACCAGGAGCCAGCAGCACATGTGACATGGCTTAAGCATTGCCAGGAACAACTGCAGGAGATTTAAGTGGCTCTCAGTCCAGGAGATCTGCAAATGGAGTGTGTAGACAGGGATCGAGAGGGTGCAGCAGTTTGCCCAGCAGTTCAAACAGAAGGGCAAGTTGGAAGGCCCTTGGAAGTTGCTTGTAGGCCCACAACCCAGAGAAGTGGCCAAGTGGCCTAGGTCTTTGCCACAATGCTGGATGCTTGCCTTGGAGTTAAAAACAGTGTTTCCACAAAGAATGTCCCTGAGATGTCTGACATTTCCACCCAGATGAAACCACTAAGGAAGGAGACTACAGTGTAGATGGTAGGTTGCAACAAGTGCCCAGACTCTTCTGGAGAAAATGCAAGTACTTACAAAACACGTGCATTGACTAATGATCTGTTGTGTCCAGTGGCTGAACTATAGGAACTAGTTAAAAGGCTGCATAGTATTAGAGAGGTTGTGAATGATATAGATAAGTGGTTTCAGAACCATTCTCCTGTGGCAGACGCCACTACAAATGAGCCACCTTGGATCCTGGTCACCCACAAAAGCAGAACTTTGTCCTCACGGTCCAGCATTACAACTAAAAATGAACTTCTAACAGCTGTAGACAGCCAAAAGCAAGGTCTGCAAGAGGAAAATGTACCAGCAGCACACAGCGGATACCACAAAAAAAAAGAAAATGATGAGTGCTCATGATAAATGACACTCTGTTAAGGAGAACCCATGTGCCCATCTGCCAGCCTGACAAGAGGTGTGCTGCTTTGTGGGAGCTGAGATCTAAGATGTTGCCAAGAGGACACCTCAGCTTGTCAAAATGACAGACTACTAACAATTGTTACTCTTTCATGTGGGTATGAATGACACTTCAGGTGAGAACGTGGGCAGAATCAGGGAAGACTACAAGGCCCTGGAGGTGCAAGAGAAAAGTATTGGTGGTCAAGTTATTTTTTCTTCCATTGTACTGGTTAGAGGAAAGAGTGCAGCCAGAAACATGCATATAATACAGATCAAAAACTGGTTTTATAGCTGGGCCCATAGGCTGTTTCATAAAGACAGACAATAAAGAAGAGAGGGACTTGTACTCTGTGTTAAGGAAAATCTCAAATGTATATGGCAATTGTGGAAGCCGTATTGAATGCCTCTGGGCTAAGATTAGAGGGGTCACCTCTGTGGGGGATCTTACAGTGAGCATCCACTACTGACGTCCAAATCAAGATGATCAGGACAATGAAGCAATATTTAGGTCACTTAAGAAAGCTTCAGGTTAATAGAACCTGGTTCTTATGGGTGACTTCAACTACCCAGACATTTGTTGGAAGAATAATACAGCAGCTCATGTCATCTAGCAAATGCATAGAAGACTGCTTCTTCATACGAATATTAGACACCCTAAACAGGAAAGAGGCACTGCTGGACTTGATGCTCACAAACCACAAAACCCTACTTTGTAACATCTTGATTAGTGGTGGCCTTGGCTGCAGTGATCACAATATTGTGGAGTCTGACATACTACTAAGTAGGCTGAACGCTAATACAAAGACAAAGTTTTTGTATTTCAGAAGAGAAAATTTCAGCTTCCTGGGAGCTCATTTGGGAGGGATTCTGTGGGAAACTTCCATGGAAGCATCTAGAGAGAGACGGGAGTTTTTCAAGAATGCTTTTCTGGAGAAGCAAAAGCAGTTTATTACTTTTAAAGGCGGGGGAAATCGGTGGAGTAAGAGACCTTTCTGTCTTAACTGTGAGCTTCCGAGTCTGCCCAAAACCAAAAGAGAAGTGCACAAGAGATGGAAAAGCAGATGAATACTCATTAAGAACTACAAGGACATTGCCAGGGTGTGCAGAGATTCATCTATAAAAGTGAAAGCTAATCTTGAATTGAAATTGGCTACAGATGTCAAGAACTACAAGAAAGGGTTCTGCAGGTATGTAATCAAAAAGAAGAAGCAGAAGAATATTAATACTGTGGCACTTATGTGGCCATACTTATGTGGCGATACTTATGTGGCGTTACTTATCCTAAATAATTTTTCCATCCAGGAGTATTACTTGCAATTCTTACACTCTAATTTTTAACTTTTTAAAAAATATTTTTTATGGAGACATTGATTTTCTTTGGGCATAGGGTCAGGCAGAAGATAACATTTTTTTTTTTTTTCCAAAGAAGTACAGAAACAATCAAAACACAAAATGTTGTTTCTGTTAACCTAAGCTCTAAATAAATCTATACCCTTTTCTATGAAAGAAAAAAATAGATCTTTGAGTTGGGAAACAGCGCAGTCTATTTTCCATTCTGCACTATGAAGCCTACTTGTTACTCCAAATAACTTTTTTCTAGCTATACTTTTAAGGGCATAGAATAAATGTATTTCTATCTTCTTCCTTAGATCATCTTTTTGTTATTTTTTTCAGATAGATTTCTCATAAACATATTAAGGAATTTCAACTTGCTTCTAAAATTTCTGAGGGTTTTCCCCTATCTATGCTAAAGATAGACTGTCTGAAAAAATGCAATGTTCATGTGTCAAAATTCAGAAAATTTCAGTGACAGCAGTGTATCATTTGTTCTTTTCTGACAAATCAACAAACCACAGTTGTTTTGTTGGGACTTCCATTTAGAGGAAGGAAAGTGTTTTATCTTTTGTTTGAAAGATACGATGATCTCAGAGGGTACAAATTATTTACATATGGCTAAAGATACAGTGTATTAGTGAAAAATGTATTTTATATTGTTATATTAAAAAAATGTTTCCAAAACTACCCTTGAAGTTTATTTTTTACAGTTTTCGGACAACTGTTCAAACTCATAGACCTCCCTGCAGTTGTTAGTTTTCCTTTCTTTATGTACAAACTCCTGGAACTGATGATAAATAAAAGTAGCCCAGAAAAGTTTCTTTAGTGAAACGCAATGACATCTTCTCTGAAAGTTCAAATAATTTACCTCTTAGTCAACAAAGATGTGCTAGAATAGAAATAATTGGGATAAAATGCACTATCTTGTGTGTCATTTAAATATTGCCTTGCAGAAATCACCTCATTGAAAAGGTTACCTCATTCATCTCTGCATTCAGTTAGCTTTCTTACAAGAGTGAGGAGCTAAGGCTGACATGACTGGTTTAAAATTTCTTCTATTTGTTTGATGTCTTTTCTGTTTAATGGGATCACAGCCTCAGTCATCATTTGGCAGCTGTTTCCTTTGAAGGGATTTTTACTTAAAATACATTTTTTAAATATTATAATTTTACTGCTCAATGAACCTTGCAATAACAACATTTTAGCATCTATCCACCATGGCAGATGGCACACTAATGAGGCCTGCTGTAGCTGCATACTGATATGTTCTTTACATAACACTTCTGTGCTCCAAAGGGAGGTCAAAGAGTAACTTTTATTTATATTCTTTTTTTGTATTTGATTGTTGAAAAATCACAAGAGAGATTATTAGGAAAAAACACATTTTTGCACCTTTTAATTAGATTTACTAATGTTTACTGCATGTGATCAACCTACAGAGTTCAAAAACATCCATATTTCAGTGTTCTGCAGCTTGCATTTTTTAAAAAAGAAAAAGTGCCGTTCCAAGATGTTTTTTATCTTTTATTTAAAATTCACTTTAGAATCAAAGCTGAAGATGTCTTTGCTATACATATCTTCAAGTCATTTTAGTAAAGCTAATATTTTACTTCTATTAGCTTTTAGATATTAAAGAGAGGGATATAGTTAGAATTCTATCTAATTTCTTTTCTTCAGGGTGTTAGTGAATATTCCTCTACCACCAACTCTCAGGATTCTGTATTTTTTCTTAGTGCAGATAACAGATAATTTCCCCTAAAGCAAGTGGAGGCTGATCTAATACGAGGTAATGTTTTAGTGACTTTGTGAAAAACAAGGTAAAATGGTCATGACAAATTGTGATTCTGGTAACAAATGCAATTGACTTTACCTCAGTAAGCGTGTATGATCTGCATTCCTTGACAGAGAGAGCAGAGCAGAGGAAATGTGAGACAGAGGATAAAACAATATTTCAATCACTCTCCAGAGTTGTTTTTGTCTAGGAGAAAAGCCTAAGGGAATAAATGGCACCTTACCTGTAAAAACAGATTCTGTTGCTCTCTTTTACATTGATTTTAGTGACTTTTTCTCAATAGTATGTCCTAAGCTACTTGAACCAAGAAGAAAGATCCAGTTCCAGATAAGTAAAATTTTACCTTTAATGTTTCACAAGTTTTTGTAAATCAATTCCATGATCGTATTAATGATTGGAAGCTATCCCTGGGAATCCCAGTAATCTCATTAAATTAGGGGCAAAGATTAAAATATTAGAAAGCAAATTACTTTCAAGTATATAGCCTGAAGTAATATTGGATGTAATCAAGCAAATGTGATAACAACTTTCCTTCTAAAACACTGTTCTGCACTTATTGCCAGTGCTGTGCTGTGTGCTTCTGTGTAAGACCATATTACTTCGATCATAGTATTTTAGAAAGAGAAGAGTCTCGAAGTAATACATTTTAAAACGTCAGTAATCTGTATCTGACCTTCATATACACTTCAACTATCACTTTTCATTTCTTCTGGCAATTTTTTTTTTTTTTTTATCTACTGCTTATGAGAATAGCTGTACACTTGAAGAAGTATGGTCATTAACTCTTATCACTATTTTTACAATATATTGAATCCTTCAAATTTTAATAAAGATTTTCTCCCTGTAAATACTTAGTGTCTGATACTGCTTTCAATGGCCTAGTTTTGAACTCATGTATATCATGATATATACGTCACTAATTTTATTGCCTTTAGTTCTTCTTGTATACCAGTATGAAAGGACTTGTAGATTATTGTACTATGATATAAAAAATGAGATTATGTGAGATTTGCTCTCTGATTTAAAACAGCTAAAAATGTGTTGGCACATTGGTAGGTTTTTATATATCATCTTAGACTGAAGGCAACATTTTATACCCGCATATACTTTTTGTCTTTTTTTTTATTAGATGTTTTACTTTTGTTTCAGATGAAGAGCAGTTCCTAACTGAACTAGCTCATCATGGAAGAAAATTAACAGTTAAAGGGAGGAAAAGATTTTAATAGACTCTTCATCTGTACTCAGTCCTTCACTGATATATTAAAAAATCTTGAAAGTCTGTGTTCTCATCCTTATGTTTTCCTGTTATCCATTGACTATAGCAAAAGTTAAAGCAAGAAGCCTTCTTACAGAGTCAAAATTACTATTACTGTACAGTAGGTATGGACATGATTTATAAAGATGCAAGTGATTGATTTCTTCACTGACCATATTTAGAGGGCTTTGAAACATGCTTGTAATGTAGAGTTGGCTACCTTCAGCTATAACACTTTTTGATAAAAACTGGAAACATCAAAATCTTCCAGGAATTTGAAATAATTTTAATATCACTGTGCCTGATTGCATGTTTATGGATGTTAGTAGCGGTGTTTAAATGAGTGCTTTCTTAAGTGGAATAACACTACATACTAATTCTTATGAGCCTGATTTCCTGTGTTTATCCTACATATTATTTAAGGGATACTTAATATTTCTACTCAAAGTGAAGGGCTTTTAAGAATGTAATTAAATACTGCATAATCTGCTCATTATCTTAATAATTTGCCATAGAATGCAAATTATAGTCAGAAGCTGCTCAATCAGTGTATTTCCGGAAAAGTCATGCAGAGAATCAACATTAAACGAGTATTTGCTTTCAATTAGGAATGTGCAGTCTATCATTCAAAAAAATAGTTTGAACAGTAATTGTAAATTGCAAAGTCATCTTGTATGCTGTTTGCCAGATTGTGTTTAATTTTAAAAAAATTTGCTTTTATATCTCTAGATGGTGCTATATGTACCTCTGTTGGGTGAAGAAGTGTAAGTAACTTCAATATAATATTATACAAATCCTAAGTAAAACAAAACAACTAGAACCATACAAATTATTGTGGAAAAGATTTTTCTGCTTTTGCTGTAGGCCGTGAAGCATGTGTTGCCAGGTGATAATGCTCATGAGAAAGTTAATCCTGTGCTGTATTAAGTAGGAATCACAAACAAGTACCATAGAAATACAACCTACGTATTTGTAGAAAATGTTGGGCTATTTCCTTGTCAGAAGTAAACTGGGGAAAGTCTTTTTCCACTCAGTCCTATTTTATATTATATCCACTATTCTTTCCATACATACGTATTCCTTTTCCTGGCTTTTTTTTAAAGCAGCTTGAAAAAAGTACTTTCATTTGTGCTCGACTGCCATCACTAGGAGCTCCTTCATGGATAGGTAATATGTGAGGGTTTAGTATCTATACAACTGTGATTAAAAGAAAAAAAGAGTCTAGAAAAGGTGGGTTTTGGTAAGGAGTGATGTTTCTTTTCCAGTGAAATTGGACCGACATATAAGTCAACAGTTATTGATTTCCTTAATTTAATGTTAATTTCTTATAAGGAGCTTCAAAGCCAACACTACACATTTCTATTGGTGTCATGTAACCTGAATCCAAAGAAAGTTTATAGGTACTCAGACATAGTAAAGTGGCTAAAGAAACCAATGGAGAAATATTGTCATGATTCTATTAATAGAATGCTCTTATCACACTATTTTGAAAAGGGAAATAAGACAAAGAATAATAAAGAAGAGTTTAACAATATGAACATATTTTATATTTCTATATTTGCATCCATATTCTGTTCATCTTTATTCCAGATAGTAAGTGAAAACAGTATAAGGATGCCTCTTGACTACCATGTACCTTTATTGGGCACCGCAAATGGAAACTGCCTCCCCAGAGTTCATCTAATGTAGGTTCTTTTTGCTGGTAGGTGATTCCAATTGTCTGGTTGTTCTCAGTCCTTTGCCATCTGTTTCAGGACTCGTGTTTGTATGGACAGTTAATGGGTATGGATAGCATAATTTTTTCCTTTGCTGCATCAAATTTTTGGTGCACCAGACCTGTTGTCCATGTCCTTCAGTACAAAAAGAAATCCAGTCTGCTTTCAAATACAGTCCATCAGAAAACTAGACATATCTTTACTCAAGTAAAATGTGACAACAGGAATAGTATGTTGTTAAAAACAGTTGAAACTTTGTAAGCTCTCCAATATAAATTTCTGAGAGAAAGGTAGACAAAAGTGAAAGTCGCGCTCATTTCAATCATGAATTCTAAACAAAAAACTTTTTATGGCTCTAAGACATGGTCCTAAGAATCCAGCCCTAAACTGATAAAAGAATGAAAGGAGAAGCCTATTGTGTGCACTAGATGTAGCGGATTACAGATCCTTTTTAAGTCACAAGAAATAATAGTTCTATTTGTAACCTTCTTACAGTCCAGTCAGCCAAGGAATGTTCCTACTTTTACTCACAGTGAAATTACCGCTAGAAGAGGAAGAAATTACTATGGACAAATATCAAAGTGATCATATGCAATTTAATACGCATTAGTGAGTCAATTCATGTTTTTTTTCCAAGGTTGTAACAATTCTTTCCCTGAGTTGTCATAGCAATAGCACATGTTGAAATTACTGTTATGTTAGCATTTGCATGTCTTTCTAGCAATCCATGCTGAATTCTTCAAAAATTGTTCTAAAGCAGTTTTAGTAGAAAAAGAATACTTTGTTTCAGTTTCCTGAAAACAAACAGAATATTGTGAAAATATATAGATTTTTCTTTGTTAAAAAAATAAAGGACAAATCTTATAATGGCAGATATGTCCCATTATTGGGATCTCACATAACTTTACAAGATATTTTGGTACTAAGTACAAAGCACAATCAATACATGCACTTTCATTAAATCCCAGTGATGCTAAGAGGAACATCTCTCCAATTTAATCTTTAGCTTAAAAATTCTGATAAGACAAAGAAACAAGTAAGCAACTTTTGAATGCCAGGACACGACTAGGCTCTGAAACCTTGTTTTTTTAAACTGCTTTTTAATAAAGTCCTGGAAAGTAAAAGGAAAAAGTGAAGATTTCAAATAATAATCTGAGCTCATATTTCAAAGCTCATATTTCAAATCTCAACCTGAGATTTTAAGAGCACGCAGTCATATGTTTTTAGGATGGACAGCTGAGAAAAATGAGTGTGACACTTTTCCAAGCAAGAGTGTATATTCATACAATTAAGCATAAGCTATTTTAGGACTCTATTGACACTTCATTTGCATATTTTAATATAATAGGAGAGCAATATGAAGCAAAATCTTCCCTGGGTTTTTATGTTGTTTCACAGCATTAAGTGTTAACCTGTCCCAAATTCCACTTGTAGTTTCTGCTCACTGGTAGTGTCTGTTAATATAAAACTTGACTGTGAACAACAGACTACTGGGTTCCCAGTTTTGTCTGCTCTGTGATTTTTTTGCAGTAACAAAAACAATGAATAATAAACAAATAAACAATGCGGAGTCTGATCCAAGCCACCTTTTTTTCTATTAAGTTTGATGTTCTTTGAAACCATCTTCTCTAGAGGATATCTTGCGAAGCAATCTTTATGGATGTTCATCTGAATTTTTAAGGAAGTACACTTAGCATACATTTAGACTCCTTTGTTTCTTTTCTTGCAATGCACACCGAAAACACTCTCAGAAATTTTTGCGGTGAAAACAACTATAAACATATGGTGGAAAGTATTCTTTCTTTCTATTTGCATGAATAATTAAGTTCTGACTAGGCAGAGAGACATAAGGGAAAGAGAAAAAAATTAAAAATTCTTCTACCCTGTTTGTAGAATGCATTCATAGATAAGAAGTCTAAGTTTTGCTCAGAAGGATGTGTGAGTAAATAATACTAATCAATTTTTCAAAATAAATAGCGTACACTAATTTACATCCTCTGAAGCTCCTTCAGAGCTGACCATATCTTTGTGACTGGGAATTTTTTATGTTTTTTATGGAGAAAACATAGCTTTAAGAGGTCTATAGTATAAATAGGTTGCAAATGAAATTTTTCTACATACGTTTTTGGGCCTTAAGCATCTGAATAAAGGGGAAAATATTGCTTGTCTACCACATAATCTAAGACAAACCTGTGTCCTGGCAAGCCTCAACGGGGTCACTTGCCCCCACTTTCTCACCCGTGGGCCCAGAAATGTCTTTAAGCTCAGGAAGAGGCCCTCGGATCTGATGTGAACTATGCTTTAGGTGTACTGTGCCCTGTCTTCTCCTGTAGTGAATGGTATTCTTGGATAGATCCAAGCCTGCATTGTGCATGACCTGGTATTCAGCCCTGTCACTGGAATGGCCCTTGGGACTGACTTCACTGGTAGCCCTGTCTCAAGTCCTGTTTCTGGATGAGTCTTACATACACACCACAGCTTGTCCTGCTTCTGCATCTGTTTCCTGTTATCTTTATTTGTTAAATGGTCATCCTGCATGGACACAAGACTTGATTCAGTACTTTTTCTTCTACAGACACTATTCATAGGCCATTTTGTTGTCACCAATGTTGCCCTGCAGAGACTTTTCGGACTGCATTCTGTTGGTGATGGCATGACCTTTGCTGTGTTCACAGTCATTTTTTTTGGAGCAGACTCATTCCCACGGCTCCGTCTTTCAGGGTCTACAACCTGAATCTTCAAATAAATTTCAATGTCTTGACAAGTCTCCTCCAATTCTCAGAACATATTCTATACATTAAATGTCTCAAAAATTAAATCTCTCGATCATGATCCATTGGTTTTGCTGTGGTATAGGGTACATCTAGGCTCACATATAATTTAGAATCCAGGTTTGTTTATTTTAAAAAAAAAAAACTACTCATTTCTTGGATTAAAATGAGACAGCATGTTAAATATTGTACTTTCAGCTAAAAAAATATGGCAGTTGATGGCTTATGAGAGTGAATGGTATTACCTGATGAGATTGCATAGTGGTAAATTCGAATCAAGAAGGGTACCTTTATATGTAATCTTAATCATCTAGTTTTAATTTCTATTTTAAGAGCACCTGCAGCTTTCCTTGTAGTTTTCTAACAACAAGGCTAGCTTCTGGAGTTTACTAGCTTCAGTTTATATCGTCCTTAGACATCCAAGTCTTTCCAACAGTCCGCATAAAGTCATGAAATATAATTAGAGCAAAACATAAAATCATTAATGTAAACCCTTTTCACGCTAAAGATCTCTTCCACATCTAATAAACACTTAACTCTTTTACTAAGTTAACAACTGATTACTTTCTGTTGAAATAAATGTTCCATGTCTGAGGGATATGGTTCTAACTTCCTTTAAAATATCATTGATTATTTTTAACTGTCTGGTTTATCCATTTTTAGGGAAAAATAACTGCTTAATTTGATGGTTTTGTTTTGTGATTTGGTGAGGGTTTTTTTAAGTAAAGTACAAGCATATATTTGAAATTACAGAAGCAAGGAATTATCAATTAAATATTGTTAGATGAAATATCTTTTGTCTGACATACTTTCCAATATTTGGATTTTTTTTTAAGCCTTATTCTAAGTTAAAAGTCTGAAATAAGTCATATTTTCTTTAAAACCCTCTGTTTTTTTCTTAATCAACTGTGAGAAGACTTTAGATAAAGTCTCGGGTGGAAGCAACTTTTTTTGCAGATATAAAAACATCAATTTGTCCAATCCAATTGCTAATAGACTGTTATAATAAAATTTCTAGGATAAAATAGATTTTCAGAAATTATTTAATAAACAGAAATTTGCGGGTATTTATTTGGTATGTCATCTTCAGTAACATATTCTCTCCAGTTTAATGGTAGTACTAAAATATAACATAGTTGGTTCGATTTTCTGTATTTCTCTGTGATTACATGTTATAATTAATATACAGTTGTAAGAATTTTATTTTCTTCTGCATGCTGTTCACACAGCAGTCAGACATGAAATAGATTTAGGAAGGAAGCATGTTGCCATACTTTTCCTTCAACAGTGGTGAGTCTCGCTTTCTATTAATTTGTGTACTGTTATGTGGTAATCTGAGTGCTGAGATTGTACTCTATTACAAAGAAAATATGTTTTCAAATATACTGTATTGGATGAATAAGATTGTACAAATTAAATATTGAAGTGGGGGCTAGATATAAGGGTGCATTTAATGATTGTTTTTACAAATATTTTTATTTAGTCTGTACAGGTGTTTAGAATAGCCTTACACCAATTCCTGTATGATTTTTATCTAGCCCATTTTTTCATACAATTATGTGAAAATACATAATACTTAATATTCATATAATTAGTATTGGAGATAACAGCTCTAGCCCTTTCCTTGGAAGTCTGACAGAAGAAGTTTGGTGATGGTTTTTGGATATTGCAATGAAAATTTGAACCATTTTTTAAATAATTCTATATTTAAATAAAAATAAATAAATGCATCTCTGCTTTTCACATTAGCAGCAAGTCTGAATCTCTGTATTATTTAAGTTTCTGAGGTGGTCTATGGTCAAAATAAGAAAAAATAAAGAGCAAGATTTATGGTAAAATCTCATCAAGTTTTCTCAGAAGTCCTAACCTGCAACTTCTCCCATATTAGCACACACTAAAAACAAGAAGTCATGGTACGGTGCTGTGATAATTACTTGCGTACTAGTTCTTCTCATTAAGCTGGAAGTAGACTTATGGATGGAATATAATGATAAGGAAACTGATTTTTACATCAGTTTATTATCACAGACAATTCACACAGATCATAAACTGCATAATTCAAATATACCTTATAGGGTTCACTTGCCAACGTTTTGGTACTGCAGGAACTGCAGATATGGTTTCTGTGAGAAGACACCAGAAGCTGCCCAATGTCAGACAGAGGCAGTTCCAGGCAGCTCTAAGGACCCAACACTGGCCACAAATGAGCTTATCAGCAACATTAGTAGCACCTCTATGATAATATATTTAAGAAGGGTAAAAACTGCTGCACAGCAATTATGAAAAAGTCTGTGAAAAAGGAAAGGAGTTACTCTGGGCTCTGGAGTGGGGATTGACCTGCAGCCCACAGAGAAGACCATGGTGATACATGTTGTCCCCCTGTTGTGCAAGGAGATCCTCAGTAGGTAAGTGCACCTGCCTAAAGTCACATACACAGAATTATCCTAGCCTGTGTTTGTTAAAAATTTCCAGATTTTTCTTCCTTCAAAGTGAGAACCGCTTCACAGAGCCAAGAAAGGAACTGTGTTTTTACATCTTCCTCAAGTCTTCCATTTTTGCACACAGTCTTAAATTAAGGTTGAACAGGACCTCATGTACACAAGAAATATATTGCAATCCTTAAACCCCGGTGTCACAACCTTGTTTCACTTTTCCTGCATATGCACACAGGAGCCAGGCAAAATTCATTTATTTACATGTATGAGCAGAATGTATGTATTATCAGACTCTTGTACAATACATTTTAAGCTAACCATTACATTCTCTACGTAACTATTACTTTATCATCATATGCGTAAGTTGAGAGGATTGTAAACATACTCTCTGTGATCCAAATATTGTTAGATCAAATTCACTTCTCATTAGGGCTACAATGCCATACTGGGAACAGAATTCATCTCACTACGTTTTCCTAATAGAGAATTACTAGGCGAAAGGTAGTTACCACTTTTCATGCTGCTGCTTCTCAATTAGAGCTGTTGTTTAAGTGAACTTGCTGCTGTTTCTTTTCGCAGCATCTGGACCTCTTCCAGAAGTTCATAGGGATATAATTAAGGTCTTCACATGCCAAACAGTGAATGAAAAACTCACAAAACTTTACCAAGTAGTGGTTAGGGGCTAGCTTTTTAAGAAAGTCCTGCCAGGAATAGAGGAAATGATGCAAGATCTGGAAGTGATAAATACCTTCGGGGTGTTTTAAGAGAACCAGACAGATGCTCAGGAAACTGAAAACATACCATCATAGTAATTAGTTCTTATTCCTGAATAAAAGTTGAATTTGGGACCAATTCAAAGTGAAGGGCAAAGGAGCAGAGAGCATATCTCATTCTTCAAAATATACACTTGCAAGAAAGCTCAGCTGTCACACCACATTAAACAAGTTTCCATTACTTGCAGAAAACAGAATATACTAAGCCATTACATGTACTTACAATTTCTACTGTACACTTTACAAGAATAAGCCATCAGAATGCACATATTACACATCAGTTTTTATATACATTATATTCTGTGTTATAATAATTATTCTATGAACATAAAATTTCATTTAACCATTTGAGTTTTGCCACATCACTTGAACAAATGTAGCAAAAGCATAGTTTTGGGTGGTGGAGACAGACTGCAATTTTTTAATTTTTTTTTTTTTTTAATAAGGAAAAGAATCTTTACACTCTGCATTTTCCTATTTCTTCAGTAGACTTCTTCAGTTATTACAATATGATCAGAAGATGATACAGTCAGATTCAATGATGAATTACTATTTTACAGTATTTGATGTCTAGTGATAGAAGCTGGTAATGAGGTAGAGTTCACTGTTGGAAAAACAATATGTAAAAGCAAACCACCTGCAAAATTTAATTCTGTGAGGAAAAAAAGAAAATGAGTAGTTATCTCATTTCTTATAGACAGTTGCCTGCTTGTAAATCATAGAAAAACACTTTATCATAAAATCACTAGGTTGGAAAAGATCTTTGAAATCATCAAGGCCAACCTTGCTGTACTACTAAATCATACACTTGAGCACTTCATCAAGCAGTCTTAAAATATCTTCAGGGATGGTAACTCAACCATCTCCCTGGACAGCCTGTTCCAGTGCCTGATAACCCTTTCAGTGAAGAATTTTTTCCTAATGTTCAATCTGATCCCCCCCTTGTGCAACTTGCAGCCATTCCCTCTCATCACCTGTCACTTGGGAGAAGACAACACCCACCTCTCTACAACCTTCTTTCAGGTGGTTATAGACAGTGAAAAGGTCTCCCCTCAGCCTCCTTTTCTCCAGGCTAAACAACCCCAGTTCCCTCAGCCTGTCCTCATAAGACTTTTCTCCAGCTTCTTCACCAGCTTCATTGCTCTTCTAGAACACAACTATAATTGCTGAAACTAGGGAGGTTGTTGGGTTAATTAATGTTAAAACTAATGTCAGAACGTTATACATCCACAGAGTCACAAAATCTTCATGTTTGGAAGGCATCTCTGGAGATCATCTAGTCCAAAACCGCTAATGAAATCAGTATCAGCTAGAGTAGATGGAGTAGATGGCTTTTGTTTCTGTCCAGTTGGGTTTTGCATACCCCTAGGAATGGAGATTCCAGAACTTCTCTGTGCAACCACTTCCAGTATGCCAACATCTTCATAGCATCTTTTCTTTTTCTCATGTTTAAATGTAATTTCCTATATTTCTGTTTGTACTCATTGCCTTTGTCTTTTTCACTGAGTACCACGCAAAAGGGTTTGATTTCCTTCTCCTTATTCCTAACCATCAGGTACTTATAAACACTGATAAGATCCTCCTAAACTTTCTCTTCCGCAGGAGTAATAATCTCAGCTTTCTCAGCTTGTCCTTATATATCCCATTACCCAAAATATTAATTGTCTTTATGGCCTATGTTTGTTTTGTATTGACAAGACCAGAACTGCACCCAGAAGTCCACAGGTGTCTCACAAGTCCTGAGCACAGAAGGAGGATCACATCCCTTGAGGAGCTAGTAACATTTCTCCTAATGTCTCCTCTGATACAAGTGCATTTAGATGCCCTATTTTTAACTCAGAGTATAAAAGAGCATGTGTGTGTGGCAGTATTCCTGATCAAATGCAGAACACTGCATGTCACAGAATCAGAGAATGACCTGGACTGAAAGGTACCTTGAATGGTTATCTGGTCCAACATTTTCTGGGAAAGAGACCCTAGACGAAATTATGTAGCAACTAGTTCATTGGCTTCTTGAAAACCTCCAACGATTTAGAATTGAGTTGGAAGGGACCTTGAAGATCATCTACTTCCAAACATCTTCCCATGGGCAAGGACACCTTCCACTAAATCAGGTTGCTCAAAACCTCATCCAACCCGACCTTTAATGCCTCCAAGTTTGGGACTTCTACAGCTTCTCTGGATAATTTATTCCAGTGCCTCACCACGCTCATAGTAAAAATTTCTTCCTGATATCTAATTTAAATCTCCCCTCTTTCGGCTTAAAACCATTATACCTCATCTGATCACTACAATCTCAGATAATGATACCCCCCACCCTTTCCTTTGTATCTTTTTCCTTCTGAATAGTACAACATTCATCTGGTTTAACAATAAATCCTTCTAGAGTAATATTGCCTGCCAACCTGTTGAGGTTACATTCTGCTCAACCACTGAGATCATTAACGAAGCTGTTAAACACTTTTGGGCCTAGTACTGATCCCTGGGGCACATTGCTGGTGACTGTTCTCCAGTTGAACTTCGGGGTGCTGATTATAATTCTTTAAGCTTGGCAGTTCAACCAGTGTTATGTCCACCTTACTGTCCATTTATAAGATCCATACTTCATCAGTTTATCAATGAAGATGTTATGTTATGGAAAACAACGTTAAAAGCCCGGCTCAAGTCAGTCCCTCTGGTGCTATGTCCCCTTCTCTGCTGACAACATATTTTACACTCTTTTTTTTTTTTTTTTTAAGTGTAATATAGAAATAACAGAATTGAAAACCAGAAGCTGTGTCCAGGGTTTGCTTACCAGAAGGCACTAAAATTCATTGGATTGATAAAAGTACATGTGTTTTCCATAAATTCAAGAAAATCTGCTTATACTTCTTATTCCTAAGTACAAGCAGCCCAGAATCTTGTGCCCAAGCTCTGTAAAGATTGAGAAATTAAATGATGTAGCACTAACCATCTCTGGGGTATAAATTCTATTAGATGCAAAGCATGTTCCATATTCATGAACAGAATCAGGTCCTCATAAAATTCAGCTGCAGCACCTGTCTTTTTAAAATACTGTTTGAGGATATGAAAGTAGTTGTTTCTGAATTTATACATCATCTACTTATTACAGTTGCCCTCAAAACATAGTCTACTAACTGCAAGACTTAGAGATTTTAGGTTCAGTGCTTTAGAAGATCCAAATTCAAATTTTCAAGTGTATTCTTCTTATATATCTAACCAAGATGAACTCTACATTCTCTCTGGTAGCATAGTTTCAATAGGGTATATTAACAGTGCCCTCATCCCAACTCTCAGTTGGTGGTTACTCTGGACCAGAATGAAGCAGTGATAATGTGCTGTATGTGTTACATGTGACCATTTCCTGGATACAGAAATGGAGCATTTCCTCCAGTCATGTTTTAAAATAAATTGCAATTACTGTCTATTTCTTAAAAAAAAATGTACAAATAACAACCTGAAGAAGAAGAACATGATTTTTTCTCCCTAAATAAGCATATTTTCTATATTTTTAGAAGCTTTCCTTCTGGAAATATTAAGCATATCTAACTTCTTACTATTTCCTATCAGATTTCCTATGATGACAATAGTGAAACTGAGTATTTCCATGTTCTAGGCTTGGAGATTCAGTAATTAAGATCCTTTCTCCCTAGAAAAGCAAATCTTAAATTATTCTTTCTGTGTAGAAACACAGCTTTAGTAGATATGATGCTTGGTACATCTGGTTCATCCTAACCTAAATTACAATGGTAAATATGACTTCATTGAAAAATGGGAGTGGGGATTAACATTTGTCAAGCTGAGATCAAAATAAAGTTCACACTAAGTTCTATCAATAAATTATTTCCTTAACAGTTGAAAAGAGTGTTTCTAAAGACAGTAATCTCTTTTCTCTTCTTGATGGACATTAGCATTTCTGTTTTAAAAACTGTAGAAGTAAGTTAATAGAGTCGACATGATAAATCTGAAAATTAAGCAACAAAATGCTGAAGATAAACATGTAGATATGTCCTCAACATTTTATTTTGGATAGATCTTTATTACTGTTTTTAGATCCTCTTTGTGAAACAACTTAATGTTCTCATCTGTACTGCTTGTACATCCCTGTACAACACGCTTTGTGAAAGATCCAACTCAAGTCATCCAGCTCGAGACAGTTCTTGTCTATAAAGTTATGTTGAAAACTGGGCTTTCTATGTGATGTCACTGTATCTACACTAACTTACAATACCTGTGATTTAAGCAAGCATGTATGACTTTAAATTACAGTAGAGCAGAAGTATAATATCTCAAACAGGAAGGCAGAGGTCTCAGTTTACAGACAGCATTCAGGCTGTAGTCACATTCTTCATTGTTACTCTGTAATGTTTTGGATATATGCTGTACATGGTAAGCAAAACACTCTTTTTCTCTCGTCATGCTCAGGACAAGGTGGTCAAAGAAGCCTCCAGGTAAAAAGCCTGTGTACTTAGCCTGGACATGAATGACTTTCAGCTTCACCCATCAACCTAAGCAAACCCTAAATCCATTATTTGAGCTAACTCTTGGACAAGATGTTGATGAGTTTCATCCCTGGGTTATGATATGTGTCTTGAAATGTTGAAGGATGTGGATTTGATGGATAGACTAATAGACAGATAACGATTTGACTGGATGGACATGTCCAAGAAGTTACAGTCAATGACTCAATGTCCACATAGAAACCAGTAACAAGTGCGTCCCTTATGAGTCTACATTAGGACAAATGCCATTTAATATCTCAAACAGTGATATAGACAGTGGGATTGAGTGCAACCTCAGCAAGTTTGTGGATGACACGAAAATGAGTGGTGCAGGTAGTACTCTAGAGGGAAGGGACACTATCCAAAGGGACACTGACAGACTTCAGAAATGGGCCCGTGGGTGCCTCATGAAGTTCAGCAAGGTCAAGTGCAAGGTCCTGCACCTGGGTCAGGGCAACCCCCAATATCAACACAGTTTGTGATGAACTTATTGAAGGCAGCCCTGTGGAGAAAGACTTGTGGATACTGGTGGATGGATAACTGCACATGAACTGGCAATATGTGCTTGCAGCCTAGAAAGCCAATTGTATCCTGGGCTGTACCAAAAGAAATATGGCCAGAAGGTCGAGAGAGGCGATTTTCTCCCTCTACTCCGCATTAGTGAGACTACACTTTGTCTCCATCTCTGGGGTCTGAAGTGTAAGAAAGACATGAATCTGTTGGAATGGGTCCAGAGAAGGCCCACAAAAGTGATCAGAGGGATGGAATTACTTTCATATGAAGAAACACTGAGAGGGTTTGTGTTGTTCAGTCTGGAGAGGACAAGGTTTCAGGGAAACCTAATTGCAAACTTTCAAGATATAAAAGGGGTTTATAAGAAGGGTGGAGAGAGACTTTTTAGCAGAGATTGTAGTTACAGAACAAGGGGCAACAATTTTAAAATGAAAGAGAGTAGATTTGGATTGGATGCAAGGAAAAAAAATGTTACAATGAGGCTGGTGAGACACTGAAACAGATTACTCAGAGAAATTGTGGTTGTCCTATCATTGGAAGGTTGCACTGGAAAGGGTTTTGAGAAACATGATGCAGGGAAAGATGTTCCTGCCCGTGACAGGGGCACGGAACAAGGTGATATTTAAAAGTCTTTTCCAACTCAAACCATTCCATATTCTATGATCCTTTTTTTTTTTTTTTTAATGGACTTTTGATAATTTTGGCCTTTCTCAGGTTCAGCTTCACGACAAAGCCTAAGCAGTATGATACCTATCATGACTAAACTCTACTGTGGGCTTGCAGGAGATTAATTCCATCAAAAGTAAATACAAACGATTATAAGAATCCCTAGGGTTAGGTAGTGACTTTCCAGGAGACTTTAGATTGTAATATAAGACCCAGAACCAAGAATTTTGTTCAATTCCTTTACTGGATTTGACTATGTATATCAATGCAGTTTGCAAGGATGTACAAAACACTCAGAAAGAGTATTTTGGTGATTCTTTGGTGAAAACAGTATGAAACTAGAGTGACACAGCACCTGCCAGTTAGTTTCAATGCAAGAACCCAAAACTCGGAGTCCAATCCTGTTCTATTTCTTCTAATAAAAAAAATAGATTTTGTACTTAATAATGCTGGTTTAGAGTGTCTTGCAGCAATAATTATTTCTATAACAATGCAAACACTGAACAGCTTTTTGTGATTACAGTCACACAGCAATGAAGCATTCAGTGTTGCTGTCATAGAGCTCTTATTCAAATTCAACCCAGCTACTTATCATTCAGTTCTTTGACTGGAAAACCATTAAACAATAAAGAGAAACATGAGCAGGAAGAAGGATCTATTCCAAATGTTCTTGCACAATCTCCCTTGCCAGGGAAATGACTCTTTGGCCTCTGTGTATTTAGCTGGGAGTTCTTTGTGGCTTTTATTTTTGTACAATTAATAGCGTCATGTGGGAATAGATGGAAGCAGAAAAACCAAAAAAAAATTTGTTAATAATTATCAAATGAAAA
Source organism: Cuculus canorus (assembly GCF_017976375.1). Taxonomy (NCBI): domain Eukaryota; kingdom Metazoa; phylum Chordata; class Aves; order Cuculiformes; family Cuculidae; genus Cuculus; species Cuculus canorus. Next base: position 38,121,724 of record NC_071401.1, read on the forward strand.
ATCTTAGAACTCATAAACCAAATTATATTAGGATCTCATTTTAGGATTCTTTTGAAACTACTAATTTAGTTTTCTTCTCTGGTCTTGGGCATTTCCCAGAAGAGAGGAAGGGAGATAATATGAAACTCTTATAACATATGCAAAGTTAATCATACACTGACTTTCTATGTATTTTAAATGCAAAAGCCTGGAAGGCTCTTGTTTGTGTGACAGCAGAAGCATCTGCAATTATAGTAGTTTGTATCAACTTTTGTCCTCTTTTCTACAAATATATATTAACTTTCTAATCTATTTTCCCTTAATTCAAATAAAATGCAAAAAAATAATTGTTGACAAATGTATAGACAGGTAGCTTCACACTGCTAACATATTTTTCAGAAAATCATACTGGTAAATACAGGTGGTAGGACACTGATATAAGTATAGCATCTGTTCAATCCATCATTAAATTCTGATTATATTCTCTTTCTTCCCTTCTTACTTGCCAAACTCTCTCCCTCCTTGCCTTCCTCATTTCATGCCTTCCTCTTACTCTCTTTTCTTTGGAAGCTTTAAAAGTGAAGAAACAAAACAAACAAACAAACAAACAAATAGACCTCTTTTCTATATTTCCTCCTTGTTCTTCATATCTTAAAAGAAAAACAAAACAAACAAACAAAAAAACAACAAATCAAGCAAACAAACAAAAAGCAACACTCAACGAACACCTTGCCCTGCTAAAAAATTCCCAAGTAAAGATTCCAGAAAAAAAAAACTTGATGAATATTTGATTCTAATCCATATCAATTTAAAAAAATACCAAACTAAAACAAAACAAAAAGACCCACCAAAAAAAAATGACAAAACCCAAAACCTAAATGGCAAAAAAAAGAAAAAAAAAGAAAAAAAAAGTAAAAAGAAACATATCTTGAATCTCAGCTATGATTTTTTGGGGGAAGATGGAGTTCAAAACTGGAACCCTGCCACACCTAAGTACTTAAATCCTTCTTTGGAAGAAGCCCAAAGATGGTAGCTTTGACTTCTGATGGTTTTTTTGTTACCTTTAACTATCCATTTAATCCTAGAAAATAGTATTTTTTCCATTATTCACGCACATTAAGATTGTGTGTGACTGTTGCCTTACATTTTGTGTCTTAAGTCCTGAGTATACTACCTGCTTGTTGTAGTTTAACCCCAACTGGCACCTAGGACCATGCAGATGACCTCTCACAACAACAGTAGTAATAATAGTAGTAATAGTAGTAACAGTAGTAATAGTAGTAATAGTAATAATATATGCAAACCAAGTAATGTACTACAAACTCCTCACCACCCAATGACCAACATCCAGCCCATTGCCAGGCAAGAATCCCCAAACAGGAAACCCTGGCCCTCAGCCAACTTCCTGTTTATATACTGAGTGTGGCATTACATGGTGTTGAATAAGTCTTTAGCTAGATTGAGTCAACTGCCTGGCTATACTCCCTCCCAACTTCTTGTACACCTGCTCACTAGCAGAGCACGGCAAACTGAAAAAAGTGCTTGATTTCTTAGCCACAACTGAAAACATCATCGGTATATTATCAACATTTTTCCATACTAGCTCTAAAACACAGTGGTTGCTAGGAAGAAAATTAACCACGTTCTAGCCAAGCATAAGCATTACCGGCAACAACTGAAACAATACGTGTTACCTGTTTTCACGTTAAATCCAAAACACAGCAGCTGTGTTACCGGCAACAACTGAAACAATATGTGTTACCTGTTTTCACGTTAAATCCAAAACATAGCAGCTACTTGGAAGAAAATTAATTCTATCCCAGCTGATTATAATCACCACCTGGCAACGACTACAAAAATATGTATTGTCAACATTACTCTCATATTATATCCAAAACACAGCAGCTACTTGGAAGAAAATTAATTCTGTCCCAGCTGAAACCAGGACAGTATAATATGAAATCCTAACGTTGACACAGCATTACAAACAATAGATCTTATCATCTGAGGCACTGGAATTCCACTGTGCAACTTCTGAGTTTTAGCTTGGGCACTATGAAAGAGAATCAGAATGTGATAAGATGTACAAAAATAACAGCATACAGACCTTAAGACCGGGGAGAAATCAGTGGTCAATCACTAGCACTGAACTCCTCCCATGGTAGAACTTAAGATACCAGTGACATCAATACCTCTATGCTTGAGGAAGGTATGTTGTCTACCTAAGAACCCAGAGGGACATTGGAAGAGCGAGTAGGAAGATCAGAGGATAGACTAACACAGGTGGTATGATGGGGAGGTATTAGCAACAGACCCCATGGTGAAGATAAACTGATGAAAACGTCTTTCAGCAGTTGGAAAAAAACTCATGTTTTCAGTCCTCATAAGAAACTACAATCATCCTGACATCTGACAAAAAGGTAGCATGGAAGGGGGATCTCTCGAGAACATTGAAGTATATTTATTGATTCAACTGACTGATGAGCCAGCTATGAAAGCTGCTAAGTTGCACTTGTTACTCATAAATAAGTACAATTTGTTCAGTGTATGAAGAGTGTTGGCAGTCTTGGCAGTAGAAATCATAGGTCAAAGGACTAGTGACAAAGCACATAAAAAAGGCTAAGATTTTGCCTTTTTATCTACTCTTAAGTTTTGTCCTTAGACCTTGTAGGTCATTGGTCCTAGTGGCAGATTCTAGGGGGTAGAGCATTCCCATGGGAGGGTATTCCCTTGTTGTGCAACTAAAAATATCCTCCAGGAGAATGGGAAAATTAGTTTTGTATTTCCTCTCCTGTTACTCTCAGAGCTCTCAGTAGCTACTCGTGGGGCTGTTTTCAAGGAAGTTTTTTTGATTTTTACTAGGAAGTTGAATCTAAGTGTCAGTAAACTCAACTAATAATTTTAGCATTCTGAAGAGTAGATTTGGCAATAAGTTCTAGAAAGTAAGTGTCTATAGAAAAGAAATTTCTTGTGTCAATTAAATGTGAGGTTCTTGACTTTAGGTAGTGGCCTAGCCTAAAATACAGGCAAAATGTGCAGTTACTCTTTCTGCATTTGGGAACAAGAAATCTCTTTGCAAAAATCATTGACATAAGCTGGTAGACTGTTACCTGTAACATAAATCTGATAAAGCTAACTATTTAAATGGAAATAATAACATAATGTCTAAATAAAATACCGTAATATGTCAAAGTTGCTCTTGATAAAGATGATCAATTCAATTGTTTCTAAAAGCCATTTTAGCTTTTATACTTTATGCACAAGTTCTATTTTATAGCAAAAAAATAAAACTCCCTCCAAGAATCATCTAGAAGCTACAGATCAGTGAAAAGTCCAAGAACAGTTTTGTTTGCTTTTAGCAAATTCTTTGTGCCTTTATTAACTCATAAACTGAGCAAACTGCAATGGCGGTATTTTTCCTTTTAACTGTATGTGTAATATAAAAGGACTTAAATTAAATAGGGATGATCATCTTATTCATCCTAAGAAAAGTGAGGAAACTGATATTTGACCCTTCCTTTAACAAATATAACTTATATTCTGAGCCACTTGAAAAAAATTCTAAAGCTTATATTCTTTTATACACATACTTAGGCATAATGTGTCTCTAAATCTCTTTTTAAATAATTCAGATCCATAGTAAGTTTTATATGTAACTTGATTTCAATTAATACAATAAAAGAAACTATAGGTGAAACCAACCCAGCAACCAAACATGTATTTAGCAAAACTTACAATACAAGTGACATTGCAAGGCCATTTCCAACTATGATTCTACAATAGTTTTATCTCACTGCATGTGTTATAGGTTCAGCTAGTGCTGTACAGAATCAATAATGAATATTTTTTCTTCATTAATACACTAAAAAAGATAATTTAAATAGTATTTATTTTAAGTTTTTCTTCATTTATATAAAATCAAGGAATTACATGAAAATCGAGGATTAATTTAGAATACTGTGGTACACTGCATATGTGAACACAGTTTTAATAACCAAGAGATCTATTTTATCTCATGTAATTACTAATTAAATGAAGAACTTATTTCTTTAAAGGTTAAAAAGAATATTTCTAGAAAATCCGCAGCTAAGTCTTATAAAAAAAAGACTATCTAAAAAAGTAAGAAGAAAAAAATCCACGTTATTGAACCCCAACAGAAAAATGAACAATAAAGACCACCTCAACTGACTTAAGATAAAAGACAGAAATTGTCAAATTGCTGGCACAAAAATTCTTGACCACTTTTTTGCCACACTGGAAGCAATCAACAGTAAGAGAAATTATGCTTTAAGGAGGATTTTTCTGCAATGATCTTAGCTAAGTATAATTTTATATTTAATCTTTTTCCTCCGTCTATGTGTGTAAGGTGTCGAATATTTTTTTCTATCAATTCCATTAGTAAGAGTGAACAGAATGTATGAATTGTAAGTCAGAAAATCCAGATCAGGATCAGTCCAGAAACAGAGCTGAGGGTCAGATGCAGACCAGCAATCAGCTAGCAAGTGAGGAAGCTAGGTCAGAAGGTCAGGATCAGGATTAGCTTGAGAGTGCCTGAGAGCAGACATTGACATACCTGTGGCACACCTGCAATATGGCACAAGTGGGGTGAAGGAGAACCTCAGCTTCAAGCAGCTCAAGGAGAGGCAAGTCCTAAGTTCTAACTTTATTTGATTTAGTGATAATTTTTGGGGTTTGGGGTTTTTTTGTTTTGGTTTGTTTTTTTTTTTTTTTTTCCAAAACAGCTCTTATGCACAGAGGAACTAACTCTGGGCTCAGCCATTCAAACACCTAGAAGGATGGGGTGTACTCAGGACAAGTGCTTTTAAATTCCAGTCAAATTGAGACTCAGAAGCTTAACTTCACCAGAGTCATAAGCAGCAAGTCAGATTGTTGAGCTCCATCACTGCCTCAGTTTCTGGTGTTTTAACTCATTGAGCTGAACTCCTGTTATCAAAGTTCTTTTAGCACCTGAAGACAGTGGTGCAAAGTGGCATTAATGGTTGATAAACTTTTTTTTTTTTTTTTCTCAATGGAAAGCCATGATGTGGAGATCAAGCACGTAACCAGCACAGGTTGGTTATCTAATAAGAATGTTAACACAAGTAACTTGAAAAATCATCATCCAAACTAAAAAAATAGGCAAGAAGAATAATAACTTTATCTAGACCTTTCCTCCCACTGTCTTTTTTGTCTTTCACTGAGACTATGCAGTATCATAGAATCACAGAATCCAAGAATCACAGAACGGTTTGGGCTGGAAGGGACCATGCAGATCATCTAATCCAATCTCCCTATAGTGAGCAGGAATGTCTTCAACTAGATCAGGTTGATCAGTGCCACATCCAATATGGCCTTGGATGTTTATAGGATGGGGCATCTACCATCTCTGTAGGCAACTTGTTCCAGTGTTTCACTAACTTCTGTGAAAAAAATTTCTTCCTAATATCTAATCTAAACCTCTTCTCTTTTAGTTTAAAACCATTACCCTTTGTCCTATTGTTACATGCCCTGTTATAAAGTTTTTCCCTGCCTTTCTTATAAGCCCCATTTAAATACTGAAAAGCCACAATAAGGTCTCCTTATAGTCTTCTCTTCTCCAAGCTGACCAACTCCAACCGTTTCGTCCTCTCTTCATAGTGTCCTCTCTTCATCCAGGCCTTTGATCATTTTGGTGGCTCTCCTCTGAATCCGCTCCAAGAGGTCCATGTCTTTCCTGTGTTGAAGGCTCCAGGGCTGGATGCAGTGATGCAGATGCAGTCTCACCAGAGCAGAGTAGAGGGGCAGAATCACTTCCCTTGACCTGCTGGTCCTGTTTCTTTTGATGCAGCCCAGGATATGGTTGGATTTCTGGGCTGCAAGTGCACATTGCCAGGTCATGTCCAGTATCTCATCCATCAGGACCCCCAGGTTCTTCCCTGCAGGGCTGTTCTCAATCTCTTCATCTCCTATCCGGTATAAATATGTGAACGTGTAGGCGATAAATGTGAGAGTAGTATAAAAATCATGTGGAACTAGTACACTTAGTATTTCAGGTAACAGCCTTTTTCAGGTACAGAGCAGATGGACTGCCCCATTCTCTGAATCAGACATTTGAAACAAGTCATACACTGATTTTAAGCCTTTTGAATGTTTTCCTCTTAGTGGTCTATTTAAGTTCAGAAAGGAATAATGTGACAAAAAGAATAACGCTTTATGTTCTGTTTTAATTATAACTGGACAAGTTATTGTTACTGGTTTTGTTCTCACAAGGAGCATAAGTACTTCTAATGACTCCCAGTACTTATTAAAAAAAAAAGAAAAAAACACACCGTGATGGTTCAATAACCTTCCTAAAACTGTTAATTCTGTTGTACTATTTGCAAATACTAAATAAATGCTAGCTTGACATCTGGTTAATAACTAAGACACTTGGGGAAAAAACCATACAAGCTATGTCTCTAACATATTCCCTGTTATATTTAGAAAATACTAATGCTGAAGTCGGGAAAATTTATTTTTTATTGTATTGTCTTATTCTGTGTTCCACAAGGCCAGGGGATTTCTGTGAAAGTTTTCAGAATAAAATTATTGTCATTACTATTATCTGAATAGATCCCGTGCTTGATCATAATGCAAATGTCATCCATCACTACCTTCAGTATATTTTATTTCTCCTTTTTCTAATTTCCTCTGTAGCACCATTAGACAGGAAAGTGAATTAGCATACTGCTACTGAATATCTCAAAAACAATGGATATTTCATCAATAATTGATATCATGGATTTCAGGTTCAAAAGTCATAACCTCATTCTCCTTCCCTTTCAATTTCTTAATATCAAGAACTACAAATATTTACAAAACTGTGGTTCTACTATTCAGTAACATAATGAATAATTTTTTTTATTCTTTGGTTCATGAGACAGAGCTCATGCAAATTAAATGCTCTTTAAATCTAAAGTTAGACCAATCGTTTAAACGAGAGTAAAAATGAAATTAAACATTTGATGTCTGCATGTTTTCTGCTTGAAAAAATAATGAGTGTTGCTTCTGTGAATGTAATGTCCTTAAAATTAGTTCAAGGGTGCATCTCATTAACAATGCTGAAAGATTTGTATACCCTGCCACAGCTTGTTCTATTTCAGAATGAAACAGTTGTATAATTTCAGCTATAACAAATATTAAATCATGACCTTGAAGGTAATGTTTTGGAGTAGCTTCATTCACACTCATAAAGTTACCTCACAGTGCAAGTACAGAGTTGTCCGAAACACAGTGTAGGTAGTCAAGTGACTCCTTGAGGTCTGACTTTTTTGCATTTAGCAATGTACATGTGCAATTGAATAATTAGTTTGATCTACTGATGACTTACCTTTTGGTCAATGTGTAGTTCAAAGTTCAATGTAACTGTGACTGATAGTTAAGAGGCACTAAAGAGACAGATGAGTCCTTAACAGAAAACTCAACTGGGAACACTTTTTTGCCAGAGTTAATTGTAAATTCTCTACTCTGCTTTGTTTCTAGACAGTATTATGGCTAAACAATTTTTTCTACATATACCAATATGGTAGTATTTTTATAAAACATAAACAATGTGACCAACAAGTATTGAGTCTACCATGTTTTCTCCATCAGAACTCAACTCTGGAGCCAGAACTCTTTAGTTTTGAATGAAAGCCTATTCATGAAGATTGCTAAAATATCATTTTGAATGATACTAATAAAATATAAACTGTAGTACCCAGCTCCACATAAAAGAAATTGTTGCAATATTGGTACTGTATATTCATAGAGACCTAGTTAACTTGCTCCCCATCTTGAGGTTCCAAAAAAATGAGACATTCAGCAGAGTTTCTCTCAAGTATTTTGCTAGATAATCTAAGATAAATAGAGATACCTAGGTAAACACAGATAATTGCTCTGGGGCAGACATTCTCTGAAGCAAGCCTTGTACTGCTTAATTTCCTTGTCCTGTCGGCAAGTAGGAGTTGAGTCTTAGATCTAGTTTCACAAGTTGCCAAAATAATATTTTAGGAGTGGTTCGTAGTATAAGACCGCAATTATCCAGGCTTCGGTTAGTGTCTTCATAGCAGGATGGGTTTGAGACACACAGGAATATGGTTTTTTTTCCCCTATATTATTTTAATACATAGTTTCTTTTGACAGTTATAATGCCCAAGAAAATATTATTGCCTGCTAATCATAGAAGTTTCCTAGTACTACATGAGTTGACCAACAGATTTTGAACAAAAAAAAAGAGAATAGTTTCACTTCTGTAACTGTTGTTGCCGATGGTGAATATCACTCTTCATAAAAGAACAATAGCTGCTTATGCATATAACAAAAACTATCTGCAGCTGCTTTTAAATTACTTATCTTTTATCTTCCATAGTTAAAATCAGAAAAAAAGTAGTTTTATCCTTTTCTTTCAAGTAGGTCTATGTGCCCTTTCTTTGCAATACATCCTTTTCAGGATGCACCAAACACATTGCGTAATTGGCATATGTTTTCCTCAGTAGGCGTCACAGCCAAAAGAAACAATGGTAGACATGCAGAATTTGAATAAGTCATGAAACACTGTTTTTCTGAAATGAATGATAGAAAATGTTGACTTTCTCAGGTTATACGTTACACTTTTCAGAAAGAGTAAATGCAATACAAGCATATATCTTATGTACTTTTTACTATGTCAATAAAAGCATACTGAATTAATACCACCATAGAGTACATTTTAATATAGGTTGCAAAAAAAAAAAGACAGAGGTGGCTAGAAAGAGAAAAGAATGCAATCGATTTTGTCTGTTATACTTAAAATACATATTTGAAGGATTTATTAATCAGAAATGTATTTTTCCAAGGCTGCCTCTGTTTGATAAAAGTTACTTTGATTTGTTATGAAGATTCTTCTATCAAAGATTCTTCTACCTCCTTTCCATTTTCCAGCTTATCAATCTCAAACTATGGCTCAATATTATTAAAGTTTATTTGGCTATTTTTATCATAGAGAAAACTACAGTGGCATGATATGGAATAGTGGGCATGCATGCTAATCGTGGCTAAAATGTATTTGTTCTTATACTTGTAGAATAAACAGCCATATGTAAAGGAGCAAATTGTTTAATGTTTGGAGGACAGATTCATTTCAGAGTGTAAGCTTGTGTCAGAACTAAGGTCTCAAGCTGTATGAAAGTATTGTGCAATAAACTGAATTTAAAGACATATAATGATTAACTTATAAGTCACTGTGTAGAATTGTTGTCAGTAATATTTTATTATTGAAAAAATCAATATGTTTTGAATGAGAAGCTAGAAGTATACCTGTACTTTGAGATTTTGCATTTCTCTAATTCTAAAGAAGTAATTTTTCAAATGTTCTTCTAATTTTGATTGGATCTCAGAAAAAGTACCCAAGAATTAATTTTACTTCTCCCTTTCCTGTTTCTAATTCCTTATTTAGGTGACAGAGACATATGAACTACCTAAATAGTGCTTTGCTGTTAACTTTACTTAATATGCCAAATCATTTTAATTACAGTTTCTATAAATAATCTATGCAAAATACTTCCCTGTACAGAATGCACTTTTCCTTCTGTATGTGGCACATTTTAATACTTAAAAGCATTAGAACAGATGTTAGGTGCCTCCTAAACTTGTTTTCAGTTTTCTTTTATTTATATGTTAATGAGAATTTAATTACTTCATGAATACTTAAACAACCTGAGGGTGCCTGATATCATTAGCTTGAACATGACAAGCACCTCAAGTGACCACATGGGAAGACTAAAATTGCTTTTAGTTCACTTGAAGACAGAAAGATGAATTCATTTCACCCCCTGCTATGTACTACCTGACACACAAAACTAAATAAGCAGTGGGCACTGATTCAGTCTCACTTCAGTGTGATGAAAAATATCTGAGGAAGGAATGTACGACAAAGTGCATAAATGTTTCCTTTTTCAGTTTGCTTCTCCATCTTTTAATAAACAAACTTGGAATGTTTTGTTACTGTGTCTTATTTCTTCTTAGTATTTTTGTTAAGGCAAAATTGCTTTCTGTCATGTAAATTTCCTTGTTCAAAGCTTGTAAAATTATGCACGACTTAGATATGCCCTACAGTGATCAAATTATCCAGGAAGAAAGATAGTATGGAAAATGCTTAACTACATCTATTGGGAAACATGTTGTAATAAACAAAGTATTATTTGTGGATGTTTCAAAGTAATAGATTGAGGCTGTCTCTGACCTATGGAAATAATCAAGTAAAAAAACTAAGAAACCGATATTCAAGGAACAGGATTAGTAAGAGTAGCTCTATTTTCTGCACATTCTGTTTGTGGTTAAACAGTGAATTTGCTATTGGATAATATATGAAGAAAATAAAGCTTCTGAAGTATGTAGGGCACCACTTTTACCTTATTCATATGGTCCTATTTCTTGCGATATACACAAGAGAAGAGAATGGTAATAATGTGAAAACTAAGAGGAAAAATTATAATAACAAAAAACCCCTTTCTTTTCAGGGGCTGGAGGGACATTTGTACAGTCTGTTTAATCATTTTTCGAAGGAGTTGATTTCATTTTGATTCAGGTCCTGCAGATATTCCCTCTTCAACAAATTCTACGTCTATAGGTGTTCCAAAGAAGAGCACGTCTTAAGTAATGCAGGTGCTTTTAAAATATATGATATGCTACAGTTTAACATCTCACAAGAAGAAACTTGTTCATTTATTCTTCACAGTATCATATATCCATCTACATTTAGTAATAATGAAGTCAAAACAGTAGTTCAGCTAAGCAAGCCAAAAAAGTTATGAATAAAAATAATATTCAATATCCTACATTGAAAGCTTTGTCTATTATTTCTCATGTCTCGGCAGAAAATGCAGATTAGCAGAGCAGCTTAGCAAAAAAGGTCCACCAGCAGCGAGATAAAAAGGATGTACCACAAACACACTGTACAAAGAATGACGATTTTACAAATAAAAGAATGCCAGCATTTTCCAGAAGTTAAACTCATGCCCTGAGGTTATATTTGTCAGCGTAATATTCAAGCAGCAGGTTTCTTTCTGACCTTACTAGCTTAATAAAAATAATATTCTCTTTTAATTCCAGTGCCTGAGATAAATTTGCAGTATATTACACACAGAGGCAATTTCTTTGATCATCAGACATATCTGAAGTCAGGCTGATTATCTTCTGTTTCAATTTCCTATTTTTTTCATGATCTCGAACGTCTGTTGCAGACAGTGTAATCCATGTACTAAAGAAATCTAGTACATGTACACTTGTCCATGTGCTAGAGAAATCTTTTGTTATCTAGGCACATTAGATGAAAATCTCTTTATTTCCTCTGTTTGAAAGTGTTTATGGGTATGCTTATATGTGTTTACAGGTGCTGATGCAGAAACACTTACCAAAAGAGAGCAGCCTGACAAGAGAAGGAATATGTGCTGAGGGTTAATGTGTAGAAGTCTCCCAGGAACTGATTAGCTCCAGAAACTGGCAGTGCTTTTGAAACTGCAAGAACTGAGAAAGTCAGGATGTCAATAAGCAACTGACTATGTCCTAGACCACCAGTTTACAGTCACTTCAACAGAATGTTCTGTAACTCTGACCACAAAGAAACAGTGGCTGCTATATGTAGACAGAGAGTACATGTTCCCATATACATATGCTGGATAAAATATATGACCCATAGAGGGAATTTCAAAACACTTATCAAGAGACATTGACATGACATTTGGCACCTGAATAAAGTGCAGTTTTTGGCGTCTCCACATATGGATACATTACTATAAGTGAAAGTTTTTGTGAACTGTGTGAAGGGGTAGTTGGATGTATCGTGCTAATAGCTATTCGCAAAAATAAACCAGCTTGACAAATGAGGAGAGGAGAGGAGAGGAGAGGAGGGGAGGGGAGGGGAGGGGAGGGGAGGAGAGGTTTAGAGAGACCTAAACCGATCGTCAACTCTAACTGCCTGACCACTTCAGCACTGACCAAAATTTAAGGCACGTTGTCAAGGGCATTGCACAAATGGCTCTTAAACATTGACCAGCTTGGGGCATGGACCACTTCTCTAGGAAGCCTGTTCCAGTGTATGACTGCCTTCTCAATAAAGAAATATTTCTTTGTGTCAAGTCTGAACTTCCTCAGATGCAACTTTGAAGCATTCACACACATCACTGGATACCAGGGAGAAGAGATCAGCATATCTGTCTCCAATTTTCCTCTTCAGGAAACTATAGAGAGCAATGAGGTTGCCCCTCAGTCTCCTTACATGGTAAACTTTCAATTCTGTTTCATGATCATTGTGACTAAGACAGTGTCTTGCCATCACATATCCCATGAGTCTCTCCCTATTCATGATCAATAAACCTAGGAGGGCACCTTTCCTACTTGGCTCTGAGAGTGCTTGTGAAAAGAAATTATCTTCAATAAAGTTCAGGAATTTTCAAAACTTACTTATCACAGCAGTATGGTACTCCCAGTTAATGTCTGCAAAGTTCAAATCTCACCTAAGGACAGGGACTGCAGATCCAGCTATTTCTCCTAATTGCCTACAAAATAACTCATGAGTGCTTAGATCCTGGCTGGGTGATCAATACTAGGCACACACAATGACAACTGCTTAGTTTTCCAATCCGCTAATCCTCACCTAAAGGCTCTCAATCACTTCACCACTAACTGTAAGGTTTGTACAGTCAAACCACTCCCCTATACACAACTCCTCCACCTGCCTTTCCTGCCTAACTCCCTTGAGCAGCCTGTAGCCCTGCATTCTAGCACTTCAATTGTGGCACTCATTCCACCAAGTCTCAGATATTCTTCTGAGCTTTATGTGCCCCCTGGAGCAGTGTAGATGCTCCCATTAACATTACCACCTTCAAGTGGTGCCATGCAACCCTTGGCTTACCTTCAACTCTCCTGATATTTTCCTCTTCACATCATCGATCCTAGTTTAAAGCCATCTCAATCAGTCCTGTCAACTTACAAGCAAAGAAGCATTTTCCCCCTCAGGAATAGGTAGTTCTTGTCAGGTGCAAACGTACCTTATGTCTATTCTATGATTATAAATCCCTAAATTCTGGTGGAGGCACCAGTCTTGGAGCCAGCTGTTTATGTCCTGGACCTACCTGTTTCTTCCAAAGTCTGTTTTAATTACTGAAAGGACTGAAGAATGTACTATTTGGGCTCCTGAATCCTTTTGCATTCTTTCTAGGGCCCTGAAACTTTTTGACTGACCTTGGACTTCTTGTTGCAACGATGTTGGTCCTCATGTGAAGGAGTAAAAGTGGGTAATAGTTCAAAAGATGAACTGAGCTGGTCAGTTTTCTGGTGATTTCTCTGATCCCAATAAAGTGTTCCATGTTAGTTAACTTACAGCACAGGTGAAGTAACAGCAGTTTTAAGTATTTAAACATGACATGGTATATTATATATGTAATCACATTATTAATATTTCTTAGGAATATTTCTTTGCCTAAGGCTATGACACTTTAAACTGTAGATACTTCATACTGAAGAAGATTAAATGTTAATGTATTTGAACTCACCTAAAAAACTATTGATTTTGCAAGGTTTAGCATGACATTGACACATGAAGTAGGTTGAAGTACTGTCCTGCACAAATCCAAATTACCAAGATTTCAAACAATTTATAAGTCAGCTTTACATTTTGTGTATCTGATCCAGTATTCCAAAACACCACCTTCTGCTGCAACACTGATCTTACCCCTATATGTTTAATGTAAGAACAGAGAACTTCATAGTAACACATAACTTAAGGCTGAGGGAGCGGGGGCCGGGGGGGAATGGGACAGGGGTGATAAATTCATAAGATAACATTTAGGGTTAATTAAAATGTCTAACTGCAAAAATTTCGGGGTTTGTTTCTTTTTGTTTTCTTCCAAAATTGACCTGAGAAAATGTAATAAGTCTCAAATTCTTCCCTGTAGTTTGATGACCACTAAAACAGAATGTCAAATCTTTCTCAATTTTATTCAGAGTCTATTAATTTTATTCAGTCTCTATTCTTTGACCATCTATGTAACAGTCAGGTGGAATGTGTTGCTTTTCATTCTTCAGTCTCTCCTCGCTGTAGTCTGGAGGTTAAAGAGCTTTCTTGTGAGCTAGAGGAAATGAATCTGAAATTATCTTTTTTTGGTAGATCTTGGGCAAGTTGACTATAATAAATAGTTGACCCCAGATTCCTTTTTTTTTATATATGCTTTAATACAAACAAACAAGCCCCTGCTAGTTCTTTTGCTTGGCTAGTCATAGAAAAGTATTTCAGATGCTGGATTATACAAGTATAAAGTAGTTTGTGGACAGGACATTCATTCTGCTGTTGGATTATTGTTATGCATCTCTATCCAGAAGTACCAAGTAAGATCTGAAATTTGTCAGACCTATTGTTATCTTTCATATATATGTATGTTCAAAGTTATTAACTGGTAGAAATGTTCCCACAGTGTTTTCCTTATTTTATCTATTTGCTGACAGTTTTTCTCTTGGTATTTATTTCAATAAAAATATTGATTTAATATCACAGTTGACAAGTACATTCTTCCACTCTTTTTGACAAATAAAAATAACAGAACAACCATGTCAGGAGTTCCTGAAGCAAGTAGCTATACTTTATCTATGATGATTAAATGTATTCTCTTCTATTTTCAGAATAAATCTTGACTTCTGCTTATGTGGAGTTTATGATAATTTTACGAAGTGGAATGGCTCTAGAAGTGGTACATGTGCACCACTTGAATTATTAACAGAACGTTGCTGACCAAGAACAGTAAGCAATTTCTTTGTCATAACTGTAATGCTTTTTGCATGAAGCTGTTATAATTAAACAGTGTTATAGCTACACTAGACTTTAGGTGCTGCTTTTATTTCTGTAGTTTTATGTTAACACATTGTCTTTCATCTGAAATAACTCTTGAGAGACTTATATTTTAATACATAATAAACATAAGTGTTCCATAATTCCCTGTCACAAGATATAACACTTATTTAAAAATAATCTGACTCTAAATGAAAAAATAAAACAAAAAATAGTAATTTATTTAGAATTATTAATCTGTCAATAACATATACTGCCCAGCCTAAGTAGATGATCTTATAATTTCTGAGAGCATAAAGCTTCAAGATAGTAAAAGGATAGTAAAAGGACTAGCACATATACCTTCCAAGAATTAATTCAACAGCATCAGAGTCATCAGCTGAGAAGAATACTTATATCTGCTTGTAATAGTTTACTCTTATGAGATTCACATTTGGCACCAAAGGAGGAAACTCACTGTGGTATCTCAGGATTACAAGAGAGTTATCATGTTTTCTGGTTTTTATTCATAGGAAATCTTCACATTTCAGAAAATAATTCCTAATAGAGAACTTGAAAACTCAGTGTTTAACTGTGCTGTCTCTATTTATCCTAGCATTGTGTCAATGGGAAGGACAAAATATTTTATACAGTTTAAATTTATTGTAAATTCAAAAATCAGGCATTTCCTCTTGTTTAGCTAGATGTTCATAATACAATGAATAAAAGGAGGCAAAGCATATTCCATTGAGTTAACAAGATTTTCTCTGCATGATACATAGTCAAATATCAGCAACTCCAGAACATTTCTTTTCTTTTTTTTTTTTTTGAAACAGTTACTGGACGATATTTTTTGCTGGTATGTGTATGTCAAGCTCACATCTGTGCCTGGAAAGATCATGGAACAGATCCTCCTAGAAGCTATGTTAAAGCACATGGAGGGACAGGGAGGTGATTAATGGCAGCCAGCATGGCTTCACCAGGGGCAAGTCCTGTCTGACCAACTCGGTGGCTTTCTATGATGGGGTAACCGCAGCAGTGGACACGGGTAAACTGACAGATGTGATCTATCTAGACTTAAGTAAAGCCTTTGACACGGGCCCCCACAACATCCTTCTCTCGAAATTGGAGAGAGATGGATTTGATGGTTGGACAGTAAGGTGGATAAGAAGCTGGTTGGATGGTTGTTTTCAGAGAGTAGTGGTCAATGGCTCAAAGTCCAGATGGAGATCCGTGACAAGTGGTGTCCCTCAGGGGTCTGTACTGGGACCGGTGCTGTTCAATATCTTTATCAATGATATTGACAGTGCGATTGAGGCACCCTCAGCAAGTTTGTGGATGACACCAAGCTGAGCGGTGTAGTTGCCACACCGGAAGTATGGGATGTCATCCAGAACAACCTGGACAGACTGGAGAAGTGGGCCTCTGAGAACCTCATGAGGTTCAAGGCCAAGTGCAAGGTCCTGCACCTGGGTGGGGGCAATCCCTGTTTTCAGCACACAATGGGAGATGACATGCTTGTGAGCAGCCCTGCAGAGGAGGACTCAGGGGTGCTGGTTGATGAGAAGCTCGACATGAGCCAGAAATGTGTACTTGCAGCCCAGAAGGCCAAGCGTATCCTGGGCTGCATCAAAAGAAGCGTGGCCAGCAGGTTGAGGGAAGTGATTCTGCCCTTCTATTCCTCTCTTCTGAGACCTCATCTGCAATATTGTGTCCAGTTCTGGAATCCTCAATGTAAGAAGGATATGGAGGTGTTGGAACGGGTCTAGAGGAGGACTGCAAAGATGATCAGAGGGCTGGAGCACCTTTCCTACGAGGACAGACTCAGAGAGAGTTGGGCTTGTTCAGCCTGGAGAAGAGAAGGCTCTGAGGAGATCTTATGGCAACCTACCAGTACTCGATGGGGGCCTACAGGAAAGCTGGAAAGGGGCTATTCATGAAGACTTGTGGGGATAGGACCAGGGGGAATGGGTGTAAGCTGGAGAGGGGCAGATTTAGACTGGGTATTAGGAAGAACTTCTTCATTATGACAGCGATGAGGCACTGGCACAGGTTGCCCAGCGAGGTTGTGGCTGCCCCATCCCTGGAGGTGTTCAAGGCCAGGTTGGACGGGGCCTTGGGCAGCCTGATCTAGTAGGATGTCCCTGCCCATGGCAGGGGGGTTGGAACCAGATGATCTTTAAGGTCCTTTCCAACCCTAATTATTCTATGATTCTATGTGCAGAAGTTGCTTGCAAAGGTAGCAACATTTTCAGTTCAGTTTAATAGTGGATCTTTTTCCTTCTTTGCTGTGGCATATACATATTTATGTTATCTTCACTGGCTTTCTAAATTAGAGTGAGGAGAGTTTTTTCTGTCAGGGATATAAATTACTCATGTCCTAGGGAAAAAAAGAAATAAAAATCTATGCTGAATTTAGCTAAATTGTTTTGTTTTGTTTAAATCTCACATACAACCAGTTTTCCTGTTGGTTATTTAAAGTAGTTTATACAGTCCAAAATGGAAGATAACGAGAATTAGTGGCTAAATTCTGAATTCAAGAAAGACTGCATGCAGTAATAACTGTGTGCCTCTAAGCATTGCTTTCTAATACAGCTTCGTGGACTGATTCCTCCCACGATTCAGTGATTTTATTGCTGTGTAACAATGTTATGTTACTTGCAATAATGATATATTGATAAGTACATTTTTTTATTATATAGTTGTTATACTGCTCAGCTCTGGAATTTCACTACTGACCTGTATTTTGAATAAGCAGAACCCTTTCTGCTGTTCGTATTTGAATCTCTCAAGCTCAGCTATGTATTTAGAGTCTGGTAGTTTTGAAAACCAAAACACTCCCAAATGTTGTCTTTCTACACATGAAAATTTGTTTGTGTACCTCCAGTATCCTTAAACCATTAGTTATACTCCACTTTTAGCTTTTCAGTGGTATTGTTGTATACTCATGAGTGGATGTTATATAATAATATTTGACTTAAACCTGTAAGGTATTGCAACTCATACTTGTGATATTCCATTAAAAATGAAAAAAAAACTATAATAAAATTTTTAAAAAAGGCAAATAAATGAAGAAAAACAAAGGCAGTCCATGTTCCTAAAAGTTGAAGGCAGTTTTGAGAACAGATATGTTCATGATGTCTATCAAAACTGTTTGTGAATTTATTTTATGCTCATGTGGATATGCACCAGCACATAATCAGACTTCTGTGGGGCATCTACAATTTCCCTGGATAACCTGTTCTGGTTCCTCACCCTCATTGTGAAGAATTTCTTCCTAATGTCTAGTCTAAATCTTCCCCTCTCCAATTTATAGCCATTCCCTCGAGCCCTATCACTATATGCTTTTATAAAAAGTCACTCCCCAGCTTTCTTGTGGGCCCTCTTCAGGTACTGGAAGGTAGCTTCTTATGTTGAGGATTCCAGAATTGGACACAATACTGTAGGTGGGGTCTCACAAGAACATATCTGTTATGTGGATCTGAGTAACAGAAGTGGGATTTATCCTATTTTCAACCCATAACCTAAGTTCTCTTTATAAGTTTTATACCTGTGAATGCTCATGATAAGATTTGCTGCTTCTTCTCTCCTTGGAAAAATAAGCTATCTTTAGTATTATGTATTTGTTTATATTTCAGTCATGCAAAAATATTACCATTACTTTGTAAGTATTTGAAAAATTACAACAACAGGGTTGTTTTTTTTTTTAAACAAAGTTTTTTCTGGAAAATTCTGTATATAATTACATTGTTTTACAGAAATCTTTAATATTCACAGACAGATAGCCTTGTGGATAAAAGTGATTAGCATGGATTTGAACTCTTATTTCTGTCATTTGTTAAAGTGAGATTAGTGTGATATGTTTTATAATCAGTTTGAAATGATCATACATAATTTCTCACCAACATGCATGCCAATACTTTGACAGAATGACAAACTATATCAAATATAAACAGAGTTCTAGGCAGTGATATATCCATACTGCTATGGCATATAAAATAAAAGACAATGAGCAACTTCTAATGTGAAGACAGAAAGTACGGTTATGGAGCCACAAATACAATGGCAGTCTCTGACAAACTAATTGTTAAATCTCTCTTTCTAGTTAAACACATGCAACGCTAAAATATGGTTTGTAGTTTCTAGGTGACATTTCCATTTCATGCTTCATATTTTGCTTTCTGCTCCAACCATATATCATTTCCAAACAAGCTATAATTTTTCAATCATAAGTTCTTGTAAGACAGAAATCTGAGAAGCAAAATAGTATATTCTATGAATTATAAATTAATGAGGAATTTTCTAGAACTCAAGTTTATACTATTGACAGAAGAAGTGACTTCTAGAAAAAAATTGTGTGTTTCAGTTTTGTGCCAATACAAAGCATGAAGTAGCTTAAAATTTTGTTTGGTCTTACACTGGCAGGGCAGGAACAACAAATCCTTTGGACTGTGATCTTGTAAATCACAATTCCAGATAAGCTAATAGTCACTGGCACTTTACAGATCTGTGTTTTCACTTACATGCTTGTAAAATATGTGTTTTACCTGTCATAGTCAGAATGTCAGCTATAATTCAACAATGACAGTCAAAAAATGACAAAGTAGTAGAAGGATTATGATAAATATACAAATGCATAAATAAAGCTGCATTGTGAAAATACAGTGGTTTTAGCAGTTGGTTTTGCTGCTGAGAGGCCTCATTCACAGAATCATAGGATGGCTTGGGTTTGAAAGGACCTTAAAGATCATCTGATTCCAACACACTTGCCATAGGCAGAGGTATCTTCAACTACACCAGGTTGCTCAAAGCCTCATCCAACCTGGCCTTGAACATCTTCGGGGCTGATACATCCACAACTTCTCTGGACAATGTGTTTCAGTGCCTCACCATTCTCACAATGTAGATTTTTTCCTCATATCTAATCTATATCTACCTTCTTTTGATTTAAAACCGTTACCGTTTGCGGCTTGTAAATATTCCATCTCCAGGTTTCTTGTAGCCCCCCTTTAGGTACTGGAAGGTTGCTATAATATTCCCCTGGAGCTTCTCTTCTCCAGGCTGAACAACTCCAAGTCTCTCAGTCTGTCTTCATAGGAAAGATACTCCAGCCTTCTGATCATCTTTGTGACACTCTTCTGGGCTTACTCAAACAGGTCCATGTGCTCCTTATGGTGGAAGCTCCAGAGCTGAACACATTACTCCAGGTGAGGTCTCATGGGAGCAGAGTGGAGGGGGAGAATCAAAATAATCTGACTTGACCTGCTGGGCACACTTCTTTGGATGCAGCCTGGGATACAGTTGATTTTCTGGGCTGCAAGCGTACTTTTCCAGCTCATGTTGAACTTCTCATCAATGAACACATTCAAGTCCTTCTCCTCAGGGTTGTTCTCAATCCGTTTTCTGCCCAGCTTTTAATAGTGTTTGGGATTGACACAACCCAAGTGCAAGACCTTGCATTTAGCCTTGTTGAACTTCATGAGGTTTGCACAGGCCCACCTCTCAAGTCTGTCATGGTCCTTTTAGATGTCATCCCTTTCTTCCAGCATGTCTATGGTACCACGCAGCTTGGTGTCATCAGCAAACTTGCTGAGGATGCCCACAATCACACTGTCCATGCTAATGACGAAGACGGCAAGGAGTGCTAGTAAATTTTACTTTGTGCTGCACATCCCATTAAGAAATTTATATTGTTTTTCAAAAACTGCAGGGTAATAAAGAGGCAAGAAAAATACCAAAGAATGATTAAGAGGCAATAGGCATGCGTACCAATATAAGGATTTAATTCAAATAAAGTTTCCATGAAAGACATAAGGAAGTCTACAGCTAGGTCCCAGCAGTTTCATAAGATAAATTTTTTATTATTTTTTTCATCCAAACCTCACTCTGGGGGGTGTGCATGATATAGCTGTGCTATTAATATGACATTAATCTCTAATTTGAAGTGGAAACACTGAGAAAATTCAGCCTTGAGGCACTGAAGGGAAAAGAAATATCTCTTTTTTCTGTAGAAAATTTTATAAAGATATTTTACCCAAGCAATTATGAGAGCAAAGGTTAAAAAGCCATCCTTAACTGACAGGCGAATAGTTATGATCATTTAATTGTTCCAAATGTCTGCAAGAAATTCTCTTTCATGAAATGTATTTGCATTACAGAGGTAAGCTGGAAGCTTTTAAAGAGAAGTAAGGATATTTGACATAATTCCAGAGTACATCTACACTAATTTCCAGGATTACACTCTGTAAAAATACGATAATTATTTAAGCAACATTTACCTCTAAAAGTACAGACTTAAGAAAAAGTAATTCTAGAAGTGCAAGCTATAAAGGATAGCTAAGTAAAAGAAACATTGAAGGGTTCATGATCTGTACAGTGGAACTTCCATTGATGTAAAAGTTCTTCACTACCTGAAGTTTTGAGAAGCTTACATGTACTCTGATATCTTAAATACTCTATTGAAAAAAATTTCAGAATGACAATCTGTTATCAGTTGTGATCATTCATCTTGTTTCATGCCATCAGTGATAAAATCTAACACTTTGAAGGGAATGATCACTAATGTGAAGCTGTTCAGCTCTGATGCATTAATCCTGTATGTCTCAATATCTTTATGCTGAAAAATAAATAATTACACTTGAAATTTCTCTGCAGTTGCTTTTTGGAGTGGGCTTTCATTTGCATTGATGAGACAGTAATTACTGTCTTTTGGATGTCTACTTTGACCTTGCAGACCCAGCAATAGTTTTATTATTAATGTTTATTAACAACTGCAGGAGATATTCAATTGGTACTTTAACCGGTTTGTGTGAACAAACGAGGGTCTTTACTATATTTTTTATGGTCTAGGTAAAAGTTTTTATCAGTAATCAGGCACTTGGACTTTAGGGTGGTGAGAGAGAAATATTTCTTTACATGATCCTGCTTGTTCTCAGTGAAAGTTGTTATTTTTAGGCTATTCCAAAGAGATGTTTGGTGTCTTTTGTGGAGAAAAAGAAAAACCAAAAGCAAAATCCCTTAAGCGCCAGCCCCTCCCCCAAGAATCCCCACAGTGAAAAACAACATGTCCATCGACCACTTCCAAAAAAAATACAAAGAACCACTCTTCTTTATTCATATCCCTGATATGAAATATTTCTCCTCTAATGTCTATAATATAAATATAATATAAAATAAGCTTTATACGAAGACCAGAATTCTTCATTTGGTTTTACCTAGTAGTATAATATTTACTTACATATTTTCATGAAACTGTCTAGGCAAAGTACACACGCTGTACTTTTGAGTAAAATATAATGTTTTTCCAAATATTCCAGAAATTAAGTTTAGGGTAATGTCATAATCGATAAATTTTAAAGTTAGATTTTTTCTAATTTTTCTTTTTTTCTTTTTTCTTAGAATGATTTTAACATTGTGTACATTTCATCTTTCTACTTTAAAGATTTCATACATAAACAAAAGAATTAGTTGTATCATAATCAAGGCTTATACTTTTTTTTCTTGTTATTTTTTCTTGTTATTTGTATATCTTTTTTTCACTACTTGAGGAAAACAACCCAAACCAAATTAAATTTAATACACAGTTTTACTTCCAAAGTATAATTTTATTTCTATCAGTAAATTTCATCACCTATGCTCAGATTCATTAATAAAAAGTCTAAAATTATTTAAAATAATTATTTCAGTGGCAGTGGTTATTAGCTCTTATGTTTTATTTCATCTGTTAATGATCATTTAATAGTTGTTTAAATTCATGCCTTTCCATTCCTTACTTAAAAAAATTAAAAAATCACATGATGTCTTACCCCTGTACACAAAATATAAGGAACATCAACACTTGTTGTTCAGGTAGATAAATTTGTTTACACTGAAGTAAACAATTTATCAAGTCAGTGTAAATAAAAGCTATGAAGATAGATGGAAAAAAATTTATTTGGAAGCATATTCAATGTCCAGTACCTGTGAATATGGTAATACATATATAAACCAGACAATTATTCTTGTACAATATTTTTGGTATACTTAAAAATTCATATTTAGGCAAATTAAATCAGGCAAAGTGGAAAATAAGACTGCAGGAAATACTTGATTCACTCATTATGTGTATTTAATAAAACAGCAATAATACTAAGTTTTAATCTGGGTCTGTGCATGCTGCTGAAGCCCCTCACCAGCATCACAGACAAAAAACCATGGTAGTAATGGCACTGAAAATTTGATCATAACAGAAAAATTATCAAATGCAACATTTTATTTTCTCTAAAGTGAACACTTTGTAATCGAACATCCTAAGACAACACAAACATGGATAAAGAACAGGAAAGACTGACTAAGACTGAATAGTCTAGATGTAGCTGAAATACGAAGGGGTAATAATTACTAGATATTCACAATGTATCTAAAAATTACACAAAGTTTCTTTTCAGAAGATCACATACAATGTCCCAGAAGGACATTGTGGGGAGAGGGTTATATAAAATTTAATAGGGTAGGTATTTGAGTACATAATGTAGATATATCAAAGAGTTATCTGGAGATGTACCTGCTCTGAGGATTGTGTCCCAAATATTCATCCTGCTTTGCATAGACATTACAGATTCCACATTACAGCAGAACTGAGAAAAAGCCATGATTAGCCCGAGGACTAGAAATGCTACTAGCTGTTAGGATCTTTCTTTTACTGATAAAATTCTGAGTCACTTAGTAAAAAACTGAAAGCTTGCCTTTTTCCTAGGGCTCTTCAGAAACTGGATGGCGTGTGCATACATTCTGAGGCTATAAATGAAACTGAGAAATCATCCTGATGGTATGATCAGTGAAGGATCTGCCTGCATGTAAATAAAGTATAAAACTATATATGTTGCATTGAAAATGCACTGTTTTAAGTGCAGCAGCAGCAAAGTCAGAAAATCTGAATAAAGAACACCATTGAGTTTCATGGTTTGTTAGGGGATTTTCTGGTTGTGGGTTTTTTTTTCATGTTGAAAAAGTTCTATTTTTTTTAAATCATATATTATCTGTAAGTTTGGTGGGAATATATGAGTATATGGAAAATATTTTTTAGAAATACATTGCTTAATGATCTCTGCAGCTCACTGATAGCTCTAACCAACACCTCAACATTGGATTTTCTGTGTGCTTGTTCTGCAATTTAATCTCATTTTGATAGCAAGTTTCCTGAAAAGTCATAAAACGCAGAAGTCTGACCATTGCATGAATATGATGAGATGCAAAAAAAATGAGACTATCACAGAGCGAAACAGAAGACATGTTGATACAGAGAAGTGTAGGAAAACATTTCCTTTGCTTGTTTTATGAACTGGCTGTATACACACCAGTGCCAATCCAGAAACTTCGTAGTACTATTTGTCATATCATTTTGTCTAACAAACCTCTCCTCTCAGAAGGCACAGTGCTGCACTAATGCCACCATGTGGCTCCTGGGTTATGGCCAGGATGTGCCCTGCCAGGCTGGATTTTGGATACAGCAAGTTCGTGTCATGCTGCACCTGCCCATGCAGATATGGTGTCTGCCTTCTCAATATTCACATCTATCCCATTCTCACTGTGTCTGTGGTGTGAGAAACTGCCAATGAAGACTTCAGACAGATTCCAGTGAGGCCTGTGGTAAATGAAAATGTATTTCTGTATGAGGGTCTATGTGAGAAAAAAATAATTTACTGCTTAATTTTTAAATACTTTTTAAAATATTCAAGCAAATTATCTAAAGCTACTTCAAACTGAAGAAAATCCACGTTCTGGAAAAATATCTCAATAGATAGAAATTACAGTATCTAAGAATATCTCTACATACATTTCTTTCTCTGGATCTTTGTACCAAACTGACTAAAAGTTTTTTTTTTCTTAGCACCTACGTTTTGTTTCTCTGTTTGTTTATTTGCTTGCTTTAGTATGTACTTTTTCACTTCTGCACAGAGTTAAGATACTTGTGCAATTTTTATAGATACGTTAGCAACTATGCCAACGTATCTATAAAAAATGTTCCATAAACACTTCCAAATCTTTGTACTAGGACTGAAGTCTGAGAAAGTTTTCATCCTAGGTATTTCTTCAGGATCACATTTTTTGAAATCATTTTCAGGGGCCTACAAAATTAATCAATAAAGAAAAACCAGAGGCTTTGATCTAGAAACTAATGTTTTGTACTCTTTTTTTAAACTTTTTTTTTCCCCAGATCTATTAGTTTCCAAGGAAACTATAATAGCTGTTGCATATCTTTCAGCTAAATGTAATATGGGTTGTTTAAAAATTTAAAGAGGTACAGTTAGCATGATTCTGAATTGGAATTACAAATTACTCTTGTTGCTTTCATAACAATGTATTTCACAGATTCACAGAAAATTAGAAAACAGAGAATGTTTTCATAAATCACCCTACCAGCTGGGGATTTTTGCTGTAATATTTTGTAAATATTATGCTGTGGTGTCCTTTCTACTAGATATAATCATAGAGAAGAAGACACTTGGGGACAATTAAAAAAAATTACTTACAAGCCTGTTATCAAAATAATGGTTTGTACTACTAATTGATGGAGGCCTAAATCTAGAACTGGTTGAAAGGAATTTGAGTGACAGAGTTATGAATGGAATTCTTTATAATAAATCCAAATTCTTTTTCATGTATTTATACATACCTGCCAAAAATTTTATCTGCTCTCAAACTCCCAAAGAGTTCAGAAATAAATTTCCACCTATCATCACTTTTATAAAGTAAGCCAGATAGATGTGGAGGACCTAAACAGAAGTAAAAATTGATATATAAGAATCAAATGCATACTTGGCATTTCTTGGAAAAATTTACACTTGTCTGTCTTCTTCGAAACAAAAATCACATCTGTTTGAGTCCTTCTCCATGCAACAATCCTTTTCCTGTTAGCTAGAACTCTTTGTAAATCAGAAATGAAGATGAAACTTTGATCATCTTTGAGGCTGCCATAAAGAATTTTTCTTGTCAAAAGTAGTTGAATAAAAATTAGTTTTATTAGAGTTTTTCATGGAAGAACTAAATTTGTCAGGGAGATTTAAGGTCTCATTATGTTTATCTTTCCTAAGAAAGAGTATAAGTGTTTCTCTTGAACAATGTATCCTTGGCTGTGAATCCTCAGTATCCGTATGTGCCATTCTCTAATGATATACATATTCTTGTTGCAAAGAAAACCCTTTCACTTCAGATATTTCAGTCTTCTTGTCTACATTTCCTATTGTAAATTCCTCACATCCGTTTCAGATATGTTTAATTACTTTATTGGTTAAACTTTATATATTTGTAAAGTAAAAATTCCTAATATGAAAAAGAGGAAGGAGAGAGTAGAATAAATGTGTCTCAGCAGAAGTGTGTTTAAAAAAAAGTGTTACTGCATGCAGTACAGCAAATATTAAGTTCTTTCTAAGTTTGGACATTTTTTTTATTAAACTGTGGCAGGCACAAGGATGGTGCCGGCCTTTGCGAGTATATTTTGTTAAAGAAAGCACCGTCCTTACTATGAAGAAGACTATATGTGTGTATATATGTATAAATTCATTTAACAACGTAGAAGATATGGATTACAGTATTAGCACTGGAGGACAAAATTGAAAGTTCATGAGTCTTAGTCTATGGACACAGGATTAAAAAAAACAAACCAAACCAAATCCAGTCCAAGTAGTAAGTAACAGAGGAGTAATGGCTTTGACAGGCATCTGTCAACTTTAGTAAACTGATTTTATTATTCAACATGTAGTTAAGAAATACTGCATCGCACAGTCTGTGAGATCATGGAACCTGATAGTATAATGCCACAATCTATGTAACTAAACAAACATGAAGGTCAGAATAATTGATACAAGTCAACAGTAACATACAACTATTCTTTATATAACAGCCTAGTTCTTTGAATATTATACCTGCCTTCATATAATTTTGTAGATTGGCAAGATTTTTCCAGGTATCATACTGTATGAAATTTCTAGTTAAAGTCCTCATAGTTTTTAACACTCTTATTTTCAAAGTGTTTCAACCCTTCCCTCTCCTCTCCAAGATATAGTCTCCTAAATTTAAACATCTAGCTTCAATGTTACATTAAAGGAGACATATTTGATTTCCCCCCCCACACGCCTTTTTTTTTTCTTTTCCTTTCTTGGAGACGTTCCACAGCCCCTTGTTCTCTCTGCTGCCTGGTCAATTAGCTTTATGAAGACTAAGTCTCTACAATCCTAATATTAGAGAGAAATTAAGTGTTTTAATTAAATGTTCTAGGCCTTTCATGAATTACAGTTTCTTACTTGCTTGTGGAAACGGAGAACACAATTCAAATTTTTCATTAGTAGATTCTACATTTCATATTTGTAAATAGAAGTCATATGAAAACAGAGGTAATAACACATATGAAAGCTATAGATAAGCTCATAAAAGGCACTGTAAATGTTACAAAACTAGGAAGAAAATGGAGGAAAAAATACTAAATCTTCAGCTTTATCCTGATAAAGAACAATTGAATCAATTTTTTTGCAGATATATAGTAGCGAGTCAAGCCATTCATCTTCAAATATTGTTTATAAAAATAACAAAAAAATGTAATGACTATAAATATAACTCACAAATAAATTTTGTAGCACATTGTGTCTGGCTGAAATGGAGTTAATTTTCCCCATAGTAGCTTTCATATTTCTGTGCTTCCCAATAGTAGCTAGCAAGTTGTTAGTAACACATCAGTATTTTGGCAGCTACAATACAGCATTTGCAAAGTATTAAGGCTGTGTCTTTCCAACAATATCCACTCACCAGCAGGCTGGAATTGCACAAGATCTTGGGACAGGACACAGCCAGGACAGCAGGCATAGAGTGACCAAATGGATATTTCATACCATTTAATTGCAGCTCAACAATGAAAGCTAAGAGAAAGGAGGAGGAGGGGAAGGGCATTCGTTATTACGTTTTTTCTTCTAGAGCAACCGTTACATGTACTGAAGCCCAACTTCCTGGAAATTGACTGGACATTGTCTGCTGGTGGGAAGTAGAGAATACACCTTTTATTTCCCTTTGCGTCTGTAGTGGCCTTTGCTTTTGCTTTATTATACTGCCTTTTCCTTGATAGTTCACACTTTTTTTCCATCTTATATTCTACCTAACCCCCAACCCTCCTGCTGAGGAGGGGAGTAATAGAGCAGCTTAGTAAGCATCTGGCATCTAGCCAATGTCAACTCAGCACACAGAAACTGTACTTTGATGATTTATGTCAAAATGTTTTAATTTGCTAATGAAGTGAACTTTAGATGTACTTTATCTAAATCAGTTAATCTTCCTCTTTACAAAATCATTGGAATACCACCAATCTTTCTGCTGAGTCTTGAATTTTCATTGTAGTTATAATCTGTTGATACTTTTAATAGTATCATCAAGTCCCTCACTAAAGTCTGATTGCCTGTGACTATTTATAGTTTAATCTATAAATAAACTACACTTATTACTGAGTACAGAAATGGTTGATAAAACCCTAGCATTCTTACAGATAACAGGTTCATTATTTAACTTTTATCCTATGTATGGACTCAGCCTGGCATGAGCTGAATAGCTTAAAGCAGGTGACTGCCCAGGTGCCAAGGCTAATGTCTAGGGAACCTGTTATCCATCTTCCCCATCTGATCTGGTGAGGGGCTATGACAGTGTTTAAAAATCCCCACAAAAGCCTACAACTCTCTCTGTTTGTCCCTCTCTGCTTGTCTTGTCTTGTGTTTGTGTGTTGTGTGTGGACACCCACCACCTTCTGGACCTGCCGGACAAAGAACATGCGGAGTTTGTAAGGTGATGACTATCTTTCAACTCTTGTAACTAGTTCTCTCTTTTATCCTTGCCTATCTTTTCTCCTTTTTTTCCTTTCTCCTCTTCTCTTTGCAACATGTCTGTACAGGTTGTTCGATCATCTGAATCCAGTGTTTTAAGGGCTTGCACATTGTTCAGTAAAGGATACAGTGTACAACTCTATCTCTGAGTGCTATTGAATATCTCTTGCATTGTGCTGGGATAAAGAACTCACTTTCTTTTAAAGTGGGCCATGACACCCTGTCATATACCTTTCTGTTTTGACTGAATTAAAATTTAATTTAGGTAAAAATAGTTGTTAGTAATTTAATTGCATAGAAATAAGTTTTATGTTTATCTGCATCATTTTTAATCTATCTCTATCTATCTATCTCTATCTCTATCTCTATCTCTATCTCTATCTCTATCTCTATCTCTATCTCCATCTCTCTATCTCTCTCTATCTATATCTATATCAATGTTGTCTGCTGAGGTAATTTTGTTGTGACCATTCAAACGTGCTTGAGAACACTAGTCCGTTTTTTTCCTTAATGTATTTCTAAAAGTAGCTATCGTCTATTTGCTCGTAGTGTTAAGATATTTTCTGCCTTTGACAAATTTGAAAATATTAAAAGTATCAATGAGTAGTTGGCTTTGTGTTGTCTGCAGAACCCAGAAGTTAGGTGTGAAACTCTGGAAGAGGAATTTCCAAGACTGAGTTAAGTTTCTAAGTTAACACACTGCATTTTCTGAAAGGAGGGAAAGTTAGAGGTAAACTCTGGGATATGTGACAACTAATGTGCTGACCAGAGCTCTGTTTCCTGCTTGGATTTTGGCACCTGTCTCAGGACTGCACATGTAGTCTCTGAATCTAGGATTTTGAGTTTGATAACAAGTTGCATGCTTCATAGTTCATATCATTATTACATGTGGAATGAAGTTTCAAGAACATGTGTTGTCCTGTGAAGCTGTTGAATCCACGACACAGTGCAGTAAAGCTTTCAGGAGTTATGGATACTGTGAGGAAAGAAGAGCTTAATGCTGTAAAAGAGTCAATGGGTAGCTTTGTCTCTTTTTCCTGCTTCTTTGCATTTTGTGTCATTTTATTTTGTGGTTACCTAAATGGCTTATGAGCTCAGGAAACAGTTCCCAGCTGAATATCCTGGGATGGCTTTATATGTGTGTGTGATACATAGCACCCTACTTTCATAGTCCAATTAGTATCTAGCTGCTTCCTCAGCAATAAAAATAACAATGATAATAATGATTAATGTTAAGTATTATTCTAGCATCTTTATGCTCATTCAAAATATTGGGTTAGAGGCTTTTTACTGGTTTAAAAGATAAACATCCCAAGATAAAATGAAAACACTTTTGCTTCATCTCTGATACAGCTAATTCAGTGTACAGAGGAGTCTCTTGGTTTTCTCTTTGGTAACTCCTAAAATGTGATTTCTCAGTTAGAAACAAAGTTGGAACAAAAAGTTGTTTTTTAAAAGTAAAATTGCATATTAGAATGAGTCAATTACAGTCAATCATCTGAGTCCTTTACAGCTTGAAATCAATCAACTCTGAATGTATTTGAGTGCATGCAGAATTACAATTCACATATCAAATAAGAATATCTGTCTACCACAATAATTTATCTGTATCCACTTACCCTATAAAATGTATATAACTTCTCCTAAATTTTGTGCAGAGATAAAGAGCATCTTTCCTTATTATGAGGAAAGTCAAGCTTAGCTTACATTTGACAAGACTTTTTAAAGTGTTACATAACGCATACTCTTGTCCATACCATCTACTGCAATTAATAGAACTAATATGTGTGAATCACACAGGTAATGTAACCTTCAGTAAGAAAGAAGACCATTTCTTTAATTAACATTTTACAGATCAGAGACAGGATTCTGGCCTTGAGGAAAAGAATCAATTTAATTTTAAAATAAGAGAGAAAGAAAATCAGAAAGAAGGAAAAAACTCCAAACAACTAAGTGGCCCACTGATCAATGGTGGGAACCTGAGGCTGTCTGCTAATTAGCTTCCTTAGCTGGCTGCTATTTCTAAACTTAAGGGTAAAGCAATAAAATTATTGTTGCCATTGATGCAGAGGTATATAAAGTTACACCTCTTAACCTCTTTCCTAATGCCATCACTACTCTTTGTGCACATGTGCACATGGACTTATTTTGAACTTTTGGTGTGTAACAGGATAAATCTCATATTTGCCAAATTTATTCATAAGACACATGATGTTTCTATCCACAAGGTAGAATGATTCTTTCTGTTACATAGTTTAAAAGATTTACTTAATTCCTAGGTGATAAAATAACAACATGCAGTACTGCAATTTATTAGCGAAAAGGAATCCAATACAAGCCAGACTTCCCATGGCTTACTCAGAGGAGGAAGGGAGTTTTAGACCCTGTAATGCTATACCTATATTACTATCGCTTAACCTAGGTTTTTTCTCATGCCCTCTAGACAGTAGTGTAAACATATTCTATGCTCTTTCATGATCTTTTTCCATATGTGAACATACTAGCAAAAATATTTTGGATTCTGTTATAAAAGGTAAAACAAGTGAGGGAGATTTCTCACAGTGATATTTAACAACATTTTTTTTACTGGAAAAAGCTATATTTTTCTTGGTTTTATGCACAGAGATAGGTAACTTAGAATGCAATTCAACACATTTGCCTTAGAGGTTTATCTTAGGATGGGCTGAGTCACAACATGGAATTGTGTAGTTCTCCTCATATGTAGAAGTAGACTATGCAAATAATGTGATTATTTTGGTGAAAAAAAAACCAAACCAGTTTTTAGGTGGATAAAGTGAGATGAGACCAAATTACTTTGTTCAGTAAATACAATAAAGAATAAAAGCCAACAGAATGAGGAAAGAAAAAGAAAAATACAAACAAAAACAAAAAAAGAAGTATGAACTGTTTAAAGTTCTTGGAAATGAATTATCATCAGATCTACCTATTTCCAGTTCACTAAACTACAATCAAAATTCACAACCCTTCTTCTCTCTAACACTCATATATTTTTCTTGGATATCATGAATGTTAAATGTGATTAAGAACATACCCAGAGTGTGGAAAAACCAAACATCTAATAACAAAACTAATTCAGAATGATGAATTGATTTTTTTTTTTTTTTATCAAGACAGGAGTGTTTAGAGTGTAATATTAATTTCTCTATCTATTTAGACAGCTAATTATTTATTCAAGGATGTTTGATAATCAAAATTTAAATCTACATAAAGATGTGTAGAATGAAATAATACAATTATTTTAAAACATTGGAATTAATCAATACTCCTATTGTGATACAAGAAACAAAAGAAACCCTAGTATATAGGAAACTAATGCATTGCAATTCAATCTTCTGTATCCTTTATCATAATGATGGTGTGAAGTTACAGTTTGATTTTTTTAAGTGTATCTGCTACTTGCAAAAACAAAAATACGTAACTGGTAAAACAAGGATTTGTTAGTGGAATCCCACTCTGTTAAGGACTTCATTGAATATTTCTTCTGAAGTCAAGATATTTTTATCTGTCTGATTTGTCTTTTGTTGGGTTGTCTGTTTCTTTTGGAAAAAAATAAATAAAAATCACCCTAAAGCCAGTATTTCCAACTGAGTTTCCTAGAATTATATCATCTTCTTTTTTTCAGCCCTTTTGAAGTACAATATTTTACATATAGAAACAGC
Organism: Cuculus canorus; assembly: GCF_017976375.1. Lineage (NCBI taxonomy): Eukaryota > Metazoa > Chordata > Aves > Cuculiformes > Cuculidae > Cuculus > Cuculus canorus. The sequence goes on from NC_071401.1 coordinate 38,154,018, forward strand.
ACCATTTAGAACTGATAATAAAATATTTGCCCTTGTGTTATCCCAAATCTTACTCAGCAAATTCTCTGTATTTAATTTCATTAAAGTTTGACCCAAGTGCTTCATCTGTCTACTGATTTCTTCTTGTAAATCAACAGTCTAGATACTACGTTCCAAAAATAAAATAAAGGAGTAAATAATATTTCTGCTTTTCCTTTTATTGTTTTTAATTTCTTCTGTGTTGATGTAATTACTTATTGCAGTTTCTTAAATAAATTTAAAAAAATGTAAAAGTCTGTTGCACAGAAAAAAAACATCATTGTGAACTCCATAATGCCTCATGCTTTCAGAAGTATGTATCAAAGTACAAGAAGCCAGGAAAAATGCTACCTTTGGTATTGAAAGATACTTAATATTTAGAACAATAGCTCAGATTTTCATGTGTTAAGGATACTCAAAAATAAAGTCATGACAATTCCTTTCATCTTTCTTCCATTATACGTACAAACTCAAGTGAGTGTCAAACCTGTATTGTTTAGCTTGTTTAGACTGGTTACTACCAACATCATTGTCAAGAAAAGCTCAGATTTTATTCTTTTCCCAGACTTCCACAAGTTTGAATGCTGTCTAATCTTGTTTATTATTATAACCTTTTACAGATGCCAGTGTTATGGTCTGAAATATATGTTTATACTCACTGTGAAAGATTTGCCAATGTCCTCAATTCCCAGTTTTAGCCTCGAGAAGCTGCAAAATGCAACTTTTTTAAAAACAATTTACTGTAATTGATTTTCTTGCATAACAATATTTTTTGAACTGTATCATATTATAAAAATTTTTCCTAGTAAAATTTCTGCTGATCTTTGACCACTTCCTTTTCTTTCCTCTGGATCATCAGAATTGAAAGGAGAGTAACAGTACTTTTAATACTTTTTTTTCCTTCCTGAGGATAAGTGAGTGCACATGGGAGTAGATGTTTTACTTTCTTTGAAAGTCAGCAATTTATAATTTTATGAGCATGGGATGGAACCAGGAATAAAAATAACTCCCCTTTTCAACTCCCATCAAAAACAGAAAATGGGAAATTTAATCATCTTGAACACAGTGCTAAAACAAGATATGATTTGATTGAGACTCCCTAGAATCTCCTTCTTATGATATACATTAGAATTAAATTTACCTTAATTTTACAAGAGGGATATTATTTGACAAAGAGTCATAAAGCATACCAAAATTATCCTTCTTTTGGGTCTGATAATTTTCATCACTTTTATGATGTAAACAGAAAGTTCATCTAAAATGTTATACTACTGCAAAAATTCTAAAAAACAAAACCCTAAAAAACTCATAAAATTTTCAAAACCTTTTTCCTAGTTGTTTATGATTTCAAACAAAAAAATAGAGATCCAAATAGTTTTCCCAAAATAATTAGACAAGTCTCAAATATTTGTGAATTATTTAACTAATAAGTCAGTTTCACAAAACAATTCAAGAAGTATTAATTAAGTATGCATTTATGTCAAAAATAGAACTTAATTCCAAAATGCAATTGGCTCATACATATAACTGATCTTCAAAGTAATAATAGTAGAGATGGTAAAATTATACTTATTACACATTACACATTCTGATTTTTCCTTATATTTTTACTTATTTGACTAGTCTCTTCTTGGATTAACATCATTAACATTATAACTGTATACCTCTTTGAAATGTGTAGTTACATAACCTTTAAATAATTATAACAAGAGTTTATTTTAGAGAAAGAAAAAGCGGATTTTGTGCTTTAGTGAGAAAGAAGAATGGTGGAGATATGAAAAATAAATAATTAATTTCACAAGTATTTTCTTCTTTGTAAATAACCCCTGTTGCACAAAATCTCATAAACCCCTTTAATATTATCAAAAATATGATATCAGCATTATTAAGCTATTGAAGGTTAAAAGAATCCCAAACTGCCTTTTTCCTTCATTTAGTGGAATGCTGTATTATTTCATTTTCAGCGGTTATCATTTCTACCTGTGCATATTCAGATAAATCCATTTTCTTAAGAATAAGCAGATATGCTTTCTAAGGTTTAAATATACCAAAGTTCAACCTCATTAAGTACAAGTAGTATTCAGTGCTCAAATACACACATGTACAACAGCAAGTGATGACCCCAGAGCTTTGCAGTACTGAGATTCTCATGATCATTTAATATCCATGGATAACTGTCTGCGAGTCAAGGACTGCTGGCCTCTGGGGATTCATTTTAACTGGATGGTCAGCTACCACAGCAAATGCTGCAAACTGGTGATGAATGTCAAATCGTTAGTACAGTTATTTTGCAGTTCTTACCATCATGAGAGAGAAGGATTATTGTTTTGTTTGTGTTTGGGATGGAGGGAGGTTCACTCTATTTTGTTGTTTTTTTTTCCAAAAACAGAAATGTGTTTGTTGATAGTTCTGACAATTGAAGACCTATATCCTTTTTATTCAGAAGACACCAAAAAGATAGAAGAAAAAGGTATTTTTACTGTTGTTCTTAGCTGATTTTTTTACAATGTACTATAAGCTTTAGAAAAAAACTCTGAAATTAATTATTTCAAATTAATGTAAAAATTATATGCTTGTAAAATGCCTCGATGTTCCAGTATCACTAAAAAGAGATGATAAAAAAAACCCCAAACCATAAGTCAAATAATATCCAAACAGGAAAACTTTAGAAAATATTTCAATTGCCGTGTCATATGGCTTCTGAGAAATTAGGTTTCCCAAATAAAACATGTATCTCTTCTTTTGTGCCTACAAATTCTCCTGTCTCAGAGGTGGGATTTTTTTTTAATATCTGTCTACTACATTTTGGAGCAGATATCTCTTCTGACCAGAGTACAGCAAATCTGACAGATGGAGGAGGTTAATACTTCCTAAGGTATCTCAAATTTTACTACTCAAAGTTATTAATTCTAAATATTTATTCAGAGACCAATAGATAGCCAGAAAAAAAAAAAAATGAACTCCATTAAAATCACACATTGTCAACAACATGACTTTTAAATGAGTAAAATTCTATTCTGTATACTAGTGTCATTCTCCATATGGCTTTAAACTAAAGTTTAGTAGGAAGTGAAACCTAGGAAGCCCAAATTCCAAATAAATGTTACCTTGAGAAAACATTCATGCCACACACTTCCTGGGCACCCTAAAAAAGAAAGATCAGAGCTTCTAGATAGTTAGAGAAAGTAAAATATTTTGTTATTTGTTATGTTAAATACTCCAGTATTCCACTCAAGATACAAGATCACAGAATCATAAAATCAAAGATGACAATAAGACATAGCTCTGAATCAGAGAAAAAGATTTCCCCCATTTTTTCAGATTTTTCCTATAAGCAATTCCCCCTTCCCAGGCTTACTGGATTTTGAGCTGAAATCTGTCTATGACCTTAACCCACTTTAGGATACTACGTAGAAAACTGTTACATACAATGAAAACAAAACATCTGTGAACAGAGATGAGTGAGTGTTGTGATGGCTGAAGGCTGTCTTAGGTACAGTGATCACAAAATTAAGAGGTTTTGATTTTTTGGGAAGTGATGAAGAGGATCAACAGAACTGCCACCTTGGACTTCCAGCAGGCAGAACCTGCAATGTTTAGGAGACTGGTTGTAAAAAAAAGTCCCTTGTGAGGAAGTGCTGAAAGGCAGAGGAATCCAGCAAGGCTGGAAATTCTTCAAGATGGAAATCTGAAAGGCACAGGAGCAGGTTGTCCCTGTCTGCCCAAAGATGAGCAGCAGGGAAGAAGACCACCCTGGCTGAAATAGGGAGGGGCGAGTGTGTGACTAAGTGATCTTTATGGCACACTGCAGTCAGCAGCTGTATGGTTCATTGCTGGTAGCTGTAGGGGCTCAAAATAAATATGTTATTTTATTTACTTCTCCTGGCCACTTCCCACCAACTCAGATATCTATGAGCAAAGAGAGAATGGTAGAAGTCTATTACATCACAACCAAGAGTTCAAAGAACAATATAACATTTAGCAGAACAGAGGAACAGAATAAATACAAAATTTCAGAAGGAAGCACAGTTAAAAAAACATACGGAAAAATAATTACTTTAATCAATAGTGAAAATGTAATAAAAATTGTAGAACAAATAATTTCATATTGATTCATTTGCTTTGCAAATCTCACTCTCCTTTTGGTTTTGTCCTCATTGAAATCAGTGAGAACCTTCTGAAAAGAAAAGAAAAGAAAAGAAAAGAAAAGAAAAGAAAAGAAAAGAAAAGAAAAGAAAAGAAAAGAAAAGAAAAGAAAAGAAAAGAAAAGAAAAGAAAAGAAAAGAAAAGAAAAGAAAAGAAAAGAAAAAAGAAAAATTGTATTTTCTGTCCCTTCTCTCACTGCACCTCTCTGCTCTTGTTTTGATTCCAGTCCTTCTGAAACAGCTTTTTACAACTTCTGTTTTGTTTTCTTTTGGGGAAGGCAGGGTGTAAGAAAATCGAAGGAAGAAGAAATTTCAAATCAAGTTTTGTTTTCTCATACAAATGTATTAGTTCTGGGTAATACAATAGAATACTAAAATTTCCTCTTTTTATACAAGGTATGTTATAGTACCTTAGTACTACAAGCCGTATTTAGATGCATGTTTTATCAAAACATTTTTGAGAAGAAAGTTAATGAAAGTATAGAATATTGATTTATGTATGATTTTTTAATAACCATTTAGTTAGCTGTCCATGTAATTATATTGCAAAATGGTAGCAAAGGCAAATTAATTACTGTGGGTTTTAATTGTTTAAAGTGATATGGCTTCACAAGAACAGATGGTTTAAACCTAATAGATTTTTAAAATCTTTGAAAGCTTTAAGTAAGAAAAATTACATAAACCATGAAATAAATAAAAAGCAGCCAGTAGTCTGTATTATTTATAGCAGTTTTACCTTTCATTAGATTTTTCTTTCAAATGTGCTTTTATTATCCATTTATTGTTGATAGCCAACAATATTTACTTTATTCTATTATCTTTCTCTAGGTAAAATGTCACCTCCTTCAAAGAAGTTCCAATTTTTTCTGTACCAATTTAATAAAATCCTAATGGCAGTCACCCATGACTTGTAGATTAAAAGGTGATTGATGGCTGCTATAATAATGTTCTTGCCTGATATAAAAATATAATTTACCTAGTGTGAAGTATAGATTGACTTCTAAAGTTTCTGAAGTGTCTCTATTGATGCCATATCTACTGAAAATGCTAACATTTCTAATTATTATACATGTTTTTCAGAGTTAATATTTGAAGCTATATTTTGCACATTCTTTAGTTTATTTATTTTTAAATTTATTTACTACTGTATCCATCAGTTGAATTCGGGTCCTGCCAAGGGAGTCCTAATTTGTAAGTTTACTTCTTACATCATCACCTTCTTAAAGCACCTTAGGGAATTACAATACACTGCCAGTCCAGCAAGCAATGTAAATACACCACAGTAGCAGAGGAAAATGCCTTATAACCAGTAACATGACAGTTAAACAGACATAAAGGCGATATATGTCAGCACAGTCATTCTCATCTTTTATGCAAATAAGATTAGCTATACAGTGTCTAGACAGATCTTACTTGATATCTAAACATAGCTTCACATGGTTCTACTTTAGCAACATTTCCAGTCTTAAAAAAAAAAAAAAAGAAAAACAGAAGACTGTAGTCTGATTAAATATAGATCAATGTATATATATGGCATTTAGAAGGCAACACAAGAAATAAGGAAAAGTGTCACAGTAGCTGAATAAAAAATTATGTGCAAGGCAAAATGAGTTAATTAATTGTAAAAAAAAATCATTTTGATTTGCCATCTGGAATTCTGTTTGAATTTTGTCTTAGTGGAAGAATTCTGAAAGGAAAATCTGCATGGTTTTAATACAGAAATGCATTACAATATATTCCATTCATATACAATGTTACAAAATTACTGGCAAACTCTGGTTTAAAGAGGCTGTCCAATTTCAAGCTTTCATAGCATTTCTACAACTTTTTAACATCAACAAGAAATTTAACCCTGCAACAATATGTTCTTACCACCTGTCTGTGATTTGGTGGTGTTACAAAACCTAAACCACCTTATTCAGTTTTTCTGTATGAAAATAAATAAATAGATAAAATGCAAGATTATTATTAAGCAGAGAAACTTCCTGTTTAAAAAAGGGACTTATAATTAAGTTCACACTGTGGTGTAAAATTTCTGTACCTACATAGGAAAGACATCATGAGATATTTCTTGTATGGTGAAATACTGATTTTAAGTAGGAAAAAATTACAGGATAAAGTTTCTATACATAAATTTGTAGGTAGGTTATCAAGCACGATAATTAGCTTTGTTCTCATTCTTAGTGTGAAAATAATGGGAAAATATTTTCAAGAAAAAGAAAAACATTTTAAAATAGAAAGTGAACAATTATAAGTTCATTGTTAAAACAAATTTAAATACTGAAAAATAAGGAGTAATTCTAAGCTGTAGGGAAAGCAAGTCATCGGGTACCTAAATTGGTATTCACAATGCTACTGTGTACATGTGAGGTGAATATCTATGCCTTCATTAATTGAGATCTAGGACTTTGGCTGGTTGCATAAGTTCTAGTGAGAAATATGATTTGAAGTTTCATCACAGAGAACTGCTTTCTGTGATATCCACAAAGCACTGGCTAGGGCAGAACCTTAGCAGATTTACACTCTTTATCAGCATCATTTAGAAATTATATAAGTTGTATCATTTTCAGCTGGTCATTATTTACATATGTATTTATGTAATAAGTATATTCTACTAAAAAGTGTCATTTATGTTGCTTTGTCCATCTATTTTCTACTGCTTTAGCCTTTTCATTCACAATAACATAGTGGGATTCGTTCCAGCTAATACTAAGTATTACCTATTAACAACATTAATTAGTAATAAGACACCTGCTACAGCATGAAACCAACTCAAAAGTACCACCCAGACGAAGTAAACTTGGAGTATACCTCCTTTTTTTCAACTAAATATTCTACCTGGTATGAGTTATTGAAAACAAAAAGGATGTAGATGAACTCATAACATATTTGGGACAGGAGATCACAGGGTGATACAAATCCCAGAGGCAATTGAGTTGGACATAGATATCAAGAAAGTCCAAAAGTTTAGCTTGCAGCTACGTGATTAGCCAGGTTGTTGGCACTTTATGCCAACAGCCTAATTTAGAAAGCAATAAGTTATTATAATAATGGCCTCTGAAGAGGGCAAGAGGAGCCATCCTGAACATCTGATGCTGCGTAGAAGGCTGAGGTCAAGGCAGAACCTTTGAAGGAACAGCCAGGACTTGACAAGCTTTCTGATCAGGGAGACTATTGCATTCCCCTGTACCTATGATATCAGTCAGAGATAGTTGGGTCTCAGAGGTGCCTGAGGTGAGAGTGAGGGGAATAGATGTTCTAGAAGTGAAATTGCTATTCACCCACTGACCCCTATCCTGCTGAGTAAAGAGGTATTTTTACACCGCGTATCAGTGAGTCATGTGGCTGTGTCATTGTGTCTACCTCACTCGTAGTGTCAACTGATACAGATACCTGAGCATGTTAGTCACTGTAAGATCTGTTTATAGTTTGTGGAGAAAAAGAAGCCAAAAGAACATTTTATTTTTCAATGTAGCTGATAATTTTCACCAAGAATTGTCCTCTGGATCTTCCTGTTCTTTCCAGTCTTGGTGTAAAGTGAACATAGATATTTAACTCATGGCAAAATGTCTTTCCTTTCTTTTCTGCAAAAACTACTTTGAAGTCAGGTAATATACATAAGAACAAATGAGGTTTTTGAAATCTGAGTGTCTAGAAACACAAACACTGCTTCAGACTTGGTCTCTCAAGAATTCTCTAATAATGCTATTCTCTACAATAGGTACAACAACTCTGTATGACTATTAGGTCAGGGATTACCAATATATCAATGATAGACAACATTAATACATATATAACTATTAATAGATTCTATGTTTTCTTTCAAGATCCATTTATAGACCATATAGTGGAAAGAAAATCCTTTTCTCGAGCTGAATTTCCAGTATTTAAATAAACTAAGTTCAATCACAAAGTTCATTAGGGTTACCCTGATGGTACAAAATAAGTATAAATAATGCTATTTTCCTCAGCAGGAATGGGTTTAAGAATCAACTTATTTACAAAATATTAGCCTTCATACAAAATTATAAAAATAAACATTTAATTAATAGAATGCATTATTTCATACTTATTTTTTAAGTTAATTTCCAAGTAATGTGTTTTACCCAGCAGTCTCACACTCTAGATGAAAACGACCAAGCATCCCTTGCCTATTTACTATAACTTCTATTTTATTCTGTTATCCCTTATGCTTTTTCAATGCATACCAGTTGTCACATAGATCTGTGAGTTCTCTAGAGCTAAAAAGAATGTCACCATTATAAGAGAAGAATGTGTCAATATAGTGTTCTGTAAACTACATGTTATCTCTGTGTGAAGGTAGAACCATGAAATCAAGAAATCGACTATAATACAGAAGAATTTCCTTGAAATATGTTTATATTCCCAAAGAATTTCTGAAATCTGCAAATTATTAAAATGAGAACATGTATTTGTAGGTGTCTCTCTGTGTGCATATATATACATAGATGACACAAACTTCCTAATTCAGAAGCTTGAAACTGATTTGTAATGGTTTATTAATGCTAAAATCAACATGAAGTATAAATATTTGAAATAATTATCAACTTGTCCAAGAATACTCCATAGTCATAACTTTTTTGCCTGGACAATAATAGGTGGGCTATTCCAATAGTTTGTGAAATACAGTCCTTTCTCAACTCTGACATTTCTCCATATTTCACTAGAGCCTTCATTTTCAGTGTACTTTCAAGTAAAATAACTCCCATACATCAGCTGAAAATTAACCAACCCGTAACTTGTGAATTTATCTACATTCAACACACTTTCAGTGAAGGAAAGTCATTAATCTGATTTTCTGAGCTACAAATAACATGTCTGCTCTGCGTTTACCTTCTCAGAAAATGTATTTTAAAATGTCAACTCCCTCAACATAATACAGCATAATCACTTTATCCTTGTAACCAAGCATGAAACAAAGAACATAAAAAGACAAATGTAAGATATACAAGAATACATTCATACGAATACCTCAAAGGAATAGAAAGCTGATTTTCCAGTTTCAGGAATGGTGAATGGCACAGGGAGATATCAGTGCATACTACTGATTAGCAGAAGACTGTTTTCTTCTCTTTTCACTGTTTTTCCGTAAGTTCTCCCTCAGCTACTCCAAGCTGCCCAGGCGGGATCCAACTGTAAATTTAACACAGTCCTGTGTTTCAGCTAATAAGTCTTGGTGAGAGTGAAGGATTAAGGAGACTTAAAAAATGGGTGTGAGGTACAGGTCTTACCATAGTTCCTGCCGCAGAAAGAAACCTCATGTTTGTAGAAGTCCAAGTTATATCATATGAAACAGGATGGCTTATGACGATCCTAAATAATGAAATTTCAGAGGAGAAAAAAAGGCCAGAAGAAATCCATTGAATATTAATAAGATGCTCCGGTTTCAATAAATAAAAATAAAATATTTTATGCGGATATGGTTTCATTAAAGCATTGGTGGAATTCTTTTCTAAATCCTTTGCTAAATAGATTTTACCAGTAAGAAAATGATATGGAAGTTTGGTTCAACATCTATAAACGTCATTAAACAAGTATGTATTCTTTAGACTTAATCACTCATTACAATATCAAATGGTTGAAGGCTCAGAAATAATAAACCATAACTGTCAAGAATGTAATAATAACTCAATAATTTAAAACAGATTATATGTAAAAAAATTACAGTCAAGACAAAAGAATTTGCAAGTGGGTTAAATCATATAGCCTGCCAAATGATGAAAAGACTTGTGTTAAAACATGACCAATGTATTTCTAATTATTTCTATTCTTAGTGTCTACACCTCTCTTCAGAGTATCAAAAATCACTTTGATTGTTCTGAAGCATATATGTGACTCCCCATTTTCATACAAGAATCATTTGCTTACTTTTTAAATCCATGAACATTTCTCAAGAACTATACCTTTGTAGAAAGTCCAGACAATCAAACAAAAATAGCCAGTGGACTGTGACAAAATCTATGATATGTACCATTCATAAGTGTAAAGTTCATGTTAAATTCTATAAAGTTGTAAGCTTGCATGACCCGTCATTAGAAAATGGCCTGAACAACAATGTTTAAGATAAGCAAGTGTAAACTGAGTGTGTGTGAATCAAATATATGAAACTGTTTGAAAGATTTACCCAAGCTGATCGCGTTAAAGAGGAAACCAACTCTTGTGGAATTAAATAGAAACCAATGAGACAGATGAAGAGACTTCTGACGCAAAGAAGGAGCTGGAAAAGTATTCTAAAGACAACATGAAAATACTCAACAAGGGACAAGGAAGAAACTTGCAGTGGAAGCAGCAACAGTCAGACCTGTTTTGACACTGCAAGATCATCTTGTGACAATGCTACTGCTTCCCAGGCTGGGAACAGTATCCTCTCCAAAATCTGCAATGAGCCACTGTGCTCCAGCTCACTGGATGGCACTTCAGCATGCAACACATGAGGACCAAGACTTCAGCTGTGTGTTTTATTTTATTGGGCACCTGCTGTCCCGTGTGTGCACCTGCAGGTTATAGGGAGCAGTACAGGAACTGACAAAGCTCAAACACTCGTGTCTGAGAGGATTATGTACACCTTGTGCTCTCATAGAAACATGTTGCTGGTAACCTACAAGCCTTTTGAGAGAGGGAGTGTGGGTGTAAGTGTGTATGTGCACGTCTGCATGTGTATGCACCTGCAGGAACATATGTGTATGTGTGTGTTGGGGGGAAGTGAGAATATTTTGGAATTAGTTGTAAAAGGATATGTAGGAATTCCTCAATTTTTACTAATGTTTCATGTGTCTAGTTTATCTGATGTACTGCTGATATTGATCCTAAATGTATAGTTCGTTAATTGCTGGTTAATGACATGTTAACAAATCAACTAACCACTTCAATCATTTTTGGTTTTTATGTATATTCATTTGTTTTAAAAACGAACTCAGGTATTCTATCTTGCAACAATCATGTCATGAAATAGATTTGAACCATACAACATTAGTTAATGATCTATCAGCAAAAAAACTAGTACTACTCACATCTACAAAAAATGATCCGTCATGCCTCAATGCCCCACGGTGTGTTTTATTTACCTTAAAGAAGTTTGACATGCAAAATTGATAAATAGATGTTCTCTTAAAAGAAAAGCACGTATTTTGTAACCTGAGTTGGTCACCTCAGATTTGAAACATTTGAGTAGAATTTTCTAAAAGTGCCTCATAGAGTCTGTAGAACAAGAACAAGTTTTGGGCAACTTGCCAGCAATGGATCACCTACAAAGAACACATAATTATAGAATCTCATAGTCTACCAATTGACTTAATTGGCTCTTAATTGATGTAGGTTTTTCTAAAAAAAAAAAAGGATTTATATTCACAGATCATTAGACCAAGGATGCTGAACATTATACTGCATGACTTATTAAGGGATATGTTGTTAACACTGGAGAAAGCTAAATGAGAAGGTTTGCTAAGACTGATGTATTCAGGTCATTCAGAAAAACAATCGCATGCTCTGTCCTATAGTGGAACCAGGCAGACTCTAGAGAGACACTCTTCTTTCTGAGAGTTACTGCCAGAGCTTCTCCCAGTCTCGGCTCTGAGATACGAAAATGTCCATAGAATTTCCCACCTGACATTTTCATCAACAAGGCACAACTTTAGGAGAGATAGCCAACTTTTCCCTGGACATAATAAGAATTTTAACTTAAGGGTTAGAGTTTCAGTAGGACCTGGGTACCGAAAGTACTTGGGTTTTCCTGAAAATCCCAGTTGAAATGTATAAACAATGCAGAATGAAATGTGAAATACATTTCCAATGTCAAAAGGAGCCTTCCAGAAAAAAAAGATTTCACAAAATGCAATCAAGTATAATAATTTTGTGTAAGTAATTTCCATTCAGAAGGCCTCTTGCAAAAGAATTAGCATCCAGATTGTCAGATAAGTGTTTTAAATCTGATGAAATACGTGAAAGTATTGGCATAATTTAAAAAAAACCTTTCATATTTTTTTTTTTTATCAGTCTCAACAAGCTGCAAACCTGTAAATACAAATCCGTGTTCATGTCTGTGCACTCCCATATATGCTCATATTTGTGAAGAATGGGATTAACTCTCCTTACTGACTTCCACTTGGTTTTGGTTTTACCTATATCTTTGGGAGTTAGGTTCTCCTTCTCAAAGACTACTAGAGAAGGCCTCCTTTCTTACTTGAGGCTACATTCCAGCAATATATTTCAATACTGCTCTGCAATAGCATTCCTCCTCTCTGATTTTTAACTCAGAAGCAAGAAAAGTGAATTTGTCAGTGGCTGCTTGCAGCTTTTGGGGAAAGAGGAACCACATATGGCACCCAACTTACCGCAGTGTCTCTAGGAAATTGATCTTGTTCTGCTGTGACAGAATAAGACTTTGATGATAATGACTTTCAGCTGCAGACAAAATCCTTTCTCATTTACTTGAAAGAGGAAGAGGCTGAAATGATTTTCTATTCCAGGATGTGCTTTACAGCTTGACTTACTTTTCAGTACTAACTCTCAATTCAGGGGCAGGTATGGGGTTCCTACTGCAATGACCCTGTAGAAACGGAAGCATTCCAATGAATCACAGAATCATAGAATGGTGTGGGTTGGAAGGGACCTTAAAAAACACCTGGTTCCACCCCCTCTGCCGTGGACCAGGACACCTCCCACTAAACCAGGCTGCTTAAGGCCCCATCCAACCTGGCCTGGAACACTTCCAGGGAGGGGCATCCACAGCTTCCCTGGGCAACTCAGGTACTGGAAGACCACTATGAAGTCTCCCCAGAGCCTTCTCTTTTCTAGACTGAACAACCCCAATATTCCTGTCCTCAAAGAGCTAGAGTTTTCAAATTATTAATGAAATGCTTCTCCTTCAAGATCCTTCAGTGTATTATTGAGAACTAAATTAGAGGGGTAATAGAAATGCTGCGGAGTGAACTGTCATTCAGAATATTCTGTTCAGTTTTGGGCACCTTACTACAAAAAAGACATGAGATGCTGGAGCACGTGAAAAGAAGGGCAAAGAAGATGGTGAAGGATCTAGAGCACAAGTCCTCTGAGGAGCAGCTGAGGAGTCATTAGGTCTGGAGAAAAGGAGGGTGGGAGTGTACCTATTGCTCTCTACAACTACTTGAAAGAAGCTTGTAGCAAGGTGGCTGTCTATCTCTTTTCCAAGGTAACAAGTGGTAGAACAAGGGGAAATGCCCTCAAGTTATGCCTGGGGAGGTTTAGACTGGATATTAGGAAAAAAATCTCCACAAAAATGGTTGTTAAACATTGGAAGTGGCTGCCCAGGGTGGTGGTTGAGTCACCATCCCTGAAGGTATTTTAAGGATGTGTAGATGTGGTGATTAAAGACACGGCTTAGTGGTAGACTGGGCAGTGTTAGATTTATGGTTGGACTTGATGGTCTTAGACGTCTTTCACAACCTAAATTTTTCTTTGATTCTAAACTGTACTGTGTCCCACTGTGGCCCAGTTTCAGTGGGAATTTCTCTAGAGGGAAGTACAAGATGGCTCAAAGACAAGAAATTATGTTATGGCTCAAAGACAAGAAATTATGTATCACTTAAAGCAACTGATAGTCTGTGCACACTGGATGCTTAGCTACCATTGTTCAGTTTTTTTCCTCATTATTTAAGGAAGAAGTCACGCATCTATATGGAAACTTTCTCTCTTTGTTGTCAAGGATATCATCAAGTAACCGACCTTTTGGTCTGTGAAAACTCTTTTCAAAAAGAAGAGTATGGATTTTTTTTTCCTTGTTCAGTGATAAGGCTTACAACAGTATCCTGGCACTTTGAGGTTATTTATGATAGGAATGAAAGAAGTGAATGTACAGCAACTAGGTCAATATAATTTTTATGTTAATGACACTGTCATGAAAATACAATTTCACGTTTAATTTTTATATTTACATCAAAATAAAATTTTTCTTTGAGTCTCTTTGTGCATGCATCTATGTAGATTCAGAGATACAGCTACAAACAGATATATAGAGATAATATAGATATAGATATGTTAGATATAGATATAGGTACACCCTCTTAAAGGAAAAAAAAAACCCAAAAAATAGCCTCCACATAGAGAAGATTAACTCCTCAGCTGGTTGAAACCTGTACCTCTCTTTTCAAAAGTAGAAATAGGCATTGTCCCTTAAAAATTTCATGAAATAGATGCACCTGTGAAGAACTGAAGGATTCTGAAAACTGAAGCATTTCAAATAGATGGTTAAATTACCATTAATGTTTATCTAGGACAATTGCAGTAAATAATTTCACACTTAGACCAGAAGGACTAGGCTTATAATGAGAAATTGCCTTTAATGTAAAAAAAAAATAACTAGAAGCAAGGCGCAAAGTACTCAGAAACACTGAAAATGAACATCACTGACCATCAGAGATCACTTTTTAAACTAAGGTACTGCTAGATTTCCTAACACAAATAAGATTTCTGTCTATATACGTTTATATAGATTCCTGTCTATATACCTGAAAAAAATTCAATATACTTGCTTCTCTTTGACTTCTGTACTTTAGCTCATAAGGTCACAGCAACTCTCTTATCAGCCAACAGCAGAGCTGCAGCAGTAATAGGAGATGCCATCTCAGATTAATGCAAGTGAAAATTGCCTGCAATATTTTATACTTCTGAATCATGTGTGCACTTAAAAGTTTCATTTCTATCTCTGTATATTCTTGGTCACACTACTCCTAATACTTCAGGAAAATGTGTGAATGCATCTTTAGTTATAATTATTTTTCTAGAATTTGTGAGAGATCAAAATGGAATATGTGCGGGGAACTACCTGTCGATCAGTTTAAATATATAACGCTCTGCCTTAAGTGTACTCTAAAAATACTGTAACTTAAATTTCTGTTTTACTATCTGTCGTCTTAAACATTGACTCCCTTGACATAATATCAGCCAGAAATATGGATTTCTCCTATTCTAACAGAAGACCGACCAGAAGCTTTTTGATATCCTCATAGTTCATGAAGTAGATAATTTTGAATTATGCATGAGGCTTATATGGTTTTTTATACTGCAATGTGAATTCATATCTTTACATTGCTAGCAGTTCATATTGCAGTCTTAAAAAAGTTAAAAGATTCTTTTACCAACTTCAACAGCCTACATGGACAGTAAGTTCAATATATGGGGACTTTTATAATGCTGCCTTAGAACAGAGTGAAAATACTGAAATTATTTCAACAAATAATTTTGGAAAATAAAAATAATCAAAAACCATGTAAGAAGTATGGGAAAGTATACAATTTTTGAGTTTCTTTTACCCCAAGATTTTAGAATAAAGTAACTGTCTAAAACAGATTTTTGTTCTTTTGTGACACTCTTAGTTTAAGTAAAGGGAAGAGGTCTTACTGAATTTTGGAAAAAAAAAGAATTGTTTTCCCTCTGTCTTTTGTAATTCTACCATTAAAATGAAAAATCCTTAACACAGATTACAATACATTAAAATCTATACTATGGTCTCAAGGTAAATCAAATCTGAGGAGGCACTATACTTGCTGAATAAAACCTTTTAACAGATTACTGTCATGGAAAGGACTCATTATTTCCAGAAAGTTAACATTTTTCATAGCATAAAGGGTGAAAAATAAAATAAAATATATTCAGAAATATGCCTACGACATACCTGTTTCAGATGACTGTGTACCTGCAAATGTGCACAATAATCACAACAAACCACTTTTGTTCATGCCACATCGAATTAAAAAAATCTTTGTGTACAACTGTGGAGGACAACCGTATCAAGCCTAACACATTTGAAGTCAGCATAGTTTGAGGCAATGACAATTTAGCACGGAAGCTTCTACTAGACTGTATAAATTATTCATACTTTTAGCTATATTCTCATGTAGAAAGAAGGGTCTGTTAAAAAGATTTAGACAATGTGAAGAATACCATAGTAAGCAAGTCCAAATTGCTTGATAGAGTAACAGTATCACAGGAGTATTAGACTTCATTTAAATAACATACATTATGAATATATTTCAAGAAGATATTTTCAAAATTGTCATAAAAAATTATTTCCAAAATGCAAAAGAGACGAGAGAGAGTTCCCAGTTTGTGTAAAGAAAGAAGGTAAGTTTCTATCTCTGAATAGATAAAGGTTCAAGGAGCAAAATGCAATGTTTGTAAAGTCTTAGCTAAATGCTTTGAATTTCATCTGGTTTATGTCTTTAATTGTTCAGACAACTCCACAAAAATAAGGTTTTACCCTCCTCCAGACCATCACTGACAAGAAAATATCTGGGTAGATCCACACCAAAGTTCTGGCTTATACAAGGCTCTGGTAAATTTGAAACTTCCATATAGAAAAGTAGCAATTATAGTTACCATTATTATTATAAGCAGGAGTCTTCGGTCTCCAGAAAACCAGAGAAGTTACTGAAGAAAAATCCAGAAATTGCAATTCAAAATATATGCTGAATTTGATGTTGTTAATCAGTATAAGATAAATGATCTACAAGATCTAAATTAAGGTAGATCCACCCCAAAGCACCTGAACAGAGGTGATAAAAAGTCTGCCCCAGCAGTAAGTAGGCTGTGGAACATGCAAGAGGCTGAACAGGGACACAGCCAGGAGAGCCAACCTGACCAAAGGCATATCCCGTACAACATGATGTCATGCTCAAAGTTTATACAAAGTATAAAATCAAATATAAAAGTGTACAAAGTTTATGAAAACTGTATATAACACCTTTTTCATTTTTATTCTTTCCTCCCTGGTCCTTTGAAATTGTTTTTAAAAAGTTAAGGATTCTTTCATTTTAATAAATCTCATCTTTTTAACATAGAATCCTTTAAGACTTCCTTTGGGGCATTAGCTGTAGAAGAATGGCCCAGAAACATCTACTTCAAAGCTATAGTCAGTTCGGAGTCTTATAACAATTCAGTATTTATGAATATAATACCTTTAGCAATATTCAAATTAAAAGGAAAAGAAATAAGTTACACTCCAAGAAAAGTCTTACTGAACTCCCAAAATCCAAATTAAATGGAAACAATCTTTTCTAGGCAGCTATAAGGTCTCGTGTCCATGATTTCGCGTACCATTTTTGGATTAAATTGTGCTCTCTAAGAATTGAGGTTACTAGCCAGAATAACCAGGAAGAAACAAACCATAGAAAAAGTTTTACAGACAAAAGCCGAGGCTAATATTGTCTCTGTAAGTAAGTGAAAATAAAAATACCAAGCATAAAAGGCCTTGCATTTAGAAATAAATGTATTTGCATGGTAGCTTTATAATTAGTGGGAAATTCATGAGTAATTAGTTTTACAATTAGAAGATGGTATCCACAGTCATGACAAAAAAATATTTTCTTAAATGTTCCTCGTAACTTGAGTGTTAAGGTATACTAGGAACAGATACTGCCTACCGCAACAGGGGGAATTCTTCCTGCATGGCTGCTGGAGCCCATTCTGGTGCCTGGAGTCCTGGCATCTCTGCCGAGGCTAAGGGATGAGGCTGCAGTTTTCCCATTTGTAGATTCAACCAGTAATGAAGCTGAGCACCTTTCCCATACACATACACACAGAAGACACTAACAGGCACTATAAGTCCCCGACTCAGTAGCTGGTCCATCTCGCACTGATCACTAGCTGGACACTAGCTAGTCATCATGCACACCAGCAGAAACAAAGCATCCACGCACTTGTCCCACAGGCACCTGCAAATACCAGCATAGACCCTTACCCCACCTGATACCCACGTCACCTACTCTCTTGCTGGTCCAGCTTGGAGTTTTCCAGTGACTAAACACCTATAGACTCCATGTGCTCCCTGTTTAGGGAAGGCACAGACATATGCTCCCAGAGGCACTTACTGATTTAAGTGAAACATATTACCAGTGTTTCCACTAGATAAATTGTACTATTCACAAGGAAATCCCACCAAAATCAGGAAAACTTGATGAGATTATTGCACATAAACTCAAAAAAATACTTTTTGGTATGGATTAACTCAGGTTACTACTGTTTTCATTGCTTTAGGAAAAAAGTTACTCTGCAGAAAAATAATCCTTTTAGACTAAGTGGTAACTTCTAAAATGATTGTATTAAAAAAATATATAAAATTCTATGTGGAATGGTCTGTGAAGAATCTTAAAGTAAAGAAGCAGGAGAAGGCCAGAGAAAATGAATTCATCTTAAGTTTGGGTGTTTTTTTTTACAAAAAGCCCTCTAGCTTAACCTCATGTTCTGTTTGTGAGAGAGAGAAAGAGGAAAGGGGGGAGAACAAGCATGAGATAGTATTTAACTTCAAAATTATCAATGATTTTTTTAAAATTTACATAAATATAAAATTCTTAATTATAATTCTATTTTCGCATATTTCATTAATGTGACTAAGTATGGGAAAGATACTCTCAGTATGTTCTGATTATGACAAAGGCAACAGTTTGAGCATAGTCACCACAGGACAGAAAAAGAAACGAGAACCAAGAGAGATCTCTTAAAATTGTGACAGTATTAGTAACCAGTTGCTGAGTCTTTATTGAAGCTTGCACCTTCATAGACACAAAGCTAATCACTGGATAAACACTAATCCATAAAATCACAGATCATTAGTTTCACTATTCATCGAACTGCTTACTTAAAAACGGTGATTTTAATTTTAGCAAGCAATAAAGAAGCATTTGTGTAAAATAGTGTTCATATTGTTTATTTAATTCCCTTTTTTATTAATTTTGTATTAATATCCATCTTGTCAACAAGAAAAATTTCATTTGTGAGATTAGCTGAATCACTTAATCCTACCTGTTCTGCAACAGAAATTTGTTTGTAATGCTGTATCTAATAAATTAAAACTTTTTAAATTCATTTTGCCTGGAGAGGGCAATTTTGTGTCTGTCTGTGTGAGATGAACACATGAAATTTTAAAAGATGTCTAACTGTCATCTTTACTGTTTGCTCTTTCTGATTTGCCATTTACTTCTCTGCTGTTTATTATTAGCCCTGTTATTAGCGAGTGAACTCTTGTGTAGTAATGAATCTATCAGACTTTTTTTTTTGGTGTGCATTATTCTAGTGTACAATCTTTCCAAAGCCTTAGTGATTTGCATATTGATGTTTTTCTTTGCAGACCCCTAAGGGAATCATTTCTCAATAGCAACACCAGACCCTGCAGTATAACGCTTGACTTATTTTTCTATCCACTGTTGTTCTATACCTATATAGTCTTTTCTATTTGTTGTTGTATAGAGGATAGAATACTGACCCTGCCTGCTCGATGTGCAGAAACTCCTGCCTGGAAGCACTAAGGCTTTATAAGGCTTATCCCTGCGCCTTTACTTGTCATATCAGCAACTTCATCTGCAGAAATACATTCTGACTGAGTAAGCCCGAGGTAGACAACGCTTAATTCTCTATTACAAAATCTTCCAGGAAGAGAAGAGAGTTTCAGCTGCAGGGCATCCATCCTGTCAGTACTCTATTATCCTAACACACCGTTTACTTTTGCTGGTTTTATGCTGGCCTTATTCAGTCTGATTATCATTTTAGAGTCTTACACTGTCTCACTGTACAGCAGTACACAGCATATTTATATTCAGCTTCTATTCTGGGACTCCAGGTATTTATCTTTTTTTTTTTTTTTTTTCTGCCTTCTTGTTGTCTACATGTGAACAAATGGAGTTCAGAAGATTTCCAGTATTTAAATTAGTTGTTACAATGTCAAAACGTGAGCTAGTTGTGAACTGAGAAGGAAACCAAAATGAAAAAAAAAGGTAAAAATAAGGAGAAACAGTGGAAAGAAGGAAAGGAAAGGAAAGGAAAGGAAAGGAAAGGAAAGGAAAGGAAAGGAAAGGAAAGGAAAGGAAAGGAAAGGAAAGGAAAGGAAAGGAAAGGAAAGGAAAGGAAAGGAAAGGAAAGGAAAGGAAAGGAAAGGAAAGGAAAGGAAAGGAAAGGAAAGGAAAGGAAAGGAAAGGAAAGGAAATATAGCATTCCTAGGTTTTATTCTTTCATACCTGGCAGAATAAATACCTGCTTTGCATTTATATGTAGGACAGTCACATATGAAAGATATCTGTGTGTTGGATCACAGATATCACACAAAATTTACTGTTTTCCTCCACAGGTATTTTATTTCTCAAGGCTCCTAGCACCTTATAACAAACTTAGTGCATCAAATAAAACAATCATAGGCCATTGCATCAATATCCAACACAAAGAAATAAGGAAAGATTAAGGGCAGTAGCAACCTATAATTTAGTAAAATGCTTACAATTTTATAAAATTATTTCTAAGGTTTTATGAGGTATTTGTCAAAGAAATCTGTTTTTCAAAACGTCATTATGATTTCAACTTCATCCAAAGTAGACCAAAGATGGTGACAAAATGTTGCAAAACATGGCTGGGTTTTCAAAGGATCAAAAGCCAGGATCAGCAATTCAAATAGAAAGTCAATAAAGGTATGGAATTGTTTTAAAGTGTTTTAAAAGTTTTAAATATTACAGATTTTAATTTCTAACAGTGTTTCGATTGTTCGTTAACTTTGTTCCATATTCAACTTTATTCTTCTTAAATTCATAGAAATTGTAAAATGTTGTATATAAGTATAAAAATATGCTAATGCTCTAATAGAGAGCACATTTTCAAATCACATCTTTTTAAAATTACAGCATATTAAAGAACATTTCAGAGAGCAAACTATGAAAAAAATGTTTCAGACAATAAATTTTATGTCATCCTGACTACATCTCTTAATCAACTGTTGAGGAGAAACTGTTCACTTGATTAGGACATATAGATCTGGTATCCGGTTTCTTCAAAGTTATAAAAGAAAGCATAAAGAAAAACTATTACCTTCTCAAATGACCTTTTAATTTATCATCATGTGACTAATTTCATTTTACATTCTTATAAAAAAAATATGAATATGAAGCTTTACAATGTTACCCAGGCCTAGTCCATCACAGTTCTTATGCCATCAAGGATTAATGTCTCACAGTGTTTTGAGGAATGCACTGAGAATATCTTCATAAAGAGTTTACATGATTTTTTTTTTCCGTAAAAACAGCAAACCTTTAAATAAGCACTGTAAATAGGCTCTGTGTAGAGCAGGTAGGACCCTGTTTGCCCAAGCATGTCCTGTACCTTATGGTGGCATGAGTAAAATTTTATATATGATAACAAGCCTGACCAAGGTTTTGAAAAGCTATTTTCACTTATCTGTGGGGTGAGCTAAGGTAGAATGGACACCAACCACATTAGTTTTAAGAGAATGGCAAGAATCTGCTGTTTCTAGTTTCAGGTACATAGAGTTGAAGACCTTATTCTTCAATGTTCAAATTTCGAAGAATTGACTTCCGTATAGGTTCAATTCTCTGAAATCAACACAAACCACACTTCTCCTCCCACCATGTTTAAAGTCTGCTGATAATAATATCAAATGATCATTACTGTTCAGGGACTAACAAATACCACTATGTGATTTTATGTATTTCAATATGAAGTTATGGGAAGTATTTGAGTAGGGGAAAGTACTGAAGAAATGAAAGAAATGATTCCTATAACATAAGATGCAGTTACTGTGAAGTGTTGTTAAGATGTAGAGTATATTTTTGTTTCTTAAAAAGAAGAAATTAAATAAAAATTGGGTTATTGATGTACTTGGATCATTCCAGATTAAGCTCTCTGTAAAGTGAGACTTTGTCCACTCTAGTGGGAGAACACTGATTCTGTAATGCAATAGCTTTAATGCCATCATCATTGAAACAAAGCTGTGATAATAACTTAGGTTCTCATTCAGGGTCTTCCAGCAGACAGACAACATTTTTTTCGGCCATCATCATAGTCATTAGGGTTGATTAGTTGAAGGAGGAGAACTGATAAAAAAGTTTCTCAGAGGGAAAAGTCATTCCACAGTATTTCAGAAATAAGGTGAATCTATTCTCAGATCTGTACATACATACAAGAATGTTGGAAACTTATACCAAAGAGAAAGGGGATTTTTTTTTTTTCTCTTGCAGTTTCTGTATGTCAGAAAGTTGTAAACTGCAGAATGAAAACATCTTAAGCTGAAATTGAATTCAAAAGTGTCAGGATCATAATAAAATCCATCCAGTGTTTGGTAAGACTGAGTTTGTTTTCTTTAAAAATGCAATTATGATTTAAAATCAGCTATGCTTTATCATTGTACTAAAATTAAAAGCATAAGTCAATTTTGTTGGAACTTCATATTTATTTGAAGTGAATATCAAATGATTAAGCTATAGGACAGCTATTCTCCACTACAATATTCCTTAGGATAGCTGACTCAAATTAGCAATCCACTTTTTTTAACAGGGAGAGTAAAACTTGAAAGTAGTTACAGAAGAGAAGTAATCCTGATAATTCATAGTCAGGAGATTTTTATTATACTCCAGTGCTTTTTGAACAGAACTATTAATCCATAAAATTATCATTTTTCCATTGTGTCTGTACTTTTTATATTAATGGATGTATGTAAAGAAAATGTCTATAATTTATTGTGTAATCTAATTCCTAATATTAGATCTAATGAAGTAATTGAGTATTCACTTCTGCCTTAGTATTATCACGAGTTTTCAGATCTGTGCTGCAGGAAACATAACTATATCTGTGCAGTTAGAGCTTGTGATAGTCAGCGCAAAATGTTTGGTGTCGTTGTTCATTACATTTTATTTTCAGGATTTTTCCAATGTGTAACTGTAAAGTTTAGTATCAGGATGCCTAGCTAAAAAACAAACAAAAAGCAAACAAAAAAATAGTGACCAAGTGGTGAACAGAGAAACAGTAATAAAGTGGAGAACTCAGACAAGCAAGACCAAATAAGACTATTGATGGTAAATGATTAAGTCACTGTCAGCATTGCAAAACTCACTAAGATGATTCAGTAGAAGAAACTGTCTCCAGAATGCTGTTCAAACTAAGGGTGACTATTGAATAAGTGCTGTAGCCCTTATTATGAGGTATCTGGGGGGAAGAGTACAACCTTGGAATTGAACAGTTGAGATTGTACAGGATTTATCATGTCTTTTCTACAGAAAGGTTTAGGGGAATGGAAAGGCTGTGGCAGATCAGGGAGGAACATATTTGGAAAAAAGAGGGAGAGGAATAAAAAGAGTTGGTCACTTGTAAGCTGACTCACTTGACAAGCTGAGCCTTGCACAGGTTTTCCTATCTTCTCATTAAACCTTAGTTCTCATTTTCTTTCTGTATGACTATGTTCATTATTCTGTGTGTGCACGTGTGGGGAGGGATGCAGGTGAGGAGACTAATATTGAACTTAAGTATCTGTCAAGGAGAATACTGGATTTGGTGCCAGATCTGACAAAGACTGAGAGCGTGGGAGCTAGATGCCAAACACACTTGAAGGATGTTTCGTTTTCTCTTGTTTTTTTAAAGCGTGCTCAGGACTACTTTTTGGCTCTGAATGTTTCTGGCATTGAATGACACAATTTCATAGTATCAAACTTTCAGTTTCTAAACAAGGGTGGTTGTAAACAAGCTACCTATTGTTGAATCGTAACTGGCCCACTCAAATCTCAGAAATAGGTTTAGGAATTCTTATGGAAAGAACTAGTTGGTTTGTGTCAAGATCATGTCAGGGATCATTCTAACAACTTTACAAGATGGACAATAAAGTTCCAGTGCCTGGGAATGTTCCTAGCCCCATTTAATTTCTGAAATATTCACAGCCTCACTGACTTCATGGCATGTGGTTCTATTTGTAACTGTTTCACTCTATGGATGTTTTTCCTCATTAATGTTTCTAGTTTATTTTGCTTATTTCACTTTCTAAAATGTTGTGCCTATTCCTTATTACTTTATTTAATAAGTCAGGCAATTTAGATGTATTATATATTTGAAATATAAACATTTTATTTCTCAAACATCTAAAGAGTAAAAGAAAATTACTAACAATTAAAAACTATTTAACCTTTTAATAGAAACTATACACTATGTAGGATTCTTCAGAGACTATCATTTGTCAGAATGTGGATCAGATAAGTTGTCAGGAGATTGACTTCTGAAACCATCATTTCTGCATTTAATAATTTGCTGTAAATAAAATTTCTTTCAGTAAATACTTCTGGAGGTATTCAAATCAATATACAGACATTAAAATTCTGTACATATCTTTCTCTTTGTGACTGAGACTGCTTCGATAAGCAGAGAACCAAGTAAATCTGGTAGCATTCAGAGGATGACACAGGGAATCTTAGTTAGGAATTTGCCTTAAAATAATAAACTTTACAAATACTTCAGCTTAATTGTAATACCATTATTCAAATACATTTTGTCACTGAACTGTATGTCTGAGTGGGAGCTTGACTCACATTTCACTGTTGGCGCATCTATTCAGTAAGTAGATGGAACAATAGACAGGTTATTTTTTTAAAGTAGAACAAGAGTCTATTCTTTGGCAAAATAACCAAAGACTTAACTCAGCTTCCCCCAACATGGAATTTATAGATTTCTATCTCACAAAATAAAACCCTATTCGCAAATATACAGGATATGTGAGATGATGGAAATTCATTGTTCTCTTGAAGGTAAGCCTTATGCAGACAGGAAAGAAAATATAAGAAGATGAACTGAGATCAACAAAAGGTAACTCACATGATCATTCAGGTGCAACACAAGCTTTTTTTCAGGAAGCTTTTTGACAACTAATTGACAGCAACTCAGAGATTATACTGTTGAAATGCTCATCTCATACTTTTTCTGTTTCACAAATTTTCCCCATAGCATTAGTTCCTGCGTACTGTCAAGACAGTGAACAGTGGATTAGCTAATGGGACCCAATGTACAGTTTTTCTATTTGAATAACATTTCAAGATATTTATGTGAGAGAGGAGAAAGTTGTAGCTCCTATCACTGTTCCTGGGTATTTATAGCCAATGTCAGTCTGATTGTAAAATAAGAATGTGTTTCTCCAGACTAAAGTGATTCTAACTGGACACCTAGAGACTTGTGTATTTTAAAACATTTAATATTGATTTTAGATACCTTCTGGAATTAGTTAGAGATTCAGAAGAGAGAAATTGAATCACTACATGAAACCACCTCTCACATTGTGTGCGTGGCTTTTTTTTTTTATTTATAGTTTTAGATAAAGTTTGAGTCTTATTATCTATGTGTATATTTTAGCTCAAACTTTTTCAGAAGTCTCAGAAAACTTTCAGTTCCTTGACAGAGAAACTAAGGTGCAGACTGTCCTATGGACAGGGTGGACAAAGCACATTTAAAATACTGTATTCAAGTCTGGACACGAGCAACAAAACATAGCACAGCATTATCTTACAATACCAGTTGGATGAACTGAGTATAGTTTTCTCAGACAAAATCTGCCCTGAAATGTAAATGAACATTTTAATGCAAATTACATACAGGGCTAGAGACGAGAAGCTGGCCTTCATAAGCCCTGAGAAACATTTTGTCTTTAGACACATGCAATAAATGTTACACCAAACATCTTGTTATGAGTGCAAGGGCACACACAAGACAAGAGTTTAATGTCTGTCTAATTAAAATACTGTCTAATCCAAACACAATAATTATTTCTATTGGTATAGTTACAAAAGTTCATATAATCTAGTTATTATAGAAAAACATCATTAGTAACAAAGTTAACACCGTTATACATCAACATTCTGGTGTGTACTCCTTTTCTTTTGTGTTATGCTCACTTGTAACTTGCAAAAATTTAATTGGGACTCCATGGGAAAGAAACAGAGTATGAAAACTTAAAAATAGACCGAGGCACATTTGAAGACTGAGAACATAACACCATCAACACCTTTGAACTCCTTTTGGCAAAGAGCTCGGGATGATGATTGGAACTCTAACACATCCCTACCTGGGTAAAGCTGTCGCTACTGACCTGAAGTCCCATAGAAGTTGATTATAAGACTGAATGAAAAATGAAATTAAAAAGATTAGCTTTTCATTTTTTTACAACAATTTTAATGTGGTCTTTCTTTATTGATTTGTAAATCTAAATACAAACCCAAACCTATATTGCATAAGGGACTGTAGTCTGTTACTCAGTGAATGCATGGGTTAGCTAGGCCTCCTACCATAGATAATATTGACAGGGCTAACTGAAAGAAGCTACGCATCTGACCTCTAGAAAATCACGGCTCCAGTAAATTTAAATTATCTTTGAACAAGGCAAGCCCAGAAAAGTCCCAGGGCACTGCACTGGGACTCAAAGCCTTTCAACTTGTTCTAATATTGTCAAAATCAGGTTATTAAACAGTGTGAAACAGGAAAAACTTTATAAAATGTAGTAACACATACATATCTCAAATTAGCAATGCCTTCTTTCTTCATTTTTGTTCTATTTGATTAGGAAATTTTATTTCTCTTAATTTCAATACAAACTTTACAGATGGAGACATTTCTACTTTATCTGTAAGTACACCTTTATTTCCAGAAAAGTGATTAAATCATAAAAAGCCTACCTGTCTTCCATTTAAATTCTCTAAATATTTTACTTTTACCTGTGCTACCCTTTCTGATGACAGTAAGTCAGAATCTATGGAAAAGAAGCTCGACAGGAGCTGGCAATGTTTGCTCGCAGACCAGAAGGCAAACCATATCCTGGGCTGCATCAAAAGAAGCGTGGCCAGCAGGTCGAGGAAGGGGATTATGCCCCTTTATTCCTCTCTTGTGAGACCTCATCTGGAATATTATGCCCCGTTCTGGAATCCTCAACATAAGAAGGATATGGAACTGTTGGAATGCATCCAGAGGTGGATGGATTCCCCATCACCAGGCTGGATAGGGCCTTGGGCAGCCTGATTTAGTGGGATGTTCCTGTCCATGGCAGGGGGATTGGAACTAGATGATCTTCAAGGTCCCTTCCAACCCTAACTATTTTATGATTCTATGATTCTATGATTCTGTGATTCTATGATTCTATGATTCTATGATTCTATGATTCTATGATTCTATGATTCTATGATTTAGAATTGGAATTTAGGCAGAAAAATCATGGCTTAGTTAACATAAGACTCATTACTGCTTAGTTAAATGTAACTTTCAGTACACTGGTCTAAGATATAATATATTATATCATGAAACTGTTGCTCTGATTATGAAAAAGAACTGCAGCTTTGATGAGAATGTTACATTAGCACATGAGGAAATGACAGCACAATTTAAGTTAGCTGATAAATTTTTCCATTACCCTTTTGAATACACAGCTTCACTGATTATAGCAAGGGGAACCTAGCTAGCTTATCAGATCCCAAATTATTGTGTTGTTTAGCCAAGTTATATTCACAGTTCTATAGATCTTCATTCTCTAAGCAAACAGCATTGAGCAGTTCCTCAAAAATCTTGGGTTTTTACTTGCAGATTGTAGGGCATTGAGATAAACTGATCTTCACAGCAAGAATGTTTTTAGTAATCTTGTCATGTTGTGTCAGATTAGCTGCTATAGTGAATGAAGTATTTTACAGTCTAGTTCAAATGGTTCTGGAAAATATTTGTCTATTTTTAGCTTTATATCCTTTGTTCATAGCAGCAGCCTTTCTCCTATTGTCTATTTAATGTCAAATTGGGGAAAGCAAAATTTCCTGGATAATGGAAAATATTTTGATTGGGGTAAAAATCTTGTAAATGGAAAGAGAAATATATGCTATCATTGGACATAGAAACTGATCCAGTGTCACTGAAGATCAACAGATGTAATATTTTGTTTGGGTTAAGCAGTATTCATCTGAAATGGAAAAGCAATGGTAGCAACTCCAAGACTAAAGCTATGAAGCAATTTATATATACTATCCATACCAATATTACTCATCTCTGTTCTCAAGACCGTGAACGTAAAGCCATTCCATGTTATGCTAAGGTTTTAAAAATGTTACAGGATTTTTGTATCTTTCCTTTCAGGTATAATAATATCTCATTCAATGCTACAATTTCATATTAATTTATAAGAATTGTTAGGTTTGTTTTCTTTCTTTTTTTTCTTTTTTCAGTTTACCCCCCTAACCTTCAACCAGTGACAGTGCAAACATTCTTAAATGGAAAACAAGTCTTTGTTGGAAGGGATAGTCTAACAGACTCACTCCTTTGGCATTTATTTCCAATTAATTATATATGGTCTGGGAACTGATGGTATGTATGAAAAACACACATTCAAATTATGGGGAAGTGTTTGGTCTTCACTGAAACTAATTTACTGCATTTCAGTGGCAGATTTTTGTGTGAATTATTCATATGGATCATAGGCACACAGAATCATGTAGCTTGCAAGGGATTTCCAGAGGTCATCTTGTCTCGGCTTCTGTTCCATACAGTGCAAGACATTTGGGATATTTTGAGCATCTCCAGCCTCCTTGGGCAATCTGTTCCAGTGTTTGACC
Organism: Cuculus canorus; assembly: GCF_017976375.1. Classification (NCBI taxonomy): domain Eukaryota; kingdom Metazoa; phylum Chordata; class Aves; order Cuculiformes; family Cuculidae; genus Cuculus; species Cuculus canorus. Next base: position 38,182,558 of record NC_071401.1, read on the forward strand.
ATCTTCAGGATAATTTTTTTTTTTCATTATGTTGTGTTGGAATTTCCTATGTTGCAACTCATGTCATCACTACCCTCCCACTTCTACTTTATATTTCTGAAAGCACCTGGCTTTTTATTTTCTCTGCTCTCCAAGTAGGAAGTTATAGACAGCAATGTCTCCTTGGCCCAGTCTTCTCAATATTGAGTAGGGCCAGGTATCTTAGCTTCTCATATGCCGTGTGATCCAGATCATTGAACATCTGGGTGTCCTTTGCTGGACTTTCTCCAGTACATCCCGTCTTTCTGGTGTATTGATACCCAAAACTGAATGCAGTACTGCAAATGCAGTCCCACCAACGTCAAAGAGAGTAGATGAATCACTTTGTTGCAGCTAGTGTCTTCACCCCTTTATTTGTCCATCAAGATTACAAGGACTTTTTCTGGAATAGACTTTGTATTTACATTTCCCGAATTTCCCGAACTTTTTTCAGGCCATTTTTCCAGCCTGTTGATGTCCCTTCACACAGCAGCCTTGTAGTCCAGTGTAACAATTTCTCCTCACAACAAATTATCTCCCATAAAAACCTGCAGGATGTACTCTATCCTCTCTATCCCATCCTTCAGATCATTAATAAACACATTAAACTACATTAGCTTCAGTATAGATCCCCAAGGAACACTGTAAGCAAACTGGGTGCCAGGTGGACTTTGTGCTGCTGTTCCCTACCATTCTATAGTCCAGCTAATTTTCTACTCATCATCTACTTTTTCAGCCCATATCTGGTCAATTTGGCTATAAAGTGTATGTGTAAAAGACATTGCTAAAGACAACTCAATGAGCCAAGTGCTCTTTGTACACATCTTTTTCGCTAAACATAAGCTGTTAACTTTTGAGTTTTCAGTTACATAAAATTTAACTACCACTATAATCATGGTAGTTATTGTTCTTTAAAAACAGTATCAGAATTGATTCAAGAATCAGGGAAAGAGAGTTTTAGCTCACACCTAAGGTCTTTTCCTGGCACATTTATAAATGTAATCTAAAAAAATACAGTGGAAGAGTTCCTCCCACTATGATACAAATAAAGATGTTAACTATCAGAAGGTGCTGTACTGGTGCCTGAATCTCAAGTGTTCATCCTTTACCTGCCAGAAAATGTTTTCCATGGTTAAGCTTTTCAGGAGAGACCAATACAGTCAACAATAATTTAAGAATTACTCATAATTTACTATAATTTATGATTTCCTAGATAGGTAGCCTGGATATGTTAGACAACCTTGTGCAAAGACAAAGAAGGTGAGAAGGTGTAAGAAGTTGAAATCTTGTATTTCTTCCATCAGCACATTCAAGAATTTTACTATAAATGTGTATTAGATCAGAACTTAAAGGAAGATTTTTCTCTGTAGAAGCAGAGAAGCAGCATTTGGGCTCCTAATTAAATCAATCAATCAATCAATAAATAATCTGCCATCTATTATCCCTTTGCTTTAGGTCTCACACAAGATAAGGTAGACAAATGTCAGAAATGTTTCAATAATAACTATATATATGTAAAAAAAATTAAAAAATTATATAAAATTCCAAGACATAATTATTGCATACACACTTCCTTTCTCCTTTATATTTAAGAAAATTGACCAATAATGCTTACTTCCCTTTTCAACTACTCATTTCCCTTTGACTAATTAGAAAATCATTGCTGCTTATCCAGCCAGTGATGCCAGTCTTCTAACCATCGCAGAAAAGAACAAACAAATGACGTAAAACCTCATTGGTAACATTTATATGGCTTCTCCTTTCAATTATTTTGCTTAGAAGAATGCTATAGGGAAGGATGTTGTATGAAGTCTTATGCATATTTAGCATAGTTCAGGGGAAATAAAATTGTGTCAGGTCTAGGATGCTGCCAACTAAAAAATGTAACATGATGGCATGGTAGTTAAGAATAACTTTAAGCCTTAGGTAAAACTTCATAGATAATAGCTGGGGACCACTCTTCTGCCGTGTTCCAAAAGAATCAGTTATTTGGGACAAATTCAGAAGGGGATTAACGCTGTTACTTCTCTGAGGAAGACACACAAGGGAAGTGGGAATTCTCGAGCACTTGGTGTTTCCTGATGATTCCCTTGCTGCTGTACGTGTTACAATCTAGTGCTTCATAAAACCCTTACAAGGATTATCTTTTTTCCAGATTTGCCAAGTATGACTAATAAAGCAAAATATTTACATGTCCTTAGCCCACAGAGGTTTAAAGATTAATCCTTTATACAGATATCTTGGCCCTCAAGTGTGAAGAAAATTGTTCTAGCAGGAGCAAGCAATTTCCCCTCAAGGTGAAACAAAGACTACAACTAGAAAGAGATGTGAGAGGAAAGGCAGACAGCAATCCTCTTTCTAGTCTGGTCCTGCCAAAATAGGATGTCATGGAAGATATTAAAAGGGTGTTAGTTTCTTCAAAGCTTGTTTGTTTCTTTTCCAAGACTATGATTTGGCATAATTATGAATATATATATATTTCTCAAAATGTTTTGCAATATTTCGCCATGTAAATATATGTAAAATATATATATATATTTCCAAGGGCATCACCACATTGTGTCCGAGGCTCAGTTGTGCCTTGTGGTGGGTTGATTGGAGGCAGCTGGAACTGTGGCTGGCATGGCTCAACCCTGGCTTCTTCTCACAGAGTCTAACTCTGCAGGCCCTGCTGCCAAAACCTGGACACCTGCACCCAGTAAAACTGTTTTCTGTCTTCAAATCCCGAGCAGTTCCTCAATCGTCTGTTGAGCTACACAGTGGAGATACCCCAGCCCTAAAGTCAGATCTCATTCATCTTAAACAAATAGCTAAACGAATTGCAATAAACAATTGCTAAAAAAAAATGGGGAAAAAAAGTTTCAAAATAAATATTTGGCTATCAGTATTGGTTAAATTTGTACTGAGAACAATGAGAAAATTAGATAAAGAAATACAATCAGAATGAAATGCTTAAGGGTGGATACCTAAAAGAAAGATGCTACCAGAAAATAACTTGACAGAAAAGCTCTGTTTTCCTCAGCTTTCAGTAATACTTTTTCACTACTGCTTTTTTTCTCTTTACCCAGTGACAAAGATAAAACTCCTGCCAAATCTAACTGCTGCCTCTTTGGATTTTGATTTCTATCAGCAGACAACTCATTTCAAAATCATCTGCATATCTGATAATTTATGCATCAGGGAAAGGAAGTATATGAAAATATTCTAGGACTTTAAGACACTAACTGTATTGAGGTCCTAAATATCTGAATATATAAATAGAAATATTCATCAACATTTATTCCCTATACATTCTCATTAAAAGCTTTAACTTCAATTAAATTTATAAGGAATCTTTACACTACATTTCTGAATATGTAAATAGAAGTATTCATGCAAAAAAAGATATGAATCTTTGTTTTTCATTAAAAGCTTTATTATGAATTAAATTTACATTGAGGATTTTTCAGATTTCCTTGGAAATAATAGACCTGACACAAATACACAATAAGAACAGCATAAATACGCTTAGTCCTTGTTGTTTTACCTCGTAATAAACTGTGTTGCTGGTCTGGTTATGTGTCACTGAAGCTGGAGGTTTAACAAACCATGGAAAGAGACAGACATAGATTCCAGACTGCACATAGAGGTGGATGCAGAGTGTTAAAATGATCATGAAAAAAGTCTTTGCTGAAAGATTTTGTGGGCTAACTGAAGTCTGAGAAAAGAAATTATCAGCTGTTTTATTTCTGTTGGCTTTATGAAAGAGTATTTACATTGTAATCGAACAAACAACTTCTCTAATTTTTAATTTTACTCTTAACTGTTAATCTGAACTACTGAAAGCCACTTAGGTAAAAGAAAAAAGTGTGCATTTAGAAATAAATCCTAAGGGAGAATGAAGTATTTGAGGACTTTAAAGCTGGATTCTGTTTTATTTAAATTCATTATTTCCTTGATTCCTAAGTTATCTTTTGGATTTTTATGGCTAAATCATAAATCATGGTGTTACCCAGTTGAAATGAAGATGATAAAACCTAGCTCATAGTAATTTTTGTAAAAGCTTACCACACAAGCAAATCCTTGAACATAATACATTTTTCTCCTTTGCTAAACGCAAATTCACTCCTTCATCTTCTACAGAAACATTTTAGTGAATCACCAATACTTCACTTGACAGTGTCTGGGCCACCAGAAGACCATTAGCATGTTACTAGGTCCTGTGATGCAATGCTATAAGATCTATGACTGGACAGTATTCAAATGGGATATAAAATGTGTTTTCTCAGGACTCTTAGGATTCCTGAGAAATAGTCTCAGGACTATTTCTGCACCAAATACATTTTCTTTGTTTTTAAGGCAACTAAATATTATTTACAAATTCTACCTTACACTGAAATAAGATAGGAAATGCATGTAGTTTACTTGCCAACGCATTTCCTGAAAGGGAGCAAAAATATCTATGTCTCTCTTGCCTCTTTAATTATCATGCTCAAGATTCAGTGAAATTCTTTTCATTGTTGACTATGTGGGTTTTTTTATTCCCAAGGGAAAATATATCTCTCAGAAATGATTTAGAAACACTATTATTTTCAGAAGCCCACGTTATTTCTGATTTCAAAGCGTATGTGTCACATTTTGATGCATCTTGTCAGGTTTAATCAATCAAGTTGATGCATATGAGACATGATCTAGTTTCACATGATCAGAATTACTTCATTTGACATATCACCATGTGACATTTAAGGTCAAATTAAAAACAATAATAAACAAACAAAAACTTTGCACTATGTTAAAATATTTTAAGAAAAGAGAAGTAACTTTCCAAAGCCAGGTAAGGTATTTGTGTTCAGATGAGAAACACTTGCATTTTAATTATTTGTGGGATTTCTTTGGCCAGATTAAAATTCGTGTTGTTACAAATTTAACCATTAGTATAACTCAACACAATGCTTGAACATCAAGACTGTAAGAAATTGTTGTCGCTGTTGTTTAATAATTCATCTGTAAAGACTGTGAGAGCAACCTGATAGGGAGAATGAAAAAACGTTCTCCCTTCTGTTTGTGAAGGCTGGATGGAGAAAATACTATAGTGTACAGTACATGCTGTTATTATTCCAAAAACATTCTCTGTTCTTACATATATTTTTTTCTGAGAAAGGGGTTACATAAAAGACAGAGAACTGATTTATTTTTATTCCTACGAAAATTCCCAGCCAAAAAACAATGCCACTATTACTTATGGAACATATTTAAGAGTGATTTCATGCATGAATTTACCCAGTTACTATCTTATTTATGGAAATAAAAAAATAAAACACCACCACCCTCTGCATTTAAAGAGGTAAAAATAAAGGTGATCTTTCTTGTCTGGGTTAGAGAAGATTTAATATCATATGTATATGAATTCACTTGAATTCAGGTAAACTATTCCATGTGAATTAAATTAGAAACAGTATCTTCTGTCTGCAGCAAAATTTACAACTTCACTTTCAAGTGTGACATGCTAAGCTAAATTTTTTATCTTAAAAGTTTTCTGGAATTCTCAGTGTCAAATTCTTAATGAAACAAATTTACTGATGTGTTTTTATGAGGTTCTTTATCAGAGGAAACTAAAGGTAGTACTGGAACTTACTCTGTGTTTCTGACAAACGTGGACATTCATTTTACTTAAAATATTCCTCACTGAGATATCTTTTCTTTTGTGTATTTAGATTGTGACCTAAATGTAGTGAACAGGAAATAAGGATTTTTTTTCATTCAGAAGTTAATCCAGGCCTAAAAATGTCTGGTGCTCTATGATGTTGGAGCAGATATTCACTATAGCCTGTAAAGGGTACACAACAGAGCAAATGGATATTCTTGAAGGAACTGTACTCCTTTAGGGGGCCATGCCAGGACACAGTGAATGTGTTAGAAGGAAGGAGCAGCAGAGAAAAACACTTAATTACTCACCGTAACCCTACATTCCTCACTCTCTCTGTGCTGCTTGCAGGGAATGGAGGGTAGAGGGGTTTGGAGTGAAGGAGTGAAGCTGAGCCTGGGAAAAGTGGGAAGGAAAGATGTTCTTTTAATAATTCTCTCTTTTTCTCACTTCCCAAATTAGCAGTTATATTTTATTTAGCTAGAAATAAATAAGTTAATTTTCTACAAGATAAACCTGGTTTGCCCATGATGGTAATTGGTAAATAATCTACTTGTCTTTATCTCACCTGATGAACTTTCTCAACGCATTTTCTCCCCGATAACTGGAGAGGGACAGTGAACAATTATCTAGGTGGCTGTTTGCTAAGACTAACCCACCAAGGATATCCAAAGAGTTTCTTTTTTCTTAATGTATGACATAGGAAACATAAATAAGGATAAATGGTAATTCTTTATTTTTCTAGTGGCAGAGGTTTTGTGCATGAGAAATGAAAACAAAAGAAGATGAAAGAATCAATTTATAGTAGGTGCACATGTGCGAGGATGTGTAAGGATTAGGAAGAAGAATTTCAAATTTAAACATTTGCATAAAACCATCCTCAGTGTGACCAGCAGGTTGAGGGAGGTGATTATCTCCTTTTATTCTGCTCATGTGACACCTCAGCTGGAGTACTATGCTCAGTTCTGTAGTCCTCAGCACAGGAAGGACATGGATCTGTTAGAACAAGCCCAGAGGATGGCCATGAAGATAATCAGAGGGTTGAAGCACCTCCCATACGAGGACAGGCTGAGAGAGCTGGCCTCATTTAGCCTAGAAAATAAAAGGCTTAGGAGAGACCTCCTAGTAGCCTTCCAGTATTTAAAGGGGCCTACAGGAAAGGTGAGAAGAGGTTCTTTATCAGGGAATGCAAGGACAGGATAAGGGGGAATGGTCTTAAACTGCAAGTTAGATATTAGTGAGACAATGGAACAGGGTTCCCAGAGATGCCAGCGATGCCCCATCCCTGGAGGTTTTCAAGGCCAGGCTAGATGAGGCCTTGAACAACTTGATCTAGTGGAAGATGTAGTAGAATAATAAAATTATTAAGGTTGGAAAAGTCCTTTAATATCATCCAGTCCAAACATCAGTCCAACACAACCATGCCTACTAAATCATGGTACAAAGTGCCACAACTACACATTTTTTGAACACCTCCAGGGAAACTTCACCATTTCCCCAAGCAGCTTGTTCTAATGCTTGATCAATCTTTTGGTAAAAAAAAATGTTCCTAATATTCAATCCAAACCTCCCCTGGCACAACTTCAGGCCATTTCCTCTCATCCTTGGCAGAAGAGACTAGCATCCACCTCACTACAACTTCATTTCAGGTAGTTGTAGAGGGTGATAAGGTCTTCCCTTGGCCTCCTCTTCTCCAGGCTGAATAACCCCAGTTCACTCAGCTTTTCATCACAAGACTTGTTCCCTAGACTTTTCACCATCTTAACTGCCCTCTTCTGGACACACTCCAGCAGCTCAATGGCTTTCTTGTACTACGGATTCCAAAATCAACCACAGTATTCAAGATGCAGCCTCAACAGTCTCTCCTAAGCCTCTTATTTTCTAGTACATTACAATATATCTATATATTATATATAAAATATAATTCAATCCCAGAATAATAATTATGGTAGGTTACACCATTTACAGTCTACTTAAGCACAAATTAGTGGACTGATATATTTCCTCATAGAGGTGATATATGTATCACAGACACACACAGACTCACAGGTCAGGGTTGGCAAGGGTCTCTGGAGATTACCTAATCCAACTTCTCTGATAAAGCTGTTTCACTCGCATTAGGTTACACGGGAGATGTACATCTTTACATCTGTACATCATAAGGAGATGTGCATCTTTGCAAACTGAGAAACAGAGCGTGATTCTCATATTTACAGAACATAGGGAAAATAGTATTGTGATTTGTTCTTTGGAAATAATTAAATCTTCTTCTGTTAAAGGCTTTTTGAGAATATGAAGTTTGATTTTTATCTCCTGCTAGCTGAGGTCATTTCTGCAACCTGATGGCAGTGTTTTTACCAATATAGTCTGAAACAAATTGAGGTCAGTGTACATTTTCTCACAGCCTTGCTCTCAGATTTCTTCCACGAACTGCAGAAGGTTTCAATTTACTGAAGCACTGAAGTAGGTAAGATCCAATCAAAGTAAAAGCTGAATCAATAAATGTTAACCTCGGAGGGCTAAATAGTAGTGACATCAGTCAGGGGAAAAAGTTGTTTGTAGATCCAAAATACTATTGTTCTGTACTCAGAAGAAAATGAAAATGCAGATACATGTTTTTATATTACTTGTTTATGGAGATGTATTTAAGATGTTTGACAAACAACAAGATAGATTTTCTATTTAGGATAAGAATGCATCTTTTTGTCTGGCAAACAATCAGAAGCTATAGGCAATCCACGAAGCCAGTAGAAAGCCAATCCGAATCCTGCTAGTCCCTGTAACGTATTTCCGATTGTTTTATCTCCTAGAATTTAATAGTTGGTGTAAACAACTCATACATCTTTTAACACCATGGTCAATAAAACATGCATTAAATATTCACAAAACTGTTTATATATTGAATTGGCTACATGAGTTTGGTGAAAATTAATTTTACATTTAAAAAACTCAATTGTCTCTCCTATCATCCTGGTTTTGGTAAACAATATAATGGTGTAATTGTATATAAACATTTGAAAAAAAATTATTAGTTTATTTCTGTGTCAGTTATTGTACAGAATGTATGATTTAAGAGGAATAAATGACATTTGCATTTATAGAACAGTTTTTGTATATGTGTTTACATATACATTTAAGCTTGCTTTTAAAAGAAATGTGATTTTATTTTTTAGCTGAGTATCAAATAAATTACATTATGCTCAGTTCATCTCTCTTGTGTCAGCATTTTTACAAATCCTTTTTTCCTCTTCAGGAATTTTTATAATTCTGCATTAACTGTGTTTTACATTTCAAACTCCTCTACTTTTTTTTTTTTTTCAAAATGAAAGGTAAAACCAGCTCCACAGACTCACTATTCTTCATTTTTAAAGAATAGACAAAATATAATTTGTCTGAATTATTTATACTATAAAATAGAAAGCAGAGGAAAATGGTTTGTTTGAAAATATAGCTGTCCTGTAAGAAGATTTTTCATCGTTTATGGTTTTGTAGTTTTTTTTTAAAGAAGTGTCCCAGTTCTGCACAAGGAAATTTTTTGGCATGCTACATTTTTTCGTTTGTATTTTTTATTTAAAATAGGAGTTTGACTAATTAAACGAAACAAAACAATAACAAAAAATAAATAATTCATAATGGTATCTTAGAGACTATAAATGACTTCAATCACAGTAAATGATAAACTGCATGTTTTTACCTCCAAGATTATTCTGTTCAATATCGAAGAATTGTCAGGCAGAAGTGTTGCTTGAAATGACCAAAATGGTCCTGCCTAAAATGTCTTTCACTGTTCCCACTCAGTAAAATATTGGAACAAAATGGTTTCCATGATGTACTATGTAAATATGGACTGCTATCCTCACTTTCTTTGAAGTCTGTTTTTGGCTTGCAGATTATAGTAACCTAGGCAAATACTCCACTGAAAATCTAGCATCTGGCCATGCTGGATCACTTCAATGGCTCATCAAGCCCAATACACTGTTTTTATTATTGGTCTTTAGCAGTTGTTTTTGGAACAACATGAATTCAGGGAAAGCATACAGTGAGATTTCCCTGTATACTTTCATGTTTAGATGTATGGTTCCAATTAGTCTGGTTAAGATATGAAAAATCTGGCACATGGAAATCTGTGATCTTTGATATAGCAAAACAAAAATTTTAACAGCTCTGCTGAAAAAAATAGCAGCAAGGAGCTGTATGAGTAAAAAGAAGTTAAAACTTCTCATGAAATAAAACAAACCTGTCATCCCCACCATGAGCGTGAAAAAAAAGTGATTTTGAGTAATGTCCTTTAGCATATTATCAAACTGATGATACCAGATTATTGGTCCAAGAAGATTTGCCACAGAAGTAAAACAACAACTGCACATTTGTTTTCTTTCTTTTCATGATATCTAGCTAACCCAGGAAAATAGTATTCATTAATATTTATACCGTTATATATTATCATAAGAAAATTATTACATATTTCCTAAAAATATAGTGTACTCCATAGCTCAGGACATTTGAAGCATCTCTCTCTTGGTCTAGTGAAAAGTGTCCCTGCCCATGGGAACAGTTGGAAACAGATGATCTTTAAGGTCCCTTCCAGCACAAACCATTCTATGATTCTTTGATCATAAAATCATATAAACAGGAAAATGAATGTTATTGTAAAAGGTCATTCAGTCCTCTTTTATCGAAGAAGACTGAAACATAACTTGGCCATATATATAACCAGAGATAAATATCTATTCAGTGCTTTAAAAAATGTATTCTATAACCTCTCTGTTAATGCATTCAGAGAGTTCATTGCTTTTATTCTAAATAAAAAAATTCTTAATATTTAACATAAACCTTTTCTTTTGCCGACAGAATCAGGACACTTGGTTATTATCCTTTTCTAGTATTCTTTTTAGTCTGCTAAGTAAAGCCAAGCTAGTGTCTTTGACCTTTCCTCGTTAGTTATGTTTTCAAATGTTCTTGCTGTTCTTGCTTACTGTTCCTTATTTTGGAGATAACTTTCTTTCAAATTGGGTTCAGATGAGACTGAAACTTATGACAGAAAAATTACAACCTGCATTTAAAACATAAGGCTTCCTAAATGACATTTTCATTTTTCTTAAAGAAAATCACTTCTCCCCCTCTACTCCAGTGATTAATCTCTGGACAATGCAGGCCTTCATCTTTTGAGCAGTAACATAGCTCAACAGTTTATTCTGTGTTTTGTGTTAGTGAATCTCACCTAACTAAACTGTAACACTGTACTACTCTTTAGCACTGTTTTTCTTGCCGATTTCACAACAACTTTATTTTGTGAACTTTAAAATCCTATCATATAATGTTTTTGCAACACCTCTAATTGATTTAATCAGATTTGTTGATGGTGTCAACAATTTTTAGAATGTGCTCTGAATTCTACCAACTCAATAAAAGTATTGAATAAAACTGAGTCCAGACCAGAAACCTTACATAATAATCAATCAAAAAATAGTCATCTCTTCATTCAGTGTGATTTTCAATCAGTTCTGAATCTATCTCTAAGGATTTAATCTAATTATATTTCTCTGCTTTGATTTTAAGAATGTCATCTCAGACACTACCAAAGCTTTTTAAAAAACAGTGCATATTTCCATTATTTCAATGTTCTCCGCTAAGCTATTTTCTGAACAAAGAATATTTTATAATTATGTCCTAATTTGTTAATGAGACCCAAACTCTTTATAATTGCATACTGAAAACCAATTAATGCAAAAGACATTGCAGGTAAAGACATGTATTCACAGTAATAATTCTTGGTTCATACAATCTGCCTTTGTCTTGTCAGTGTCGGTTTAATATTGACAACTTCCAGCAGCAGAATACAGACTTAATTTTGCAGGCATAGACCAGGGAACTAGCTCCGTGAACCACTTTTATATGCTAAAACTCTGCCTTTTTTTTTTTTTTTAAATTATTCAGTTTTCCAATAGTCCTATAGTAGGAATCTACAGGGACAGTTTAGTTTATGTTTATTCTATGCGTTAAATTGTGTTGGTTAGGTATGTTTAGCCAGTTCCATAAATGAAAATGTGCATTAAGCTACTGTAACGAAAGGACCAAATACAAATTCAGACTGAAGTATTTTCTTAACCTATTCACCCATTTTACTATGGGTACAGAAAGAAAAACTTTTAAAAGTCAAAACATCAGCTGTATTTAACTCTTCACAAAAAAACGGGTACTGTATGCCTGCCTCCTCTCTCTCTTTCTCTCTGAAATAATTTTCTTTCTTAAATAAAAATATTAAATTAATTGTTGTTTTGAAATTTTCGGAAAAAATCAGAATTATTTGTGCTGAAAATCTGTTGGAGATCTAAGACAACATTGACCCTAAAAAAAGAACTAGTAAGACGCACTGGTTATTGTAATTTTCTTACCACTTACAAAATGGGCATGAAAATAAAAATCAGTGTTTTTTCTTTCAAAGCTATTCAAGCTGTTAACCATCTTGGTGATGTCCAGTCAACACTTAATTTTGTGCTTAATTTGACCAGTATAGTTTCAGTATCCAAGCTGGGGAGGAACAGTCACATTATCTGCTTAAATAGTATGACATTAAACATAAAATAGAAGTATTACTTAACACTCCACAAACATAAAAAACTTACAGAAACTCAGGATCCTAATATTTAATTACAAGTCATATTTGGTACAAAAAACCATTTAAAGGAGTTGTTGAAGTAAAAATCAGAGGATCCAATTTTCCACAGCATTTGTGTATATAAAAGTTGTGATGTAATCCCAAATCAGAAATTATATCTGTTGTTGTACACAAACATTATTTCCTGTTTAAAGAACTAAAAAGTAGGGTGTCCCTGATGTATGAAAATAAAAACCAGATAATAGGTCAACCTGAATGAAAAAACCTGTATATGTAACAGGTATAAAAACGTGTAAAGTATCAGAGCTTGTTTCTTGGTTTTCTTTTGTTTTGTTTTATTTTAAATAAGACTTTTTAACAGTAGTTACTATGTTTAAGCATAAAAGTTCTAAAAAGAAAATATGTTCAGATATTGCATCTAAAAACAAAGCAGAAAATATTCAGCCAAATTGCCCTCTTTTTCAAGGGAGGGGGCAGGGAGGGAAGATTTTGCAAACATATTTCTACCATCATAAAGCCATTAGTGCCTTCCATTCTCTTTGCTGCAATTGTACCTTAAACTGTGCAGTAAGAATGGTATGACAACAGTTCCTGAGGGTAAAACCACTGTTCAGTGAAGAGACATGCATTTGAAATGCAAAACTAGTAAATGAAAGAAGGCTTTGTGGAATGTAAACATTCAAGCACAAAGCTAGTCAAAGGGCATTGTTAGGAAGACTTATATATCTCCTCAAGACTACTTAGCACAACTTACTTTCTATCACTATGCAATTCGTCAAGTATGAGTAATTCTTTTCTTTGTACAACAGAACCATAAATGCACAGTCACGAAAAAGGAGGCGATGCATTGTAGTTGAGATATCAGCTAAGACTCTTTGCAGTTCTATTAAAGCCTTTTTTTCAGAAGGTTCTAATAAAAATTCACCCCTGGGGTAAACCTTAAAGCAGTGGCATCTTATTTCAGTATAATTAAAATAAATCCATTAATTTATGCTTGATCTACACCATGTATTTTTTCAGTAATATCTCAAGTAGTGGCAAATTAAATGTCTATTACATTTGAATAAAGCAACTTGTAGAGCGTAAAAAACCAGTTATTTGCCAGTGTTGTGGATGCATAGTACTTGTGGCATCTTACTACAGATGGACAATTGTGAGTTAAATCCTTGCACAGGATTTGGGTCAAAATTGCACCTAATATATCTATCTATATGTGAGAAAAGTCTCCGGAAAAAAAACCCCAAAAATCTAAATGCAATGCCAATTCTATCACATTCTTATATGTCATTGGCTTCAGATTCTGCTCTTGACTGACCTTGACAGGCAGAGATTACCTCCCAAACTCCTTTTGCTCCAGGACATGAACTTCCTATTAACAAGGAAATCCAGAGAGAACTGAAATTCCCATCTGACAATGTGCCTCTTTTTCCAAGCAATTCTCTTAGTGATTTAACTTTATTCCTGGCTGACAAACAGGTTACTGTTAGTTTATTTACCACGGCCCTCTTCTGTCTAATGAGAAAAGTAACTATTGCCTCTCCAAGAGGAAGAGCACTTAGAGTTTTATTCTTCCTCTTATTTTTCAAGATACGTCCAAAGACTGTTCCAGACAGTTATGATATTGTAATTCCTGAAATTAGCAGTTGAAAAACTATTCCACAGTTAGTTGTATTTTCTGTAGTTCATATAAGGAATGTATCCAATCATCATTACAGATTACAGTGCTTCATTTTTAAAACAGGAGAGTGGCCACACCAGTCCAATAAAAAATTTTTCACCTAAAGTGGCCATAAACAGATATCTAGGGGATTGCAGAAACAGAGCAAACATATATGGCACTTCTCCCTAATAATTTCCCAGTGTCTTGCTGATGCAGCCCAGCAGGCACTTAGCTTCCATTGTTGTAGGAGCACATAGCTGACTTTCGTTTAACTTGTTGTCTCAAAGAAAAGATTTGTTTCTTTTCTGTAAAACTGTTTTCTAGCCAGTTAGCTTCCAGCCCGTAATGTTGCATGATGTCATTTCATCCAATATACAGGAAACTGAAGATATTTTTTGCTCACATATTCTTCTACTCTGTTGATAGCTTTTTCAATGAGATTCAGTCCTTCTGCGTATCAACTCTTCTCCTGTCCAGAGACACTGAAAGTGTGTTTTCCCACACCATGTAGACCATTAATGAGGATATTAAATAGTATTGACCTCAGTATCAACCCTGAGAAATAACTCAGGCTGACGTATAATCTGGCTAACAGCTGGGTTTTGAACTGCTGACAACTGCTCTTTCAGCATGGCAATTTAGTCAATTTTTCACCCTGCTTGTCATTCTTTGTTTCCAGACCATTTCTTCCAATACAAGAATACATATGATAGGACAACACAGAAAAAATGCTGGTAACATTAGGGCAGCCACTTCTCTTCCTTTGCCCACCAAGCTGGTCTTACTGAAAGAAAACTGTTTGGTAAAGCATGATCTATCTTCAGTAAATGGCTATTCTCAGTTTTCCTGTTGTCCTACATGTGGCTTGATGTGGCTTCCAGGAGATAGTTCTATGATCTTCAACTGAATTAAGTTAGGGACATCAGTCTCCACCTCCCAGAACCCTTCTTTCTTTCACATCTTGAAGATGAACAAGCTATTTTTTTTCAGTTACCAGGAAATTTCCCTGACTGTCTCAGCCTTCCACAGATGATGGAGGGTGGTTTTGCAACATAAGCAAACAAATCTGTAAGTACCTTTGGATGCTAGAATTCTTGCATTACTAACATAAGAATGAATTTTCAGGAACTAATCTATTGTTATAATTCACTGAGGAAATTCTCAAAGATGTAACATACACAGCCTAGAAAGCCAACCATATCCTGAGCTGCATCAAAAGACTTGTGACCATCAGGCTGAGAGAGGTGACTCTGTCCCTCTACTCTGCTCTCATGAGACCTTACCTGGAGTATTGTGTTTAGTTCTGGAATCCTCAGCACAGGAAGGATATGGATCTGTTAGAATGAGTCCACAGAAGGACCACATCAGACAAGGGACAATCAGAGGTCTGGTGCACCTCCTATATGAGAGCAGGTTGTTCAGACTAAAGAAGAGAAGGCTCCAGGGAGACCTTTAACTTCCAGTGCTTTAAGGGAGCCTCAGGAAAAGTGGGGAGGAACTCTTTATCAGGGAGCATAGCGATAGGATGAGGGGGAACAGTTTTGATTTGAAAGAGGGGAGATTTATATTAGGTATTAGGAAGAAATTTTAGATTTAGATTAGATGAGGCTTTGAACAACCTGATCTAGTGGAAGATGTCCCTGCCCATGCCAGCAGGGTTGAAACTACATGATCCTTAAGGTCCTTTCTGAACCAAACCTTTCTATTTTCTGAATTTTAGATAGAAAGCTATTGTTTTGTATGTTTATTTTTCTCCTGGAGAAAGAGTGGTGACTCTCTGATACCTGAAATTTGGCATCTGGTTTCATAAAAGATTGCTAATGCTGTGATTCACATCTAAAATCAGTTTCTTAAACAACAGTTTAAGAAAAATAAAAAAAAGAGGGAAGAAATCTGCCTTTTTCTTCTCCTTGACTTCAAAGATGAAGTCAAATTTCTTTTAAGTCAAAACAATTCTTAAGCAGTAATGTTGAAAAAAAATATTCCATTTACCCTGTCTTTGGTTTTGTATAAAGGAAAGAAAGGTAAAGTATTATGTTTTGTCTTTTGCTTTTCACATGCTATAGCTGCTAAGAAGAAACTAATACTCTTGGGAATATAGGTTCTTGGGAATACCTCTTGAAATCAATATCTTAATTCTTACATAAAAAAGAATACGGGAAAATATTTAAGAGGCTGAATAACGCAAGAGTCAATATTGTACTAATTCCTCGTAAGTAGTTAGCCACTCTCAGCACAAACTCCCCAAAAAGTACAGAAAAAACCTTAGTGTTTCTGTGGCACTTCTGTAAATGAAAATTAGAAAAAAAAACCTAAGAGACATTTAAATAAGACCCAAATACAATGCAAGTGTAACTGGTGTATCCAGAAGTTGAAAAGTACAGAATCACTCTTAATGAATCATTTTCCACTATATCTGGATGTCTCCCACCAAGTGCAGTTGACCTTCAAGAAATCCAGTCCCTATTAAGGAGAAAACGGGAGTTCATTTCTACTAAAGAAGGAACTTACCACATGGTCAGCAGACCTGATCAGTTCTAGAAGCAAAAAATTGCAGAACGTTTGCAAATAAAATTGTGTATTACTATACACAAGTATTTTATTTATGTATATATATTGACAAAACCTCTCCCTGTACTCTTTTCACAGTTCACCTACCTTTCAAGTGTCCTACCATCAGATAATATTGCAAATTAAATATAAAAAAAGATGCATTTTGTCATTGTAGAAGAGATGAGTTCCTCTGCCTGATGTGGAGATATACCTAAGTAGTGACTATGTTATGAAGATATAAAAGGAATTAAGTGATGATGAATATAACAATATTATATTGTCCTTCTATAAACAGGTACATTGAGGATATAACAAAAAAATTATGGTTTCACCCTTGTCTTGAGTTTATCTGTGCACTTCTGTCAAAGAACAGGGTCCCAGTATGCTCCTTCCACATCTCCCCTTTGTCTATGTATCAACTTTGCTATTGCTCCTGTGATGCTGGCTGTAGCAATTAGTAAATCAGATGAACTTGTTGATCAGCTGAAAGCTATTTCCCCCCCCAGAACTAGTTACCAGTCAGATAACCAGGCTGATTTGACTTACTGTGCTGACCATTTACCCCAAAAGAAAAGAAACAAGATTGTGCAGGTAGAGAAACATGATCTTATTTAGCAGCAGAGACAGCTATAGTCACTTGTAAAAACTAGATTTTGGTATGATTCTGACTGCTGCAAAGCCAGAAGAAGACTGTGTGCTTGTTATACTGAGGAGAATTTACTGTCAGCTAAAAAAAAAATCAACTTCTAAGAGATTAAACTCTTGTCATTAGAACTGAACCAAATAAACAAACATTAAGAGTGTCTAAAGCATTAACTGGTTCAGAGAAACAGTAATTAATTTATTTCTGCTGTGTGGATGGGCACAAGAACAAGGAGGCATTTTACATCCTGAAAATTTTAGAAAATTAAAAAAGGATAGGAGGAAGTGCTTTTCTTTTGCATACAATGTATGATTAATTCATGAAATCAGGCCAAGAGAAGGCATTGAGCCAAAAGTTTTAAAGCTTTAAACATTGGGGGGGAGTGTTGGATATCAGTGAAGTTAAAAACTGTTGCTTTAATCATTAAAAAATATTTTTAATTAAGTATAAAATATTTTTAATAGTTTACAATGTTTTGAATAGTTTAAGAATGTTGTATTGCCATCTAAGAGATTGTTTACTTCTAACATAAAGGATTCTTTCTTCAGAATCAGATTCTTCTGAATTTCTCTGTGCTACCTCAACAGTTTGTTAAAGATTATCTCAGATATTTAAATCATATTTATCAATGCAAAGTGCTTAATAAAGTGAAATTTCAAAGGGAATTAAAGGTTGCTGTGGTTGGAGTATTTAGAAGAGTGAAAAATTGGAAAAGTTTTAAACAAAAACTAAAACAACTAAAGAAATAAACACTGTGCTAAATTAAATTATTAACAATATGCTTTGTGCTGATGGTTAGTTCACAATGGTCAACCACCAGCTGGAGTGCATGGAGCTCTGTCTGGGAATACATGATGAGACAGTCGAAAGCTTATAACTCAGGATTAAAGGGAGGGCAGGAACAAGTGATATTATAGTAGGGGTCTGTAACAGAGCACTCAACAAGGAAAAGTGAATGGATGAGACTCTTAATGGACAGATAGAAGCAGCCTTGTGTTCACAAGCCACGACCTTCAAATACACCAATATCTCTTGAAAGGACAGCACAGCAAGGTATAAGGAATCCAGGAGGTTTTTGGAGTACTTTGATGACAACTTCCTTCTCCAAGTCATAGAAGAACCCATTGGAGAGACATGGATTTGACGCTCCAGTGAGATCCCACCTGGAATATTGTGTCCAGCTCTGGAGTCCTCAGCATAGGAAATTTGTGGACCTGTTGGAGTCAGTGAAGAAGGACTGAGAGAGTTGGGGTTGTTCAGCTTGTGAAAGAAAAGTTCCCAGGGAAACTTTTTAGAAGGCTTCCACTACCTGAAGGGAGCCTACAAGAGACCTGCAGAGGAACTTTTTACAAGGACATGTAGGAACAGGACAAGGAATAATGGCTTCAAACTGTAAGAGGATATATTTACATTAATAATAAGGAAAAAGTTTTTACTATGATTTGATAAGGCACTGGAGCAAATAGTTCAGAGCATTTGTCGATGCTCCATCCCTGGAAGTCTTCAAGCCTAGGCAGGTCAGGACTCTGAGCAACCTGGTGTAGTGGAAGGTGTCTCTTCCAATGGCAGGGGAATTAGAACTGAGTGGTCTTTGATGTTCATTCCAACCCAAACTATTCTATGATTCCATGATTCTATGATTCTATGATTCTATGATTCTATGATTCTGTCCATAATTGTTCTATATCTATAAGGTTTTTCCAGCTTTAATACCTGTAGCTTAAATTAGTTGTGAGTATACATTACTAGGGATCTGATATCTTATACTTAGCACTGATGGCTGTGGTCCTTAGTGGTTTTACATCACCAAGATCAGTGATCACACTTTAGAACTCTTCGAGTGAACAAGGACTGAAAGGAGTTTGCCTTCTTTCTTTGCTCATTTTCTTCATATATGCTTAAGAGTTTTTTTCATGTCTCCCTTCCAAAAGTGAGTTGCATCCAGTGCTGATGCAACTTGGTTTTGCTATTGCTAGTTATGCTTTTTGTGATTTCAGGAGGACACCCTGCCTCTTTGATGTTTTACTTCTCTTGTTCTTTGTTCTTCTATTACTCCAATGCCTTCTGGTGCAACAACTCAAGTCTTTCTTTACTCCTTTAGTTTTCACACTCCTCAAACTTTATGTAAAATTGGTGGTGTCTGGTTATTCTGTCACAACGTTACAAAATATTTGTATACTATTGCAAGATACACTGTTTCAGTTCAGGTTAGGCTAATGTATCCTGACCATTGTACTCACCTTTATAACAGCCATAAGACCTTCTTCAGTTACAGATAAATACAGAAGAAAATTTGTGAGTACCTAATACTTATACTGAATTTTCTTTCTCACCATCTTTCTAAGTGGGAAAAAAAAAAATCTATATAACATTTGATTTTTTTTTTGTTAAGGATTTTCTCTGCTTGCTTGACCATCACTTTATAACTTTATAGAATAAATATGATATGTTTTAACTTTAAAACAAATTCAATTGGATTTTTTTTAAATTATTTTCTACAAGTAGAAAATACTTAAGCTTATGAACAACTTCAGCTAAGAGAATTACCTCTGTTGTGCGAGTAAGAAAAGTAAGGCGTTAGAAATTTAAAATATGAGTCCTATGTCACTTAGTAGATTAATTGCAAATTTAGCTTTCCTAACTTGCAATTCCCAGCTATTACATGACTAATTGTTAACACCACCCCCCTAAAAGAATTATACTGTGAATATATAATAACCTTGCAATATATCCTGTTTTTTAATCTAACAACTTTGCAACCTATTCTTTTCTGTTTAAAAATATTTTTCTTCTAATATCTTATTTTTATTTTCTATAGAGTTCAGCATGCTGCCTGCATTTACTTAATGTAAAGAGTAATTAATGGTTTTCTGTTTAGTTATTTTTACAATTCAAGTAGTAAGTATTAACATGCTTTACTGCACACTGTGTGCATGTATTAATACAGGTTTTCTCATGATACATCACTTTCCCTTATTTTCATATATTAAACATCACTTGGTAATTTCCTTGTATACAGTCTTCGCATGGCAGTACTCTGTATTTCTTAGTAACTACATGCCTAGGAAGAAATTATTACTAAAAATATTTGTCACTTGTCCTCTTTCTTTACATTAATTCCCTAGTTAGATGTCTTAACTTACAGTTACATAGTCTTAAAGTAATTTCATATATGTCATATTTAGATACAAAATTGAGGTGCAATTCTGGCACACAGTACCACAGATTTATTGAGGCATTGCCAAGGAAAAAAAATATTTTTTGTTTATCTTTTGAAGTATAGCCATATTGTAGACCTATTTTGTCATTTGGGCATAGCTGGAATCTTCCAACTATATTTAGCTGTCCTGAATTATATTATGGGTCTCTAGAGAATGCCAAGGCATTATTTTTGTTTGCTTGGGAAAAAACAGACAGAGAAAAAAATTCTCAACTAATTTTTAGACTGTCCTGGTTACATTGAATTTAATATTTTGATATTATATATTTAATTAAAAGAGATTACTTTTAGTTTGCTTGTAAATATTTTTGCTCTTCACACTCTTAATTGGCTTTGTTAGGGTTCAAATAGGTTAACAATCGTTTTCACTAACCGTAGAAGAATAACTTGTGTGCATTCAGACTGGATTGTTATTTTTATAGAAATTTATTTATGAATAAACATGATGGAAGTTTAAAACAGTAAATGTCTATTTCTAGGCTGACTTCTTGACATTGCTGTATGCTGTTAATGGTGGTTATGAGGTTATTCTGTATTACATTTCTAATTTTATGTTTATATGGAGGGCGAAACTAGAAACCATCTAGTATGCCATCTATTATTTTGGGCCATAGGCAGAAAATAAGATAACAACAATAAAACAGAAGCAGTAAGTAGTGTTTTCCCCTCCCCCCTATAAGTGTCACAGAATGGTCAGCTACCTGGGTATATTTATATTCTGCAGCTGCTTTCCATCTCTGAGAGAAGTGTCTGTCAAGTGAGCAGAGGGACAGTTAGTTATGGTCTTTTAACCAGCTGGATGTTGATTTCATTTGAATGTCCTTAGAGAAGGATAAAAACAGTCCTTGCTGTTCTGTACTATGTCTATTCAGTTTAGATTGATATGCATTTTCTCAAGATTTCTATAATTTGGCCTTTTCTATGGTAGAAATGCCAATTTTTGTGACAAGGTTTTGGTTTGGGTTTTTGTTTTTTTTTTTCCAGTAATAGAAGCAGCTTCCCCAAACTCACTTGTATAACTATCACACCTAATTAGCCATCAATTAGGACAAAAAAAAGTTTTTAGTTACATAATTACATAAACACTTTACTGACTGAAACTCAGGTAGGAAAAATGCCAGGACTATGTGTAAACCATGGCTTACAGAAAGAAATGATAGAGATAGCAAGAAATGGTAAGACACTGTTAGAATCCCAAGGATTTGCTATAAAAGAACATACAAGTCCATTTATATGCAGTACAGGGACAGGACTCATAATTTGGGACACCTAAGACTTGCCTATTAAAATACTACATAGGTGGCTAAGTGTGAACTGGATATCTGGACTCTCACTGTTGTGAACGGTGATCTAGTCAGAAGAGAGTGCAGAATATCACTCAGATTTTCCTGGATATCTACAACTTATTTGCTTTCTCTATACTCCCTTGTTTTTATTAATTAAATGTTTATAACACAGAGAGCTGGCTGTTACTTTAATACATAGGAAATTGTCTTCTTGCACAGAAGCTGGAGCCAGGCAAGACACAATCACAGACAATACCAGATGCTTATGTTAACCAAAATAAGCTTGAGATCTCTACAAACTGAAACAACAAGTTGTACATAGATAATTATATCTAACCTTAAAAAGTGCCTGAAACTTTGAGGTAAGTGTGCATTACATTTCATGTCTATATAATCTATATGTTTGGTGCAGAAAAGATGACAGCATTTCAGTAGATCTCATCAGCTTGTACGGATACAAATCAATGTCACAAAATTAAATTAAGTCACAGTCAGTTACCAATTTTAAAACATATTGACATGACCTTCAGTATAGGATATGTTGTGTAATCAAAACAAAACCCAATAGGGACAGTATTATTCCAGTTGCAGGTAACAGGGGCTTCCTAAAAGACAACAGAAAAAAAAAAAAAGTAGAGTAGAATGATCTAAAGAAAATATTTGTGCTACTGATGCAAAACTGTTTATTTCTGAACTATACTATATGTACAATAAACCATGTTTTCTGCTGTTTGTGTTTTGCTGGAAGAAAATCTTGTTAATTGAACCTGGTGCGATACATAGGAAAGCGAGTAAAATTGCTCCTAAATATCTCTAATAGCATATTACAGTGCTATTGAAGCCCCTAGACTGGGAGTGGACTTTTGAAGTAAACTTCCAATTGTTCATATTTTATTTGCAGTCATCTTTGGTTTACCTCGTGAAATGGTCTCAGAGTATATGAACTGTCGTGTTTCTTTCAGGTAATTAAACTAGAAGATACTATCTTACTCATTTAATACTCTTCAGCCTCAAATGTTCATTCTGTCCAGACCAGAGCTCACTTGTATTAAAAATAAACCATATCAATTTTACAAATGCATTTGAGTCTTAAAGACAAGAACATACATTATCAGCTCTACATTATCAGCTTTTACTGCACCTTCATAAGAAACTAGTTTTTACTAAGTGTTGGTTTCAGTGGGCTTCTGGATGAAGTAGTGATGCTGAGAATAAGTTTCCTACATATAAACATAGAGTAAAATCTGATGTAAATAGGTGTAAGTAGAAGTAAATTTTAATTTATGTTTGTTATATAAAAATTCTGATAGGCAGATTGACATTTCATTGTTTGGTAGAAAAAGAAAATTTAATGGTATCAACACCACCTGAAATACATGGACTGAGAAGGAAAAAGGAAGTATACAATATCATGAAAAAAAAAGAATATTTTTTTTCTTTCAAACTGCCAGGTACAATTGCCTTTTGAATAAACTATTTGTCAGTATTTTATAATTTGTAAATGTGTTGAGTAATAGATATATTACCAACAGTATGGTCTACTGCTAAAAGTCCTCTACAGCCATTTCTTGAACTCATTCAAGGAAGGTGAATAAGACAAGCACTACTAAATTAACAGACTAGTTATCAAAGAAAAAGACTACTTGAATTGCTGGAGAATAGGAGTCTTTTGCTCTCTAGTGTATCATATGTATCACTCTCAAAGGAGTAAGGGGTACTTTCTGATGTTCTGTAACTCTGTGGGATTGGTACTTGTCAGTTAGGCACGTAACTTGCATTCTCTTTTTTCTCCCGTGCAGTGACATCATTAAAGTTGTGATAATACTTTTCAGGTTTTAAGGGTATTGCTCCTGAGAAGAGGGATGAATTTTGTTCTCTTGGTAAACATTCCTATTTACTTGACTGGACTATCATCTTCTGTTTTATGCCTCCCAAGGGCAACATACTAGTCTTAATGGGCCACCATTCAGTTAGTTCTACTACAGGGCACTATAAAGCTCTAAGACATGGGACACAGCCAGTGGGCAGGAATTAAAGGGTGAAGGCCTTCAGACCCTTCTAAAGCTACTCTTAGGTCAGTATGAAGAACTGCTGCTTGAATAATGTAAAACCTTAATTCTTCTGCCCTGCTGCTCAGAGGCTAAGCTGGTTACCTCTACAACACTCACCACCTTTGTAAGACTCGCCTAGAAATTCAAATAAACCATGCAAAGCGTGTTACAGGTCAGGAAACATCTAATTTGCACCTTTTATTTATCTTCCTGGAACACACGCTGGAACTAGACGAGCAATCACTAGAATTAAATAATAAAAGCCAGATTAGCCATTGTTTCAGCCTTCAGAAGATACGGCACAGACAGTACAGATCAGAATTATATTCTCTTTCACTGTTTCGTGTAGTCAGGGTGCTTAATTAAGACCCTATATATAGATAAGCAAAGATAAACACATATATAACAGCTAAATATGCGTAAGAACATGAAAAAATCACAACTTGTTGGAAAGAGATGAAGGTTAAACTGTCATGAACTTAGAGCAAAAAGTTCGTCTTTCATGAGGTCCAGACTTCCCTTTTAATAAAGCAGTGGGAGGGGCTGTCATGAAATCTGTTGTGGGTTCCTTCTTTTTAGGGAAGAACTGGTCCTCACTGTATATTAGAGCAGTTGGAATCTGTTCTACCTCAAAAGAGCTTCCTCTCACTCCTAAAGGGTCAAACACAAAACAGGGTTACTTATAGTACAGCACATTCACACTATGTTTCTTCTGCTTATTTTTAGCAGATAGCATCACTATGGATGTGGCTGCAGTCAGCTATCTTAACTGAAGAAATGATATTTTTTTCTAGTAGCTTTAGCCCACATGATTCTAAAACACAAAATTATCTGTGATATACTAAGTGTATGTGCTGAATAAATAAAAACTATCTATTTTCTATATGATATCAATCAGTAATATAAATCTACTGCAAAACAGAAAGGTATTTTCAGTCATGCCTTCTTGTAATACTACATCCAGACATCCAGAAGATAGCTGTATTTAAAATCATTGGTGAAATTTCTCAAGCTTTTAAAGTTCTGAAATTCAGTGCCTAGAATTGGACTTTATTAGGACTTCTAAAATACCAAAATATTCTAAGATACCATCATAAAATTTACAGCTAGATCAACAAGTATGAAATATAATATTTTGAGTATTGCCCAGCATCTTTTTGTATTTAAAGGCTGCCAAATATATTCTGAGAAGTCTGAAAATACGTGTTGGGGATAAATTGAGAAGAAAGTAAATAGCTAAAAACCTCCCCAATTATTTGAGGTTAATATACTTGTTTGCAATTAAGATGGGAAAGAGGGGAACTTAGAAGCGTTACCGTGAATTGTATGTTTAGTCTTGCAGTCCCCTACTACTCTTGCAAGTCTGCTGAAGTCACAGGTAAATCAGACAGTGTTTCCAAGCAGATATTTTCTACAATCTCCACAGTAAGACAACTGAGGTTGTCTGCCCAGATTTGGGCTGCATAACTGCTCATGATTCTAACTGGCAGGTTAGCACAGGTGTGTAAGCAATGCTCATAACCATTCAGCAGCAGGGCTAGTAACTTCTATTTTCAACCATTAGTGTATATATTTTTAAGTGGTTATAAGGAAAGGATAAACACAAAAGGCTCTGCATTAATTTTCTTATAAAAGACGTGTTTGGGAGGTTGTATTACTTTTTTTTTATCGTAATACCCTTTCTTTAGTCTTAGTAGCAGTTTTGGAGCAGGGTAGTGTTTTTATTGCAGGAAACTAAAGGTGTGAGTTGAATATCCTGGAGCATGAGATGAGAAAATGTAGAAGTTTTTTTAAGATTAGGAATCCTCAGGGATAGTGCTGGAAGACAGTGTAAAATGGAGGAACCTGAATCTGATGCATTTACTTCTAAGCTGTTTCATGGGAGTAGCCTCAGAAGTAAATTATACCAGAACAATACGCAGAAGTTTTCCTACCAAGAGCTGAATGGAGTAGTCCAAACAGACTTGGGGAGTAAGCTAATGAATTGATAGTGCCCAACTCAATTTCTGGATCCTTCTCAGGCTTACTTCCTGGCTATTTCTCATTTAGAAATAATCAGAGACGACAATGGGAAAAGCAGAAAATATAATCTGAGGTATAGAAGACAGAGAAAAAAGGAAGAACGGCAGTCCAAATGATCAGCAAATATTCAGTAGTGTGAGAAAGACCAGACTGTGTGGGTGTAGAAGAAAGGAAAGCAAAGTAAACTAGGTTGAAGTAGAAATCCAATCATAGCAAAATAGTTTAATCATAGCTGAAAGCATAACTGTGAATAAGGAACAGTAGATCTGATTTTCATGGAAAAACAGATTCACATGAAAGAATTGGTTGAAACAGCAGAGAGAATGATCAAAGTTTCAGTGGGATAGGGACTAAGGAGTCTGAGGTACGTTGTCATCTAGAAGAGGAGTAATGAATCTATCTAAGAAAAGACATACTGGCTTTCGCTGAAAAAAATGCATCTTAAAAACAAATTACCATTAAGATCATTATATCCATTTGATAGCATGAGAAGATTTACATCTCCTGAGCATTAGCCTTCATAGCTGTTGTCTTAAGTCAAATCTGAGGTGACTGCCTTATCTCTGTTCCCTGAATGACTAAATGGTGGTTTTGTTTCTGTGCCTTTGCTTTCACTTTCCTCCCTTCCCCCCTTTTATGTAATCCCTCAGAAAAGTAGTATTTAATGTAAAACACCAACAATTAATTTGCTGCAATTTAAATGAGACAGCAAGTTACACTTAAATTATTACTGGTTTTTAATTAAAGTTTTAAATTGTGATGATTCTGCTGTCCTTTACTAACATTAAAAATGTGATAATGAATGATCAGAGACCTCAGAATCAGCAAATTAAAGGGTTTTCACTTTGAAGTTAAAGAATTTACTAATGCTTGAGATTCTGATCCTACATATAAACGCAGATGTAATCTATGCATAGGCAAATTCCTTAATCAAGTAAACAAATTTTTGCACATGACTATATAATATATGTTTCAGAAAATCACCTTTAATCCAATTGAAAATAATTTTGCATGCAGTTTTTTCTTTTTGTATGTTTTGGACATGAGCAGAAAATCGAAATGTATACAATGAAGGTACTTCATCTTTCTAGGCAATAGTTTGATATTCATTTTGAAGAAAAAATTTAACCTTTAAAAATAACTAAAATAAGACACCATTAAACTTTAAAAAAAAACTTTAAAAAGAGATAATTTTGATTGCTTATTAAAAAAGTGAAAGATAGACATTATGGAATATAGAAAAGATAAAATATTAATCCTTTGTTGTCTTTTTGTCAAAACATTCACTTATGAATGCCTTGGGTTTTTAATCTTGTGAAGAAAATAGGATGTGGTTTTACCATTTTACCTTAAATGTAAAGTTAAAGCAGTTTACAATCTCTTATAATAGTTAAAAAATGAGACACTCCCTTCCCAAATTATATTCTTTTATGTGTTTTAACCAATAAAATGGTGACATACAATTAAAGGTAAAAAAACAGACTTACCATAAAATGTTTACTAAAAATATTGAAATCATAGTTACATGTAAAAAATGTGCAACACAGCTTGAAATACACTCAGTCTTATTAAAAAAAAAGGCTGGATATAATAGAAAACTAAGCAAAATAAGGATGGAGTTAATGATAGTGGATGGAAATCAGTACGATGGTGTTGGTAGATCAATGCCCTCTGGTAAGAAATAGGTGATAGGATGAAGGGGAATGGGTGTAAACTGGAGAGGGGCAGATTTAGACTGGGCATTAGGAAGAATTTATTCACCATGAGAGTGGTGAGGCACTGGAACAGGTTGCCAAGGGAAGTTGTGAATGCTCCATCCCTGGAGGTGTTCAGTGCGAGGCTGGATGGGGTCTTGGGCAGCCTGATTCAATGGGATGTCCCTGCCCAAGGCAGGGGGTTGGAACTAGATGATCTTTAAGGTCCCTTCCAACCCTAACTATTCTATGATTCTATGATTCTATGATTCAATGATTCTATGAAATAGGAATAATTTCTTTATATTCCAGATGGCTCTCTAATAATTCAACGATACTGTCAATAGGACACTGTATTGATTTGAGAGATGAAGTGAATATCCAGGGCAGTGTGAATAAATTATAATATCATTTATGATAGCATGGTGAATAAAAACAAGGTGAAAGTGTAATCTTCACTACTACACCCACCTATAAAGTTCCAATAAGTTCAAATATCTCTGTTGTTGTTTTCAATAGCTTGTTAACGTTTTTAGGTGAAATGACTCAACAACAGCTGAAGCACCAGCAGTAGATACATATTGGAGAGAAATACTTACATCTCAGTATTACTAGTTCTTGGAGGATATCTTCTCAAAGCTGATTCATGAAGTAGAGCTTAAGAATAATTCAAATTGTCTGAGAAAAGGAAACTCTAAAGTTTCTAGCCATGTGCAACAGCATCCAGATCCTTACAACATCAAGTAGTATACTTGGTTGTTTGGTCCATAATTCTGGAGTGCTTTTTAGTGTCTTGCCATTTCTGACACCTGACAAAGCAACAAGTATCACTACTGTTCTCTGTGATCTTTTGAATAATAGTCCTTCTTTGTACTGGAATGGGACAAGCTGGTTTTAATTACTCATTATTTTTGTCTTTTTTTTTGCTGGTCTTTAACCTGGTCTATACTTTCAAAACAGCTCTGCAATAGTTCTTAGAGCAAAGATTACTTTTTTAAGAATAGAAAGCTGTATACCATGAGCTCTTCAGAGATACAGGTGGGAATAAACATCTCAAATCTATCCAGAGGTGTAGCATATCATGCTTAGATCTGGACGTTGCTAATAGATTTGAAGAAGGATTTAGATACTAACACAGGATTTAAGTCAACCGCACCCCCTCCCCCCAAATTTAAACCTGCCATTTGAATGCTCACTACTGCCTAACACTGAAACCAAATTCTTTAACTACAGAGGCACTTGGGTTTCTAAGCCATGTACCTGCACCTAGAAGTTATGACAGATCTTATATGGGACACCTGCATCTTTGTCACCTTGAAGTTTTAAGCCAATACAGATACACTCAAGTGTCATTAGGTATCCACAATGGTGAATTTGAACGAAGTCTTATTTTTCTGTTGCACATTTTGAGACATTAATCAAATGCATGATGAGTAAACACCCATATATAGAAATTCACTTAGGAAAGGACTCAACTAAAATCCTACAACTAGTATTATAATTTCCAGGAACTGTGATCTTTCTAGACTTAGCTTTAGGATTCCATTTGACCTTGCATTGAAGCTGAAATCCAGGCAATAGGTTTTAAGTTATTAGTAAAATATGACTAGATGAAAAACATGAATTTGTTGTATTCTTTAATATAGGCCCCCAAATACATCAGCGTGGGTGACAACAAATGAACATCCATACATGTTCACTCTCTGCCACTGTAGTTCTTGCAGCAAGTAATGGCAGCAGATCAGCTTAAAGAGCTTGTTTTTTTCTGGGATGGTCAGTGTTGTATGCTACAAGAATTTATGGTAATATATAAGCAGTTGAGCTATAGGCCATGATATGTAGTTTTCCAGCAGACATGATGGTAAATGAAAACTACATTGAATTAAGGTATTTTAAGCCTTTTAAGTATTCTAAGGTAAAAGAAGAACCAAAAATCATGGAGGTTCTCAAATGTAGATAAAATGTTTTTGTGAAGGAAAAGAAATGGACACAGCTGAGTTATACAATTTCAATTGCTGAGAGGAAAAATAGTACAAAATATCCTACATAGTCATTGATTAGATGGTGTTTGTAAGCAAAGCATTCATTTGAACATAAATCATCATAAAGGAACTCTAGGTGATTTCTTTTTGTTGACTTTTCAACTGTGTTTTTCTACACAGTGAAATAATTATATTCTTCTGCTCAGATTCATATACACAATATATCACTACAAAAATTGTTCTCTCTACATTCTCAGCAGAATTTTTAGTGGAAACTCAAAGTATGAAGTCGGTGCTGTGATTTCTTATCACGTACAATAACTTTTGAGATTATTCTCATTCTGTTCTGTAAGACACTGAAAAGGAAACTTTCCCCACAAAGGTCCAATACAAAAAGAAAATGAGACTAATCCTATAACTCAGGAGTCAAGAATGGGAGGGGAGACACAAAAAGATTATTATAGAACATCCTTTAACCTGTCACACTGAGGCAGGGCTCAACTCCATCCCTTCACTCAGTAGGAGGGCACAAGTGTTCAAATACAAATGTTTCTTGCCCTCAGTCAGGAAATGTCAGTGTGCAAGAGTGAACAATAATTTAAAATACGCTTTCTCATAAAACTGTAGAAATATACAACAGGAAACTTTTCATCTGTTGAATGAGGCTTAAGCTGCAGAGATCCTGAAGACAAACTTGATGCTCAAAGGAACTCAAAATTTTTTAGCAGAATGTGTGAAACTGAAAACAATAGAGATCTTCAACAACCTTTGAGAAAATGATCTGTGGAATTGCTTTGAATGTTTGCAGCATCGTATGCAGCTCTGTGTCAGCTCAGGAAGGACTTTTTTTTTTGAAGGTGGTCATAGTTGCTTTCGTTAACTTGTTAAATAAAAAGAGTTACAGGCACAGTCTCTGAGGGGAGGGGAGATTGTGTTGGACCTCATACACACACCTACACACAGATTTATAGAAAAACTCAAGTTGAAATGTTAGAGATATTTTTGGACCTGTCTTGCGAAGGGCTAATGGCTTTTCCTCATTGACTGTAACAGGATGAGACATCTTCCACTCAGACATTGAAAAGAGCTAGGATTTTATTTAAATTACACATCTTTATTATTCATCCATATTGAAGTACATACATGAAAAGGCAGCAGTGAGAAAGCAAGAATTTTCTACAGTTTTCATGGCAATCCACTATACTTGTTATATTTTTGCAAGCTGGCAAAGCTCTCTCTCCCTCAAAATGTCTTCAGTCATCTATCTTCAAATTCTTGAAGTGCATTTTTGCTTCTTTGTGTATTATATTCTGAAACACGTTTTCAAATATTACACATAGTGGTGTCATTTGGTGCTTGAATTTGTGAGCCTCAGTTTGCACCAGAAGGCTGTGATATAACGGATTTGTCGGGTATCTTCCAGAAAGACTCAATGTCCTAAGATGATTAGGAGTAAGGACTGTGTGATAGGAAAGTGCATTCATCCTCTGAAAAATGTCTAGAAATAATGTTTCTGTTTCTTGTGTCCATTGAAAATTTCTGTGCTGGATTTTCAAATGGAAATTTTTATTGTGAAACTGGTAGGTCTGTAAAGTTAGACAGATGATGAAGACTATGATGATGATAAGGTCCAGCCCTGTTCAATGCCTTTATCAATGACCTGGGTGAAGGCACTGAGTGCACCCTCTGCAAGTTTGTGGATGACACTAAGCTGGGAGGAAGTGCGGATCTGCTGGGGGGTAGGGAGGCTCTGCAAAGGGACCTGAACAGGCTGGACTGCTGGGCTGAGGCCAATGGCATGAGGTTCAACAAGGCCAAATGCCGGGTCCTGCACTTGGGGCACAACAACCTTATGCAGTGCTACAGACTGGGGGAAGAATGGCTGGAGAGCTGCACGAAGGAGAAGGACCTGGGGGTAATGGTTGACAGACGACTGAACATGAGCCAGCAGTGTGCCCAGGTGGCCAAGAAGGCCAATGGCATCTTGGCTTGTATCAGAAATGGTGTGACCAGCAGGTTCAGGGAGGTGATTCTCCCTCTGTACTCGGCACTGGTGAGACTGCACCTTGAGTACTGTGTGTAGTTCTGGGCCCCTCACCACAAGAAGGATTTTGAGGTTCTGGAGCGTGTCCAGAGAAGAGCAACAAAGCTGGTGAGGAGGCTGGAGAACAAGTCTTATGAGGAGCGGCTGAGAGAGCTGGGGTTGATTAGCCTGGAGAAGAGGAGGCTGAGGGGAGACCTTATTACTCTCTACAACTACCAGAAAGGAGGTTGTGAAGAGGAGGGAGCTGGCCTCTTCTCCCAAGTGACTGAGGACAGGACAAGGGGGAGTGGCCTGAAGCTCCACCAGGGGAGGTTCAGGCTGGATATCAGAAAAAAATTTTTCATGGAAAGGGTGATTGGGCACCGGAACAGGCTGCCCAGGGAGGTGGTCGAGTCATCTTCCCTGGAGGTGTTTAAGGAACGAGTGGATGAAGTGCTTAGGGACATGGTTTAAGGGAGTGTTAGGAATGGTTGGACTCGACGATCCAGTGGGTCCTTTCCAACCTGGTGATTCCATGATTCTATGATTCTATGACGATGATGATGATGACAATGATGATGATTATTATTATTATTCCTCCTCCCCCTCTTCTTCCTGCCCCCAGCAATAGGCATATTGAAGCCCAGACTGGATCATAGATACACCTGAGCAATCCCTCATTACCAGTTATCCAAGAGATAGCAAGCAGCCATGCTGCCTCCCATTGCCTTGCCTAGACAGGAATTTATTAAGGTGTTCTGTAATGATGGATAAACTGAAATAAGAGATGGTATAGCTCATATGCTCTTAGGTGTGATGACTTTAGAGGATTGATTCATGAGATTTCATCATTGTATTGACTTTATCAATTGAAACTGATTGTTTAGTAGGATGCACCAACATGCATGAAATGATTTTTCAGCAGATGAATAAAGACTATTCTCTTTGTAAATTATTTTTCTCTAAAGCTTCTTTTAAGTTTTTCTTCACTCCTTTCTGAGTGATAAAATTTAGGTACTTTTGAGGTTTTTAACACTATCCCAACTTCCCTATTCAGGGGAACTAAACTGTTATACATTGATCAAATTAGTGGTGAAATAAAGGATTTTGAGTTCCGCTAATAAATTCTATGATGCATATATGTGCATTTCAATGGCACACTTCAACTCAATAGGTCCCAGATTATCCTTATCCTTATCCTTGTCTCACTACTATCATAAATAGTCACTTCATTAAAAAAAACTAGTCTTAATATCAGCAAAAATGGAATGCAAACATAGATCTTTTGTTCACATTTTGCTTTCTATTGACACATATTGAGCAACGAAGCCGGTGAAGGGGCTGGAGAACAAGTTTTATGAGGAGCAGCTGAGGAAACTGGGATTGTTTAGCCTTGAGAAGAGGAGGCTGAGGGGAGACCTTATTGCTCTCTACAACTACCTGAGAGACTGTAGAGAGGAGGGTGCTGGCCTCTTCTCCCAAGTGACAGGGGACAGGACAAGGGGCAATGACCTCAAGCTGTGCCAGGGGAGGTTCATACTGCATATCAGAAAATTTTTTTCGCAGGAAGGGTCATTGGGCATTGTCAGAGGCTGCCCAGGGAGGTGGTTGAGTCATGATTCCTGGAGGTATTTAAAAAAATGAGTAGATGAGGTGCTCAGGGATGTGGTTTAGTGGTTGATAGGAATGGCTGGACACAATGGTCCTAGAGGTCTTTTCAAACCTATGATTCTATGATTCTATATGATAAAAACACTTTTCAACAGATCACAGATAAGGTAGATAGCAAACACTGAATCCAAATGTTAACAGCTGTTTGAGAAAGTTTCTCAAATTGTATGAAAACAGGGTTCTGTAAGGATTTGATGACTGATCATATGAATCTTTTTTCAAAATGTGTGTGTGTTTCAACATATCTGACACATCTAATAATTTCTGTATGACATCTACTTATTACTACCTGTTGAGCAGCAATTTTTTAAGTACAATTAACAGATGATTTAATATCTAGGCACATTGTTATAATTTTAATAAACATATTGTACCCAAAACATCCATAAAAGGTAAACTTATTTCACAATTGTTTGTATCTTTAGCTACCTGGAAGTATATTAGAAATAGTTAAGTATATAATTGGTAAATATCCATTCTGAGAACAACAGATTATATATTGTTTATACATCAAAATTTGCCTTCATATATCCTAACATATAACTGAAATTTTTATCAAGTAACAAAATTACTGTATTATTTCAGGGCCATAACTGAGTAAATGGCACATCAATGGTCACCAAAAAAACTAGATAACTCATTAGCAATAAAGATAAGGGAGTCCATGCTCCACTAGGAATATTCTTTACTAAGACTAATTTTTCTTCAAAAATATGTGTGCAGTTACTGTGTTATTTGTATATATTTGTAAATTACACTAACAAAATTGGGCAGTTTTTTCTTTCATTATGTCTTCCACAATTATGACAGGGCCTCTTAAATCCTAAGCAATGTGAATCCTGTTGCAGTATGTCACATTCAAAAATGAATGTGTTCAGACTGATGTAACCCGACATGACATGATACATAAGGCCATAAATGTGGAGATTTTAAAGGCCTTTATGGTCTTTCTTTAAACAAAATATAAATGTCATTAATTTAAATATTTTTTCAATAAGATGAACATCTAAAAAATTTAAGTAAGTAGGATTTATAACATATTTCAGGCTTTAAATTTGTTTAAATTGCCAAAGAAAATATCAACAATGGCTATAGTATTTGGTAACTAATATTTGTCTAAGTTAATTATTTGTATAATTAAACTGATAATAAGACAATTTTTCCCACCACTTAAAATTCAATATGTTAAAAAGTGAATCCCAAAAACCTGGTGTTTGATTTTGCATATAACCAGGAAGAGTTTCATAGGAAAAGTAATGGGTAGTTCCTCTTACTGTGATAATGTAGAATCATAGAATCACTTGGTTAGAAATGACCCTTGAGATCATGAAGTCCAACTGTACCTGTCCACTACTAAACCATATCCCTGAGTGTCTCATCTACCTATCTTTTAAATCCCTCCACAGATGGTGACTCGATCACCTCCCTGAACGTTCTTTTCCAATGCCTGATAACCATTTTGGTGAAGAAATTTTTCCTGAAATCTAATCTGAACTTTCCCTGGAGCAATTTGAGGCCATTCCCTCTTGTCCTATCACCTATCACTTGGGAGAAGACATCAACACCCATTTCGCTACTATTCTTTCAGATAGTTGTAGTCAGTTATAAGATGTCCCCACAGCCTCCTTTTCTACAGGCTAAACAACCCCAGTGCCCTCCTCTGCCTCTCGTAACGCTCCACCACTGTTTGGGCCCAGCCAACTTTCCATCCAGCCAGTTTTCCAGGCCATTGGTAGCCTGATTTCTCAAGCAGAATAGTTAGAAATAGAGAAATGTTACTAAAGGCTTTAGTGAAGTCCAGGTACACTATACTCACAGCCTTTCCAAAATGAGTGACTTTGTTATAGAAGGAGACCAGGTTAGTTTGTCAGGATCTGCGTTTCATAAACCCAGGCTGACTGTGCCCGATCAACAAGTTTTCTTGTGTGCGCTGTGTGATGGGACTCAAAATGACCTGCTCTATGACCTTCCCTGGCACCGAGGTCAGACTGACAGGCCTGTAGTTCCGCAGACTTTTCAAGGAGATAGATTTCCATACATTTTAGCAGTTTTCCTCATTACTAGTCCAGCTATCTTCCAAACCACTGTCATGTATGTCATATCAGGCTTATTAATTTAGTTAAGAAAAAACTTCTGTGCAATTTGTCACGGAAATTACTCGTTTGTGGAATTTATGTGCTTTTCTCCTCCCACCTTCCCTCCTCACCTCCATCCTAGCCTGGGTACTTGCAGATTATTTTGTTTTCCTGTTGAGTTAAAACTTAATTTTCTAACAGCGACTTCCTGAAAACTTAGTTAGAACCACCTACAGGAGAGGTGTCTGTTACAGATGAAACCATGGAAGGCAGTCTCACTTCATTGATTTAAAAGCTTGGCTAGAATCTCTTAACAATAATCTCTCTGTTGGTGAACTGCCTTTCCTTGTGAAATGTGTAACCAATTCTGCTGCTCCTACTGCTGTTTATCCTTTGTCATTTTGGAGCATAAATGGGCTTTCTGTACTCCTGTTGGGAGGGTGGGGGTGTTAGTCACATGAGAGGTTCTATTCCAAAAATCAGTTTATTCTTGTGATAAGGCGATAACGTGAAAAAAAAAAGTCACATTTTTTGCCTTTTTTAGGAATATTCTTATGTCTCAGCATAGCAGAACACATTTTCATATGGCATTTCTAATGTACGTGTAATGGCAATGCATATTTATAGTTAATGTAAGCTTAATTAGTCTCAGATATGAGAAGAATAAACAGAGAACAGCTTTCTTCTGATTAGTTCTGAAGTAGTGCTCCCCCACTGAGACAGCAAGTGGCAATATTTCCTGCTGACTTTCCAAGCAGACAAGTAAGGAAGCTGAAAGGATTTGGTAGTTAAGCAGAAAAAGAACAGCCAAACTTCTATCATGACATTGAGAATGCAGTTTCAGGTCCAGCCTACCGTACTAAAGGTAGAAACTCAAAGATAGGATTATGGAGAAGACACTGAATAACAATATCAAGTGGATTGTGACTTAAAAGTGATTATTTGAAGCACAGATCACCAAGATTTAATGTTTAATGAAGCAGTTGATATATTTGCTATCTTGCAAAGTAAAAATTAAATATAACAAAATAATGAAATATTTTTTAAAAACTGCCTTATTAAATACAGGTATGCATTGATCTCCTAATGCATATATCACATGGGAAAACACGTTATGTCTGTTAATATATAAAAAATGAACATAAATGTTATTTTCAAGGGCAAAAGCTCTCCAAACTGAATTAAAAATAGTAAGCACATATAGCGTAAAATAATGTTATTTATTTTTCAAATACAGTTGGATTGAAAAATCTGTAAATCATTCCGGAGATCTCCTAGTTTACATGGAGTTCTGGAAACTATTACATAAGAAAAAGAAAGTGGAACTATTTTAAAAAATTCTTATGTTTTCTTTTAATTCACTTCATAGAGGATATTGCACTGAAATTTAGTATAGACTTGTGTTAAAAAAAGATGAGATAGTAAGACATAGGAGTGTGGAGATGAAAAATGATGGAGCAAATAAGAAAAATAGAAGGGAATAGTAGTTTTCTTAAGCAATTTTTTTAAAAGAATTATGTTATTATATGTTACTATGGAAAAAGTGTGCAGGGTTGAATGTTGATTTAGGCAAGGCTTAAGGAGGAAATTATTCACAATGAGGGTGGTGAGGCACTGGAACAAGTTGCCCAGGGAAGTTGTGGATGCCTCATCCCTGGAAGTGTTCAACGCCAGGCTGGACAGGGCCTTGAGCAGCCTGATCCAGTGGGAGGTGTCCCTGGGGTTGGAATTAGATGATCTTTGTGGTCTCTTCCAACTCAAACCATTCTATGATTATAGGTGTTGTAATTCACTTTAAAAGAGGTTTGTTTCATTAATTTATAGACTTGTGACACTTAAGGCATTTTATTCTGGACTAGAAAAACATTTAAATACAAACCAAACAGAAGTATTTTCTGAAACAAAACACCACGGCTTCATAAAGAAAACTCAGTATATACATGCATGTATATATGTGTATATAACTATATTCTGTGTATGCGATTGTACTGAGAATGATTAATACTCTTTATCATGTTTTTGAATATTTACTCATTTGTTTATTGGCATAAATGGGGAGCGGATTAGTAAGGATACTCCTTGGAAAGATTAATGTATAAGGATTTTCCAGGTGTAAGTGACCCTCTTAACAGAAATATAAGGCATGTCACGCACAAAGGTCTTTATTCTTAGAGAGATGCTAGTACACAGTAGTTTGACTGTTATTCAGAACTAAAATTTTTCTTCCCCATTCAAAGCTTTTCCTGTGATTAGATGCCAAACAATAACTGTTTGTGTAGCTTGAGCATAAACCTACTATTATATTATGCCTCTCTAAAGTTTATTCGTGAACAAAATGAGGATTTAATCATTTTCAGTTCTGTGGACAAAAAGCCAGCTTGAAGATGCCACAGTGGATAACATGAAGGAATAGAATTCTAAGTGTTGATGGGATTAATTAAATATCCATGGTCATACGTCTTTCCTTCAGTCTTGAACTGTGGAATTGGAGCCTCCAGTTTGCTGCTTTTATAGTTATCTTCATACAGAATCTCCCAGATGTACTTTCTTTTTAGGTGTCCTCTACTCTGCACCTGAAGGGACAAAGCAGTTAGGGGGACAAAAGTAATGTTTGAAAAGGCACAGTAACACTGTAATTCTTCATTTGAATTCCACCTCTATTCCAGTCCTAGATTGAAGTCACAGTAAATTTTTGATAGTTCTGCACAGAGCAGAGAGCTGAACTCCATAATCCTTATGGTTCTATTGCAACTCAGGATATTCTATGATTCTATAACAAAAATCAGAATTTGGAAAAGAAATATTGGTCCTTGGCTGCAGTTTTATACATTCTATAGCCTTCATTCTAAATAACTGACATTGATGTAATGTTCATCATTTCCTTTAACAGCCATAACAGCAGGCAGTAATAACAGATAGAAATATGATTTTGAATAGATATAAAATCTTAGAATAAATAGATTTTTCAGAACCACAAAAATACATGAACTTATATGATACATTAACTCTACAAAATAGTGAAGATAAGCACCCAAATATCTATGTTGCAGCAGTGTGAAGCCTGGTTGCCTGCATCTTTCCACATTCGTACCTCTTAATCCTTTGTTTACTCATTTTTCTCTGATATTCTGTGCCCTTCTTTCAAAGACAATTTCAGATTGCTTCCCTATTGTTTCAGGCATAGAGCAAGTGTTTGTATGAGATTTAAACTAAAAAAAAAGTAAAAGAACATCTGTGCTCCATATACCTACATAGATTAATCAGTTAAAGTGACAAGTCTATCAAAAATCAATACTGAGAAAACAAGAAAAAAGTCAAACTTTGTCAAGCAAATGGTTTGTGAGGGCAGAAACTTCAGAAAAGTAGCCTAATTTATAACTGCTAGCCTGAGTGAACTACAGTATGATCAATTACAAATATATCTTATACACCTTTCTTGACCAATCACATTTATTCCCATTCTGTGCATGTACTTACATTTACAGTCAAATAATGATTAGCAAAGATCATAGACTGAACTAAGAATTAGGCCCATGTGCACTCCTTTCAGATCCTGAAAGTAAAGAATATCTATCGATAAGGTAATGCATATCCATCACAACTCTCCAATCTAATATTTTAAGGTGGCCTAGACCATGACAGGCTGAAGAACTGGTCAAAGAGGCATCTCATGATTATTATAATACTCAGAAGAAAATTTAAGAAAGTAAATTAATGTGGTTATCAAACTCTATGAGCTATTAAGTAGGTAATAGCAATTTTGAAAGACATACATAATATTTAAGTAACATGCGAAATATAATCTCTTAGTGTTGTGGTTTTACTCAATAATGACACCACATGTTTAGTTACGTTTTATCCTCCTTAGATTCAGGTAACTAAAATCATTGCTCTGTGATGTGCTTTTGATTTGGGATATTTTGGTTTTGTTCTTATTTATTTATTTATTTATTTATTTATTTATCTATCTATTTTATTCTAGGTTAAGGTAGGCATCTAAGCTCCTTTAGTGTGTAGAAAGAAATCATTTGTACAGGCATCTTTTTATAGGTCAGAGGAATAATTGTGGAAGAATGTGCTTCATCATTAATAACTCTAAGATGAGATGATATTAAGTTAGAATTATTTTAAAATTATTTTTCTTTGCACATTTATTTTTTTCCCCTACAAAATTCAGAATAACTTCATAAATATGTGTCATTCAAATTCTTTGAAAAGTTGTAACATGCAACAAAAAGAAAAGACTTTTAATCAAAACCTCTGTCATTGGGATTAATTAATTCTGAACTGCATATGAATCTATAGAGTACAAACAATTTCTGTAGACTGAATAATGAGGGATTCTTTGTTTAAATGTAGTTTTCAGACTTCAATAAGCATTTTTGCAAGAGTTTATTACATCAGAGTATCTAATAAGTATTATTTATAGGATTTACATCATCAGAAAAAGAAAATACAGAGCTTTAGCTTAGATATGATGTGTTTAAAGAAAAATAAAATGTAGAAAAAAGTTAGACATGAAGATTTATATAATACTAATGATTTCTGTTTAATTAGTTATAGTATGGGATACTAGCATATGTATTTTTACTGGGACAAGAAATCCTTACTATCATAAGCAGAAACAGTTTGACTACTTGGGTTAAGAATGGTCACATAGTGAAGTGTTTAAACTTTACTGTCATGACATATCAGTTCATATTTCAGTCTTTCTGTATTGTTAAATTCTAGTATATTTCTCATATTGAAAACAACCCATATGTCCAACAATTTATTGCACATTTCTTTAAATTGTTAAGTGCATATGATGAGAAATCACTTGTTCTTTAATATTCTGATTGATACATTATTTAATATTCCACTTTAATGTATAAGAAAAACAGCTTTCCTTAACCTTCTGAATTAGTAGATGAATATGGATTTGTTTCTTTGGTCATCTTCATTGTCCTTACTTTCCACAGATAAACAGATAAATATGTCATTGCATATGATCTGACATGAACTGAAGTGAAGGAAAACACATTAAGGGATGGAAGAGATATGATTAAAATAGATAGATGTCACATTCAATATTTAGAAGTTTATTTAAAAAATATATTCTGAGTTTTTACGACAGAGCTACAGTGGTCTGCAAAGTTTACTTGATGATACCTGCACTTTGCAGTTGATTAAACCAATAAAAATTATGTTAAGTCTGATACGTGCAAGAATTAATGTCATAGCTACATCTATGAATATCTAATTTTAAGGGTGTAATTGAGATGTAAAAGTAAATTGAATGTACACAAAAACCCTAAAGGTCAGAACCCAGCACAATATTCTAAGAAAAGTCTAATCATGACCATAGTAACAGATCATAAGCTTTTAAATTATAGCTTTATCAGAAACATTAAAAGTACAGTCTTACAAGTTTACTTAATAAAGAAATACAAGAGACAAATTTCAGTTTATTACACAAGGTATTATTTACTGAGATGTACTCACTGCTGGAAAATGGAAGAGGTACTGGAAACTACAATGACACAATTCACAAACCAACAATTGGCATGAGTCTTGATAAAGAATGTGCCCTTTTATATTCTTGTTAACTTTTCTGTCATCTACAACATAGCAAAGAACAACTAAAGGGATCTCATATTAAGTTGTCAATAGTGATTCACACAAAAGTGCATTTTCTAGACAAGCAGTAATAGCAACAGACTGATGTTAATTATACGATAAAAAGATGATACAGACATTTTAGGTATTGAATTCAAAAGACTAATAATGGATCAAGAATTTCTTGAAAAGAAAATAAACCAGAAAGCTGTGTCATCTGACAAATAACAAAAAAAACCAACCCAACAACATCTTAAACACACTACATCTTCGAAATCAGGAACAAAAGAATGTTTGTAATTTTGTTGTATACCTTACCTTTTTTTCAGGTAATTATCCCTAAGCACATGTATGTTATTGGAACACACAAGATGCCATACAAGATCCCGTTGTCCACCTAGTATCAAACTGAGTCTACCATTGTTTAGGAAAAAAAAAAAATTAAAGAGGCATCAACACTTGAAAATATTTAACCAGGTGGATAATATCTTAAACCCTGAAAGAAAGTTATGTTTTGTTTTTGGTCGATCCTTCCCACGGTTTTCAGTAAAAAAATATAACTAAAAATAATCTACTCATCTAGTGACTGAGTAAATTTGTTCTTTCAACAGGCTCCAAACTTCTTTGCTCTATTTCATGCTGCCCTTCAGTCATTCTAGAAGACATTAACTCTACAAAAATTGATTGTCACTGGCTTTGAAGTATGACACCTTTTCATTTCTTTAAAAATATTCTGTCCATAGATACAGAAAAGTCTATATTGGAGTTCTTGATTTTTTTTTCTCTCTGCAATAAAGCAACATTATACATCATTTAATGACCTTCCCTGTTAACTGTCTTCCTCTTAGTAAAATAAACGAAGTTTTTATGAATCAACATAGCATCCTATCTTATTTATCATATATTGTTTGTCTATTACCTGTTCCCTAATACTAGCATTCATATTTCCAGCATGCTTATTACAAGTATTTTCAAGGTTTTAAACCTGTAAAATTAATTTCTTTCTCCACATCAATGTAAATGTACATAAAAACACCTGAAATGCTGCCACAAATTACTTAGCATCTGTCAGCACAGAAATTCCTTTTATAACAAGTTAATTCTGTTTTTTCTTGGTATGTCTACTCACACTTCTTCTCTCTTCTCCCATGCTTTAAATAAACTGAAAATACAAATTCCATATTCAAAGTTTTTTCTTCTTTGAAGACTACTGATAACTGTGTTAAACGTGATTAAAACAAATTTATAAAAACTAGTCATTTTGTCTCCTGTTTCTTCCCTGTTTCCTTATCAATAAAGTAATTTTCTCTTATAGGACTCCTTACTTATGGGAATAACTTAGATGAAAAGACAGCTTATTTCACATTATTTCAGGCTGTCCAGGCATGTGATTGATTCACCATCCTTGAAGGTATTTAAAAGACAGGTAGATGAAGTACTCAGGGATATGATTTAGTAGTGATCAGGTACAGTTGGG
The DNA here is from genome assembly GCF_017976375.1 of Cuculus canorus. Taxonomy (NCBI): domain Eukaryota; kingdom Metazoa; phylum Chordata; class Aves; order Cuculiformes; family Cuculidae; genus Cuculus; species Cuculus canorus. The sequence goes on from NC_071401.1 coordinate 38,224,773, forward strand.
CTTAGTGACCTCAAAGGTCTTTTCCAATCTAGCAATTCTATGAAAATCTATGAAAATCCTAAAGTTGATATAAGTGGTACCACGTTTATTTTATTTTATTTTATTTTATTTTATTTTATTTTATTTTATTTTATTTTATTTTAAATAATGTTTAATTTAAGACATTCTAATACATTAAGAAACTCCTCTAATTGACTCTTTGTAACGATTAGCTCCAGTCACCCTTTATTTTTTTGAAATACTGTTAACGGAAATTAAGCAGGTGATAAGGGTTATCACCATTCTGCATTTTATCCCATCGTTATCATATCTAGATATTTTTTTCTTAAAAGCAAACAAATAAATAAAACAAAACTCTGAAACTTTCCAGTATTTGGATGTAGTAGCTTGGTTTTATTATTTCATTTACTACTGAAGACTTAACAGAGGCTAGGATATGTGATAAAGAAGCAGTGAATCTGTCATTGCTGTTGAGTTCAATTTCAATAAAATGACAACTTTTGTCCAAGCAACAGAAAGCATTTCCCTGTACACTAGTTACACAAGCAATGACTTTCTATTATTATTTTCTTTCAGAAATTCAGTGAAAATGAATGCTGTATACAGACATCTCAGTATCTGAGGAATAATTCTGTGTTCATAAATATTACTTCAGCATTGTGCATTGGTTTTTGCTCCTGACATACACAAATATCTTCTTTAGAAATTGTGTTATAGGTCCCCCACCAGCTCAGCACAGCAGGAGTTAGTAATGAATGTCATATTGTTATATTAATATTTAAATGATAAAGCATTAATAAAGAACTTATGTATTACTAAAAGAAGAATAAAATACTTTCCAATTTTTAATATGTACATGATAAATCATAAATATGGATTATATATAAATCACTTCTCGGTGAGGGGACTACAAAAAAACCACAGAAAAATACTTGCACATTTCTAATTCTGAAAAAAAAAAAGTCTGTAGAAATTTAAATGGTATGTGTAAATGCTAGACCCTGAATTTGCCAGGGTGACAGCTAAGGATGCAATAAGAGACAAGAAAAGATTATGAAAATGAGGGAATCAATGTGCAGTTCCCTAAAGCTGAGAATAAGTTTAAATTTGAAGCAGCAGAAAAACAGACTTTATGCAGAAGAGAGTATCATAGATGCAACCATTCATGTAACCAATTAAATCTGTTAAGTTTAACAGCATAGTGGGTATTAAAAGAACTGGAGAGTAAACAAAATAAGTATACAGACAGATGGGAGTCATTGTGCTTAATGCACTATTGGAAAGACTTCAGAAGCTATGAGAAGGAAGATAATATCAAAAGAAGAGAGAGAGGGGAAGAGGAAAAAGTAATGATGGAAGAAGGGAGAGAAGAAGGTTTTATTTTTGAAAATTTTCCCTCTTCTTGCAAAGGGACAACACTACAGAAACAGATGTATCTGTTCTGTCTAGACACAATGATGATTTCATTTAATTCAGTGTGTGCAGATATTGTCTTATATCGATGTAAAAATATTCCTATAGTGGTATAAATCTAGTTAATCAACTGGAGGATGAAATTTTGGAAAGATATTTGAGTTAATGAAGGAGAGGACAAATGGGACCTGGCTTATTCTGAGTATGTCTCAAAATTAAATTTCTCTTGATGATAAATATAGAAAAGGGGTAGTCAAACTCAGTGGCTGTCGTTTTCTGAACACAATATCATTTGATGTGCACCAAGGACTAGGTCTGCTTTCATGAATGTCAAAAGACTTTTGCAATTAGCTTCACAACAGGATGAGGCCCTGGGTCTTTAACAACAGAGTTGTGGTATAACTCAACAAGTTCACTAATGATTTATTATTATTATTGTTGTTGTTATTGTGGTCATCATCATTATCATTATCAATATAATTATTTCTATCATACTGTCCTATTAGAAAACACAGGCTGGCATTCCAGCTACACATTCTTTAAAAGATAGGTATTTTAAAATATTTCATCCCATACCTTTCCTCCCCCCCCCCAACCAATTATTCTACAACACGTAGTGTGCTATTTTTCTTACTTTCATTTTTCTGACAGTTTCAGTTATAGTTCCAAAGAAACACAGCAAGACTGAGATTGAAAAATTTCTGTTATTATACTGGGTAACTCTTTTATTCAAGCAGAAAAATACAAAAGGAGAAAGTGTGCTTTAAATGTCAACTAGAAGTAAAGCAGGTTTTTTCTGCATGTATATCTGCCTCAAGAGAAGCAGAAGAAAAAGAGGAAGATTCATCAAAAATATCACCTTTTATTAAAGAGATTGCTATATTGACTTCATGTAAATTAATAATCAAAATACAAACTCTATTAATAGAAAATGGTACAATATAGAGGTAGTTTGAGCTGTTGATACCTTAATGTTGTAATTAGTACATTAATTATTTTTTATGCAGCACATTATTACATTTACTCTTTTTTTATATAGTTTAAAAAATCTTTAATGATGACTGATTGCAGGTTGGTTAAATATACGAATATTTTTCTTTTAAAAGAATTCATCTTCTACAGGAATATACAAATTCCAATTCAGTATTTACCTAAAATATATAACAAAACCTTCAGTTCTGAAATACTCCCAGCTTGGTTAAATGATTCATTATGCTACAGGAACATAACAAGAACCCAGAAAGAACATTTATTATAGGCTTTTTTTCAACACTGACATTGTTTCTGAAATGATAGTGAACTGTACTGCCTCTAGACATCACTGCCCCAAACACAGTGAAGTCAAACAAAGCAAGTATCTGTCACTGTGCAATGTAAGCATATGGATCAGTATTTTGTGAGGGTTAGTCAATCTAATTTAGAAAATATCTATTCCAACACTAAAAAGAATGAATTGATTTATCTGCAAAACCACTGAAAAGCTGATAAAGTCAAATGATAGAATGCTGAAACTAGGGAAAATAAAAACAAAAACCCAACCGCTCCACCCCAAAACTTCTAAACACTAACACAAACCAAACCAAACCAAACTCCTCGAAAAGCCAAAATATGGTAGCTATCGTTTAATAGTTACCAAAACTATCTACTATTGAAAAGATGGATGAAGAAGATAAATCAAATAATGTTTTCAAATTCCTATCTCCTATTTCCAGCAGTCAAGTTTGAAATTTAAGCAGCAGAATGAACGTGCTGCACAGCAGACTGAAATCTAGGATTAAAAGTCCGAGATGTTTCCTGTGTGAGAACAAAGTAAAACCACAAACCCACTGTTTTGAAGGCAAGCAGTACTGCAACTTTGACCAGCTTTGTCTGGGTTTTGTGTTTGCATGTGTGCATGTGTTTTTTGATTTTTGTGTTTGTGGTTGTTTTCTATTTTGAATTAAGGACTTTAGATGCTTATCTTCAAGCAATATTCAGTGTTCATAAGATTACTAAGTAAGTGTTAGATGAATCTTGCATTAAGTAATAATTCCAATGAGCGTATTGTTGGAAAATTCAATTGAATGTCATCATTTAAGTTTCTCCTTCAGGTTACCTTAGATAGTAAGAGTAGTGCATCTCTCCCGCTCTGGTTCTAAGAGCAATTCTATAAGCAGTAAGGTACCACGTAACAAGAATGGGAATATTGGCATCTAACTCTGTGTTTGCATCGATAATCTGCATTAAAAAAAATATATTTTCTGTTTGTACTAAGCTATTTAATAGTCTTTCACGTATGCGTCTTGTCTAACATGATACTATTACCAAGTCAAAAGAAAGTGTTTCCCAAAAGTCTGGTCTAAACTTTACTGAAGTCAGTAGAACAAAATCCTCTGAAATGAGAGGGTTAGGGTCAGGTTTAACACACTACAAAACTGGTAGTCTGGCCTAGATTCTCTGATGGTTAGTGAAGTCATTAACTGCGACTCAGAGCAGTTAGACTCAGAGCTCATCATATTATTGAAAAATAATCAAATGAGTCATTCAGTCTGCCCAATAAAATAATTTAGAATCTATGTCACAACTAGCACAATATGTAAAAAAAAATTACATAATTGGACGTAAAAAGCCAGAAAACAAAGACTAGCTGAAATAGAGTCTTTGTAATAGTTAGATGGAATTAATTCTCTAATTAGTCTAATTAGAAGTCCTAAGATTAGTAAAATGTGAATTCTAGTCCTCTTCTTTGTGACAAAGGTAATAATCATGTTCATGTAAACAAGTGCAGAAGTCTTGAAACTTAACAACAAAACCTAAAGTTTAACAGATTGGAATAAGACAAATAGCTGATTGTATTAAGCTACAACAAAACTTCTTCCTTTATGTGCATCTTGTATTTCTTGAGTTTTAACATTGCCAGTGGCCCTGTGAAGTGTATTCATAATACACCTTGAGAAAAAATGGTGCCAGATATTTCATACTGTTGACACTGCCTTTTGCTAGCTCAAAGTTTCTCTTTCTGAAGAGAGTTTTAATACACACAAAACAATTTCAAGGGAACTTAGATAGAAAAAGAAAATGAAATAGTTATCTTGTGCATAAAGTTTAAAAAATAATGAATATCTTACCAGGTTTGAAGTAAAATGCAAAGCTGTCTTTATAAGAGAAAAATATTTCAGCCAATCTAGAGACTTAAAATGTAAGCTTTGACGTAGAACATTAGATTTATGTTAGAAGATCTAAGCTGCTTAAAATTTAGACAGTAGCTGATTTTGACAAACAGACTTCTTTTGTAATTAATAGAAAGCCATCTTCTGAAATGGTGTCTTAAGATGGCATATAAAGAACATAGATAGCAAGCTTAGTTAGCTTTGATATGGCTAAATGCACAGAAGATATTAAGTTAGCCGAAACTGTCTCCTTGTTTTAAAAGCTTAAAAAGAAATAACAAAACACAAAAAAAACCACTCTGTTTTTTCTGTGAAACACTGGTATCACTCTTCCACTTTTCTTTCACCTTGCTGGCTTGAAATATCACTTCTTAAATACATCACTATTTATCTGGGCCTCACCAGCATGGCTATACCTTGCATTTCTTCTGAGCATTTCTGAGCAATGATTGTACCCCGGAACCAGTTATTACTTACTTATTCCAACTTTAGCTTATTGAGAAAGGAACCCTAGAAACTTCCAGTAGAGAATTACAGGATATTCTACCCAATACTCACAGGAAAGTGTAGAAATAGTGGCTATATCTATACTATTCTACATGAATGCCATTCACTCCCATGGCCTTAGAGGAAGAATGCTGACCATTGCTGTGGTGTAAACCAAGTTCAATCTTCTATCAGCTTCAATCAAGTTTTAAAATCAATGATGCACAACACTTTCCAAGGTGGCCTTTATGTAGTACAGAGGCTGTATAAGTATGGCGTTAGGTACTCTGCAACTTAGCATTAAGGTTCATCAGCCCAGCTGAAGAGCATTTACACCAATGCACGCAGCATGGGCAATGAGAAGGAGGAGCTGGAAGCTGTTGTAGGACAAGGTGACTACGATGTCATTGCCATCACAGAAACATGGTGGGATGACTCATATAACTGGAGTATAGCTATGGGGGGGTATAAACTCTTCAGGCAAGACAGGAAAAGTAGAAAAGTAGAAAAGGAGGGGTAGCCCTCTGTGTTAAAGAGTGCTTTGATACCCTTGAGCTCGATTACGGTGAGGAAGGGACTGAGTGCTTATGGGTTAAAATGAGAGGAGCCCACAAGAAGGCAGACATTGTGATGGGAGTCTGCTACAGACCACACAGCCAAGAAGAAACAACTGATGAGCTCTTCTATAAACAGCTGGGGATAGTCTCTAAATCTCTACCTCTTGTCCTTGTGGATGACTTCAATCTTCCGGATATCGGCTGGGAGTACAATACAGCAGAAAGGAAGCAGTCTCGGAGGTTCCTGGAGTGTGTGGAAGAGAACCTCCTCACACAACTGGTTAATGAACCAACAAGGGAGGGTGCCCTCCTCGACCTGCTGTTTGAGAATAGAGAAGGTCTTGTGGGGGATGTGATGGTTAGAGGATGCCTGGGACTAAGCGATCATGAGATGACAGGGTTTTCAGTTCTAGGTGGGATAAAGAAGGGGATTAGCAAAACAGTCACATTAAACTTCCAGAGGGCAGACTTCGGACTGTTCAGAAGGTTGGTTGGCAAAGTCCCATGGGAGACAGTCCTTAAGGGCAAGGGAGCTCACAAAGGCTGGTGCTCTTAAAAAAAGAAATCCTAGCAGCTCAAGAGCAAGCCATCCCTGTGTTCTGAAAACGGAGCCGGTGGGGGAAAAAGCCAGCTTGGTTGAGCAGGGAAATCTTGAGATGCATCAAAAAGAAGAAGAAAGTCTATGAGCTTTGGAGGAAGGGACAGTCGTCTTGGGTGAACTACAGGGAGGAAGTGAGATAGTGCAGGGAAAAAATCAGGAGGGCTAAAACCGAACTAGAAATCAAATTGGCTAAATCTGCGAAAGATAATAAAAAACCTTTCTACAAATACATTAACAAGAAAAGAAGGACTAGGGAGAATATTCAGTCGCTATTGGATGCAGAAGAAAAAACAATGACAGGGGATAAGGACAAGGCTGAGGTACTTAATGCCTTCTTTGCCTCAGTCTTCAATCGTAAGGGAAGTTGTTCCCCCTGTGTACAAACCCAGGAGTTAGAGGAGCAGAATGAGGCTCCCATGATCCAAGAGGAGGTGGTTAGAGACTTGCTTGCCCATCTAGACACTCACAAGTCTATGGGGCCGGATGAGATCCACCCAAGAGTATTGAAGGAGCCGGCAGATGTCCTTTCAAAACCCCTTTCCAACACCTTCCAGAGGTCCTGGCTGACTGGGGAAGTTTCACTAGACTGGAGGCTGGCTGATGCTGTGCCCATCTACAAGAAGGGTTGCAGGGAGGATCAGGGGAACTACAGGCCTGTCAGTCTGACCTCAGTGCCGGGGAAAGTCATGGAACAGGTGATCTTGAATGCTATCATGAAGCATATGCAAGAGAACTGGGTGATCAGGCCCAGTCAACATGGGTTTACAAAAGGCAGATCTTGCCAAACTAACCTGATCGCCTTCTATGACAAAGTGACTCGACTACTGGATGGGGGAAAGGCTGTGGATGTAGTCTTCTTGGACTTCAGTAAAGCCTTTGACACAGTTTCTCACAGCATTCTGCTTCAGAAATCGTCAGCCTCTGGCCTGGACAGGCGCACACTCTCCTTGGTTGAAAACAGGTTGGATGGCCGGGCCCACAGAGTGGTGGTCAATGGAGTTAACTCCAGCTGGAGGCCAGTCACAAGTGGGGTTCCTCAGGGCTCAGTACTGGGTCCAGCTCTGTTCAATGTCTTTATCAATGACCTGGATGAAGGCATTGAGTGCACCCTCAGCAAGTTTGCAGATGACACTAAGCTGGGAGGAAGTGTCGGTCTGCTGGGGGTAGGGAGGCTCTGCAAAGGGATCTGAAACAGGTTGTACAGCTGGGCTGAGGCCAATGACATGAGGTTTAACAAAGCCAAATGCCGGGTCCTGCACTTGGGGCACAACAACCCTATGCAGTGCTACAGACTGGGGGAAGAGTGGCTGGAGAGCTGCACGAAGGAGAAGGACCTGGGGGTGCTGGTTGACAGCCAACTGAACATGAGCCAGCAGTGTGCCCAGGTGGCCAAGGCTAATAGCATCTTGGCTTGTATCAGAAACAGTGTGACCATCAGGTCCAGGGAGGCGATTCTCCCTCTGTACTCAGCACTGGTGAGACCGCACCTTGAATACTGTGTTCAGTTCTGGACCCCTCACCACAAGAAGGATGTTGAGGCTCTGGAGCGTGTCCAGAGAAGAGCAACGAAGCTGGTGAGGGGGCTGGAGAACAAGTCTTATGAGGAGCGGCTGAGAGATCTGGGGTTGTTTAGCCTGGAGAAGAGGAGGCTGAGGGGAGACCTTATTACTCTCTACAACTACCTGAAAGGAGGTTGTGAAGAGGAGGGAGCTGGCCTCTTCTCCCAAGTGGCTGAGGACAGGACAAGGGGGAGTGGCCTGAAGCTCCACCAGGGGAGGTTCAGGCTGGATATCAGAAAAAAATTTTTCATGGAAAGGGTGATTGGGCACTGGAACAGGCTCCCCAGGGAGGTGGTCAAGTCACCTTCCCTGGAGGTGTTTAAGGAACGGGTGGATGAAGTGCTTAGGGACATGGTTTAAAGGAGTGTTAGGAATGGTTGGACTCGACAATCCAGTGGGTCATTTCCAATCTGGTAATTCTATGATTCTATGATTCTATGATTAAAAGCTGGAACTCAGGCTTATGACTCCATACTATAACTCAGCACCTGCACATGATTTCTTCTAACATTCAATGGTGAAGGCATTATAAATGTTCTCTCCACTTGTTAGTCCTGCTGTGCCATTAGAACTACGGGGTGCCTAAGCAAGATGCCACACAGGCAAGAGGAGTTATGTATTTAACCATCACTCCAAAAGAATTGCTTTTGATTGTAGCCTGTCCCATCATCTTCTTATACACTGATAACTGCTGTGAGAGATTTCGTTTGAAACAGTGATGAAACACTGGAACACATTATCCGGGAAAGTTATGAATGTTTCATTAGTTGAAGCATTAATAGTAAAGTTAAACAAGGACTTTGAACACCCTTATCTGGTGAAAGATGTCTCTGCCTATGGCAAGGAGGTGGGACTAGATGATCTTTGAAGGTCCCTTTGGACCCAAACAGTTCTATGATTCTATGATTCCCTCTCTGAATAGGAGGAAAAAAGCAAGCAAACATGACCATGTGCAAGCACGCTTCACAAAAATATCACCAAAACCCATTAAGAGATTGGATAGATCATCCAATTCAATAAGAAGAAACCCTTGTATATGCAAAAGACAAAGGAAAACACAGCTCAGAAAAGTGTGTGGAGGAATCTCAGAAGGTCTGACAGATTCACTGACCCAAAGTATCAGAGAGTCCCACGAGGTGTTTCCCCAATGATGATTGTCACAAGCTCCCTCAGGGTCTCAGACCTGCTGAATGGCTGCTGTGCCTAACTGACTTAAGGAGAAAACTGTCTACATGATAGAAAAATGGAATACATGATAAGGGCTGTCCCATTAACGCCTTAAAAGAACAGGATAAAAAAAATTAAATGGGTTAGAACATGACAATTAGGCTTTACCCGCTCATATGTTTAGGTACAAGAAGTGATCACTAATGCACACTTAGAAATGCCACTATTACAATACTTTCTGCTTTGCAACTCAAAGGAAACCTAAAGAAGTTGACCGATTTTATCTTTAAACTTGACAGTGTTTTTAATAACTTTCCAAACAAAATGTAAATTTTACTTACATTTCTTGCGCTTCACCCATTCATAAAATGCATGACATCAGTTTTTTTCACCACAGGCTAGCATGTGCCTTTTGTCACTCTGAATTTATCAGTCTGTGACTGAAACCTTATTTAAAAATATTCACACTCTATATTCCCAGAAACACAATCTTTCTTCAATAGCAACCTGACATGTGTATGACCCGTGTTAATTGTTTAAGACACAGGAGAAAATCCAGAAAAATAGCAAGGGTCTCTCATGGTACACATTGCATTTACCTAAGTTAATAATAAAGGAATTTTTACATATACTAATTCTGTATCTTATGAGAATCCAATGTGATGGCTTGATACTGCTTAACTTGGAGGAAACTAGTATGTATTTGATAAACTTATTAGTTAGATTTAAGGTTTTACTCCAAAGATATATGAATATGGAATAGAGAAAGAGAGTCAAGAGGAGGTTATTGAGTTAAAAAGACAAAATTGTGCTCAAATCCTTGTTTTGATAGATAAAAATTCACTTCTTTCTCACCCCCTCCTTTCTGTTCCTACTCAAAACTCCATGCATATTTTTATCCAAAGACAAAAGCAGGCACAGCTGTCACTTCTAATTAAATTTCAATAACTCAAGTTGAGTATTTGTGTATTTGATTTAATTCTGTTAACACTCTTTTCAATAAATATAGAGGAAAGCCTTCTTCTTTACTATAAAATAGGAAAAAAAAAATGTCTACCAAAAATATCTTGAGGGAAAAATGAAAGTCTTTTTTTCTCAGGGACAATATTGTCAAAGTGAAACACAGTTAACATCATCTGTTTATTTTGTGTGGCTATGTTGCCAAGCAAATATATTTCTCAGAATTCATTCCTGCATTCAGTAACACTACATCATACACAATAAAAGGAATCAAAAGTGCCTGCCAGTTTTCCAAAGCAGAAACTTATACAACACACACTTCTCCAAAGCTGTGTTTAATTGTTTTTAATATGTTCCTGAAGAGATAAGGTCTGGTTTATATTGTAATACTCTGCTCATTGAAAATCAAATGTAACATTGTGTAATATATAATATATGCTTTAAATCTGATTTCTAAGAAATAAAGGTAAAACATAAATACAATAAAACAGTATTTTCCCATTTTATTTTAAATCTCAGCTGATAATAGTCTAGATTTTACATTGTAGATGTCATATTCCTGGCAAGGTAGCTTCACAGTCTTAATTATGCAAACAAGAAATACTTAACTGTTCCAACAACACGTGATTAATCAGCTGGAAAGTTTGAAATGAAAACTTAAATAAATGTTAAAAATGATAGTCTGGAGCTTTTCAAATCAATGGGACAGCAATATAATTTTAGTAAATTGCAGCACATTGAAATAATTCTCTACTGACTGTAGCTGTGATCCCAGATTACCATATTCAACAACCTGAAGTGCTAATGTTAAAATTTCCACTGACTAAGTAATAGTGCAACAGTGATAGTCTGGTCTCATCATCTCAACCTCAAAGGCTTTCCTAAATCTTCTTTTTTTTTTTTTTTTTTTCCAGATAGTATTGAAAGAGTGTCTGGGATTCAGAGAAGAGTTACATGTGGTTTTATGCATGCTTTTCCTTAACCGGAAAGAGACTATCACCTGGAGCTCTAGGACTCTCCTCCTCATCCCTCTTTCTGTGCTACAGACACTGTCTGCCTACTCAGAAAAATCTTGTCTATACCATTGATAAGTGAAGAGCAGAAGATTGTTAACATTCAGAAAACAGTTAACGAACTGAGCAAAGTCTTTAGCAAACTGCTTTATGTTTGCCTGATTGAATAAAGTAACATGTTTAAATTTCAGGGGCCCACAGTCTCCAAATATTTCTATCTAATCATATATGGATATGTACGTCTGTGTTGTACCTAGTCATGAAAGTTTGACTAACTTATTATGATCTTCTAAGACATAATCATCTCATGCTAAACAATTATCTCCTCTTAGATAGATGAATCTCACTGTGAAAATGCCTGATGTCTCACTGCTGTTTATCAAAGAATCTAAGGTGACTAGGTTATAAATACAGATATTTTAAGCTTTGATGAAGTTAATCTCTCCTTAACAGACGCAATTTAATTATCCAGACATAGCTGTCAAATACCTTTATAAATGTCATAGTATCTCCTACCTGACTTCCAGCTGGTGTTCTGGAATAATGTAGATCTTCCATAAATCCTGTGTCATAGATGATAAGCCTGTGTGGATATCTTGAATACCCCGAGGTATCTTAAATGACGCTACATGTCCTATGTTTAGACAGCTGAGCTGAGACTTAAATGTTCACAGCAATTCCCAATTTTTATTTTTATCCATGTTGTAAATCTCAGTGGGCATTAGCAACAGGATGTATTTTTATTTAGAAGATTAACACACCTCATCTAGGTACAGCCAACCACAAACAGCCTCAAAATAGCCTGGCTAGATAGCTACCAATCATAAAACAAAGGTAGAAATGTCATTACATAAAAAAAGGTGTTATTTGCATTTATTCTAACCCACTGATAACATAAAATACAGGCAATTTGAAAGAGTACGTGTAACAAATAGAAGCAAACCGAAGTGTTTGTAAGCTGCTTGGAGTAGATACGATAAAATCTCTGACTAAATCAGAGCAATATGTTATGCATGATTCCTCAGGGCCCTGGAAGATTTATTGGAGTCCAAGAAATGATTCAAGGGACTCAGACATCAACACATCAGCTCTTAACAAATCTTTCATATATATGTGTGTGTGTGTATGTTTGATATATAAATGTGTATATATATGTACATAAAAGATATGTGTGTATGTGTATATACATATCCTTGTTTATTTGTATACAGAATCATATTGTAATTTAGTTTGGAAAGCATCCAGTTAGATCACGTTGCTCAACAGCTTGGCCAGATGAATTTTTAAAAGCTCCAGGAATGAAGATTCCACAGATTCTCTGGTCTACTATATCACCCCCCTAACATTAAAACAAAAAAAAAAAATAGATTTCAAAGAAAGAAAATACAAATTTTCCACTCAGAAATTTCTGTGTTCATAGCCTTTTGTGCTATCATTGTTGTTATCATGGTGAATCTTTAGGAAGAATTTGATTGTCTTCACTATTCTTCTAGTCTTATCCCCAAAAGTAGCTATAGACAGCTGGAATATTTCCCCGTAACCTTCTGTTTCTAGAGCTGAACAAAGCTAGTTCCCTCAGTAGCAGTAAATACTGAGTTATTTAACATTTCCTGTGGTTGTTGATAGTAAGGTCAAGCACTGCATGACAATTATAGTGTTGCTTTCTGCATAGTTTAAGTTGTTATGATGAGCCTGGGATACCACAAAGATTCCTTTGTTCATAGTCTTTTGTTGGTAAGCAGACCAACTAGTTAGCAAAGCAAAAGTATTCATTCAGTCTGTTAGTCCGTCCGGTTTCCCTTAGCATAAACTCTAAGAGTGGAAAAAAAAAATTATTATAGATTACTCTTATTTTTTATAATAATATTAAAATCCAAAGTGGAGTTTGTTTTTCTTAACTTCAGAAATATGTAAGTAAAACCTCTAAATCTGAATTAGTCACTGTCATATACTTATATAGTAAGTAGTAAAATCTATCAGTGTTCAGAGGGAAGTTCATCTGAATGTGAATTATTGAAAGACAAAATAAATTACTCTTTTTTTTTCTCTATTTAAAAAAGACTATAGATGAGTTACTGAATAGAGTGGCTCTCCTAGACTTGGATATCTAGGATAAAGCAGGTAGATCTGAATGCATTAAACTTAAGCTAAAAATAAACTACACTATACAACGAAGAAAATTTTGGGTTTGCATGGTTGTCTTTATTTGTGAGCTTGTATGAAGACAGTGATTTAAAGCTGGAAAAATTTAACAAAGTCTATAGTGAGATTCTACTGAACCTTTTTCGTAATATAGACACTTTAAAAAAGTATATCTTCTTATATTTATATGTATCAGAAACAAAGGATTTATTGAAATAAGCCCCTATTTTGTTACCCTCACTATTTATTAAACCATCTAAACATGAACAAAGATGGATATTCTGTAAAATACTTTATTATTTCTGTAGAAATAAATAAGCAGATATTTCTCTGTCCACCTACATGCATGGGCTATAATTATATTTTTCTTTCATTATTCAGACCTTGAATTAACATCAAAAATTATGCATATCTGATTTACACCCATTCCCCTCAAGAACTTCCTACTTTAGTCACATTTACAGTTTACTGGAAGCGTGGCCAAAATAAGGGCCTTGTAAGAAATTTCAAATCTCTCAACATTTTTAAGGGGAAAAAAAATTGGATTCTTGCACTTGTTTTTTTTTCATTGTTACTTCCAAAGAGGTTTTTTAATTACTGTCTGAAGGCCAACATACACAAAACTAATATTTTTTTTTTAGTTTTAATAATACATTTTTTCTGTGGATAAATGATGCTTACACTTAGTTCTTTAACACCCCCCAAAAAAAAATACTGCAAATCTTACTGTTGGCAAAAAAAGCATTTGGATCAGGTACTGAGAAGCCTAAGCATTTTCATTTTCAAAAGCTCTGTGTGTCTGTGTATTGTCATTGGCATCATGGGATTAAAAGGCAAATAATTGAACAATCTTGTCTAAACATAACAAATAAAACAATAAATAAAGTACTGCTGAAAGACAGAACAATATTGACTTATTTTTTAGCAATTTATGACTTTTTTTGTTTTTCTGTCATTGTTCTTCGAAGTTACTTGCATACATTTGTTTTCCTTTTCTCTGTGCATGAGATACACAAATGAAAAGCAGTGATATGGAAGCACAGTGAAAGAGGAACTGACCTGTCAGCAGTCATCTAGGACTTCAATCATAGAATTATAGAATAGTTTGTGTTGGAAGGGACCTTAAAGATCATCTAGTTCCAACAACTCTGCCATGGGCAAGGATATCTCTCTAGATCAGGCTGCTCAGGGCCCCATCCAACCTGGCCTTGAACACCTCCAGGGATGGGGCATCCACTACTTCCCTGAGCAACCTGTTCCAGCGCCTCACCACCCTCATCGTGAGGAAATTCTTCCTTATGTCTAGTCTAAATCTGCTCCTCCTCAGTTTATACCCATTCCCCTTCTTCTTAACACTACAAGCCTTTGTGAACAGTCCCTCCCCAGCTTTTCTGTAGGTCCTGTTCAGGTACTGAAATATTGCTATAAGATCTTCTCAGAGCCTTCTCTTCTCCAGGCTGAACAACCACAACTCTCTCAACCTGTCCTCGTATGGGAGGTGCTCCAGCCCTCTGATCATCTTTGTAACCCTTCTCTGGACCCTGATGTTTTATTCCTTTAAAAAAATAGAAATAATTCATAGAAAGAATGAAAAAACCTAACACCCTATACATGAAAACTTCATGGTGAAAGCTGCAGACACCTTCAAGTGTAGGAAATCTTTTATCTTATAACTCATCATACTGAATTTTATGGATTTCTACCTATTTATACATCTAGTAGGCTCTACAGCTAAAATATATTCCTCTGCACAGATACAAGTTCTGCTGAAATAAACATTTACAGAGAGTCTTGGCTATAATTTTTATGCTTAGTTTTTATGAGGCCATCATTGAGATAATGTATCCATTAACTTTATAAAGTTCTGTATCCCTGGGCTTTTATGACCAAACTCTCACTGAAAAAAACCCAAGAACAGTGAAGTTTTGCTAGTTCTATTTTGAAGTTATCCATATCTCCATGCTCCTACCTGTCCTTAGGCAGGAAATCTTTCTCTATTTTTCTGACAGACTTTCAGCTGTTCTAAGTATGATTGTATTTGCCATCTTGATGATACGGAAGAAGAAGAGGAGCAAGGGCAGGAAATATCTATTTTTTAAACCTTCTCTTGTTTCAGGCTGAAGCATCGCACACCAGATAAGCCAGTCCAGCTATGGTTCTAGTATTTATCTAAAGTAAGAAATTTTCCCATTTCTTCCTCAAGCTTTTCTCCATGTTCAACTTATTTACGCCTCGCCTCTTGAGCCAATCAGTTGTTCGTCTAACACTTTGATGAACTGGTTCTCCTTATAATTAAACCACAATAAAAACAGCATACAGGGAAAAAAAACAAACAAACAAACAAAAAAAAAACCAGCCAAAAATCACAGATATATTTTTGATTGTGTAGGGGGTTATAATTTTTTCACTAAAATCTAAAGAATGATGGAATAGACAAAAGAGGGTGCTATATGCTTGACCATGAGGCTAGGAACAAGGAGGAAAGGGGAAAAGATTATATCTTGGAAACTGAGCTGTGAATCCAGCATGAATACTTCAGGAAATTTCCTTAAGAGAGACTAATTTTACCTAGAATTTTGTCCATTAGTAAGTTAAATGAAAACCCTACCCAGTACAGAAAGTAAAAGAAGAGGATGGAAAGAAATTAACTGTGGAAAGTTCACCTACAGAGAAAAACAAACTTCAGAAACAGACTAATTTCCCTTTTTTCTGAGGTATTCAGGACTTAGTCAAAGACATGAAAGTTCAGACACCTTGTCCCAGTGTGTAAGAGTGACTCATCAAATGGGTTTGATAAAGTAAAGAAGACCAAAATTAATAGAAGATTTCTAAGATGGTAAGGAAATTAAGTATTAAGAGCTGAAGAATCAGGCGGGACAGAGGCCATAGATTTTTTTCTTGGAAAACATCTTTATAATGATTAATAGAACCATAAAAGCTAGGAGAATACTAAAATATTTACTGTGGACAAAGAGGTATGATACTGTCACTTCAGAATATTGTTGAGGAAGACTGCAGAGGCTGACTGAGCAAACTGAAGTTGAGAAATGAGCGAAGCAGATTGGCTTTTGGAGAAGGAGGAGGGAAAAGGCAATAAAGCTTGGGGGTTATTTAGGTGTGTCTTGGTTTTGGCTAGGATAGAGTCAATTTTCTTCTTTGTAGCCGCACTTCTCTGTAGCTGCAGCATTTTAAGTTTGATGAGAGAATGGTGCTGATAACACCTATAGTTTACAGTTGTTACTAGGTAATCGTTACGCTCAACTGGAATGGAATTAATTTTCTTCTCAGCAACTGCTGTATCTCTAGATTTTGGTACAAGAAGAATGCTAAAAATACTGATGTTTTGGATTGCTGTTAAAGAAATCAAGGACTTCTTCAATTTCTCATGCTCTGCAACCGAGCAAGTGTGTAAGCTGGAAGGTGCAGAGCCAGGACAGCTAACCCAAAGTGGCCAACACAAGAGTTTCATACCATGAATGTCACACTCCTTCCATAAGTAAGAAGTTTGCCTGGGATGGAACTTTTCTTCCTGATGTCTACTGCCCCCTGGAGTCCCAGTCACCCTCAAGCACTTCTTGATGTCCCATTTCTGGTGCTTTGAGTTCATTTTTTTTTTAATTTGCTGAATTCTTGGCATCAACTGTGACCTCTGTGTCCACAAGAATTGCTGTGCTCTTGGTGTTCACCATCTGGCACTCATAGTTGGGAGCACATATTACGCGATCATTAATTGGAATGACTAAGTATTGCTTTTTATGTAATTATTATTGTTTCTTGTATTTCTGTCTTTGTTTTGTTAAAACTGTTTTTATTTCAACCCAAGAGTTTTCCTTTCCTTTCCTGATTCTCCTTCACAGCTGAGGAGGGTTGATAAGATAATAAAGCAGCTGCCTACTGTTTATCTGCCAGCTAAGGGCTGAACTAGGATAAGGTGTATAGTTCAAACAGTCTAAGTTTGAACATACTGTCACAATATGATGCTTTCACTCTGCTTTATCTATAGATTCTGTATACCTTTAAAGTCTCTTTACATACAGGCAATAACTAAAATTTGACATCTGACAGTCTTTCTGCTGGGTCAGACATGATTCTATGTAGATGACTAAAGAACTGGTTGAAGCAACTTGGCAGAACACTGACTGAGTTACGAGGTGCCTATGTTCTAGGTATGAACTCTCATATCCAGAAAAAAAAGGGAAGGGAAGGGAAGGGAAGGGAAGGGAAGGGAAGGGAAGGGAAGGGAAGGGAAGGGAAGGGAAGGGAAGGGAAGGGAAGGGAAGGGAAGGGAAGGGAAGGGAAGGGAAGGGAAGGGAAGGGAAGGGAAGGGAAGGGAAGGGAAGGGAAGGGAAGGGAAGGGAAGGGAAAATTGTATATTCACTCATTTCATGTCTGAAATACCTTGGCTCATTCACTAACATGTCATGGCAATAAAGTAATATCATTTGCTTTCCTTAAAAAAAAGATCTGATTATTAGTCTGAGATAAAGAAAAAGGCACTTCTGTTTTTATTAGTTCTATTTTGTACTAACATCTTTTCTGCAAAAGTTATTATACAATATAATTTTATACTGACATCTTCATCTCCATCCTCCTCACTATCTGTCAAATATCTACGAAATGTGTCTTACAATGGTATTATCATTATGTTATATATATAAAATCCGTAGTTTATTAATATATTTTCACTAAGATTTAATACATAATTCTAGCTACTGACTATTCTATATATGGCATGCCTTGTTCTCCATCGCTTCATTATGATCTGCTATTAGCTTTCTCACAGTTTAATACTGTCTACCATATTCCAATGTCATGGAATTCACAACTGCTACAACATAGAACCTATGAAATACCTATGAAATATGAATCACTTCAGCCTGAGCATTGTGGAATTGCAGTAACCATCTTTAAAATCCATAAAAAAAATTGCATGTAGTACGGTTCTTCACTGGGTAAAAAACGGGCTGGGTGGCTGGGCCCAAAGAGTTATGGTGAATGAAGTTAAATCTATTTGGCAGCCAATCACAAGCAATGCTCTACAGGGCTCAGTTCTGATGTCAGTTCTCTTTAATGTCTTTAACAATGATATGAATGAGAGGATCAAGTGCTCCCTTAGTAAGTTTGCAGACGACAAAAAAAATTGTAGGGGAGTGTTGATCTGCTTGAGCAAAGGAAGGCTCTTTAGAGGGATCTGGACAGGCTGGTTCAGTGGGTAGAGACCAGCTGCATGGGGTTCAACAAGTATCTGTGTTGGGTCCTGCATTTGGGTCACAACAACACTATGTAGTGCTACAGGCTGGGGGAAGTGTGGCTGGAAACCTGCCTGGAGGTAAATGACCTCATGGTGTTGGCCAATAGCCAGCTGAACATGAGCCAGCAGTGTGCCCAGGTGGCCAAGAAGGCTGATGGCATCCTGGCTTATGTCAGAAACAGTGAGGCCAGCAGGACAAGGGAAGTTCTTATACCCCTGTACTCAGCACTGGTGAGGCCGCACCTCGAATACTGTGTTCAGTTTGGGGCCCCTCACTACAGGAAGGACATTTTGAGGTGCTGGAGTATGTGTAAAGATAGGCAACTAATCTAATGAAAAGTCTAGAACACAGGTCTTATGAGGAGCAGCTGAGGGAAATGGGGCTCTTTATTCTGGAGACAAGGAGGCTTGGGAATAGTTTCTTCACTGAAAGGGTTATCAAGCATTGGAACTGGCTGCGCAGGGAAGCAGTTAAGTCACCATCCCTGGAGGTATTTAATAAACATGTAGATATGGTACTTAGAGACATGGTTTAGTGGTGCACTTAGTAGTGTTGGGTTAATGGTTGAACTTGATGATCTTAAGGGTAATTGCAAACCTAAATTATTCTATGATTCTATAATTAATAATAAATTTATTTGAAAAGGGGAAGGACTTTCTGGTAGAAAAACACAGATATTTATTCTTATCTCTTCTGTCACTGACTTGTTAAGGAAGAAATCACATATTAGGTCTTTCTCAGAGCAAGGTATCACTTATGGATGTTATATAATTCTTATTGTCACACAAACCTTTGCTTGGACAGTGATGTGAGGCATAATCCAGTCTGCTTTGGATATAGCTACTCTATACTCTTACATTTCTTTATTGTAAAAATAACTTTCTGTCTTTAAATTCTCATTTTCTTTTGTGCTTATGGTCATTTTTCTGAAATGTTGTTCAGCAGAGCTTTTCAGGAATTTTTCTCAGGAATGTTTTTTTAATGGAAAAACTATTTTCAGCTGTCAAAAAAATATTGTTTGTCTGAGTTTGGGGAAAAAAACCTGAAAACATAAAAATTAAAAAGTGGTACAATCTCTTGACTCCTTACCACTGACACTGTGGAATTCGTTAATCTAGGACCACCAAAACATGGAAGAAAATAATGCAAATTTGAAGATTTGGTAATAGCTTTCAACTCTTCCCTAGATTTGCTTCTAAAATTAATAGTCCTTATAATGAGAGAACCATAGAAAAAGTAAGCATATTAATTAAGTCAGTCAGAAGAAAACTACACTTTTCACAAAAAAAAGTCAGGCATACAACTGATTTATTTTCATAAACCAAATGTAAATCTCATATTCAGTTACAGTGATGAATAACTTTGACATGAATACGAGGACATAGAACAAATAATTACAGTTATAAGTCATTATGTATAACGGAAAAAAAAAAAACCAGTTTAATAGAACATTGTCATACAATCCATGTTTCCTGCTTTGTAACTGAATATATTACACAGCATTTGGAAAAGAAGAGCAAAGCATGAACCTATAAAAATATTTCATTCTTTTGACAATGTTTCCTCATTCTCTGACACAGTTGTGTTCATATTACGCTGTTTTATTCTTTAAATGAGAATTCAAAACATATTTGAATATTCATTTTTTTACCTTATGTCCCTGACTCGTGTGTGGGGGGGGTTGTTTTGTTGCTTTTTTTTAATTTAAATTGCCCATGCTAAGATGATTTATTTGTTTGGTTTTTTGTTTGTTTGTATAATTAAAATGGAATTAATCACTGTTAGAAAACAGAAAAGAGAAAATGCATTCATCAAACATTGAGCTCAGCCTGACAATCATAGTGACCTGACTCATTCAGCATGTGGCCGACTCCTTTTATACCACCTTCTGACTACCTTCTTTTGTTCCTCTGTTTCCCCTTCTCCTCCATGTTCTCCTAATGGGTTTGTAAAGTTCTTTTCATATCCACACCCTTCCCAGTCCAAGTCTTCTTTGGTTTATAGTCTTACTAGTTTCAAGTCCAGGTTTATCTTCATGATAAACATCTGTAGTTCCTCAATAGCCCATCAATGAGTGTGAGTGGTGATGTTTGTGTCTTATCTTCCTGTGTGTTTTGTCAAGTCTGTGTTTCTCACTACCTCTCTTATTATTGGTCCTTCAGGTTTGTGTCCTTGTATGTTCTTATTTTCCCTTTTTTTTGCATTGAAAAAGGTCTTGACTAGATAATCTTGAAGGAGCAGATGCTCTCTTCTGCTTGCTCTGACAGAGATCACTTACACATTAGCTATAGAGATTTTGCCAGTAAGTCCGGGGTAAAACCTACTAAACAACCAACCAACCAAAATCCTCAAACACTCTTTTCTCAAACCAAAGTCACAAACAAACCCAACTCCTCAAAACCAATTTTTGCCTCGTTATCAAGTATTTGTGTATGGTATGAGTGTTGGAGAAGTCTGAAATGTACCAAAGGAATACCTATCCCACCTCTTCTCTGTCAGATTTTTGGGCAAGTGACAATTCTGGCAATGCTCCATTCATCCACAGAACATCAAGAATAATCTCAAGATTCGAGTGCGTATACCAAATAGAAAAAAAAATACTGACTTGGCCACTAAAACATATATAAACTTTTTCTAAGCACAAAAAAGTCACAAAAATATTTTATATTTTATTATACTAACTTTTATGGACTATTTCTGTTCAGCTCAGAAAAAAAAGGCAGTCCTAGTAAACTGTAGGGTAAGTTATTTGACATAAACTCTGGTGAGGACAAGCTGCTGAAACAAACTGCATCTCATTTTCAAAAGTAGATGTCAGACCAGGAGTACAAGAAAAGGACTAAATTTGGGATTTAATTTTAAAGAGTTGAATAAACCAGCCTGCTTCAGAAAAAAAAGGAAAAAATAAAAATCCTCCCTCCCCCCAAAAAAAAATCCCGCATCAGATCCAGGATTCATTACCCAAAGAATGGAAACCAAATGATACAAAAGGCTGCAGACAGAGAGCTTTGTTATTACTGTTCAAATAAAGTAGTGTTTCAAATTAAATACTGTCCTGAAGTGTGAGGTTTTGCAGACTAAGGCAAACTGTCAAAGTTCCTGTATGGTGATATACGCCCTGTGATCACAACCCTCTCTGGCATCTGTGAGAATACATTCAGCACAATGAGAAATAGTCAGCTGTTTTAAGATTAAAGTGAAAATGAAATACAAGAGAGTATCTGAAAATTTTTGCTCAGTTTTACAGATATATGGCATTGTTCTTTAAGGTTTGAAGATTCAATAAAATTTACTGTATTTATATATACTGAAAGTGGTTCAGCACATCTTTACATGTCATATTATAGGAAGTCTTAGGAAGGAAAAGTTGCAGGGAATAGAAGTGCAACACTGCATTTGCCTTTTTATATATTAGCATGAATTTTCACGTAAATGACACAGAGGTCAGCAATAAAAAGTTTCTACTGTATTTTGTGGTCTTTCAGGATCAAAGTTGTACATTATTTAAAAAAAATTAAAAAAAGAGGGAGGAAGAAGAGGAAGAAGAAGAAGAAGAAGAAGAAGAAGAAGAAGAAGAAGAAGAAGAGGAAGAAGAAGAGGAGGAGAAGGAGGAGGAGGAGGAGGAGAAGCACAAAGAAAAACTTTAAATTACACTAACATCTACTGATATTTAGATGGATGCTGGTTTTGTTTGTCTTTGTTATATATACAGAAAATATGACAATCACATTGTCCATGCTTACTTACTAGGGCTTTGGGGGCACCATATGTCATGTCTGTCTGCTATATGCTGCAAGATATCTTCCTGTACTTTATTAAATAAAATGATAATGTCTGAACTATTGGCACACTTATTTCCTAGACTTATTTTCTTAGTTTGGATTACTTCTTGATTGATAACAGACATACTGCTCTTCTTCAAATTTGAGATTACTGTTATATTTTATTTGTAATTTTCGACAGTCAAGAGGCAATAAAGTTGAAAATTATCATTTCTCTAGAATAATTTCAGAAACATGTCCTATTGAGATTTTTCTTCCAAAAAACTCATGCATTTTTATTATTACTGTTTTTCCAATGTTCAGAAGCATTGATGGATGTTTTATGGAAACAATAGCATTAAAATAACCCAAATATATTTACTGCCTCTAGAAGCTTCCCACCAGAACACAGAAGTATAATATACAAGCAAAACATAAGGTAATATTAACAGTCATCTTGGCATCCTCATCTATGAAGATATATTTGTCTATTTTGTACCTCTTTTATTTTGATTCTTCTTTTAAAGTTTTTTTCCCAAGATCCTCATGATTTAGCTGGTACAACTGGTTTGTGTACATTAAACACAAGATAAACTGTAATAGATTTAAGGTAATTTCACTCTGTTCTCCTCATTTGCATTCACCAGTGAGGCACAAGAGTATCTATATTGACTTCGCAACCTTAATCAAAATTTAAACTTCTGTATTAAACCTTACTGTTAAGGCGGATTTAACTCATGTATGTGGTCAGTTATGGTAGTTCATCTCATTGGTTCAGTGTTCATCAGAGCACTGACCTCAAACTCTCTGTTTTTTAATATATATGTGAAATATCTCCAGTTTATTCTTTTGTTTCCTTCTGCACGTTTATGGTATGTTTTATTTCCTCTTCCACATCACTGAGTTCAACTGTAGATCTGACACTACCAAGATCACCAGGAAACCATGTCCCTTACTGCTGCATCTAGAAGCTAATAGGTCTCTAAAATGTTTTAGGAGAATCACTGAAAAGATCAATCAAGTTTCATTTTTTACATTTAAAAACATACAATTTTTGCCATTTTCCTATCTACATATAAAGCAATGTATACTTTTTCACCTTACTTGGAGTAGTATCCTGATCAATAGACTGAATGATAAGGTGTCAGAATAAATTATTGATTATTCTCAGTATCTCTACATGTACCTAAAAATGTACACTGTATTCTTCGGTCTATTTTAATACCATTTGTTTCACATAGCTTCAAACGCCTGAAGTTGGATGTCTGGTTTAATTCAGTTTTCTACTCTTTGTATCTGCTTAGATAGTGCTTGTTTCTTTCAGGAAGATAGAAGATGTTCTTGTTTCTTTCAGGAAGAGATTAAATCCTAAGAGGAGTTTAAGATATGTGGAAAGAATCCTGACAAGAACTATCATGGAAATGTATGATAATAAAATTTGCTTTGGATACAGAAAAGATTTCTTATATTGCTGTAATTGTGTTATGAAATGTCTTACAATTCCATAAAATCCCTCAGGTTTAATACCTAATCCTGAACAGTGTTTCTTTCACAAGACTCAGAGGAAATAATTTACATGACTTTGGTGCTAATGATGCAGCTAGATTCCCTGTCCCACATATGCATTTTGAATGTAATTAAAAAGTAGCACTGTCTGTAACAGCATTACTTTAAAAAAAAAACAAAACCACAAAAACACACTAAGAATTGGGATAAATTGTATTCTCAGTACATTCCAGGGATCATAGAAGACTGTCTGTCTCCAAATCCATTAACAGTGTTTATTTCCTATATCTTAATTAACATACAGTAGGAAAAAAATGTTTAGATAGACAGAAAAGTGAAATCAACAGAAGACAGACAAGTCATGCTGAGAGAAAGAAATATTGAACAGAACAAAACCAGCTAGAAATATACTATATTTCTCATACTACTTAGCAACACAATAGACAGAATCCCTACCTGGTACAAAATTCTCAGATATTTATTTTAATATTGTCAAAAAGATTTTTAAAGCCTGGATATAATTTGTTTTATGTAAACCTTACACTCCAAAATGGAGAAGAAGCAGCTTTCACTCAAAGTGTAAAAAATCCAAATATTTGACAGTAATGTCTACTTTTTTTTTTCCTGGCACTCTGAAACAGTCCTAAGTTCCTTCAGGGTTGCTGCAGTGATGATTAAGCCTGCAATGATGGTATCTCTGTATCACAAAACTAGAGTGGATTATATGATAAAGACTTTCTGCAGTTACGTAGCGTTCAATAAAACATGGGAGTCCCTGGAAGGTGCAGCTGCCTGGCAAAGGACCTGGCAAGGAAACCTCGATTCCCTACACCTCCTACCACTGCATTTCTGGAGAGGAGGAGGTAAACAGCTGTTGCTAGGTGCACAGTCTGGGAAAGTTGGAGCCCCCAGATAATTTGAATTGACCATAGATCAGACTCAACCGGGAGTCCCACTGAAGGCCACCTTTGAGAGATTCTCCTTGGAGCAGTAGGTCTGTAACCGGAAACTCTCCCCTTACGATTGGGACACCACACAAGGAAGCTTTCTGGAACTGAGGGCCCTAACCCTCCTTTCACTGAGTGAGTATTTCTTCTGTATATATCCTTACGTGATACGTCTTCACCCATTTGGGTGAGCAAATCTATCTTCTGTGTGCTCTCGGGAGAGTGCAATCACTTTGTGAGGGAATGACTACGCATATTTTGGGTCGTACTTCTAAAGGATTTTTCATGAAACTTAGGAATTCTTTAGTTGGTTGCATAGTAGTATTCCCACTTCACATCCAAATTGTTTTTTCTGTTGTTTGTCAGAGTGATAGGCAATTTTGGTTGGAATGAATCTTTATTTTGAGTGGCTGATTGCCTGTTTTATGAATGCCTCATCGACAGTGGCGGTAGCCAGATATTATTAAAATAAACGTCTTCATTTCCCTTGGGTAACAAGAGAACTTTGTCTACTTTTAGACAATGACAAGATTTTGTTCTTTCATTTACTGTAGATTTATGCAAATTTCATCAAGGATTATTGATGTTGGTTCCCTCTGAATTAAACTTTGCTGTATGCATTTTATTTAGCCATCAAATAAAAGTCTTGAGATTAGCACTCTGAACTCTTTACTCATGAATTTCAATATAATTTCTGCTCCCGTTTTAGGTTTTTACAAAATGTGGTTACAAGTAGAATAATTTCTTTGAGCGAGAACTAGATCAAAAATATTTCCAATCTACTGATAATTTATTGGGAAGAAACTTATTTTTTAATCAGTATCATCAGCACAAAAACAGATGTAGCATACTGTTATTCATGAGCCGCCCTGATAAAACTGAACATTAAAAAACCAAAACCAAAAGCAAAACCAAAACAAAAAAACCCCCAAAACTAGGGGCAAACAACCTCCTCCATAAAGAATTTAAGGACCTCGTGGGGAATTAACTTTAATTTGGAGGTTAATTTGGAATTATTTGTGCTTGATATGGCAAAAAAATATGAAACGTATAAAAATCAAACTCCTACTCCCTTTAAAAGATAGTAACTAATTTTTAAGAAGTCTATTTCTTGCAGTAAAATTATTTTCTTTTTTGTAGTCTTAGGAGGGAGCAGGACACCTTTTCCTGCTGTTCTGTAGTGGCTTAAAAAGTAGTCCTGCTGAAGAAAATTTATTTGGGGTGAAGTATCAGAAATTTTTACTGCACTTGAATGTGGTAATTTACAGCAATTAATAGTACATCACTGGAAAGGTTTCTGAAGAGTTAACTTTTGGGAGATTGTTACTTGATCACAACAGATCCCATGCAGATATTATTTCCTTATTACCCATTTCTACAGGATAAACACAATCATCATATGTAAAGCTGAAAAACTTCACTATGGGTGGTGTAACTAACGGCAGCTGAGATTCTTCACTTAGAAAATTAACATTAAAGGCTCTTGCTAATTTTCATCTTCCTTTTGGTTTCTTAATATATTCATAAATCTCAAGAGGCAACTTAAAAAACAAAGTTTTGTGGAAGTTTAGTTGAAGATTCTGCCATTTTTGTCATTGTTTTGACAACCCAAAATCATACATTTCTTTGAATGTTAATGATGAAGAATTTCACTTCTTAAAATGATCCCATGGGGAATGGAATTAAATTGGCTTTTTAAGACATCTATTTAGATATAGATTTTATAAAGATAGAAAAAGTAAAAAAAAGGGATTTCAAATTCCTTGTTTTATTAATACATGTCCTTAGCCCTTGTACTGTAGTAGGAGGAATTAATATAAAGTGTGGGGGTTTTTTAATAAAGTGAGAGGAAGATTTAAAACAGACTGCGGAAGAAAAAAAATAATGATCTCAGGTTTTGAGTAACTATCAAGGATTGGAAATTTTTAAATTATCTTGATATTTTCTTGTGGTTTTACAGACAAAATCAATTTTCTTTTAAAAGAAAAGAAAATAACATAGGGTACTGTAGCCAGGGTTAAAATGGTCAGAAATCAGCATTATCTGCACTGAAATTTCTGAGAAGTTATCAACTAACAGAGTTCCTGCTGCTGAAGTCTTCTAACAATTGCATATTTGTACAAAATACGTATGCAGAGATCCTTGGTCATATTAGAAATTAGTAGGAATTTAGTTATCTATTGAAGATATATCTCTCAGTTAGTTTCTTTAGGTGACCTTAATATTCAAAGAGAAATAATTTTTTCAGTAATTATCCTTGCAACCCCTTTTAGATGTATAAGTTAATATAAAACATATGAGGTGGTATCTATAGTAGCTGAAGTTGGTATAAGAAGTACAATTCTCTCTATTGACTGTAAAGGAAAGCTAAAGTGGCTAGCTCAGATGTCAACAGCTATCTATACTTTAGGTCCAATGTGGATTGTTCAGATGAATCCACATGTCATATCTTCCTGAGAACCCGTCTTCCCTCTGTCTTAGATCCTGCCCCTCACAACTGATTCCAATACCAGCTTCTTAAGGAACTAGGCACAGCATCACAAACTCTGAATTATCAGCTCTGAGCTTATGAGAAGATAAAAAACTTCCAATCAGACTAGTCAGTGAGAAAGTTATGCCAGACTCATAAAATAAACATACTGTGATCTTCATGGCAAGACCTAAAAATTCAGGCCTTTTTTAATTATAAAATGAGGAAATCTGGAGCTGTTCTGCTGTGTTTTTTTAGACACCAGATGTCCTGGAAAGGGAAAAAGAGCTTAGAAGTAAGAATGTTTAAAATAAAGTATGAACAGGAAAGAAGTATATACTCACACATGGCTCATTAAGTCACATAAGACTCATCATTCTGAGGTTTCGAAATATCATCTTAATTTTTACACAGTTAAGCCACGTTGCATTATCTTATTTTTTATTAGTGTAGATCTTTATTCAAAACATACAAAAGTAAACAAAAAAAATTGCTGTTGATTTCAGTGAGTTTAAGATCAGACTCTTAGCTGCATTTTTACATAAAAGTTTCTTATTCTTTTTATATTATAAACACTGATGAAACTTAAACTGAAATAACCAAAGTAATATATTTATAGGAATCTTTTGTTGTCTTGGAGCCCATAGGATGCTTTCTTTCCTGTTCTACTCTGTGGTTTGTATTCATACAGCCAACGTAAAAATAAGACTGTTTATTTTGGGGTCTCTAAAATAGAATGTTTTTATTCCTAGAGCAGTGATTTTATCGACCTGACAAAAGAAGACCCTCAGGACTTGCCTGGTCTGTCTCAGTCTGAGTTGATAGTTTTAATTGCTCTAGTAATTATCTGGGAGAAGGTGACTACTGTCTAATTTGTCCTGGCTTAGCTCTGTGATTGCCCTCTATGGTAAGACTGACAATCCTATGTAGTATCTTAAAAAAAACCACACCAAATTTTAACAATTTATAGTGTTCTGGGAAACTATTATGCTGTTATAACTAACAGCTCCATGGTGCAAATAGCCAAATATTTGATGGAAACAAAGGGAAAAAAAAAAAAAGCAGGTAAGCAGACTGTGTCAGGAAAATCTATAAAAACAGAACCCAGTGGACACAAGACTGATGTGAACTTCCACCATTAGCACCCCGTTCTTCATGGTATAGACATAATGAAGTTGATTACTGCTTTTTATCTCCCTCACTCCTATAAGTGGAAGGATTTAATCTGCAGGTGTTACGATTCAGAGGTACACCAGGAGTGAGCCTAATCCTCGTGGAGCCATGCTCTGCCCTCCCTGAGAAAGAAAAAGGAAAAAACACCAGAAAAAGACATCATCAAGGGCATGCTGTATGCTCCCCTTGTCAAGCTGGAGGCAGCAGTTTAAAATAAAGGAGAGAATAGAGGCCAATTAATAATTGAGGAAGCAGGAAAAGCCCTTCCTTGCCCACTTTGCCTTCCTAGTTGCCTCTATGCAATAGATATGAGCGTCTGGATGTGGAAAGCCATTTAACAGGTGATGAGAATGGTGGTCAATCTACACCAGAGGTGTCACCAATATCAAAAAGGTGTATCTCCTGTATCATGACCACCTCAATGAGGAAGGAAGATGAGTTAGAGTTGTAGATGATGACCTTCTGAGAGGAATGGAGTGTCCAATAGGCTGGACAGACCCTCCTCTTAGGGAAATCTGCTGTCTCCCTGGGGTCTAAGTTAAAGGAATTGCTAGAAAACTTCCTGCCCTGATACAGACTTTGGACTATTACCTATTACTGTTCTTCCATGTGGATAGGTGGTGATGAAGCTGCAATAGCTTAGGGGTGATAAAAAGAGACTTCAGGGCCTTCGGATGGTTGGTGAGCCAATCTGAAGCATGGATTATTTTTCCCTCTATCCTTCCAGTGGTGGGTAATGACACTGGAAGACACAGACGTACCCAGTCAAATAATAGCTGATTCTGTGTCTAGCTTCACTGCCATAATTTAGGGGTTTTTTTTATAACAGGATGGCCTACATGGCACCAGGCTTTCCAACATCAAATATGATTCACATTTCTCAAAAAGGAAAGAGGATCTTTACTCAGGAGCTTACAGAGCTTATTGACAGGGCTTTAAACTAGACTTGAAGGAGTAAAGTGAACATCAAGTTGAACATCAAGTTTGCTCGTGACAAGCTTTGTGATGACACACCAAGGTCAGAGGGATGGGGTGCTAGCAAGGGCCTTCCCTGAATTTGCTGAGGCATGCTGGCTACACCACAGCAAACCTGAAGTCTCACAGAGGTGAGCCAGGGTCTCCCAAGGTAATAGGAGCCAACAGATAAACTCTGCAAATATCTGAACTTAATTAGGATACTTTCTTCTAAAAAGGTAACGTGGCTGACAGCACAGATGGAGTGCCTCTACACCAATGGATGCAGCATGGGCAACAAATGCGAAGAGCTAGAAGCCACTGCACTGCTAGGAAGATATGGCCTGGTTGCCACTACTTAAACTTGGTGGGTTGAATCCCATGATTGGAGTGCAGCTAATGATGGCTACAAGCTGTTCAAAAAGGACAGAGGAGGAAGGAGGGGCAGAGACATAGCCCTCTAAATCAAGAAATGGAAAGAGTATGAAGAGCTGTCTCCAGAGGATACCTTTGAGCACGTCGAATGCCTATGGTCAAGAATTAGAGATCAAAGTAACAAAGTGACCTTTGTGGCTGTTGTCTACTACAATCTCCTTAGGTCAGCTGGACTTGGTATTCATTTCCATTAATCAGCTTACTTGAGGAAAGATATGTTGTTATTCCTTTTGTCTACCATATATACATTTGTTATTAAACATTGTTTATTTCATATTAAAAATGCTGCTTTTTTTCCTTTGTTAAGGAACCTGTTCTTTGTTTCAGAATCTACTACTGCATAAACACTGTGGAAAAGCACAAAAGCTACATTTAGGCTAGTAAATTAAATATGTCTAGGATTGTTGTTTGGTGTTGAGGCCAGCTGGCATACAGCAGCTTGCAATCTTATTATTAAACTCTCTTACTCTTCAAACACTGAGGCCATATCCTAATTAAGCATCCTCCTTCTGTGATCTATACCAGAAAATTCTTGGGAATAACTTGTCTCAACAAAACTGTGCCAGGGATGTTTCATATAATTGAACTTCATAGAAAATTGATTTCTAGTGACTGGGAAGTGGTAATATAGATTTAGCTTAAACATTTGCTCTACTTACATACATGCATATTTCCATCATTTCATACTTAAGTATTGTCTCATCATAACAAATGAATGCCTCTCAATCATTTATGTAATTAGCTGTTTTGCATAGTAGAGAAATATGTTTATACTCAGTATGTTTCAATGATGAAGAACTAAGGGACAGAGGGTAAGGCAAAGTTCCATTTATATTCTTAGACTATTCTTACCTCCCTGTTTGAACTTGATCCAGCAAACAGCTCTGATTTATGCTTGATTTTAATTATATTAGGTATGTTAAGTAAGTAATTTTTCACGTGTTCTATCCTGAAAAGCCTTAAGCAGATATATTAGACCTTTTTTTTTTTTTGAGAATAGAGGTAAGAAAAACAACAAACTTCTTCAAATATATGGAATCTGACACTTCCTCCCATCAACTCGACTCCACCACTTTTAGAAATGTGAAGAATTTTACCATTTTTAATACAGTTAGAGGTCAACAAATAGGTCAAGATATGGTCAAGTTGCTTCTAGATTAAAGTGTATTTACAGAAGAACCAAGGTGGAAAAATAAAAAAATCTACTTCTTAGAGGATGGTTTAGGGTTTTTTTTTTAAAGAAAGAACTTGACACAAATTATTTGTCAAAATCATCTGTGAAATAGAAATACTGAGGGAATTTCATGTCAGAATTATTTAGATTTCCACATTCAAGGTGAAGGTACTGCGTAAAGTCCACTCAAAAAATTGTTTTAATACCAGATATGGTAGAAATGTGGTAAGAATTAAAAAATTAAAATCAGCTGTACATGTAAAAGTCTAATTATCACAGAATTAATATAACTTTCAAACTAAAATTAAGTATGCAGTTATTAGATTCCAAATTACAAGGGGCTATATGCCTACACTCAGGTCATATGCAGTATGGCTTTTCTAGCTGCAATTTTATTTTATTTTTTTTTAATGAAATGTTGTAGCTTCCAGCAGCATAGTAGAAATATACAGATTCATTGGTTCATACCCATATGGATATTCAGATGAAGTTCAAATATGTCAAGCGCTCCTGTACGTAATTGACTTAAATAAGGAATGTTGACAATAATAAAGTTATTTTCCAAGTGGAAACAGGATCATAGTCATTCTTAAAACTAAGAACAATTAATTGAATCAAGTCTGAAAAGGGAACAGCAAATTTGTTGACTCATCAGTACCTCTTACTGAAGTATTGAGAGCTTTTTTTGTCTTTTTAAATACTTTATTCAAATGCTAATTAGGATTGTCTCTGCTCTGCTTGCTGGAGTTTATATCTTGAG
The DNA here is from genome assembly GCF_017976375.1 of Cuculus canorus. Classification (NCBI taxonomy): domain Eukaryota; kingdom Metazoa; phylum Chordata; class Aves; order Cuculiformes; family Cuculidae; genus Cuculus; species Cuculus canorus. Next base: position 38,256,252 of record NC_071401.1, read on the forward strand.
GATTATATTCAGCCTAGTTCAGGTAAGAAAATTAGTAGCTTTGAAATCTTTAAATCTCAATAGTCTTTAAGCTGATTTATCACGGTCCCCACCTCGAGTATTGTATGCAATTTTGGGCACCAAAAAAGGATAAAAAAACTACTGGAAAGTGTCCAGATGAGGGCCACAAAGCTCGTGAAGGGTCTAGAGAGGAAATTGTACGAGGAGCGACTGAAGTCACTTGATCTGTTCTGCCTGGAGGAGACTGAGGGTGGACCTCATAGCTGTTCACTGCTTTCTCACAAGGGAAGGAAGAGGAGCAGGCTCTGATCTTTTCTCTCTGGTGACCAATGATAGAACCTGAGGGAATGGCAGGAAGATGTGCCAATGGAGGTTTAGGTTGGATATTAGGAATTAGGATATTATTGACTCAATGGGTGTTAAAAACACTGGGATAGTGGTGTAAATTTTGGGGCTGTCCTATGCAGGAATAGGAGTTGGACTTGGTGATCCTTGTTGGTACCTTCCAACTCATGTCATTCTGTGATTCTGTAATCCTATGATTCTTTTTTTATGAGGATGGACAGGCAACATGTTTTCTGTCTTGCTTACATTTCTCTGCTTAAACAGAGTAACTTTCTTCCTCTGAGAGTTAAAACTTTAAAGAATGTTTTCTATCCATTTTGTCTTGCATCTGGCCATATTGTAGACTTGATTTCAGAGTCCCCTCATTACATGTGTCCCCTCTCTCATAAAACAATTTATAATTCATAGGAGAAATACTCCCAATAACATATTGCTTACGCCAATGAGGAGTCATTTTGACTGTCCCTGTTTTGCTCTCTGCAATTAAGCACTGGCAAAAAAAAAAGCAGAACAATTTTCTAAAGGAAAACAAAATCACACTTAATCCACATTGTTTTATTTCCTCTCTTTAACAGAGACAAATTACTCATGAAGTTCTAAATTCAAGTCTGGTTCGACGAGAATTTAGTTTCTTATTAATTAGCATTTTCCTAGTCACTAGTCTATTTATCCAGGTCTCATATTGGTTTGTTTTTCTTTTGGAGAAGTTGGAGGCAAGTTCAGTTTCTGAGTTTGTCCTTTGGCTGCGTTTACAGTTTTGACAGATGCTTTGCATGATTGTATCCTCATCCCTGGGTATGAGTGAGCTCACATCTGAGTCTGGATCCAGGTTCTTGTTCCTACTCAGGTGCCCTGAATCTTTGTGAAGGAACAAAGAAATTCTGGCACATAAGAAGTCATTACTCCAGTAAATTTCTTTCTTAATGTCTGACGACCAACACTGCAGGGAAAATGTTGCATATACTTGGGGCACAATTAAGATGTATACTCAAACAAAAGGATGACTGAGCACAAAGCAGAGCAAATGTATCCTGCAGTGTGGCACAGGTGGTCAGTGCTTAAATATCAGAACTGGCACTTACCTTTGCAATAATAAAACCTAGGAAAATTATGTAAAGGAGGCAGTTGCCTTGAAAGATCCTTTTGTTTGGTTGATTTTATTGTGATGGTTTCTGAGTGGAATCTAGAAAAGTTGATTTAGATTCCCACCTCTGTAAAAAGTTAAAAAGGGTATTTATGATTTTTTTGTCTGTATGAAGAGCGCAACCAGTGTTACTATGAATAGCAGAATCCTTGAAGGTACATTTATCATGAGCAGCTACTTAAAATAAAACATGAAAAAATGCTGAAAAAAGAATATTTTTCCTAGCTATGTACCATTGTTTTTGAAAAGGACTGACAAATTATTTATCTTTGGAAATCACTGGCAGAAAAGAATCATTAATTATACTATTTCTGATTTTTTATACGATAACCAGCCAATTAGAACAACTGTTTGGGAAATGGATTACATTGATTCAATTCTTGCCTTATTTTGAGTTGACATGATCAAATTCATCTTTCATAGGAGTTTGTTTTAATAACTGAGTTATTTCTTGATAATGTTTTCCCTTCTTCTCTTTGTCACTGCATTATATTGCAAAAAAAACCACAAGACTCATTGAGCCATGGGAGAAGGAGAGAGAAGGAAGGAAGGAAGGAAGGACATAAAGGTTCTGGTATTTTAGTCTGATGACAGTGGCATTCCCCTGAAAAAGTTCCTATGGGTTTTGGTGAGTAATAATAACTAGCCTCTTTCTTGTTTTAAGAGGAAGAGGAGCACAGTCATTTACTCTTAGTTTATCAGCTGAATCAGAGGTTTTCTCTGACTGATCCGAGAGAAACTGTTCTCTGCTCTTGAATTTACTCTTTCAAACCATTATAACTGCCTAAAGGTTTGTTGTGTTATACTCCACAACACACTTTCTTGGTTCCCAGTATACCCTGGAGTATCTTGATTAAGAGCTGTCTAGATGGCAAAACAGCACAGGAATTTACAACGGCATTAACTGGAGCAGAATGGAGCAGTTGTTCTGAAGCCCTCAGGGATTATCTCTAAAAGATAAGAAAGAGCAGCTGGATATAGCCTTAAAAGGGTCAGATTGCAGTAAGTTATTTTGTTACAGAAAGGGAAGAAATTTGGTCTAGCTACATTAACAGCAGAGTGAGGTAAAGAAAATCAATTTTAACTGAAATCAACGGTTAAGGTAAAAAGAGTTTAAAATGGAGGCTCTTGCTCTGTTTTGCAAAGCAGGAGTAGACAGAATAAAGGAAAAAAAATGTTGTCATCTACTCATGAGTAAGTAAAATTCTATAGCAAAGCATGTACCTGTATGCATCTAGATATAAATGAATATGTTTTCACTAAAACCAATGTGTACTACTAAAGTTGTCCCATGATAGTATATATTAACACACAATTAGATCTGCTGAACTCCACCTGTATTATTATACGATAACGTTACAAAATAGTTTTAAGGAGCAGACGTGTTATTGTTACTTTCTTCATGATATAGAAAAAAATGGCAATATAATCTAATGTATTTTTCAAAAGAAATATATGGTAGGAGAGAAAGGTGTGTTCACCAGCTTAAGTGTTGTAGGGAAGGAATGTTGAGGTAAGAGTATGTACCAGAGCTTTCAAATCATAAGTAGACCTTGGGGCTGTTGCTAAAAGGATGCGGTATTTAAAATCAGGATGAAAAGCAGAGAAAGGTCAAACAACTGGCAAGCTTCTTGAGGAAATTGGATAATTTATCCAAATGCAGAATCTTTTAAGAGCAAGAAACAACCAGTGAAAGCTATTCTTATGCTCTTTTCCTTGCAGGCTAAAGTATTTTCATACCAGTGATCAGGTAATCAAGTTTAGAGGCGGCAAATTGACGATGCCCTTTCTACTGTGGGTTCTCTTCCCTATAGGTCTAATCCTTCCTTATGTGAGAGAACAGAGTTTGTCTTTGACTGCTATTGAACCCAGAGTGCACAGTAAGAAGTGTTAGGTCATTACAACTAGCTTCCAGAAAAGGTTAGAATGCTTCCGATAAAAGAGACATCAACCTTTTGAGGAAATAACTAACAGTTCTTTACAAGAAATCATATTGCTGGTCATCTAAATGCTGCTCAGCTTTTCCCCTTCTTCTCCTTTCATTAGCAAACTTAACAGCTGGGGCCTCATACAGGGCACATAACTGACAGATAAAGGACTCAGATGCCAAGGTCTAGAATAAATTTTTTAGCAGCAACATCTGTGTCTGTCGCAAAGCCCTTGGCTGATTTCTTGGCTGGCTGCTTGGCTGTCTCTGCTCTGTCTGTGGCTCCATTGCTGGCTATGCTAATGGCCATGTAATGGCCCCTGGTGCCCTCTTGGGGAATTAAACTGCTGGTAAACTTACTGGCTTGCTTTGTCCCTGGGATCTTTTCTTAGCTTCGAGTGACCTGCAGCTGGAGAGGTTTGCTCCTTATTGAGAGGAAGGCCCCTGAACAAATGATCACAAGTTCAGTGTATGCAGGGCCAACTAAAGCAGCCAAAGGAATATTTTGCAGACTGCTGTAAAGTCACATTCTTTTTAGATATAACATCTCCTCAAGCCACTGGAAATACTAAAGATATCAGAAAGTGAAAAATTCTAGAGAGCACAGACTGTGGAGTCATCATTCACTTTATTGTCTTATGAATTTCAGAAGAAAGGGATCATTATCTCACACAACAGATACTTAAGTTTGTGCCACAGGGAACTGTTTCCTAAGTGGGTGGTCGGTTCATAAGAAGACAGGGCAGGTAACACTTTATTAGCAAAAGAACAAGCTTATACTTTTGTTTTTAATACAAGAACCCCTTAAAATAAATCCTAAACACCAGAAGATGTTTGCTTGTATTTAAACTTCAGTGTCCTGTGAATAATATTTCATTCTCTGCTTGTAGTAACTCAGACTCTCTGGCTTTGCTGAGGGCTTGTAATGACTATTCAACTGAAGTTTAGCCAAAATACTGATATTCAGTTTCTGCAGACTTACTTTTTAAATGCATTCTAGAAGATGAATAGTGAAGACAGGGTGATGATCTTTGCCAAGTGAAACTCTGCTCCCTTTACACATAGAAATAGAGTAACCCCTCAGGGCGTGATTGTTCAATTCCCTCGAGTTTCCGTATGCATTTTTGTGATATAAAATGCCTGAAAATATAGCAAAAATTGCCAGCAGGGAATATTGTGGCATATGGAGCAGGTCAATGTAGTGGCTGAGAAAAGGGTGTGTAAGTTAAAGCCCCTAGTTATTGGAAAAAGAATGAAATAACAGTGTTTACACAGCTCTAATTTTCCCCAGGACTGAACAAGTCATGGAGTGCAGTTTCTTCCACAAAGAAGAAATAATAATAAAACAGAGGATTAGACTCAGTAACTTCATTGAGATGCTTCAAACTAGGAGGGCGGGAAAAGGAGGAAATAGATGAGCAGGGGATGAACATGAAACAATAAATCAAATTTGAACATCTCATTCTAATATCTAATTCCTAATGTCATATGTCTAATATACCTAGTGCCAGACACATAGCTGACACTGGTTCAAGACTGATGCATCTGACTCTTAGGCATCCTCTCACCTAGGTCAGATACCTGAGGTCTCTGCTGACAATGGCTACTACCCTCATAACTGCAGATGATACACTACTGCCATAACTGTAGAAAACCCGTAAGAGTTCAGATGGACAATATGCACTCTATTTTCTGAATATTCGTTGATAACTTTCTGCTGATATTACTACTACTAATATATTATAGAAATAGGATAAATCACATTATTCATTAATTGGCTTCTAATTTATCTTCTTTAAATAGAATCCCAGTGATTTCATGCATAAAGAGCTGCTGTATGGACTGGTAAGAATATTCTAACTATCCATTCAGGAAAGACTTTTCTTAACATTTGAACTGATCAGAAGACTTTCTTTTTCTTTGTCTTAAAACAACTGAAGTTTCATTCAAAAGGACAAATAGGAGGAATATCTCCTAGGATGGATAAAAATAGATCATACCAAGTGCTAGAAAATATACTTTGAGCAACTATCATACTTGATGAATTAGATTTTAGGTTTTAGATTTTAGATTTATAGGTTTAGATTAGATATATTACTAAACTCTCCACAGTCTTCTTAATTTGCGTGAGTCTGTTGTTTAACATTTTATTTGTACTACTTCCATTTAGAAAATAGATGATTTCTTTTATAATAGCTGATGTAACTATTTTTCTTAAAAGAGCACGTTACTGTACTATAGCAAGGTCCTGATAGCAACACCATGACCTTGGTGATGAATATCTGTAAAGCCAATTAACAAGTAAACAAATCTAAGAAACTAACAATGAGAATGAAAATGTTTCTTTTAAACATAAAAGAGAGAAAATAATATTTTAGAAATTGTAATTTTTTTAATAACAATCTTTATTTCTTTTACTATCCTATAGTAATATGTTTTATTGGAATTTAAGAGGTAATACACATAGATTCATAGAATCACAGAGTCACACAATTGTTTAGGTTGGAAAAGACCTTCAAGTCCAACTGTATACCTAATACTGTCAAGTCCATCACTAAACCACACCCCTAACCACCACATCTACAAGTCTTTTAAATACCTCCAATGGTGGTGACTCCACCACTTCCCTGGGCAGGCTGTTACAATGCTTGACACAATGCACCCAGGTCGTTTTCTGCTGGGCACCTTTCCAGCCACACTTTCCCAAGCCTGTAACATTGCATAGGTTTTTTTTTCCCCCAAGTGCATGACCCAAACACTTAGCCTTGTTAAAAGTCATTGGGTTGATCTCACATTTATTCAGCCTGCCCAGATCCCTCTGTAGAGCCTTTATACCATCAGGTAGATAAACTCAGATTTTCTTTCTGCTTTTAAGAGTACCTACATCCTTGAATATAACACTTTTTTAAAAAAAATTACTTTCCAGAGTTAAGCAATTAGAAATGTTTCATCACAATTAATAGCTTTAGTCCCTCATATGCATTATGACACAGCCTATATAATACAAACACATACTTTTGTTTCCTCCCACAGGCCCCCTTATTCAGTATCCAAGATGTATGGAGTTAGATTACTAAACAGTTTTTGCAGTATCTATTAGATCTTTTTCTTTTCTCCACACTAATCAAGTGTTGCTTTAAAGACAGGATTATTTATCTTCTTGTGAGCTTTTCCTCTGGGGAATGTGAGTGTATCAAAAACATTAATTTTTTTTTTTTTTTTGCAGCATCCCTGAGAGATGGAGTGGTATTTCTTACAGGTGATGAACAGAGATATAGAGAAAATAAATAAAAAATCTTCCATTTATTTTATTTTTCTATGTGAAATGCCTTTGAACTATTTGGGTTTAAGGTCTATGCTCATCTTTTCTGCATATCATGCCCCTGAGCTCTCAAGTCCAGCAACAAGAAACTAAGGAAGGCCATCTGTGACCTTCAGTGAAGAATGGCAGCAACACACTGGACTGTGTTAGCAAGAGTAACCATTAGATCCAAGGAGGTCCAGAGAGACCTTTACCTTACATGCAGCACTTGTGAAGCCACATTTGAAGTTCTGGATGCATGTTTGGACTCTCTAGTACAAGACATATATTGATACATCAGAGTGTCCCAGCAGAGGGCACTGAGACACTCAGGACACTGGAGGACATGGCATACAAGTATAATCTGGGTTTAATAAGCCCTAGAAAATAAATACAAGAGGAGATCTCACTGCTGTTTTCATCTATCTGTAGAGAAGGTTATAGAGGAGATGAAGCCAAGCCACTCATTTTCAGAACACATCAGAAGAGTTGGGGAACCCAAGCTAAAAATGGAGAATCCTAGTAACATGATGTAGTTGTCTTTTTTTCACTTACATTCTGTGAGAAATTCATCATCCTTAACTAAGAATTACCTTCCTATTGTTCCTTATTTCCACAAGTAAACTTCAAAACCTTTGTGGACTGTGCAGATGATAGAATTAATTGTCATGTCTAGGTCAAACTCCTTTTTTATAGTGAGAACGGCAGAGTCTTATTTAATATCAATAAATACCGATTTTAATGTCAAATGCTGTTGTCATTTAGACTTACAGGTAGTAATATTAACTTGAGTAATATTAACTCAAGTATTTCCTAATGCACTCATAGTTGACTTTAAACATTTTACATAGATATAGATATTGGTATATAGATTTGGATGATATGGTCTTTTTGTTTATTTCCTGACAATAAAGAAAAAAATAACTAAAATATTAGTAAACAACACAACAGAAGATCACTGGACTAAGCAGTTCTGATAAAATATATTGTACTGAATTTTAATTGTTCTTTGGAAGCCAAGTGTTACCTTTCTTTTAGTACCCAACTCTTGCTATCCAGCTCATACTATTCAGGATATAGTCAGCCTATAGCTATTCCAGCTGCACTTCTTTCAAGAAAAGCAATTGTTGCTCCCAGCACACATTCTACCTTAGTTATGCGTCACTGTCCCTGTCAGACCTGCCCATTGAGCCTCTTCTTTAAGCTGTTTTAGAGCTTTTTCAGGAAAGAAAACACAAACCAGAAAAAAAAAAAAAACAAAAACAAACACCTTCGTAGAAACTCCCCAAACAAACCAAACAACAAAAGCAAAAAAAAAACCATACAAACAAAAAAAAACAAACCCAAACCAATGTAAGTTAATTCAAGCCATTTCAACATCAGATATTTGCCAACTCAAGTGAAACTGTTTAGGAGCATTACATAGTTAAAAAATAGAATAAATGAGTGTTCCTGGAGACTGGAGAAGAACAAGTTCCTTCCACTCACACACCTGCAGTTGGACCATTTTTGTCTTCTTTGACATTCTACCTTCATGTTTTATCTACAACTTGCAGTGAGGTTTTACTATCCTTTGAGCTGTGTGTAAGATATTCAGAAAATGTTTACTCTGTAAATACATTAACAATAAAAGGAGGACCAAGGAGAATATTCAGTCCTTATTGGATGCAAAGCAAAAAACTGTGACAAAGAATGAGGACAAGACTGAGGTACTTAGTGCTTTCTTTGCCTCAGACTTTAGTAGTAAGGACAGTTGTTCCCTGTGTGTACATACCGAGGAGCTAGAGGAGCAGAACAAAGCTCCCACACTCCAAGAGGAGGTGGTTAGAGACTTATTTGCCTAATTAGACACTGACAAGTCTATGGGGCTGGATGGGATTCATGCGAGAGTTTTGAGGGAGCTGGTGGACTTGCTTGACAAACCACTTTCCCTGGCTGTCTGGGGAAGTTCCACTGGACTGGAGGCTGGCTCATGTTGTGCCTATCTACAAGAAGGGTCGGAAGGAGGACCGAGCAAACTGCAGGCCTGTCAGTCTGACCTCAGTGCCGGGGAAAGTTATGGAACAGGTGATCCTGAGTGCTATCATAAAGCACATGCAAGAGAACTGGCCCAGTCAACACGGCTTCACGAAAGACAAGTCTTGTGAAACTAACTTCATGGCCTTCTATGGCAAAGTGACCTGCCTACTGGATGAGGGAAAGGCTGTGGATGTAGTCTTCTTGGACTTCAGTAAAGCCTTTGACACATTTTCTCATAGCATTCTGTCTGCATCTGGCCTGGACAGGCACACACTCTTCTGGGTAAAAACCTGGTTGGATGGCCAGGCCCAAAGAGTCGTGGTAAATGGAGTTAACTCCAACTGGAGGCCGGTTACAAGTGGTGTCCCCCAGGGCTCAGTGCTGCGTCCAGCCCTGTTCAGTGTCTTTATCAATGACCTGGATGAGGAGATTGAATGCACCCTAAGTAACGTTAACTAAGCTGGGTGGAAGTGTCGATCTGCTGGAGTGTAGGGAGGCTCTTCAAAAAAATCTGAACAGGCTGGACTGCTGGGCTGAGACCAGTGGGATGAGGTTTAACAAGGCCAAATTCCAAGTCCTGCACTTGGGGCACAACAGACCTATGCAGTGCTACAGACTAGGGGAAGAGTGGCTGGAAAGCTGCACAGAAGAGAAGGACCTGGGGGTAATGGTTGACAGCCGACTGAACATGAGCCAGCAGTGTGCCCGGGTGGCTGAAAAGGCCAGTGGCATCTTGGCTTGTATCAGAAACGGTGTGACCATCAGGTCCAGGGAGGTTATTCTCCCTCTGTACTTGGCACTGGTGAGACTGCACCTCATATATTGTGTTCAGTTCTGGGCTCCTCACTACAAGAAGGATGTTATGGTTCTGGAATGTGTCCACAGAAGAGCAAAGAAGCTGGTGAAAGGGCTGGAGATCAAGTCTTAAGAGGAGTGACTGAGAGAACTGAAGTTGTTTGGCCTTGAGAAGAGGAGGCTGAGGGGAGACCTCATTGCTTTCTACAACTACCTGAAAGGAGGTTGTAGAGAGGAGGGTGCTGGCCTCTTCTCCTAAGTGACAGGGGACAGGACAAGGGGGAATGGCCTCGAGCTGTGCCAGGGGAGGTTCAGGCTGGACATCAGAAAAAAATTTTCACAGAAAGGGTCATTGGGCGCTGGAACAGGATGCCCAGGGAAGTGTTGGTGTCACTATCCCTGGAGGCATTTAAAAGACACGTGGAAGAGATACTTGGGGGCATGGTTTAGTGGTTGATAGGAATGGTTGGACTCAATGATCCAGGAGGTCTTTTTCAACCTAGTGATTCTATGATTCTGTGAAAAGATCATGAAGGTATATCAAAAAGTAAGACCAGAAAAATCTTGCAGTGAAAAACTTTATTGACTAGGAACAAAAGAACAGTTTGTAAGAACAAAACACCCATTTCCTCAGTGGCTAGATAATCATTAGACCTCAAATTCCTGTAGTAAAAATTAGTCTTTTATCATGGAAAAAATATACTAATAAAACATTGTGTGTAATTAGCTTGGCCTCATAAGAATTATTTGTAATTGCTGCCTTCAAACCTATTTATTTTTAGCATTACACAGGGTGAAATTCATGGCATTGTATTAGAAAGAGAAAACATGATTTATGAAGCACATGGGAAAATCCCTGTCTTAACTTTCACATATCCATCCTCCTGACTTTTACTGAAGTGTCATTTTAAAAGAACAGTCTCAAGTAGTGTAAGTGTGTAAATTTTCTTCCCTGTAAGATTAGTTCAAACAGATTGCTTATAACTTAATCCTCATCTATTTTTGTTCCATAGCCGGATGGTTAATATGGCTAGTATGTTGTTTGAAGAAAACAGATTGTATAGGGTGTAGGAATCATTTGGATGGTATCACTGATTTCTGATGCCAAGGCCTGAAAAATATTATTCCAAAGGCAGCATCTGGCTTCTTGGAACATCTAGTCTGTAGCTTCTCAGTGCCTCTAGGTCTGTTGTATGGTTAGTCACATTTGAATGCTAATTTTAGTTCTCAACTTCTCAGAATAAGAGTTTTAACATTTTGTAGAATTTATGTGTAAGCATATATATAGTGAGGAACTTGTACTACTTCTGCAAAGTATTGTTAGTTCTCTGCATCAATGTGTCTGTTGATAGCCTTCTTTCATACTTACGTGAATACTTGTAGACACGACAAATATGTACTTAAATAATTATAAGAGGAACTACTATTTTTCCCCACATGTTCAAAGCATTATCATCTATGTTACTGTGAAGTCATCAGGGACTGGCTTTGGGGTTTTGTGTTTTGCCATTGTGTTGTCACAGAGGCACTGATCCCCCTCCTTTGTTTCTGATTTCTTTACAGCAAGTCTGTCCTTATTCTGAAGAACTTACACCTTTCTTGCCTGCATTAGATTTCACACTGTTCTTTATTCACCATGACTCTAGCACTTACTTCGTCTTCTTTACTTAAATTCCATTCTAGTCCAAAGCTTGACCAAAGGATCTATAGCGTCTAAGAAAATGAAGTCTACATAGAAGTGATTCTTTAAATAAGATATCAAATCTACTCCATCAAATCCTTAATGATTTCTCTTTTCTTTGGAATTCAAAGCACCATGTATTAGGATGGTGGTAACTAGGACATCTGGTACAACTAAGACTGGTGGTAAAAGTTTTATTCTCTGATTTTCAGAAGCATGAAACAGTAGGTTTATGTGAATTTACACAGAAATTGAAGATTTAGTTGTCTCAATTGATTTAATTTTTCTTAATGGTTACTTCAGTATCTATACATTTAAGATTCTTATTCTTTCATACTGACAGCAGAAAAGCACTTCAGCTTGTGAGTCAATATGTGTTGTTTTACCCCTTGCTTTAAAGGACTTGAGAAGGTATGGGATTTCCTAATAATGGGATGTATCACATTCAGTTTCCAAATTTTAAAATTCCTGTAGGGCATTTAAAATTAACTCCAAAATCCAGTTCTTGACAGAGAACTGAAGTTTTCATAGTTCTGTCACTTTCCAGGAAATATGGACTTGAATGGTTTTGAATGGTATTACGGTAATGTATTTCAGAGCACTGACTTTAAGGGAATTAACTTTTGTCACCTTATAATTGGCAGAACTGGGACAGTTAGCTAAAGCCCAAGCAGACGCTGCTCATTTAATCAACAAGGGCCCTGTCACTGATATAATGTTTTATAGATTGCATATGACAGTTTTACATCTGCTAAACATCTTTTCACACCAGACATTTTTTCACTTTTGTTTTAGAACTAGTAGAAAACTATTCTCAACTAAAATTATCTCCTTTATGATACCATAAACAAATGCATATCTTAATTGGCACACGTGAGTTGGAAAAACTTTTTTTGGTGCAATGCCTGAGTAAAATAAAGAATAAAATACTCAGACACACTTACAATATTGAAACATTGATGCAGATAATTCCATTTTTCATATTTTGAAAAATTTTATTTTACCCTAGAGCTTTTCCTGATGAATTAAGGTAGTTCAGTTATTTTTATTTAGTTAGTTAGTGAGTCATTAATTTTACCTGCACCAGAAAATGGTCTTAAAATAAATATGATAGACCTCTGAATGCATTCAGGTTGAAGATACATTAAGTCGCCTGGTCAAAATTGGTTTAAATAACATGTTTACTGTTATGGAATTTAGAACTGATGTCAAATCAGCTCCAGTAAATGATGAACAACTTGCAGCCAGTCTTCAGGGAACTCTCTGAACAGTGAAATGTAATGATGATGAGATTTAATTTATTTGTCATGAAAATTACAGTCAACTCCAACTAGGGCAGAAGTGTTTTGTCTGCAAAGTTAAGCAAAAACCAGTTCCATCGAAACCCACAAATTTTCTTATTCCTTCAACTGTGTTCTGAATGGCTATAATTCCCTCATTCAGGGTCACAGAACTGATTAAAGATAGATACTTATTGTTTAATGTATTAGATCATTTATTAAGGTTCTGTATCTCCCTTTTTAACTAACAAGCAAATCAGGACCAAGAAAATTAACTGAAGTACTCACAGACAGAAAACTCCTGAGGGGTCACAAATTATGAGTATTTAAGTGGAAACTTAGTTACCCTCCTACAGTGTGTACACTGCTGAATTAATCCTAATGAAATTTGGTCCTTGCAGATGGCAGGTATCTCCTCAGATTATGTTATATTTCACACAGAAATGTAGATGTTGGAAGTACCGATTCAGGAAGCCAGCAATATACACATACTTAACTCAAAGGTAGCAACAGATAAAATGTTGGATTTCTGATTATTTTTCTTGTTATTGGGTGCTTCAATCTACCTGTCTCATTTTAAGTAACAAAATTAAGCATTCTGAGTCTTAATTTATTTTTTTTTACATTCTATTTCATACTAGAAGAATACATATTTTAATGAACAAAATACAGAAACTCTTAAAGCAGAAACTGAGCACAGCCAGCATTAAATCATCTAACAGTAAAACCGTGATGACTCTTTCTCAGGTAAAGGTTTATGTCTTTGATCTCATCAGCATCTGAATCTTGTCCCATATGTTAGGTTATTGTTCCGGCTGCCAGATTATTGACTGATCTTTAACAGAAAGGGATTGAAAAGATCCCACTGTTTTAATCTAACCTCATGGTCAGCTGCAGTCTTCAGCGAAGTCATCCATTTCTTGCCCAGGATATTAAGATCTTCCGTCCTTGTCCTTGCCAGGATAAGGCACCCTTCCTCAGCCATTGCATTTAAGTTCAATACAAGGACCCCTGCAGAATACATAACAGTTTTGTAGTACATTTTGATTGTACAAGTTTCAGAATCAATTAGAGTGCAAAATTTATTGCAGATTATACATTCCTAATTAAACAATGCACAGTACTTGAAACTTGAGTTAAGGCTGATCAGAATGACACAGAAAGCCCTTCCTCCACAGTACAGAAATAATCACTAATCTTTGGTTTGTCGTATAAGACCAGGGACCTAACACCAGGAAAAAAGGTCTTAAAAACAGATAGGTTACTCTTTGTCTGGCTAATTTCTTCAGTGTTCAAATTCTTTTATTTTCATCTACATATCAGTTGCTGTTAATTCTTCCTTACCTGGTTTCTGGAGATCAAAATGACAAACTAAGATTTCTTTGAGGTAGTACAAGTAACTCAAGAATAAAGCCTTATGTTACCCACTTATTTTCTGAAATTTGAACCATGATGTCATCATGAAAACAGAGCCAGCTTCTATGTCAGTTTAAAACAATGTGAGTGTTTGTGTTGGTCATATGGAATTTTGACTTAAACGAGTGAATAACAAAGCAGCTTTACCTTTTGTCTTTTCTTTTGAGTAATATAGAATACTTTTTTCAAAATGGCCATGTTTTCCATAGGAAAATACTTATTTCCATCTCTATACCAGTAGTCTATGAGGAAATAAATAACAGAAAGATGCCTATGTTATATATTATTAGGAGGTGGTTAAAGTGAAAACTGACAGAACAAATATTTTGTGGATTGAAATAAAAAGAAAAGGTTTTCTCTATCACATCTTACAGGCACTGCATAAATCACAATTAACTTCTTTTGGATAACTGTTTCTAGATTTTTATAAACTTATGGCAGATGTGTTCATGAAAAATTATGCCTGTCTCAGAAAATTTGGAAAGAGTCCTAGGCTGCCCAATTATGCAAGACTTATAGCTCATGTAAGGGACACCTACTGTTTTACAGAGGGAACTGGGAATTATAAATTTTCCACAAAGGAAGTTCTGTCTGGAAGATTTAATGGAGCTGGGAGTTGAACAAAAGATGTTCAGTCAGGGTTTTTTGTTTTGTTTTGTTTTGTTCTTTTCTGACACCCATTTTGTCAACAATAATTAATATTAAGTGCTACAGTGGTTTGAATCCAAGCACAGGCATTTTATTCACACTTGCTGCTTAATGTTTGCTGTGTAAAGAAGGAATGCAGTGAAAAAATAGGCACATTGTCAACTGTTTGGACTTTTTTTTCTCTTGAAGGAATTTTTTTATACTTTGGGTACATGCCTATAATATACATATTTTTATATTCCTTTAATTACCTAATTAGCACAAAGTATAAAATAGTAATAATTTATAAAGAACTGCATTCATTGCAGAATACTATTTGTCTAAGGGATTCATAGAGTCAAAGACCAGAAGTACCATTTACATTCATTTAATGTGACAGGCATAAGTCATAGAATCACAGAACTACAGAATCATAGAACAGTTTGGGTTGGAAAGGACCTTAAAGATCATCCATTTCCAGCCCTTCTGCCATGGGCAGGGACACCTCCCACTAGAACAGGCTGCTGAAAACCCCACCCAACATGGCCATGAATGCTTCTAGGGAGGGGTCATCCACAAATTCTCTGGGCAACCTGTTCCAGTGTCTCACCACCCTTATTGTGAAGAACTTCTTCCAAATGTCTAAACTAAATCTTCCCCCTGCCAATTTAAAGATATTCTGTCTCATTCTATCACTACATACCTTTGTAAAATCCTTCCCCAGCTTTCTTGTACACCCCCTCCAGGTACTCAGAGACCACTATAGGGTTTCCTTGGAGCATTTTCTTCTCCAGACTGAACAACCTCAGTTTTCTTAACCTGTCCTCATATGAGAGGTTCTACAGCTCTCTGATCATCTTCGTAACCCTCCTCTGGACCCATTCCAACAGTTCCATAACCATCTTATGCTGTGAATTTCAGAACTGGACACAATAATCCAGGTGGAGTCTCATGAGAGGGGAGTAGAGGGGCAGAATCACCTCCCTCCTCCCTCGACCTGCTGGACACACTTCTTTTGATGCAGCCCAGGATATGGTTGGCCTTCCGACCCATGAGCACACATTTCCAGCTCATGTAGAGTTTCTGAGGGCAGCTCTCAATCACATCATCTGCCATTCAGTACCAAGACCATGAATTTCCCTGACCCAGGTGCAGGACCTTGCACTCGGCCTTGTTGAACCTCATGAGGTTCTCACAGACCTACTTCTCCAGCCTGTCCAGGTCCCTCTGGATTGCATCCCGTCTTTTGGTGTGGCAACTGCACTACTCGGCTTGGTGACATCTGCAAACTTGCTGAGGGTGCACTTGATTTCACTTCTACACCACTGTTGAAAATATTAAACGGCACTGTTTCCAGTATGAACCCCCGAGTGTCACCATTTGTCACCACTTGATCTCCATCTGGACATCGAGCTGCTGACCACTACTCTCTGAAGGTGACCATCCAACCAATGCTTTATTCACCAGCCTGTCCACCCATCAAATTCATATCTCTCCATGTTGTGGAGAACCTTGTTGAAGGGTTTACAGTAAGCTTTACCTCTTCATACTCCATGAGATTCTGCATAGCTTCTGGGAGTATCTCTTCCATGTTCTTCTCAGGCACAGAGGTGAGGCTGACAGACCTGTAGTTCCCAGGGTCATCTTTTCTACCCTTTTTAGTAACAGGCATAATATTGCCCTTCTTCCAGTCACCAGGCACTTCTGACTGCCCTGAATTTTCAGATATCACAGAGAGTTGCTTGGCAACCACATCTGCCAATTCCTTCAGAACTCTGGGATGCATCTCATCAGGTCCCGTTGAATGAAAAGTGTTCCGGTTCTTCAGGTGATCACAAACCTGATCTTCCCCTACAGTGGTAGGGGCCTTAACCCCCTGGTCGCCACCTTGTTGTCCATTGACCCAGGAGGGGTGAGGAGAGCTGTTGTCGGTGAAGACTGAGGCAAAATGTTGATGAGGAGCCTTCTCCTCATCTTTTGATAGAAGGTCACAATTTTTGTTCATCGATTGGAGTATGTTTTCTTTAACCTTCCTTTTCTCGTTGACATACCTGTAGAAGGCCTTCTTATTATTCTTTGCTTCCCTTGCCAAATTCAAAGCTCCAGTCTAGTTGTAGGCCCCTTATGCCTAAGACTGACAACCAGTGGTGGCTAATTGTTTATAATTTTTTTTAAAATAAAATCCAACTTTAGCTAGATAAAGAGGTCTTTGATTATCTGGATCATTAGGGGAATGTGTAAAGTGTCTTTGATTGTAAAACATTAAGGAAAACGCCAAGGAAAACATCTAGTCCCTAAAAGAATTACAGAGAAATAGGACTCCAAAGTGGAGTACCTCTCTCCAAATTCATATACTACTAGAATCACTGGACTTGTTCATGCCATACCATAAAATTATGACAGAAATTACTAGCCATTGTTTTGCATCAAAATATCGTCATATGATTGATGCAAGTTTAGTAGCTGTTTTTTCCTCTAGAACTCTTGGGGTTTTTTTTAATAAAAAACTCTGAAATAAAAAAGCCCACTCTGTGTGATTGATTACATGCCTGAGTGCATATTCTGTTTCACTAATGACTGGGGGGGGAAAAAAAAAAGGACTTTTAGGCCTAAAATCTCAATAAATATTAAGGAGAATGAAGTAAAGAAAGATTTGTGCCCTATGTCTCAATCAAGCTTTCAAATAAATGTGAATCTTAGCTTTGGATTTAAAAGAGAAAAATGAGCTACTGATCCTAATTCTCAAGAACAGTATGTGAAAATTAATATTAGAGAGGAGAAAAAAAAAGGAGAAAGAGAGAGACAAAGATACAAGCATGGAAGAAGTTATGAGATACATTATGAAGCTGGTGGTATTCTCCTGGATATATTGCAATTTGATAATTACTTTAAAAGATAAAATTAAGTTTACGCATAGCCAGTCTTTCAGTTAGCATGTTTGTCTTCATCCTAAATTGGTCTGGCTAGACCATTTATGTAAGATTATTTATGGAAGTACAGGTATGTGTGGTTGCAAGAAATGGCTTATATTAGATCCTGTTTATCAGAAAGATTTTTCATGAGTGTTCCTTCAGGACGTCCCTCTCACTATCAGCAGTCTTGTGTTTGTGCATAAAACCATAATTTATTACTGAAAGCAAGAAAATCAACATGAGATATTAAAACAGAATATTTTTTTTTCCTGTACTGTCTGTCAGTGATGCACTTCTGGATATTCTGCAACTGGTGATGGGAATAGTTAAAATAATGACTCATTTTAGGTGTAAATACACATCCTGCTAGCTCAGAAATTCCAACAGGATACTGGAGAACTGTGGAGGTTCTGCAGCTTATACCAAAATTACATCATGAAAAAGCTTTTTTTTTCCTTCTATTCTTCTCAAGAGAAGTTAAGGATCTTAAAGACATGTTACTGCATTAACATAAATATTGCAAGTGCCATCCTCCTTTTCCTGCCACCCACCATGAAAATTCAATGTTTAAAAGCCTTAAAAACTGAAGCAAAGAACAAGAGAGAGTTCTCATGACTCATCCTACAGACATATGTTCAGCACACGCTCAGGCTAAGGAGTTAAAATTTTTCCTGTGATATAGAACTTCACCTTAGATGTATGTCCTGATTAACATATGCCATTCACTTGAAAAATCATTGTACAGAAAGATCTATAAAATAAAAGATACACTCAAAAGATGAATTAAATGTTATTTCATGTGGGGACAAAGGGCTTAAGACATTCAAGTAATAGTTGCTCTTCACAGTTTTTAAGAGTTGTGATCACTTGGTTTCTAGGAAACAGTGCCTAAACTCCAATCATGCTTGGTGGTTTAGGCATTGTAAAACTGATTGAGACACCTCTCTGACATCTAAATACATTCCCTGATAGTGTTTACTATTTTTCCTTGGCTCACCAGAAACCCAGCCCAAACATACGCTTCTGAAACTAAAATATATTCAGCATTTAATTCTAAAAAAATCAGGACTGCTTCTGGGAAAATTTATAAATTCATTTTGCAAAATGAATGGTAATATACAATTCTAGGAAATGAAAAACAAAATGACACTTTAGAATATTGCAAATTAAAATAAAGTTCAGTCATATACTTAATTCACACTGTGGGAATATGTTGGGGAAATGTGTCAACTGTGACACCTTTCAGAGTTATACATATGACAGTGATTCTATGCGTTGTTTTGAAAATGGAGACTAAAAATTGAGTTTAGATCTCCTATTCAACAAGAAATTGTTTCTAAGAATACCAGCTTCATATAACATATTCTCTGCAACATATATTGGTAAGAATTTGAATTCTGAAATTCTAAATGAGGTAATGTTTTCTTTGTGTCTACTCATTTTCCCCTTGCAAGATTGGCATTTCCTTCAGTCAACGCTAGCTGTGGAGATGTATCTACTCCATCACAAAGCCATGTAAAGAAGATATGGATAGTTGTATCAAATAGTAAAAATTACTTGTCTAAGGAAACTACATATATTTAAAACCAAATTGTGCAAAATATTTTATATCAAAACAATGTAGAGGGATGTTTGTTCTTAAGAAACAAAACTAACTAGCTCAATTATCTCCCCTTTTGTTGATTTTCTATGTAATGGTGACTATGATGACTGCTTGATAGAATTTCTACTTACCTATGTTTTTTATTACTATTTTGAGTTGAGTTTTTTTTACTTGAAAACCAGGAGAAAATAAGCACATTTTAGATGGAGGTAGATAGCTATTATTTCACAGCAGCCTCATATTTATCATCAATTTTTATTTTGCTGACTTTACTTCTGTCTTCTAGTTCCATTGGGTTTTTTTTCTGTTTTCCTTCCTTCATTACTTGTCAATCTCCTTACACTCACATTACTATCCTCCCTGCATTGCCATATTCTAACTTGACTTTATTATTTCCTCATTTCTCCACATTCCAGGCTTTCTTTGAAATTGTTCAAATTGTTCAAGAATTGCCAAAAATAGATTATTTTCCTCTCTGTAAGAGATCCACTTGCTAAATATAAATCTAGTCATTATTCTGGAAAAAAAGAAAGACTTATGTAATGTCTTGGGTTTTACCTCTACCTTCAACAAACAAATTTCATTAAACAATGTCATATAAATGGTTAAGTATTAGCCAATCTTAAAGAAGAACCTTGAATGCAATGTCAGGTTACTTTGCCACTTCTCCTTTCTATATCATTCACTTGTGTTACATATGGCAGTATATAGAATGTATAGTTCTGATCAACTAAGTGAAAAAACAACAGCAACAAAATCATTAGTATTATTTTTGGGAAAAATCAAACCTTACTTTATCTTAATAAAAACTGTGAGAGTTTTTCCACTATTTGTAGGAATATAACTATTTGGAACATGCACTTATTCCAGAAATTTTATTGAAGCTGACAAAGAGAGATACACAAAAACACAGACACATAAATAAGCATGGGCTAAAAGTTTATTTGCCTCCTTTTTTTTTCTTAAGAAAGGCTAACCACTACTTTGTAAAGAAAACTGTCTTCTAAAACTAAACAAAGAAAAAGAAGCTGCAGTATTTCTCATTAAGGAAAAAGAAAAATTCCACTATTTAATTAGTGTTATATGGTTTTAATGCCTGAAATTGTTTCTATTGTCTTGCACATAGAATTATTTTATTGCAAGTTTTTTTTAAGAAAATGAATGTGTTCTGCTTTCAATTTATTTTATTAACAAAGGTGGTGGAAAATCTTTTTATAAATGGAATAAAATCTACAGAAATAATTGATCTTCACCATCTTAGTTATAAAATGTAGCTATAGCGATGGATCATGAATAATGGTAGATTCCTATTTCTTGTGGGTAAAAAGTATTTTTGTGTTTTATTCCATCTCATATGTGTCACTTCAAGTTCACACATTAAGTGTTCTCCAGCAGTACATTTTTATGGTACAAGCACACCTTTTATTGGGTGCTAATGTATAGTCTGTGTATGGGTGTTTATCTATTTTACAGATAGTGTTTTTACACTTTACCAAGAAAATTGTCCTCTAGGAATTTTGAAGAGGAAAATATTTTAATGACACTGATTTAGCTCTGTAACATTATTCCACAACTGGAATTTCTTCCAGCTTTGTGACAAGAACATTAGTATTTGATTAGGAAGTAGATACAAACTGAAGTGATTGTCTTTGCACTCATTCTCCCTCTCTGTTTTCTTTTTTCTCTCTCTTTCCAGTACCAAATTGTAATCAAAGTAGATCAGTGCCTCATACACATTTTCTGGCAGATGTCAGTGTTAGTTGGATTGCCAGTGCTCTAAGCGAATAACTTTGCTGAATTGTTCAGGATAAATTTATATTGCATTGCCATGCTCACTAGCTACAGCAGATAGTTTCCCACTACCAGTCTGAATAAACCCAGCCTGAAATCTTGTGTTTGAGTACTGACAAAAAAATAGTATCTGGAGCAAGCACATGAGTGCAGAGCAACTTCAGTTTAACAATAGGATTGGAAATAGCTCTACAATAAGCCACATCTTTGACAGTGAAATTTAGCAGGGTTGAAATTCTTCAGCTCTTCAGAAAGGATATGTTTGGGTGACCTCTTTTCCTATAAGACAAGTTATAAGTTTCTTTGTTGAACTTCTCATGGCTTCTTCAAACAAACTAACAAAATGCCAGACTATTCTGCTAAAAGTGACATATTACTTGTCAGTCTAATATCAAAGCACTTATTGAAAGCTTCTGTCAGAGGCAGAGAATGATTTTCTAGAAATACCTGCAATACTTTTATCTTAAAAAAGTGAAGTAAGATGGACCTGTGGCTCTCAGAATATACTGAGAAATGCATGCTATGAGCTACTCTATAAGTAAAGCATGTAAATAGCTGTCTGTCCTTGTTCTGGTAAACTTGAGAAAGACATGACAAACTGAATAAATGCAGCTGCTACCTTTTTGACTGCCCAAGATTATAACAAATGCCTGTTTCAGGCAGTATGTAGTAACAAAAAAAAAAAAAAGACATTTCAGCATGTGGCCACAGAGTCTGGAATTGCACATGGCTGGACTATTTTTCAAATAGTATGTGTATTTAATTTTCAAATCCTCAATCATAAAGAATGTTTAAGCACAATGTTGAGCAAAATGACTTAGTTGTTCAAAAGGCTTTCTGAGGCTTTGGTTTTCCACTTCATTGATGAGAGTCATAAAATTCATAAGATGAGACAAGTTGCAATGTCCTAAAATTGTCCTTATGAAATAGCGGTACGTTCATTCTCCATGTATGCAACTTTTTCTGTGGCAGACATGGTAACACTTCAACATGAAATCCCGAAGTACTTAAAAGCTTGCATGATTTTAGTGGTAGATTATGTTAAAAAACCTACAACATCATGAATTTTGTTATTTATTAGTAATTCAAATTTTATGAAAATGTGATTCTATAGAGCAGGGAAATTACTTTGATAAAGTTGAGTTTGAAAGAAACGGTGTCCTAAATAACAATCTGAATGAAGAAGCAAAAATAAATATTTTTTTTTTTTTTTAAAAAAAAGAGAAAGGTGAGAGAATATGAGAGAATAAGGACAAAATTTTCAGACTTGTTCTGGAAATACATTCTAGTCTATAATATATTATATCTCCAGTGATACTGAATTTAAGACTATACCAGCTATGCATGAGATACATAAAGTTCAGAAATAGGGAAAATTTAATTTTGGGCAGGTAGTTTTCAGCTAGATGAAAGTCAGAAATTACTAGTACAAATGTTTCATTTTAATTAAAAACCAGTAACACAAGAAGCTATTAAAAGGATGTGAATAGCAGACTGAAAATAAAAAAAGCTTTACTAAACAAAATTACAAGAATAAAACAAATAATCATTGCACTTAACCTTTATAGAACCTTTGTTACTTTTACTTTTAATGGTATTCTGATCTTACTGGACTAAAAAAATTAATAATTTCACAATTTCACAGTGAGGGGTGCTCTCTGTGTCTGACCAGTTGTGTTCTTCTTAAGGAAAATTAACTTAATATAATCCTGAAAAGGCTTAGTCTCCCGCAGAAATTTGAGTGTCATCACTGAAACAGAAAAAAATCATAACTGTGAATGTTCAGCAGCTTTCAGAAAAAGGCCTATAAATATTAATGCAGCATATTAAAAGCCTTGTATTCTGGAACTTATATATGGTGTGCATAAAACATAAGAAGTCTTTACCTATCAGTAGAAAGATTGAATACTTCATAGGTGTAAGAACAATCATGCAACATATTTGAAACCTCTGAAAGGAACAAGAACTAAAATAGTGAATGAAAGAAAAAAAAAAAACAATGATTAGCATTCATAAAAATGTCCTCTCTTTTATTTGCATAAAGGAATAAAAAAAAAAAAAAAAAAGGCTGGTAAGGAGAAGCTTTCATGTTCTGGGATAATTTCTAGTGCGATTGCCAAGAATGGCTGCACTGATAGTCACAAAATTTATCACATAGAAGTATGGAGATACTCTGAAAAACGTACAAAAATATTTGTGTACTTAACTTCAATCTTCTGTCTGTTGAGCTTCTCACTTCAAGAAAGGTCTGAGTCAACTGAAAGTAAGTCAAAAGAGATTAATGAGCATTAACAATGTATTTTACCTGTGATTATTTGGTTAGTCTACAGAGCGTGAGGAGTATATGGTAATATGAAAAACTTTTTCAGTTATGCAATAAATTGCAAAGGTGTAGAGACTTGTCTGTTCACTGTTCTATGAGTCATAGAATCATAGAGTTATAGAATCACTAGGTTGGAAAAGACCTTTGAGATCATCGAGTCCAACTGTACCTGTACACTATTAAATCGCATCCCTAAATACTTCATCTACTCATCTTCTAAACGTCTCCAGGGATGTTGACTTAACTACCTCCCTAAGCAGCCTGTTCCAGTGCCTGATAACCCTTCTGGTGAAGAAATTTTTCTTAATGTCTAATCTGAACCACCCCTGATGCAACTTGAGGCCATTCCCTTTCGTCCTATAGCCTGTCACTTGGGAGAAGAGACCAACACCCACCTTGCTACAATCTCCTTTCAGGTAGTTTCAGATAGTGATAAGGTCTCCCCTCAGCCTGTTCTCTAGGCTAAACAACCCCAGTTCCCTCATCTGTCTCTCATAATGCTTGTTCTCCAGCCCCTTCACCAGCTTTTTTACTCTTTTCTGGTCACAATCCAGGACCCCAATGTCATTTTTGTAGTGAGGGGCCCCAAAATGAACAGTGTTCGAGGTCCAGCCTTATCAATGCTGAGTACAGGGGACAATCACTTCCCTGGTCCTGCTGGCCACACTGTTTCTGCTATTGGCCTTCTTGGCCACCTGGGCACACTGCTGGCTTATATTCAGCCAGTTGTCAAGCAACACCTGCAGGTCCTTCTCTGCCAGGCAGCTTTCCAGCCACTCTTCCCCAAGCCTATAGCGCTGCATGGGGTTGTTTTGTCCCAAGTGCATGACTCTGCACTTGGCCTTGTTAAACCTCATACTGTTGGTCTCAGCCCATCAATTCAACTTGTCCAGACCCATTTGTAGAGCCTCCTTACTCTCAAGCAAACCTACACTTCCTCCCAGCTTAGTGTCATCTTCATATTCAATCCCTTCATCCAGATCATCAATAACAATATTGGACATAACTGGATCCAGCACTGAGCCCTGGGGAACACCACTTGTGACTGACATCCAACTGTATTTAACTCCATTTACGACCAGTCTTTAGGCCCAGCCTTCCAGATAGCTTTTAAACCAGCAGAGGGGATGTCTGTCCAGGCCAGTGGCAGCCAGATTCTCGAGCAGAATAATGTGAGAAATGGTGTCAAAAACTTTACTAAAGGCCAGGTACACTCTATGCTCAGGCTTTCCCTTATCCATTAAGCAGTTAACCTTGTCATAGAAGGAGATCAGGTTACTCTGGCAGGACCTGCCTTTTGTAAATCCATGCTGGCTGGGCCTGATCACCTGCTTCTCTTGTGTGTGCTGTGTGTTAGCACTCAAAGGGACTTGTTACATGATCTTCCCCAGCACTGAGGTTAGACTGACAGGCCTGTAGTTCCCTGGATCCTCCTTCTGACCCTTCATGTAAATGGGTGTAATATTTGCCAACCTCCAGTCAAGTAGAACTTCCCAGTCAGATGGGAAGATGTTAGATGACAGAAAGAGGTTTGGTGAGCACCTCCACCAGCTCCCTTAGTACCCTTGGGTGGATCCCATCTGGCCCCATACACTTTTGAATTGATTGAGCAAGACTGTAATCACCTCCTCTTTGACTCTTGGAGCTTTGTTCTGCTCTCCTTCCACGTCTTCTGGCTCAGGAAGCAGAGAACATCTTACCTTACTAATAAAGACTGAGGCAAAGAAGGCATTATCCTCATTCTCTGTCACTATTGTTTCCCCCACATGCAGTAAAGGGTGGATATTCTCTTTGACCCTCCTTTTGTTGTTAACATATTTGTAGAAACATTTTTTTGTTATCTTTCACGGAATTGTTCCATTTAAGTTCTATTTAGGCTTTAGACCTTCTGATTTTCTCTCTGTATGATCTCACTTCATCTTTGCAGTCCTCCAGAGATGCCTGTCTTTTCTCACCAGGACTTCCTTCTTGAAGAGCATCCATCCATGTTGGGCTCCTTTGCCCTTAGGGACTGCCTCCCAAGGAACTTTAACAACCAGCCTTCTGAACAGTCCAAAGTCTGCATTCTGGAAGTCCAAAGTGGTAGTTCTGCTGACCCTCCTCCTTACTTCTTCTAGAACTGAGAATTTTATCATCTTGTGATTGTTGTGTCCCAAACATCTAGCAACTGTCACATCTCCCACAAGGCCTTCTCTTTTCAGAGAACAACAGGTCCAGCAAGACATCTTCCCTAGTCATTTCACTCACCAGTTGTGTCAGGAAGTTGTCTTCCACACACCCCAGGAACCTCTTAGACTCTTTCCTTTCTGCTGTTATACTTCCAGCAGACATCTGGTAAGTTGAAGTCTCCAGAAAGGACACAGGTTAGTGATTGTGAGACTTCCACTTTGCTTGTAGAATATCTCATCAACCTCTTCTTTGTGGCAGCATGGTCTATAGCGGACTCCCATCATGATGTTGCCTTATTGGGCATTCCACTGATTTTTACCCATAGACACTCAAACCTATCATCATTAAGCTCAAGGCAGTCAAAACTTTCTAGAACATATAAGGCTAACCCACTGCCTCTCTTTACTTGCCTATCATGCCTGAAGGGTTTATAGCCAACTGTGGCAGCACTCCAGTTAAGCAAGTTGTCCCATCTTGTTCCTACGGGGACAAGAGAGGATAGGGCAGGATAAAACAAGGCATGGCAAGGCAAGGCAATATAATATTTATAAATTGGAGGAAGGAAAGCATTGGATAAATTTTAGAAGAAAGGATTCCAATTATCACGATACAATAGTGGTGAAACATACTGCCTGTGAAAACCGTGGCATCTACTATCACTGTGAGAAAAATAGAAAAAGCCAATGTTTTGTAAAACTGAAGTAGATGACTTTCTGGCATCCCGTCTATGTATGATTTTGTGGATCTATGATTCTCTTGCCCCACAAACTACATGGTTTCTCCTGGTAACAGAAGAAAAAGTACAAAAACCAATACAAGAATTCAGTGATTTTGCCCCCTGATTCAGCATAGTAGGCAGGGTAGCTGTTAATAATCAAAACAAATCTAAGTTCTTGAGAGGAAGAAAGGAATCATGTCACCTTGAAGGACTTCTAGTGATTTATCTTTCTGTATTTTTTTCAGTAGACAATAGGTGTACATAATCCTGCTGTTAGCATCCTTTCAGTTATAAAATCAACCTAAGAAAACAAATATTCTTTTCATTCAACTCTACTGTAGTATTTCAATAAAATATTGGAATTTTCAATTAAACATTTGAAGTTTCAATGAAACATTGAAATTTTCAACCCAAAACAGTGAAAGCTCCCGGCTCTGGAAAACATAAGAATTAGTCATTACAACTGTCTTAAAAAATCTATATTTGTTGCTGAAAAACAGTTCATATAAACACTAAAGAAGGAAATAGGTATGTCAGAGACTTAACTATCATTAATTTCCTTACTAAAGGACATGAACAGGCAAGTACATGAAGGGAGCACAAACAAATAGAGCTCATTCCCCTACCCTCCAATTTATAAAAAAAAAAAAAAATTCTGCCTCTTTCTGTTAAATTAGAAACATAAATCTAAAGAAAAACATAGTTCTATATTTACCTCTTCATCCTGGAAGAGAAAATTTTGTGTAAGTGGAATCAAGATTATAAAGCTATGGTCTCCTCTAGATTTTCAGGAATTGCTTATTGGCTAAGATATTTGGAAAAACTCTGTACTGGTTCCAACTGCCTCAGTCTAACAGCAGAAGTTTCTCCATAACCCACTCAAACTCTCTATGAGAATTTCAATACTTAGAAGTGTAATCTTCAATAGCATACTTCAAAATCAGTTCTTCTTCAGTGCACGATGACAGAACCAAAATTTTAAAATTTCACTTAGGGAATGTGAAATAAGCTGATGGCATTAAAGTTGAGATAGGTAATGAAAAGACAAGTGCTTAAAAAATCAGTGGGAATGGCAACTCATTGAAAAAAGACAATGATAACGGCCAGCAAGGGATCAGATGAACACGCCAAAATCCTCAAGCATTAGAGTGGCAACTAGAAAAAGCATGGGGAATAAGTCCTCTGAGCTTCATTTGTTCTCTAGAACGCATGAGCTCTCTTGTAAACAAAAGATAAGCAGTTCCATGCACTCAGTTATGTTCCTTCGTCTACAGTGGCAGTAGTATTAACAGTAGTAGCAACATACCAGACCAGAATATGCCAGAATTTATTGTTGTTATTGTTGCTTTAATTGCTATTATTGTTATTATTATTACAAATTTAAAACAAAAATATTTTTGTTTATTTTATTTAGGATATAAAAATGCTACCTATTTGGGGGTTAAAAATGTCAACATATTTCTTGGACTAGCAATCCTTTTGTTGAGAGGTTAATAATTTGACCTTTTTGGACAAAATACCAGAAGTCAAATACTGAATGTTTTGTTATTTGATTACCCTTTGTCATTGCACAGTAGAGAGGGCAGCAGGAAGGTGAGGTTATTAAGGCAATAAGAATACGAATCAGGAAAATAAAAAACTGGACGCAACTGAAACATGAATAATAAACTAAAGTAGCTGATGAAATAATTCTGATTTTCAAAATGAGAACTTTCCTGAAATCTATATGGATTGATGAAAAAAAAAATGCTTTCAGAGAATTGTATATTCTTTCCTGTCTTTTATAAAAAAAATATATTTTGTTTAAAGATAATACAGTAATAATATTTAAATAAATAAATTTTGTAAGTGTATTATTATACAACAAAGCCTCTTAGTATATGGAATTCTGTTGTACTGAGTCTCTCAATTTGTCTAAAACTGTTTTTTTCACTTTTGCAGACACCAGATAGGGTTGAACAAGTTTCAAGAAAGAAAAAGAAAATAAATAAAAGAATAATTAATTTTTTTAGAAAATTAGTTGATATTCTATAGTATAATCTTATCATCTTCTTGGAATGGAATTTTATGTGCATATGTGTATACATATATATGGAAGTATAACCTATTTACTGGAAGACTTTTATTGTTTTATGAAGTAATTGAAAACGTCTGTTTAAGATTATTATTAAAATAGTAATTTGAAAATTGAGTAAAATGGAATCTAGCACAATCCTATAGCTAGACAATATACATGAGTTGAGGGTTAGCACAAATTTTGAATATCACAGTAATTACACTGATTAATTAATATTAATTTACAAGGTCAATAGCATTTCCCTGAGCACTTTTTCTTCAATAATCTAAATCATTGTGAACTACAGATTTGAAGATTTCACAGTTTTGATAAATTATGAATAAAATAAAATTCATATATCATACTTCCAAAGTTGAAATTATGAAAGAAATCCTTAGATTTTGAAATATTTAAATTGAATTAAATATTTGAAATATTTAAACCAAGAGGATTTGTAAAAATTCTGATCTCTAACTCACAAAAAGGAAAAAGATAAAACTCAATATGAAAGAAGTACTGTCTGATCTCACTGATTTTATTGCATTTAATGTGCTGAGGAATGTGGAAGTTACTGCACTGTGGAAGAAAGCTAAGAATCTCTTGGTTTTTACCCTTTGATAGTGATGGATTTTTGTTTGTCAGCATGACATGATTTATATATGGCAGGAGAAATTTTGAAGATCACGTTTCTGCTAACCTTTGGGAATATTTGACTCATGTAAATATTGTTTGAAAATTATTCCATATTACTCAAGCACCCGAATATCAGAAGAGGTATACTTTAATTTAGGAAATAAAAAAAAGAAACTTTTGTCTGAATTCAACCAAAGTTCTTTCTTGTCTTTTTTTTTTATTATTATTATTATTTTCTGGTTTTAATTAAAAAAAGAGATGAGTGAGGCATCTGTTATTTAAGCACCAATTCTTCTTGAAACATTTCATTATTTCTCTGAGGACAGATATGTATATCAGATATCATGATCGTCAAGTCTATAGCTATCTTCTAAAATTATACAACAGCACAGAAGAAGAATTCTATACCATTTATATAATTATATATAAGTATGTTTATTGTAAGAATAATGTCATTTTTTGTGTCTATCTGTATTGAGAGGTGGATGCTAGTAGCTTGAAAAAATATAGGACTTTTTGGTTGTCATTTTCTGTTTTATTTGTCTTTAAGAAATAGATAATGACAAAATTATTTACAAACAAGTAATGAAATAGCTGACAATAAACATATTGGAGTTAAAAATTTTGTTACTTAAAGGGATCAGAGACTCAGACCACTCATAGTCTAGATTTATTTTCTTAGTTGGAATGAATAACATAGCCCCACTGAAGTCAACCGTATCTTTGCTATTCCTTTCATGTACACCAGGAATTCTCTTACAATCTTTTAGAGCTTTGCCAAGTCCTATTGCATGAATATGATCTCACCAACCAGACAAAATTCTGTTTTAGGGTTTTTTTCATTTTAAATTTTTTCTTGTTTGCAGAAAGAGCTCCTTTTTTTCTTCTTTCAGGTCAGAAACATATTTCATATGATACAGCACATCTTAGGCTTAATATATTGCACACGCTAAAATACAAAAGAGGAGTTAAATCACTTCAACCTTGGAAATAAACTTTGTGCTTTTGAAGGTGATAGAGTCAGTGCTAAACTCATTATAAGTATAAACTCAGTGAATTCCTAGCACAAATATGTGTAGTTTGCAATATCATACTGGCTAGATTGTTCTGTCCTTGGATATCTACTTTTCAAAAAAGAATATGCTTACTTCCAAAACAAATTTTACTTTTTTTTTTTTTTTTAAAAAAAAAGAAATCTTAGAAATATTTTTTAATAAGGGTAGGGGAAAAAAAAAGCTTCCTAAAAAAAATATATGAAGATAGAAACCCCACAAAAATCCAAAACTTACTTCAGTTCGTCAGATCAACAGTCCATCTAGTTCAAAATTATGCCTTAAATAACAGAGAATGTTAATTAAAGAAAAAGGTAAAAGACACTAATTAGTGTGAATAGTATCAGCTTATAATGAAATCTTATTTTTGTAAAGGTTTAAATATTGCTTGAACTATATTGTTAGATATAAAAATTTCAATCTTTTTTCTAGAAATAAAGAAATATTATAATACACATTATGCAATACGCATCCAATTTTAAAAAATGCTGTCTTTAGAATTTGACTGTTGTCTTATATGATGATGAGAAATCCAATAGGTTAACTCTACATGTGGTCTTTCATCAGTTCAATATTCTTGGTTTTATTTATGTTGAGTAATGTAATAATTAAAAGAAAAAAAAACAACTAACGTACTCTTGTTCATAATAATATATGTTAGATAGTCTATTAATCTAAATCACAAGTTAACTTTTCATTGATGACTACAACTATCTTAAGCTCAGAAATATGTCTGAGTAGCTAAAATTATTTCTTTGTATGACAGATTTTGTTGCTTTTGGAATTCATATAAGACCTACATGCCTCCGACATATCTAGCTCACCTTATTCTGCATAGTTTATTTAATATTCTTCAGCCTTCTAAACTCAAATTGACATTGTCTAGTGGAAACTAAGAAAAGACATGCATTTACCGCTAATACATGTGATGGATCCAAAAGAAGAGGAAGAAGGGGGAAAAAACTCCCCCAAACCTTTTGATCTTTCGTTCATGCATTTTGTGAATAATCAGAGATGGACAGAGCCAGAATCTCATCTCCTATTTGCAATGTTATTCCAGGTATATTTCACAAATTTTGTTGCAGGTTTCCCCTTTCTGATAACTATGCATGGACTAGTCCTCGCAGTTAGTTGATTCTTTGAAGTAGACACAATTAATTTCTGAATTACCTTATTATTTCAGAAACAATATTTTCCTTTTTTCTTTTTTTTTTTTTTTGGTCTAAGATTTGAATAGAGTTTTTTAATTGCATTGGGTTTTCTCAAACAACCAAAGTACGTTGAAGACAATTATTTTCTCTTGTCTCTATGATTTAGGAGGAGAGGGACCTGTTTGTTTAACTACATTTCCTATGAGTCTGTTCTAATGTGTAGCATTCATTCAAAAAACTAATAAGTTAGATTTTGTTTTTATTCCTTCTATAGTACTCAAGTATATGGAGTTTTCATTTCTCTAGGTACTGGATAATGATTATCATTACTTATTATAAATAATAATCTCTTTTATACCAAAGAGATTGAAAATATCTTTTTCAATTTCTTGTCTATTTTTCTTAAAATCTAAATAAAGAGTCGCAGTATGATTTTTGGTATGATTATTTCCAAGGGACTACTAGACAATATTCTACAATGATTACTACTATTTAGTGCTTTAACTCCAGTTACTGTAACTCTAGGCGCCAATCTCTCTGATTTACCCAAGAATAAATGATTTAGGAGTTTTTCTCTTCCCTTGAGCTATTTTAGCAAATAGCTAAAGGGGTTGAGAAAATAGCTTAAGGGATTGAAAAATGTCTTCTCAGAACTCTGTTATATTCTGACATTAATTCAGTTTGGATTTGAGTTACTGTCATCACTTATTTAAAGATAGTAGATTTTTTTCTAAAAACTAAGTACACAAGATCCAGACCACCAATTTTAAATGCCATCAAAAGGGTTGCATAATATTTTAAAATCAGGATTCAAGAAAGCAGCCCCGGATAGATAGTCTAAATTAGGTTACCCATATCAGTGCACATGCAAAGTCTAAATTGACGTGCAGCACTGCCTTATCATCAGATACGGGAATATTGCCTAGTGTACACTGGTCTGTGGAAGGTAGGCACAGTCATACAGGACCCAAGAAAGAAGATACTGAAGTGTTTCAAGAGCAGAAAACTTGTATGTTAGAGAGTACAGGGTTTCCTTGGATTTTAGATGTTTGATCTGAGGTTACACATTCATACCGCTGAATTATAAGCATTCAGCTGAATCCATCTGCTGACATCATACGCTTTCTGTAGACGACAGAAGCAGATAGGCATCCAGAGAGCAATTT
Organism: Cuculus canorus; assembly: GCF_017976375.1. Taxonomy (NCBI): domain Eukaryota; kingdom Metazoa; phylum Chordata; class Aves; order Cuculiformes; family Cuculidae; genus Cuculus; species Cuculus canorus. The sequence goes on from NC_071401.1 coordinate 38,288,361, forward strand.
GGGTCCCACATTGCCACATGTTAAAGCCTGCCTGAAATGTTGATCAAATCAGTAAAACCTTGTAGGCATCTGCCTAGCTTAAATTCATTAGATAATTCTGGTATTCCGGAAAAACAAATCAAACACAAATACTTATTATGAGGAGGCCTACCTCAAAGCACAGTCACTGAGGTCTAGACGCTGTCTGCACTGTGCTGAGAGTTTAGATATATGTTGCAGAAGAAAACCAAATAAACACAGATGACTTGTGAAGGAACTTTGTGATTATAATGGCTTCTAAAATATAAAAACTCTTCTTCATCGTAGAACATGATTTTTTACATTTTTTTTTACCTTTTTTTCCTTTTATGAAGCAGTATTGAAACAGTGTTCAAATATGGACATTTATCTGACTGTCTCAATAAGCCATTCCCAGAATGTGCAGCTTGCGTTGCTTTACAGTTTATTAAACATCCTGGACAGGTATTAGATCAATGATTTCTGAGTTTTCTGGTTCCTTTTTTAGGTCATTTCATAGCATCATAGGCTTCTCAAAACATTTTTTCAGGCCTCTCAAAAAGTTGTTTACAGAGTTGTCTGACTCAAAATAATTCAACCATATAAGTGAATCAGAATAAAAGACATTCAAAATGGGTGTCCCTCTCTGCTTATCCATTAAAAAGGCAGTTTTTAAAAAACAGTCTTCTGATTTTCTATATTTCTTAAAATACTTAACTTTCACAATGGGTGTGTTTTATAAAAAACATTTTCTGTGCCCCTTCACTTTCTTTCCTTCATTTTCTTCCCATCCCCTTCCCCACTTTTATTATATTATTATGTCTGACAGGACCAGAACAGAAATTTCAACTGTCTCCAACAAATTCTATTACTTCTCCACCTTACAAGAGCCAGTTTTTACATTTTTGAAAATCAACATGTTCAAAGGGCTATCATCACATTGTTACATGAAAATAATTTCTGCAAGTAGGAAATAATTATATATTTCCAGTCATGGATATCTGGTGCCTTTTACATATACTTCATTCTTCTATTAAGGGCATTAGAGATATGGGAATATGTTTTAACAGCAAAAGCTTGAGGTTTAGTGGAAGCTTTAAGTGTGTGAGAAGAATTCTTTTCTTGTTCTGACCATGTCTTTAAACTTCAACCACCCATTATAAATTATTTCAAAGCTTTGTGATTTTTTTCTTTATTGTCATGAGCTCACTGTTTCTCCCTACAGAGTTTCCTGATCTCACTTATTAGTATACTAATAACAGACCTTCTGACTGTTGGACTGAATTCTATATAAAGGGTATTGTAAATTATCTACATGCATATATAATTATCTCTCTTTGTTACTAAGCATACTCCTAAGTGTGCTGAGCTTCAAAGAACTTCTAGTATAAAACTTTTCCAACAGAATCCACATTATGGACACAATTCTTTTTATATTGTATTATATATGTGTTCACTACATGAAGAGGAAGAAATCTGTATGCAGAATTCTGATTAAATCCTTTAAATCATTTTCTATGCCTCTCCTGATAACAAGCTTTGCAACTCAGTGCCTATCTTGGTTATGTTCCCAGCAAGTTATTAACAATTAATTAGCAATACATCTCAAATGCTTTCTGTGCTAGTGTACTAATCACATGGCACCAGAATGGAACTCCACTTTGTAAATAAACTGTAGCCATAACCATTTGTTTCCGATAAGACAAACAAAAAATTTACATATATTTTTCATGTTATAGTCCATCCTTTACTCAGAGTTACAGTCAAGAGACATAAAGACTATTTATGAGCTTAGGGTGAAACTATTCAACTGTTACACAAGAGATAAAAAATGGAATAATTCAACTTGTGTCTTACCCCTTTCTTATCTTTCCCCTCAAGGTTTTTCCCCCTTTCATTCTCACTCCATGTCAGGAATCTCGCTCTTTACATTAACAAAAAAATAGGAAAAATGACTGCCCAAGCAAGAGCTGGATGATTAAAATAAAAAAACCTGCAGATTCTGAGCAGAGTCAGAATGAAAAGACACTGAAAGTAAAACAACAAAATTATTTTTATATATACAAAGCAAAAATATAAGTAAACATTATACATAAATATTCAAAAATAAAATTTACTCTGCAACACTCTCAAAAAATAACTTTTGATCCATCGGGCATTGTATTACATGATGGAAATAGCTCAAGAGCATAAACTTTTTTTTCCTGTAAGAGTAACAATCACCACTTTTTTCTTCTATATTTTCTAAGTTGTATAAAAATATTTAATCATCCGCTAGATCAATTTATGTCTCTTTAGGAACACGAATAAAAGAAACAGATGCAAGTGGTGTGCAGAATTAGACACACACAAACCATAATTAAATTGAAAGTTATATTCATTCAGTTGCCTCAGGATTTATGTAAAAGCTGATGAGTTTGTGTATGTATCTAGCTGCTAAACTAATTTTTAATCACTTGGGATATAATATAGAGGGTTCATAACAGAGTGGAAATAGACAAATACTGCTCACAGATTGGAATTACTTCTCAAGTTTTTTTGCTAAGCTAAAATGAAACCCACAGAATTTTATAAAAAATAAAGCCAGTACTACTTTAGTCAATTTTCAATGAAGGAAAGTTTGGTTATTTTCTGCCTGGAGTGTGCTCCAGTGTGTGCTTTTCACAGGATCACATCCTCCTTCAAGCACTTCCATCTGCTCTCACATAAGATCCTCCATTGTGTCAGAGTGGATATCAGTTCCATCGTGGTCCTCCATGGAATGCTGGGGGACAAGTGATGCTGCTGCAGCAGAATCTCTGCTTGGTGCCTGGTGCACTGCCTGGAGCAATCCCCACCCCTTCTTTCACTTTGGTGTCTGCAGGGTTGTTTCTGTCACATTTTCTCAGTCCTCTATCATAATTTCTGCACATTTTTTTGTTCCTTCTTAAATATGTTATCCGAAAGGCAGCACCAACTTCACAGATTGTCTCATCTTTTGCCAGCAGTCGGTCCATCTCGGAGCCAGTTGGCATTGTCTGTCTGACACAGGGGCAGCTCCTGATCTTTTCTCACAAGCCCACCATGCAGCCCTCATCCCCCCTAACCTTGCCATATAAACTCCAAAACAACCTCAGTAAATATATTTAGTTTGGTTTATGACATGTTTCGTGATGCAATCATAGCGATCCAAATGAAAGAATACCTTTACTTCATTGCATCCCACCAGGTACATATTATAAATGGTCATGCGTATGACTCAGTCAATAATATCCCTATTACACTAAACATAGTGCAACTCAGAGCACCATACTATTCTTGTTCTTTAAAGCTTCAAATGCGTGTTCCCACCAGTGTATGCCAGATGGAAAACACTTCTAGCACAGCGGGCACAGAGATCAACACCTTGAGATCCTTAAATGCAGAAACTGAATTTGGAGCACACAGGAACCAGACGTTGGGAGCAGGAGTGCCAGAAGGAAGAGACTGATGAGAGCAGTGCACAAGCAGAAGGAGAAGCTGAAAGAGAAGTGTTGTTCCTGGAAAACTTCCTACTTTATATGTTGAGTGTGACGTTTATGGTATGGAATACTTTCTTTGGCTATTTTAGGTCAAGTGTCCTGGCCGTTCTCCTCCCAGCTTAATACATCTGGTTTCCTGTGAAATACAAGAAATGGAGAAAAGTTATTGGGTTCCCCAGTAACAACTATAAACATTAGCATTTTCACCATTCTTCTGGACTAAAATCTATAGAAAAGAGCAGCTACTGAGAAGAAAAATAATTCTGCCCTAGATGAGCATAAACATTGCCTGACCACAATTAAAACCAATAAGAGTCATTAACCTTATCCTCACTCTAAAACTAAAATGCTGCAGCTACTAAGAAGAAAATTGACGTTAACTCAACAGAAACCAGGACATCATCACAGAGTCTATTCTATTTTGTACCTTCTGAATGGCCCTGTCTACCACTGCACTTACTCTTAGCTACTGGAATTTCTGGTGTGCGTATGTGTTTTCATACAAAGCTGGAGACAGAAAAGATGACATTTATATGTATACAGGAAAGGCGAGTAAGGATCTCCTATTCAGTATTTTCTATTGATGTGTAAAGTGAAGATAGTGATTGGACTTGTACTTCATTTCAGTTTTTCTTCCTTACTGTGCTTTTCTTTATCTTAGCTTTTTCAGCAGTATTCCTCCTAGCTGAACTCTTCGGTGCCTTTCCCCTCGTATTTGTGTAGAAAGAAATATAGAATAGAACTGCGTCGATTTCTCAAACAGAAACAGAGAACTTTACTTGCATTGTGGTTTCTTAAGCTTTTCACTCCCCACTAGAGGGATAAAATTTTCAGTCTTTCCAAGTCAAAATTTTGTCACCATCACAGTTTGAAAGGCAAAAATGGTAGGTAAGAAAACATAATACTTACTTGGATAGTGAAGCTGGTAAATTAAAGTAATGTTGATTTATGAGTATTACAGAATATTTACATGTTAGAAAAGAATGCATCAGTTAAATCAACCACGTATAAATCTGGTCAGATAAATAAGAGTATCAGTGTCTGTATGAAATGAGATCAATGCTGCTGCTGCTGCTAATATCCTGAGTTCATTACCTTATGGAAAAAAACATATTTATTCTCCTTTCTCCTCTATTTTTATCATCTTTTTTTTCTCCTTTCCTTTCTTCCAGAACAGAATTTCCAGGAAGTCAAACACTGATGTACTTCTGTTTCATCAAGTCTGAAAATATTTTCATAACTATTGAGTCAGAGAAGGATGTCATAATGACATTCCAAACTACTTAACATAACCCAAGTCTATTCTCAAAAACATCAGTGCATTTTTTTTTTCTATTAACTTCAATGAGCAGTGATCCTGAAAATCTTTGAAGATCTCAGAAAGGGCATTGCCACCTATTTGATCTCAGACCACAAAAAGCACTGGAAAAGGTCAGGAAGACTCTTTTAGGAATAAATAAATTAATTTAGCCAGAACATTGCCTCTTTGCTCACAGAACTATTAAGGTGCTTTGTATGTTGCTCTTCTGTCAAGGTCAACTGGTCACAGGAAATGCTATCAGTTTAAATATTTAATAATGCCATTACAAAATATTGACATAGTTCTAGTTTCATTTATCATATATTTAGCCTATTATATTTTTAGAGATGATCTTTATTCAATGATCATTTTGTATCCATAAGTTTTGCCTTACATGTATTGAATTCAATGATATTTATTTTATCAATAGCAATATCAAACCCTTAATCTCTTTAAAATTTAATATTATTCAAGATATATTGATAGCAAAAGTGAAAAGAAAATATATATATATATATAAACATCTTTAACAAAAGTCTTAAAATATGCACTCTTTCTGAAAATGAGATACATTCTCGGCCTCATACACATAAGTATATATCTATATATGTACCTATATGTGTGTATGTGTATACGTATATATATAATCATCATAGAATCATAGAAAGGTTTGGGCTGGAAGTGATTTTAAAGATCACTCAGTTCCACTTCCCACTGCCATGGACAGCAACACCTTCCACTAGATCAAATTTCTTGACGTTTCATTCAGCCAACCTGGCCTTGAATGCCTTCAAGAATGGGGCATGCATGACTTCTCTAGGCAATCTCTTCCAGTGTCTCACTACCCTCACAGTAAAAAATGTCTTCCTAATCTAATCTAAGTCATCCCTCTTTCAGATTAATACTGTTACCCCTCATCCTATCCCTGCACTGCCTGATAAAGCGTCTCTCTCCAGCTTTCTTGTAGGTTTCCTTTAAGCACTGAAGTCTCCTATAAGATGCACATGGAGGACACGGAGGTGATTAGTGGCAGCCAGCATGGCTTCACCAGGGGCAACTCCTGTATGACCAACTTAGTGGCTTTCTATTATGGCGTAACCACAGCAGTGGACGTGGGAAAACCAACAGATGTGATCTATCTGGACTTGTGTAAAGCCTTTGACACGGTTTCCCACAACATCCTTCTCTCTAAATTGGAGAGATATGGATTGATGGGTGGCCTGTTCAGTGGGTAAAAAATTGGTTCAATGGTTTTATTCACATAGTAGTTGTCAACGGCTCAATGTCCAGATGGAGATCCCTGACAAGAGGTGTCTCTTAAGTGTCTGTACGGGGACCGATGCTGTTTAATATCTTCATCAATGATATAGACAGTGAGACCGAGTGCACCCTCAGCAAGTTTGCAGATGACACAAAGCTGAGGGGTGCAGTGGCCACATTGGAAGGACAGGATGTCATCAAGAGGCACCTGGACAAGCTGGAGAAGTAATATGTCTTTATGTTCTATTTTCAAAGATGTAATAGAGATTAAGGATGTAGTGGGACTTTATTCCAAGCGATTAGAACAACTCCTTATGGAAATAGCAGTTTTGGGTGTAGAGAATAACCATGAAAAAAATTTCTTTTAAGATAGGAAAGAGTAATTTGTTAACAAATTAACAAAAAAAAAAAGTAAAAAATATATAATATTATTCAGTCATACCACAGGTGTTTGGTTCCATCTGCTAGCTTATGTACTCATAGCATGTTTAAAATCTAAGTTTTGAAAGTAAAAGTATGTCAAGATGATAGTCCTAAGCATTACTAAAGACAATTGTGTTATTGTAAATTCTTTTATTTTCCTGTCTAGAACTTAAAGAATCTCTTAATAGCCTAATGTGTAGACTGAAACTTTATGATCTGCTTGTTTCACTTGAAGATAATAAATCTTTTTTTACATGTCAAATATTTCTTCCAGAATACATCTTTTTGGAAGGTATAGTATATTAATTCTACTTTATATCATAATATACATGTGAAGAATGGCTAGAAACAGTCCATGATCCAAGAAAGAAGACATGCCATTTTAGTATTGTAATGTAAATACAGAAAAACAATACTAAAAAACCCAAACCAGATTTTTGAGAAAAGAAATTAAACAAGTGAACACAACTGAAAAATACATATCTGACTTTGGTAGTGAAGTGGAGTAGAATGTGATCTGTGAAGAAGAGTCTGGGGAACTTAATGTCATGAAATACAGAGTTGTCATATTCCTATGACAAAAAAATATGTAGCAAGAAAGAGAAAAGCACATGTTGAGCATAGTTTTGTCTTTTTATGTGATTCCAGATTTACTAAAGGAATATGTGAATATACAGGTAAGGAAAGCATTACAAGCAAAAAGAATAGAACAGCTTTAGAAGTTTCAGACTTTCGCTATGCAGTCTGAAATGGAATTACATTAGTTGTAGCTGGCTAAGCAAATAATGAAAAGCACTATGAACACTATACATTAGAAAAGTGTAAAGGCTGCCATATTAAAATTGCAAGTTTGGAGAGATCTAAAATGTAAAATCTAAGAAATATGATCCAGCAAATGTACAAATACCAGTCTATCAAAGAGACTGGTAGTGTCTAAAAGAAAACTAGTTATTTGCATTGTAGAGTGCATTGCACTCCCAATCTGTTCTACTCTAAAAATTAAAAGGAAGAAAAAGCTAATGGGGATGTTAATAGAATTTACTATTCCCTTAATACAGGGAAATCGACATGCATAAATGGAAAATTCCTCATTTTGCACGTGCATGTGACAAAAAAGGGGCAACAAAGTTTGATTCTCTTCACCCAGATTTGGATCTTCTCATTGTTTTTTTTATTTGTTTATTCTAGTACTTTTCTAAACATTCACTTTTCTCTTATAAAAAAAAAAAAAAACCACAAAAAAATAACACAAAGAATAACACAAACTTGTATTTCAGCTTTATCCCAGAAAAAAAGAAATTTTTTAAAGAAACAGTGCTAGATCTAAAACTCTTGAGGCTAGATAATGGACCTATTGACAAATAAAGTCTGTGGCTAAGGTCATTTGAATAGTAGAAATATTCCACGGCTACTGCTCACACATGTTAAATTGTATCAACACCAGATTTGCTCCCTACTGTAGCTGTTTGAATTTATCTGTAGCTTTGAGCTATGTAGGTGATGAACCGGAGGATGACAATGACCACATATTTGGTAAATACTTTTTCTTTTTTACTTAAATGAATCAGTAATCTCTGCTTCCAAATATCGTCAGCCCTGTGTGAAAGCTGTGAAAATGGGGCTCATGAAGCAGTATAATCATAAATTAGAAAAAGAAATGTAAATGGATGTTAAAAGTTAATTTGAAAAAAAAAAAAAAGTAATCTCTCAGGAATGCTGCAAGCTAGGTTTTAACATCACAAACGTGCTTTTTACAGAAATCAGTTGCTGTGTTATTTTCAGAGCAAATAAATTCTAACAAGTTACATAAGAAGCTTGTTCACTGTTGTAGAGGTTTACTCTTTCTGTTGACCTTTTCTCTGTATTTAAAAGTCAAGGGTATTTAGTCACCTTTTTTATTGTTAATGTAAAATTTTAATTTCCATAGCTATGCCTCAGGCCTTTGACTTTCAAACTAAGACCTTTGTTCTGGAAATAACATAATTTTTGTGCCTGAAGTACACAAAAGAGGATCAACCACTTCAAATATGCCTGAAAACCTTAGCATTCTAATTTATTCAGGTAAAAAAGAACCTATCACTGAACTATTTTAAAGATCTTGGAGCATTTAGGAACCTTCCTACACAACTTCCTAAAGACTGACAGTACGTCAAACCTGTAATAAGTAAATATGACGCATGTTTTCAAGTTTGATTATATCAGCAGAGCCTGTGAAGCACAGAGCTCAAAACAGAGATGTTTAAAGAAATTCATAGCATGTTACTTTAGACAGAGTCAAATACAGCTGTGGAAGTGCAGTTTCCACTGTTCCATCTTTTTGTTTTTCTTCTTTGTGTTTTTTTTAGTGACAGCTGTATTTAATATGTCTATGTAGAGCACTACACATAGATATTTCTAAAGTACTTTCGTAAATGCTCATTAATATCCAACACAGCCAAACATGTTAATGTCAATCTCTTTAAACCTTTGGTCATGAAAATGATAATAAAATGTATTAGGCAATTGCAAAAGGCCAAGGCAGATGTCAAGGAAAGAGAAAGTGATTGAAATTTCTGATTCATCAAGGAAGAAAATTATTACAGCATGTTTTAGATATTTTGTAAATGCTCAGACACAATAAGAAAAAGAATGACACTTGAAAATAAGAGCATGACTTTAATCCAGTATGATGACTTCACCTATTTTTTATAACAAGATACTTTAAACGAGGTTAGAAAACACCAGTTTGAACCAATCTATTTAGGTCTTCTGTGAAAGACAGAAAAAAAACCCACCTGGTCTTGGTGATCAATTTGTAATTTATGACAAATTAAAAAGGTTATTCACCTGTGTCACACAAAATGAAGTAATCCTTATCTTAGTTTTTCATGATCAAATTAAGGGTTATAAAAAGGGTCTCACATAAATTATTAACAAAGAAAAGAAAGAATAGCAATACCTGCTGATTATGGAATAACTTTCAAACTCCCAATATCTATTGAGAAAAATAATTGTTACGCACAAAGATGTCATGAATACTAAAAATAAGTCCAGAATGCATGCAGAAGTGCTGGGACGTCAAATCTTTGAAGATTTGTTTGAATAAGTAGAGGAAACGGTTTCAGGTACACTATGGAATGTAACACTTTTAAGCTAGTACTAGTTGATAAAGCTAAAAGAGAACAATTACTATTTATTGTTTAATAACAAAGTTGCCAGAAGGACCAGCAAGGAAGGAAGCTATCAAAAGGTAACAAGCAAGCAAAAATTTTATTCCTGTCTGGATACACACAATGTGAAGCCTCTGAAAGCACCGGGCAAGCTACAGATCTCTAACAATATCCCATAGAACACTTAGCAGAATTGACAAAACAGACAAGAAAGAATGTATATGCATATTTTAACTTTTTATAGTAATCTAGGAAAGCCTAGAAAATTTTTCTTATATATATTCTTATATTAAACATTTTTACAATGTCATTTTTTTTTTCAGTTAATACTTATTTTGTTAATAAGAAATTTACAAATAATAATTTATGTAGTCAGTGTTCTGAAAAAGAAACAATCATCTGGAGAATCTAGGATATTCCAGAGTCATTAGACAACCAGCTTGCCTTGAAGTCTCCAGTATTCATCTGCAAACTGAATTATGAATCACAATGCCGATAACTCAAATTAATTTGGAGATTTGGAACAACAACAGTCACATTCCAACAGAAAAGCAGCCATGTTACCATTTTACCATGGAACTTTTTTTTTCTGCAAAGCCTTATGGATATGAAGAGGAAGACAAGTCTATTTGGGTCACTTTCATTGTGGGAGTTGATAAGTGCCTTTGCATTGCTTCTTTGCCTTACCTTGCCTTGCACTACGTTTTACAACATTTTCTGTTTTTAATGTCATTTTTAAAATTTAAGTTTAAAAATGTTGCTCATTTCAGAAGAAATGGCACAGGGAGTTTCTGAAAAAAATAATCGTTTTCACATTAAGGAGTAGAATTTGAAAACAACAGTGAGCTAGATTATAAGCAAAAAGAAAAGCTTTACACCTACACCAGAATAGTAGATTATATTGTACTTTTAGCATTTAATATTTAACTTAATAATATTTTTATGTAATAGAACTCAGTTCAACACTGACATCACAAATTTCACAAACAAGTATTCTAAAATGAATATTTTTACAATTATTCATAAATTCCAGAGACGAACATAATAAAGAACCAACTACTTCCTAGGCAAAAAAAAAAAAAATTGTTTTCATTTATTGCTCTTATCTCTAACATGCACTTTTTAATAAGCAAAATTTAAAAAGCCTTAAACTTTTATAATAGCCTTATGACTGAAATATTTAAAATCCATGAATTTCTCAAGGTTTATATATATTTTTAATATTGTAAAAAGATGACTGTATTTTACAAAATTTAGTGAGATTTCTGTTTACTTTTTTTTCCCCTGAATGATATTAAAATATTCTCTGTATGTTGAAGTTAAGAATCATCTTAGCAATCATCAACCAAGCTGTCTTTTGTGGGTACCTAGTCAGAATTCTCTACACAAATAAAACAGCTTAGTTACAAGATTTTTGAGAACAAGATTCACACTTTCTTTTTCACAACCTGGTCTCATAAGAAAGTCCATGGAAGTTCAGTTTCAAAATAACCTGAACAGCTTTATGAGGCTCCACTGACTTCAGGGAGGTCAGGATTTCACCCATAGGCTTCTCATCAACTTTAGATCGTACAAAACCTTTTCACTCTTGACAGTTACATCACACATCCACCACATATCTCATAAGAGGAACAAAAAAGTCTCAAAGAAATGTAACAGTTTGGAGTAAATTGCAGCTGTTTTGCAAAGTTCCTATAGAAAGAGACAATATAACAAGTCTTTCCTACTCACTTTTTCCCAGAAACAACATCCATGGATAGATTATATTCTTCCTCTGCAGCTCATCCTAGCTCAATCCTTATTGCTTTCCTTACCTTTTAAAAATCTTCTTTTACTTAATCCACTACAGATATATGCTTAGTAAATTCTTCTCAATTTGCAATCAGCTGTGGAACTGATTGCACTTATCAAATATGTGTAGCATGGGGAATAAACAAGAGGAGTTAGACGTGCACACACCTGGAGGGCTATGATCTTATTGACATCAAAGACACATTGTAGGATGACTTCTATGACTGGAGTGTTGGAAAGGAAGACGCTTTAGGAAGAACAATCAGAAGAGATGAGAGATGAGGAGAGAGCATTGTCTTCTATGTCAATGACCAGCTGGAGTGCATGTAGCTCCACATGGGGATGGATGAGGAACTGACTGAGAGCTTATGGGTCGGGATAAAAAGGAGGAGAGAGACAGGTGACATTGCAGTAGAGGGTCTGCTACAGGCCACTGGACCAGTCAGAGCAATCAGATGAGGCCTTCTATCAACAGACAGGTGAAGCCTTGCATTCAGAAGCCCTCATGAAGGACTTCAACCACCTCGATATCTGTTGAAGGACAACACAGAAGGGTCCAAGTAATCCATAATTGCTTCCTTCTCCAAATGATAGAAGACCCAGTGAGGAAAGTTGCTGTGCTGGACTTTTTTTCTTACTAACAAGGAAGGGCTTGTGGGCAGTGCGAAGCTCAAGGGAAACCTTGGCTACAGTGACCATGAAATGGGAGAGTACATGAACCTCAGGGCACACAGCAATTTCATTACTATGGACTTCAGGAGGGCAGACTCTGGCCTCTTCAGCCATCTGCTTGGTAGAACACCATGGGATAAAATCCTGGAGAGTAGAGGGGCCAAAGAAAGCTAGTTAATATTCAAGAATCACCTCCTGCAAGCTCAGGAAGTATGCATCCCAACAAAGAGAAAATCGGGCAAAAATGTCAGGAGACCTGTATAGATGAACAGGTAGCTCCTGGATCAAGTCAAACACAAAAATGAAGCCTAATGAGGGTGGCTGCAAGGGCTCATAGCCTGGGAGGAATATAGAGAATCTGTTTGAGCAGCCAGAGATCAGATTAGGAAAGCTAAAGACCGAATAGAATTAAATCTGGCCAAGGTTGTCAAAGAAAATAGGAAAAGTTTCTATATGTATGTCAGTGATAAAAGGAAGACTAGAGAGAACGTGGATCCTCTATGGAAGGAAACAGCAGATATGGCTAACCACGATATGGAGAAGGCTTAAGTAATCAACAACTTCTTTGCCTGAGTCTTCACCACCAAGGGGTGAAGCCATGCTGCTAAAGTGGCCAAAGGCAAAGGCAGGGACTGGGATATTAAAGAAACACCCACTGTAGGAGAGGATCAGGTTTGAGACCATAGGGAACCTGAAGTTGCACAAGGCCATAGGACCTGATGAGATGCACACGTGGATACTAAGGGAACTGGTGCATGAAATTGTTAAGCCACTATCCTTCATCTTTGAGAAGTTGTGGCAGTTAGATGAAGTTCCTACTGACTGGAACAGGGGAAACATAGCCCTCCTTTTCACAAACAGAATTAGGGAGGCCTGGGGAACTTAAGGTGAATCCATCTCACCTCTGTGCCCAGACAGTCTGACCTTTATGTCCAGCAAGATCATGGAGAAGATCTTCCTGGAAACAATGCTAAGGCACATGGAAAATAAGGAACATATTACTGGCAGCCAGCGTGGCTTCACTAAGGGCAAATTGTGCCTAACAAACTTGATGGCCTTGTATGACAGGGTTACAGTATTGGTAGATAAAGGAAAAGTAACTGATGTCATGTAGCTGGACTTGTGCAAAGTATTTGACACTGTCTCACATGACATTCTTGTCTCTACATTGGAGAGACATGGATTTCATTGACGGAATACTTGCTGGAAAAATAATTGGCTGAATGCTAACGACTTAATGTCCAAGGGTAGGACAGTGATGAGTGGCATTCCTCAGGGGCCAATATTGGGATCAGTGCTGTTTAACATCTTTGTCAGTGACACGGACAGTGAGATTGTTGCCTTTAGCCAGTTAGCTGGCAACACAAAGCTCTATGGTGCGGTTAACACCCCAGAGGTCCAGATGGACCTTGACAGGCATGAGAGGTGGGCCCATGAACCTCATGAAGTCTGACAAGGCCAAGTCCAAAGTCCTGCATCCAGGTAGGGGCAGTCACAAGCACAATTACAGGCTGGGTGGAGAATGCATTGAGAGCAACCCTGAAGAGATGGACTTTGGGGTGCTGATGGATGAGAAGCTCAATATGACCTGGCAACATGCTCTTACGGCTCAGAAAGTCAACTGTATCCTTGGCTGTATGAAAAGAAATGTGACTAGCAGAGCAATGGAGGCAATTCTTACAGAATCATAGAATATCCTGAGTTGGAAGGGATCTGCAAGGATCATCAAGTCCAAATTCTGTCCCTATATAGGACAACCCCAAAATTAACACTGATATTCCTGAGGGCATTGTCCAAATGCTTCTTGAATATTATCAGGCTTGGAGCCACGACTTCTTCCCTGGGGAACCTGTTCCAGTAATCCACCATCTTCTGAGTAAAAAACCTAATAATCAACCTCCCCTGGCACATCTTCCTGTCATTCTCTCAGATCCTATAATTGGTCACCAGAGAGAAGAGGTCAGTGCCTGCTCCTCTCATGTCCCTTGTGAGGAATCCGTAGGCTGTGATGAGGTCTCCCTTCAGTGTCCTCCAGGCTGAACTGTAATAATTCTGCTTAGAAGAATGCGAGGCTGAATCACAACAACTATTACACCTTTTCCTAAGGAGGTTGTTGTAGTTTAATTCTAGAGAAGGAAAATTAATTTAAGAACTCTTGTTTTCACAACTAGATGTGTCACTTACTGCTTGTGAACATTCCATGACTTATAGATTTACAAGCTGTATACAATATACATTGATATAGGTGGTGTATATAAATATAGGCATTTAAATACACCTTCAGACAGCAAGTTAGGTGGCCTGTTTCTAGGTCGTCAGGCACAGCAGCACCACCATTAGATTTTAAAGGGAATAAGATTTCCTGTCAGCTAATACTAAAAATGTTTTTGTTCAAAATGCTTCTCATTTTAATTGAGGGAAATAATTTCACAACAGCAACATTCAGTTTAACTAGTAGGAAGATCAACAGTATTGGTACTTAATTGTTTTTGTTATGTTTCTGTAAAATACCAAGGTTGAAAAATCATTCTAGGAATATGGGATATTTCCTGAAGGTACACCAAAGTTTATGCTCAATTCAGTATTATAGACACACACAGATACAGTGTCATTTGAGATCTCTTAACTTGTCAGAAACATCTACATGGAAAGGACAGGTAAGATGTAGGATACATGAGAACTGTTCATGTCATAGACTGGTAGGTTAGCTGCAGAAATGTCATCATCTGATGATATCAGAAAATTTGATCATGTATTTAGTAACATTTTACATGCAATAAAACATTGTCACTGTGGATCTGTAGCCAGTCTGGTCCTTAGCCACCTGTGTGTGTCCTGGAGATGTGATTTAGATCCTGTCTATTGCCTGACTTCCAGCTTTTACTGCAGTAGAACACAGGCCTTTCATATCCATATTATAGCTGTCATCTGTGTATACACTACTGAGACATTGTACATTGCCTTAAGTTGCTTTAAATGCCTATGTGTGTGCAGCTGAATACAGCTGGGGATTCTGGAGATTTAATGATTATAGGTGTCATGCTAAGCTAAACACTCCTTCTGACTGCCAGGACT
Organism: Cuculus canorus; assembly: GCF_017976375.1. NCBI lineage: Eukaryota > Metazoa > Chordata > Aves > Cuculiformes > Cuculidae > Cuculus > Cuculus canorus. Next base: position 38,303,528 of record NC_071401.1, read on the forward strand.
CCATTGACTACATCACCACTGCCTATAAAAGGAGATAAGAAAACTAGTTCACATCCAGACATTGTGATTAGAGTCATTTGACCATACAATTTGAGATTGTGGTCTGAGGTACATCACTTGGTTTCTGACTGCCATTCCAAGAAGGTACAATTTTCCTAATGGTATTATGTTACCTCTGTTGTATTTGAACACCCTTCATGAATGCTTCTTAGGGTATCTCATGCAGTACTGGACATCTTTCTGTGTGCAGCTGAATTGACTGCAATACTGAGATATATTTAGGCAACAGCAGCTTGTAGTTCTCTGCAACATATATGCTGTTCTGTTTTCTTAAACCATAAATTCATCTTCTTTGTTTACCAAACATAACATTATTTAGATCTCCAGGCAATATTCAAGCCACTTAGTGCTGTTTAGATTTAGTAATGTAATATATCTTCATCTGATGAAAAATGTACTGTGTTGGAATAAGTAATATAACAAAAAGATACTCATAGAACAACTGTTAAACATTAACTACATTTACTTGTATTATTTCGAAAAAAACCACCTTGAAATCTCATTAGTTATAATCACATAAAGTTAATGTGAGCTTTTTATTTATGGTGATAATAAATAGTGCAACTGCTTAGCAACTAATAAACAAAGGCAGTAGGAGGCCTGCATGGATGAACATGGAGATTCTGACTATAATCTGACACAGAAATAAGCATGAAAGAGGTGGAATCAGGGACGGATGACCCTGGATGAATTTAAGTACTCTAAACATAAAAGGATCAATTTAGGAAAGCTCAAGCCCATCTGGAGTTGAATCTGATGAAAAATGAAAAAAGGCATCTAGAAAGGATTCTAAAAGTATATCAGCAGCAAAAGGAAGTCTAAGGAGTTCTCTACAGTACAGGGGAGGAGACCTAGTTGCAAAGATCATGGAAAAGACCAAAGTACTCGATGACTTCTTCACCTCAGTCTTTACCGGTAAAGAAGGTCCTCAGGAATCTCAGGTCTCTGCAACCACAAGGAAAGTCTGGAGAGAGGAACGCAGTCATGCTGGAGGAGGATGAAGTTAGGAAACATTTAAACAAAATGGGCATACACGAATCCATAAGGCCTAATGGGATGAACCCAGCTGAAGGAATTGCCCAATGTAATTTTGAGGATATTCTCCATAATCTTAGAAATTTTACTGTGATTAGGACAACTTGCTGAGTACTGGAAGAAAGAAACTGTTGCTGGTATCTTGAGGAAGGACAAGAAGTAAAATCCAGGAAAGCAAATACCAGTCAGCCTCACCTCAATCAGTGCAGCAAATCATCCTGGAAACCATGTCCAAACATGGAAAGAACAAGGTGGCTGGGAGCAGTCAGCATGGATTTATGAAAAGGCAATAATGTTTAGTCAAACCAAGAGCCTTCTACAATCAGATGAGTGGTGTGGATTAGGGGACAACAGGGAATGTTTTTTATCTTAACTTTGACAAAGCCTTTGATGCTTTCTCATAGAGAAATCCTCACAGAGAAGCTGATCAAGTACTAGATATGTGGAGGGTGAAGTGAACTGAAAACTAGTTCAACTGCCAGGCGCAGAAAGTTATGATTCCTAGCGTGAAGAGTAGCTGAAGCCCAGTCACAGATGTTGGAATCTAGGGGCTGATACTGGCTTCAGTACTGTTTAACAGTTTCAATAATCATCTGGGTGATGGGGTAGAATATACCCTCAGTAAGTTTACTGATAATGCAAAACTGGAAGGATTGGCTGATGCATGATTTGATTGTGCTGTCATCATCCAGTGGGACCTCAAAAAGCTGGAGAAAAAAAGCAGTAAGGAACACCATGAAGTTCAGCAATGGGTAATGCCATTTTCTGCCCTTCAGAAAGGAATAACCTTATACAGCAATAAATGCTGAGGGCTTACCAGATGGAAAGCAGCTTTTCAGAAAAGGACCTGGAAATTCCAGTGGACAGCAAGATGACTATAAACTAGCTGTAGTCTTCTCAGTGTATTCTTCCATCCAGTGACAGAACAAGAGGTAATGGGCACAAGCTGAAACATAAGTAACTTTCTTCAAGCATATGAAACATCTTCCTTCTATAAGAGATTATAATTTATTTATGGTAAAAAGCTCAGTGTAAGAGAAAAATACACCCCTTTTTTCTTCATTAAGCCAACATTCTCAACAGCAAACACATTTTAAAACTGAGTATTCTTCAATAATTCACACACAGGACCTCATCACTTAGTTTTTTTTGAGATGTGATATGTTAAGTCTGAATCTTAAAGGTGGTATAGCTAGGACCTAAAGAATAACATTCTTAGTTTTTTGATATGTTTGTGAGCACAACTGTCTTCTTTGGGAGAGTGGGTGGTGGAATAGTATATTTTCTGAGAACGGAAAATGCAGTTTTCTTTTATCGCTGGCTTTCATAGATATAAAAAAAACATATAGTTAAGGCTTTTTGAAATCAGATCTCAAGGGAAACGTATGTCAGAGGTTATTAAAAACAGCTGTTTAGTGTTCAAGCTAGGTTTCCAAAATGAAGTAGAAATCAAAAACAAACAAAAACCCCTCAAAATCTAATAAATTTAACTGTCAAATGACTTGGCGTTTGTTGTTTTGTTTTTTTTTTTTAAGTAATATCTAACATATCTAGTTTTTTATCATAAAAAGTCAGAGTATTTTGACACTTAATTGTCTTCTGATTTACCCAGGTAAACATCAGGAGTAACTCCTTCAAGATCAAAGTTCCTACTATTGTAGAAGCTGACATGGAAACATATTAGATTCCATAAAAGATATTCATTTATATAGAGAGAGTTTAGTTACTTAAGCAGACCATTATACCAGTTTGTTAGAATACATTGTAGAAGACCGGAAGAACAATTGTTTACTGCCACTGTCAAATTTCTGTCTTTACAGACACACTGCCAGGCTGATAGTGGAAGACATTTAGTGATTTGTTCCAACTTAGAAAATCTAAATAGGATTTTGCATTTGTTTTACAGACTTAATATTATAAATACAACTTACAGTTCTACTACATTATTTGTGAACAGTGCAATGAGGGACATATGTGTTCCTGGGTTGCGCTTCCTAAGCTTTCCAAGACAAAGAAACAGATAACTTTCTGAGAGAGACAGAGGAGTGAATCAAATTCTTAGTCTACCAGCTACACTGCAGGGCAATGTGCAATTTTGATGCCTGTTGTCATTTATATTGTATTTCACAGATGTTAACTACTTAGATATTATCTCAACTTCACAGGAAACTAAGGGAGAAAAGTTAATGACTTGGCAATAAAGAACAGAGCTCCAGAGATACGGCTTGAGTGCAGAAATTTACTATGTGTAATCTCATAAATCATGCTGTTCATGTGTTATTTAGATGCCAGCAGATCTTCTCAGAAAGGCACAGAGCTCAGTTGGACTTGGCTGTAACACTAGGGTTATCAGTGTCAGCCTTAGCAACATTGCCTCCAAATCTATGAACTGATCTGGGGGACCCCCAAAAACCATATCAAACTTTGTTAGATATCTCTTAGACCCTGAGGAAAAGATTAAGGCAAGCATGGAAGAAAGAGCATGAGGAGGGAAGTGCAACTAATGTCTGATCTTTATAGAAGAGAGATTTGAATAGTGGCATTAATCTGCACGTTCAGCTTTTTTTCACATGAAAGATGAGATGAGATTTGTCTTGACATTTCTAGGTCCTCAAAATTAATCACATACCAGAACGAAACAAGAAAAGCCAAGAAAAAAGATGATGATAAAATATAGATGAGAATGCAAAACCAATCATGAATGTAGGCCCTATATTTGAGTTCACAATCTAATCATATTTATGCTTCGTATTTAAACTACTGCACAATTAAAGTACTAGCTAGTATATTTATGCATAATCAATGCATATAAATTTTACATAGAATAAACAGGTAAAGACATTGCTTACAAAGTATCAGGAGTCTTGTGCTAATAAGACTTTTATTTTTAGTAAACATAAGAGAGACACATAAAGGGATATTATCAGTTAATAAGAAGTTTCTCCCACTTTCAAATTATTAAAAGAAAGTATATTTCAAGATGCATTAACATTAAATTGTTCTTTTTTAATTGCATCAGGTTTTCCTGCCAGGCCTAGACCCAGGAGAACTAAAATTCTGTCAGATGAAACCATATCCACAGTGAAATTCATTACAAAAAGAGAAAAACTTAGGTTTTCACAAAATGCAGTCATTCTTAAGGACTTTTGCTAGCAGTATAAGTGAGGTACTTCTGAAATAATAAATGAAATACTTAACAGTTCATGAAACATCCAAGAAAAAAAGAAAACACTTGAAAGAGGCTATATTACTAACAGTATCACAATATTTCTCTTACTCTATAAATAATGTGCATGAATGTCATTATTAGATGAATAAGTTCATTTGTGATATAAAGAAACAAAATCTTCCACTATGCTATCTCACATGAAAATCTAAGCACACTTTGAAACACATTTTCACCCTGTATATAGCTGAAAGATTACTGTGATAACATTTAATAAATTTGTTTCCAAATAAGGTTAGAACTCCTTTAACCTATTAATTGTCAGTGAAGTAGAAAAAGAACGTATATACTGAGCTCCAAATCATTCTTCTGGAACTGCAAAATGCAAGCTGCCATGTAAATATTTTTGCCAGTAGCTTAATAGTAACAAATAATGCTATTTCCCAAGGTCGGAGAAACATTCACTAGAAAATTTGGATCATATAGTGTGTTGTTCATCTCCTGCATGTAAAGTAGAATTGCTGATTTTCATCAGTATATATGAGTATCATTCTAAAAAAATATATATTCTAACTGTATATTGCACTTTTTGTAAAGTTAATAATTTTTTTAAAGTCAAGCACAACAGTGTTTTAAGAATGAAAAAAAGAAGTTAGAAAATCTACATGAAATGTCAAATATACTTTTAGAAATCAGTTTCTATGCTCAAAACTTAGGTATGATTTGTATTTTATATTTTAATCTGTAATTCCTAGATTCTAGATGCTGATGTCCTTACTGAATTTGGAGCACATCTTACATGTTACATCTCCAAGATCAATGGAGAAAATAAATAAGAGAATGAGACTCTTGCTTCTTGATTGGTGTGACATAATTCTCTCTTGTTTAAACTATTGCATGCCTGATACGAGAAATATAGTCACTCTTCTGTTAATTTTCCATCAGTGGTAAATCAAACCTGGACACAGAAAAATACAGTTAGCAAATGGATATTCAATAGAAATATTTTTTTTTTTTGACACAATTCTCAAACTCACAGAATGACTGAGATTGGGAAGGACCTCTGGAGTTCACCTGGTCCTATCAGCTTGTTCAAGAAGGGCACCTAGAACTGGTTGTCTGGGACAATAACCAGAAAAATTTTACGTATATCCATAAAACAAGACTCCACAACATCCCTAGGCAACCTATGCTCAGCCACTGTCACAGTGAAGAAGTGTTTCCTGATGTTCAGCCAGAACCTTATGTGTTTCAGGTTGTGTCCATTTGTATTAGGTTTGTCTATAGATACAAGTGTGCAAAGACAGAACCACTACATCGAAGTTGAATCATTTATGTTTTATTGTTCAAATAACCTACTGCACCTGGCTACGTAAAAAACCTATCAGTTTACCAACTCATGAATTTGTGTCATCTCACTGAGTAGGAGAAGGAGATGGAGACCGGTGCTTGGACAGTCAAAGTCAATAGGTATTGCACCTTCAGGGCGTCCTCTGGTAAAAGCGTGCATGTAGTCCTTCTCCACTCCTATCTGTCCAGCCCAGCTCCTTTTATCTTCCTCTTGGGGCCTGGAAAAGAGTTAGCAACATCATCTGACACTTGTGTGGCCAGCTTATGAGCAGGCTCAGTGCCAACTTTTTTGTCCCATGTGAACAACGATTATGACAGCACGCCCTATTCCCATAATAACTTTCCTGGCTACTCACGTTTCTTGGGTTCTGCTTCAAGGTCTTGTAAATATCAGGAGGTCCAACTGATTTTTTTTATTATCCTATTTTCTGCCTGTTATCTGCTTAGTTGAGTACAAACGGTCACACACTTACCTCAAGCTGGCCAAATGTTTTTCCTTAAGCTAATTCACTGTTCTACAATTCAAGTGTACAGTACTTTAAATATATATATGTTTGCGGCCTCACCAGTGCAGTTCAGGGGGAGAACCACTTCTCTGGTCCTACTGGCCACACTGCTTTTGATGCAAGCCAAGATGCTGGTGACCTTCTTGGCCACCTTGTGCACAGTGCTGACTCATGTTCGGTCAGCTGATGACCAACACCCCCAGGTTTTTCTCTGCCAGGCAGCTTTCGAGCTATTCTTCCCCAAACCTGTATTGCTGCACAGGATTTTTGTGTCCAAAGTGCAGGACTCTGCACTTGACCTTGTTAAACCTCATCCCATTGGCCTCAGCCAATTGATCCAGCCTGCTCAGACCCCTTTGCAGAGATCTACCCTGCAACAGATCAACAGTTCCTCCCAGTTTAGTGTCATCTGCAAACCTGTTAAGGGTGCATTCAATACCCTCATCCAGGTCATTGATAAAGACATTGAACAGGACTGGACCCAGCACTGAGCCCTGGGGAACACCAATTGTTAAGATGTTAAACAGGATTGGACCCAGTATTGACCCATGCAATACACCATAAAATGCAGTTGCCAGAACATAGCCTCCTAGTTTGAGATTCTAAGGTATTCAAATTAAGCACTCAAAAATAATAGATATGACTGAAGATTTAAAGGATACCCTGTGACTTCTGTAGTATTACTGAAAGCTCAGTGAAATACCACCAACCCTTTCAAATTACTTGAGACACTAATGCTCATACAACAAACGCCAGTCTGGGTTCAGATTGGAAATTCTGGCATTTACCTTCAAAATTAGTATGTGAGAGAGGTTTCTAAATTTTCATTATATTCAATGAAGCTTTAGGTATGGATATGGTTGAATAAGCATAGGCATTGGTGCAACGTGACTAAGTTCTGACTCTCAGGTGCTTGACCAGAGGAATGCAAGTCTGCTATTAATGCTGTGTCATATCTGCCCGGTTTGTGTGGATATCTCAAGCACTTAGAAAGCTAAAGGAACACTTGATACTTACATTCAGGCAATTGAATCCCACTTCGTATATACACTGTGTATAGTAGGGCCTTAGACACTTGGTTTGCCTGTTAACCTGTATTACTTTTAATTTATCATGCCTATAGTCTGGGGCCTAATTTGGTTCCGCATAATGTTGATGTTCCTTCTTAAAATATCACTCTTCCAGATAAGTGTGCATCTTAGATTTACTTACTGATTTCCCTTTCATAGTATCTTTTTCATCAGGTTATTATATAGTGAAAGGCATAATTAATGTGCTAATGAAAGTGATGTGATAATGAGGATTAGTATGAATTAGTGCATGAAATACTCAATGCAGTCTTAGGAGGCCATTGATGAGAGAGGATTTTTAAGATTATGACTTTATTCTGGATCCCATGCACAGAATCCCTAACTTGACCATGCTAAAATATTCTATGTGCTTAGTTGGGCAAAATGCTTATGAAATGCTGCAAAAAAAAAAAATAATCTGTAAATTGGACGAAAATTTCAAAATATAGCTGCTGTTCTACCCAAATGTAAATTTGTGAAGCTTTAACATAAGTTTATCAAATTAAAAGTCCTGAGCGCTCAAGTGACTTTACAAAACTGTGCATATAAACATCGGAGGTTGGCTTTTAGCTGCCTTTGAAATTCTACTTGACTGAATTTTCACGTTCTGAGTTGTCTTGCTTTTACTTTTTAATAAAACTTATGGACACATTGTTCCACAAGATAAATTCTGGTTTACAACTAAATCCCCAAGAAATATTTTTTATAAGTGTCTGGGGAAGACTAAAACGAGACAGTAGCCTGAAGAGTGACGGGGGTTCAGCACTTGTCTCTTTGTACTTGAGGATCTTTTATCCTCTCACCACAGCAGGACTACAAATGTTTTTCTTCCTTTCACAAGGACGTTTGTTTTCTGTCTCCTTTTACTGCCTATACATTACAACACTAGACTGCTAAGGAAGAATAAGAAATCTAGAAACACCGCAGTAGGGAAGAGCACAGAGTACTATTCTCAGTCACAATGTGTATCTTAACAGACATAATTTGTTCATGGCAACTAACAATTCCCCAAAGGTGCTTCTTAACTGTATGGGGGAACTACATATCTGAGGCAGTAGATTTTACAGTCGTACTGCTGGAGAGGGTGGTTTTACCTATCAAAGGAGTGGAGGGGAAATAAGAATAAAGTGCTGATGATTTTGTCCATGAATACTTAGAACTGAATGTTCAAAGGGAAATTTAAAAGAGATTAGACATGAAGTGTAATATATAAAATTCCAAAGCTGAAAATGACTAAATGCCTATACAGCAAAATGATTCTCTAGGTCTTGGTATTATAACAAAACCAAAAAGTATCTGAATTTTAAAATATCACTGTTAGACATTTAAGATGCAGTCATCTGTCCTTGCTTAGGCATCAAGGTCTGCTGAAAGCAGATTTATTTCTGACTTTATCTGAGATTATATGAAATTGCTCTGTGCTTCTATTATAAGTCCAAAGTACCTGAGACTGTGCATTCAGAGAACAGCTTTGTGTGAGTTCACTGCACAATTTGACTGGAACTTTATAAATACAAATTTATATAATGAATATAAATACAAGCATAAAACCATTATAAATAAAGACCTATTTCCAGTTTGTCTCTTTACTAACTGAAGAAGTTGTGAGAATAGATGAGGAAGGAGCCAAACAAGATGCTAACCTTTGGACATGAGTTTTAAAAATGAGATGTGAATGGAGAGTTTTAGATTATTTAGTTGTATTAACACTAACAATCAGCACAGAACAAGGAATGTACTTTTGTCTTGAGGTGGGGTGGCACAGACTGTGTTCAAAGTCCTAAACTGTATTAACTCTCAAAAGAGTGCAAGAAAATGTATTCTCTGGCCTATGTTACCTTGATACATGTGTGGGCGTATGTAGGTAAATATTATTTGCCATTATTTGCTATGCCATAAAGCTTTTTAACAGTATAGATAACTGCTTAACAGGAGGCAGACCAGCAAATGAATCTCAGTACTTGAAGAATATAACTTTTTTTTTCCTTTTTTTTTTTCAGTTACAAGGATAGAATTAGAAAGAATATTAGGAAAATCAGGTACAGTAGTGTTGATGTAGAGTGAGAGGTAGGAATCAGTGGGATTTTTTAACTCCTTCAAGTAGGAGGAAAGATGGTCGCCATCAATCTGCTGGGCAAGTATCGCAGTTGAATAGTCAATGGAATGGCACTGCTTGTTATAATAAAAGGGAAGGGTCCATCTTTCAACTACATCAAAACCACTGTCACCTATGAGCAGCAAAAACCCACGTGCAATCTAAGATTTATTCAGTGAAACTACAGCTCTCTTCCATCATGATGTTTAGGATATGTAATATTTGGGATGTTACCTGCATTTGATTCATAAAATCGCACTTTCTCAAGCCCTTAGTCTCCTGGTAAATTATTATCTAGTACGATTACAATACCTTATTGAATGCTTACTTCTTCTTCCTCTCCTAGACTCCCTAGAGACTGTTTTTAACTTCAGAACCTGCATTTGAACTAAAATGATGTGTTGTGAGGAAACTATTGCTTGGCATGGGAACATCACATATTCTTGCCAAAGAAAACATCAGCAGCATTTTCCACTTGTGGTGGTAGGTGAAAGAATGTACATGTTCCTATGTACAGCAATGGCAGACCGTAGTCAGGTGTATCTGCATGCTCTGGTCATTGCTTGAAGGAAAAAAAAAAAAATTATTCAGCTTTCCAGACCTTCATGATGATACATTCCCCAGAGATTCAAAGGAGAGAAACTGGTGAGAGAACATATGAACCCAGATAACATTATGATTCATATCACTATTGGCCACCAATATTTTTTATATCATCTCATGATCGCCAGTTGTAACATAATCCAATTACTTCATGTGTGCAGTTTTTCTCTCTTTTTAAGCCCTATGTGGTTCTTCCAGGGATATTTGCCTCTGAGGTTGAAAAACAAGTAGAAAACATTCCTTTGGGTCTTTTACAAGTAGCAAAAATCACTGATTAAATTTGTAATAATAAAGTTTCATACTGGGAAGCAGTAAAATTAAACTACTTGATACATTTCTTTATTTTTTTTAACGTCTTTCATCTTGTGATAGTTTTAAAAAGCATGATCACACAATGCCTTTAATTTCTTTCTGTTACTTTGCTCTGCTTCATTCTCAGATGTACAAATAATCTTTAATATCTCAGTAATCACAGAGTCACAAACTGGCTGAGGCTGGAAGGTGTCTCTAAGATTAGCTGGGCCAACCACTCTGCTCAAACAGTGCCACTTATAACTGGTTGCTCAGGACCGTATTTAAGTGCCTTTTGAATATCTCCAGGGAGGGACACTCCACAATCTCCCTGCACAACCTATGCTCAGTCACCTTCATGGTAAAAAATTGTTTTTTTGATGTTCAGATGAACCTTCTCTGTTTCAGGTTGCACCTATTACCTCTTGTCCTGTCACTAATCTGTGCATTTCTTGTCCTGTCCTAATCTGTGTAAGGATATGCATTCTCTACAGACAACACAAAAAATTTAATTTAATTTAATTTAATTTTATTTTATTTTAATCTCTTTGCTGTTCTGTCTTCCTTTCGTGCATTCTCATAGTGGAAAGAAAACATTTACACTGTGCACAAGTGCAACTGCCACACTATGACTTAATAGAAAGCTCAAATAATGGGGAAAGTCTTACACTGTTCTCTGGGAGTCTTCAGAGGAGAATGTTGCGGTCCTGATCATATTCAGCTTCAATAAAGGCAAGACACTGTCACTTTTAGTGATAATCTACACAGTACCTAGATCTATCTGCTAAATATTTGGAAATTCCAGTCAAACTGTGTAGTGAACTCACACAAAGCTGTTCTCTGAATGCAGTCTCAGGTTCTTTGGACTTACAATACCAGCAATAGGACAATTTCATATTATCTCAGATCAAGTCAGTCCTGAATTCACTTGGGAGCTGCAATTCCTGGAAAATGGGTCTCAGTGTAGGTGCTAAAATACCAGTATTTCCTATAACTTTTAATTGTTTGGGGTTTTTTTTAAGATTTCTATAATTGTGCAGGTTACTAGCAATACTGAGACACCATGACATGGAAGGCAGTTACTGTCTCAGATAAAAAAATTCCAGTGTGTTACCAGCACTGAAAAATGAGACATTCGAACCAAATATGTAACTGAGTACACAGCTGTGCAAAACTACCTATATTTTCCTCTCTGAAGTATAGCAGAGGCCTTTTATTGTTTGTCCTTTTTCCTTTCCGTTACAGATGAAGTATTGTCCCAAATTAAAGGTTCAATTAATGACAGAGAAAAGCATGTATTTTAGAAACAAGCAAAGCAAAGGCTTGATGAAGTTGGTTTTGTTTTTTTTTTTTCTAAATGAGATCAATCTCAATTGAGTATTCTTAAAAGTGTTCTGAAATCAGAAGCAGGAATTGTCAGGACAATGCTGAATAGTAATGTATGTATTCTGTTGAATGGCAATTAGAAAGTTCTGTTAGCAGCATAATGACATTTTTGGTGATTCACTTATCGACTGGAGAGAAGGATTGCAAAAATCCCTTGATGTATAACTCATGATTTCCTTGTATTTATTCCAGATTTAACTATGACAGGGCTCTAGGAACATGAAAATTTGAGCTGCAAACTTTAATATCAGACTATACATGTGGTAAACAATGAGGTGAATTTCTCTTAAAATAAAAAAATTGTCTTATTTCTACTCTGAGTTCTCAGTTTATGCACTTTTAATGACTTGCACTTATATCTGTATCTGTTAAACTGAAGAGTTCACTGATGCTTTCTGCTGGACAAGTAGACAAGTCTACTTTTAACTTCCCCTTAAAAAAACAAAACAATGCGAAATAAAATGAATACTTCCAAACTCTGTGTTCAATCAGAAATTATTCCTCAAGCATCAGAAAGAGAGACAATGTGATCTTACTCCAATAATGTATTTCGTCTACCCTTGGTTCCTATTTGAGACATGGCTCATGATAGGGGAATAAGCTCAGGCAATTAAATGCGGGGATCTCTAGAGCTTTTTTATAGCTATTATTTATTCTTACATAAATTATATTACATTAGTTGCATCCAAATATATGGTAGTCATTCTTATTAATTTACAACAGTGAAAAGATTAAATGAATGTTAAGATGCAGACACATGAGGAAGAAAAAATACGAAAATAGAATTTTGCCTTTTTTTTTTTGATGTCACCTCAGACAAAATTAAGAGGATGTGTGGGTCTGGATAAGTAAGCAAAATAGTTATGAAAAACTCTTTACCCATTACCCTTTCAATGCCTATTTTTCTCTAATAACCTTCAAAGTGAAGTCGTAACAATGACTTGTGATCCTTAATTACTTCATAACCACTATTACTGACGTCTATTGATAGATATAAAAGAAAATTAATAATATAAAAATATAATTTTTAAATATAGTTATCATTTTTCTTCTAATTAATTAAAAGGAAAAATTGTGCTCAAGAATATTCCAGAGTAGAAGCTCCTATGCATCCCAATATATTTACTGTGTAGATTTTTTTACTATAACCTGTTCTACACTGTGTGAAGGCTTGATGGAAATACCAGAAATCTATTATGTTTCATATGTATTCTTCCATTCTGGAACATTATATAAAGTATTTTCAAGTAAACTAAGCTCAATAAGTAAAGACATTTCTTAATGTGTAGCTTAAGTGAAAAATCCTTCTATTTGTAACTATTTAGATTTGGAAACTCACTGAATGCCATTACTATTTTTATCTTAGTATACTATGTGCTGACAAAGTAAGCATGTCTCATAGGTTTATGCATTGATGTTATCTTTTCTCTGCTACAGCTAACTCCTAGGCAGGATAAAATGATCATTCCTGCTCTTTTCTGAATTATAGCAAAATAGACTTCCACAATATTTGATCCATCATATTGTTGTCATCTGTGACATCAAGGATAATGTTTCTTCTCTTACTGAAAAACAATGGGATCATTTTCAGCTAATTTCAATAGGGCATACACAAAAGTAGCATTTCTAGCTGGAAACTTCTAACAAGTACATATTCAGTCAAAACAACAGACATCTATGGAAACATAAGTTTCTAGAAGGCAAACAAGAACAGAGGAACTTTCCTAATTAAATTTCAAAGAGAACATACAGTATAAGATATTGATGTTAACTAAATTTAAATAACTAGAAAAAAATTGAGAGAAGGTGTTGGTAATTACAGATTGGTAATGTATTCCAATAATTCTATAATAAATGGAATTTAAAAAAAAAAAAAAAAGGACTGCTGTGAGGCAACATTATGGATTTATCATTCTTTTGAGTGTTTTCAGCTGTGCACTGTTGTTGTGATATATATTCCTCCAATAGCATTTATTTCCTATGCATATATAAGAACAGATCTGTGGGTCTCTGGCATCCCTAGTGAGCATCTTTGTTCTAAAGAAACACTAATGAGCTGTCTACTGAATCAGTAAATCTGATTGTTCATGCAAAACTGGATTGTTCATGCAAATTGATTAGAATACAGAAATTACTTCTATTTCTGCTGCATGAATGACAGCAGATATAAACGGATAATACTAAATACTCTATTCCAGAAACAAGGGTACAAGCTTATTGCAAATTGCATTGGGAACAATATAAAATAGAATTATATCACCTTTACGAATTTTAAGTTATGTAATATATTTAATTATTTTAATCATGGGGTTTTTCAAGGAATATATTAGGTTTATGTATATCATTTGCTGTCCACATGCAAACAGATTTTGACAATTTAATCAGCAAGTTTAACATATGCTTACACACCTACTATTGACACTGATTTCTACAATTAAATAATTTAAATGAATTGTTCTTTTTGGAAGATTTTAGGCAAGATATTTTCAAATGAAGAATGTTCCAAAATCTGATCTGTAACATGTAATATTCAATTTATATAAATTTTTCACACTGTGAGGGTCACAGTAACTATATATTTACTTCTCAGACAACAAAGTAGAAGAAATTAAAAGTGAAATAATACAACGACTGGTCTTTTGATAACAGAAGAAAAAATAACAGTGTGAAAAGTAGAGAATTCTTGTGGTGAGATCACTCTGCAAAGTAGTGATATACACCTTTAACTCCATAGAAACAAATGGAAACTGAAATGAATCTAGACTCTCTCTACAACATTTTACTTTTCTACATCACAATTTAGTTGTGATAAAGCTATGATAATTTAAAATTTCAGTGGTAAGTGCTAGTGGATATGTATTTGTATAAATCAGATGCAAAATTAAATAGAATTCCTTGAGGATTATTTTAAGCTATAATAGTAAAGTAGTAGTTGAGAGTCATAAAGATTTTGGGGACATTGCTTTGTATAAATAAATTTCATCCATGATAAAAACTGTAGCTGTTCTGTCAGGAAGGGAAATATGAATGGTACAATTATTCCAATCAACTAAATTTATGGATGTCAGAGGTTTCTCAAACAACATGATTTTTAGACGTAGTTGTGCTTTCCACCTCTATGCTTGGTCTAATTGACTGAAAGCAATTTTCAAGGCAATGTTCAGCCATACATTTCTTCTCAAGCCTTAAACATCTTTGTGCTACTCTGATACAGCACCAGAACTGTTCTAATTCACTGAGAACTGATTGTGAGTTTTGATATCTAATCTGTTGCCAAATAACAAAAAAGTGTGTAATTATGAAAGTTTTGCCAATATGGTGAGACATGGTCTTCAGTATTCAGCACTCCACAGTTAAAATGGTAAGAACAAGTCATTTATTTAATATCTGTGTTTGGAAGCCCCAGTTACTGTCAAAGATAAATTACAGACAAATAATATCTGTCTTCACTGATAATGTAGAATTTCTAGTTAGAAATATCTCCAAAGATGCTTTGAAAATTTCTCACAGTCTCTTGAAAACTGTTGATCTCTACAAATAGAACATCCTACTTGTTATCGTTTAGACTATAGCCAAATCAGAGTCCTATTGCACTCATAGAAGTTGAAGTACACCAAGAAAATTTTACAACTATCTTGTTTTGAACCCAAGCATAAGCATAAGCATATCAATGAACCATAATTGTATTTATACACCAAATAACACTATGCCAAAAAGTAACTCTGGCCTGCTGTTTAGCACGTGTGACTACTATATCATAGAAGCCATATCCCATGCAGTTTAAGCATGGGGTAATAGCAACGTCTTGAAAATGTGGTTACAGTTTGAAAACAGAGGCCCTGGAATCGTAAACAAATAACTGTTGAACATTTATTGGCTACTGAAGAAGCAGACGCTCAAGAAATGGGAAAAGATTACTTTTGCTGTAAGAAAAGAAGTAGCTAAGAAATTAGAATAGAAGCCTGTGGCACTTGCTGGCCTGGGAAACTAACACCTCCACCGCTACACAGTACGTAGTCCAGAGACAGAGCCAAAGTCTAGAAGCTGTAGAGATCGAAACATCTTATTAAAGGAGATCTTGAGTTTGAGTCACGGGAGGAAAGAAGACTGTTCTAGCGTTGGCTCCAGCCTCTTTACACCAAGTAAGGAGGTGTCTAGGCACTTCAACTTCAATGATGAAGAGCAATTAAGTGCCATGGTTGTTGACACGAATTTTAGGGCATTGATTCCAACACATTTTAGTCCTCCGAGACAACAGAGCGGAACAGAGCTAGAAAATATTTAAGATTACTTTCCACAAAGCACAAGAGCGCTCAGTCCCTGTATGTGGAAAATCAGGTAGGAAAGGGAAGAGGTCGGCATGGCTGAGTCGAGACCTGCCCCTCCTGTATCATGGGACAGCAAGATGGTGACTAGGGGTGTAAACTCCCCCCCACAGTAAAGGAGGATCAGGTTTGTGACCACCTGAGGAACCTGAACGTATATAAGTCTATTGGACCTGAAGAGATGCATCCCAGAGTCCTGAGGGAATTGGCATACAGTATAATTCACGCTTGAAGACATGACAACATATCGATACTTTTCCTTTTCTTAAAATAACTGTGACAGGGAAAGCAGCCTTGGTCTTAATCAGCACCGTTGGAAACAACACTGTGCCTTTTACATGGTGTTTCTCCAAATTAGATCTTGCTTGATTAAGTTTTACATAATCCGAGATTAGTTTACAAAATGAATTTAAAAGAAAATTCAAGGAAAGCATATTTTACAAGTTAGTTAGAGTTATATTTTGGAGCTTTATGTTTATTAGTGATAGGAATTGTAACTGAGATCTCTTAGTTTTAACGGTATTTTTTTCTTAAATATTCTTCAGTATAGTCACAAAATACAAATTACCTAAAAAAGTAGTTTCCAGACTGTCACTCCCTCTGAATTTACTGTTGCAATAAATGTCTGGTATATTGGTGAAATGAATATAAACTATGTAAAACTACAAGAAAGCATAGAAAAAAAAAATTCTGAATAATTCTGAGGCAAATACTTCAGCCCTGACTAGTTGGTGGCCCTTTGATTAACTGACTACAGTTAATCTGTTTCTTCTATTGTGGCCCAGGAACAGAACCCAGTATCTTAATGCAGTATAATGCATGTTGAGTAGAGGATTCTGGATCTACTATCCATACTCCTGTTCATAAAGCCCAGAATATTCTTTGTCTTTGCTGCTGCAAGTACACACTGCTGGCTTGTGTTCATCTTGCTATCTACCAAGACCCCTGGGACCTTTACATGCAACTGCTTCTCACCCTGTGGCTTTTCAAGGAATTACTCCTTCCCAGCTGCAGAAAATGTGTTCCAAGAGGACTAATTACACAATTTTCCTAAGGACAAAAGTGAACCTGACTAATATGTAGCTCTGCAGATCGTGTTTTTGACCTTTTGTGAAGGTATGTGCATAATTTATTTTTACTATGATCTCCACAATCTTCTGAAGATCTTTAAAAGCATCCCTATCATGATAACCGCCAGCTTTTTCAGCAGTCTTAAATACACCCTTAACAGCCTGATGGACTTGTAGAAGTTGGGTTCTCTGTAATAATCCCTGACGTGATTGTGGGAAATAAGGCTGAACGCAGGAATAAAAGCTAAGCGTGGGGATGTAGTGGAATGTGGGGAGAAATGGGCCTGGGTTCTTCCTCCCCCCCTCTCCATTCCATGGGCTGAGTAGAAGGCCTTCAACAGAAAGAAATGCATCAAGGGCTTCTGAAATGGGGGATAAGGTGTCTGGGAACAGGTGCAGACCACTCCTGTGACTGGCAAGGCCCTGCCAAGGATAAGAGCCTAATCATTTTCTAAGAAGGTGGATTGCAGCTGCTGGTCTGACAACTCAGCCTACGGATGACCTGTACTCATCATTGTAATATCGTTGTAATACTAAAACACACCTCCACACCTAAGGCTACCTGAATCCTCCCCACCTCTGAGGCAAACCACTCCCATGGCCTACTGAGCTTGCGCAGTTAAATTTTGGCATGTGAAGTAAGGATTCTTTTCTCCACCAATCAAGCATTAATACAGTGACCACATTCACTCAAGCTTCTCCACCCCTAGGTGCAGGCTAATATAAATGATTAAAACAAAGGAAATTTTTTGTAAGGACACTTTGTATACATCTTAACACAGATCTAATTAACACATTCCTAATTGTTATTATTACTCTCTGTACTTTAACCCTATCTTTACTTGCATCTGATTGTTATTTCTCTGCACATATCATTGTTCCTCATGTGTTTGTCAGATTTGGGTGCAGGTCATAATTAGGGTTGTTCAATGTATTTTGGCAAACAATACCTTCTCTGCAGCTATTAATAAACCTTATTAAGTCATGAGCTGTTCTTCTTAATAAAATCAACTCGTTTGTACAAGTCTCTGAAGTCCCTCGCTTAGAGGGATTTAAAGGGGAGTCTCTAATGGAACGTAACAAGCCTGGTGATTATTAATTACCCTTGCGTAATTATTACGTTACTTATTGTGTATGTAGCAATCTAGATAATATTATATTAATTATCTTTGCATGATTGTTGCATTAATTTTTCTGACAGGCTCTGCATCCTGCTGTTGCATCACTGTCAGATTGAAGGACCCTAGCTACTAGGCTGGGCACTGCATATATATTTTCTTCACTCTTGCAACACTGTTAGCACAAATGAGTTAAGCAGATTTCTGAACTCTCGTATTGAAGTCTCTTGTATATCGTTTCAAATCTACCTGTTTGTGATGTTCATCACATTGCCCTCTCAAAACCTGGTACATGATCTTCCTACACTGTTGGTAGTCTTTTCCATTTTGATCCCTACTATCAAGCACAGAGACCTGGGAGAACTAGGTGAAAAGAGAAAAGAAGCTATGAACTCAGCCTTACCTGAATCTGTCTTCACTAGATTAGCCTCTCATTCAGTAGCTTGCCCACATCTTCCTTATTTAGTCCTTTACTTAATAATAGAGCAGTGTAACCTTTCAGAACTCTTGCATATTTTAGCTGTAAGTGAGCTTGCTTTCCTCTGTCATTAATCCTACATATATAAGTAAGATTTCATTAACTCTTTAAAGACTTAATATACTTCTGTACTCTAGCCAAGTGATCTGTAAAAAATGTCCACCATGATGTCACTTTTACTGACCTCTTCTGATTCTCAAATCCATGAACTGTCAAACAGTTTGTTACCAATTCCACAGAAGAACTCCATTATTTGAAATGCTGTTTCAGGAGTATGGATCTGGTTGATCTTGAATCTTCCCCGAATTCCGTCACCCTTGAAGAGGGTTCCAGGACCACAAACACTAAATCCCAATTAACAATATGAGCTGTGCAGCCAACCATTGGCCTGCAGGATCCATCTGCTCCTTCCCAGTTTTTTTCCTGGACAAGAAACCACTTGGACTACCATGCCTTCCTTCACTTTTATTCCCAGAGCTGAATAATTGCTTTGCTCACGCTAGAATTATTATTGGTGCCCACACGGATAAGATGTCGTGGCAGATAATATGAAGGCCAGATAAGCCTTAGCAGCTTCTCTGCAGCATCCTCATTCAGATTACTAATAAAAGCAGCAAACCTCTAGGGACAAAATTCAGGACGACAGATGTTTTTTTTCTGACTAATTTCAATTATCAGTTCTCCTGTGACTCTTACACCCACTCAGATATATTGTCTTTCTCTTCCTTACTTACCATGTCACAGAACATATGGAATTCAATATTTGTGGGAGAATAAGATGGCTTTTCTTCCTGTTGATGGAAGTCCTAGACTTGATTTCCTCCATCTCAGGAATTTCTATCTGATAATTAATCTGGTCTTCCCCTTTTATACACAGTTAGGGATTCATGATCTCATCTCTGTAAGGTCTCTGTAAAACTCAATCAAAAAGATCCTTTTCTTCATCTTCTATAGTGTTACTCAGTCTAATATTTAAAACTTTTAATATATTTACTGTCATTTTCAGTAACAAACAAACAAACAAAGAATGGCAGACTGGAAAATCAAAAGTTATCAGCAAGAAGTACCAGTTTAGATGGGGTTTTGAGCAACCTGGTCCACTGGAATTTGTCCCTGCACATGGCAGATGGATTGGAACTAAACAATCTTTAAGGTCCCTTCTAACTGAAACCATTCCATGATTCTATGATACTTTGATAAATTAGATGGTTGTCGTATAGAAACAAGTATCTATAAGATGAGAAAATTGAAGCATTATAATACATGTTTTAATATATTTCTTGTCAGTTACAACAAGTTGGATAAATCTGCAACTAATGAACTCATCGTGCTTCTTCCTGTCATTACTGAGAAGTATAAATAAGCCTTTAGATTGCAGAGTTCACTATTCATTCAAAATATGGACATAAATAACGTTTATAGATGAGATGAAGAGCTGAAATGTCAGGTTTGCATGCAATATCACAAAATAATCAACTTTACAAACAGAAATTAAAGAAATTTAATTAACATCATGGTACTCAAGACGTGTGATAAACCTTCCAAAACTCTATAATATGCTATAGCATTTACATAAACGTTATCATTGCTATTCTAAACTCTGCTAGTTTAAAACTCAATCTCTTGCTATGTCTCAAGTCTTGTAGGGCAGAATATATCACAAAAAGTTTTGGTGGTGTCTCTGTAATAACCATCTACATCTGAGTTAATTAACCTTGTCTCCCTTCTCGGTTCACTCAGGCTATGGAAATAGCTACTGTAGCGACATCGTTAGTCTCATATAGTTTAATCATTTATTTCTGGATGAGACGGATTGTGCCAAAGAACTATTTATCTCTGTATTTACTGTAAAGAACTAGCTGCATTTAGTCAAGTCAACTAGCTGCATCAAGTCATCTAGCTTCAGCCATTTAAAAGTGAAATCTCTGTTATAAAAGAGTTTACCAGACTCTTTGTTGCATGAGTCCTCATCCAGAGTTTGATCTGTTTTGTTTGTTTTATACTCTTATCGTAGCATTGGATGAATTCCCCTGATTATATTTGTGTTTCTTACATCTGGATGAAACCAAGTGATTAACCTAGAATAAATCCATAGAATTCTGTATAATAGTCCTCTAATCTAGTCAGCTATGATCTGAAAAGGATGTCACAATCCTCATAATTCTCCATTCACAGCTAGAGTCTTAATCTCCAAATTACTCTCATTTGTGACATCATTAATTTTGAAATTCCTGCAGGAAAATGACAAAATTTCAGTGAGCAGTAAAAGAGATTCTTGCTTATATTTCTGACAGCTTCTAGGGGAAAAACATGACTTTGAATCTCTGTATAGTTAGAAGAGACCTAATCTATTTTTTTTATGTTCTCTGGGTTATTAAGCAAGGGAGCAGATTACTCTCTATTACTATATTTTTTTTCATTCTGCCAAAGAAAATACTGTTGTTATGTGATAGCTACATCTGAGAGCATCTGCTGAGCTTGTTTATTCCAAGAATTTTAGCAATAAGATATTTCCTTTGAGTATTCTGCATTGACTTCAATGGAAATTCTGTGCTCATTTTTTTGTATTCTGACAAGACAAAAACAAATGTTATATCCTTAGGAATTATCTAGCCACTTACAGAACTTAACAGGTGAAAATATTATCTTCCATGTGAATTTTTTGCTTTTACAGCAAGAGTGAGAACTTTCAGGTTCATTTACTTAGTTTAGCATCAGAATTCTGCTTCAGATAAATACTAGGCATCAAAGATCTGTATTCAATACAGTATTTAACAGCAGTAAGAAAGAAGACCTCCAGTTATTTAGGTTCCCAAGGTAAAATTCATCCCACAGTAACTTCAGCTGACTCCAAAAGAAGAATGGTGTCTTTTAAGCTCATTCTACTTTTTCCCTCTTCTCAGCTCTGGTGAGGCCAGGAATGGAATACTGCGTTCAGTGCTGGGCTCTCCAGTAGAAAAGAGACATGAGCATACCGGAGAGAATCCAACAAAATGTCACAAAGCATCCTTCCTAAGAGGAATGGCTTAGATAGTATAACCTAGAGAAGAAAAGAATTGTTGTGGGGAATAATGGGGTTAATAAATATGAATACTTGAAGGGTGAGTGCAGACAAAAGATGGAGCCATGCATTTTTCAGTGATGCCCAGTGACAGGATCAGAGTTAACAAGCACAAACTGAAACACAGGAGGTTTAATCTGAACACCAGGAAACAGTTTTTCACTGTGTGACTGAGCAATGGCATCAGATTCCCAGGGAGGGTGTGCAGTCTTATTCAATGCAGATATTTAAAAGTTGTCTCTATGTCATCCTCAACAAACAGCGTTCCTCCAGGCAAGCTGGACCTCCAGAGATCCCTTTGAACCTCAATCATTCTGTGATTCTGGAATTATGAAGAGGTGACACAGACCACCTGTGACCCTAATAACTTATTAGAGGCATCCATCTCCATACAATAAAATGATGATACTCGAATCTAAGGTGTCTAAAGCTTAAGGGAGGAACACAGATCCACTCTAGAGAAGCAGTTAGATTAACTTTATTATCATGACTTATAAAGCCTGATAGCTTTATCACAACCTGAGATCTTCAAGAGAACCAGGAGAGAAAAAACAGACAAGCAACCCAAGTAGGAGAAAACAGTAGACCAATTGTTGAGACTGAAAGATACCTATGGATTTTTAAATGCCTCTGATTTTGGAGCATTTTAAGATTTATTAGTAGTTTGAGGCAGATCACAAGATTAAAATATGTGATTTTAATAGAACTTAATTATTAGATAATACAAAAAAAGTGATTCAACAGAATCTGTCATAAGCAAATGGTGACTTTATTATAGACTCGAGAAATGTGAGGCTCACACTAGACCTACGGCAAGGTTAAAGCAAATCACATACACACAAATACACACACAAGGAGATACATGGATATCCAAACACACAGAATTTAACCTATGGCCAAAATTTCCCTTATCTCACACTTAATGAATTGCTCAGTTTTATTGCGTTGGCATTCTCAGTGGGTGATTGTTGAGCCTCAAGAAATCTAACCTTGCCCTTAACCTCATCTACATTAGCAGATGACCCTGAGAGGCCCAGCTCAGAAGGAAAGGCTGGTCACAGCCCACCATGGCCCAGGGGAGCCCAAGGAGTCTGTTTTAGGATTCCTATTTATAGGGTCAAGGATGATTGGTCAGTATTTTTCAATTCTGGTCACAATTTGGATGAAGTAATTCTGGCATTTTCCATCAACTGTATCTTTCAGCCTGTGCATTCTGGTATTGTCTCACTCGGACTGGATACCAACAACAGGTTCTCCAAGGCCGACAGGAAGTGACTGACTGTCTCTGGTGACTGCCTTTGTCAGGCAGGAGTCCCAGCTGCTATTAGGGAGTGCCTCATTGCTTCAACTCACTGCACTTGTTCAAAGGCAAAGACACAATGGGAACTTTCTCCCATACCATGTGTGACTTACCCTGGATTGCCAAGTGACCCTATCAGGGACTGCACTAGAATACACGTAAAAGAACAGAATAAGAGATGACTTGTAAAGAGTGATCTTGGGAGAAGTTTCCCAAATCTAAAACTGATCTGGTCTAAAATCTGTCTCTGTGGTGTAGTCTACCCATTACATTTTAGATCCTCTGACCATTTGAGAGGGAAAGACAATAGAAAAGCTGTTTTTTCTAACATTTTTTATCTTTCTAGTATATACAGCACATATTATTTCTTTTCAAAGTGGAGAAATATATTGTGAAAAGCCACTGTTCACAAATTCTAATAAAAACTGTCTTAGCTTACCATACAAATCAAGTTCCTGTCACCTTTTATTTCTATATTTCTTCATTTCCTTATCTTTCCTCATGCTGCCGCCAAAATCACATACATTCGGCTGCCACTCATGGAGAAGGATCCTTAGAATCTGTTTCACTGTGAATAGCTTCACTGTTAATTCTAATACACATTATTGCTATCAAACACAATGGAGTAATTGAAAAAGTTTGTATTCTTCTGTAGACCATGGAGATTAACTAAAGGAGGCAGAGCTTTGTCTCTCGTGTACTTAGAAATCTATATTTTTGGACTAATTTGTTAGAGCTCTAAACCTCCATAAATAAATATTTTCTGAGTTTTCCTTCATCAAGAAAATATTGGGATTTATAAAAGGATTTATATGATTTCATCTAACATAAACAGATGCCATATATACCAGTAAATCAAAGTTTAGATCCTTAATTATATGTTAAACAGTCACATAAATTTGAAGATACTTTGAGTCTCTACATTTCACCAGTAAAACTAGAAGACCATTTAACAATCCTTAACAAAATATATGTATTCAATTTTCTACCTCTTTAATGTTTTAGTTCAGTGGCTAGAGGCCTCAGCCCAGGAATTCAGTATCCCAGATTCAGTTCTTTCACCTCTCTGAGAGATGTATTTCACATATGACTGCTGTCTTGATTCTCTCAAAGTGTTGCACATTGAAGGAAGCCATTAATGGGATGAGAATATAAGTCTGATTCTGTAGCCTGTTTTCTATTGTACTTGCCTGCTAAGGTGAGACCTGAGCTTTAATTACAGCTCCAATGAGTATATTACTATCCATAACACAGTGCAGAAATGCCCAAAGATTCTCAAGAAAGAAATAAAAAATAATTATATTCTGTTCTAATGAAAGTTTGAACAAATGTCTCCAGAAAAGCTAATGTTAAACAGAAGTAATTGCATGTTGTCAGGAGAGTAAGATACATTAATGCTCTTATAAATATGAGAGGTTTATGTGATAGCTTTAAAAGCCTAGGAAGAACAAAAGGTCAACCTGGGAGAAATAAGAAATACCAGCGTATGAGGGGAGACCTGTGGCTGGGATTTTAAGCATGAATTTTAAATATTCACAAAATCATACAGACAGAAAAAGAGGCTTAAAATGATGAACTGAGAGAGAATTAAAAAAGTTGCTCGGTAACGTGCACATAAATAAAGGTGTTACAGGTACAATAATTTCTCTTTATCCTGGCCTTCAAATATTTATAGACTGATCATAACCTGACTTAGTGACCATTAGTCAATCTGTAGATATTATTTTTTTTCTAATCTTTTCTTCTAAGTAGCCCTTTACAATACCTTGATCATTTTGTTGCTTTTGTCTGAACTGTGTCCAGTTTATCATAATGTTTCCAGGAAAGCTAAATCTAAACTGGTACATGTTCCAGATCTGTACATGAAAGGAATTGTTGAACCACAGCTACTTGCGTAGGAGGGAAGAGGGAATCTCTGCATATGAGTTGGATTAGACCTGCTGGAGAGTTTCCAAGGGTGAAGAAATTGGAGTGGGAGCCTTATAACTATAACCAACCATGTGTATGGTCTAATGGACAAACAAACTGAAAGGAAAGGTATTAATATGTAACTTCCACGAATGAAATTACAGATGTGAAGACTAAAAATTAAACAAGACAAGCTCACTTGAAAAAAAATTAAAGAAGACAGAAACTGAAGGGAAAAAAAAGAAGTAAATACATTTTGTTGCATGTTCTATAATAAAAGAGAGTAAAGAAGGGAAGTAAAATTAGCAATAAGCAGAAGGATGTTGTCAAACTATAGGAAGAAAAGGTCCAACTGCCTAGAAATCTGAGGCAATATCTAATGCCCATGTCAGCTTGATTTGGAAACTGTGTAGGCTCCTTATCAAAAATTCTTCCTTAGTTACTTTCTCTGTATTTGGAGGGCACCATATTCTGTGTGTTTGAATATTCTTAGAAGAAAAAAACATTACAATCATTTTCAAAGAGTTTTTGCCTGGATCATCTGCAGATTGTTGTATGAACCCTGTACAGTATCAAGAAACAAACAACCAGAAAAAATCAGAACAAACTTTCATCAAAAAATACACTCCCTTCCTCAAATCCTGTAGAGAAATGGACCCAGTTGTTGGAACTGAAAAGTAAATATATAAAGAAGAATGAGGAGATTGGAGGAAGAATAATAATATTTTTCAGGAATTTAGTTAAAGCAAAAGATCACAGAAAGAAAAAAGAATTTCTTCTTCAGGTGTAAACCTGACAGTCAAACTCCAAAATGTGTTACAACAAAAATTAAATTACATAAAAAAATACATTGTTTATGGGCTGAATCTAGGCTGTCTCTTTCAAAGAAAGAAAAGAAATTGAGTTTTGTTGGTATCACAAGAATATCAGTTCATAGGTATAATCTGTTTTCACACTACATCATGAAACAAGAGCATAAACTTGTGTCCAAGATTCAGAAAAAAACCACAGGGCTGGAAATAGTATCTCCACTGTCTTCGGATTTTAAGTCCAAACTAAGTCATAACTGTGAAGGCATTTCAGATGTTTTTAAACTATGTTTGTGGATCAGAGGGATTTGATGCCTTGTGGTAGCTCTGCACCTGACTTGTCCTGGCTACATGAAGGCAAAATCAAATTCTAGCTAAGTTTTTTTTCAGCAGGACTCCTACAGTCTTATTCTATTTTATACACAGAGGTTGGAAAATCCACATTGGATAAAGCATGATGTGTACTGAAAACTAACCTGAATATGATATAATTGCTACACTTAACAAGCCATCACAGAATCCAAAGTGTCAGCAAACACAAAATGTTTTGCAAGGACTTGTAGCCAAAGTAGTGAATCATAAACTAATAATAGATAATTAAGAGATAATTAGTGTTACTCCATCTTCAGCTTTACTATAAGCATACTAAAAGAATTCAATTTGCAACAGTACATAAGTGTCATTAAGCACTGTAGCAAGACAGCAAAATTCAACATATAGACATTTTACATAAATATTTTAGATTGTTCCCAACAAAAGGAACTAAGAATAATATATGTATTTGCATGCAGGAATCATGGAAAAAACATGTGACTATAGAAATATGTAAAAAAAAAAAAATGTAAGATTAATTATAATCAAGATAATCACAAATGACTGCAAATATGAAGATGATCCTAGTGAATACATTACACATTACTGTTGAAGCTGTGTGTGCAAAGAGAATACGTAAGGTTAAGGAAGAAACAACTATAGACATGAAGTGTTAAGGAATTAATTCAGTGAAGTTTTGTTTAAAAGTTTAAAATTAACCTGGCTTGTTAGTCTTCGAAACATTTCCATCACAGTGATCTCTAGTTATTCTTTCCTTGTCATCTTTCTGTATGATTTTGCTTGGTTTTGTTTAAGCTCCTTGTTTCAGCTTGCTCCAAACCATTCTGAGAATCTTTAGTAGTATCAGTATAGAATTGGTGCAATCAGAACAAGAAGTCCATTGTCCTGCTCCAGGTGACAGTGATCTAGTGCACAGCTGCCCATCAGACACCTGGAAATGCTCCGAAATTGATAATTTTGGCACTTGTTAGCATCTCCCATAAGACAGCATTACCTTTTCAGTATCTACTGAAGCCCTTCACAAAACAGGAATTCCCAATAACTCTCTTTCAGTATTGTTAATGCCCACTAGTTTCTCCTACTGTATAATATAATATTGTATAATAATTTAGTCTTACTTCAGAGTTACAGAGCTACTCCTGGATTATTTATTTATCCATTTATTTTTTTGTCTCTTTTCTTGGCTGTTTCTTGTGCCATTAAACTAATCCCATTAGTTTGAGTAACCTGTTTTGCTTACATACCTTAACACCTCTAAGACAAAAATGTTGCTCCTCAAAAAAATACACACATTTTTGTCATGGGCCATACATTAAAATATTTAAAAAAAAATATATATATCTCATTAGTAATAATTCTGTCCGTAGGCAAAGCATACAGACATGATGTTTGATAGATTCTTCAGTGAATCAGCTATGGATTATTTCCAGTTTATATTAAATGCAACATTATTTCTTAGCTTTTAGGGACTCTCCAAGAAGACTGCTTCTTGAATGAAGTTCTAAGAAATGATGACTGTTTATGTACATTAAATATTTATAGATAATTTTATGGACAATCCAGGCACTAGCCTTGACTGTGGATCTTAGTAGAAAGATAACTGAAATTTGAGTACTTCAATAATAAATACTAAAATGTTGAAATCCTTTTCAGATCTAGGCTTAGGTGATCAGATGAGAATCTCCTCAGCACCATTTTAATAACAAAGCTATGTCTAATCAAACAGGCATAACTTCAATGGTGCACATGTTATGAACTCAAGTTTAAATTATTATTAGGAATAAATTATCTGGGTACAGGTTAAGTAAGAAGGTTTCAAACTCTGCATTACAGTTACCAGAGTTTTACAGTTGCCGAACAACTTTAATAAATAATAGACTTCCCAGAATGAAAAACCTACATACACGTTCCTCTGTCCCAAAGCTCTGGAAGACTAACCATTTGTACATGGAAAGTTTTCCCTTGTGATATCCTGCTTTGTTGCTATTAGAGAAACAAGTAAGCCAGTGAAAGAGAAAGATGTACTGAGTTCCAGAAATGTGGATTATATTCTGTATGGTTTCATGACGAATGAAAGTTAAACAGCATAAACGTATTCATAGCTAGATATTGCTCCTCGTCAAATAGCAACAGAGTAGCATAACTTCTGGTAACTTTGGAGTGTGGGGAGAATCCCAGAGAAATCATAGTTTCCTTCATTAACACATAACTGTATAATATTAAACTGTATTAAAAACATCTTTAGATTAACATTTATTCTTTTTATTTTATAAAATCAAGCAAGGTCATCTATAATTTACAGCTCTGTATGTTTCAGCAGCTGCCAGTATTCTGCTGCTATACATGTTTTATACTTGTAACATTCTCCTTTATGTTAGAAAAGACATCTATTTCTCTGTGAGGTACTGTTTCCCCTTACAGTTAGTATAAATGAAAAGCTATCAATTTGCCCAGGAAATTAGATTAATCATATAAAGTCATGTTTTAGATAAGAAAAGTTCTGATAAGCTACGACTGTATAACTATCCACCTGTGCTCAGGATGCTATAATACTATTTTTCCTGATTATAATAATATTCTAAACCTTAACAAGTCAGTGTACTGATGAGTAATTTTAATGGGAAATGGGAAATAGCCTAAAGCTGAATTAATTATGCTTTTTTTTAATATGTGCATGTTAAGCATACGTCAGCATATAGGTATGTAGTTAGAAGAATACAGAATTTGAAAAATGATTCATTAAGATGTCTAGGAAATATGACAATAAAGGTTAAAAATGAAAACATAATTCAGCCCCCAGGCAGATAAACATTAAGGAATGTGACATAATACTACTATTAGAAGTTATTGTTTCCTATAGGACAGGCAGCCTTTAATTCTGATTTTCCTAACTTTTTGATTGTTTTGTACCTTTCACATTCACTAATGTATAATTTAATTTAAAAATAGAGGAAAAAATCATAGCATAGCAAAATAACAGTGTCTCCCTGAAGTCATAAACAGACTCAAGATCTTTACAAGAATTTCAATTCCCTTACCATATGAAATAATTGAGTAAAGTATAGCACTAAGGTGGCTGTTATCTTCGCCATTAGTCTAGCATTACAGAAGGATGGAGACACTCAGAGTTGTGAGTCAGTGCCACAAATATTTTTTTAGAATTTAAAAGTAACATTGAATTCAGCAATAATATTTTCCAACTGAAGATCTGGAGAGAAGTTTGTCCGATGTGATAAACTGCCATCCCCCTTATTGCTGTCACCCATCTTTCTTCTGACACTACATTTTCTATTCTCAGCAATCATTCCTTGCTATTCCCACAATCTTATGCTTGCTCCATCCACTTTCTGGATCCTTTTACATATTTGCTATCACCTGCCTATGCCTAAATTGTCACCTGCCATTACTGTACTTAAACATCATCTTTGACAACTTCTTCCTTGATTAAACTCTGCCATTCCTCTTCTCTTCTCTTCTCTTCTCTTCTCTTCTCTTCTCTTCTCTTCTCTTCTCTTCTCTTCTCTTCTCTTCTCTTCTCTTCTCTTCTCTTCTCTTCTCTCCTGATCTTCCCTATCACATGGGCTCACAGTTCTATTACAGGGGCCATCCAACTCTTGTTCAGAAATCTCTGTTACTTATTAAGAATCCTATTTTTTTAAAAAAAAATCAATTTATTATTCAGCTATTAAGCAAACTTTAAGAAATTTCTACTGAACACGAATGGCAAATATTTACAGAGCATATTTAGTATGTATTTTTAGTCTTAAAATTTAAACTGGTTCTGAAAAAGCAGCAAGCATGACTGCATATTAAATGCATTAAAATATGCAGAACAAAATCTTTTCCTCAAACTTAATTCTAACAAAACCTCATGCTCACTGATATATCATAAGGCAAATATATTTAGGATGGGAATTTTAAGTCCAAATGGCTTAAAATAGGCCAAATTACAAGCAACAGATAACATGATATTCCTACAGACAGCACTTAGGAAGCTCAGCTGTCTATAGTGCCTATAAATGGGAGACAAAACCACCAATGAAATAAATTTTGTTTAGGATCAGAGAATTATCGACAGATTAAAATTGGAAGGGAGAGCTGAAGGTTATCAAATCAAGCGTCTTGCTCAAAGCGAGGCTAATTTCAATGTTAGATCCCATTGCCCAGTGTCTTGTCTAGCTGAGTTATGAAAACCTCTGAGGTTGGAGATTTCACAGCCTTCCTGGGCAGTCTTCTCCAATTCTGAGTCCAAAAAATTTTCTCCTCAGGGTCAGCCACAATTTCCGTTATTGCATTGGGTTGTTTATTGTCCTTCCACTATATACCTGACAGGAGAAACTCTTTTATCGTACAACTCTGATTTATGTAATTGAAGACTATAGGTCAATCCCCTTCTTTATCCTTTTCTTCTTCAGTTCAATCAGACACAGTTCCCTTAGGCCTTTCATTGTACTGTCTCTAGTTTGTCAATGTCTGTCTGTGGCATTAAAAACGGGACATATTTTTCTAACCAGCTTGCAGTATTCCAGCCTCACGACTACCAGGACAAAGGGAATAACCACTTCCCTTAATATACTGACTGTACTTGATGCTTGCAAAAGTGACCCAATATGCAGTTAGCTGTCATCACCGCAAGAACACAATGCTGGCAGTGAACACAACTGTGAAACGCTTACTTTTAATTTACAGAGTCTGCAGGATTCTGCCTCAGTTACAATAAAACCACATCTAACCGTCCCTGTTATCCCTGCCCAACCAATTTTGGCAGCTCAAACCAAGCAGCTGGGCTCCCATTTACCTTTCTTCTTGTGTCCCAGGCAAAAGGGGAAAACGAAACGAGAGGAAAAGACCTGCAAATTGGAAACTAAACTAAAAGAGCTTTAATGAAATAATGGTAATAATAATAATAAAAATAAAGAAAAAATAATATAAATATATATAATTATATGAAATTGCATCCCTACCCCACCCCTCAATGACTATATATTACCACAAACGCTGCAGGGCAGGCAAGGTGAGTGGCAGGAGGGAGGCTGCACTCAGTAACTGTTTTCAGGAATACACAGATCCAGGATTAGGGGCAAACAGACAGGTGAGGTCCTCACTGGACATTGGTCATTACGGAAGAGTGAGACTCTACCCATCTCTCAGGTTTGTACCAAGTATGACATGTATGGGATGGAATGCTCACAGCGCTCCACTAGCTCAAGGACGGCCTTGATTACTGTAGGTATAAATAGAAATACTGGTTTTTCTATATACCTGTGTTATCACTCCTAGAGAGCAACACCATCTGAAAAATGCATGGTTACCATTCAGAATATTCGGTTACTTAGACAAAACTTAGCTGAAGTTAGAACACTGATTCTACTTTAGTTCAAACCACAGCAATAATTATTTTAATCTTTTGTGGTTCATTCAAAAGCTTTGGCTGCTTTTCCAGTATATATGTAGAAAATAATGTTCACAGATTAAAAGTTATGTATCAGAACGTTAGAAACTTTATTTTTTTTCTTTTATTTATTTTTAAATCAATAAATGAATAGTATTTGCTGTTTCCATATATTTTGGATAAAAGCTGTAGTTTTATCTGCAAGGAATAGAGAATTTGGAACTCATAGGTGCTCTGTGCTAGATGAAGACAATGTTCCAAGATTGCTACCTGCACAGAACAGTTCTAGATTCAACATTGTATTTGACAGATACAGCTGTATTGTTGACATTACAGAAGTTGAGAGCCTGTTGTGGTTTCATCCCAGCTGAAATGGTGGAACAGTGAAGAGATTTGAAAGAGCAGAAGTGAGAAGACTCATGGGTTGAGATAAATATAGCTTAATAAGTAAAGCAAAAGACACACACACAAGCAAAGCAAAGTAAGGAATTCATTCACCACTTCCCATCAGCAGGTGGGTGTTCGGCCTTCTCCAGGAAAGCAGGGCTCTATCACACATTATGGTAACTTAGAAAGACAAATACTTAAAGTGTGGAGTATCCCTTTGGTCATTGGATTCAGCTGCTCCAGTGGTGTTCCCTCCCCATTTCCTGTGCACCCCCAGCCCACTCGCTGATGGGGTAGTGTGAAAAACAGAAAAAGCCTCAATGCTGTGTAAGAACTTCTTAACCAGAGATAAAACATTGCTTTGTTATCAACACTGTTTTGGTCACAAATCCAAAATACAACACCAAATAGGCTGCTATGAAGAAAATTAACTCCGTCCCAGCCAAAACCAGTAAAGGGACGCAAATTGGAATCCAGAGGAGGTATGGGTAAGGGCTGTCTTCTATATTAATGCAATAAATAAGACTCTGTTGTTTTATTTTTTTTCAGTAAGGTTTTATTTATCATAGACAAGGAATTCTCCATCAATCATAATTATGATATTTTATCACAACACTGAGAATACATTGGTTCTCCTTCAGCTTACATGATAAATATCTGCTTCTCTTTTTAAATAAAAAAATTAAGAAAGATTCTGGCTAATTCACTAACAGATGCTGTTGTTGATTCTGGTCCAGTTGTTGACATTGCCTTCTCTCCCCCGTTACTACAACAGCAGAAAAAATTAGAAGTTTAATTTAGCTCTTAACATTTAGCCCCTCTGAGGAATGTGTCATAATCTCTATGTGTTATGCCAATTGATTTCATATGTATGTTGTTTGACTTCCATTCCTTGAGTGGTTTTGCCATATTTAAAGCAGTTAAAGCATGGAGAGTAGAATTGCAGAAATACGAATGGAAAACTGATCTCAAGAAATGGGTAATAATATATTTTGGGGCAGGATCCAGCGAGACCAGAGGCATTTGAAGTGGAGCTTAATTAACATTTATTTGTGTAACTCGAACTTCAGTTTTGTTACCCTGTTCGGTGCTCTCTGATTATTCTTATTTGACCTTTATGCATTTTTAACAGGCCAAAGGATCTTGATATTAAGCTGTATTCAAATCTGTTGATTTGAACAGGCCCAAAAGGAAGTAGAAAGAGTATGTTATTCTACAGTCTATTTTATTAGAGAATTACCCGGTGTAAAGAAATCCTGGTTTGCAGTCACCTCCTGCTAGGTCTTCCTACTTTGAGATCTGGCATATTAAACTAAGTGTCTGGAATAGTAGGAAGAAGCATCTATCCCTAATATCACCCAAAATTTCTCTTTCTAGTCCAGTAAGAAATATTCTTTTTTTTTTTGGTCCATGAAATTCTTTAGGAACCATCCTTGATGTGTTTCCTTATATTTAATATGAACTATTACACCACATATGTTTTACAAATTGCAGATACTTTGGATTGTGTTTTACAGTACATGTGGACACTTCCTCTAAACTCGCACCCCATAGTGGTCTGATGTGACCCAATCTAGCCTGGCACTTGGTAACTTTATTACCACAGCACTTTCCTTAGGATAATCCTAATGAAAGTCATAAATTCCTCTCCAAGTATGACACTGTCCCTTTTTTTTTTTTTCTTTAATTTGTTCTTTATATTTGACAGTTGTAGTTTGAGCTAAAGCAGAAAACAGTTTTCTAACTTTAGCTAAGTCTCATCTAAGTGACTTAGTTTTCTGAAAACTGACTGCATGTTTTTCGAATAGTGTTCCTCTCTAGAAGTTATAACACTGGGCATTGGTATTCAGAAAGGCCATTGCTTATACTTATTCCTGTAATAATCAAGGTCATCCTTGAGCTGGGGAAAAAAAAGGCCCCACCTGCAGGGTGGGATGGACAGGATAAGTGACTCCAAACTGACCAGCAGATTATTCCATCCTGTATGTGTCATACTTGGTATAAACCTGAGAGATCATGAAGGTCTCATTCTCTTCTTTGTTGGTTGATGACCAATGAGGACCTCATCTGTCTGTTTGCCCCAATCCCAGACTCACATGTTCCTGAATCCAGCTCCAAGTCAGGCTACCTACTAACCTCAGACTCTTTCCTTTGTGTCTGCTTTGCAGCATTTGTGGTAACATATAGTCATTGAGGGGCGGAGGTGCAATTTCATATATTTGTTGTTGTTGTTACTATCAACATCATCATTTTTATTGTCATTATTATTATTATTATTACATTAAAGCTGTTTTAGTTTAGTTTCCAACCTGCAAGTTCATTTTCTTTTCTTTACTTTTTCCCTTTCCTTTTTCCCTGGGGTAGGAAGGAAATGAATTGCAAGCCCAGCTACTCTGCTTTAGTTGTCAAAATTGGCTGGGCCGGGGCTAAATTGTGAAACAGTATTTCTCTACCAGTTAATTCTTGTGGAAAATAAATAATGTATTGATATATCCAAGTTAGATTACTCTTTAGCATTTCTCACATTATTACAGGTGGCAGTGAGGTTTCAGAGACTAGTCTAAATAAGGAAAAAAAGTGTTACTGAATATTTGAAAAACAAGTTCAGTTGTAACAAGCTCAGCTTTCAAAACAGTTCATATGAAAACTCTTTTGTTAAATATACTGCATATAAAAATTAGACAGACTAACACGTTTTTTCATAAACAAATCAAGTGTTCAAAATTTTCATGAGATCATAAAAATCATCTCAATCACTCTACTGAATGATTAAATAACACTGTCAGATGATTATATTGCTTATAAAGTAAGAAGGATTTTATGTAACAGTTCCTAAATCTGTCCCCAGTTGAAAATCAATGACTTTGGTGAAAAAGCAATATAATGTATCCAAAAAATACCAACCTTTAGAGCTGGACCTGTTTTCTGGAATGCTGTAGATGGCATCTTTTCCTAGAAATGTTGGGTTTTTTTTATAGCATCAGTACTGTGTCTGTAAGCAGTTAATGCACCTCAACAGCAGTATGCTGTCATTGTAATTCACAGAATAAAGGTGCATAGAGGCAGATTGTAAAAAGTATTTAGACCTATAGAGACACTGATCGATATCTTCCTACCACCAATTACAGCAAAGGCAACAGGTATCTACTTGGCATACTACACTACATTCTCTATAAAGATGGTGTCAGAATTCCTTAAAAGCTGTCCTACCACTACATCTCGTGACAACACCAGCTGCAGAGCTATTTTATGTGTCAGAATTATGTAATATGTGTATTGTTTGTGTATCATGTTCCACATGTCACTATATGTCACTATATGCCTGTTTTCTTATTCAGTGATTTATGCGCCTATGTTGAGTCCATAAGATATCCAAAGCATGGCAGAACAATTAAATTAAGCAGATACCTCACTTAACAGATTTTCAGGTGACTTAGAAGAATGATTTGATGTTCCCACATTCTGATCAGGGTGCCACCTACAGAGAGTTTGTAGGAAATGTTGGACAGTATGCTCTGACAAAACATGTGGCCTGCTGAATTTAATCTCTTCGCCTGATACACTAGGGAGCATCATGTAGAAAGCTCTTCTTTATATGATTTCCAAATGTTTAATGCACTTCCTTAAAAAAATATTATTTATTTCTTATGCCATATGTACACTTGTAAATTTTAAACTTGTTATCTGAATGTTCCAGAGCAATGTATTATTCAGGAGCTGATGTCATGCTTTGAATCACAGTCTAGGTGCTCTCCTTACTTACTGAAAACTACCTCCTGTGCAGAAATAAATCTAAGACCAGAGAAAAGAAAAACATGCTATCTGTTTTTCTATTGCACCAATGAGTTTGTTACCATGACAAATAGGGCAAGATGTGGTTCTTACCACAGTTGGTACTACTAAACACACATTTCGTCTAATGAATTTCTAATGAATAAGATATGTACAATACAAGGAAAACAGATCAGAACCCATTATGGCTTGTGTCCAATCCCTCAGAAAGCTGTTTAGTTGCCACAGTACAGAGATTGAATATAAATTATTGAAGGATTTTTAGAGACATTTGTAACTAACTGAAATCGACAGTATCTCAAAGATAAAATATAGTAACAACAACAATAACAACAAAAAACAAACCCAATAAAATAAAAAAAAACCCTGCTTTTATGTTATTGGACAATTATGAATGTGAAAAAAATATTGATTGCTTTCCCAGAGTTAATTAAAACACCACAGATTAATTCCTGTTTAATTACAATTAGAGCGCTACCATTAATTTACTACCTGTAACTTAGGATTTAAATATTGTATCATAAAACAATGATTATTTCATATAATTACTTCAGGAATGACCTGTTAGTTACAGATACTAAAACAACTCTCATCCCAGTTTTCTAAGTAATATTATTAGAACATTCAATTAAAATATTCCCCTTTCTACACCCCTGTGATTGTTAGTATTCATAATTTCCTTATTTCTTTACTGGACTCAAGGTAACCATTTCTCCTCAGCCTTAGCCACGTCTGGATTTAGTTTTATATTTTCTTACCATAATGTTTGTTTCACCATCACAACTATTTATCTGGACTAGATGGAGACAGGAGATTCCTTACGTTGTATGAAGAGACACTTGTCTAATGAAAATCTAACACCAAGTGCAATGTGTACATTGCAGGAACATGGGTATGTAATTAACACTCCTGATCTCCAGTTCCAGAAATTTGTCTCAGGAGCTGCAGCAGGAATCTGGAAAAGAGTTTTGTTATGGGATTCCTTTAGGGTCCATCAAGAAGCACCTATTCATGAATGTTTGCAACGTTTGAAGGCCCAGAACAGTAAGTCAGGGAGTTTTTTGCTTTGATCTGGGCAATTTGTCCCCAGTCTCACAGTAAAGAATGTCTTCCTTCACCCTAGCTGTTCAGTTGTTGCTTGATAGCCTGGTTCAACATGCTCCTTTTCAGCAAAACATGACTTAATTTTAATACCATCTATTTCTTTCACAGTCATGGACAAAAAACAAATGCACAGACTATTTAGACTTAGTCTTCATAGTGATATTCTTTCTACATATTTTTTTCTAGATACACTTAATAAAAATACTGATAAAAAACCCAAATTTCCTGGTTTTACTAGATATGCTTTTCAGTTGCCATTGTTTTAAAATTCTAGGTTCGTTGCATTTAGCAAAAAAACTTCACTTATATTACATTAAGGAAGACAAAATTCAGAATGTCCAACAGTTAATTCTAAGAGCCCATGGTTAGAACAAACAGAAATAAGAATATAGTAAAGCAAAATTTTAAAATTCTATTTTATTTTCTACAATAAGTTAAATTTTGAGTAGTGCATGATCATTTAATAATTAATTTCAGTGTAGCTACATGCTTCCTGATTTTCTTTTATTTTTAAATTACATGACAAATGATGGCATTATCAAAATATATATTTTACAAAATTGTTGCAACATTGAATACACAAAAACCACTGTTTTACTGATGTTGTAGATATCCTTGCATAAGTACATTTAATAGAATAAGATTCTGAAATTACAGTGAGTCCTTGAAGTGTTTGTACATTTGGTGAATAATGAATGAGTTTTCATTTGCAGCATTGCAACATCTAACAAAATATTCTTTATCTTTGCTCAGTGATCTGAAAATCTGCTAAATTGTGCTTCACTTTTTTAACTCAGCCTTGGTAATGTTGTCTTTCTGAAGCTTTTGGCATAGATAGGCTAGGAAATTGCCTTCCCTTAAGTTTAAATTAGCTGTCATTATTATTCAGAAAATAATGAGACTGAGAGCAACTCATGTCATTAGCAAGAGCTTTTGCAACAGTATCATAGTTTCTACTCTGTTTACTGCTAAATGCAGACTTTACCTAAAGAGGCAGTAAAAGAAGAAATACTGATAAAGCAATTAGCAGTGAACATGTAAAACATTTAGAGCATTAGTCAGCTGCAGCATAAGCTGTATCATAAGAAAGTGTTGTTTCAGCAGAAGTAGGGTATGTGTCACTGATCATAAACTACTTCTTAAAGCAGGATAGTGCTTCAAGTGTACATACCTGTCACTTTTTCTAAGAATGAAATTACAGTATTTTATAAAATACATTTGAGTCTCCCACACAACAAATCATACTTGAATTTGCAAACAAGGAATGAAAAGGATTTTGTCTCTTTTTTCCTGAAAAAGCATCTAAACTCAATGGATGCCTAATACCTCAAAAATAATTTGTTGAAGTCCAGGGCTGCAAAGCCCTCCTTGTGTCGTCAGTTCTTACTATAATCTTTTATTGGTTAATAGATAGGTGTGACAGGGGAATTGGAACTAAATGGTCTTTAAGTTTTCTTCCAACACAAACAATTCTATGATTCTATGAAAGGAAGCTTGAATGCAGAGAACATATTATTTTTTCTCTTTATCACAGAGTGCAAATATGAAGATGATACTTGTAGCAACTAGAAAGAAAAAAAATAGCAGTATTTGGAGAAAAAATAGTATTTCATTCATCTCAATTTTTTTGGAATTGTACAGCTGGCTAGTATTAAAGACAGGCATGTCTTGTTTGTCTCTGCTGGTTATAAAGGAAGTTTAAGATGCACTTTTTAGATGTAATGCTAACATTTGAGGCACACCGGTGTGGACCAGAAGGACAGGATGAACTCATACTGACAAAAACCATCAAAAGTAGTCAACTTGGAAAAAAAGACCTTAACAAAAGAAACCAAATCCTAGAGTGGGATCTAGTAAGGACAGTAATCTTGGAAACAGAGAATGTACAAAAGGAAAAAGCCTCACAACCATGGAACTGAGAGAAACAATAAACGAGAATTAGTGCCAATTTGTGTTTAAGTACAAGAGAAAAAAAAAAAAGTGAATTGAATAGAATATATAAATGCATCTACAACTATTCCTGTTCAAACCAATAAAGATATTATTCCTAACATAATTAAAGTGCAGCTTTCTGTGTATTAAAATGTAAGCTGCCTGTAAGAAATTTATTACTCTGAACTATTCTATTGCAAATTTTCTGCAGAAAATAAACATTTCCAAATATGAAATATTACATAGGTATGTATTAAAAAACAAAATGAAAATGAAATGAAATTATATCAAATTAAATGTTTGCTTATTCCAATAAAGGAAAATGAACTCACTATAGTCTTTTACTTTGGGGGGGGGAGGCGTTTTATCTAAAGTTTTAACAATAGAAATTCTCATAGTCTGACAAACAGATACTCTTATTTTCCTATTTTTTTTTTTTATTTTCCTTTCTCAAAATTAAAAATACTTCTTGAGCACAAAAACTGTGTTATGGGTCTGACTCAGTTCCAGATTTACCTCTCATTATAGGCTTACATTTGGAGATATTCGCATGAGGTAGAGATCTTAACTCTCATTTTAGCCACTGTGGTTCTATTTAGTACAGTCGAGAAATCTATGGACCAACCCAGTTCAGTCTTATTAGGCAGTTAGAAATTAGTTCAGCTGCCTGAACACACTATTTTTGATACATCTTAGGTTATCTGAAAGGTTCAGAGACAGTTGACAGATATTACTGGGAGACAGGAATCTTTCTGAAGTAACAACTGGAAGTCAGGTGGAATACTTTAGTATGTCTCAAATTATATTGGGTAGGAACAGTATGGGCAACTGAACTGAGACCATAATGTCTGTATTACTTCTCTTCAGTTGCCTTTCACTTTAGCACATTTAAACTATGTATGCAATTAAAACAAAAAAATAAAACCTGTAATAGTGTTACAAATCCTTCTGACATTTACTATGTTGTAGTATTATGACTCTTCATACACACAATGTCCATTTTTTTCAGAGCTGGTTAGGAAATCTAAGGGAAGAATAATGTTAGAGAGAGAGAAAAACTAAGAAGAACAGTCAAGGGAGAAAAGATACATTTGAAATATAAAATGAGATGGCAAGATGATGAAGCAAAGAAGAGTTGTTCCAAATGGCAAGATAATGCCTCTGTAATGGTAAGTGCAGGTGGAAGAGTATAACAGAGTAGGTTGCTAGTGAAAAAAAAAAAAACCAAAAAAACAGAAAGTCAGAAAGTACACATTGGAAAAGCATGATAGAGATCTTTAAAACACTGGCAGCAGATTGTGAGACAAAGTACCAATAAATTGGATTGAATGCAGGAACCACTATGATCTTTTCATGCAGATGACTGTGATTACTGTTCCGGATACATGTGAGAAAAGAGATAGTAATTTTCTTTATTTCGTTATATCAGAATTTTCACCAATTTGTAAAGTCATGGGGAAAGGAAGTGATAATAAAGAGTAGAGAAAATAATGTCTGTGATAGTCCAGTACAGATAGATTGTACAGTTCTTAGACAAACTCATAA
Organism: Cuculus canorus; assembly: GCF_017976375.1. Taxonomy (NCBI): domain Eukaryota; kingdom Metazoa; phylum Chordata; class Aves; order Cuculiformes; family Cuculidae; genus Cuculus; species Cuculus canorus. Next base: position 38,343,644 of record NC_071401.1, read on the forward strand.
CCGGCAGTGTGAATGAAACTTGAACAGAAAACACTTTGACAGTGATTTCCCCTCTAAAATTCAGAGCATTCCGTATTTAAAACACATCAATATCCCTCTTTGCAGATATGTGCGAGAGTCACACTTGAATATGCCAACATCACGTGTTTGGAATATTGCCTCTTTTCAGGCCTGCCCCAAAGTTCTTCATCCAGCACTGATTTCATAGCCCAAACAGATCACCTTGTGCTGCATTATTTGGGCCTTCTTTTAGATACCCAGTATCCCTGGAGCCCCCAAAAGTTTAACAGACTCACCATCTGGGTCATGCAAGCTTTGTCTTGGCAATCAGGGTATCATCTACATACTGCAACAGTCTCCCTTCCTCAGGTGGGGCTTCCCAGGCCTCAAGATCCTTTACAAGTTGAACTAATTCTTGGAATCCTTATCTTGAATAAATCTTATACCGCATCCAATTCTATGTCTGTGTCTACCTTCTGGAACCATGTTATTCCTCAACTCCTACAACTTCCTGTTCAAAATGTCAGATTGCTATTTTCTATATTGACAGAATTGACAAAAAATTGGCTGGTATTCTCATCTTAGGCTTTTGCACTGAACAGAAATAGGCAATTCTGGTATATGAGTTATTTTAACAAATAAAGATGGTACTTTAGGGTGAGATAGATTTGCGTTGAGAGAATTCTATTGACTATACAGACTGTCTAGGCTTAGTAACATAAAGCAGACACCTACATTTTAGGAGGAAAAAACATATTACGCTGTGTATCTAGACACATTCCTTATTTCTTTATTTCTTTATTTGTAGCAATTCCTGTTCAGTGAAAGTCATCATATTAACTAAAAAGACATGGGAAAAAAACAACAACAAACAAAACCAAACCCTTTTAAATATTTGGAGTTTCATTTGTTGGATTCTTCCTTTAAAATATATTCCTTTTTTTTGTCATGCTAAGCAGTAATCATAAGATAAATTTTGATATTTTCTTCCAGTTGTTTTCTATCTATCTTAAGGTGCCTGATTTTTGTTAAGGGACTGCTACTTTAGAGGACAATCTTGAAGAATTAATATAACCACAAATATAACAAATGCCCCAGTAAATTAACTTCAATTGGTTCTGTACGACCTTTGTCAAGTAAGTAAGACTCAAATTGAAGTCAGCAAGAGCAGCTGTAGATTCTACTGTTAAAATAGATAACAATGACCTGCATTCCCAGGGGTAGTGCCCATAAATAAGAGAATTGTGGTCATGCAAATAATAAATGTGATTAATGCCAGAATAACTTAGCAAGCACAGCTTCAGTCACATAGTGATGTGACATCTTGGGTCAGAAAGAACAGATTCAATAACAACAATTAAAATATATCCACTAGGTAAGCAAATTTCAGATAAACTCAGGGGAGCACCATATACCAACTTTAATGCTATCATGATTTAATCAACTTAGGGTTTTTTTTTCCCCTTCACTTCTTACATTCTCTCTCTCTCTCTCTTACTTTTCATAAGTATCTTTTATAAGTATCTATATATTTAAGGCAGCACATATGTAAATGCACATATATATGTCAGTTTAGGGATCTAATAAACAATTTAAATATCAGAAAATTGTGAGAACAGCTCCCTCTACCTTACAGCACTTTTTGAAGAACTGAACCTGAAAGGCAGGAGAGACAGTAAAGGAGGTCCTATAGAAATTACTAGGTAGTATATTGATAAATACAACTGTGGAAAAAAAGAGATATTGTGGGCTAATGGTCCAAGTATGTATGCAACTTCTTGAGCGGGCTTTGCAGCTCTCAAAAAGGTCTTTATTTTTGGCATTGTATATCTCAATGTATGTGCATGTTAGACGAGATGATTGGAGAGTAGAAATACTCAGATTTCTGAGGTCAGAGTAGTGATGAAGATGTAAGGCCAATGCCCATATAACTTTCAGATTTAGTTGAAGTGATATAGCTCCTAAACAAATCATAGAATCTTTTGGTTGGAAAAGACCTTAGAGATCATCAACTCTAACTGTACTTGTCTATTACTAAATCATGCCTCCAAGTACCTCATCTACCTGCCTTTTAAACACCTCCAGGAATGGTGACTTAACTGGGGAGCCCATTCCAGCACTTGCTAAAAATTTCTGTGAAGAAATTTTTCCTAATGTCTATTTAAACTTCCCCTGACACAGCTTATGACCATTCCCTCTCATCCTATCACCTATCACTTGGGAGAAGAGACCAACACCCAACTCTCTGCAATGTCCTTTTAGGTAGTTGTAGAGAGTGATAAGGTCTCTCCTCAGCCTCCTCTTCTCCAGGCTAAACAACCCCAGCTCCCTCAGCCACTCCTCATAAGACCTGTTTTCCAGCCTCCCTCACCAGCTTTGTCACTGTGCTCTGGATGTGCTCCAGGACCAAAATGTATTTCACTTGTCCTTGTTAAACCTCAGCCCATTGGCCTCAGCCCATTGATCCAGCCTGTTCTCATCCCTTTTGAGAGCCTCCCTGCCCTCCAACATATTGACACTTCCTCCCAGTTTAGTGTTGTCCGCAATCTTGCTAAGGGTGCACTCAATCCCCTCATCCAGGTTGTTGATAAAGATACTGAACAGGAGTGGACCCAGCACTGAGCCCTGGGGAACACCACTTGTGACCAGCCTCCAGCTGGATTTAACTCCATTTACCATCACTCTTTGGGCTCAGCCATTCAGATAGTTTTTAACCCAGCAGACAGTATATCAGAATAGGCCAGCGGTAGACAGTTCCTCAAGTAGGATACTGTGAAAAACTGTCAAAGGTTTAACTGAAGTCCAGGTACACTACGTCTGCTGCCTTTTCCTTGTCTATCAAGTGGGTCACCTCGTCATAGAAGGCAATCAGGTTAGTTTGGCAGGACCTGCCTTTCATAAACCCATGCTGACTGGGCCTGATCCCCCAGTTGTCCTGTGTGTGCTGTGAGATGGCACCCAAGATGTGCTGCTCCATGACCTTCTCTGGTACTAAGGTCAGACTGATATGACCATAGTTTCCTGGATCCTCTCCCTCTCTGGCCATTCTTATAAATGGGTGTAACATCTGCCAGCCTTCAGTCCAATGGAACCTCCCCAGTCATCCAGGACTGCTGGTGGACGATGGAAAGAGGTTTGGCAAGCACCTCTGCCGGCTGACTTAGTACCCTCAGGTGAATCCCATTCAGCCCCATAGACTTATGAATAATTTGCCTAGCAGGTCTTTAATGTCTTCGATCAAGGGAGTTTTGTACCCAGGGAACATTTTATCTTACTGTTACAGACTGAGGGAAAGAAGGCATTTAGTACTTTTGGCATATCTTCATCTTTTGTCACTGTTGTTCCCTATCAGTCCAGTAAAGGATGGAGATTCTCCTTGGTCTTTCTTTTGTTATTGATATATTTGTAGAAGGATTTTTTATTATCTTTCAGAGAATGAGCCAATCTAAGTTATATGTGATCTTTAGTCCTTCTGATTTTATGTCTACATTTAACATTATTTAACATAAGATCCTGTCACATTTCAAAGTAATTCTACAATATTTCAAGGTACCATATTTTCATTGTGAATTTAGACTGACTGTGCCACATATCTGTATGCATTTCAGCAATGAAAATTAACTTTCTGTGCAATACGACAAATTATTTTTGAAAGGGAATGATGTTGTTTCTCTAAAGCTGACTCACAAAAATACAACGTCCACATCTCTACAATAGGTAGTATAAACCCAAAAAGTATAATGCTTCATATTAGATGCACCTTTAATTCATAAGTAACTGCATCAGTCATGCGATGGAAAACGTTGCCAAGAAGCACAAGGAAGGAGTACAGAGTGTAAGCCTGTAGTCTGGTAAGTGTAGTATTACTAGTAATAATAGCAACTGACAGTTTTTTTTATTGACATAAATCAGAGTTCCAGATTTGCCAACCTGACTCTGAACTTGTGTTGGTTTCTTTGTGGATTATTTAGTCTGCAAGGTTGTAACAACTGTCTAGTGACCAAATGGCTGAAACAGGATTTGGTTAATTTTTTTGCTTTGCTTTCTATAATTGGGTGCCCTAACACTAATTTTTATATAAATGCAAAAAAAAAAAAAAAAAAAAAACCGTGAAATAGTTAACGTTTGTAGAATGACCTATAGAATCATAAATCATAGAATATTTAGGGTTGGAAGGGACCTTAGAGATCATCTAGTATCTACAACCCTAGAATAATGATGTTGAGTAAAGAAGCACAGGTATGGGATGAGAGGATTGAAACATCTGGGCATAGGATGATATGAGAAGTCCCACGACAGTCAAAATCTCAAAGGTGTTCATTTAGTAGCAGTAACACAAACTCAGGAACTGGACAAAAGTTCATTTCAGGGATTATCCAAAGGGCAAATATAAAGCACCTAACATTTCTGGAATGCACCATATATAGTAAAGCAAGATGTAAAATAAGGTTGCAAACTGATGAAGAAAGAGTAAAGAAATGTAGAAAAAACACAGAAACGACCCCAAGTAAAGTCAACCTGAAAATAAAAACAAAACCCCAAAGCAACCAATGAAAAGGACCCACAACATTGACATTGTACTTCAGTTGGCAAAAAGAATGCAGAAGACCTTATCATTAACACCATATTTCTCTGGAAGAAGAGTTCAAGATGACGCCAAACTGATTCCTCCCTCTGTGGCTAAGCCTATCAGCCTCAGGATTTAAAGGAGTCATGAGAAGTTGAGCATAACACCAGAGCAAAGACTTTTCTTGTTAACAATTTTAACTGCAACATTGTCAGTAATATTTTTTTGTTTATTTGTATCATAATCAAATCATTTTGTACTGTCAGTCCTAACTCACTATACCTGGATTAATAATATCAATTATTTAATGCATTTTGATAGCAAAGTGACTTTTTTTATTAGACTAATAACAAATAATTGGTTTCACATGTAAAATGCGTTTCTTGTTTATTCATAAAGAATTTTGAGTGTAGCAGAGGGAAGAGATTGGAGAAAATACTTGCAAATAAAAGTGAAAAATCAGAAAAAAATTGACAGAATTAATAAAGCAATTAGTCAGGAAAAAATCGACATTATGTGACACGATTCACAACTGTAGAGGTATGATTGACTTCATTTTGCTAAATTTCTCAGAATGTCCTAAGGGGAAATACAGAATTTGTGGCTTGCCTCCTGAGCTTCGATGGCGGATCAGACCTAATCCAAACCTTCAAAACAAGAGTGTAAAGCAAATTCAACATCAACATTAATTTAATACAATAGCTGTTTCTTTATGGATTAAAGGATCTACATCTTTGCTCTCATACTATTAATCTTTTCTTCTATTTATATTTTTCACTCATTCTTAATAATGGACGTTCCTCTGCCCTGTTACAAACAAATTTTGGATAAATCAATAAAAATAAATCTACTACAGAAGCTGTAAAACTCTGTTTGATGTATGAATGACAGTGATACTGAATGTAACATAGAATTGTAGAGTCATAGAATCATAAAATAGTTTGGGTTGGAAAGGACATTAAAGAACACCTAATTCCACCCTCCCTGCCCTGGGCAGGGACACATCCTTGAATTTGCCCAGCAGGTCTTGAGTCAGCCACACCGGTCTCTTCTCTTTCCTGCCTGATTTCCTATATATGGATATATGGATATGTACAGTTCCTAATACATTATTTTCCAATTAAAGGCATTGTAATAGACCTTCTCTGATTTGTTTCAGAAAATATTTTGAGGTTAACAGAAAAAAAAACAACATATTCTTTCAGCTAACTAAATAAAACTCTTAGTTCTTCTTCTAAGAAATTCTATATAATTATATGTTCATTAAGATCTCTGGCAAATATACAGATTAAATTCCATCCCAGAAGCAAAGTATCCCACAGTAACCTATTGTAAAGAACAACTAGACTGTGAATAGTTACTGTGAAAAGGATTTATGTTAGAACAAAAATATTCATTATAACTGGCAAATTAAAGTAAGATTCCCAACCTGGAATTTTTATTCTAAGCAATGACATATGGGTTCAATTAAATGTTTCCTACTTTTAAAATTGCCCTTTTCAGCTATCATTTCAGTATTCATTTTATAAGTTTATAATAATTTCAAAATAAGTTTTCAGCATCCATTTTTTAAACATTTCAAGTTGTAAGCATAGACTACTCCAGAATTTGTTGGTTTGTATATAAAAATCTTTTGTGCATTAGGCTTTTAGACATTTCCTAGCAACAGTTTGTAGTTCTGTAGAGTTGAAGAAGCTTGTGTGAAACTGTTTTTCTTTAGATAGAAATGTAGCTCGGTAACTATTTTTTGGAGTGTTCCCTGGGAAAAATCTGTAAATTCTTCTTTTGGCTTGTGAGAATAACACCTGAGAAATACCATGTCTACACATTAATAACTTACACTTTATCATACAGGATTTGGTTTTCTTTCGAAAAGTCTACTTTTTACTTTCACAATTTTAAGAATATTAGTTTTTTTCTGCCTTTTAATCAGTTTTGTTCGTATCTTATTTATGTCTATCAGTACAAAACAATTTAACTTCTTTTGTCTAATCTTAGACATATTCAGGATGACGTTCTATGGGTCAGTGAACAGAAAAAAAGTCATTTTTCTTTGCTTTGTCTCATTCATTTCTATACTTCAGTATTATGACTAAAGAATAGTAGTTACTAATGTTTGTTTCTCATCATGGAAATTAAAACACATTGTAAAACAGCGTTTCAAAGTATATGAACTAAACCTTTTTTTTTTTTTCCTGTAGGAAAAGAGAATTAATCTTACTTAGGATTATATTAGTATGTGATATTAAAAACACATTATCGTGTATACAAGGATTGATTACCTGCATTTGAAATGTTTTCCACAGTCTCCAGAGAGAAGATTTATATATTCATCGGTTAAAGGAATAGAAAAATCAGAAACTGGTTAAAATAATGTAATTTAAAAAGTATATGCATCTGTGATGTCTACTCATGTTTTTCACTTTGTAAATAAAATATAGTATGGTACCAAAGACGAGCATTTCCTGTTCTCTTCTTTCATTTTCCTGAATTCATCTATCTTAAATTTATTCTGTTTTCTCTGGCAGATACATTCCATAACTGATTTTCAGCCATGACATGGCTGAAGTCCTGTGGAGATGAGTGGGAGACTCCTGAGGTAGTTGGTGTCAGGGGGAAAACTTCTCAAAAACACTTTACAGGTAAAAAAGGGTCCACTAAGACATCAATGTGACCAACAGTCCAGCTGAAGTACTGCTATACAAACTCACAAAGCTTGGGCAACAAGCAGGAGGAGCTGAAAGCTACCATGCTACTAGAAAGCTATGATCTAGTTGCCTTCACAGAAACTTGGTGGGATGAATCCCATGACTGGAGTGTGGCTATTGATGGCTGCAGGCTGTAGGAGGCAATACTGGACATAATGGTCACTAATACAAGTGAACTAATCAGTGACATTAGGATTGGAGTCAGCCTGGGCTGCAGTGATCACTCACTGGTGGAGTTCAAGGTCCTGAGGGATATGGGACAGGCAAGGAGTATAGTCAGGATCATAAATTTCAGGAAAGAAGACTTCAAGCTCTTCAAAGATTTAGTCAATAGAACCCCCTGGGGTGTGGTCTTCAGGGATAAGAGAGCAGAACAGTGCTGGTAAATGTCTAAGAATGCTTTCCATGAAGCACAAGAGCACTCAGTCCCCAGATGCAGGAAATCAGGCAGGAAAGGGAAGAGAACAGCATGGCTGAGTCAAGACCTGCTGGTCAAGCTCAAGAACAAGAGGGAACTGCACAGGCAGTGCAAGAAGGGATAGGTAAACTGGGAAAAGTATAGGGATGCTTCTCGGTTGTGTAGGGATTGGATCAGGAAAGCCAAGGTGCAGCTAGAGCTGAACTTGGCAAGGGAAGTGAAGACTAACAAGAAGGGCTTCTACAGGTATGTCAATCAGAAGAGGAAGGCTAAAGAGAAGGTACCCCCACTGAAGGATGAAAATGGTGACCTTGTATCAACAGATGAGAAGGCAGCAACTTTTTGCCTCAGTCTTCACTAACAACAGCTCTCCTCACCCCTCCTGGGTCATGGAACAACAAGATGGTGACCAGGGGCGTAAACCCCCTCCCACTGTAGAGAAGGGTCAGGTTAGTTACCACCCAAGGAACCTGAGCATATATAAGTCTATGGAATGTGATGAGAAGCATCCCAGAGTACTGAGGGAATTGGCTGATGTGGTTTCCAAGCCACTTTCCATGATATTTGAAAAATCATGGCAATCAGGAGAAGTCCCTGGTGACTGGAAGAAGGGTAACATTGTGACCATTTCTGAAAAGGGTAGAAAAGATGATCCTGGAAACTACTGACCTGTCAGCCTCACCTCTGTGCCTTGGAATACCTTGGAACAGATCCTCCTAGAAGCTCTGCTAAAGCACATGGAGGACAGGGAGGTGATTAATGGCAGCCAGCATGGCTTCACAGGGGCAAATCCTGTCTGAACAACTTATTGGCTTTCTATGATGGGGTGACCACAACAGTGCACAGGGAAAAAGCAACAGATGTGATCTATCTGGACTTCTGTGAAGCCTTTGACACAGTCCCCCAAAACATCCTTCTCTCTAAATTGGAGAGATGTGGAATTGGTGGGTGGACTGTTCAGTGGATAAGAAACTGGTTGGATGGTCATATTCAGAGAGTAGTAGTCAGTGTCTCAAAGTCCAGATGTAGATCAATGACAAGTGGTGTCCCTCAGCAGTCCATACTGGGACCAGTGCTGTTTTATATCTTCATCAATGATATAGAGAGCGAGATTGAGTGCACCCTCAGCAAGTCTGGGGATGACACCAAGCTGAGTGGTATTTTTGCCACACTGGAAGGATGGGATGTCATCCAGAGGGACCTGGACAGGCTGGAGGAGTGGGCCTCTGAGAACCTCACGAAGTTCAACAATGCCATGTGCAAGGTCTTACACCTGGCTCAGGGCAATCCCCGATATCAGTATACGATGGGGGATGACATGATTGAGAGCAGCCCTGCAGAGAAGGTCTTGTGGGTGCTGGTTGATGAGAAGCTCGACATGAGCCAGCAATGTGCACTCGCAGCCCAGAGGGCCAAACCTATCCAGGGCTGCATCAAAAGAAGCGTGGCCAGCAGGGCGAGGGAGGTGATTCTGCCCCTCTATTCCTCTCTTGTGAGAATTCATCTGGAATATTGTGTCCAGTTCTGGAATCCTGAACATAAGAAGGATATGGAACTGTTGGAGAAGGTGCAGAGGAGGGCTACAAATATGATTGAATGGCTGGAGCACCTTTGCTATGAGGACAGGCTGAGAGAGTTGGGGTTGTTCAGCCTGGAGAAGAGAAGGCTCCGAGGAGATCTAATAGCAACTTTCTCGTACCGGAAGGGGGCCTGCAAGAAAGCTGTGGAAGGACTCTTTACAAAGGCTTGTAGTGATAGGACAAGGGGGAATGGGTACAAACTGGAGAGGGGCAGATTTTGACTAGACATAAGGAAGAATTTCTTCACCATGAGAGCGTTGAGGCACTGGAACAGGAAAGTTCAGGGAAGCTATGGATGCCTCATCTCGAGGTGTTCAAGCTGTGGTTGGATGGGGCTCTGGGCAGCCTGATCTAGTGGGGCGTGTCCCTGCCCGTGGCAGGGGGGTTGGAACTAGATGATCTTTAGGGTTTCTTCCAACCCAAACTATTCTATGATTCTACATAAATATTTCCGATGTTGTTTTTAGGTTCTAAAAAAGTGTGTATGCTTTAACACAATATTTGGCTGTCAATGTTATGGCTTTATATATTCAAAACATTTATAAAATAACTATACAATAATATTTATATATTTTCTTCACTGTGTTTAAACTCATTAAATTCTCTGAGGATATGTGCACAAGTCTAAATTGAATCCCTGCTGATTTCAGAAATTAAAGTGCATGCTAAACTTTATCTCCAAATGTGTTTCATTTTCATGTATGATTACCTCAACTGAACTTCAGCATTTTCAAAATACATATCTAAAATGTAGTGTTTCAAAGTAATTTTCAACATTAAGCAGCTTCAGTCATAACTGTACAATATAACCAGATTGGTATTTTAACAGTTGTCTCCTCATTCAGAATATCTGGAATGGGGTGGGATTTTCTTATAAAATGTTTTAATGTTTTATTCAGGTATGGGGATGAAGTTATAAAAAAGTGAAATAGTAATTATTACAATATTGCTTTTCAAAGTCCATGTGTTACTATAATTATTTATAGATTTAAAAGTATCATTTACTGTAGCCTCAAAAAGCATAATAAAGAAAATAAAATATTTTGTGAGATTTATGAAAACAATCCAGGTGAAATAAACTTAGAAAATAGCAGAGACCTGATAAATAGTTTTCCAACTAGTATGATGGAAAAATGGATTAAAATGAAAAATTCTAATCTGTAAAATTACAAATAGTCTCTAACAAAGAAGCTTTTTACCATGGACAGACCTAACATCATCCAACAGACCCACTGCAGGGCACACCTGAGCACCTTAGTCAAGATGGTCATGTGTTGGCAAAAAGGTAGTTAAGAAAGAGTAAAAACTGCTATGCAGGCAGTGAGGTGTGAGAAAAAATGTAAGAGTGTGTTTAGCTTGTTAGTAATATGTTAACCAAGGAAAGGCAAAACACAAATTACAGCGAATTCATTAGTATAAATATTGGATATAGACACTGAGCATGCCATCTCTGCGGACCACTATCTTCAGTGAGACAAACTTTGCTAGGAGAGGTAACACCTTCTACTAACATTTTGTGCAACGTATGAAAAAACTCCCATCTACTATAAAACTCAATGTGACAGCAGATTTGGAAACGGAGTCCTAAAGACCTGAAAACTTCCATTTCCATATTTGAATTTATTTTTGAGATAACAATGGTAAAAAAATGATAAGCATATGAGTAAACAATTTGATTAAGGACATCTTCTACAGTTCCTAATCAGGCTGAAAACCTGAGGCTGAATTAACTTTCCTTCATTCTGAAGTACATTAGAATTACCAGTATTCATTTATCCCTAAATTAATCTACCTGGGTAGAGGTGTAGAATAGGGGACATCGGAATCCATTCGTGTTTGCGTGCACTTTGGCTTTTTGTGGGATCTTCCCTGATGAAGATATGAAAAAGTTTGATATTTGTTTCATATATTCCAAATTTGAAAATAATTATTACTTAAAAGAAAGAGTTTGGAAATTTCTACAAGTCTCAGAAAACAATTTTCAGCCTGGGTGTGAGAACTCTCCACCCTCCAATGCCTCTAGTACTTCCCCAATAAAAACGGAGTATGGCCCCAAATACAGTTTCTGTTATTCTTATTCAGAATGTAATGAAAAAGAAAACAACTGTTTTGTGTACAACACAAATGAAAACTGGAAGAACTGATCTAAACAATAATACCACCAAGGATGGAAGCTCAGTTATTGTTGTCCTGTAGAGAAGTAGGAGTTGGTAATTTATGCTGAGAGCACAGCATGTTGTTCCTTTCATACGTAGTACACTGATGAGGTGACCCAACCTAGATGAACGGAGGTTCACTCTAGACGAACAGAGACTTCTATGCTGCATGAGAAACCAGGCAGATGACCTGTGTTCCTCTCTTTCTTTCCTTATCTCTTTCTTTCCTTATGTTGCTGTCTTGTTGCCTTTTTTCAGCAACTTCTCTGACAACAGTATTCAACATTTGTTAGATGTTTCTTGGTCTCAAAGCTTAGCAGATATTGCTGGAGCAATAAAAAATGAGTTACTTACTCATCTGGGAAAAATGATAGGGAAAAATATCCAGGGATAAAATAGTCTACATTTACTGTCTGTTATCTAAAGCCAGGGAGGACAACTACCAGGTGAAGCCCAAATAACAGCTTATTCTTTGCAATAGAAATAGTCAATAACATGCTTTTATATCCAGTTTGATTAACAAAGCTGGACAAAAAATCTTTCATTAAAACAACTTGAATAGTATCTTCTAAGTGTTAAGAGATATTGGCCACTTTAGCGATCATAATTTTTTTCTTAATGAGAGTTTAACAGTCATAGTGTATTGTAAAAGGTTGTTTTGGTTGGCATTTTTTTTTTAATCCGTTACTTATTTTATATTTCCTTTCACCTAATGTTTGGGTAGCAAGTGTTGTAGAAAAAAATATAAGTAGAATATTAATTTCAGTTAAAATGTGTAAATTTTTGTGAACTGCATACATTATCTTCCAGTACATAAATATATTTCTCATTGGAAGTTGCACACATTTTTATCAATTTGAAACTTAACATACGTTGACTGGACTGAATATTTCAGTAAGGCCTGATGCAATTTGTAAGAAAATGACCCTGAGAAATATAAGACTTTTTGTTTTGCTCATTTTAAGTCTTAATTTCACACTTTTCTTTTTAATAGCCCAGAAGGATGCCTCTGTCTGGTTATGATCCCTACCAATGGGGCACCACATACACAAACAAGTCACTACTTTTGAATCCTGGTGCTTGATTAGTGTATAAAATTTGTGTCAGTGTAAAGTAATTAATATTGAATGCTGCATAATATATTATGTACTTTACAGGTCCTACTTTATATAAAACTAATACCGTATAACAATGAGGGTAGCTTAGTGAGAAAAAAACTAAATATATTCTGAATATTCTATATTTTCTGGTCTTCCTACTCATACTAAGATTGAAAGGATTTCTCTGTAATACTCTGCTACATTTAAGTGTTGGGACTAACTGTATCTGAACAATCAAAACTAGGTGGCAGAGTTCAGTTCTGCTAATGGATCTGATCTACAAGAAATAAATTATCAGTAAAATAACAATAATCAATAAAATATGGATAAAACACAAACTCCCTGATTAAAAGATATCAGTAGAATTTTAATATGATTTATTAATTGAGTGAAATTATGCAGTTACTTCTGTTGTATAGAACCACCTGCAGGAAGTTATTCAACCTTTCTCCTTGTCACTTATGTTTAGAGTAAATGTTACCTTTTGCAAGATGCCCCTTTCCACTGACTGTAAAGGACATCTAGATAAATAGCCTGCATTATGTGCCTAAGTTTTAGACAACATCTTGGTAGATGAATGTCACTTTACTCATCTAATCAATATTAAACATTCTCAATTACTATGCATTTATGAACTAATGCTTGATACTGTCAGATGCTTTGAAACCTAAGCATGCTGACAGGAAAATCAGTAAGGGTGTGAAATTTTCAGTACTTGCCAGAACGCTTGTCGAAGTTGTGGTACCATCACATAAATTACTTTGTAAAAATAAGGGAAAACCAATTGAACTCTACTTTGGTTTATAATTCTGACCTGTATAAAAGAATTTTCTTAAAAAATCCTTATACAAAATTTTGTTCATTCAAAATTCAGGATAAATTTATAATAATCTCTCCCAAATATGTATCCATTTAAAAAACTTCTAATAGATGCAAATGTTATGCCATGACTTGAAAACATAAGTATATATAACATCGAGCATACATTTTGTTAGATTACAACTAAATATGTAATCTGGGCAGTAGACTAAAGCTACTTTTCTATTTGATGAAAGACTTAAATTATAAATTAGCAATATTTGTCTTGATAAAATCTATTAGGGAAGAAAACCACATCAAGGCAAAAAAGCCAGGACCACTCGTACTGGATCAACATACTCCAAAACACCTCTGAAAAGTCACAGATTATGATGAGTTGGCCCTGGCCAACAGCTAAACACCTACTCAGTTTCTTATTGAAGCCCCTCTGCCTCTCTGGAGAGGGAAAAACTAGAAGGAAGGAAAGGATACTTGTAGATTGAGATAAGGACAGTTAAATAGGGACATCAAAATCTGCATATGCAAATAAAGAAAAACAAGGGATTCATTCACTATGTCCCATCAGCAGGCAGAAGTTTAGCTGCTTCCTGAAAAGCAACACTTGTAATGGTTTCTTGGAAAGACAAATGTCATAACCGTGAACACTTTACCCTCCTCATCCTTTTCCAGAGCTTTTTACTTCTAAACATAGTGTCATATGGTGTGGAATATTACAGTGGCCAGTTGACGTCAGTTGTCTCAGCTACATCCCTCCGTCTTCTCCCCTAGTCCACTTCCTAAGAAAGGGGGAAAGGCAAAGGACAGCCTTGACATTGTGCATGCATATTTTACTAGCAAAAAAAAAACATTGGTGTATCACCAACTCTATTTTAGCCACAAGTGCAAATCACAGTACCATATGGGCTGTTACTGAAGAATATTAATTCCATCTGAGCAAGACAGTGGAGGAAATTCAATATATACATACTGCATTCAAGAACAACTGAGAACCTGAGTGTTAAGAGAAAAATGAGATTTTTTTCTGTGTGGGTTAGGGAAAAATAGTTAAAGAAACTGTACTATATTATAACTTTACAGGTGAACTATGGACATATTGAGAACCTCCAGTGGAATTCTGAGTGAAATGAGATTGATATCTGTGTACTGTTGTGTATTTTGATGAATATTTTGCCTTTAAATTGATACTTTTTATTCTGAAAAAAATGAAACTTTTCTTTATAGAAACAGCTTGTTAATTTGTTATATGTGTCACTGTTCCAAGAGGAAGAGGGGGACCAAGAACTGAAAAAAGTATATTAAAAGTCAGAACCATGCATGGCCGAGGGAGAACTGCCACTCAGTGCACAGTATTGAACTGAAAACTTGAGTAATTCTGCTACAAAGTGAGGGCAAAGACTTCATGAGATCTGAGAAATGTTTTTCATCAGGTCCATGCAAATTCAGACCTCTGTTTACAAATGATTTGTGATTACAAAAAACAGCACTTTATGTATGTATATAATATGACATGACATAAGTGTTGAGAATTATTCCCAAACCAGGAACTATACACTAGCATTGTGCATCACACTCTTTCAAATTATTCTGTGATAATTTTATGGCTTTCGTATGGAATTCAAATAAAGAGGTAAAATGTATCTGATAAAATATTCACTTCAAACTACTCAGCTATGTGTAATTTAAGCACTAGAGTAGAACTAGTGAAAGTTAGCTCTTTAGATCTTAAAATAAAGATAGTTTTTCTGTCATTTACATAGCCTCAATGAAGACCAAGTAGCAAGGAAAGTAGTATACAATATACATGTATTTTAAAAGATCGATCTACGATACTGTATTAGAAGAAAATATTTAATATGATTCTGGTGACATATTGAATAGCTCATATGTAGTTCAGACTCTGATATTTCAAGTAAAGCAGTTTTATCCTTCTTCTTAAAACTGAATGGTTTAATAATTTGACCAAAAGAAAGGGGCCTGTTAAGAAGATGTTTCATTTACTTGACAAAGAGAAGTTGTGGTATATCATTGTTCAGTACTGCTTTCATTACACATTAGAAATCTCTCCCTATAACTCTCAAAACCCCATAAACACACCCACTCACAACCAGTGTGCTGCCCCCAACTCCCTTATGCATGTTTTTATTTTTTTTCTGGAAAAAAACCTTATTTCTTTTCTTCTCTACCTACTTATCAAGAAAAAAAGAGCAAAGTATTAGTTTCAAAGAAAAGTCATTAGTAAGCTGGAGACTGAAGCACTCAGATGCTAGTTGGAAGTTTGAAGAAGGTAGACATAAACCCAGACTTTCTATGCATTATTGTTATTAAAATTATTGATAGTTATCATCATTTAAACTTACATGGCAAGAAGAAAAAATAATTTAAAAAATTGTATTCAAAAAACATTTAAAATTTCAGTCATAATGATAACCACATAGTTGCATTAAGTACTCGCATACAAGTAATATATTAATTCAAAAGCCAATACAAAAAAATAAGAAAAATATGTTGTTCACAAAAACCTGTAACTTTAAATTTCTCCATAACAAATAGTTCAACCTTGTAACTAAAATGGGTATTTACCAGACACTATGTTATGACAACATGTGAATTGAATCAGTATCAAAAAGATAAGACATCTGGCTAATGACTATAACTCCCTCGGGATATTTTTTTTTAAGTTTTTATTTAAAGCCCTTACATTTAAAATTGAGATTTGAAAAACTCCTATTCGTATGTCGCTAATTGGCTGTGTACCTGGCAGTATCTCCTAAAGGTTTTCAGAGAAGTCTACAACTTGCTAAATAACAGTATTCAATGTTGAACTAAAGGAGCTTTTAATACACTGAACACTGTTAGTGAGATTCTTCTGTTTCTTGCTGCTTTTCCATATGCATTGGTCCTATACAGTTGTGATAATAATTCAGTAATTTAGCAGGCAGTCTTACAAAGCCACTAAACTGAGTAATAACCAGAGCAAGAAATAGTGAAGAAAGTGTGTGTGTTGAGGTACTCAGAGATTTTTGTTTGGGAAACCTAACTGGAACTCAATCCAGAAAAAATATATATTTAATATGAAACTATGGGACATAGGTCATAATTGTGTTTCAAAATTTGTAATGAAAGGAACTAGCTGGTAAGGCACTGGTTTCCTACTACACAATTTCTCACTCACTGAAAACACAGAAAGGAAATGTGAGCTCAGTGAAAGATTAAAATTATGGAAATCAACATTTTTATTTCCTTACAGAATTTCTTAACCATTAGGTTAATACTAAAAGGTGAGCAGGTGAGTGGAGGAGACTCCACAAAAGCTGTTTCCTCAAACATTGGAGAAGGTGGTTGTTAAAGTCCTAGTTTTCATGCTACCCTACTGGAATGGAAGTCTGGGGAGAGAGGGAAGCTACTGTCCTATCTCAAAATACATTATAAATTCTAACTTACCTTTTCTTTTCTTAAAATAACAGTACCAACCCAGAAATACATTCAAATAAAATATATATTTTCGTCTTTTTAATTTTAATATACACCCTAAGAATGAAAAAATACCCCATAGTCTGCCAAGACCCAAGGTAGCATTGTTTTTTGACATTTGTAACTGGCTGAGCAAATAATTCAATCAAAGTAGTCTGGGAAAGGAGATAAACAATTGGCTCTGAACTCATCTCTGTAGCAATATTTTAGCAAATGCAATTTACTCTTGATTATCTCATTCTATTTCCTTGTACTGGTGTTTGGAGACAAAATCTTATTTCCCTTTTATTTATGCATTATTTTCTTTTCCTCTCTGACAACTTCAACATCAACAGGGTGAACAATTAGTATGCAAGGAAACCACACAAGTCTTCAGGGCAGTGAAAAATGATTTGACATACAGAATAACCACAACCTAGAAGATGATATATTCATTACTTTCTGTCATCTGATGGTTCTTCTGCTGACAGGAAGAAATGCCCCTCAATTATGGAGATCTATGGGAATTTAACTTTTCAGTAAAACTTCAATACTGTTCCCAGAAATGTCTCCTTCTATACCCCTACAACCTTATCAAGCACTAGCATAACATAGTAGCAAGAATAATATAAAGAGTACCTTAATACAGGATTGAAATAAGTGAAATGGAAGATATGAAACCCTAAATAAAAACTGGCAGCCTTTTCTTCCTTTAAAAGAGAAAAGAGTACGTTTGCTTCCATGGCACCCGTTACAGCTAACCAGCAGCCTGACAAGATTTTATAGCAGATCTTTTGAAAACATGACAACATAGTTTTTCATTAAAACATTATGTTTTGATTTGTATCACATTTGAGATATGAACAATTTATCAAATAGACTTCAATTTATTGTGAGAGGGCACTAAACGTAAGAAAGTAATGAAAAAGTTATTGTATTTTAATGTAAAGATGTGTTCCAGAAACCCAAGGAATAAAAAAGTTGATTTTTCAATTTTAAAAATATTGACTTGTATATTTGCTGACTAACTTGAATGTCTATGTCTGTGCCTTGTCCACACATCCTCACGGGATACTGAAAACATGGATTTAATCCAGCAATCTCACTCATTATTAAGACAAATAATGCAGTGTACTGAACATACTTGCTTACCAGTATTGAAACATATCCTGTAATCTTTATTCTCTTTCACCTATCTTTTTCTAAAATATAGTAAAATATACAGTAATCACTCATACCTAATGGCGGTAGCTCCTAAGGCTGTGTAGGAAAAAACACTAAAAATCTTAACATACTCATTATTCACACTTTGAAGGATGTGTCTTGTATAACAAATCATCTCCTAGAGAAGATGGTGGCTCATGGCTTAGAAAGCTGTACTCATTGCTGGGTAAAAAAATGGCTGGATGACTGAGCCCAGGGGGTTGTGATGAATGGAGCTAAAACCAGTTGGCAGCTGGTCAAAAGCTGCGTTCCTCGGGGCTTGGTGTTAGGGCCACTTCTGTTTAATATCTTTATCAACGCTTATGATGAAGAGACTGAATTCTCCCTCAGTAAGTTTGCAGATGACACCAAACTGGGTGGATATATTTATCTGTTTGAGGACAGAAAGGCTCTGCAGAGGGATCTGGACAGGTTGGATCAATGGGTCTAGGTAAATTGTATGAGGTTTAACAAGGTCAAATGCCAGGTCCTGCACTTCAGCCACAACAACCCCAAGCAACAACCCCATGCAATCACATGCACATTACAGGCTTGGGGAAGTGTGGCTGAAAAGCTGCCCAGCAGAAAAGTACCTGGGAATGTTGGTTGAGAGCCAGCTGAATATAAGCCAGCAATGTGCTCATTTTATCATTGATTCTATGAATCTATGATAAAAATGAAATTAAATTACTGGAAAATGTGTGGCTAATCTGAAAGAGCAAAATATGTCAACTTTCTTTCAGATAAACACAGTTTAAGAAGCCTTAGAATCTACTATAGATTTTGAACTTGTGAATAAAAAATAATAAGTACAGGTTTAGCTGTAACGTTTGTTTGTATCCCTCATCTAACAAAGTCACTGTAGTACTCTGTTTATTATGTGATTAAGATAAGAAATTTTCTAAAACTTTCCCATCTATTATGTATCTCTCACCATGTATCTCTCACAAGCCTTTATGACTTGTAGTTGTAGTTCCTAAATGATTATGCAATTTCAAAGAAGATAAAAATGCTTATCAGTGCAGAGAAGGAATACAAAAAAAAATAAGCTGAATAAAAGACAGAAAGAGTTTATTTTACTGATTCAGAAAAGAATCCTGAAACCTGCTGGTAAAAAGAACCGTGCAAGTTCTAAAGATATACTGAAGACTTGAAAGCTAAATGACATCTCAATATGAGATAATGGGCTACATCTGACAAAGGCCTAAATAAGAAGAAAAACAAAGCAAGGAGTAACCACTTTAGAATTCAAGCTATGCAAATACGAACTGTACTAAATTTCAAGCTTCCTTTTAAGCCTGACCAATATAATTACCTGAATTCTACATATAGTAAGTAGGAAAAAATAGAGATATCTGAATATTTGCAGAATCTATGTCTAAATGTGCCTATTTAAGCTGATGGTATAAGGAATGATCTCAGACAATATAGAGCATATCTTTGAAAAACTGAAGTTAAATTTACTGCAACTTTTGGGTTGAAGAAGAGTACCTCCATTCATTTGCTTGTTCATTCAGAGTCTTGGAAATTAAGCAGAGAGTGATAGCTTTCCAAGTCTTTCTTGATTTAGAGTTATCAACATCACAGGGTAGTTGTAATGTCACAGTTGAAGAGAAAGTGTTGTGCCTCTCAGGCTGAGGTAGCAACTTACAAAGCATCTGCTACAACAGTGTAAAGAAGTGGAATGACCAATAGAAGCTATTTTTACTCAAGAAGAAAGATTAAAAGAAGTATTTTGTTGTTTTATTTTCCGTTTTGATTGTGTTAATCTTAGTAGATCATGATTTGCTTAATTGTCAAACAGTAAAGTCATCAAAGAACACAGACTTTTGATAAAATGGGAATCTGATGTAGGATAACGAGAAAGAAATGTACCCAATGTGATGTTGATTTGGATGTATGATACTGTCATCTTTTCACATAAAAATATACGTTTTTCTTACAGTTACCCTCATACCCTGGAAATGCTACATGAAGTTTTAAGTTATTATGGTTCTGCCTCTACTGCCACTATTTGTGCAGAAATAGTTGGGGGGTGGGGGGAGGAAGCAGACAAATCAAACAAAAAAACCACTCTAAACCAACAACCAGTGACCATCCTAACCAAAAACCCCTCATCCCTCAAATTACCTTTTCTAAAGTTAGGATAATTTAACATTGAAACATCTTGTATGACAAAGTCTTGTTTTCATCAGGACTGGCAATCTTTGTAGTGAGATATTTTTATTACATTTCATAAGTTTATATGAGTTAATCAGTCTCTATCACATTGTCCCCACAACAAGCTGAGTGGCCCCACAATATTCCCCTTTGCCTCTAGTTGCTTCTCCAGAAGTACGTCTTTCTCAGATTTTGTGTTACATCTGCCAGAGTGGCTGTTCCAGATTTGTTGAGATATTCTAAATGTCAAGAGATAGGTATCACGCATGCTAGCAACTGAATCACTACAAACATACCCACCTAGTATTTGCTAACTAGAAAAGGTTTAATAAAAACCTTAAGTAAATGTCTCATTAGCCGTGCTATGTACCTGTTACATAGTCCTGAGAGTGGAATTCAATACAGAGAATTGCTTATAGAGGTGTATTCTCAAAGGAGTTATTAAATTATGTTTTATTCTCTTTGCCGTGGAAATAACATGTAGTAAGCCACATTTGATCAACTAGATTGATAAAATATTTTTTCAGACACAATCACATAATCTTCTATGAACCTCAGGTTAATTATTGTAGGTAGAATAGAACAGAATACAGAACAGACTATTTCAGTCGGAAGGAGCATACAAAAATTGTCTAGTCCAGCTGCCTGATCTATTCAAGGCTGACCAAATGTTAAAGCAAGTTGTTAAGGGCATTGTACAAATGTCTCTTAATGACTAACAGGCTTGGGACATTGACCATCTCTCTAGGAAGCCTATTCCAGTGTATGACTACTCTCTTGGTAAAGAAATGCTTCCTCATGCCCAGTCTAAACCTCACCTTACACAGCTTTGAACCATTCCTACCCGTTGTGTCACTGGATAGCAGAGAGAAGAGATTAGCATCTCCCATTCCACTTCCCCTCCTCAGGAAACTATGGAGAACAATGAGATGCCCTCTCAGCTCCCTTTTCTCCAAACTAGACAAGCTCACGCTTCTTGTCCATTCCTTATAAGGCATGACTTCCACCCCTTCCATCAGCTTTGTTGCCCTCCTTTGCATGAATTCAAGGACCTTCACAGCCTTCTTAAATTGTGCGGCCCAGACTTCTCGCAATATACAAGATAAGGCTTCACCAATGCTGAATACAGTGGGATAATCATCTCTTTTTACTGGCTGGTTATGCTGTGTTCGATGCACCCCACGATGCAGTTTGCCCTCTTGGCTGCCAGGGCACACTGATGACTCACGCTGAGCCTGCTGTCAACCAGCACCCCTACATCCCTTTCTGCCATGCTACTCTCCAGCCACTCCTCTCTCCAACTGTGTCTGACATTGTTCTGTCCTAAATACAGAATCCGGCATTTGGACTTGTTAAATTTCATCCCATTAATCATAGCCCAATTCTCCAATCTATCTAGGTGCTTCTGCAGAGCTGCTTGACGCTCAAGAGAGTCAACAGTACATCCCAGTTTGATATCATCAGCAAACTTGCTTATGGTGCATTCAACTCCTGCATCCATAACGCTGGTGATATTGAACAGAACTGGTCCTAGAATTGTACCCTTAGGATATCTAAAGAGCATCCTTATTCTCTACACCCTTTTGAATCCTGCCCTTCAGCCAATTCTTCACTAGTGCACTGTAAGCCTCTTCATTGCACAGTCGGACAAAATGTCCAGAACAATGCTGTGAGGGACAGTATCAAAAGACTTACTAAAATCCAGAGAAACTATATCAACTACATCCACTGCCTACTCTTTACCCACTAGATGAGCAACTCTGTTGTAGAAGGACATCAAACTAGATAAACAGGACTTTTGTGAACCCACGTTAACTATGCCTGATGAATGCATTATACTTTAAATGTCTTTCAATAGTACTCAGATTTGTGTCACACAATCTAATTGGGCTTAAATATTTACAAAGAATCTGAAAATATAAATATTTAGCTATTAAAGGCAGTAGAGACAAAAATTATACTTCTAGCTAGTTAGCTAACAGCTTGTTGATCTATCTAGTTCCAATCTATAAATAAAACATGATTGACACTTGATAATTGAATTCTTCATTACTGAAATTATTGCCAACAACTTGTTTCTCTTATTAGGTATATGCTAACACCATCTGGCTTGCAGAGATTTTGAATATTGACAGCATAAAATATATTTCGATTTTTAGCTCTAAGTGAGTAGATGTGTCCCTTTGCTTTTGGAGGTGTGTGAAAAAAAATCAAGTATCTCCAGGTAGACTGAGTGCTCTTATCAGAACTAAACAAAAATATAGCTTTCATGTTGTTTCATGTATATCTATCCTACACAATTTTCAAGTGAACACAAGTATTTATTTATTAATAAGCATCTACCCACCAGCATATTGTTGACTTTAGAAAATGGAAATCTCTGTCAAGTTTGCTATATGTTAAATAAATGAAATATTTATACATAAGATTCCTGGGAACATTGTCCCAAAGAGTAAGATCTTAACAGCAGGTATAGTACAATGGGCAATTACCTAATAAAGATATTATTTTTTTTTTTTAAATACTGGCTAGGATTCGGTTAGCAAGTACAACACTAGACTGAACAAGTGTAGTCTTCATCAACTGTAGACTACACCAGCATATGATAAACATTTGTAATGTCTTTACTATTGTTACCTACTTAGTATTGCACACAGTATTTGAAAGCCGGTTTGAATATCATTTTTTATCTTACAGGAAGAAAGACTTCATTTCCAAATGGGCTAA
The DNA here is from genome assembly GCF_017976375.1 of Cuculus canorus. Lineage (NCBI taxonomy): Eukaryota > Metazoa > Chordata > Aves > Cuculiformes > Cuculidae > Cuculus > Cuculus canorus. The sequence continues at coordinate 38,366,532 of NC_071401.1, forward strand.
AATGAAACAAAAGACCACTCACATTTTGAAGAATGTCCTTCCTTTATAGTTGAATCTAGCATCATAGTCTTCCTCTCAGTCTAATAACTGTAAAAAAGGAGCAAGAAAATATATGTTTTCTAAAGACTTTTAGGTGTTTGTTGTTTTTTAGTGTAAAATCTGTGTATGCCTGCTGTTACAGCTGGTAAAGTACAAACGTGTTAAACTGGTAGAACCATCTGTTACTTAATAAAACACCATAATGGTGTCAAGAAGTAATTCTGGCTTACAACATATTCCTCTAGAAACAAAAAAACCCTAAGTTACTACTATAGAAACTCAAAACCAATGACTGGTAAATATTTGTGGAAGATTGTTTGTATGTTCATTCCTTTCAGACAACATTTCCTCTCCTTGTTTCCTCTCTTCCCTGGCATTATTCTTTTGCCAGTTCTCAGTCTCATTCAGCTAACACTGGTATGAATAGTATTACAGAACAGTAATTTCAAGAGAAGAACAGACAGATATGAACAGACCTCTGGGTAAAGAGGCAGACAAGTACTTTGGATATACTCTGAAGACGACATAGATAGGGAATGCTCAGAGATACAGAACATTGAGTTTAAAAAATACAAGCGAGAAAATCTACAGAATTTCGAGGCATAAAGTATTAACGGTGAAAGATCTCCCATTCTTTTTTCTCATAAAACTTTTAAAATATTTTTTCTCCTATTGTAATTTTACTTTTTATAATCATGCATCAAATAATGTCAGATTACTTCAAGCTGGTACCATTACCTTTCCAAACACACATTTCTGACATACCATATGTCGATCACCCAAGACTGGGAAACAGACTGCTGTTTTCTTTTTGCATTTGTTTTTCCCTGCAGTACAATCAATGTTCCTTAGAAAGTTCTAACTTCTTTAAAAAGATATACTGTCTCCAGTAGCCATGAGAATTACAGAGACATAAAGTTTGCATAAAGATAAGACTGGCCCTGTTGCTTTACACTGAATCTAATTTACTGTATTCGTAGACCATAGGAAGACAAATGAGAAGAACTTGATTTTTTCCATAAAACAGATGACTTAGATACAGATCCAACAATCAGATTTTGATCAGTTTAGCAACAGATTGCCTGAAAGTTAGATCTCAGCTTCAGCAGAATAGTTCTTATTGCTATGCATGCTGCCACAGTTCTCCAAATGTTAAAGTGTTAATATTTGCACACTTATATGATGGCTGCACGTTTAGGCAGTTGTTCACAGCAAACAGACTACCGAATAGTGTTCTATAAAAATGGCATAGAAGAGTATTTATGGACACTTAGGTAGATTTAACCATTTATCTTAAAGTTGAATTTACGTACGTCTGTAAATATTGATTCAGACCTAGAAAACTCTGTGTCTCATCTCTCCCTATATGACTTTAACCATTTAGACTACTATTTGATTTTTCTCAAAGCAGAAAGTTCCTCTATATTTCTCACTGCTGTGGCAGACTAGCAGCTTCTCTGTTATGGGTTGCTTTGTGCCACAACAAAATGTTCATCAAGACAATTCAAGCCATGCATCATAACAAACTTGTAGATATCTTTTATGACTTAAACACTCATACCTACACCACAAGTCTAAACATAGAAACCTAAACTAACCTGGTGACGGTGAAAAGGGAGAGAGTGCCTTAAAGAATGTCTTTAATCTCATATTTAGTGTATTTGATGGATTAACTTCTGGCTAAACAACAATTAATTAATTAATCAATCAAGTCCAACAAGAGCAAGAGAGACCATCTGCGTCCAAAACTCTCATGTTTTATCACTGTGAACTAAAACCAAATTCCTTAGGGAAATGCCTTAGATTTTGTCTTTGTTAGATAAATGAGAGATGGATTGAGCTTGTCACCCTTTGCTTATTCTATACTTAGGATGAAAAATGCTTTTCAATATTATTCAAGGAGAACCATTCCCTTGAAAATTAACCAAAGTTCATGACTATAATTTCCAATAAAACACACTGTGAATTAATTTTTGGAGGGCTTGTAATCAGTAAAGGCCATATCTTGCTGTCTTTCCTTGCAATAAAAGAACCTCCTTGGAAAATTGACTGAGTAACTTCACAAGGAAAAAAACAACAAAGAAGTATTAGATGGGATGTAATATTCCCTCATGTAATTTTCTCTCTGTCACTTTCTTTTGTAGCTTCTGTACATTCTATACTGGGACATTCTAGCACTCATAGAAGTACTGATGTTTCAGGAATTTAATATTGGTTCCTTGAAGATATACTAGTAGGTGCTGAAAATACTTTCTGGAGTAAGATTTGTGTTGAGGAGCTAAAATATTGTAATAAGTTCAGAATTAGAAAATAGACAAAACTAATTTGTAGCATGACACTGACTTCCATCTCCTCAGGAAAACCAATATATCTTCTTCTAAATTGCACTTATCAGTTATAGGGACAATGATATAATAATAATAGTAGGAAAATACATGTAACACCATGCAGGCTTTTTCTGAAAATTATCTGCAGCACCTTTCAGCTCCATAAATTCAACATGTGAATCACATTGCTTCTTTTTGGTTCTTAACACCTTTACTAGTTCAGGAGTTAACTTCACAGTTGTTTTGGTTTGAGCTAAAGTAGAATAAATATCTAACTTTTCAGCTAAGCCTTGACTAAGTGACTACATTTTCTGGAAGATATCTGCATGTTTTTCAGGGCAATGTTTCTCTCTAGAACTGATTACATGGGGCATTGGTATACAGAAAGGGTATACACGGGGCATTGTTTATACCTGTTCCTCCAGAAACCAAGGCCATCTTCAAGCTGATGGAATGCCATAAGTCAAAGGCTCCAAAACGGAGCACACCTGCAGAGAGGAGCAGACAGGACAGATGAACCCAAACTGACCAACAGAGTATTCCATCCCATATATATGATACTTGGTATAAAACTGAGGGATCATGGTGATCAAAGAGTCTTCTTTGATGGCCAAAATCCAGTGAGGACCTCATCTGTCTTTTTGCCTTGATCCCAGAACCATGCATTTCCAAATCCAGTTCGAGTTGAGCTCCTGCACTGCAGCTTGAGACGTTTTCCCTCTGCCAGCTCTGCAGTATCTGTGATGATACAGCCATGAGAGGGGAGAGCAGAAAAAAAAAAAAGCTGTTTTTGTTTTAGTTTTAGTTTCTGACTCACAAGTCTGTCTTCTGTCTCATTTAATTTTCCCCTTTCACTGGGTAAGGCCAGGGGTGAAGGGAATGCGGAGCTCAATTTCTCACATTTAGCTGCCATTTAAGCTGCGCTGAGACCAAACCACGACAACAGTACACAGACCAAACAGATAAAAGAATTTTAGAAATGGTACTGACATATAATGGTTGGATTAAATTAACTAGCTTTGCCACAATACATTGTATAAAATAGAAATTCAGCAATTCATGACACAATAAAATGGGCAAGATTTTTAAATGAGGTATTTAAAAAATGTATGCTTGGTGTATGACAAGAGAATCTTGTCTATCACTTCTGATTCCTGGGCCATCTGACAGGCAATACGCATATGCATTTAAGTAATCAGACTGTAATATTGTGGGACTGCTTTAAAGTTTTATGTAAGGAAGTTAAATCTCTGTATCTAGAATGTTCAGTCATGCTGTGGACATCTGTATGCATAGTTGGAGGTATCCAGAAATATTTGAAGCTCAACTAAGTAGTTTCACAGGATGGAGTGTTTTGCTTTAACACCACTGTGTGACTTTGGCCCAGTTTTGCTTAGGAAATTGTTGGTGATCTGTGAAAAAGTTCAGGCAATGTAGCATATGAAAAGTTTAAACTTATTATAGAGATGGTAATAGTTTGCAGATCAAGAAGTCAAGAGAGAAAATATGAATGAGGTGTAAATCCCTTAGAAAACAGTAGAGAATCAGAAAATGGCATCTCAACAACACTGAAGATTAGCATATTCAAGGACAAAAGGAAGTTAATTTTTCTTCTCATTGTTGATGACCAGTTGCCGAATAGACACTCAAGGTTGTTTACTTGTAACATCCTGATCCTAGATATGTTCTGTACATATTATGTAACAAACAGTCGTTGCGTGATTCTCAGTTGTCTGTCTGTCTTCTAGAATGGGAAGAGAGATCTAAATAAAAGTAACCCAGTGAGAGTTTCAAGGTCTCCAAATTCTGACCTGAAGAAGACAGTCATGCTCACATTTACACCCTTTAAGACAAGCTTTCTGTAGAACAAGTTAACCGTGTCTAGCACATACAGAAAATATCCCTGGCTATCCGAGAGAGATAGACATTTCTATTGTATGAATCTTCTTATTTGGTGGTAGACCTGAAACAAGTGAAAAAAAAGCCTACAAAACTCATTCTGTTTTTCTCACTGACTAAAAAGAGACTACGTGTTTGGTATTCCATTGCACAGATGTAGGCTTACAATGTCTTATGTGATGTAAGATTTCTGAAATATCTATAGGTGGCTATTTGACATGAAGTAGAATCAGTGAGAGGGCTATTCACTTTTAAACCAGTAGTTGGAGCATATCTTTGATATACTATGACTTCTAAGAAGGCTTTATACGTCTATGATCATGCAACTGAATCCCCCTAGAATTTACATTCTAGCTAAAATGAAAACATATGCATTTCTTATGTCTCAGGTTAGTCAAAAGAAATCTAACTTCTGGTACCTACCAGAAGGAGCAGTAGATTTTTAATTTAGTAAGATGTTAAAAAATGTGCATGTCTATAGAATATATGAACAAACACCAAATTTGTATTGGTGTGCAGGTGTGCAATTTGATGTGCTCTTCGAAAGCTGGATAATGCTCTGATACACAAAACTTGAGACAATATGATAAAATCATGATTTAAGAAAGTAACCTGTACTGAAGCGATCACTGTAAGATAATCTCGGAAGTCAGAGACGGGGTGGCTTGGATGAGAAACTGTTGATAGTTTGTATGAAAAACAACATTACTACTACTACTACTACTACTACTACTACTACTATTATTATTATTATTATTATTATTATTATTATTATTGTTGTAAATTTCCTAGTAGGGGAGAAAGGCTTTCGGGGTTTATGTATTTCTGTGAATGCACCAGAACAATCACATAAAACACTGAAAAACACACAACAGCTTGACCCAGCTCTCTCTAAAGTAATTTACCTAAATGTGGAATGAATCGGAACTAGATTAATTAGTCAGTGAACACAAAGTAGGTCATTTCCAAGTAGTTAATGATTGAAGAAGCCTTTTCAAAGAAGAAAATCCTCACTAGGGTGGAATACATTGGAATTTTCACATTTGGAGGTTTAGAAGGTCTCAAATTCATAGAGTAGCTACACAAGAGCTTATCCAAATAAAAAGTTTATGAAGTTTTAGCAAAAACATTAAATTGTTATTGTTTTTTCTTCTCATAACATTGTTAAACAACTATATATTTTCCCCTTTAGGGAATCATATCATATGAAGCCTAATATTCTTATTAAAAATACATTAAAATATTTATGGTTTTCTTCTTCCTGATGAGAAAATAGATTTGTGTAATTTTACCCCAAATTACATGGTAAAAAAAAAATGCTTTGTTATCAGCATGGATAGATTTTCAAGAATTCAGACAGGTATAAAATTACTTTAAAAATATAATCATAGAATCATGAAATCATAGAATGATTTGAGTTGAAAGAGACCTTAAATATCATCCAGTTCCAACACCCCTGCCACAGGCAAGGACATGCCCCACTAGATCAGGCTCCCCAAGGTCCCATCCAACCTGGCATTGAACATCTCCAGGGATGGGGTATCCACAACTTCCTTGGGTGACCTGTTCCAGTGCCTCACCACTCTCATAGTGAAGAATTTCCTCCTTATGCCTAGCCTAAACATGCCTCTCTCCAATTTATAGTCATTCCCTTTAGTTTTATCACTGCAAGCCTTTGTAAACACTCCTTCCTCAGCTTTCTTGTAGGCCGCCTCTGGTACTGGAAGATATCTATAAGGTCTTCTTGGAGCTTTCTCTTCTCCAAGCTGAACAACCCAAACTCTCTCAGCCTGTGCTCGTATGGGACATGCTCTAGCTGTCTGATCATCTTTGTAGCCCTCCTGTGGACCTGTTCCAACAGTTCCATATCCTTCTTATGTTAAGGATTCCAGAACTGGACACGCTACTCCAGGTATATACAGTATGCATGTGAGGAAAACAAACAAACAAACAAGCAAACAAACAATATTTCAGATTAAATTAAAAAAAACCCAAAAACTACTAGACAGAAACAGTGGGGTTTGGGGTATTTTTTTTAAGTTATATGCCATAGTTCTAATTTTACTGAATATTATTGTTTTAGTTGCTTTACATATACAGGGTTTACACTTATTGTAACATTTCATGGTGTGCTGGCACAATGACCAAAGGAAGGCATGATACATTATCACTATTTTATGTGCAGTAGAAATGCTTCTGTATTTTGTACAAGGATTTGATATCCTTGCAACTTAGATATTAAAAATTGTGCTAGGAAAGATTAAAACTCTGCTCATTTGGTTGATTATAAAGCAGTCATTCTGAAATCAGAAAACAGTCCTCCAAGACTGGCGGGCAAAATAGCTGCTCATGGAGCTAAAAAAATTTTGTAAATACAGTATTTGTGCAAGAATAATGCAAAAAAAAAGTGCAGGTATGAATAAGTTTTCCATAATTATCACTAGAAAGATAAACTAGAAATACTTATGAGTGAAACAGATAATTTGGCAATGCTAGGCACCCAAATTTCACTTTTCAATACTTTAAAATGGCCATTTCTTTTTTTCCTTACAAACTGTGGATGCATTGTATCTTCATGCAACTCACAAATAAAGTTAGCTAAATATATGTTGCAGTGAGAAAAGGTGAAGTTTCATACCACTCAGATTCTGCTCAGGCTTCTGAAAGGCACTTTGAACTAAATGAAGCTCAGTCACTGTGTTTCACATGATTAAAAGGATGAGCACAGTCATTAACAAAACTGACTAATGGACTAGAGGGTTCTAAAACTCCCAAATGCCATCATGATGAAATGAAGGCATTTTCTTATTAATTTTCCTGCATAGATCTTCGCTGGAGAACCAGTATTCTGTTATTACTTTAGAACTTTGCAGCTTGTGTAGGTGTCATGGGTACAGAGTGATATTGCTTATTCTATGACAGAAGTCTTGTCTTTTACACTCTAGCTATAATATAAAAGGTAACATCTGTTTCATATTTCACAAGGTAAGATGTAAACTTGAATCTAGTTTTATGGTGTTATTTCAGGTAATTCCCTCATTCTATTCTAAAGTTGGAATATTTAACCCATGTCTATTAATATTATAACTACAGGCTAGATTAATATTATAGTAATTTATAATTAAATAAGTGTAAAATATTTGAATATATGTATATATGTATATACATATGTATCTTCATGTTCTAGAAGAAATGCCTATTCTGAGGCCAGGTTTTGATAGTTCTTATATGAGAGTATGATTTAGCAAACTGCAACTATAATAAAATTAAAAAAAGAAAAACGTTATTGAAACACTCTGAGTTCATTACCCCTCAAATGAAACTTTGTACATTTAGGATCAAAGACTGTAAAATAATTTCCTATTTACTTAAGGTATTTTCCTACTACACAAATTCAAAAATCTATACTCACACTTATGTATCACAGCCTTCAAATTTTCTAGGCTTCCTCACTTTGCGGCTGTGATTGTACTCACATCACAATGAAAGCTAAAGATTCGTCTACTGTCTAACTTTGAGGAGGAAAGAGTCAATAGCAGCTATGTTTCAATTACTTTTTTTCCTATAAAAAACTGTCAAAGCAGGTAATTAATGCATCTTCAGAAATGGTCAAGTAGTAACAACATCAAAATGTTCACTGCTTCTGTCCCAAGAAAAAACAGGTAAGATTAACAAAAAACCCTTTCCTCCATCTATCATACCTGAGAGAGATTATTACATTATGTTATTAAATAGTGTTTAACAATTTATTTGAAAACACAAAACCGAACCATGAAAGCGGTGTTTCTGTTTTACAAATCATTGCAGTAATTCCACAAGATGCAGAGAAATTGGTTACAAATTGCACCTCCACTGAGGTAACTACAGTACCCAATTTCTACATTTCAGGAAGATTCAGCAGTCCCATGATTTTTGATTAATCGGGGACAGAGTTTTCTCTCAAGAATTTCCATTTTTCATGCAGTAATTAAATATACGTAGATCCAGAGTGAGATCCCAGCGTGAGATCCCTGCTGGAGGGGAAAAATATCCCAATGAATAGATGTCTGTTTTATTCAAAATGGAATGGAGTCCTCAGACACTTCAGAAAATAATATATTTTTACAGTTCTCTATTCCCAGTATTTCCTCAATCATTTTTAATTTCTCTGCTCACAAAGTTATCATGGCTAGGTACACAAAAGTGTACACATATTTTTACTACATATATTTTTTTTTTAGAGAGAAAGGACTTGTTTACATACTTATTTTCAGAAGATGAATGAAAGAAACTATTGGTAAAATACAGAAAATAACATCAAATAATAAAGTAGAACTTAGTGTTCAGGTTCAGAAGATCAGTCTAAGAACTAATGTCCCTACAAAGCCCAGGTAAACAAAAACCTGTAGTGCCACAGCGACTCATGTCCAGAAGCAGAGATGCTAATCATCTAAGCCATTTCCAACTACAGCTGATGAGAACTAGAAACAAGGTGTCATTCATCTTACTCAGTTTTAGGGTTCTACAAGGTAGATGCCAATCTACAAGCTATCTGTCTACTAAAAAAAATAAAAACAAATGTCACATGAATCGTGCTTTAGAAATGCTTGACTAGGTTAAGTGGGATGTCTAAAACCTACACATAAGTTGTTAGTCAAGTTGAATATTATTTTAAGAGTCCTCATTCATACGTCTTTTTAAAGGTCTTATTTTAACATCTTAAAAGAAGACCACACACCGAGAATGTTTATTAAAACAAAGTTAGAGGTGATAGTGTTCCTAACATCGTCTAGTAATTTCAATATTATGTCAGGAATTGGTCTAGAGAAAATCAAATAAAATGAAACATGGCTTAACAGCCTACTGCTTAAGTCACTTTACTGACTGTGGAATCTTTATTCCTTTACTGTGTCCTTTTTTATTATAGAATGGTGGTGGAGAATTGTTTTGTTTTTAATCTGAAACTCTCCCAGGAAGAGACGGATATTTCCTCTTTCCTTAGCTCATGTGGGTGAATATGAGTAAAATGCCTGGGTTTTATAAGCTTCTTTCCACCTCCACATCGAAGCTTCCTGACATACTAATTTTCAGCCTTGACATTCTGAGTAGTTGAATTCCTCTCCACCTTGCCTCCATCCTTACTCTGCATTCCACTTTCTCTTGCAGATTTGTGCCCAAGGAAGGAGAGAGGCTTTGAAGGAGGAATTTTTCATTCTGATTAATAAAATCTCTTTAAAAAAATTTGATGTCTTTTTGGCCTTCAGTCTCTGAATGAGTAGATATGAACACTTTGATTAAGCATTGACCAGTACTTCAGACAGTCATCCCTATTATACTCACATTTCTATCTGTTCTCAATCACTTCCTGGGTTGTCCAGATATAGTAGTTTGAAAATAATGAACATAACTTGATGAACACTGTGCAGTTTTATGTCGTGAATTTTGAAGTCAAAGCAGGGACATACCCACTTATTCATGGCCATGGAGTGACATAAATTACCATTTTATTATTACTATTAATAATAAAATACTCAATACTTAATAAGAATAGTTCATACTTAAAACACATAACAAACATAATCTTAGAAATTAATTGCAGAAGTAAAGCCTATAAATGGGCTGGGTCATATCATCATGGCAAATTAATTAGACAATTAAAATAATGTTGAGGATATTCTGAAGTTAGTGTCAGTAAACTGAGACAATTTTAAAGGGAAAGGAACTGAAATATCTCTATTAACTCTATCACTAACATGTTTCCTTATTTCAGCTGAAGGCCAGAAAGTCATTTCTGGAACATTTTTATGAGGACTGAGAAAATAAACGTACTCTACTGGCAAGTTTTACTTTTTGACAATGTTTTACATGGGAAATATATCTTAAGTTTAATTTATTTTGAAAAAGAAGGAGGGGAGATAAAACGCACAAATTTTGTTCATGAGATTGCACATATAGAAGTGGAATTTTGCAGTAGTTCTATAAATGAAGAGCAGGTTGATCTTAGATACTCATTACATAAACTGCCTAAACTGTTCCAAGAGCAGATGGGATATTTCAGAGCTCTCATGGCATCTGAGTACTCACTAGGGTATAGAGCTCTGCACAGTTCAGGTCTATGAATCTTCCAATATTTCTCTCTAATGTTGTAATATGACTCATCAATCAGTTCTAGTGAAGGAAGCTAACTATGAGTGATAACTTCAGTATTGTTTGCAAACAAAAAGAAGATAAAGGAAGACATAGAACAAAAGGAAGGGAAGGGGTGAAGTGGAAAGGGGAAAAGGAAACGAGGAATGAAGCAAAGGAGTGAGGGGAGGGAAGAACAGAGAAGAGAGGAGGAGAGAGAGAGTGTTATGGTAAGATTGCTGATTTGTAAATATTTAAAAACATTAGAAACAAGGAGCTGATGTCACCTAGAGTCAACTGGCAAGACCACAAGAAACTACAGGAACTCTAAGAGAAGAAGATAGCAACTCAAGAAAGACGGAGAATTAGCCAGTTTCAAGGCAAAACTGCTATCAGGCAGGGAAGTACTCAGTGGTGTTATCAGGGAAGGATACTGACTATGTGAGGCAAATATTTATAATGATTTTTAATAACTTCTATAGAATAATTGCTGCAAAATATAACTCAAACAGTTAAACAGATATAGTTATGTCAAAGCAATATTTAACTGAGAGATACACACAAGACAACTAAGGTAACAGCAGTAAGAAAAAGTCACAATTGCTAGTAGTAGCACAGCACTGTGCTTGTGTACTTCCAGATCCCTGAATTCTCGTAAAATTTAAGGTCCACAAGACTATGATTCCCTGGAGTCCACGCTGATGGCAAGGGTCCCACAGACATCCTGGTGGGAGTACCAACACATCCTGGAGAAGGTACTTGAATTTTTGTATTGCTAGGGTCATCCATACTATCCTTCTCCTGATGGACCACCCTTGTAATGTTTAATTCATCTTTTTATTTCCTAAAAATGCAGGACCCATGCATGGCCTTCTGAACTTCCACAAACTCTTCAGACAGGTTGTTCCTTATCCCTACCTCATCATCTCTGGAGCTGATCCAAAGATAACCATTTATTTTGTCCTCATCCTACAGCTCTTCCCTTGGATTTTGGCACCTGAATAAGACTCAGAGGTAACCAACTTTTTTTATATCATTCTGAAGCTGAATTAACCTCATCCTTATTGTCTATCTATCCTTCACTTTATTAATTGAGTTTAATCAGCAATATGTTTAATCTGTTCATGCTAATTTAGTAGTTTCACTGCAGTCTTACAAACATAAGCTTTTAATTTTGTCAGGTCAGCATTTCTGTTTCCTTTTGTTTCACTGTCACAGATGGAAATATTTTGCATTGTTATGATTTAGCAGCAATTTAGAACTTATCGATAATTTAAGGTAAATCCAAAAGTTGTATCTTTAGTAGTACTTAATCATAAACCAAATTAGCATTTAACAAGGTGGTTGTATGGAATCTGTTATAATCAAAACAGCAACTTAATCAGAGATTTTAAAATTAAAAGATTCATTTCTATTTACTATGTCATATAATACATATGCAAGTACAGAGGATAGAAAATATATATGTTTGCAAAGATATGTTTATATTTAAGTGTAGAAGGAGTAGAAATAAGTACAGTTAAAAAGATATATAAATATTCAAGTACACAGATAGATGGGTAAAGGGATAGTTAGAGAGATTGAACTGAAAATTGAACTCTTGAGATTGGTGAGAATGCCCACATATAATGCATCAGCATTCCTCAACAGGGGATGGTCAGATCTCAAGGGGTCATCTTCACCTTGGCCTTTTCATCTGCTATGTTAGCAAATGATATTTCGTGCTACACCTGAGGGGTTTCCCCCAACTCAGGGGGAAATTATTAGTCCTACCTTGCTGCAGTCCAGAAGAGCTCAAAGGGCCTTCCGTAGGATTGCTTACTTACAGGATTTTGAGATAATTGACCTTCGCCAGATATTTGAATATTCATTGTGATGTTTTAACATTCATTTTATCCTTAACTTTGAAGACTTGATTCTGGCAACTTTTACCAGTTATATCAGACCACCTCACTTGGGCCATGATCTAGGTACCGAGCAGATTCATTCGTCTGCTCAGTCTCATGACTGCTGGTCAGTCTCTTTCTCAGACTATGAGGGGACCTTTTCCAAAGCACGCAGGAGCCCAAGAGCACAAAGGAAATGCCTAAGTGTGCTGGATGACTGCATCTTAACAATGGGTATGCTCTCCCATAATGCTTGGTCAAGAAAAGACCAAATGAAGAAGCAGACTTCTTATAATGAGGTTTCTTAGGTTTTTCTGCCTGCAGAAGAGCATGAGGAGGAAAGAGTGACGGAGAAAACATGTAATGAACTGACCACAAGCCCCATTCTGTACTGGCCTGCGCAGCTTGGATGGGAGGATGTAGAGCAATTGGGAGTGAATCTGAGCCCATGAAGAACGAGAAGGTAGGGGGAAGGCGTTTTAAGATTGTTCTTATTTTTCATTATCCTACTCTGACTTTTGATTTGCAGTAACTTTAATTTCCCTAAGTCAAGTCTGGTTTGTCCATGATGGTAATTGATGAATGATCTCTCCCTGTCCTTATCTCAGCCCACAAGCCTTTTGTTATATTTTATCTCCCCTGTCAAGCAGAGGAGGGGGAGGGGCAGAGTGGCTGTCTGAGCAGCTGGCATCCAGCTAAGGTTAACCCAGGAGCCCTTAACCAGCTCAGCCAACCTTCAGTTTTCCACAGACAACAATATTGTGGGATATACATGATGCAGCCTACAGCAGTAATTTATACATCTACCTGGTCTGGTAGGAAGTTCACTCCATTGGACTGAAGAGTCCATGTGTCACCATCTCCCTTAAATAGAATTTTCAGCTCAGGTGTCATGGAGAATGTAGGCTGGGACTCTGACTTCAGTTTACTTCAGTGTGTCAGATGGCGTAGTGTAGATGAGATAAGGAATAAATTAGAATACCCAGGGCATTGATACGTTACTGTTTCAAACCTCTGAGTACTGTAGGCTGATCATCTGCATTAACCAGGAATATTATATATACATTGAGCTGTTGCACTAAATCATACAATAGTGACTGTCATTATCTCACTGTCTGTTTGAAGAAACATATTTTCCACTTCACCACAAGCATATCACATAGAAAGTCTAAGCTCCAGAAATCAGAGATGCTTTACACAGTAAAAGTTTTATTTATCTGCTTACAGTTTACTGCAAAATATATGTTGCATTCTATGAAAATTTGACTCAGCATCAGAGAGGAAGAGGGAGAGGAGGGCTCACCAGGACAGTTGCACTCTGGACAGGGAAATTTAACCTTCCTTCACAGTAGGGTACGCAGAGCCAGAAAAGGCTGCTGAAGGTCAAGATGGGGAAAGATTGAGACAGTAATGAAGGAGGGAAATATTGAGACAGTAATCCAGAGTCAAAACGCAGAAATTATGGAAAGAAAGAGAGAAGGAGAGAGAAAATTATTTTTTTGTGTGTGTGTTTTAAAAATTAACAGAAGACAGACCTATTTTCTTTGTCCCAAAGAAGAAACTGGACACATTAATAGTATCTTTCCCCATTACAAAGGAAACATGTCACATTTCACATAGCTTTTTGCTACATTTGGTACAGTAATCTCTATCAAGGGGTAAATTGACTTTCGTTTTACAGATCATTAGCAGCTGCAATCCAGCCAATTGAGTCTGCATGAACTGGTTTTAGATTGTCTTTAATTCAGACATGAGCTCATTCAGAATTGTAAGGTACACTAAATAAAAAAGAAATATTTCCTTGAACTGTAATGCACAGCTTTTGGCTTGTAACTGTAACAAATATTTTTCCATATTATTACTGCATCATTTAAACCTTTCATTTGCCAAGCATTTGTGGTTTCAAATACAAAAAAACACTTATGTCCAGACAATATCCTATGACAATGAACAGATTCTCAGAAGACTGAACAGGAAACTAATCCACATTATCCTTATATGCATACTCTGGTATTATCCTAAATATTTGTCTGACTTGAACCAGCACTAGATTGACTTCTGAATTAACAAGCCAGCAGACAGAGAAAGGTACAATTTTTCTGTCTTTAAGGTAAAAGGCTTTATTCTGAAATGTGTTGGTAAGCCCTTTAGGATGATCTAATGTGTTATTTAATATGGATTTATGCATGGATAGATGTGAATTTCTTAATGTGTAATCTCTGCTAGAATTCAATCTCTAATGTGGTTACATTTTTCTTGTATATAAGAGTCATTTGTCTGCTGTCCCTCAAAACTCCCATTGAATTATCTACACAGAAATGAGAGTACAAGGGCTGCATTTTTTCACCTGATAGCAAGTCTTTGAAAGGCAGTCTTGTCAGCATGCAACAACTGCAGCACAGTTAGCTGGCTCTTAACACAGGGAAAGGAAAGGGCACCTGCCTCATAAATTTGTTATCCCTTTCGAAAAATTTGTGTGTCTAGAAACGTAAGCACTAAAGAGAAGCTCAAACTCCAAGTGGCTGACCTCAAAAAAAAGCTGAGAGATAAGAATGGCTTGGTTCACTTTCACTTCATCAGTTTGCCTATACGAACACCATGGAAGACAGTGTCAAAAACCTTGTCAAAGTCAAGGCAAACAACATCAGTGTTTTCACCTCAACCACAAAGCAAATAATTTCATCACAGAAAGCTAACCAGTTAGTTAGGCATATTTTATGCTTGGCAAATCCATGCCGCTAACCACCTTCTTTTTTGTTAGCTTAAAAATGGTTTTCAGGAGTTCTTGCTCCTTGACCCTTCTCAAATTAGGGTTACGTGAAACAGGACATTTGCTCTCTAAACTATTTTGCCTTCCTTGAAAACCGATGCTACCCTGACTTTTGGGTTACTAGAAATCTCCCCTAATCACCATGGTCGCCACATCAAAAATTGACAGAGGCTGACATCAAAGTGACATTAACCAGCTCCCTCAGCATCTCCAGATGTTTCTGTGATGTTTTCACTTTGGCTGGCTGCCCGACCCCTACCCAGCCACTCCTTCAGTGTCCCTTCTCAATAGGATAGGGGGATAAAACAATATAAAAAAGCTTGTGGTAAAGTAAGAGAGGGAGATTAATTACCAGCTACCACAACAAACAAAATAGACTAGACTTGGAGAAAATAATTAATTAAATTATCCTCACCCTCACAGCTTTGGTCAATTTTTCCATAACATTAATCAACAGGTCCAGCAGTCCTCTTCTCCTATGCCAAGAAGTCACCTATGCCAAGAAATTCTCTGGAACACATTCCAAAAATATCATGGATTACTTGTAGCCAGCAGTACCACTCTCCGAAAAGAAAGTCTCCCATAATAAGCAGGGACGGTGATCGTGAGATATCTTCCAATTGTCTGAAGACGGCCAGTTCTACTTTCTTTTCTTGACTACATAATAAGAGAAGATGCCATTATGTTCCACATATCAGGCTGTCCCCTGACTTTCACCCATAATTCTCTGTTTGAAACAAACAAACAAACAAAAATAAATTAGCTGACAACAAGAATTTGATGTGTTGTACTAGACATTTGGGGTTTACGATAATATCAAAGAGTAGTCTGGAAGAAAGGTCTGACAGCTCATTGAAATAAGAATGTGGTTAAGTCAAAGGTATGTATGTCAAATTTTGATACCACTGGAGTTATAGAGGTGGTATACTGTGAGCTTAATATGCAACAGTAGTTGTTAGAACCTGTTGATGAAGAGAAGTGAAAGGAGCTCTAATAGTTGTAATGACTTTCTCAGTTTTAAAAGAGTGTCAGCTAAACACAATACCTAAAATTGAATTTAAATGTTTTGCTCTTTGTTCCATCATAACAAAAATTAGCTCAGCAGAAGTCTTTAAAGGTTGCATTACATTTTATTAGTGAAAACAGATGGCCATTTTATTCAGTAGTTTGCAAGAGAAGAACTGAAAAGAAATAATTTTGGTTAAGCAAAAATGGCAATTGATAGTAGACTACATTAGGCATAATATTTAATAAAATAAATATTTTCAGCAGATTTACTTCTTTATGAGTCCATATCAAAATCTTTCACTCAGAATTGCTAGATTAAACAAATGAAAAAAAATCAAAGTTACAGAAAGTTTTTTCAAATATTGTTATACTGTAATGTAGAACTCATTTAAAAGGTAATTGTTTTTCATAGAAATTTTGCATATAACAAGCCTTTCAAGAAATTATGACATCATCTAAGAAAATACAGAGATTTCTTATTAGTGTAGCTTGCAACTCTGCCACAGCAGAACATATTTTTATAAGCAAAATTTATTTCCTGTTACTGAAAGTAATTTGATTTTTGAGACCTAACTTGAGGATATCTTCAGTGTTTTCTGAACTTTTTAAATGCTCTGATAAAGGCAGAATGATTAAGCATAAGTGATGTATAGTTGACAGAGAGTAGAACTCAATGTAGCATAAGCAGGTATCCTGGGAGAAAAAGCACTGAAGAACAACGGAATAAATTGCAGGTAACAGTAAAATTTACTGAATTGTTCCACATTTTCACTTAGCTGAAAACGTATTTGGCTTTCGCTATTACCTTCTGGGGAGAAAATATTTTCAAGTGCTTTTTATGTATAGCAGTTATTACATTTTTTGAGGGTGGGAGACCAAGCCTTCCCACATGGAAACAAAGAGAATACATTTCCGGTAGTGGTCTTACCTGACCAAAGACCTCATGTATGTTATCCTGGCACTATCATGATAAGTCCTTGACTCAACATAAGTATTTTGTTCAAGAAGTTCCTGACATTTCTATGCTGTTACAGGCTCCTTGTATCACCCACTTATGCTAAGTCTATCAACACACATTTTTTTTGCCTTTCTCTTGAAAAAAAAAAAAATGGAAAAATGAAAATTTTAAAAAAAAAATGAAAAACACATCTAATACTACAGAGGATTTTCTTTGTGGTATGGCAAGCCCTGAAACTTTATCATGTCTTTAGAGATTTGTTTGAGTTTAAGATATTCTCAAAATGCAGGGGTGCATACTTGGGGTACTAAGAGCACTGCTGCTTCACTGCACATTTAGAAGAGATATGTTATTAGTCCTGTAGCCCCTGAAGTACAATATAAAAACCATCTACTATAAAATCTGTAGAAATGAAATGCTTTAACTTGGCTAATGAGGACATGCTAATAGTGGGAGCAAACCACAAAAAAAGGAGGCAGTTTAATACTATGCCTGTAATAATTTGATTGTGTAGGCCCCATTTTATAGCCAAGATAACTTACATGTTTCAAGACATTATAATTATTATGAGACCTTTTTGCAATTAATGTCTTTTCTGAAAGTCAGTTCAAGGAGGCTTCACTCATTAAAACAGTCTCAAGCAGCTTCAGGCTCCTCTTTCACCCCCACTTGCTGTTTGCAGAGGAAAAGTATGTTACAAGGTCTAGAAATAACCATAATCTCCTGAGAGATGCAAATCAGTGAGATAGACCAAGGACTTGCATAAGTTCACAAAGTTCTATGCGTCTCCTTCTATGGTGTTATTGAACAGTAAAGTTTTGGTGATCCATCGCTTTAAAGATCCATGCTCTATGCCTATTACTTCAAAATAATTATTTTATAAGAGGATGTTTTTGATTTAAAGAAAAATAAAATTAATCCAAATATGCATCCATGAACAAAGAAATTTGTTAGGTTTTAGACTGAAATATCCTACTGAGCTAATTTCAGTATTACTACACAATTTACAAGCCTGGTAGATTGAAATTAAATGATGCCATTTTGCTCAGTTTCATTTAATATTATTCATATGTTTTTACTAGTCAATTGTCTTTCTCCTTTTACTTATATATTTAGCTATTTATTTATTTAAATTATTTTGCCTACATTTGGAGTAGAAAACATTAATAAATTCTAAAAAACCCTGTTTCCTTTTCCTGTTCAATTCAGTAATTTAAAAAATGAAATTTCACATTTTTATACACAGAACTTATTGCAATTTTTTGTACAAATGGTGTCTCAGGAAAATGTCAGTATTGTCTCTTAAAAACCTTTTAAAACTTCCTAAAGAAGCTCTTCATAAAGTATCCTTACTACTGCAAAGTTCATTTTATAGCATCAGGTAGGGTGGAAGATTGACTTTTTTTCTTCCGATAAAATAACTCTTATATTTCAGAAAGAAGAAAAAAAAAAGTTAAAAAAAAATCAATCAATCAATTGATAGACAGACAGATAAATAGCTAGGTAAGTGGACAGATAGATCGACAGATAGACAGACAGATAAAGGAACTATGCTTCCTATCTGTTTTTAACCATTTTTGACATTAGCTGTCCATCAGGGCTGTCAGCTTTATTTAGCTTATCACATCAAAGAAATTTGTGGAACAAGGTTTGTGAAGGCGTTACAGAAACATGCAAACTGCTGTAGACAGTTCTCCAAACACAGAAGGAGGCAACCACGGGAGAGAGTGGTCCAGGAAGTTAGGAGACGATATTTCTGAGAGAAAAACTGAAAATTAATCCATACTTCCTTTTACATTCAATATTTCAGGATAAGAAACCATTGTCAGAAAATTTTAACCAATATACCCTCACCTATGCTGCACAGCATATTTTTTAATAAATACTAACAAAGATGTGAAATAATGTATATATTTCAATAATTTGTTAAAGTTATTTGATACCCCAGGTTAGAAAAATATGAACAGTTCAATACTACTAAAAAGCAGTTTCATTTACTTTTTCCTATGCAATGCTGAAATAGTCATGATGGTCATGGAGAAATGACACAGATGTACCACACCACAGGACACAGACAGTACTATGAGGAGATTACATCTCTCTTTTCTGTGCTGATAATAGGGTTCAATCATTCTAAACTCAGGAAATGAATTAGCAAAATACAATCAACTGCTTATGCATCAAAATGTATTATTTTTTTCTTGAAATTTTTCTGTAATATTTACTGACCAAGCACAATGAAATCCTCTAACTTCATATTTCTCATACAGTGACAGGTATAGATTTAAGTTCCTGCATATATATATAACATAACATAATACTAATATCATATTAGTGTTATTTCAATACAATAACATATTACATTACAATATAATCACGTATTGTAATATGAGAACATAATTGATTGTATTATATTATGATACTATAATGTTATGTTTTATTATATTAATTATACAATATTATATAATACAATATAAATTTATTATATTATATTATTAATTCACACGTTCATTGAGGTTTTCTTTCATTTTTCAATGATTTGTGTGTACTGATTTCAGTGGACCTAATTTTGGCATATATGAGTTGGATATGAAAATAACATCAGTGTTATAATATTCCTATGTCTGTGCTGCAATGACTGAAATAATATTTACAATGTATTTGCATGTGAATGTCTAAAATAATATTTATTCCTAGAAAAACAATGACTTGAAAGTACCTGAAAAATGAATATAAAATAACTATTTTTTATTATTATCCCTGTTGAGTATCTTTTTACATGAAATAAATTGAAAAAAACTATGCTTATAAATTTGTATATTTATTTATTTTACTTTCTGATGGAAACAGCCCACCCAGCATATGTGAGAGGTGTGATGACTGTATTGCTTTTTTTGCAGTATCAACAATATAAGGTTTTTTTCAGACCCAGATCTACAATGTGATCTGGCTCTTTTAACACAGGGATGGTTCTAAAACTTTCGTATTACTTAGAGTATTACACATTGGTTGTGAGCATTGCACTCCTGTTAAAAATGTTTAGTTTTAAACTGTTTCCCCAGTGAAGAAAATAAGGCTCAGATTCATTCTGACTCATTTTATCTGCTAACCATAGCATCTATGTCCCCGTCTTTCCTGTCAGCAGAGTCTCTATGGAAATTTCAAGACCCATCAGCACTTCCCACACTTCTGATTAAATAATACTCTGACCATGACCTGAATCCAGGTCATGAAACCCAGTTTCATACATGCTCTGCTTTAGCCTTCTTCCTTTTCATAGCAAGAAAACATGACTACACTGAGCAAAAGGAAGCTGTGCTCTTTCTCACTCTGAATTTGGAGAAGAATTTGCTGCGTAATTTAGTTGTAGCCAAGAGGAAATAGATTTAGATTCAATTCACCCAAAGTAGAAATAAAAATTTAAACTCTCACATCTAGGTTAGTCAGCCATATATCTCTTTGTTTTCAACAGAAATATAGCTTGTCACAAGAGAGTTATTTTTCTCATTTTAAAGTATCTTAGACAGGTCAGACAACTGTGCCATGCAGATACTTTCTTCTCTTTGTTGGGTATAAGTGGAGCATGATATTAGTCTTTCAACATGTCTCACTTTTACAGGTATAGGCTAGGGCAGACGGTTCTGTTCATTGAGTTATTTAGGTGTGGAAATACACCCATCATTGACAGCTATTTATTGCTTCAGAGAGACTTTTTATGGATTACAGGACAGTTAAATCTTTAGTTTAAAAACGTTAGTTAGGTTGAAGAGATGACTGTAGTGTTCTAGAACAGGTACATGATGTTTTCATCTTGAAACGTTTCATTTTTCTTAGTATTGTCATCCTCAGGATTGTTATAGGTGTGAAGAGTTTTACATCAATATTTCCTTTAATTTAAAAAAATAAAATAATAATAATATCTTCCCCAGCACTCTAACAAGGCATTTATTTTAGTTACTTTCTCTGTAACCGTTTTTTCTCTAACTCTAGCAATAACCCACTGACTATCTCAAGAGTATAACTGCCTGCAAGGACAGCTGTGATATGACACAGTTGTGTAGCTCTGGTTTGGACTGATGTGAAAAACTTCCAGTAAGTCAGTAAAAATCATTAGAAAGGTAGAAATTGGAGATAGGAGTGGGATTCGTTGTGCATCAATGATTCAAGAGAGGATTTGTCAGCATGGAAAGATAGAAAATCCTGAAGGAAAAGAAGTTACTCAGCACAAAAAGTAATTATAGGATCTTACAGTCAAGCCATCAGTGTTCCAACTTATGATCAGTAGCATCCAGGAGCCATGCAGTCCCTCCCCCACCTGACTGATGATTTCCTGGATGGTAGAGACTAATACTCAGTTGTATTAAAAGGAGTGGTGACCACACTAATGCTTAGCCTAGTATTGCTTTAAATCCCAAATATCTTTTCTGTGTACTAATAAATAATCACTTTATACCTTTAAATTATATACATCTTACTAGTAGAATATCTCTGCACTCAGTTAAAGATGTCCAAAAGAACCTGCCCTCTAACATGGGCTGCAACATCACTGTAAAGGCAACCTTTTCTTCTAGATATAACAGCTGAAATTAGTTATATCATGTAAACAGCAGGCACTTTGAGAAAGTCTTTCTCATAATTAGAGTTAACTTACACTTCCTACATAGATTTGTTATGATATTTTCCTTGCAAGTAAACCCAAACTGGTATATTAATAGTCCCATATGTTCTCTGATAGTACTGATTCCATAATTACATAAAAGATGACTGGTGATCACATACCTTCTCCCTTCCCACATATGGCATATTGGATTAGATAACCCCGGCTGAAATTCTGCATCATTTAACGTGTGTTGGGAATAAGGGAAGAAAATATTTTTTTTTTTATTAAATTTTGTATCTGAAACATTATTATGAAACCTGGGTGGTTTTCTGTTGATTTAAATCTTCTGAGCAAAAAGAAAAAAAAAAAACAAAACCTACATCAAATTTATGTTTATAACGTAATTTCTGTGCAACATTAGGGTGATCATGGTACCATCCCCAAAGTGTCCTTAGTTATCAAAAACTATTTTAGTAGACGTGGCAATAACAAATTCACAGAAATACTGTAAATTTTGTAAAAGTAATCTTAAAATCTGATATATTGTTAAGCCTTCTCATCTGTTCTAGATTGCACAAGTATATTTACCAGTGGCAGCGCAGTGCATTATATCTGAAGACTATTAATTAGTAAGTATTCTCCAAGGAAAAAACTGATTCTGTTGTTTTCATAAGCATCATTAAAATACGTTCAGATCTAAATTGAGGTGAGATTAGCCTATGCAAACAAAACAATAAGCCATTCCTTTGTACTCAAAATTATAATATTGCTGCTTTTAGTTTATGCAGGATTTCCTTACTTTCAAATACATAGAAAGAGAAAAACCACAACTTAAGTGGTACTATTATGCTGAGTTATGTAATTTTATAGATTTACTGAGAAATGATAGATAAAATGTGTCAGAGTATCAGCTTTTCAGCAGAAGTCTAAGAAAGATTATTCAAATAGAAAGTACAGCGTCAGAATCCCCCAGAATACCCTTCTAGTATCCAACAATTTGTAGCTCTGGACTTCCTGTAGAAGAAACAGTGTATTTCTATGTAGGGAACCCTAGAGATTTTTTTTTTTTCCCCTAATTTTTTCTATTCTTGAAGCTATGGGAACTTTGAGTCTCCGTGGTATCATGTGCCAATATATATCACTACCTCAGTACCTGACTGTTCATTTTAAACTGATACCTATATTTTATATCTGATGACTTACCTTCCCAGTATTAAAGGAAGATGTAATAAGTCTTTACTTCTAGTACCACTCCTTGGTTTGTACATTTCCACCACATTCTCCTTCATTCATTCCTCTTCCATGAGAACAACCTGTTCTCTTTTAACAATTCTTTGCTAGGAGCTATTGATTGCCTCGTTTTTTCTTGTCCTTGTTGTTACACACAGTATCTCCTTAGTGGTAAAAAGAAACACAGCATATGTATGGACCACAGAACTTAATATTAGTTCAATTAATGTTTCAATAGTCTAATAAAACAAATTATACAATTAATTCAGAAAAAAACTGCTTCACTAACAAATATCGCTATATAAAAATTCCTGCCTACAGTCACATCTTTCCTGTGCTCCTGCGGATACTACAGCTGAGGCATTCAGACTCCGTCAAGAGGAAATATACCAGTTGTCATCACTTTGAGCTCTTTTACAAAGACGAGTACAATATTGGCAAGTGAGAGTTCTTCCTCTTGTTTTTCACAGACACAAACTTATTTGTATGGTTTCTTATCCGAGTTTTGTTCCCTTTTATCTATGTCAAGCTGGAGCTTGAAAGTTGCACAGCACGTTCCTATGCCTCAGCTGACATAAAAGGCTTCTATCACTACCTTGAGATGACAGGCCTTTACTATACTTCCAGCTGCAGCAAGCCAGGCAATAGTTGCTTGACAAGTAGGGGACTGTTATAGTAACTCAAAACCAGCTCAGATTAAGCTAAACTCAAATAAGCCTGAGATTCTGATGAGTTTGGTCAGTAAAAAGCCCTTCTCCACCTACTAGTAAAGATAAAGTCATATCTACTGGAATGTACTGTCTATAACTAAACGATCTTTCCTTGCAGTATTAGTCCAGAATTCAATACAGTGTTTGAAAATAAGATCTTTTCTTTTGTCCCATGTATATAGTTATACCTATTCGCGTTGTTTCATCTCCAACTTTATTTCCCTAAGCATTCAGAAAAATATTATCCTTTTGCAGTTCTTTTCAGTAATTTTCTGTCCGTATTGATTTTAATAACGTAGTACAGTCAGCAATCTTTATTCTGTCATTCTTCATAACTTTTTCAGGTCATTTATAAACATGTTGCATAGTAAAAAGCGTGGATTCCTGTGGAAGTTCTGCTTGTGATCTCTCTCCCTGACAGAAATAAAATTTTATTACTCTTCTATTTTTGTTATTCATACATAACTACTTCTCCATGTTAGAAGCTTAGCTTTTATTTCGCTTCCTTTATTTCTTTGCATTTTTACTACTACGGTCTTTGAGTACTTCTGTTGATGACATTACTGAATATCTTTAGGAAAAAAAAGGAAATTATTCCCATGTTTCTAGCTTAGTGACTTCATTAGTGAACCTTGCAAATATCCATTATTTTTTTCACAGTAATTTGCAGAAATTTTCTTTTTGTAAATATTTACTGTACTGTTGTTCCCTGAGTGTTCTTTGATTTTTTTAAAAATTGAGTCTCCTCTTCCACTTCCCAATCATCTGCTATCACAGCTGATTTAGAACAGGTTACGCTGTACAGCTGGTAGCCTAGCTGTATCTTCCTTGATTTGCTTATGTTTCTAGCATGATTCATTTCCACGCATTCTGTTCTGTGAGCTCTGCAAAAATGACAGTTTGTGACAGATCGTGAAACACAACCCTTAAAAGGCTTACAGCAAGGAAAACCCCCATTTTCTGCAGGGTGGGTACAGGTGCAAGACACGCATTTAGCCTTTCTAACTGTGGACGAACATATTCAGAGAATTTTGCTTTTTATTTTGGCTACCTATTGGCTCGTCATATTCTACATCCTTGAAAGAAGAATTTTTCTTGGCAAGCTGTTCATTGAACTCTTAGTTACTGTGTTGCATTGTAGTCTGTCAAACTTTCTTCTTCATTTATTGAGACTTTACTGCAACTTCTAGAAAGATTCATCTCTTTTAATAATCTCTCAACCTTTTTCTTTAGCTACAAAGTTTTTTTCTAAAACTCTTTCTTTAGAAGCAACAAATCTTGGTGTTTAACATGCTCAGTTGTTGGTATGATTCTCTTCTATCACCTATCTGGATGGAGTTGCTTAAAAATAGGTATTTAATGTAATCTAAGATAAATTAGATATTCCATTTTACTTCCAGCTGCTACATCAGAAAACTGAAGGTCTCATGTAGATCCTGTGGCACAGTAGCGAGCCTCCTATAGCCTAAAAGAACCAAGAGATGCACCAAATGCCTATGTCTAAGTTACTGAATTTCACCTGTTATAAGATATTCTTGTATCAACATAGGTATCTGAGACACATTACATAATTTTGCCTGAATTTTTTAGTAATGGAGACTAATTTTATAATTAGATTTTATTTCCTCTATGGTATCTTATTGCCTTATTTTCTGTGTTGGTTTGTTGGGTTTTTTGTGTGTTTGGGTTTTTTTTCTCCCACCTTCTTCAAGTATAACAGATTACTAGTTTAACTTTATTTTCTTTCATCCTCGCACCTTGCTCCAATAATTTGAAGTCTTTATTCTTTCTACATGAAGGAAAAGTGCAGCATGCCAAGATAATAACATCATATATGTAGGAAAACAAATACTATGAGAATTGACTTACCACACAACAAAGGCAGAACTAAAGCAACAGTAAGCTAGTAGTAAAATGCTTGTATTGGGCAAAGACTAGCACCCTCATCTCAGAAGAAAGAGACCTGGGCTTGAGTCTCTACTCTCTCTTTCTTATTCAATTACTGTTTAATTCAAAACAGATGAAATCAGAACAATTAATGTTACTAATTGAGAGCCCTAATTGACTGCTGGGAACAGGATTCTTCTCTCATGCTTTTTCTGGCTTTTCATTCATAGATTCATAACAGCTCAGGTTAAACATGAGAGATCAGACAGATGCTAAGTAACTTTGAAGATTAATATTAAGAAAGTCTTGCGTAAAGTGTAAGTTTGAAAACATTTAAATGATGATGATCAACACCTGTGTTTCTCTTTACGGAGAGCCAGTTTTAGTAGTAGCCTATCATATGGAAAAATCACCTCTAGGCTTATCTGAAAGATTCTCAAACCTACTTAACCTCAGAGGGGTCTCTACCCTGGATACTGAGAGGGTGAACACACTTAAGCCTATGTTCAAGCGTTGGACATTCTTGAAACAGTGGAAAATAGCCATTCTGCTGTACTAGGTACTGTCAAGCTCCTGAAGTTCTGTGTTAAGGATAGGATAAAGATCTATATTGCTTTTGTTGCTACTCAATTCCAGCAGTTACACAAAACTTATTTGCCTCTTTCCTACAGGCACCACTACAAATGTCTGTAAATACACACAAGAGTTTGCAAACAATGCAGTTTTGTCTGGAAGTCACAGAGATGTGCAGCATAACATAGCGCTCAAGCCAACCTGATTTGCATTTACTTGAGATACCTATTTCCAGTGCTTTCATGATAATGATCTTTGATTTCTAGCCTTGATTGCCTTTCTATGCCCATCTGAATCTAAGCACAATGACTTGGTCTACCTGAATTTTCTCAGTCTCCTGGCTCTGCTTATTTATCTGTTTCTCTGCATTGCAATATCTTCTTTAGGATGCCTATTTAGGTACCCTGAAATTTACCCTTAGTTTAAAATAGTTCTGAGGTTAAGAAAACTAAAATATAACAGAACTTGCCACATGATTTTTATGGCTAGAAAAGAAAGATAATATATTTGACAAGATCACAATGATTTCAGGTATTCTTAAGTCTAATTTGATTTTGCCTTAGACTTCGGGCCTATGAAATCCTGTTATCTTTTTCAGTGTAATTCTAAATATATACATTTCTAACTGCACTCCCTGTAGGGAATGTCATTTGTTGTTGATATCTTTTCCATGTATGATTTTTTCCCATTGGAAAATTTGTTACATTAAATAAAAGTTAGTCTAAAAAAAATCCTACCTGAAACGAGGGGACTAGATTGACCCAGTTATTTTTTTCCTTACAAGCATAAAGCTTTTCTCTGTATCTGATTTAATCTCTTCCTTTAACATGCATCTGTTACTTTGACATTAAATTACTCCTCTTCTCCTTCTCCTTAGCCTTCTCATTCTTCTTCTTCTCTTACCACTAAAAAGCAGTACCTGTACAAACTAATTTCTTGCCAGTTTATATTCTAGTATAATAGTTTCTTTGAGAAATGTAACATCTGCCCTTTGCTTGGTAAACTGTTTATAATTCACTTACTCCTTTATTTCATATTTGAACAGTTTAGTCAGGTACGTTAACAGTGCATGGTTTAGTATCTGATTGCACCCTTTTGTTTTCACAATGTTTGTTCTTCTTAAGGCTTTTATCCCATTTTCAACTCTTGATAGAGCAGCTGAAGCTGAAAGAGATTAACACCCTATTTCAGAAAAGTGATTTCCTTTCTATATCTTTTATGAGCCCCCCCCTGCTCTTCTTTGCTTATGGGTATCCTTTCCATGGTTTGAGAAGATTTCTGCAGTTCGTATATGACTCCTATTTAATGGAGCTCTAGCACTACTTTTCACTTGCTGACGTTTTAACTGAATTTATACTTGTGTTAAATTCCAGTATTGGCTTGGGTTCACTTTAGTGACTTACAATGTCACTGCCTCTCTTTCTATTTCCTTGCAAATTATTGCTACTGGACCTTTTTACTAAAAAAATTCATCTATCTCTCTGTAGACCTTCGGATCTGGCAAAATTCCTTGTGCCTTTATATATCTTTTTTGCCTTTATATCTTTATAAGGTTTCTATTTGGTAGGAAACTGCTGTTTAACACTTGGCTGTGTGGAACAGCTCTCTATGAATTAAAGAGATTCATTGCTATGAGAAAGTGTAAGTCAAATTTTGGGCTACTAACAATTGCTAGAATGTTATACAATCTGGAGTTCTGAAAATCTTGAAATTTGATTCAGCTGAGTTTTATTATTCTGTAAATACAGCACTGACCATCCTGTGAGCAAGAAACAATACTCACTGATGGATGGAATTTTATCTCCTGAGAATATGTATCAGTCTAATAATTTTGACCTAACATTTCAATAAAATATCAACTTCTATGTCTTTTTGTATGGTGTTCGTGGGAAAGAAAGAATTAATCATTTTAAGGATTATTTTAGAGTATTTTTTAAAATAAACTCTCTTCACAATTGTACAACATGGCTTTTTAAATGCAAATGTAGTGCCACAGTTTCCTAAGATGTCTTCTGAAGCAATAGAAGTGATTATATGTTGGCATTCTCAGCAGCAGGCTCTTGACAAGCTGATTATCCCCTCTGTGCTTGCAGCAGTCACAGCCCGTAATAAGTAAGAGGTTATAAATTCTAGGGGCCACTCATTTTCCCATTTCCCTGTCTGCAGGATCTAGTGAAAGCTGAAACCCTTCTATTCTGTCCTTTCATGACAGTTAAAATAATGATCAAATTTATTTTTTTCTCTTAGCAGAATATAATTGAGATATAGGTGATGGTGACAGGAAAGTGAGATCACTTAATCAAAGGTCAAATTAGTTTCTCAGTCTGTACACCCATCTAATCAAAAGTGCTTTTTTTTTTTGTTACCTGTATAGGAAATTCTAAGATAGCCTTGCGATCTACTTGTGTTGATCAGACATTTCCCAATAGTGCTCTGTCATAAGGCATCCACTTACAGAAACGTTCCTGCCACATTTCTGCTTTATTGTTCTTCATTCAAGGACATAGGCCATAGGGAAAAAAAAATCCAAAATGCAAACATGTATTTCTTGGTGATGTTTGATCATTCCATATAACTGTAGTAATATAAGACAGACAATTTTCAAATGACTGAAGAATAAGTGATGTTATTTTCATTTAGTTTTTTACTTATAGTAACAATGTTTCATTTTCTATATATGATAGACAAAAAAAAAATCTTTCATCTGCAGTATAAAGGTTACATGAATTAAAGAAATATTAGAATAGCTCTCTGTCAAGAGTAGGCTTTTTGCTTTGTAAGTTCAGATGAGCTGCTGATTGGCACTCTGCTCAATGCTTTTTCTCTTGAACAAAAAAAATAGAATTATTCTGGCAAATAATGTATTATTATAAGAACATTTCTGTTTGAACAAATATTTTAAGTGTCAAACAACACTAGTTACCATTACACTGTAGAGTTACATTCTTTTTAATTGCTGTTGTCACATATTTGGAGTGAGTTCTTATTTACTATTGTTTCATATCTCTGCTTGTAATGACAGTTTTAGCACTTTCGTTCATTGCCCTTTTTTAGGGAACATATTTTCATAATTAGTTTTTCTCTTTCTAATACATGAATACAGGCCCAATATTTTATAAAGATGCCATTAATCAAGCTCTTTTGTGAGATACTCTTGGGCGAATTGAAAGGATGGACTGCCAAACAGAACAAATTCACATCAAAAAGCAATTGAAGCTCTGCATTAAAGATTTTCATCCACAGACAGACATCCTTTGAATGTAAAGAAGTTACAAAATACAAAATCCAGATTAAAAAGAGAAACTTTGTGAACAGTATGGAGTCAATGTAGTATAATTGGCTGAAAATCAAAGTGCCACATTGGTAAAAGAAATATTGTAGCATTTTAATCAGATGGTTTGATTTTGTTTATTGTCTCCAAGCAAGATGAAAGATTAAAAAAACCCCAACACATTCTTTTTGAAAACTCAAAAGCTACTTGAACAAAGAACAAGGAATTTCATAGAGATAAAACAAACATAGATCTTAACTGTGAATTTCAATTGCAACTTTTCCACCTCAGTCATATGCATAAATCCAAAAAGGATAGTCACATATAATTAATCTTTATCACACAAGCAGAATTTGTAATTTCACATTTAAGAGTTTTAGGCTTTTTAACAGCAGATCTTTCACATCTGAAGTGCTTTACTCTACAATTAAAGAGTTTTCTTGAGAAAGAGCAAGGCGATTCTACACGTAAGCTGCTATAATACATGTCTAGACCCTGTAGCTTGAAAGGGACTCTATGATTGATATTCATGTGCAATGTATGCCTTCATAAGTCATACAGTGTATGCACAACAAGACTAATTCTCACTATATGCAGCTCAGTTATATTTCATTTAAATTCAAAACAATGTATCTTTGCTCTGTACCTTGGTCTGTGGTTGCCCTAAGAACAGGTCTGGGATCAAGCCTTGAAATACATCATTGATAGCATTCACTTGTTCTAAAAAAGGCCTGTTCTCATATGAGGTGTTATAAGGTATCTGAGACATCTTCAAGGAGTTAGATGACATGGCACAAGTTCTGAAAAAGAGAAAGGTCTCCTGGAAAGGAGACTAGGGATGGGACACGTTTGTCTCCAAGGAGGACTAATGTACTTTCTTAAAATCTAGCTAGGCTCTTAAATAAAGCTTTAAACTAGATGTGAAGGGGGAGGGGGAGGAGATCAGGCTATTTGGGAATGAGCCTGGAAGTAGGACTCCAGCGACTGAGATATGGTGTGCTGGAGTGGACCACCAGTACACCACAACAGAGTAAGTGGGGGTGAGTACAGCTAGGAACAGAAAGAATGAAACTGGCACTGTGGAGTTAGTTATTCCAAGGACCAGTCAACCAGGAATGAACTTTATTCCCTTATGAGGGCTGAAGGTTCGTCAGCCCAGCTGAAGAGCATTTACACCAATGCACGCAGCATGGGCAATAAGAAGGAGGAACTGGAAGCTGTTGTAGGACAAGGTGACTATGATGTCATTGCCATCACAGAAACATGGTGGGATGACTCATATAACTGGAGTGCAGTTATGGGGGTGGTATAAACTCTTCAGGTGGGACAGGAAGGGCAGAAAAGGAGGCAGGGTAACCCTCTACATTAAAGAGTGCTTTGATGCCCTTGAGCTGGATTACGGTGAGGAAGGGACTGAGTGCTTATGGGTTAAAATCAGAGGAGCTCACAAGAAGGAAGACATTGTGATGGGAGTCCGCTACAGACCATCCAGCCAAGAAGAAGCAGCTGATGAGCTCTTCTATAAACAGCTGGGGATAGTCTCTAGATCTCTACCTCTTGTCCTTGTGGGTGACTTCAATCTTCCGGATATCTGCTGGGAGTACAATACAGCAGAAAGGAAGCAGTCTCGGAGGTTCCTGGAGTGTGTGGAAGACAACTTCCTCACACAACTGGTTAGTGAACCAAAAAGGGAGGGTGCCCTCCTCGACATGCTGTTT
Organism: Cuculus canorus; assembly: GCF_017976375.1. Classification (NCBI taxonomy): domain Eukaryota; kingdom Metazoa; phylum Chordata; class Aves; order Cuculiformes; family Cuculidae; genus Cuculus; species Cuculus canorus. The sequence goes on from NC_071401.1 coordinate 38,397,513, forward strand.
GAGAATAGAGAAGGTCTTGTGGTGGATGTGATGATTGGAGGACGCCTGGGACTAAGCGAACATGAGATGATAGGGTTTTCAGTTCTAGGTGGGATAAAGAAGGGGATTAACAAAACAGTCACATTAAACTTCCAGAGGGTAGACTTTGGACTGTTCAGAAGGCTGGTTGGCAAAGTCCCATGGGAGACAGTCCTTAAGGGCAAGGGAGCCCACGAGGGCTGGGTGCTCTTAAAAAATGGAATCCTAGCAGCTCAAGAGCAAGCCATCCCTGTGTTCCGGAAAAGGAGCCGGCAAGAGAAAAAGCCAGCTTGGTTGAGTAGGGAGATCTTGAGATGCATCAAAAAGAAGAAGAATGTTTATGAGCTGTGGAGGAAGGGGCAGGCATCTTGGGTGGACTACAGGGAGGAAGTGAGATTGTTCAGGGAAAAAATCAGGAGGGCTAAGGCCCAACTAGAAATCAAATTGGCTAAGCCTGTGAAAGATAATAAAAAATCTTTCTATAAATAACATTAACAAGAAAATGAAGACTAGGGAGAATATTCAGTCCCTATTGGATGCAGAAAGAACAACAGCGACAGGGGATAAGGACAAGGCTGAGGTACTTAATGCCTTCTTTGCCTCAGTCTTTAATAGTAAGGGAAGTTGTTCCCTCTGTGTACAAACCCAGGAGTTAGAGGAGCAGAATGAGGCTCCCATGATCCAAGAGGAGGTGGTTAGAGACTTGCTTGCCCAGCTAGACATCCACAAGTCTATGGGGCCGGATAGGATCCACCCAAGAGTATGGAAGGAGCTGGCAGATGTCCTTTCCAAACTCCTTTCCATCATCTGCCAGTGGTCCTGGCTGACTGGGGAAGTTCCACTAGACTGGAGGCTGGCTGATGTTGTGCCCATCTACAAGAAGGGTTGCAGTGAGGATCCGGGGAACTACAGGCCTGTCAGTCTGACCTCAGTGCTGGGGAAAGTCATGGAACATGAAATCTTGTGTGTTATCATGAAGCACACGCAAGAGAACCAGGTGATCAGGCCCAGTCAACGTGGGTTTACAAAAGGCAGGTCTTGCCACACTAACCTGGTCGCCTCCTATGACAAAGTGACTCGACTACTGGATGAGGGAAAGGCTGTGGATGTAGTCTTCTTGGACTTCAGTAAAGCCTTTGACACAGTTTCTCACAGCATTCTGCTTCAGAAACTGGACAGGCGCACACTCTCCTGGGTTGAAAACTGGTTGGATGGTCAGGCCCAGAGAGTGGTGGCAAATGGAGTTAACTCCAGCTGGAGGCCAGTAGGGTTCCCCAGGGCTCGGTACTGGGTCCAGCCCTGTTCGATGTCTTTATCAATGACCTGCATGAAGGCATTGAGTGCACCTTCAGCAAGTTTGCGGATGACGCTAAGCTGGGTGGAAGTGTGGATCTGCTGGAGGGTAGGAAGGCTCTGAAAGGGATCTTAACAGATTGGACCACTGGGCCGAGGCCAATGGCATGAGGTTTAACAAGGTCGAATGCCGGGTCCCGCACTTGGGGCACAACAACCCTATGCAGTACTACCGACTAGGAGAAGAGTGGCTGGAGAGCTGCCTAGAGGAGAAGGACCTGGGGGTAATGGTTGTCAGCCGACTGAACATGAGCCAGCAGTGTGTCCAGGTGGCCAAGAAGGCCAATGGCATCTTGGCTTGTATCAGAAACGGTGTGACCAGCAGGTCCAGGGTGGTTAGTCTTATGACGACTGGCTGAGAGAGCTGGGGTTGTTTAGCCTGGAGAAGAGGAGGCTGAGGGCAAACCTTATTACTCTCTACAACTACCTGAAAAGAGGTTGTGGCGAGGAGGGAGCTGGCCTCTTCTCCCAAGCGACAGAGGGATGGACAAGGGGGAATGGCCTGAAACTCTGCCAGGGGAGGTTCAGGCTGGATATCAGAAAAAAATTCTTCACCGAAAGAGTAATCGGCACTGGAATTAGCTGCCCAGGGAGGTGGTCGAGTTGCCTTCCCTGGAGGTGTTTAAGGAACGGGTGGATGAAGTGCTTAGGGACATGGTTTAAGGGAGTGTTAGGAATGGTTGGACTCGATGATCCAGTGGGTCCTTTCCAACCTGGTGATTCTATGATTCTATGAAAGCTAGATGGAGGCTGGGCCAGATGTGCTAGGCAATAACATGTCATGAGACACTGTTCAGACAACTAAAAACAGTCGTATCACTTCTAGTTAAAATATTACATACAAAGCTATAAAAACACTCCAAACCAGGAAAATTTAATTATGAAACTTCCTTCCGTGTCTTCACTGCACTGCAGTAATATAAAGCTAGACTAAAATCAAAGTTCTAGTTTGATACTCTTCCTAGAGCAGCTACTTAAAAACAAGCTTGAAGCAGAACAATTGTTATTGTTGTAATTTATTACATATTTTTCTGTAGCTAGGAATTTTTTTATTATTTCAATAAATATTTAATTATATATTTATCTGTATGCTAAAAATTACTTAGTCACAGTGTGATAAATCGCAGACAGTTCTTGTTAGGTAACTATATTTCTGTCAATAAAAATCTTCCTGTTTCATTCTCTGTCTTCTGCTGTACAATAGCTTTTCAAATAGTGTATCATAAATTAGGTTGATTCTCAAATGAGATACCAACTATAATGTCATTGTCATCTGATTTAATTTCATACAAGTTAAGGGTATTAAAATAATTTGACTTATTTGTTTGAGAACAGGAGAGTTTACATGAACTCATTTATAATTGTCTTTGAGCTGATTCACTGTAAGAAAAATAGATTAAATGAATAACAGAGAACTTTCTTCCCACATTTCTTGGTTTATTTAACACACTATTATTTTTCACACCTTCTGTTCAGACATGGTTTATGTCTTTCTTGTCCCTTTAACTCTCATCTCTTTCACGTATATTTTTAGTCTTTTCTCAGCTTCTGAGAACATTTCATAGGTACATCATCCGAGTCGTTCACTTGAAAGTATTAATACTTTATTAGTGTTTAACTGATACAACAGAGAAGGCCTGACAGTTGGACTCTTAATTATAGACATTTCACCTGCATTTCCCACCAATGCCAGACTCCTAATTACAGCCATTTCACCTTCATCTTCTACAATGCTTTTTCACCTTTTTTTTTTTTTCTTTTTTCATAACTCACTTTTCATTCCTACCTTACTGAATTTCAAAAAGATTCACAGTGCACAGTGAAGTTTAGATGTGGACATTTGAATGTTTAGGTGAGTGATAAAGGCCTGCAATGCTAAGACATTCAGTAGATAAAGGTGATTTTTAAATCCTTCAAAACGTTTTGAGATAATCTATCTAAATTGCAATTAAAAATTTATCTTTAAATGAAAAATAGATATGATATATCATAAATCATCATATTCATCACTGTCTAATTCAAGTATTGAATTCTTAAGGCAATTAATTTCAATTTTAGAAAAATTACTTTGATTTTATTGTTTATTTCTAAACAGCTGGAACTTGTCTGCTTGTTATTACAGTTGCAGGTTCTGGGATGAAGTGCCTAGACTTTCACTGTCATCTTTGAAATTTTTTCATTGAAATGTTTTACATTTCATATATAAATATTCCATCTAAATAGGATCTCTCTCTGAAGCTACATGTATGCATGCATATAATTATTTCTATTAAATTACTACTACTAATTTAATACTGTAATTTCAGTATATTGTATATAGTTTCCAAATTATAGCATCATTTTAGAAACTTCATAATGACTTCATAATAATTTCTTCTATTAAATATGAAAAAATATTCTTATATATATAATACCAGAAATATACCACCTTGAAAAGTTGTCCTTACAAGTAATCTTCATAACCTTATAGCTCAATTTATCATTTTCCACTCAAAAGCTTGTTTGACCTGAAGCCCACAGGCATACGAGACTATGCGGTATTAAGGACTTCACATTCTAGACACTAAGCTTGTTCAGGTCATGAAGTCACTAATATCAAATGATACGTTAAGGAGTTGAATCTAGCCAAACCTAAGCAGAAAATTTTGAATTGACACCCTTTGCTAAATGCACTGTTCCAGTAAACATGTAAGTGTTCAAATAGCCGTCCTGTGGGTTAAAATAAAGTGTAGTTCAGAAGGTCTGTTTTCCCCTTGTAGCTGAAGAGTAAAAATATAAAATAGACTCTATGACTAAGTCTTTTTGAGAGCTCCAAAACAAAACTTAATTGTTCTTTTAGGAGTATAGGCAGGTGTTTTCTTAGATGGTAGCAGGTAGAGATCGTTGCTTCTTTTTACTTCTTTCTTTCTTAAATCCTTCTGTAAAATATATACCTCATTTTCAAGGAGGAGAACATGAGTGTCTAACTGGGAGTAAAGATTCCATTAAAAACAGGAGTAGAATAAAACTAAAAAAAAATGTATATATAATCAAGGCTCATACTGTGTTCAAGGAAGATTTTGGCAGTGGTTTCTCAGCATTAACAAAATCAGATATCATTAACAGAAATTTATCTCATCCTAAGGCAAATGTTCAGAATACGCATATGGTAAAAAGGTTTTCTTCTTCTTCCCCATTAAATTAAAATAATTCTAGCTTGAGAAGTTCCATTCTCAACTTTGACACTATCTATAACTTAGACTTTCCAGCAGTGAGCGTTCAGACACCTATTATCTTGTATGGGACAAATCATTGGAAATTCAAAGTCCGCTGGGTTTCATTTTATCAACCTGATAAATTTAGCAGAAGTTGGAAATTTTCTTCTAATCTTTTCTTTCTAAGAACAAGTAAACTGTATGTACATGTGTACCTAACCTCTCTAACACATTTTGTTTAGGATTGATTTTTTTTTTCTTTCCATCAACTTCTTAATTACTTTTCTCAAAATATTTCTTCAATGTATGGAAGAGTTCATGCTCTTGTCTCCAAGAATAAGCTTTTGTGCCTCCTTGAGGTGGACACTTTTGTGAGCACCCTTAACTACATGACCTGTGGCAAGCACATGTGAAGATAGTGTAGTCTTTTTGCTTTGAAAGACTTCTGTGAGAGTATCTTAGTTGTTTCCAGATTCAGTGTAGCTTAATAAAGCCTCTATGATCAAAACTATACTAAGCTCTCACTGTAGCCATATAGATAAATTATCACATTGAAAGAGTGATTAGCAATGCTAAAATTATCTCTGGAATTTTCTTTCTTTTGACAATAAACACATAAAGGTGAACCTAAGTTACTTTTCCAGTTTGGATCAAGAATACTGTTCTGAAGTATATCTAATTATCTCTGTTTGAGATGCTTTTGTTTCTGTTGCAGATCTTTCTTGGAAAGCCATGGCCTGTAATCCTTTCAGAAGTAATACATATTGCAAAAGTTTACATAATTATCCTCAGCCACAAATAAGCATTTAGCTCTTCAGAACAAAAAAGACCTACACTGTAGTAAAACCCAGGAAACATGTATAACATAGATATTGAGTTCTTTGTATCCCTTGTTCAATCTTTAAATTTACCTCTATTACTCCCCAACATTTCATAAAATTGAAAGGAAATATTACGCGTTTAAAACTAGAAGGCACAGGACTTGGCCAAAATCCATTCCTTTTTCTGTACAAAAAGCAATTTAGCCAAATTAGCAATTTATGATAAACTATAATAAATTCCTTGATATAAGATCTGATATATTTGATAACATTACTTGCCACCTATACCACATTTAACTCTAACACCTATATAAACAAAGTATATGCTATATTTTTCCTCCTTTAAAGGAAAAGGAAGTGAAGAATCTTAACAGCTTCCTCCAAAGAGTTGCACAGTGCATAGCAACTAGTCTACATGACTTTTTAAAATGCAAATTAGAACAACAGCCAAATAGAAATTAACAAATGTAACAGTGAACAAAGATTTTTCTTTTTAAGAAACAAACTCTTAACTAGTTGGTTACTGAAATTATCCAAATAGCAAACTTTAAGAGGTTGCCATACTTCTTCACATATCTAAATGACAGCCAGCTAAAAAACTAACTAATTTAAGAAAATATTACTATGCAACTGCATTATAAATAAAGACGCCCACAAGTTTTGCAGCACTCTACACACTGAATGCTTGTTTAAATAATCAATTAGAAATACTATTGTTTAAGTGATATTACAGATCCCCAAATTACCTGGTCAGAAATTTGTCTAGGAAGGAAATGTGAAATATATGGCCTTGTAACAGAGGATGTGATAATTGCTTACAACCCAATCAGTGACAGCATAAACAGTATCAAATTGGTTTGAAGATTATAGCAGTTGAGAAGAAATGTTGACTGAATAATGACTGATTAGGAGACGCATAAGAAAGATGATGAACAGAAGAAACTAATTCTGTATAGCACCTGAATGCCTCTTAAAATGTAAATGAAAAGTATAAGACAAAGAAAAGAAAACAGCAAAACAAAATTTTGTATCTAACAGCATAAAGGTTAAATATAACATGAAGTAACAGCAACAAGAAGTGAGATCTAAAACAAGAACACACACTGTCCTATGCTGCCTCCTAAGGTCTAATCAAATCTCACCGAACCATGATTCTTTGTGGTAGATGCTAAGTTAATTTGACACATCTTTTAGGTCACACACTGGACAACTGGTGGCGTACAGTGTGAATCTTCACCTCCTCCTTTCACTGAGCGAACTTCCCTGCACACCTCCTTTAAAAACCTTCTGGAGGATGAATAAAAGGTATTCCTTTAATCTGCCGTCCTCATTGGTGAGTATCAGTGCCCCTCAGTTTGTGTGCAGCAATGCCATCCACAGTTGCCTTCCTCCCAGTTCTCACCACTCTCTAATTTTGTGAAGGGTGTAATCCGGTGCCTTGTTCTCACCACATTTTTAAGGACAGAATACAGAAAGAAAGATTCTTAACAGTCACTGTAGTCTCTTTCCCTATCAACAGCCATTAGATTTGAAAGAATATTTTTATCTCCCTGATCAGTAAAAATTCATGGGCTTGCAGTTTGTCATTCTAAGTGAGAGAAACAGACAGAGTTGTGATATCTCTTTCATGGATTTTTCTTACAAAGAAGATACAGTTTTATTTTACCTAAACAAAAATAATAATCAAAACAAATGGCTTTTCATTCTCACTCCTTGTATCTTATTTTTGTCAAGATTTAACCATGAAGTTGCCTTCTTTGGGAATCTTACATTATCATTGTTATTCCATAGCTCCATTCTTCTTTTTTCTTTTCTAAGTCTGTGCTATTTCCCTCTGCATTTCTATGAACTCTAAGTTCTTCATACACAGATTCCATCAACTTATTTCAAATTCAAAAATCTTTACACAGGCTTTTTAGTGGTGAAAAAAAAAAGTTTGGTTCGTAGGTGGCAGCTACTGTTAGATCATGAAGCAGCCTGTTCATACTCTATTTCTGTCCGAACGCTTACTGCTGGAAAGTGACCAAGTTCTTTCATCCTATTGTTTTCATACTGAGTATATATATTCTCAGTTTAATGCATGACTTAATTGACAGAAACTGATCTTCAAGTAAGGGGTAACATATCTTCATCTTACTCTGTTTTTAAAGGAAAAGGAAGTGACTTTTTTTGTTAATTTGCTGATACTTCTTCAACACTGACACTTTCTGAAAAATTTGAAAATTGAGTGATTGTCAGACTTACTAAGAATCTGATATATTTTAAGAAGGGTGACTTTAATAGGGCAAGTAATAGAGTAAGTTTCCTACATTAAAAAGAATATTAGAGAGTTTTTCCTCCTAGAAAGAAGTAAACTCATCAAAGCAGAAACCAGATAGTTAAGATACTCACTACATAACTACTGAGTCTACTATCTCTGTGTTTCAAAGCAATAGACAGGCTCAATCTTTTTATCTAAATAAGCATTTGTTCTTGCCTGTAGTATTATCGTAATGCTTATCACAACCTACATCTTGTTAGTAAGCTGTTCCTCTCCTTGCCGCACAAAGGCACGTTTCTAGTGGTAATGATTTTAAGAGTAGCAAAATAGAAGGATATGGTATTATGAACACATTTTCTCTTCTTACTGGTGCCATTTGCTTTTCAAGTTTCTGTTAAGGAAGTTATTATTAACCAGAGAGCTACCTCCAAGAATCTTGGAAAACTATAATGAGTGATCCTCTTTGTCCTCAGTCCACACAACTTATTTACCCTATTTATGAATGTATTCACGTTATGTCTTGTATATGTCATGGTATATATCTTTTTTTTGAAATTGCTTTAAATAATGAATCTCAACAATGAAGTGCAGTCTAAGTCTAATCAGATGATGAATTGAATACCTTTTTTCCAGTCCATCTGTGTTTATTCTTCCCATTAGCTTATAACTAGATTTCTGGATAAGTAGTTCACCAAATTACAGATGTGGATGCCTCTCTGCATTAAACAAGGCACTGTTACCTACATAATCATCTTCAGTGTCTTTGGTATTCACTCTACGTGTTTCTACATATTGAAAAAAATAAATAAATTTATGAGATTCCTTGCCTAGGTAAACAACCTCTTTGTTTTACATGGGTTTGAGTAATGTGGGTCTGCATAAGGTGGGTTGTTTTCTCAGACATCTTAGTAGCCGTACTCTTTATCTTTGATTTAGTGTTTCTGAACATTCCATATATGTCCTCAGAAGAGTACATAGTTCCTGAGATGATTTTATGAGTGCTTTTATAATAGTTTTGATATGAGTGTTACCTAAAATATTTTGCCTGATGCCCTCCAAGATAATGCTTTTTCATTTCACGTTGGTGACTTACAATCACCATGTCATCAATAAATGTAAAAAAAAATCCTTTATCTGCTTTGTTATCCAGGTGGTAGATCTTTACCTATTAAGAAAGTTGCGGTTTGAATTCTCCAGGTGGATTGCAATTCATTTTATCATTTTTATTGTTTCACTTTTCAAGAGACATTCAGATGCTCCTGTTGTCTTCTATATTTTACAACATTCTGTCATCATAAAAATCTATTAGCATCCGCTCTATCACTGTCATGAAGCAAGGTATTTCAAAAATTAAATTAATTAATTGATTGAGTACTCCACTAGTAATCTCTCTATCAAACAATAATCCTTTATCCAACTTACAATTCTTATGCTAACTACTATCTTAAGTGAAAATTTCCCATGGGGTGCCATATAAAGTGTTGTGAAGAAGTTGAGAAATATTAGATATACCACAACTCTGCTGTCTATGAAAGCAGTCATTTTGTTATAGAAAACATATCGGTCTGACACAATCTTTCTTTGCTAATCTCCTGCTTCAATTTATTCATTTTCCATTCATTTCAATTTATTTAATTATCACTTCTTTCATAATTTGTTCTGCTAACTATGGCCTCCCATTGAAGTCAGACTGATGGTTGTGTAGTCGTCCAGTTTGATTTTTAATTCTGTTCTTATTTATAGTCATTGTAATCTGTTCCTGTTATTTATAAGTTTGTGTTGGATGTAAATTGCAAGTTTGTGGTAGCAATGGACTTCAGAGGCAGCCTCTGACAACAGACAAGAGTCTGCCCTGTGCTTGATGCAATAGGTTCCAGCTGGCTCCAACGGACCTACCACATAACACAGTTGTGCATATTAACAAAGACGATTGTGCCTCTGTGAAAAAACTTCTAAGAAAGGGAAAAAAAAAATTGGAAAGTCTGAGGAAGAGGGAAGAACACAAGGAACAACAGAGGAAATGAGGCAATATCAAGGTCAGAGGAGGACTAGGGTCCTGAGGCACCTTTGCTGGAGCATATAAAAAGATTGAGAAACCAGGAGCAGCAGAAGGAAACCAATATGTACTGGCCCAAATCTCCTGCAGTATTTGTTGTCCCACTGAAGGGTCAAAGTGTAACTTGTGGTGAAAACACAACAGGAAAAGTTTCTGAAATAAAATAATGACGTTGAAGAAAAGGGGGGATGTGAAAATTTGGAGTGAAAACAAGTCTGGAAAAGGGGAGGAGATGTCTTTTAATGTTTATCATCTTTGTTTCTGTGGTTTGAACAGTAATGGAGTCTGACAATATCTTATTAATGAAAGTTTATTGAGGCAGTAAGAAAGATGAGCAACGATGCACTCATATGGCAACTTTAATGATCACTGACAATGAACACAGGCCCATAAAAGGCTCTACTGGACTGCCAAGAACACTTGCTGTCCAGGACTCCTAGCAGCAACAGCCAATCATGCCAATGACTTTTGAATGCAGGTAAGACTCATGTTGACCCTTGGCTCCATCAGTAGTAGTGTGATTTGACAGACTCACATCTAACATGAATACCTGGGCAGCATCCTACTTATACTGCTTATATTGGTCAGGGGGCAGTGTGTCAGTTTCCCATTACTTAAATTGGTAATTAAATATTAGTACTTATTGCCAATAAATTAAGTTAAATTCCCCAAGTCGGGTATGTCTTTTCCACGGTAGTATTCTACAAGTCATATCCTTGCATTTATTTAAACTCAATAGTTTTCTCACTCTTGTTCTTCCCTATTTTCTCCTTCTGTCTCACCGGGGCAGAAGGAGTTAAGCAAGTGGCTGTGTGGGTGCTTAGTTGCTATCAGAACCAAAATTCAGCAAATTTGTTCTTTTAAGAAATGGTGAGAAAAAAATAATAAATACAGAAATTTTTAGGAAGAAAGCTAATGAGGTGACATATAGTGACCCAAGTAGAATATTATAAAAATGCTCGCTAAAAAGACACCTGAAATAAAACATTAAAAAAATATGAAACTAAAAATGAATTGGCATGCAACTATGGAGATCAATTCATGAAGAAGTTATTGAAAAGATATGCTATATAGTACACATGACAACAGTTAACATTATTTGGTTTGTTTTATGAATTTTTTGTTTATTTCTATTTCTCAAATGATATGGGCTTTACAACAAATGTAAATATTTGAATACAATCTGGAAACATGAATATACATTATTTTTTTCACATTAGCAAACCCACACAAGCAAATGTTTTAAAGCTCAACTTGGCAAAAGAAGAGGTAGGTTAGGGAATGTGCAAATAATATTTACTGGAGGGACAATGTATTTTTGGAAAAACATCTGGTAAGCGCATCAAAAAAGTAGTTTGGGACTCTCTTCAACATGAGATCAACAGCATAATTTTGTTGACTTACAATGTACTGTCAGGATTACACAAATACTTCTTTAATTTATTTCCCCTCTTTGCATATTCCCTCTATGCTCATTAATTGCCCTAGGAAGGCAGAATAATAGAGACTTCACTTGTTTTCAAGAACACACATATTTAGACAGATGCTGAACTTTGAAAGGAAAGTAAATGCCTTCCAGTGAAATTTCTGATAGATCTTAATGCCTGAAGGAATCAGCTCATATTTCCATAGAAAACTACGCTCCACTCCCCTCTGCAGAAGACCTAAACAAGATTTAATGGCACATGCAGTTTCATCCGTCAGGGCAGCTGCTATGATTAACATCCAGGAAAGAGAGACTGGAATGACAACTGTGTCTAGACTTAATTTTCATGTGAACTATCTTTTTTTTTTTCAGTTCCTGATCTCCTGAGAATTAAATCTAATACTTCACAGAGGCACACATCTCCCATATGAAATCATACTGGGTTTGGATGGAAAAGAGTTAATTTTTTTCACAGCAGCCCTTACAGTGCTAAGTTTTGCATTTGTGATGAGAACAGTGTTGATAAGACATCAATATTTTAGCTATATTTGAGAAATGCTTACGTAGTATTAAAGATTTCTCTTTTTCTTACTCTGTCCCAGTTGAGTAGGTTGAGGTAAAGACAATAGGCTAAGAGGGTGTGCAGCTGGAACAGCTGATGGAAATTGACTAAAGCAATATTCTACACATATGTAATGTCATGCTCATCAATACAAGTGGAGGTGAATCAGTAAGGAGTTGCCTCTGCTTGAGGACTGACTGGCCATTGGGTTGGCTGGTGAATGTTTGCTTTTGCCTTATTTCTTTTTCTTTGCTTTGTTTAGCTGTGGATTGGAGGTTTTGTTGTTTTTTTTTTTTTTTCTGATTTGCCTTGTTTTTCTTTAATTTATTAAATTGTTTTTAGCTGAACCCATACATTTTTCCACTTTTGCTGTTTTAATTCCCCCCCACACTTCACAAGGGGGAATGAGTGAGCAGCTCTGTGGGGCTTAGCTGTCTACTGGTGTTAACCCACAACAGAAAGGAACACAAACTCCTTTATTCTGAAACTAGGAAATAGGATAAAATGGTGATGCATACGAAAGTTTAGGCCTGTAAAGAGATAGAAGGTGGTTGATCATTTATCACGAACTGGGCATTACTAATTCAGTAGTATTGACATCTCCTGTGTAATTTCCTTCACGATGATGGTGGTGAGGCACTGGAACAGGATGCCCAGGGAAGCTGTGGATGCTCCACCCCTGGAAGTGTTCAGGGCCAGGTTGGATGGGGCCTTGAGCAGCCTGCTTCTGGGGGAGGTGTCCCTGCCCATGGCAGGGGAGCTGGAATTAAATGATCTTTAAGGTCCCTTCCAACTGAAATAATTCTATAATTCTATAATTTCCTTAATATTTTCAGCTCCAGAGTGTGCAAATACACTTCAGCACTACAATGACAAGGATGAAGTAGTATCATGATATTTTTTTTTCCCCAGATAATCAGATGGGTCATTCAACATGCATGTGTTGATCCTGTACACCAAGATCTATCGCCTAGAAAAAATAAATCACTTGCTACTGATACTATTAGAAACAGCAAAAGCAGGACACAAAAAGAAGGGAACAATAAAGAACTGACATGCCCTCTGTCTTTGCCAGTGTATTTGTAGACCCAGTAAGTCCTTTTCTTACTATTATCATAACTAATAACCATGTAAAACATTCTGCTAAGAATCCAAATAATTTTTGATCATGTATGTGTTGTATGCAACATTTCATTATTAAATCATACTGATGGTCACCTGGCTAAAATTACAGAGAATCACAGGTTATGAATTTTTGAAGTCTGAAATGTAGAGTAAACAGCAGTTCCATTTTACTTTTGCCAGATAGATTCTGTGATACTTCATCATAAGCCAGGGGGACAATTATTAAAAATTATTTTAGTTTTGGGTTTCTTATTGTTCCTTTATAATAACAAAGTTTAACTTGTGAAAAGTTCACTACTTCATGTTAATTGCATACTCACAGAATTAGCAAGCAATATCTTCTGGGTTCTGGCTGGTAAAATAGAATCTATACTTTCTTCATTATGTAGGACAATGAAATAAAAAAAAAAACAATTATGATTTTCCTGATTTGAAAAATCCTACTGTCAAAAAGGCTGTCATAAAACATAATCAAAAGATCAAAGCAATTTGGACAAGGTACAGGAAGGCTAAAAGAGAGGTTAATAGAGGTTAACATTCTCTATTTGGTCCATTATCTCAAATGCTGATGTTGAATCGTTTACTCCTAGATAATGAATAAACAACATCTTCTAATCCCAAGGGCTCAGACGGGAAATCATCCATGAATGCCAGGTATATCAAACTAGATGAAAGTCCACAGGAGAATAGCATGTAAGAATTAGCCCAATAGTATATACAGTACCATTCTGATTTGTATCTAGCAAATACAATAGGATGATGACAGTATTTTTGCTATAGTTAAGGTTTAATCTTTCCTTGGTAAAAGTTACGCAGTCTTGACACATACACTTGAAATGTAGCTGAAAATTATTTCCCAGTCCTTCTCATTTCTAAGTAAATCTGCTTCTCAGCTACTCTGGGAAAAGAGGACAACAAAACCTGCTTTCAAATAAACAAAATAGGAAAATATTGTGTATGACCGAGAGATACGCCAGCAAAATCATGGTCATGTGTAGGAGAGGAAGAGGTCCCAGCAGTGTGTTTGGGTTTATGTGCCATCAAAAAAGGTTCAGTGGCAGCAACAAAGCTGCTTCCCCTACATGATTCTGTTCTTGATGGCAAATCCAAGTCTGTTGTTTTCACCAGAATAAAACATTTGTTATTTCTCTATTTCCCTATTAACAGAGGAGAAGATTCAAAATTATACTAATAATAGATAAGGGGTTAGGAAGCTTAAAGATGGTAGAAAAAAACCAGATACCTTTTCTTCCTGTGTTGTCTTAAAGACAGGCATATGCTTTCAGGGTTTGCAGAACATTTCCAGAAGAAGGCACAGAGTTTTGTTAAATCATTACTGAGATTGAAGGTATGATCATTCCAGAATAAAATGTTGTGTCCATTACAAGATGGGCACAGTGAAAGCTATAGTAACAGGGTTTCACAGCTGAAAGAGCCGGTATGCCCTCTCTTCATCTGTCTTTCACCTTAACATGGTTGCCCTACCTTCATTCAGGGGGAGTGAAGATCAGAGGTAGTGTGAGATTTGTGAAGTCCCTGTGAAGTTGTCTGTCTTAGAAAAAGGAAATATATAAAGATGAAATTTAATGAGAATTTCACACTCCTTCCTGAAATTTTCCATGAAAACATATAGAGGAAACTTTTGAGATGACAGCCTTCATTTTACCCTGTGCATTACTCACACTTTTATTACTCACATTTGGAGGAATATACCTTTTTTTTAATAAAAGAGAAATTTTTATTCTAAATGCAATAGCTTCCTATGTTTGATGCCTTTTATTACTGTACACTGTTCTGTGGATGTCAAGAGCATACCTAACATAACCCAGTATACATCTTTGCTCCATTTCCTTATCTTGAAATTGTAATTATTGATTAATTAGGCAGTACCTAGAATCTTTGACATTTGGAAGATAAGACTACGTATTAAATATCCTTTAACAAAACAGCAGATGATAATTGCATAACTTTAGGACAGTTAGGCTGACATCTAGTATTGGCACATTAATGGAATAGTCATACACAACTCAGCTGATAAAGAACTAAAAGAACATAATTAGACCCTGCCAATTTGATTTGACAGAAAGTAAGCTTTGCCAAAAAATCTGAATTAATTCTTCAAGCAGATTGGAAAGTTGCATGACAAAGGCACTTTATGCTTTTATTTGAGAAGTGCTAAACAGTAATCTTTCAAATAGCAAAATTATAGAACAAAGGTAATGCATATATTAAAAGAATTTCAAAATGGATATGTGAGTTATCAGTAGAGGTGGTAATCCATGTAAACCACCATCATATGGTGAGGTTTCTGCTAGTATTCCTCTGACACTGATACCATCATTAATATTATCTACTAATAAATGAGATATAATACCATGGACTGCATGTATGTTAACAGATCATGACTATATTAATATTTAACATTAATAGTTTTCTATATGTTTTGCATACATATAATATAAACTGTCATCAAATTTTAATCACTAGCCTGAATATAAAACCAAAATCTTTAATGGTAATGTTTTCAAATGAAACTAATGTCAGTAAATAGTGATCAGAATATGGCAGTTATACTAGGGATCTAGATCTGGCATTAACGTGTATACAGTTATATACGCTGTAAAAAATGATCTGTTAACACAAAATTATACACACAATAACTTGACTGAAGAGGAGTCTCCTATTTCTCAGTATTTTTGAGAAAGCATTAAGCATCGTAGTGACCAGACACTTGTACATCTCTGTTCAACACTCTTCAACTATGCTAGAGTTAGAAAAAAATAAAATAAAATAAAATGAAATTACTGTTATCCTTGGCATTATGAATGGAATGAATTCAGAGTAGAAACTTGGGAATGAGAAAAGGGATTTTAGTTTTTCTTCCATGTATTATTATTGCTAATACTGAAATATTGTTTGGTCTTCTGATAATCGCCTTTTTAAAGCTGTTAAAAAAGAAAATGTTAAAAAGAAATTCATGGAATTGTTTGAAAACAGATGACAATGAAAGACTCAGTAGACATATGTATTACTTTTTGGATTATACTGAGCATCTTCAAAGTGTCTTGCTTACTCTCCTTACAGAAAGGAATTCTGGAAGTGCAGCAAAGCACTGTTTTGCAAATTTGGCACCTGAGATATTGTATGACTATGCATCGCGTGTGGAGCAGATCTGAACAAGAAAAAAAGTGTACTTTGCTCTTTACGAGACAAAGCTCTCTTTACGAGAGCTTTTTCAGAGAAGTATTTCTAAAAAGTAAACCTATCCAGCATATGATAAGAAGACTTAGAAATTAATTGGTTTACACCGTTTATGTATTCCTTAGAAGAAAACACTAATTAATAAAGGTCATTTTAGCTTAGAAGAGAGAGGCAAATCAAGTAAAAATCAATGGAAGCTGAAGCCAGGCAAAATCAATTTGGGTATAAGGCACAAATATCAAAAAAAAGAGTGGGTAATTAACCACTTGAAAAAGGTTATTTCAGTTTGGGGAAATGCAATATATTTTTAGTCATATATAATTATTGACTTTGATACGATCTTGACTTTGGGATGACTGCATGAAATGCAAAAATGTGATCTGTAATTCACAGCA
Organism: Cuculus canorus; assembly: GCF_017976375.1. Taxonomy (NCBI): domain Eukaryota; kingdom Metazoa; phylum Chordata; class Aves; order Cuculiformes; family Cuculidae; genus Cuculus; species Cuculus canorus. The sequence continues at coordinate 38,413,924 of NC_071401.1, forward strand.
GGAGATAGCAGCTGATCAGATGGCCCTACTTTCAACTAGGATTGTATTTCATTATTTCAACTTTCAATAATATCCACTGATAACTGGTTTTATCTGACCATTATCCACTGCTAAAATTAAAAACTCAACAGAAGCATGGAATATTTTCAGTTCATATGATCTTGGTTTTCTTCTTTCTGGGTCTTATAAAGTTTCTGGTAGGATTTGCCAAAATGTATTCAGAAGCTGTTCACTATAACACTTGTGGAAAAAATCCTTCCATATATTTTCCTTACAAAATCAATTTCCCCACTCATAAATGATTTATAATTCAGATGCTATAAACCTTATAATTACTCTGATTTTAGATAGCTAAAAATGTTTTCCCTGGTTTTAGCATCAGGACAGTCAACATATTTTGCATCATAATCCAGCTTAAATATGTCATTGTTTACAGTTCTGATGTCATCAGTAGATATCTTCTTTAAATTAATTTAGAATCTGCGATGTTTATAGAACTGCATCCATTGACATTGTGATCCTCAGTTCTTCCAGAAGGTAATTTAAAAACAGATGTTGGCCATAGAAGCTCCCCTGCATTACATTTGCCAGTAAAATAGAATAGGATACAGGATAAATTAAGAAATTATACTTGACAGTCAGCTTAAGAGTCGGATTTATAAGGTTAAACTCACTGCCTAGCCATGTTTTTTTCACTCAAGTTCATTTTTTTCAGCTTAATTACCATTGTTTCTGTTTCACTGTATCTTCTAGGGCACTATTGCAAGGATGTATGCTCTCAGACTTACTGAACCTGATTCCTGGTTACCACTGGGAGAAATCAACTTGTGTCCTCTCTTCTGAAATGGCTTTCTGAATTAAAAAGACAATTATTCGGATACTTACAGACACTGAGTTTCTTATTAGTAATTAATTCTTTGAAACTGTTAAGGAAGTCACAATAACAAATAATCTGAAACATAATCTGAAAAATACATGTTTTAATAATAATTTTCTTTCATGTGAATGGAAGAATGGCAGCCCGTATTTTATTACCTGTAATCAATAAATATTACTTGTGTAAATTTTAAAGGTTTGTCATATTCATAGGGTCTTGAAGGTTTTATGATTTATAACAACTCTTTCAGAATTCAGAAATGTATGTAGGAAAGGAACAACCTAAACTGATAAGATTTATTAAATAAAATTTAAAATAACCTGTTTCTTGAAACATTAAACACCCTTTTACATTTCTGCTCTGCTTTTCCAGTTATCAAGCATGTAATCCAACAAAATCAACTCAGTCTGATCTGCACGGTTGGTTGTACCAAATGTATTGACCACAGTTAATTTTTTACAAGCTGTTCAGATATGATTGTATCTTTAGTGTTTTTGAATGATTTGGTTTCTGAATTTGGCTTTTCTTATCTTTAAGTTTACCTAATCCAATCTGTGCATGAGATGAGAACCTTTTGTACAGCCATAGAGATGATTCTACTCCCTTGATTTTACATTTCTGACCTTATGCACATATGAAAAGAATTTATGGTCCATATAGACTGCTTCTGAAACATCTCAGTGTTGAAAAGTTCCCTATATGTGTTCTATTATTCTTTTTTAAAGTGACATTGAAATTTTAATCAGTTCCAAAGTAAAACTTAAAAACTTTCCTTTTAGCCCCAGTGTTCTGCACCATTATATTCTACGATGACTTTAAGAAATCAAATTACTTCTTTAGGGAACAGTCAGAAAATCCCGACGCACATGCCATTTCACTTTTATACATTTACTTCATAGTTCAAAAGCTATTCCTGCTCCTCACATTCCTAGAAACAAGTTGTTCTTTATTATCACCATGTTATACTTAGGAAATTCTTACCTTGAAATGAATAATTCGCTCACTTTCTCTTATGAGTCAGTAACCAAGCTCAAATTAGAATTTACTGTTCTGAGTTCCACATTCTAAGCAATGTTGTCTTGTTATTTCTTCTAACAGTATTATGAAAAGATGAAGTGAGGCATACTATTTGAGGCTTTCTGTCATTTTTGTCTGTTATTGATAGATCCACTGACTGAATTTTATTCTGTAAAGTTCAAAACATTATTTTCTTGTAGGTATTTTCATACCATTTCTTTCCAATTTTTCCTACAACTATGTTACAATTTAATCTGAAGTGTTAACAGACATCAGCTATTTTTGCACATTATCAGATCACTTTCGGAATATATTATTATCAGTCGAGCCATGCTTATTTTTTAAAGTTTTCTCTGCAAGTGAATTTTAGGAAGACTTTTATCAACTTTGTTATCTTTCTTTGCATCCTAATAAACTTGCTGATTGTTAGGTGAAACTGAGTATAAATCACTGCACATAATAGTCTATGCATAGGAAAGAGTGAAAAGTGAAAAAGGACAGATATTATTTAACAGCATGGTTTTGTAATGTGTTATCTGAATGGGTGATGGTAGACGCCTCAGAAAATAGGAGACTTATGAAATGCTGGTTTTCTTAGCTTCCATGCCAAAATAATCGCTAAGTAACTTCAGTGGGGCCAAATTTATCTGATATACCACCTTGTAAGATATCTAGAATATACTGATCTTTGCTATAAGGTTACTATTTTAAAGGCATGTTATTCAACATCATATTCAACATAAGAGACAAATAGAAGAGATGTGAACAATAATAAATTAATAACACATAAGTGCAAACATTAATAAATAGCGCACACCAGAGACAATAGAAAAGAAGTATCACCTTTGTGATAAATGTATAAAAATATAAAAAAATAACCATTCAAGTGCAGGACTGAAGAGAATTAAGCAGAACTTTGTAACTGATATTAAAATACATCAAACAAAAAACTCTTATCAGTCACATAGGAGAGGATTGTTGATACTAGATGTAAGCATATTTTTATATGCATGTATATTTATGGGGACGAGAGCTGACTGGGCTAGACCATTTAAAAGTCTGATAAAATCATTATGGTTTCAAACTTTAAAAGACAACCTTACTAAAACAGTTAATTAGCAACATACAATACTAATTCTGAGCAGTTACACATTATTAATCCTCATCAGTAACCATATACAATGTCTTTAACAGTATACTCTAAATTAGCTGTGAGTATACAGTATCACAGAGCAGTTGCTGTGTAGTTAGCTCTGAGGATTTCTGAGGTAAAGGTAACTAGATTTGGGACTCATTAGTAAGCAAAAGCCAAAACTGAATCAGAACTGTCTTCCTTCTTCTCCATGCTTTCTTTTCATAATTTGCATTTTCATGCTATTTGCATCCCTCCAGGAGGTATTTCCTGGTCCCAATGCTTTCTCACTCTTGTGTTGGTTGTTGGGGAGTGGGGGAGTAGGGAGGGTTAAGGGGTAGGGGAAGTGTTTGTTTTTTTGTTTCCTAGTCATTATTCTTATGGATTAAGGAAAATGAGCTGCCAGTTTGCAATCCTCTCTTGCTTTCAGCACTTGGGTGTCTCCTAAACACACTGTGTCTTTGATCTTTTTTGGCCCTATTGATCACATACTGATGTAAAATTCTTATCTGCTGTGTCTGGCTACACCCTCACAGTGTTATAAAGTACTTGTATATTGCTCTTGGTTATGCTGCTTCAGTATTCCTATTTTTGTATTCCAGACAAGATTTAATACTAATTCACTACTAGTTTTGTGTAAGCAAGCTGCTGGATAGTTTTCTTGTTGGGATGAGGGCTGTGCCATCATTTTTAAAAAAAATATTATTCTTATTTTCTGTTCAATACAGGAGTGGTATAATGTCTCACATAAAAATGAGTGTTCTATTTGTGTGAGATAGGCGGGTGATTACGTGAATGAGTGAATGAGTGAATGAGTATGCAGTCTTCTACTCACCCTCAAGTTGAGCTCAGTGAGTAGGCTTACGGGAAGGACAAAAAAATGAGATGCATAAAGACATCCAGGGTTAGACATGCATTTTGGACAAACCTTAAGTCTTGTCTGGGTTTTGAAGGTTAGCCTTACACATCAAAAAAGTGTATTCTACTAGTGAATTCCAGGCCTGATCAGCTGTTATATATGTTTCTGTGGGTACTAACAAAGCACTGTTCACTCTTTTTTCTTTTTGTTATTGTCCTAGTTACTGGTCATGTTTGATTTGTGTCTCTAAAAGTTCTTGAGAATTTATTTCAGTGCCTGGGCCTGGGCAATTTAAAAAAAACAAAACAAAACAAAACAAAAAAAACAAAACAAAAAAAAAACAAAAACAAAATCCCCCAACACCAAACAAATAAAGAAAAATATATTAAAAAAAAAAAGAGGGAAAGAGAAAAGGGCACCTACAGCTGACAAGGATTCCCTCCCTGTTATCATAGATATTTATCTTAGAAAGAGATGAATAATTTTTAAAAGTTTCCCATCTTTTTCTATGAGAGTGGAACCCCATATTGCTAGCTGAAATTGTTACACATATAGTTAGCATGTGTGATTTTAAGAGTAACTCTAAGGCCTGAATGCCAATTTAGCCAGATTTAAGAAGTCTGGATATCACCTAGTTTCTCAGTTTAATGACCTATAGTTTTAAAGTTAATCACTATTGTAGCCTGTAGATATTTCTCAACAGCTATGTTTCTCTTGAAAGACTATCAACAAATGGCTACTTAAAGCCAAAACTGATAAATATCTTTAATGTTCTGATATTCAACTACCTGCATAGAAGACTGTAGAACCATTTGGGTTTGCTACAGGCAATCAGTATATCTGTGTGTGACTGGCAGACACAGCACCAAGAGTCCGGGAGGCTGGAGCATTGCTGGAGTAGCAGATTCTACTAGCTCAGCTACCCAGGGACATCTCAAAAAGCACTAGGCAGCTATTTTTGGCTAAATGTATCGGTGCCTCACTGCCCCAGATACTGGAAGCTGGATTCCCACAGTGCTTTTAGGCACAAAGGCAAGTAATATTCAATGTTGTTGAATCATAGAATCATAGAATCACCAGGTTGGAAAAGACTTCTTGGATCACAGAGTCCAACCATTCATATCAACCTGTAAACCACGTCCCTGAGCAAAAGGTCATGTATGATATCTGCCAGCATCATAATAAATCATATGAAGTGTCTGTACTAGCCAAATAAATCAAATATTGTGAAATAAGGGTTCCAGTTCTGAAATTTTAACCTGTAATCTATACAATACATTTTGCATGTAAAACAAAACCTGTTCTTTCTACCATTGGAAGAGAAGATGTGTTTTAATCCAGAGAACTTTTAAATTTGCCATTTAAAAGGAATTGTAGACTGGTAAGATCCTTTAAGAAGGAAGAAGTAAGAGACTTCATCTCTCTCTAATAGAGTCCTTTATAAAACTGTTCTATACATATCTACCATATACTTAAGGGGGTATTTATGATCTTGTTTATAAATTGTATTTGATAGAAATTAGCACATAGTCAGATGGGTATGAACTCTACCTCAGACTTTAATGGCTACCTGGTGAGGAAACATCACCTGTGATCAATACCTTTAAATTTCATTCACTACAATTATGTAAGATGAAATCATTTCCTCTCATAAGAAGTAAAGGGAAGAAATCAGATCTAAAAAATTTTAGGTTTCCACATGCAAAATCATAAAGATTGTAAATACTTCATATTGCTTTGAGAGTAGATTTTTTTTTTTTTTTTTTTTTTTTTTGATGGGACGGGGGTAGGGGAGCATAAGATTTCAGTTCAGTTCACTAGAAGTGTAAACTTTTGTTTCTGCACATGTTCTGGTACTGACAAACAATTATTTTTCAGGCTCATGGTTATACTTTAGAACGCTTAAAAGTATGTCAAAGTTAGGTCTACTTTCAGGAGGATCTGATACTATTGTAACTGTCTCTAGGTGCATCCAGAAACATGACATTCTTAGTCATGAAGCCCTGATCAGCAAGACATCAGAGAAGAAATAATTTAGCTATTAATTCAGAAATAAATAAATAACCCACATTTCTTCCTCCTTACAAGTGATTCTCTTTCCTTGAAATTCCTTACGTACCTATTGATCCCAAAGAGCATAATGCTTAAGTCAAATTGCTGGTAACTCTTCGTGGTTAGGATACAGGTAGCTTTATTAAGTACCTATACTTGCTTCTCTTGCATCCCTCTTTTTTTTCAGCCAATAAATACATCATTTATCCATGTCATCTGAAAAAGTTTGCTTTCCCAAAATTTTCTTTAACCTAAAGGTTATGGAGAATACTTCAGCCACTGACAGAGGAAGATACAGGCAGTGTTGTCATTCTCTCTGTATAATTTATTAGTGTGAGAGTCCTTAGGAATATTTCAGTGTACTAGCCCCATTTTATATTCAACTCTTGGTTAATATTACTCATACAACAGTGCTTTCCTAAGCCCTTTGAATTGCACTTGGAAGCACTGAAACACACACATATACATGGTATTATAAGGGTGTCATCATGTAATTTGAGACAGAGGAACCATTTTCAGAATATTGCCAATTTTTTGGTGGGGCTTTTTTTTTGGTGTACAATATTTGTGACATTTTGCCTCTGAGAACTCTTAGGAGTGTACTAAATGGTAGATATTGTAGTGAGGAAAACAAACATCTCACAATGTATTACATCTCAACAGATAATGAGTAACAGTATTGCTCACATGCTGTTTTAGGTGCAATACTATCCTAGTAAACCTATCCACACACATTCTATTTGTCAGTTTGTTTTTGCTAAGGAACGTGGTGTAGATATCTCCAGGAGCTTAATACCAGTTTGTTTGCCAAGATCCCATCTTTCTTGGTTATGCTTATGAGAATGCATTTTCACATTGAATTGGAAGCAAAAGATTCTGTCACCATTCCACTCAGGAGCGCACATACTCTGGATACAGAGATGTAACATATGCTTAAGGGGAGAATGATTCGTGAGAGTCTCTTGTTAAAATATTGGCAACACATCACTGAGGATTTCCTCCAGCAAAGGGAACAGATTATTCATCTGTGAGCTGAATGCAAAACTACATGAGTTTGTGTTTGTTTGCAAAATAACATGCACAAACAGCAAAGAAAACATAATTAGAAATAGTCAAACTGGTTAATGACAAAATATGGAAAAAATCCCAAATTCAGGTTATTTGCTTTGCAGCAAGAAAATGTCAGTGAAGCATAAACAAACTATTCAAGTAAATCAGAAACATTTTTCAGTTTTGGAATACTAATATTATCCTTAAAAGAAAAATTAAACTTTATTGGTTGAAATCATATGCAGGTGATTTCTAATGTTTATTAGTCGGCAATTAAGTCACTTAAACCTAAGGAATTAGGACCATTTCAGATATTCTGTGATTCTCACCTGTGAAGACAGCAGCCTCTGTGGAAGCAGAAAGGCAGGCATGCATTACCAAAAATACTGTCTCATACTTGTTTGTCCCAAATAAATGTCGCAAATACCCTATGCATATCAAATAGTACAAACTGTGTCTAGGCAATTCTGTCTTTAATTTCTGTATTCTGATTTGTACCCGAAGTGCTGAATTTCCCATTTTAATCACTTTTCAGACTATTATTAAAAAAAACCTCAGAATAATAGAAACAGTGCAGGAAAACCTTGATTATAACTTTGTAGTAAGTCAGTGCCCATGATGTTTTTGTAATATAAATAAAAGCATCTGCAGTTTCTAGATACCAACTTAAAATTACAATTTGCTTCCTTTACAGATCAGCTTTAATATAGATGAGATATTTGTACTTTTTTTTCTTCTCCAATCTTACAAAACTGTTTTTTCCACCAAGTCCATTCTAGAGGATTATCTTTCCAATCAGAAATGCATAGAAAAAATATGAAATTCATATTACCCATTAAAAGATACTAATCCAAATTCATCCTGTGCTATCAATAAATATCCACCAGGATACTTAAATTACCTCAGGAAAAAAAGACTAAATAAAATTGACAAATTTGCATAAATATAAAATTAATATTGAAAGTAATTGAGTTAACTAGTATGTTTTTTTATGCAAGTATTAAAATTAGCAGAAGAACTAGGCATAGAGTATACTGCTGAATATTGTTCAACATAGTCATACCCAATTTAGTACTCAAGTCTTAGTGCCCCTGATATATATGATACCTATGAGTTTGCTTACATTTGCATTCTGCTCTGGTACATGCCAACCTAGTCATTTGTTGAGGAATGTCTGTTGCAAATGGAGTTTAGATTTATTCTTCATTAGTAAACCTGTATGGAGTTTGAATTCAAATATAAAATCCAAGGCATCTGTCCATAGTGTAGGTGGCCCTGTATGGTGTTAAAAAATTGGAGTATACTCTCAATTGCTCTACTAAACACCCTAAGCTTTTATGGTCTATGAAGTATTTATGTTAGCATAGTAGGGATGGTCACATTGCCATAAATTGTCATTAATCCACAGAATTCAAGCAGCCCAGGCTGCAAAGAGCTCCATTCTTTTAATGTTCAAATAACACGGGTACCCTTCTCTTCATACAGCAGAATCCATTCATAATCATAAACTTAAGTGATAGTGTCACTATAGAACTGGTTTCAGATACTTTTCTCACTTTTAAAAAGATACATGTTAATGGAATAGAGGAATGGCCTCCAGAGTAAATGGTTATGGAAGGAAAACATATTGAGGTTTACACTATGCAAGTCTCAAACCTTGCAATATTTTAACTATCAGCATCCCACTTTGTTTACAATTACCTCATGATTGCAGACATACATACTTTTTTTGCTTTGGTGATATGCCTTAAAATCTGGTTTTATCACCAAAAGTCCCTTTAATGTGCAATAAAAAAAATAAATGTTTTGCTAAATATGATTTTTCTGAGATAAGCCCTAATACCCAAAGGCACATAAGATGTGAATATGAAAGCTGGCTGCAACAAATCTACTTAAGAGACAAAAAAGCCTCTGCAGTTTGTCTGCTCAGTATAACTGTTGCTAATGCTAAGTATGAACCCCAAAGGAGGTCTTTCACTCAAGGTACTGCAAGTAGCCTACAAGCACTTTTATCTCTAGGTCACTGTTTCAAGTCTAGCTCAAATTAATGAAGACCAAAATGTATTAATATCATCTGCTGGCTCTGGAATGATCTGAGCCAAATGATTTGCCAATTCAAGAGAAACCCTAATGGACCTCTAACCCATCAACATTTTATAAAATAAAATTGTAATTCCATACTTTACCGGACGGACAGTAGCTTTCATGGCTTAGGCTTTCGTTAGATATAACAGTTGAATGGATGAGAAAAAGCTAAATCTTTGTATTTTGGCAAGCTGCTTATTTGCTGGAAACTACAGTTTTAATCATTCCTAAAATCTGTAAGCATTAAAATTACTGTGGTGTTTTAAATGAAGCTGTTAATCTTAAATTTCTGTCTTCATTTTTAAAAGTTAAGTAGTCAGTACACTTTGCTAAGCATGTCTAAAGATGCAGTAGAGATTCAGTTCTTGTCATTTCCTGATAAGGCTTGGACCACTAACATATTTTGCTTTGAAGAAAAGCATCTGAAATGCAACCTTACCACGCCTTTTCAGTTTAATTTTTTTCTATAATACATATTCTCTATTTAGCAATCACTATGTTGAAGTCTGTAAACCTCTCAGGTACAGAAAATTGTCATTACTTTTCTTGGGCTGAAATAACATTTTATAGTTCCAATCACATAGGAATATTTGTAAGAAATGGGCTTGAGAATGTGTCATATTAAGATACCTTATAAATGGATGGTTAGCACCTGCCTCAAGAGTAATAAAAGCCCGTTTCAAAACCTTTTGCAGCCTGCATAAAAGACATACTTTGAACCAATCTTGCCTCAGGGCAAAATTCATAAATCCACTGAGGATTTTGGATTTCCTTTATTTTTTTTTTTTTCTCTGTTGAATTTAATGGATCTTGCATTCCGCAATGACTCTGAGAAACTACAATCTGTTTCTGAGGACTGTTATCAAATGACCACCTCTGAGATTAGTTTTCCCCAAGTGTTCTTTTAAGGACTGTGATACACCAGATTGGGACTCAGGGTTTAAGCTTTCACTCTAAAATGTTATTGCATGGCAGACAGCCTTCTCCTTTAGGTAAAGTTGTGTTTGTGTGGCTTTATTAGAGAACTACGTGTAAGAGCTTCCCATTGGAGTATAGTTCTAGGAGGAACCTCAGCTCATTATCACATGTTGAGAGCACCTTAGAACTCTCTAATGGTGGAGCATATTATTTCTTCCAGGTATCTCCACACTTCCACACCAAATCCACTACACTGTGCAGAAAATTTTAATCTTTAACCACAAACTCATTCTATCTAACCCTTATCACAAAGATAATATCATTTGGCCATTTCTCTTAATTAAGATGATGGTTTATGCTTTTTTCTGAAGATTCTTTAATAGACTAGAAATTGTCTTTTTTATTCCACTTGTTGACACAGGGCACTTCAGAAATATACTTACCTTTGGCAATTCTTTCCTTCTGTTTGTGTGTTTCAGTATGAAATATTTTGGTCACTAAAGTTTACATTCTGTCTTAATATACTTTTACAGAAACAGAGAAGACACAAACATGTAAGGATGCAAACGTACCCACTTGAGACAGTTGACCTGGTTAAACAGCGTGTGGAAAAAGTAGAAGTGCTGAATGCCTTCTTTGCCTCAGTCTTTACTAGTAAGACCAGCCTTCAGGAGTCCTAGGTCCCAGAAAACAGTGGAATAATGTAGAGCAAAGAAGATGCACACTTGATCAAAGAGGGTGAGGTCAGGGAATACTTAAGCAAAGTGCATATACGTATGTCCATGATCTTTGAGGAGATAAATCCACAAGTGCTGAGGAAGCTGGCTAATATGGTTGTGAGGGCAATAAATGCTACTCCTATTTGCAGAAAGGGCAAAAAGAAGGACCCAGGAAACTACAGGCCAGTTAGCCTCACATCAGGGAAGGTGTAGAAGCAGCTAAACCTAAAAAAAACCCTTTCCCAGGCATATGAACAAGACAATCATCAAAAGTAATCTGCAAGGGTTCACCAGGGGGAAATCATACTAGATGGACTTTTATAATGAAATTACTGTCTTGATAGATGAAGCGGAAGTGGTCGATAGTCTAGACCTGTTTAATATCTTCATTACTGATCAGGATGATGGTGTAGAGTTCACCTGCAGTGAGTTCACTAAAAACACCAAACTGGAAGGAATCACTGATATGCCAGGGGTTTGTGCAACTGTCCAGAGCCAGGCTCTTTCCAGTGGTACCCGGTGACAGAACAATAAACAATAAGTATGACCTGAAGCAAGGCAGGTTCCATTTAAAAATCAGGAAACGCTTATTTACTCAAAGGGTGCCTGTCACATGTTTCACAGGTACATTGTGGAGTCTCCCTCCTCAGAGATATTCAATAGCTGTCAGGTCACAGTCCTGGGCAACTGGCTCTTGGTGGCTCTGCTTGATCAGGGGGTTGGACCAGCTGACCTTTCTCATTCTGTACTCAATTTGAAGACCCAATGAAATGATGATAGGAGTGGGATTCAGTTTGCCTATATTCTGTATTTAGGAATTCACAAAAGCCCTATGCGTAATACATATGAGGTGAATGTGGTAATCCAGTGTTGATTAAGCTGAATAACTTTCTAGACTCCACTGACTTTAACAACTATGGACAGGGGTAATCTGCTGAAGCACAGACATCTAATGCCATTTTCCACCACACAGGTAACCCCACTGACCTCCATCTGCTGGTCCACAAGTCTGCAAGTCTCCTACAGCTTTCCTGTCATGATTGTCAGGTCCATGCTGGTGCCCTCGAAACTGTTAGAGAAGCAAAATGACATGAAATAGGAATGTGTGAACAATTCAATAGAGTTCCTTTTTTCCATCAACTTTAGTGGGAGTTTTGACACCTACATGCAAACATGTAACAGCCAAAAGTCTACAGTCTGGAGCTTCATTCTGTACAATGCATGACAGTAAAGCTTGAAGCAGCACCCAAATATATATGATAATTATATTCAAGACTGATTTGCTTACATGAGAATTCCATGTACTTACCTAAAATATTCAGATGAAATTGACATTAGGAGAGGGAGAATTGAAGTTCACAACAGTATTGATTATCAACATTATCAGTTTATTTGATCAAACTGACTAAAGTTAATACAACAATTAATTTTATCAAGGTAAATGTGTCTACAAACAGCTAGGAAAATCAATTTCAAAGCATTATGTAGCTTTTAATGGATGGTGCCCTTTTTTTTTACCTTTTCACAAACTGTCCTGCAAGAAAATTTAATTTGAACTTTTAACACACTTGCAGTACGGGAAGCCTATGGTCTAGTGTGCATGCTTGTTAAAGATATTCTTCTGTCTGGTCCTGTGAATATGAAAATGCCTACTATGTTCAGTTTTACTCAAACAAAGGCTAAGTGGCACAGAGACTGTGCCTTCTTTTCCTCAGCCTTTAATAGCAAGGGAAGTTGTTCCCTCTGTGTACAAACCCAGGAGTTAGAGGAGCAGAGTGAGGCTCCCATAATCAAAGAGAAGGTGGTTAGAGACTTGCTTGCCCAGCTAGACACCCGCAAGTCTATGGGGCCAGATAGGATCCACTCAAGAGTATTTAAGGAGCTAGAGGATGGGTTTTCCAAACCCCTTTCCATCATCTTCCAGCGGTCCTGGCTGACTGAGGAAGTTCCACTGGACTGGAGGCTGGCTGATGCTGTGCTCATCTACAAGAAGGGTTGCAGGGAGGATCTGGGGAACTACAGGCCTGTCAGTCTGACCTCAGTTCTGGGGAAAGTCATGGAACAGGTGATCTTGAGTGCTATCATGAAGCACTTGCAAGAGAACCGGGTGATCAGGCCCAGTCAACATGGGTTTACAAAAGGCAGATCTTGCCAAACTAACCTGATCGCCTTCTATGACAAAATCACTCGACTACTGGATGGGGGAAAGGCTGTGGATGTAGTCTTCTTGGACTTCAGTAAAGCCTTTGACACAGTTTCTCACAGCATTCTGCTTCAGAAACTGTCTGTCTCTGGCCTGGACAGGCGCACACTCTCCTGGGTTGAAAACTGGTTGGATGGTCGGGCCCAGAGAGTGGTGGTCAATGGAGTTAACTCCAGCTGGAGGCCAGTTACAAGTAGGGTTCCTCAGGGCTCAGTACTGGGTCCAGCCCTGTTCAATGTCTTTATCGATGACCTGGATGAAGGCATTGAGTGCACCCTTAGCAGGTTTGCAGATGACACTAAGCTGGGTGGAAGCGTGGGTCTGCTGGAGGGCAGGGAGGCTCTGCAAAGGGATCTGAACAGGCTGGACTGCTGGGCTGAGACCAACGGCATGAAGTTTAACAAGACCAAGTGCCAGGTCTTTTACTTGGGCCACAACAACCCTATGCAGTGCTGCAGACTAGGAGAAGTCTGGCTAGAAAGCTGCCTAGAGGAGAAGGACCTGGGGGTGTTGGTTGACAGCCGACTGAACGTGAGCCAGCAGTGTGCCCAGGTGGCCAAGAAGGCCAATGGCATCTTGGCTTGTATCAGAAACGGTGTGACCAGCAGGTCCAGGGAGGTGATTCTCCCTCTGTACTCTGCACTGGTGAGACCACACCTTGAGTACTGTGTTCAGTTCTGGGCCCCTCACCACAAGAAGGATGTTGAGGCTCTGGAGCGTGTCCAGAGAAGAGCAACAAAGCTGGTGAGTGGGCTGGAGAACAAGTCTTACGAGGAGCGGCTGAGAGAGCTGGGGTTGTTTAGCCTGGAAAAGAGGAGGCCGAGGGGAGACCTTATTGCTCTCTACAACTACCAGAAAGGAGGTTGTGGAGAGGAGGGAGCTGGCCTTTTCTCCCAAGTGACAGGGACAGGACAAGGGGGAATGGCTTCAAGCTCCGCTAGGGTAGGTTCAGGCTGGACATCAGGGAAAAAAATTTCGCAGAAATGGAAAAGACACTGGAACAGACTGCCCAGGAAGGTGGTTGAGTCACCTTCCCTGGAGGTGTTTAATGGACGGGTTGATGAGGTGCTGAGGGGCATGGTTTAGGGATTGTTAGGAGTGGTTGGACTCGATGATCCAGTGGGTCCTTCCCAACCTAGTGATTCTATGATTCTGATTCATGATTTTGCTGGAGTGCCTATAATTAGGTCTAAAATTTTGGTCATTATTTTTCCTTATGAGATTAATGCTTTCCATCTAGACCAAGATGCAAAATTTCGATCCTCTTACAACTGCAAGAGTCAATTCTTGTAGCCTAATATTTTAATAAGCACTCAGATTTACTATCTGCTTCTCAGAGTTGATGAGTGACAAGCCAAGTTCCTAAACACGTGCTGTTTGGGATGAACGACAAGCAAAAACTATAAGGACTAAAGCAATAAATATCTTTTGCTTTTGATGTTTTTTTTTTTTTTTTGCATGCATTTAAAAGTTAATATATATTTGCCATATAGGCAATTCACAGATTAGATCCTCAAGTCCTGTAGTTTTCAAGAGGTCTAGAATGATGATCTATGAAAGTGCTTAACTGCCTTCTTAAGACAGTTAAGCACTAGATTTTTGAATGAGATAAAAATAGTCCACTTATTCAGGCATCAGCACACTGTGTAGCCAGTAGCGGAATTTGCACCAATTCACTTTTTCTACATCAGTGAAACTCCAATTTTTTTTCTGGTGCTTAGTCAGGAATGCAGTAAAAATGATCCCCTGGAAAACATCTGTATCTTACTGTATAATTCAGTATATTCCAAAGCTGTATTTCTCAAATATTCCACGTGTCCAGAGCATCCATTGCACCCAACTGGAAGAATCTATATCCTATGATTTCAGAGTTTAACATCTGGCTTACTTGTTGTTAGTCTTCAATTCCACAATTTATTTATATTATAATTTCATTAATGGCTTTTCAGTTCAGACATGATGCTTTGTTGTCAAAGTACATCTTATTAGAATTCACAAACTACAGACTGATACAATAATCATGTCAAAAATTTGCTTATCTGCATCCCTGTAATACTGAGGACCATAACACATATTAAAATTGTCTGATTGTTCTGTATCATTAAAGTTAACAGCTGCAAGTGTTGCACATTGCAGCAGTCTGAGCTGAGACTTACCATGTCTTGAAATATGCCTAGTTAATCTAAGTTCAGAATTGGTACACTTCTTTAGATAATAGTTAAACTACTGTTAGCAGATAAGAAAGGGAAAAATTATCATTCTTTTAACTCCATCTGGTACCTACAGAGATACCAAATTGTTGCTAATAAAATCTGCCTAAGTGTTTTCAAAAAGCAGAAAGTGAAAAAATCTCTGGAAAGAAAAGAATAGGTAATGAACTGTATACTCTGATAACTGGAAAAACAGAAGAAAGAAGACAACAGGAAGACATAGAAAAAATATATGATGGTATTACAATAATATAATGTGTTTTATTGGCAGTATGTCTGATGATTCTCACAATTAGAATTCCAGTAAATTATAGAGAGAACTGTGTATACATAGGAAAATATATCTGCAGGCAGAACTTTGATTAGGATTTTAAATAGCACAGCACTGTTTTCTAGATGTAATTTACCCTGAACTAAATAAGAAACAAACAAAAAAAAAGAAAACCCAAACAAGAACAATCAGAAAGAAATGCTTAATTCCTTCAAGCCATTTGAAAACTGCAGACCTACGTATCAGAGAGCTACATAAATTCTTATTAACTAATGCAATGGTTCAGTTTTTAGGTAAAGTTGCAAGGAATTAAAAACAAAGAAGGAATGACAGATGGTATATGACTAGAGACCTGCAGCAATGAAAATTTCCTGGACCAAATCTCAAGGCACTCAGAATCACAAGGTACCATTTATAGAGGGATTATCTCTTAGAAACCAAACACAGCCAACCATGCACCAACTAGAGGAGAAGCCATCCTTGACCTACTTGCAAATAGAAAGGAATTGCTTGAAATTGTGAGAAAGATAGTGTAATGCGGAACCAGTCACAGTGAACTAGCTGAATCCACAGAAACAGTTATTGAGTTCACAAAGCACAATGATATAAGGGTGCTGGATTTTAAGAAAGAAAAAATAGGCTCCACAACCATAAGGGAGCCAGGCAGATTTCTGGACAGATTCCCAGCACAGCGAGGGTGAGAGAAGCTTCCCAGGACGTTTCATGCTAAGCCACTGGAGCCCGGAAATGAGAAATTCCCATAGCTGATCTGCATCAGTTTATGCAGTTTGAAGTGTCCGTGGTTCCATTTATCTACTGCACCCTATTGTTGCTTTTCCTACTCAGCTTCTCTCTATATTCAGTGTCCCTCCCATAGATCTGTGCAGCAGAACCACATAGGTACTTATGCCAAGTGTTTAATTAAAATAGTATATCCAAAGTTCATCCATATAAATGTCTTTAATAATATAAGTGTATCCATACAGAGGGAAATAGTAAGCTTAGAATTACAGAATTTAAACTTCTCTAAAGAATGGATTTTCCAAGCCAAAACAATAATAATAATGACAAAAGAATTCTAAATTATAATGCAATTAGTTTATGAAGAACTGCTTTAGAACTGTTGTATGTGTAAGCTAGTAAAATATCTGACAAAAGAGCAACTCTTGTTTCCAAAATATTTTTGAATGAATGAAAATGAATGTCATTAATTGCACTATAACACAAAAAAAGAGTGTCAATTCAGAGAGCTTCTACTCTACCCTGAACCTTTTTCACAGAGGAGAGGGATAGCAGTAACACTAGAGTTCAGAAGAGACTGTTGGTTTTTCAGTCACTTTCCTTTCTGTCTTTTTCTGTTTGTTGCACATGACTTCTGAGTAAAGATTTGCTCTGCTGAGATAAGATCTTTAAGTTTAGCATTGTAACACTTCCCAATTAGTATCATGAATCTTGCTGAAGGATTCTGGGCCCTACAGAACTGGGCAATACTCTTGCGTAGGATCATAAGTTTTGAAGTAATTGTTAACACTAGGTTAACACCATAAGCCACATGAAGGCTTACTACAATTTACTACTTTTCCAGTCTTAAAGAAGTGATTATGTTCAAAGGCAAATATGCTGGGGGTGAGGGGGCAGTATACTATGTCTGACTGTTAGTTCAGTTTTAGTCCAGTTACAAGCATCTTTATCTATTTAGTTAAGCTGAACAGCTAACTAGATGGAGAAAGTCTTATTTTGGGATTGCTGTTTCAGCTATGATGCAATCCCAAAACAAGACTTGTCCTCAGACTTGCCTTCTCTGAAGTAGATGCTGGTCAGAGAACAGGCTTATCTCCAAGTACTTTTTTTCTCCTAAGGTTACAGTTGTGCAAGCACCTTCCTCCAAAACTTTCCTATAATCCATGAACATGATACATAGTCACAATACTAGCTCTTAACACTTGTCTCAGAGAATGCTTAAACTGTCAAAATATACTAAGAACACTGATGTCTTGTGGGTGTTACTAAGCCTTCTTGTCATGTGGAAAATAGTAAACACACCATTTGTGAAGAGTGAAAACAATGGATGGACAAATGGTTGGGCAGTAACCCTGACTAAAAATGTAGATTTCACAATAAATTAAATCCGTCAGTCCTGTAGAGAGGGTTTATGCATAAATCTGTATAACTTTTAAATTGAAAACCCCATCTCAAAGAATTTTAAGAAGATGTGTCTGCATGGGCTTTGAGATAAATTGAACCAACGTATTAAAAACATTGGGGCTTATTCTCTGAGTCACTTCATCTGACTATAAACAGCTGGTATTCATACTAATAATTTCCTATACATTACAGAGGAAGTATGGTTGCTCCTCGTTTGTCTATTGGGAATGGTCTGTGACCAATGCTAATTCCCAAGTATTTAATGTAAATTGTTTGGGAGATTATTGGCTAACAAAAAAACCGAAACCATACTAGGAAATAATTAAAACAACTTAAGGCATTTGGCAACGTGTTTGTATAATCAATACAGTTACAGTGCTCAAGAGTGTTCTTGGTGCTCTGTTGCTACAGACCACACAACCCTCCAGCAAACTACTGCTCATAAAGAAAAGAGAGTGCAATTTTTTATAATTCTTGAAATATCAGACATTGCATCAGACTACTAAATTTGGAGACTACAGGACCTCTGGTGGGGGTGTCCTGTAAATTTGACTTACTGGCACTAAGAGACATAGTGATTGTGGCATAAAAGAATTGCAAAACTGCTATCATTCAGGGATGATTTCTTTATTGAAGACAAGATGGACTGCAGGTTTATAGCTTCCTGCTGAAGACCTCCTGCTTTGTCAAGCAGATAGCAGGGAAACTAATATCTCAGTGGATTGTCTAGGGCAGAACTATGGCCTAGAAAACTACAATAATTTTAATCTCATGTTATATAAACAAATGGAAAAGTAAGATTTTGGCTGTATTTATTGAGGTACACAAAGGGCCAGTGTTAGAGAATATTTGATATTGGAGACTTAAATCACTCCTTAAAGGGCATAAAAGAAAATTTTCAAATTCTAACAGATTGAAAAACTTTATTATTAAAAATAAAAAAGTGCTATATAGAAAACTCTTTGCAGTAAAAGGGAAAAATATCCCATAACTGAAAGGGTTAATGGAAATACAAGACAACCAAAATGTAGTTTGGATAATAATTTGTGCTGCTAGTTCACACACAATATCTGTAAGTTTAGCATTACAATGCTTTCAAGGGGTTTCAAAAGGAAAAACAAGAGATCTTGTCATAGTCTATGCAGCAGAACTTTCTCTCTGAAAGAATCTGCTATCAGCTTACTGTAATACATTGTAGGTTTAACAGTATAACTGGAAGTTTAGAAAAAAGAAGGAATAAAGACACCAGCAAAGATGAATAACAAGAATAAAGAATTTAAAATAGGTAGAAGACTGAAAATCTGACAGAACACTAGTATTTTTTTACAGTGAGTACTAGAAGGTTTTATAGGTCTGTCTGTGCTGAAACAACCACTCTGAATTTACTTTCGATTGAAACTCTCGTTAGGACAATGAATGTTGATAGCGTTTATCATTTTGCTTGATTCATTAATAGAAAATTAGACCTCAGAAATGACATTTCTTATAGGAATACAAGAGTCTAGAATGAAAAAGACTGGGAAATACTTCTGCATTACTTATTTTTTTATTTGGTTTGAAATATAAAAAATCTCTAGTCACCCATTAAACTATAATAGACAACATTTATTAACAAATGTAGGAATTAGGAATATTTTTTATATATACAAACAAATACATACACAGTCAATCTGCATAATTTTATTAATTCTTAACACAGCTATGACAGTCATAAACTTTGTCCTCTTGCTAGCATGAGACAGCCATAGATTGAAGAGGAAATGAATTTTTTGTTGATAGGAAAAATATTACCCTAAGCAACACTCATTTGGCATTACAATTGACAGGGTGATGAAGCAGGTTTTTTTTTCTTATATCATACTTCTCATTTCCTTGCTGTGAGTGGAGAACATGCTTGGGAACAAGAATCTGATTTGGGTTTTACATTTATTTGTTGGAATTATTTTCAGATTATGACTTCAATGATATTAGAATCCTGAAAACAAATCTGTATTTCAGCTCTTAAGGTGAGCATGTAGTTTAAATTCCAACTGGTTTGGTGAGTATGGATATATTACAGTAACTTTTATTCTCTGCTTCTGTCTTATCCTCCCTGCCTGTTATTTTAAACTCTTACTTTTAAACTTAAAATTTCTCTCAATATTTTACAAAACTGGCAGGGAGGAACATATCCTCAAAGATATGTTCTTGATTCCTTGCAAATTCCCTTTAGTTCACTTTGGCTACCGATATTATTAATGATATGTCACGCATAGCCAGTGCAAGAACCCTGGGACAGGGATCATCCCTTATTATGTGGATTTATTGAGAAGATATTTTCTTTTTTGTATTATTATCATTTTACAGTTCATACAACAATTAGTACTGAACAATTATCACAGTTTACCATTTTGTTATCATTTAAGTATATTTCAATAAAAATATGGACTTAATGGAGATTCTAATACATACTGATGATGATATAAACTGGCATGACTAGACAAAATTAAATATAAATCACCTGAGAACGTGGCCTTGTTTCTGCAGGTAAGATTCAGTAGTATTCTCCAGATGGTTTATGCCACTCTAAGAACAGAACACAGCTGTAAACCAAATTTAATGTTTTTCATTAAACCAAGTTCATGACTACTTTGCTTACAGAACCAAACAAAGCAAACCAGTGAATCCGGACTACAACCTTGGAAAGACAACACCCACTCACACTCCTCCACAAGTCAATGTATTTTGTATTTTTCCCTTCATATCATTAACAGAAAGGAACTGGGAAACCATTTCCTGTTATCACTTATGAATTTGCACTCTAAATGATCAACAGCTTCTGTGGTATAGACATATTCTGCGTGTCCTACACACATCTGAGCCAGATGAGTGGCAGACAGGCTTTGCCTGGGATTGTACAGTATGCTCCTACTATCTAAACTGAAAACTACTTCTCTTTTACAAGGAAAGAGACATTGGCTTTGCCACATAAATATTTCATCTCAAAAAAAATCATCTTAGGTCTTCCAATATTTTAGTGGCTTCAACAATGTATCTCTAAATATCTTTCAAGATTTAGAGTGATACAAATCACATGACTGTCCACCAACTGGTTGTATCTGACCCAAAGGATCAAAGAAAGCACTTTCCCATCTGCTTGATCTAGTTCAAGAGTTTCTAGTGCGTGCTTCACTATCACAGTTGACTTCTCAACAGATCTTGACACATCTGAATAAATACATGTATCAAAGATCTAATACAACTTTTGCTCAAACTGAATCTGAAAGCTCATTCCTGCAAAATTAGTGATGCTGACACCTTTCAATATTAACAATTAACAATTGCTTAGTGCCCTCAGAACTACTATAGGGCTACGAAAAAAAATGTATTACTTTGGCAGAGCAATCTGAATGGAAAATTATGTTCCTGTAAAAGAAAAATAACTGTCAGAATGATGGAAAAGACCAACGAAATTAGTTTTGTTCATATGTTAGATGGGTGGAGATACTTTAGTTACAAAATTACTGGTGATGCTAGCAGAATTATTCCCTGGGCACTCAATAATGGCCTTTGAAATTTTCCTTCATGGGACTGTATGAATCAAAATCCAAGTATTCAATGCCAGAATATTTTGTTCATTGTAGGACAAAGATGGCTATAAAAATGACATATCACTTTTTGATCTTTCAGGAAGTTAGAACATTTGCATTAAAGTAAAACTATACAAAATACAACTAAATACATTTTTGTTCCTCCATTTAATACCTATAGGCATTGGGACTATAGATCATGTAATAGCTTATAGCAAGTTTCAAACTGTACATTGCAAAATAGTGTTTTTCTCCACCTCACCATCTATCTAAATGGGAAAACTCATTGTTATCTTAAACTTTCTAGAGGGAAGACTGTCTTCTCTTTATGCTCTTATTTTACTTATTTCCTCTCCATACGATGGAGATGAAAACAAATAATTTAAACTAACAAACTGACAATAAAAAAGGTCTGTTCTGAATGCTGCCCGCAGGTCTTTAAAATTATGAAAGCACTTTGCATTATAAGATTGCTCTAGACCCTGAACATGAATCCTAGTTTGAAAGATTGAAAATCTCCCTGAAGTCTAAAGCACTTAAATAATTTAGATTAAATTTAAATTGCACTACACTTTACAAGCCCAGAACTATAGTCACATCTTTACTGGAAAGCTTATAAAAATTTGAAATGCTCCAATAATTTTAAATCTTGTAGAAGCCTAGTACCTTCCAAATTAAAGTGCTAATAAAAAAATTAGCACTGAAATTTAAATCTCTATGTGCAGTGTAGAATGATTTAAAATTATTGAAGCCTTTCAATTTTTTATGAGGTCTCTATGTAGAAGTGAATCAAACTGCATTTTTAGTACAATGGAAATAAGTTAGAAAAGAAAACAAACAAGGAAAAACTGTCATCAATGTAGCAGTGCAGTACGAAGAACTTTCCAGGGTGCCAAAGAGAAGAGCTTCAAAAGAAAACTGCATATTGAAAAGTGAAGCAGATACAGCCTTCTGTTTAAAACATTTTAGTAGGACTCAGTATATATTAATTTTACATTCCGATTTTGTGTGAACTATGTAATTTCTCTGTCTCCCCATTTCTTCCTTTCTTATTTAGATAGTGAATTAACTGGAGAAAGATCTTTCTTTTTCATGACTGATAGTCATGTGATTAAATGTGGATATCTTCCATGTCAGCATCCCTACCTAAACTATTAATCCTAATACTGCTTCATAGGCCGTGAAGAGAAACACATTCTTTTCAAAGGCAGTTCATGTAATAGTAAACTCCTACAGTAAGGTACAGATAGGAATCACATCTTGAAGAAGCATATTAGTCTTCACAGAAAGTAAGGGGAGCTTAAAGTCACCAGTTTAACTACTGGTTGCAGTGCCTAAAGTTCAGGGAAATTAAGCCAACTTGTTATTATCTTGTCTAATTCTTAAGACTTCCAGGTAGTCCTGCAACACCTATTATTAATGGCTATAAAAATGTCAAACAGATAATTTTAAATCACCTGAATCCACAAGTGTTAGGCAGTGACTATTTTAGAAACAGTGAATACGCATAGTCCTCTCAGTAAGAAAGTCACAGATATGTTCCTACACTGAAAAGAAAAATGAAAATACATGGGTGATCCGTATCTAATTAGATGGTTTTTTTTCTTTCCATAATGTTCGCTGTCAAGAGAACTAAGGAAAGAAACGTATCAGGTATAATATTTAGTGCACTTTACCTGTAAGTATGAATAGTCTTCTTACAGAATTAATTACAGGAGAACCTCAAGAAAATCCGGCAGCTTCTAATGACTTGATTTGATCTGAGTTTTAGTGATAGAGAGAGATTACTTTATTGGAAGATAAAATCCTTCTGACAGATGAAGAACCAACAGGTTTTCACTAAGCTGGTAGAAATGCCTGATACATGTGCAGAAAGACTGTTACACGAGACCTGCAAAAACAGATCTCTTTTTCCTTTCCACAGAAAATCCAGTCTCTTCACATTGATCTGTAGTGGCCTGTATATAGTTTTGCTTCCGGCTATCTGAGGGATCCGTTTCTGGTTACCTTATTAGAGATTCATCCAATAATAGCTGTAGCACTTTTGCTAGTTGTTGCTAGGTCTAAATATCTAGAGGCTGAATTTTCACGTGGTGTTTTTAACCCTGTCAAACTCACCTATTTCTTAAGTGTGTCGGTTGTTGTAAGTGTGATTCTATTCTGCTTATACAGTAAAGCTGACTTTTAAGTATACTTAGGTGCTGAAGATTGTTGTTACTCACTTGCCTTTCTATTGAAAATTAAGTATAAGTACCTGAATGTATTTGATATGAAAACAAAAAACAAACAAGAAATTTATAATTAAGTCATTCATGATGATCTTAAGCATGAGAGACATGGTGAGTGGATAAATTATATTTTGTCAAATTAACAGTAGAGGAAATTAATTTTCTCTCAGCTTTTACCATGTTTTGCCTTCTAGTGAAGATCATAATGGCTAGAGACAGAAACAAAGAAAAATTTACGTGAAATGTTTGCTCCTTGAAATCAAAATTTCTAAAACTTTTTCAAGAAGACAATGTATGAATTTCCTCTCTGTTTCCCTCCCCCCCAAACTTAGAAAGAGAATTCAAAGGTTAATCACTGCATACAAAATTTCTTGAGATAAAGAACACTTACAGGGCAAAATAATGGTAATGCAGTAACTGAAAATGGATGCAGGTTTTTGAAATTTCTTGTTTTGTGTATGTCCTTATAATGGAAGGATAATAGTGCAGAATTCAACAGGGCTAGAGTCAATTGTCTAAAACTTTTGTCAAGTAATGCAGTGCCTGACTGAAAAAAGAGTGTTAGTGTTTATTTCCTGAGGTTATTTTATTTTCGACAGATTGATTATCTGTTTGGATGCATAAGAGAGACTATGATTTCTGTTTAGTAGGTCTACCTGTGTTGGATATTTTTAGACTAATTTGATATTGAGAAAGAAAATTATTTTCTTCTTAATGTGCTGGAGATTCTAGCTGTGTTCTTATTTTTTAGTATTATAGGTGTCCTGAAGCATTCCGGTCAGAATAATATCTAGTTTACTTCATCTCCGTGTATCCAGCTGTGAGATTAGAAATGTCCATTTAAAGACTCTGAGCTACTGCAACTTGAGTTGCATTTTTTGCAACTTGAGTTGCAAAAGACTGGAGATACTACCTTCAGATTTGTCTGAATATTTTGTACTCAGAAAATAATTTTCATATTCCAAAAATATTGCCTGAGAAACTTTGAACCTAGTTTGCAAGTGCTTAAATGTAAGGTAACCACGAGACACCCTTTCACAAAAGAATTTTATCATCCTTGAAACAGATCCGCAGATATACAGAGATATTTAATTCTTCGTGTCCCATGGCTTGCAAAGAGGGATTAAACACCTCAATGCTATTTTTGACCAGGCCTTATATAATGTCATTAGCGTCTATGGAATAAGATGTTTATGAACGGCAAAGAAGTTACTCAGAATTAATTTAGGAATTTATCTTTTTTTTTTTTTTTTTTTCTTAGCTATATATCACCGCCGTTAGGAAGACAATACAAACAGGATTTTTTACTGCTTAGTCTTTAGCGCGTGTTAACTCCAGGGGCTAATCTGAGTCACTACACACCAAGTCAGTCTAACCAAGACAGGTTACTAAAGGGAGAAACATTATATGGAAAAACTTTAACAAAATGTATCATTTGCCTTGTGCTACATATTCTTGTGGGTTTTTTTTAACATGTCTTTTTGGCAGAATGAATGAATGGATTCTAGTCTCTTTCCTAATGAGTTATGAGAGAATTTGTCTCACAATTAAAGAAAATCAAAAGAACGCTGTGAGCTTTGAACTTCTGTCACCATTACACTGGCAAACTGAAGTACAATGCAGAGATCTTTCAATTAGCTTGAATCTAAGTAAGGAGAAAGAAAGCTTAAATCAACTCACTTATTGGTGGCTTACAATTGCTGGCAGTTCCCTTCAATTTCCTAATTCAGAGTGGTGGTCAATATTTTTTCCCTAAATTAAACTTGTCAGTAAAGGAGTTTTAGTTTATTTTATTATTTTTAGAAGTTTACTTGGAAAATCCAATCCAAATGACAGCAACAGCTGAGTTTCTATTTTAGGTCTGAGCAAATAAGCAACATAAAACTGTATCTGTATTTCTGTGAGAAGGATTACTACATTGATAGGAAAATTGTAAGAATAAAATCAAAATACACACATAAGCTGTGCTTGCAAAAGAAAAAGAGAGAAAAGATGCTGTCCAATATTATAGATGTAAAATACAGATAAAATATTCCCTATTTTGGCAATAGAACCTCTGTGATCATAAATATAAGAAATATTGAGATTATGTATTTTTCCTGATCTTATAAACTGCCGTCATCTACAGCAGCTCCAGGGAACAGGGATTCTTCCTGCAGGGCCATTTGAGCCCAGCTGTGCGTACCTGAGAGTCCCTGTTCCATGATGACAAAGGCAGTTGCTGGTTTCCCACATGCAGGTACACCAATGGGGTACACCCAGGGCAAGGACATGGTTGATCACATAGATCACAATGTGGTGGCTTCAGCAGGACCCTCATTCTGGACTCCCCAGGCACAGTCACGGACAGCTTTGTCCCCTTCTCCTCTTGGGCTGGCAGAGGAAGAAGGTCAATGGTGCAGCACACCCCCTGCATTCTCTAGGTTCACAAGCAAATGAACACTTACAGACCCTCTGAACACCAGAGCTGCCCATGTGCCCACCTGGCACCACTGCCCAGATCCTGGTCCCCTTTACCTGCCCCATGGATCCTTGTTTTGTGGGGTGTTCCAGCTGGATGCTCACTGCACGCACACTGTAATCAAACACTCGTTCAACAAGGACTCTGTACTCATAGGTCCCCTCAAATAGGAGCACTGAACCTCTGCCCACCTGACACCCCTGTTCAGACCCAGGGCCTCCTATTCTCTACTCCAGCTTGGAGTTCACCAGTGAATCTGCACACATAGCTACGTACACCCCACTTATACTCGGTTTTGGGGAAGGTACAAGAAGTAACCCTCTCCAAACGCCTGGAATGTGGGCACATTGGGGCAGCGATCTACCATCGCAACACAGCCACTGATATTGGACTAACGTAACCAGACCCTTTATGCCCCATTCTGTCTATTCCCCACGTTTTTCCTCCCTGACTCCCCTCTATAAAAAAATCTATGCAATACATTGGGCATAGTCCTCAAGGTCACCTATGAATGTCCAATATTTTCGTGGCCCTCTTGTTTCTCCCTTCTTATTATTTAGACAGCAGATGCTCTCTCTCTCTCTAAAGCTGTGCCTGGAGTTCTTAATGGACCTTCAATTAGTAACTTGAGACTTTTGGTCTTTGCCCCCATTTCCCTTGTTTATCAGGTTTGTGTCCTTCTCTTCTTGCTTCCCCTTTTACTTATTATCCCTTTCACACTGAAAAAGATCTTTGATCAAATAATCTTAATGAAGCAGATCTCTCAGTGTCCACACATCTTTACTGTTACCACAGAAATAGACATCATAAAACCATCCATACTAGGTGGAATGTTTTATCATGTTTTATCATTCTTCTTTGAATTTATTACCCAAATAACTTCAGAGGGGAAAAGAGTACTGGAAAAATTAGCTGGAAAATTACCATGTAACATTTTCCTGTTATTTTTTTTTTCTTAGATGGGAAATTTTGAGGTTTGGCTTTTGGGATTGCAAGGACAGACCTTTAGGCATAACCATACGCTTAACAGACCTAATAAAATGGATCAAAAAAACATCAAGGAGTGAATCAGCACATCCAGAATGTTACACAGTGTTATAAACAAAGAAGTAGAAGTAAGCATCTTCACATGCATTTGGAGTCTAGCAAGAACTACCCTGCAAGAAAGGAACTGCTGCCACGGCATGTTTAACCAGACACTTGATGATGATGATGATAATTTATCAGCTGACCAATAGTGTGCATAATTATGGTCAAATAATGCTCAAATATGTCCTATTAAATGTAACTTTGTCCTGGTGTAGATAAGGAAGGCATTTTAAAAAGGGGAAGTGCTAGGCTTTTTCCAAATGTTTTTTTTTTATGAACTCATATCCAAGACAACAGATATTAAACGAATCAAATGTTTTTTGGAGTAGGCTCCAATTTTTCTTCCTTCACAGTCACTAGCCCTTAACATATTAGTCTAAAGAAATATTTTCAGTGTGAGATCCACACTCACTTTTTGGCCCAGGTAACCTTTAGAATAATGCCACAATAAGGGATGCTGCCTCAGCAAGAAAGGGCGAGACACTATGACTTCAGAAGGTGAGATTTGGACTAAGATCTATTATATAGAAATTCACTGGGATTTATAAAATCAGACTTAGTAAAACTATCTACACAATGGAAGTATTTATGCTCAAAGAGAAAATAAGATCCTTTAAAGGCCATTAGAAGGAGAATCTGCCATGTTAAATTTAACTAAGGGGAAGAAAATTACTATCTGGATACCTCAGTTGTCTTCTACATTGCAGGGTAGTGATTTAACTCTGAATTTTGCATTTAAAATACTAGGTTTTGCTTTGCATTTAAAATGATTAGTACTGTTAGGTTTTGCAAGTAGCTGGGTGCACATATAATTTATTTATTTTCGAAGCAAGTACTTCAAAATTATAAAGCAATAAATTGGACAAGTTAGGATAATCTTACAGAACACAGGTCACATTCCAAACAAAAGAAGAGTCAAGATATAAGCATTCACAGAAGTAGAAAATTGTAAGAAGTACAGGAATTTTAATTAAAAAAAATGTATGTCTGTAGCACTTAGATTCTTTAAATTAGGCAATTAATAAGGAACTATTTTTAGGATCTAAAGTCTGGATTTTTGGCCTGTAAGTTCCACCTGAAATTTCTCACAAGATTCTTAAAGTCTGTTGTTGATATAGTCACACCATCTTTCCCAAGTGCTAGAAACACAGCTAAAAGTGAGAAAACATTTTAAAACAATAATTTTTACCTGCTGTTCTATTATCATACAAAGGAAGATTAGTAAGTGCAAAATTTTTAGATACTCTTAACAGTTTCTCTGTCATAATTTTGTGTTTGACTGGTAATCCTACCCTCTGAGAAAATCTATTTGCTAAATGCTACCAGCTTTGCTTGTCTCTCTTGATGACAAAAGATATTTTTTCTTTGAGTAAAATTTATCTGAGTAAATCAGATTTAGGAGTTCTGTCACTGTTTGCACTGGTCCTGGCTGGCAGAGAGTTAAATTTCTCTACAGCAGCTGCTGTAGTTCTGTGTTTTGGATTTGTGATGAGAACAGTGTTGATAACATACTAATATTTTTAGCTATCATTGAGCAGTGCTTACACAGGATTGGGGTCTTTTATACTTCTCACCTTACCCGACCAGTGGCTAGGCTGGGGGTTCACAAAAAGTTGGGAGGGGACACAACCAGGACAGATGACCCCAACTGACCAAAGGGATGTCTCATACCATATAACATCACGCTTATCGAAAACAGCTGGAGGAATTGAAATGGGGGGGATGTGTTCGGAGCTATGGTGTTTGTCTTCTCAAGTAGCTGTTCCGTGTGATAGAACCCTGCTTTCTTAGAGATAGCTGAAAATCTGCCTGCTGATGGGAAGTGGAGGATGAATTCCTTATTTTGCTTTGCTTGTGTGCACGACTTTTGCTTTATCTATTAAGCTATCTTTTTCTCAGCCTATGGGTTTTCTCATTGTTACCATCCTGACTATCTTCCCTATCTCACCGCAGAGCAGTGAGTAAGCAACTGTCTGGAGCTGAGCTGCCAGCTGGTATTAACCCACAGAACTGTTCTTTTAAAATTCCTAACTGATAGGACTAGCCAGCCTGTCGGCTTTCTCTTTCAGCTTTTATTCAACATAATCTTCTAGTGGATTAAACTAGATTGATCTAGTATTGTCATACACATATAGTTATCTAGCATCAGCCCCAAAAGCAAGCTGAAATGCAGTATTTATAACATGGTGCACATTTATCAGTGCAAAATGAATGCCAGGGACTTTGTATTTCCTTGAAATGTTCACATTGGACCCTTTTACTGCTTAGAGTTTATTTTTTGACACAGAACAAGGTCATTACTCACAATTTTTCTAAATGCTTTTTCCAAGGAAATGCATTTGGGTCTCTAACAAAAGTATGTGCTATAATTAGCGCTGGTTGAGAAGAAATTTCCAAATATTTTTGTGAATTAGAAGTATTCCGTTTGCTCCCCTATTATTTATGACAGTCCTACTTTTCATTCACCACAAGCGCTTAGACATTTAATCTGAAATTTAATAAAAGAACTCTTTCAAGTCTCACGCTGCTAAAATGTGTCAGAGCAATGCAATGCACATAATGCCCACATGCTGATCTGTTCTTCTTTGTCTGAAGTGTCCATATTAAATAAAACTATTTGGCACATTTCAAAACACATTTTCAAATGTTCATGGGTATCCTGTGGTACCAAGCAAAATATCATATTACACTTGCTGAGCTGCTAAGTTCCCATTGAATCTCATTTTATTGTTCCTCGAGCCAGTGATTTTAAAAGTGACAAATTTAGAACTACCAGAAGTGCGTCTAAAAGGCATAATTGTGTTTGATCCTATGGATCTACACAGATACTGCCAAAGAATCTTTATTAAGGATTAAATCTAATTTATTTTGATATAATTGAGGACATAATTTTCATTTTGAGTTCAAATTACTTGAGTTTAAGCAGCCACTCAGAAAATACTAGGGAAAATTCAATGTAAAATTATGTCATTGAAGTTTTAATTTTTGCTCTGCATACTGATATTTGGTTTCACTTCCTACAGGCATAAAATATCAAAACTACAACAGCTACAATATGCAATATTTTAGTTAGTGTTTGATAAAAACATATCAGAGAAATCTACAAATTTTTGCTCATTTTTCTTCTGTTTTAAAATGAAGTATTTGTTTGTATCTGTGGATTAGATAAGTAATACAACAGATAGTAAAGAAAGATATAGTTCTAATCTTCTAAAAGTTTAAAACCACTGTAAGTTTGCAAGGATCAGTACTATAGTAAATCTTATGTACCTTAAATTGCCATCAATATATGGAATTATGTTAGATTTATGGTGGTGAAGGATCTGACCTCACCTTTTTTCTTCAAATCCTGACTTAAATGAAATTTCTTGAATAAAATTGAGACTTGATCTAACATCCAGATCCCTGTATTTGAAGAAAATAAAGTCATTTCACAAGCTCAGCATAACTTCACTCTTTGCAGAGATCTGCCAGTTTTAAGCATTGTTGAATCAGCAAGAATATCTGAAGAATTGTGAACAAACTCGTCAGGAGATACAAGTCATAATCTTAGCTTAGATTTAGGGTCACAGTTTCTCTATATTACCAGCAGAGTAAAAAGTAAAAACAGGCTAGTGTACATAAGACTACTCATCATCTACTGAATATTTGAAGCCAGTATGATGTCTCACTAGCAGAAGTGTTACATAGACACACACTTTTATGATGGGAAAGAGGTGGCTTCTAATTTCATTTTATCATTTCCTTGGTTTTTTTTTTTTACTAGATAGCAGTCATA
Source organism: Cuculus canorus (assembly GCF_017976375.1). Taxonomy (NCBI): domain Eukaryota; kingdom Metazoa; phylum Chordata; class Aves; order Cuculiformes; family Cuculidae; genus Cuculus; species Cuculus canorus. Next base: position 38,444,587 of record NC_071401.1, read on the forward strand.
TCTTTACGCTGGGAAAAAAAAAAAAACATTGTTACAGCACTGTCTCTCTGCTGGTGATAGATTTGTGATGCTACCTGGTTTTAATTATTTTTATGAATAAAGGAACATAAAGCTGTGAGTAATTTAGATTAACTCAGTAGAGGGAATGCTGGAATAGGACAGTCAGTGAAAAACTGTGTTAAAGTACATGGTCATCTGTTTGCATTATTCAAAACGTCTCATCCTTTTCAATTGCAGTCATCCCAGGATTCCATAATTATCTAGAGCTGTCCTTCTGGGCATGCTGAGATTCATATGAGTCATGGACACTGCTGAATAACTAGTCCCTTAGCTCATCATTAAGTCATATTAAGAACAACAAATTGGGCATTCTTCCAGTTCTCTTTGCAGTGGATTCAGCAATCATTCTTAGAACATAAATAAAGGATGCAGAAGATTTCACACCATAGCATTTTCCACTGACTTGAGCACAGGAAACGTATTAAAGTATACTTTTTTCTGGAACAAAATTGAGTATTTTAGAATTTTATATTCAATATTTTGGTGACAAGTCGTGGCAGTCTGGTGAATTTCCCACTGACTTGAAAAGGAGAAACATAACCCTCATTTTTAAAAAAGGAAAAAAAGAAAGACCCATTGAACTACAGGCCAGTTGATTTCACCTCTGTGCTCAGCAAGATCATGGAACAGATCCTCCTATAAACTCTGCCGAGGCATATAGAAAATAAGGAGGTCCTTGGTGATACCCAGCGTGGTTTCATTAAGGGCAAATTGTGCTTAATGAATTTGGTGGCTTTCTACGATGGGGATGCAGCATTGTTGGTTAAAGGAAGAGAGTAACTGATATCATCTACCTGGACTTATGCAATGCTTTCAACATTGTCCCACATGACAGTCTTGTCTCTAAATTGGTGAAATATGGATTTGGTGGATGGCTCGCTTGGGGGATAAGAAATTGGCTGGATGGTCACACTCAAAGAGTTGTGATCAGTAGCTAGATATCCAACATGCTGGAGGGAAGGGATACAGGGGGATCTTGATGGATTTGAGAGATGAGCTCGTGTGAATTTCATGAAGTCCAACAAGGCCAAGCGCAAGTCCCTACACCTGGGTTGGGGCAATCCCAAGCACAATTACAGTCTGGGCAGGGAATGGATTGAGACTAGCCCTGAAAAGAAAGACTTGGGAGTGCTGGGGATGAGAAGCTCAACATAAGCTGGCAATGTTCACTTGCAGCCCAGAAAGCGAGTGATAGCCTGGGCTGCAACAAAGAGGTGTGACCAGCAGGTTGAGGGAGGTGAGTCTCCCCCTCAACTCCACTCTCATGAGAACTCACTTGCAGTACTGAGTTCAGTGCTGGAGTCCTCAGCACAGGAAGAACGTGGATCTGTTAGAGCGAGTCCGGAGAAGAGCCATGAAGATGCTCAGAAGGCACCTCTCCTATGAAGGCGGGCTGAGAGAATTAAGGTTGTTCAGTCTGGAGAAGACTCCAGGGATAGCATATAGCTGTTTTTCTACATAAAGGGGGCCTATGAGAAAGCTAGGAATGGGCTTTTTATAAGGGATTATGGTGACAGGATGAGGTGCAATGGTTTTAAGCTCAAAGAGGGCAGATTTAGATTAGATATTAGGAAGAAACTTTTTTCTGTAAGGGTGGTGAGGCACTGGCACAGATTGCTCAGAGAAGTTGCTGAAGTCCTTTCCCTGGAAGTGTTCAAGGCCAGGCTGGATGAGGTTTTGAGCAATGTGATCTAGTGGAAGGTGTACCTGCCTATGACGGGTGGGTTGGAACCAGGTGATCTTTAAGGTCCCTTCCAACTCAAATCATTCTATGATTTTATAACTTTTTGGGTGCAATTCACTTCACCCCAAGGTAGGTGTCAAAAAACTTTTCTCTGCTAATGTCTGTCTTTCTTCTTCTTTGTAAACGTAAAAAAAAAAAAAAAAAGGAGTTTCAGTGATGATGATGTTGTGCATTCAAGAAAAATGCCTAATTGTGCAAGTATGGGGAGTCATGAATTTGAAATTACTTCATATTCTAGTACTGGAGCACTACAGAATCGCAGACTAGGAAGCAAAAGAGGACCCCGATTGTGTGGTCTGGTGATTTTACACCTTCGGGACCTGATAATACTAGTCTCTTATGATTGAATTCTTTTTCTTTTTTATTCAATTCTTCTTTAAGATGAAAGTATGCCCTGAAGTAAAGTCCTGAAAGTATGTCACTCTTAATCTTGGCCAAATTGCATTAGAGACAGTAACTGTTTTAGGGATCCATTTCTGGATCTTTAGTATGATACAGTCCCAGATTTTTAAAGTGCTTTTATCAGTATCTTCTCTAAAGTATTATCATGTCTGTAGTTCCCCATCATTATATAAGTAAGGATAGAGTATCTACGCTCTTTTGAAATAATTCAGCAATTTTGTAAAGATTTGTCTGAGATCTGTTCTTTAGCTATTAAAAATAAATGCTGTAACTTATTTCTAAAGATACTTCTTAAAGAAATTAAACCCATTAAACACATAGAAATGTTTTTTATTTAGTTTAATACATACTTCTTTCAATTTTCATGATATTACAATTAATGCCATTGCTATCATATAAAAAGAGTGTATTAAAGGTAGAAGTGCAGAGAAGCAGATCAAAGTTTGTACCTGTTGATGATAGTTTTTTCTGATAAATATCAGTTTACTAAATGACTCCTCTGATTTTGATCCAGAGGCATTTGATAGGCCTTTCACAAACACAGGCCACACCGAGAGGGTGGTAGCAAGTAGTTCTTTCTCAAACTAGCAACCAGTCACAAGTGGGATCCCCCAGGGATCAGTAGTGGCCTTGATGCTGTTTAATATCTTCATAAGTGACCCGATCAAGAGCACCCTGATGAAGTTTGCAGATTACACCAAGCTGAGTGGGGAAATTGACACTTCAAAGGGAAGAGCAAGCCTTCAAGAAGACCTGGACAGGCTGGAAGCATGGGCCATCAGGAATCTTATGAGGCAATTGAAAGTAATTTTAGGGTCTTGCACCTGGAAATATTTAACCCTGGAGTGCAGCTCAGCACTTATCAGGTCACACCTGGAGTACTTGTCATGCTCTGTATCCACAAGCTGCACACTCGTGTCTGGGCTTTCTTTCATCCTACATGATCGAAAGCTGATTCATCTCTCTGTGCAGTGATCTGGAGGCTGACAAGGTCAATCTCAGGGTAAAAAACAGAAGTAAATTTTATTCTGGTTTCAACCAAAATAAACAGACCAAAATACTCACGTGCACAGCTGTGATGTAGGGGTGCAGCTTTCCAAAGTTGCAGAAACAGATTTCAATCTGTTCAGATTATGGTCTGATCTGTGAACACAGCTGAGGTCACTTGGATTTGCTCATACACACACTGATGTCAGCCAAGAAAACACAGAAAGGTAAATGAGAGGGAGAGAGATCTAGCGGGAGGAGAAAAAGAGAAGGGGAAGAGAGAACCACGACTCCAATGGGCAACAGTAGTTCCTTGGCAACACATGGTTGCTTCAGCAGCAGCTTCTTCCAGGCTGTGTGGTCCAGGCTGATCGAATTGGAGTGATGGGCACATGCACTGTGTGGCTCCTTGCAATTTCTTTTATAAAGCCAGTCTGTGCCCATTCGCAGGTCGGGGATGGTCTTGCCACGGGTGTACAGAAACTTCTTTGGGAGGGTCTGACCATTCCAGGGCAGTCATGGGGTTCTGAGGATGGCGGGCACAGTGCCCACTGCTGCACCTTCTCCTCCCATAGCAGTCAGCTCAGGACCGTGAGCTCAGCCAGGAGATAGGGGGGAGCAGTGCTTACTCCTGCACCTCCTCTCTCATTGAACCCAGTGCCACAGATGAGGCCCTCAGACAATACAAATGTTTAAAACAGAAAAAACAATAAAGTTGGTCTTTACAGTACTGCGTCCAGTTTTGGTCCCTGCTATACGAAAGAGATGTGGATGGGCTGGAGAGGGTCCAGAGAAAGGCCACAAAGTTGATCGGAGGACTAAGAAACCTACCATATGAAGTGAGGCTGAGAGAATTGGGTTTGTTCAGCCTTGAGAGGAAAAGGCTTAGGGGAGACCTTATTACCTTGTACCAGTACATAAAAGGTGTCTACCAACAGAATGGACACTTCCTTTTTACAAGGAGTCACATGGAAAAGGCAAAGGGTAATGGGTATGAGTTGCTTCTAAGGAGATTCTGATTGGATTCCAGAAGAAAATTTTTCACCATGAGAAGAGTTAAACATTGGAATAGTTTGCCCAGGGAAGTGGTGGATTCCTCTACAAGGGACACTTTTAAGGGTCAGCTGGACAGGGTTCTGGGACATATCATTTAAACTATATATTATCCAAAATTGGACATATTATTGGACAAGGTGATCCTTGAGGTCCCTTCCAAGCTGGCATTCTACAATTCTATGATTCTATGAAAATATAGAAACAATGAAAAAAGCTGACCTGCTCAAGATACAGGCTGATTTATACCTTTCCTCAGTCTTTTTGGAGAACTTTTGGATGTGAAGAAGTGAAAAATAATGAGGTACATTTTTATTACATATTTTTATTACATATTTCAGGAGTGAAAGAAGTGGGCTCCATAGGTTGCCTCTTCAGCTAAACTGAACCATCAGATGCTACTGAGGGTTATTCCAGTGCAGATGCCCCAGCTGGAACTGGTTTGTTTCTGTTCGTGGTTTGAAGACATATGACATTCTCTGACAATCTTCTATGCCTCCATAAGGCACTGTAAATGGCACTGAGTATCTTGGTCAGAGTGTCAATCTATGACATCCATTTGGAACTTCTAGCATTCACCCTGACCCCATCTGAATCATGCAAATTCTGTATTCTTGCCATTATTTCTTACATAATGGGAGTATATTTGACTATGCAATTAGTTATCTCCTAATGATGAAAGGGATCAGCTTGTGAGGAAGAGGTGAAGCCAGACAGAGATGGCTTTTTCCCATGGCTGTCAAGACCAATGCGTATGTTTATCTTAGATCTCATCTACTTGCATTGCTTCAGTTTTCAGTTTTGTTTCCTTTTTTCTTACTCCACCCATCTCAGATGCTAAAGCTTTTTGATATATTCTCTCTGCTTCTTGCATCCGATCCTGATCACGTGCACAAAGGCTGATAAGACTGATCTTAAAGAGTATGCTTACATAAAGAAGTAGTTTCGGAGAGAAAGAATGCTGTATGTGATTGTGTCAATTTGCAGAGAGAAAGCTTTGAGAAAAAATGGCTTTTCTGCAAATAGAAATAAAATATTCTTGTCATCAAATAGTACGTGCCAGGGGTTTTACTAAAAAGAAGCTAGAACAAATTTCCAGGAAAAAATATATCTACTACCCACTCATCTAAGAAGCCAGATAGCCAAGACCAGCAGTCCTTTTAGATTCCATAGAATTTCCTGTGATCTCCATCCTCCTTAGCAATTACTTTTCACAAACAAAGTACAGAAGGGAAGTAAATAGACCTCATAGCTCTCTACTATCTTTCTCATCTATAATATTTGGAGTTTGTAAATAGATAGAGAATGATGAGCTCTTTTTCTCCAATTTTCTACTTTCAACCTGGTCTCTGGAAGAAGGAAGAATTATGAATATTTTTGTAGTCTGAATAAATCCATCTACCCCTATAACTTTTCACCTGATTTCTGTAAAACATGACAAATGTTAACACGTCAAAAATTAGGTTCATAAAAATCAGTGACCTTATAGAGAAGAAAAACCTCCTTTGAAAATCTGGCAGGGAGAACTGGACAATCAGCATGTGTACTAAACAGACAGTAGCATATATAGACAGTCCAGCACTCAGGCTGGGCACATAAGTAAACACAAGAATTATGCAGGTGGCATTATAAAGGAAAATGCATCAAGAAAACCTCACACAAATCTTTTGAAAGTGAGATTGCAGTAATTCTGGCACTCATGGGAAGTAAGTCTAGTTCATTTAAATGTTAATTTTCATGGTCTTAAAGATGTCTGAATAACTTTGTCCATGATATTGTACTATGATTGCATCCCAGTTTCTGTTGCTCTCCAAGGATTATATGTAATACAAACTTTAATGTCTAGGTTATTCACCCTAACTTTTGCTTGATTTCTTGCTTGAGTCAGAGAAAAAGGGGAACCTGTTTATAGCTTCTGCTGCCATACTTCACAAACTCCGAAAAAAACTGAAGAGGAGCATCTGTGACTTCTGCTGAAAGCAAAAGGTCCTTCAGTCTCTGTCTCAGACAGTCTTTTTCATGCTTGTGTAATCTGTTACAGTGTATTGCTTTGCAGATTGGCACCTAGTATAGATTAGAGCACCTGCTATCCGAGACATGCAGGTGGGTTTCTCTTTGGATGGAAACCAGGGAAAACAGACCTACCATGCGCTTCATATAGAGGTACCTTGTTCTTTTACACAGTTCCTATGGAGCTAAATCTGCTTTGATACTTGGAGACTGTAAAGTGTTTGCAGGTTCTGCTAAAATCAGCAATCTCAAGCATGACACAGAGTGACCAGTTGTGTCCAAGTCCCCTACTCTTCCTGCTTCTCTTCTGCTTCTCCTGAATCTACCAGTGCAATTTGAACCAAATTCACCAAAGGGATACTCCATTTCTTAGTGTTCTGCTATTAAAGTCCAGGGAAACAAGAAGGAATGAGGGGTATTTGGGGTTATGGCATTCATCTTCCAAAGCAACTGCTATGTGTGCTGAGGTCCTGCTTCCTAGGAAGTGACCAGACATCTGCCGGCCCATGAGAAATACTGAATTAATTCTTTATTTAGCTTCGCTTTCATACACAGCTTTGCTTCACCTATTAAATTACGTTTATCTTGATGCATACATTTTCTGCCTTTGCTTTTCTTACTTTCCCCCTTATCCTGCTATGAGGGAATGAGTGAGAGATTGGGTGGTGTTTAGCTGCTGTCCAGGGTTACAATAGTGATGTGACTCCCGTTACCAGTCTTTATGATATGGTCATTATCACGATATTGGGTACCCTCAGCTGCCAGGAGGAATTATATGGGCTGAAGCCATCTCAAGCTTAGTGCTTCCATCAAAATCCTTTTCCCTATTGTCTAGTTTTTATACTCTATGCTGGGCTAAGCCTTGTATTCAATTCCCCCTTGCTTCTCAGGTTAACTCAGGGAGACATTCTCACTTCCACGTTCTCCTCTAAATATTGATAGCTGCTTATTTAAAAAAAAAGACCACCCTCTGATTCCTTTTGTGTTGAGATATAGTCAGCTTCTTTGCATTATTCTCTGAGCTTCATGAGCACATCACCCTTGCCCATTTCCCCTGAGCTTTCTTGTATTGTAGGGTTTATTTAGTGAGTCAAATCCTAGTCCTAGTGATCTAGTCAGTCACAATACTGAAGATACCAATGGACCCAACTGTGAGTAACCTGTTCTAGCTGACTTTGAGCAGGAGACTTGACTAGATGGTCTCAAGAGTTCCTTCCAATCTCAATTATTCCATGACTCCCTAGTCTGTGAATCTGTGACTTACATCACATAAAGATGCTTCTCTCTTAGTACTGACTAAATAAGATGCCTACCACAAGAAGCTTACTTATATTTAGCTATCTAAAAGTCATCCAGTCCTGTTTTATGTATATGATTACATAAGTTCCATTTTAATAACGAAGCAATAAATGCTACTTACCACCACCTTATTCTCCTACTGAATACTCTTAGTGATTTTGAACTTAGATATCTGTTAAACTATATCTGAAGTGCTCTGTTTGTAACATCAGGAACTATCATGCTGATGAAGAAAATCTTTTCGCCCCCAAGGACAGTGAAGCATAATATACAAATGATAGATTTCAGAGTTAACTGATTTTTCCTTATCTATTGTTCAAAAAGCTATACATGCAGAAGCAAAGTAAATAAACACGTAAAACAGCTGTATTCCCTTTCTTTCTCTCTCCTGTGGCACTATACAATTCCAGATGGCATTCTACAATACCGTCACTAATTCATTGCCTGGTTAGGTATTTCATAAATATGAAAACAGACTTTCATAGAGTTTCTGAAAAAAAAAAATAGAATCTCAGAGAGAATTTCTAAATCTAAAGCTCTATCAATTTCTGTTCACCATGCATAGTGTTATATTACATTCCCATTCCCCTTATTCTGCATTATTGCAGAGATAATTTGTATGCTCTGTGAAACTTACGGTCACTCACATGTTCTTTTAAGCTGTATTAGGTGTTGCAGCCTAGTAAACATCTTCCTTCCTACTCTAAATCACACTAAAAGTCAGTGGAAGATGGTAAAGGAACAAAGTTCAAACTGTCAGGCTTCAGACATCATGGAAAATAGCTGCCATGGGCTTCCTTTACAATCAATGGAAAGAAGCGTCGTAAGAGGTGAATCAGAACATCCAACATATGTCTTTGCTGAAATAACTCGCAAAAGATGTCTCTCATTCTTTCCTGTCTGCAAGAAAAACAGGGACACTGAGCTAATAAAAATCTCAGAAACAAGATGCCTGAGGTCAGCAGTGTTAATGAGTTAGCAATCACTTCTACACTACATTTTCACTGATCACCCCTTTCAAATGGGGCTTTCTGTTTTGAGGCTGTTTAAATAGCATAAGAGTTCGGAACCAGGGAAACAATTGGTTCCATGCTTGTACATGTTCAATATTATGCACAAATATTGACTTGTGATTACAAATGAGTATCACTATTGACCTGCTATTGCCAATTAAAATAAAAAGGTTTGCTTGCAGTTGTGGAAAATGCTGAATAGACACTGGAACTCCTTCATATTACTTACACAAAAGAAAAATGGAGAAGAACTGATTCTTCTGTTGTTCTTAAACAAGAACAGTTGGATTTTTAGTTTTATTTAGTGTCGTCTGAAAATCATGCATTATGTATTTCAGATCAACTAAGTTGCATATTACTTAAATATTTTGCTGATTGTAGCAGCTTTTTACACACAAACACTCAGCTGAAAACTCTACGTCATTCTTCATAAGCTAGTGTGGTGCTACGATACAGTAAGCATTTAAAAATAACACTTGAAGGTTCCTAAAAGGGCACCCCTGTGCAATTTAAAATATTTACTAACTTTAAATCATATATATGAAAAAGAATAGCAAATGACTAACAAATCAATAACAAAGTAAATAATAAATTTATTGCAGAGTTCAAAACTTGTCAAACTCATATTAGTAAATTACAGTCCTGGGCTATAAATATTAAACTCAAATAACCAGAACTAACAACATAAGAAAAGTGATTGTGACTGACAGTGTGATAAGAAACACTGCAGATCTCAGTAGAAATATTAATTTTTGTATGCAGTGTGTGTTACAAGTCTATGATTCAAATATGAATCTTACATGTGAAATAGCATCTTTCAAGACTATTTTTGTTCTACTCAGCTTCTGCCAATATCATATATAACTTCTAACTATTCAAAGTTGAATTTGCTGGCATGTGTTCTTTGCATCTCTTCACATTTCATAAACAGAATGGCATACAGTTCTAACAACTTGTCCCAGAGGCAAGAAAATAAAGAAGGTCATAAGAAAAACAAAGCATGTTATCTTAAATGAAAATGAAGACAGGGAATTAGAAAGTTCTAAAAGCTTACAGTTTAAGCTACAACAGAGTAAGCGAGCAGGAGAACAAGATGTTCACCTATGTATTTAAGAAGAGAAGAATCTCTTTCTTTCTGAAGGGATTATTTATTGCAGTGTCAGAGGTACTGTGATGCACTGAATGCTTGACACTGTTATAGAAAATCAATGGAATTCAATTTGAGAATGTTGTGTTCTATGCATTCAAACTTGACAGTTACATAAATCAGTATTTCTGTTTAAAAAAAATTCTTGGCTCAAAACAAAACTACATTGATTAGTATACTTTTTTACTTCTTTTTTAATGACAAGTGTGATTGATATTTTATTTTCCTTCAAAGGGACTTCAATTACCAATTGGCATTCAACTGGCTTGTTAAGTTGAGCAATGAAGGATATCTCTTCATAAAATTCTGGTTAGAAAACTTGCCTTTGAAGTACTTTTACTTGTTGAGTGTTTTCATAAAAGTATACTGAGTTGAAAGATTTTTATGGTGATAGAAAAAGCAACATAACCTTTTTTATAATCAAGTAAAGCACTTACATAACACAGTTTAAATATTTCTGCTGTCTCTACAATAATTACAATATGATGAAATAATACCATTTTTCAGATATTGCTAATATGAATTAAAATAATCCTTAAGAAAATATACTTGATTTATTTATGACAAAACTGATGTTAAAAGAAAGAGGAAGAGATGAAAGTAATCTCTGCATTTCAATGCTGTATTTAGAATCATTGGGTGAGATGGTTAAGAAGTGGAAGTCAAGTACGGCACTCCTAAAATTAATATAATTATTTTTTAAAATATATGTATATATACACCACCTATTTCAAGGAACATAGTCTGATTTACTAAAAGAGAAGATATAGGATTTTTAGGCCAGATCAGGCCAGTGATATGTCAGATTTTCAAGATTAACACAGTACCTAAAGATATAGACAAAATGAAGCATGCTTATTGTGACTCTGACTGGGCTGAGGGTTGTCTAATACTTCACCTGCCATAGAAGATTTAGTTAATCTCTTGTCTCTGTTTTGTTTAAAGCCATAAAGACTGATTTCCTATTAATGATCTATAAATGTAACTAACATTCAGTGTCATTCTGCCTAGTTTTCTACAAATGAATAGCATTAAGGAATTCTAAACATCATAATTGTTTAAATGAATTTATGCTATGTAAGTTTTCTGTCACTTTATCATCAATGTTTGTGTTAGCTTTTCAAAAACATCTCAGGCATTCAGACTGGCATCTCTAGTTCAGATAATGTCTCATGACTTCTGTCTTAGAACAGCACACAGAGAATGTGCTTTGGTTAATAAATATACCTATCCTTCTATACTCTTATATTACCTAGGGCAAAATTATAAATGTGTACTTTGTATTTATTTATACAGCTCAAAGAAAGTTTTATTATTTTTTCCTTATGCCTACAAATTCCCATTCTAAAGAATCAGCCCCTTCTAAAGAATCAGCTGCATAAGAACTGTACATTATACACAGATATATTTTGGTTTTGGGATACTTCCATCATGAAAATCTGAAGCAATGTCATCAGTCTCAAGCCTAGACTACCATGTGATGGTTTTAATTCCAAAGGAATATTAAAATAAAATAAAATAATTATTCATATTATTGTTGAAGACATGTTAACAGCAAGCTTCTAATTGTTTGTTTATGCAGAAAATTACCACTATGTAAACTAAGCGTTAGCTCTGCTATACCACAGTATAACAAATACAATGAAACAGGCTTTTGCTGATCATAAAACCCCCCACTATACACTTCTGTGACTGGAACACTGTAATTCAAAATTAGATATTAAATTTTTGCATACTAGTATGTGTGAATATTATCAATACATCTTCTTAAATCCTGTCTCCTAAAATGTTTTTGTTTTGGATTTGTTGTTTGGTTGATTTTCTTACTCTGTTCATTCCCAGATAATTCTACTCAATTAGAAGCAGGTAGCCTGTATTTCTTTCTCAGAAACTAATGTGCACAATGTTGAACTTACAATATCCATCTTATAATTTAGCTGAGAGCTAAGGAAAAAAGTAATACATTATCCTATAGAGAAAAGAGCATAGTTGACATTTGCAGCTAACACTTGTATCAAATTTCTGGAGTACATATTCTCAATGTTCTGTGTTAGAGAAAAGAGATTAATTTATACCACCTATCAGGGCTAAAAGACATCATGTGATTTGTTTACTGTGAAACTATTCTTTAGCTCACTGTGTAAACACTTCTAGTATTTATGTGTGTTTATGTGTATTCAGATTGCAGTTAAGTGAATTTTATAATAAATTCCATAACTATAAGATTGAATGGATTGATATGAATGGAAGAAGGAATCTGAGATGTGTTAAAGAACTCAGAGAAGTCTAGCTTTTCAGCTGAAACTAATAGCTCATACTGTAATGCTGGAAGCCCTTGTGGCAGCTAGAAGATATCTTCTGTGAGACTGCAGGAGTGAGTACAGTAAAGAGAGTCAGGAGATTTTAAAAGCAACTTTAATCCTAGTTCAGCTTCCTATTTGGTCTTTACCATTTTTTTCATGTTATGTAGATGCTTAAAAATCAATTTGATATTGAATTTAGTAATTCAGATATCTTCTGATAAAAATAATTAGTTACTTTCAAGTTATTCTAGTCACTATGCTCACCTTGATACACGTATACTATATTTATTACAGCTTATTTTACAGGAACATAATAGTTGTAGTTGTGTTTTTTTTTCCCCAGCTGTACACCGCACTAAGAATCTCATGTGATTCTTCTACTTTTTCTCAGTCATGAAATTCTCTCAAAGGCTGTGTGCTTAGATGTTCCAGCTTTATAATTGATTACCATGAGGACTAAAGCATTATAATTCATCATTCTGCGCATGATTTAGACTACATTAATTCACACAGGTTTCATAAGAGAATATTTGTAATGTGACAAATTTCCTCTATCAGAAGAGAGTATTTCCTTGTATAGCCTTCCCAAACCTTCCTCTTAAAAATAAGCACTCCTCAATGCAGAGATATGAGATTGATTGATAGATTCAAACATGAAAGAAGAAGGAAAATATATGCTAACTTTCTAAACCGACAAATTAAGATATGCTTACTTTTTAAGTCTGTATATTCATAATGTCTCACGATGACTTTTGTGACAAAATTTCCCATAATAATCTTCCTGGTAGTGGATGGCTAACATCCTTGGCTTTTTGAAACATCTTTTAAAACTCCAAATGACTTAATTCTGGAAGATACATTTTATACATCTCAAAGATCTAAAAAGAGAAGCTCTAAAAGAGTTTTGTCTATGGGAATAAACAGTGACTCCCCAAGGGCTCTGTTTTCATTTTGTACAGGGGTTGAGAACATAGCTAAACCCTACAAGACCAACCAGGGCCAGTATCAGCCATATTCTCACTCCAATGGACATCTGCTGAGACACTTCCTAGAGAGAAAGAAATTCTGCATCAGCTTCTATGTCAGTGCATCCCTGCTTGAAAGCAGGTGATGCAGCCCAGCTAAAGAAGTCACTTGAACTGACAACAAGCTGCATGCACATCAAGGGCCACAGACCGAGAACTTCTGTTTGCAGGCTGATTTGAAAAAAAATCTGAGTAATATACTTTAAAACAAAATACATTTGGTAGGGTAAATTTCAAGAAATAGAAATAAGCTGAAAGCCTGGCTTACAGCTGATACTCTTATTTTTACAAAAGCAGATTTTGAAATACATAGGCAATATTGACTTCTATGGTTGGAGCTTTTACTCCATCACTGCATGCTGAAAAACTTCAAGGTCACTGATAGTTATTGACAGGTATTTCTACATCCCTTGAGCTCTGTAATACCAGCTGTCTGTCCCCTCAGGAATAGACAGCTGAAACAAAAGTTCAGAAGGAATACTTCTATGCTTTGGATTCAATAAAGGATATGCTAGGCGGCTTCTGCACTTCTTAGGGTTTCTAAGTATAGTATATAGATTCACACGTGCTTGGATGAGGAATATCTTATGGTTACCCAGTCACTTGAAATTGAACTTGGATCAAGCAAATTTAAGGAACATGCCTAACTTATTCATAGTACACGTCTTGTAAGCATATTGGAACAGGCTAATACAAATTCTGCAGAAGTCTTGCAAAGAGTAAATTAAATCAGAGTTCTATTTTCCATCCAGCTTCAAGTTTTACATTTCAGATCTTACAAATGAAACAATGTACATCTCTTTTCTCTATAACATTTTGTTCCAGCCCAATATTGACCTTTAAATTAGAATTATAGAATAATTTAAGTTAGCTATGAACCCTAGAACTCAAGTAGATTATTCCTTTTCTCAAAGTATGGCTAACTTCAAAGTTCGATCACACCGTTAAGTTCCTTATTCAGTTTACTCTCTGAGCAACCTGTTCCAGTTCTTAAATACTCCTTGTGGAGAATTTTTCTCTGATACCTAGCAATAAATTTTCTCTTGCTGCAACTTATGACTTTGACCTTTTGACCTTTCACAATGAACCCTGAATAGATCTGTCTTCTCTATGACATTCCATTAAGTACTCAAAGACAGCAGTCTTGATAGACATCCTGCTTTGGTTTTGAAGACATCCCCCTTTAGTTTTCACCTGTCTGAACAAACCGATTCTCTTAGTGTCTCCTAAATGTCATACGCGTGAGACCCCTGACCTTGGTGACCATTCTGCATTCTCTCCAGCATGTCTTTCTTGCACCGACAAGCCCAGAATTTGAAGAAATATGACTGGCACACGTGCTACATGGAGAGTACTAATGTCCACTCTTGACCTGCAGGCTACACTTTTACTTTTGTAGTCCAGTACCTGTTTGGCTAATAACAGAATCACTAGGTTGGAAAAGACCTCCTGGATCATTGAGTCCAACCATTCCTACCAACCATTAAACCATGCCCCTGAGTATCTTATCCACCCATCTTTTAATATGTGACAAAGTTTTTCTGCTCACCCATATTCAGTTCCTTGTTTGCTGTGAACCTCATGTCTTTTTTCTGAGAAATTGTTTGTCAGTGGATTGACTTGAGAATGTCTGATTCATTAAGGTTATTAGGTCAAAGACGTGTTATAAGGGAAAGTAACAGGGAAAAAGATAAACAAAACACACAGACACAAAAATCTGATAAGCAAGTGGTAAACAAGACAATAATGAAGACCAAAACTCTACAGCTACTTATTGATGGACCATTAAGAAGTCCCAGGCTTAGCTTTAAGGAGGGCCAACCCGGGCTTTGTATCAGATAAGAGGGAGAAACTACAGGAACATGAACAGTATGATTATTTCAAGGGCAGTTGTGGGATAATGGAAAATTCATTAAGGAGTGTAGGGGAAGGATCAAGGCAGACAAAACCAAGTATGAAGAGATATAAGGAGGAGGAGAACAGAAAGGAAGAACACTGAAAGGGGCTGCTGCACGTGCATTAAGAGCCACTCAGTTTTGCCTCATCACCTGCGTTGTTAATGTGGACATTAAATAGTATCAGCTCAAGTAGTGACTCCTGAAGAACACAAATTACAACTGTCTGATAGATTTTGAAACTCTAACACTCACAATTTGGTGGTCCAGCCAATTTTGCACCTTCCTGTCTATAGACACTCTATCCAAACCCTATCTCACCAATCTGGCCTCAAGGAGACTATATAAGTTCTTTCAAATGTGAAGAAAAATCACATCTACTGCTTTTGCCTCATTCACAAAACTAGAAATTTCATCACAGAAGAAAATCAGGCTGGTCATGCATGATTTGGCCATAGTGAATACATGCTGATTTTTTCCGGCTACTTTAAACCTGAATGTGACTTCCAATTCTGTATTTCCGCGGAGTTTCCTCCTTGCCTTTTGGAAGCTCAGCATGACTTTTGCCTTTTTACAGATTTTGAATTCAACCTGAAGAGAAACCAGTTTTAGAGCATGACAGAAACAATGTGTATAGCTTAGCCAAGTAGATGAAGCTGCAGAAGGGTGAAGCAGGAATCTCCTCTTAAAGGAAACTATGTATCTCGAAGGGAGGTCAGAAAACTCTGTGCATGTAACTGAATACAAATTCTAGAAGTAGAGTTGCTTTAAGACCTTAGACTGACTGTTAAATCTGGATATAAAAGCACCCTCTGATGCACCCCTCCTAGTACCATTATCTCTTTCCCTGTTACTTTCCCTTATAAAAGGTCCTTGGCACCTAAAAGTGGGGTGTTGATAGTTACATCTCCCTATCATCCCTTCTTTGCCTCTCACACACATACATTCTTGTTGCAGTGGAGATGTATACAGTCTATGATCCTTGGAACAAAGGACCAATTGCTTCTTTTCTTCATCCATCCTGACTGCTCTTTTTTATTTTTATATATCAATCATTTGTAAGTTTATGTATCACAGCAAATATGAGCTTGCCAGTATTATTTCACTTCTTCTATCAAAGGGGGCAGTACCTGGCCAGCATGTGATTTGGTTTGCTTAGTTCACTAAGTGGGAGTACTGAAGGCATTTTGTAAAATTTACTTCAAACCAAATAAATAAATAAAAATTATCTGAGTGTTTAAATTTATTATGTGTAAGAGAAACAGAAACTTTCAGTAAGACCCATCAATTGCTTCCCTGAATTCCTCTTCCCCTATTAGATAGCATTTAGTTTTGCACTCAAGCTATGGGAGATTTGCTTCCAAATGCAACACTTCCTTGTTTTCTTTAAAACGTTGGGTACTCTGTAGTTAGTATCTAATGTGTCTTGTCTTCTCTATGTCTAGTTAGACATTTCCATGTTTGTACCTGATTAAATGGGATCTGTCTCCCTCATTCAAGCAAGTATTTTGACCAATTAACTGTTACTTAAAAAGTAGGTTGTATCATTACAAGGCAAAAAGAATAAGCTATACTTAGTTCTTTGAAAGAAAAAATGTAGATTACTACCGTCAGAAGATTTCAAGGACTCTTTTTTATTTTGCTTTTGAAAATGCACACAAAAATAAATCAGACATTGATACTTAGTTTCATTGTCTAATGGGAAATCATGAACCCTAGAAAGACTTTTAGGGCATGAGAATAATTTCCTGCACTGTTCTATTAATAATTCTTAATATTTCTTTGTTCACCATATCAGGAACAAAGGATTTTAAAACATCTGTAGCTCTTCCTCTGGTTCTTCATAACAATGTTTGAACTTTTCTGTTCTTCAGAATTGCTTATGAGATTTAACTACAAAAGATTGGGTTTTTTTTTCCATTTCACTCAAATTTTAATCAAACTAGCATACAATTTTACTGAGCATTAGGTTTAGTATAAACCTTGATAAACACCGTGGTGGAAATGTCTTAATCGTAGCTGGGGTTTGGCATGCTTGAAATCAACAGAGACTTCTGGACCAAAAATCTCTAAGCAAAGGACATATTTGTCAGGTCTGCCTCCAAGACAGCGACCTACAACACAAAACAGTTTGTGGGATACAATAATGTGAAACTAAAGCTTTCTGAGCCCCTAAACTGCAGGGAGCTTTCTGACGTATTTCAATGAAATATCAGGATACTATCAGAGTTCGAGGCTCCTTCTAGGCTGGGATACTGGGGATGTCAGGAGTTCCCCCATGAGGTCTGTCAGGGCAGGGTCTGACAGCCAAAGCCCTTCCCACTGTCCCAACCAGGATGCAAAGCAGCTGGGGGCATCAAGGCATCCCCAGCTCTGGACATCAGGCACCATCTTGGGGATGGGGACAGACCACGGCCGGACCGGGACATTGATCTGTAAGTGACCCAGCTTGTTAGGGCCCATGGCTGGGCAGGGCAGGGCAGTTGGAAGCTGGAGACCTGCCCTGCTGCAGTGTCAGAGAGGAATAGGACGTGGGGTCCTGGGACATGGGCAGGATGGGTGAAACCCCAAAGAGTGAACGTGGCTTGTTAGTGAATAATCCAGGGACCTTGTGTTCAACACTTACTTTGACAGCTACTGCTTTCTATGTGATTTTGTTTACAAAACTCATCCTTCTTGAATTTACTGGCAGCTAATATTTAAAATAAAAAGAATGTCTAGGTTACAGAAGATGTGTTCAGCAGCCAACTCAGATTTAGCAGGATACATCTCTTGCATTTTTAAAATAAGTCTTCTTAAAACATATAAAGTCATATTAAAAAAATATTATTAGTTATTGTACATTTTAAATGGAGTACTTGGTTCTTAAGATTCTTTATAGAATACTTGTTTGTTTTATTCTCCTTAATACACTAATTCTAAGTTAGCAGTTGTAAAACTCCCTTTCTTATGTTTAGCCTTCCATGACATTTCCTTATCACACACCATGTGACAATACGTTATCGGAAGTTAAATGGTATGCTATAGCAAAAGGACTATAGTTCTCCTAATAACATAATTTATATCTAACGTCAAATCAGAAAAAAAAAAAAAAAACACAAAAACCCAATAAAAAATCCAAACACAACAATATTGTAACCATAGATTGCTTTTCTATTAAAAAAGTCACATGGATAAGTGGTCAGATACATATTTTATACATTATGTTTACATAATAATTATTGGGTTGTTACTGGAAGTTAAGGAAGAAATTCTGAAAGTCTAGTTACTGCCTAAAGAACGGTCTTGGTATTAACTGAGTCATTAATCCACAATGGGTGTGACTATATGCTCTTTCCAGATTTCTACTGTTAATGTTAAAATATTTATTTCCTAATTTTATTTTCCAAATTAATTTTAAATATCAGTGAGCATCAATAAATATTTCACTGGGAAAAATCTCTTCTCTAATAAATGGTTTTGTAAAATACAGTTTACTGCATGTTCATTGGGATAATTTCTTAGTCAATTTTTCAGTCTTGCCAAATTGAAGAAGACTAACAGGAGATATACATCTGTGTTAGATTAGTTGTCCGTCTTTTGCCATGTTGCTGTCAATCCAGGCTTACAGGCAAACATTCACATTTACTGCTACTTTCTTTTCTTCTAGCAAAGAATACTGTAGGCCTGATATTTTCACAACAGATCTCATCCAGGTCTTCAGTAACTGTAGTTAAAAGTCAAAGACTCTACCCAATATGTACAAATCATAGAATCATAGAATAGTTTGAGTTGGAAGGGACCTCTAAAGATCATCTGATCCAACCCTTCTGTCATGATCAGTGACATCTTCCACTTGAAGTTTGCTCAAAGCCCTGTCCAGTCTAACCTCAAAGACTTTTAGTGATAGGGCATCTACCATTTCTCCAGGCAACCTATTCCAGTGTCTCATCACCTGAGAGGGTGGGGGAAAGTAAAGAAGTTGGAGTGAGATTCTTCTGAGGTAGCCAGTGATAGGACAAAAGGCTAACAATAAAAAAACCCTGGCATTTCATTGAAACATAAGAATCTTTTTAGTCAGAACAGTAGTCAAACACTGGAGTAGGTGGCCAGAAGTGATTCTGGTTTCTCCATCCTTGCCTGACTGGACACGGCCTTTAGCAACTCGCTCTATCTGGGCCTTCTTTGAGGATGGGAGCTGAACTTGATAGATTCCAGTTGCCTTCCAACTTCATCAGCTATTCTGTATCTCAACAAGCTATCACTAAGGCATCATATAATTCCCGTAGGAGACTTAAGAACAGATGTTCTGTAGTTTTAAGTGTCTAGGGTGTGCCACTTAAGGAAAGATATTGGTCAGGTTGTTGTCTTATTTGGCTATGTAGGAAACGGCAAAGACTCTAGTCCTTGATTTAGTAAGAGATTTTTTATTTATATACACGTGAACAATAAAGACAGGATCAAGAATGCTAGTCAGTCCTAGAATATAGCCTACTCTGATGCCTAGAACACAAGTAAGATACGTAGTTTAACATTAATGTTAGAAGGACAGGACCAAATTTGAAAGTCGTCTCTGAAATCACCAGTTAACAACTTCCCCTTATAATTCAGCTGCATACCTCTTCACTCAGTTTATTTGTTCTGGAGGAAGCTATTTGGCAAATTCAAACTTAATTTCAGGTAGAGTGAAACTGAGTTTTTTAAGAGATTTTTTTGCAGAAAAAATATTTAGCTGATATATAATCATACCACAAAGCACTCTTCAAAATTTAGTGTTCACCATACTAAAATATTCAATCATTGATTTACCAATGGATTTATTTATTATTGTAGCTGTAGGTTGTTGGGGTTTTTTTAATTAAAAAAATATTAAATGGAGCCGTATTAATGTACATACTTAATAATTACATACTATACATGTATACTATTTAAAGGGTATCTGTGCCATGAACGTAATCTGCAGATTAGTCCTTCCATGTTTATAAGTCCAGCAGAGTGCCTGTCCTCATTGGTCCTCAATCACCTGTGTTGGGAAATTGTGGTCAAGCACTACAGAAACTTCTTGGATTGCTCATGCCCTGCTGTGCTATGCATCTGGCAGATATTGACGTACTTGAAATCCCCTTGACCTTTATTCCAGTTGTCTGCAAAGGGCCTCATCTACTTTTTTCATGATTAGGTAGTCTATAGCAGACACCCACTGCAACATCACCCACCTTGGTCTGCCCACTAATCCCAACCCATGTATTCCCAGTTAGTCATCACTCATGCCTAGGAAGAGCTCCATGCATTCCTGCTACACTCTTACATACTGGGCCTTACACACTCCTTGCCTTTCCGTCCTGCCTTTCCTAAAGAACCTGTATCCATTCATTGTAGTGCTCCAGCCGTGTGAGCTCTCCCACCAAGATAATATTGAAAATGTGAAAAATAGTTGGAGTTGAATGTAGTGTAACTTCGTATACATGTGTGCTGAGAATATTTCTAATACTCTTATCCCACAAATCGTACTCGACAGAATCCTAGATGCTGAGCACATCAGAAGACAAAAATATCTGGGAGTATTCTAGCAATACAATTACCAGTTTTCAATCATCAATGCACTTGTGATCTCATTCCATTCCATTTTACAGATGCAATGTAGATATATCTACTTCTCAGAAGGATCATTTAACAGCCTGTTGAAGAATATAGTTCTCATTTGCAGGTCTCTCTAACTGATAATTCTGGTAATTTATTCAAAGTAAAAAAACCCAAACCTCTCTAGTAGGCAAAACAGACAAAAGGGCCGCATCTAAAAAGACTGACAATGCAACTTCATACACCTTTCTGTTTTCGGAGAAGATAGACAAGTAGATTGTGAGGAAGTAATGGTGTACTCTTAGCAAATCTCCGAGGCTCTGTTCTCCTAGCAGTCCCTGGGACAATGAGAGGGTATGTCTAGAAGGCAGATATATTAAGGACTGTACACATTGATGTTTCATGGAAAAGAACTCCTCAGTCTAATAAATGTGCACTGAATATGTGATGAATATATAGTAATAGCTGATTATATTAAAAACGAGAGAATTCTTTGTCTGTAGTTCCTGCTGCTTCTGAAAGTTCATCATTTTTGTCCTGAGTAGCAATCAGTGACTCCATTGATTCCACAGGAGTCATTTCTATCTGGATTTTTGACAGTCAAAGCTAAGTCAACTTAGAACAACTGTCACAGAATTTATGCTGTTATGAATTTTGCTACACACAAATTCTTTACATATTAAGTATGGTATTATTGTTTCTGAAGTGATTTTGTTTCAGAAGCTAAAAGAGTAGTAATAGATCATAACAAGAAGCAAGCGACAATTCCTGTGAGTCTGAATTTAATATTTTTTAAAAATAAGCATTCTAGAGACTATCAGTTTTGATTTTCTGCCTCTAGGTCAACATGTGTTAGAAGAATCTTTGAGTATTTGAAGTAAAATCACTGTAGATTTAAAATACATGTTGCATTAATACAAAAAATAAAATTATTATCTATGATAAATTTGGAAGGAAAAATTAAAGGTGTAAAAATCTTGTTGCAGTTAACAAAAATACTCCTCTTTCATATCTTTTATTTAAATCACTAAATGAAAATATCTGTGTTCCAAAATCTATACCAACAGATGGCAAGCCTTTGTTATGGCAGATATGTATGTACCTTGCACCTGTCGCATATTTTGTTATAAAAGTGTAAGTACTGCTAGTGTACATATAAATGACTATTTAATCCTCAGGTCAGTTACCAGCATGTTAGCCATATGCCACATAGGAGAACAAATGTTCTACTATAACAGGAAAAGAAAATTCTAGTTGCCATATGAATTTCCTTTCATTACAAGATTCAAACATTCAACATGAATACGTCTCTCTGCGATTTGTTGAATTTCTGTATTTCACCATTAGATACTTATTTATCAGCCTCCTGATATCAGCAGAATTCTGTAATGAGAGCAATAGAGTTTCTTTAAAAAAAAAAAATTGTTAGATTTGTTGTGAAAGGGAGTTCTACAACTAATGGGCTGTGATGCCCAAGGAATACTGCTGAACATGAAAACAAATTACTATCAATTTAGGTTCTGTGGAACACAATTGTCTTAGAATTTACAATACAAATGAAGAATAGGTTATTCTGAAAATGATCAGTGAGTCCAAAGAGCTGTTTTGTTGTTCAGTTACAAAAATGGCATTCCCAAAGCAAATCTGGAGATTAACGATAGAGGTGAACACCTTACCAGGCAGGTATTGATGTAGCCAACGTATTAAGTCCTGGATCACCAAAACAGACAATGTGCAGCAGAAAGAAGTTTTGGGGAATATCTTTCAAGTTTTCATTTATGTACCTTTCTGAAACAGGTTTGTTGTGTTGGAAGTTGTGTTTTCCTTTTAGATATTCAGTCTTTTGGTTCACTTTGATGACAGTGTTTATAATTACATCAAGCCCAGCTTGAGTGATAGGCACAGTAGCCACTGATTACACCTATACAGAAAAGCTTCTTCCTGAAACCTCAAGAAGATACAGTAGCTCAGAAACAAAAACAGTTAAAGAAAGGATTTTGTTTTGTTTGTTTCCCAAGACTGATCTCAATTAAACATCTTACACACTCTAAGGTTATTTTAGGCCAATATTTACAACAACTTCTCTAAGAAATACCTGTTTTCAAACTTTTTAGGTTTTTATGGTTTGGGGGGATTTTTATTTTAAAAGTAAAACTCATAAATTGATTTTCTTTTTAATTACTCTGTAGGGATATCTGATTTTAAATACTTCCTAAATATTCTTAGTGCTTACTTTACGAATAGTTTCACTGACAACAAAGATCAAATTAACAGTGTAGTCAATAATTTAATTCATGGTGTGTACTCTTTACCAAAAAATATCTTGTAAAACTTTCTAGAAATTAAATAAATACATATAATCATGTGGAGTTTAAAGCTGATATTAAGGTTCTACTTGGGCAAAATTATTTCTTGTTTGCTTATTTGTTTGTTTTTTTTTTTTTTTAACATGGAAATACAGAATCTGTTGTTGCGTTGTTCACTGTTAACTATACATGTGTGGTGTGCATATTTACCCACAAAAAAACAACATTTAAAAAATGCAAACATCTTTATTTTATGAGCTTTTAGTACTTTTCTTTCTTATGATGTCTCAGCACTACAAGTAAATCATAAGATGTGATATACAACTTCATCTTTTGATAGTTTGAAAAGGCACTTTGTGGTAGGGTACATGAAACATAATGTAATGAGCATAGGGTGCCAGAATCCCACAGTCAGCAGATTTTTATTCTTCCAATGTGTTCACTTCAGAGCTGGGCTGTTAGATTCAATGTTCGAATGTTTCAATTCAATACAATTCAAAATACATGCATGTTTTTCTCTGTCTTTTCAGGCTCTAATCAGTTATGGTAATTAAAAATCTCGCAGCACTTCCCATGAAAGTAATCATGATGATTTGCTAAGTACTGGCACTAGACTCATCTTTATACCAGACACAAACAAAACCAAGAGCAATTTCCAACTTTAATATATATGTCCTAATTTCCTGTGTTTTATAAATATTCACTATGTTAGATACAGTCCTAAAATATAATGGAGGTATTTTAGAATAAATTGAAGAAATGGATTTTGATAATCTATAAGGTTAGTCTTTTATGTGTGAATTATTTAACACTTTGAAATCTACTTGTGTGAAAGCCAACATCAAATCATAAAATTTTTGCGTTTTTTTCCTAAGTGTATAATATTTCTTTAATTTTGATCTCTGAATTTTCTTTAAGATACTGTAAAATTTTACCTTCCCTTGTCACCCCAAAGGTAAAGAAAATACATTTAGGGACTCATGATAAATCCCCTGACTGGTTATTTATAGGAATAAACTGTTCAGAGTCCTCTGAATGTGTGTTCTGTACTACATTTTCTATTTGCTATGTGTTACTTCATTCTATTAGTTTTGGTGATTTTTAGCATAGCTTTATTTATTTATTTTTAATGATCATGGACGTTACATTTATTTGGCTTTGCAGTTCTTGAAACCATGCAACAATCTTAATTTCTTTCATCATGTTTCTAACACTTAAACTCTTGAGTTTTTTAAATCAGCGTTCAACTTTGAACACTGTGTTAAAAAGACGTTACAGCTAATGCTATTCAGACTGAAGTCCCAAAGTTCACTCTTTTCTTAATTCTAGACTGCATTTGTAGCTGCTATTCATAGTACTATTTTCATGCTGCCTTAAATCGTGAATGGATTAAAAAAAACCCTAAACCAGCAACAAAAAAACCCTTATGAAACCTGAAATATTTGAAATATTAATATCTTTACATCAGTGTGAGCTCCCTGATCATAAACAATTTTGTAATGAACATTTTCGAGTCTACAACATTCATCTGTGCATACAGAAATACAGACATACCTGCACAGGGAGGAGTATACAGCATTTCTTACTTAACCAGTTCTATAATAAAATATTTACGTGGTTATTTTAAATAAATAACAATCATTGAAATGTGAGTGACATCTGATATCACGATTAAAACAAAAATAAAGAATTTTCGAATCCTAGATGCAAGGGTTTTGAGTCTTGAATACAGTTGATTGCTAAACCACATAGATTGGACCATCCCTGATTAAAAAAATAAAAAAAAATTCAAGGATTTCATCCTGAAGGCCAGGCGTTGGAGTCAGAGGAGCCTAAGAAACGTATCTCTGGCACATACGTATGTGCATACTGCTACATGAGATGTGGCCCATAGTTTCTGAGACATCTTCACAGGGCTTGCATGCTTAAGAAGAGACCTCAGAAGATGCTGATGCTTTTGAAATAGCAGATGAAAGGCAGGAGAAATATTCTGGAGCACATCAAACGGTATTAGATGCCTATGTGTGGGCTACTGAACTGCTCTGTAGATTTCCACTGACTATAACGGTAACTTAGTCACCAATTTCTTATATCACTGCTTACATTTAATCATCTAGTTATAAACTCCAATCTGGTAAAAATATCTGCAATCTGGGCCATATAGACTTGATTCCACTGTTTAGACATAGGTGTCAGTGTTACTTGAGATGCTCTGTGGTGTGTTACCTGGCTATCAAGTTTCTACTGTGGAGCAATGCCAGTTTCTTATGAATTTTTATGAATGTTGAGCCATGCCCTTCTGGCTTTATGCAACAGTTTCTGGAGTATCAAATGGTATACAGACCTTTATGATTAGGGATCACATCATTACTGAGTTCAGTTTTCTCTAAACTTGGCTGATAATGAACGGGGATTTTTCAAGGTCATTGTTCTGAGATGCCACATTTCCACCTAAGTCCTAAACAGTGATTTATGCACTTGGATGGAGCTAGTCTCTAATCATTTGTTGACACAGGACATTACTGTCATTTTAACAGATTAACAAAATCAGCTACTTTCCAGTTATCATTATTAGGCACGCTTGGAATGTTTTCAAGGTTCTTTTTTTCACCTGCTAAGTTTTTCCTATTAAGAGATAAAAAAACCTTCCCTGCATTATTATGTATGACTTCTGCTTACGAATATTTACTCATTTTTCATGTTATAAGCTAATCCTTGAACTTGTTAGAGATATGTTGATTTTTCAGTCAAAAATAGACTAAATTTTTAGATCTCTTTGAAATTTTGCTTGCATTAAATTCAGATGTTAATTTTTTATCAATGTTTCTATGAATACTTTCAAAGTTACATTTGCTCATCCCATACTAGTGTCACTGTAATGCCCTGTCATACAACTTGTAGAAAAAATCATAGAATTAAAAAAATGACTTCCTGTTGAAGAATAAAATCATCTTGCTTGTAATGATACTGCTCAAAAGGATTGCAAACTCCCTGCTGTGGTATTGCTTTAGATTTTTTTCTTTTCTGATTCCTTAAGTGTTTTTTCCCTTATATTTCAGGGTTTTGGTTTGGATGTCATAGTTATAATTCTTTACCTCATAGCAAAACAATGCCATGCATAAATATTTGGTGTTCTATAGATAGCTAATGAAAGTTTTTACAGACTAAAATACAATTGATTTATGTATCAGTTCTGTAAAGTACTAAAAATACTGCATCTAATGTTTTCGTTGAACTTTTATGATATATACAGTAGTTTATAGAACTGTTTTACACTGCTGATACTTTTTAAGACAAATAAGACTTCCTTTTTATTAATTGTAGATGTGATTATTAGCATTAAAGTGGAGACTGCAGACTGAATTGCAATACTTTATTTAAAATAACAGCCACCACAGAAATTATAACAAATTAAAATAGAAGATAGTTAGAAGACAGGTGGAAATCATCCTAGTCATGAGTAATCAGTAACTACTACTAGATAAATTGTCATTCCTGCTTTAAACATTATATAGCACTTGATGGCAATTTAGCTCAAAGATTGAAATGATTTTATATGTACTGTTTGTTCACTTCCTTTTCTTTTGGCTATCAAGTATGTGTAACTTCAGGTATTCAGTATTTATATCATAAGTTCAGAAAAGCAGACCATTTGAAAGGTAGTCTTTATATTTATTTTTTTTAATAAAAAAGTAGCTATATATATGTCTTATTCCAAAATACTTCAACAATGCTAGAACTTATTTTCTCTTGCAATAATGATGTCAAATGTTTTCTCTTTTTCAAATATTATTGATAATAATCATATTGCTGATTAAAAGACACTTTAGCAGATCTGGTTTTTATTAGCCTTTCAAAAGATTCAATGGATTTTTTCCCATCATCGTAAAATTAAATCTTTTATCTAAGAAAAAGCACATATGTTTATCTCCATATCTTCTCTGGATCTCAAATTTATTGGACTCTGCTGAATCTTTACAACACCTGCACTGAATGTTTTCAGATATGTACATTTTATGATAATTTTCTTTGACCTAATCCAGATAGTCAGCTGCACGGTTTCTTCCTCTCTCAAGAAATATATATATTTTCCAGTCTTCTGTGGATATATACAGTTCCTGTACTCTGAGGTATGCCAGATCCAAGTGGATAAAGCCCTAGCAATCTAGTCTGACCTCACAGCTTACCGTACTTCACACAAAGGTTGGACTAGAGACCCTCTGAGATCACTTCCAAACTGAATTACCCAGTGTTCCAGTAAATAAATGAATGCTCTTGGATGATACAGCAAATGAACAAGGAATACCATGCTTCAAAGCTGAGCTGCTGTGCTGAGACGAAGAGCTATGATTCTGTAGCAATGGGCTGGAAGTCCTCTCTTCTGAAGGTTGACTTAGATTGATGATCTGCAGCACACGCTCATCTGTAAGTCACATGCATATAAGAATAAATTACATTCTTATATGTATATGAAATCATTGCCTAGTTCTTCTGTCACTAACTTGTGTTCATAATATATTAAATAGGGTATAGATCTTAGATTAATTAAATGTTCCTTACCCCTTTACTGCCCCACTTGAAATGGCTCCTGGAAATGAACTTGTCCCCTACACGTTCTTTTCCTTATCACATCGGGTCCTATACATTGTACATCACCAATATTCTTAAATTGCATTATTTATTTTTATAAAATGCATATATACACTTTCCGTACTTATTACTCAGAATCATAATATTTTCAGGAGTTAAACATGGCCAAGAACATTTCATGGGTATTTTTTCTTGTCACCGGTCTCCAACTTTATTTAACTCCATTTACCACCTTTCTTTGAGCCCGGACATCCTGCTAGTATTACCTAGCATAGGGTATGCCTGTCCAGGCCATTGGCAGCTGGTTTCTCAAGCAGAATAAAGTGGTACAAGATATCCATAACCTTTCCTTCATTCATCAAGTGGGTCACATCATCGTGGAAGGAGATCAGGTTACTTTGGCTGGACCTGCCTTTCATAAAACCGTGATGGCTGGGCTTGGGCACCTGGTTGTCTTATGTGTGCTGTGTGATAGCACTCAAGATGACCTGCTCCATGACCTTTCCCAGCAACAAGGTTAGACTGACAGGTCTGTACTTCCCTGGATCCTCCCTCTGACCCTTCATGTAAATGGGCACAACATTTGTCAATCTCCAATCAATTGCACCTTGCTCAGTCAGGACAGTTGATGGAAAGGGAATGTTTTCTTCCAGTTTTTCTCTCACTGGAAGAAAACAAAGCTATATTTTGTACTCAATTAATTTGAGATCAGTCAGTACTGGTGGTAGAATCAGTGATACTACATTGTTGTTTTCATTTTCTTGGCCACTTAGGTAAACTTCTCAGTTTGAATAACTCCCTGGATTTTGTTTCATCTTTGTCCATTTCTCATTCTTTTCTTCTTCTCTTTCCAGTTTGTTCTTATCAATTAAATTTCATACCCTTGCTATAAAACTGAGGAAGAACAAACCTCAAACGTGTTCATAGAAGTCCCATGGAAAAAAATGAAAATAAGAATAAAGAAGTAGCTTTATCTGTCATATCAGATACTTTAAAGAAGCCTAGACATTTTATAATTCCCAGGCACTCTAAATCTACTTTGTGCATATTATATACTCAGACTTTTCTAAATATATTGTAATTAGACCTATGTATTAACAAAGGGACTGCTCATATTTCTCCTATCTAATCTCTAATTTAAATGCAGGAGACCAAAGCTAAAGAGTTTAGGATTTTCACATTTAATACTCTTTTTACCTAATCAAGTTATACAGCTTAGTAGCTTCGTTTTCCTGCTGTCATTCTCCAACCCCCCCCCCCCCTTTTTAATAAATCAATTTAGGCCTGGGCAGGTGTTAATGCTACTTCCGTAACGTTTCTCTATTCATTGATTGTTCTCAGGGGACACAATAATGCATCACTCAGAAATAAATGGTGCAGGGGCAGCCCCTTATAACCAGTTTATTGTTGAAGTATTGATGAATTCAGGTTAAGTTTAAATACAGTTTCATTCACTGTGTTTTCCTTCATTCTTTTGTCAAATCAGTACTCGAATTTTACTTCCAAAGCAGGGGTAGATTTATCTAAATAAAGCTGGATTAAGTTCATCAAGTCCCTCACAGAATCAAGGCTTTACAACCACAACTGTTTCTGATGGTCCAAGAGGCTAATTTAGATTTTGCTTTTCTCAACATAACACCTCCTGCTGAATCATAGCAACAAAGTATATCCCTTCAGCAGGTCACATAATCATTTAGTAAAAATCATAATTTCCTGCTGGCTTTTTGGTTACTATAATATTTACAAAATATTAAATTTCAGGAAAATGTTTCAAGATGGTAGCATTTGAAGGGTTAAATAAGAATAGAGGGAAAAATGAAAGCTTGCCTGTCAGAAAGCAAGTTGATAGTGTCTTGTGCAACACATTTTTAGTTAGCAACAGAACTAGATAACAGCTGAAAAGAAGTATCCACTATTAGTCTTTTAAACTGCGATTATAGTACTAACATGTAGTCTCATTTCTATGGCCTTCCCAGTAAAATCTGGAATTACGTCTCATTTTCCATATCAGCCAAATAATCCTACCTGAGTTTGAGGAGACTTCTAATGCAGTCCTATCTGCCTCTTTTACACAACTGCATTGTCATCAATGAACAAATGGATCTCCGATTGGACTGATATTTGCCTTTTACAATGATAACATTTTAGATAATGTTGCAGTCAATGTCCTGTGTACATTTATTTATAAATAAATAGTGAAGTATAAACAAATAAGCAAACACTAACACTTTAACCAATTATTTGTATTTTGAAACTTTTTACTGCAAGTATTTGTCTTTACTAGAGTGAACATTAAGCTAAAAAAAAGGAAGCAATGCCAAACATTGAAGATGTGTATGTGATTTTTCTATATACCTGTAATTTTGTTTTTATCTTTTCCAAAAATCAGACAGGAGTTTATGTTTCAGTTCATCACATACCAGTGGCAACATTAAAAACAAAGAAAGTCTATGGTGATAGAAGGCATCTTGTGAACATTTTTTTTGTGCTGGTTCTTTCTTTGATCACTTGAGAGTGACAACACAAAACTTACTGAAGATTTTTTTACTTTTTTTTTTTCCAACTTACAAATAGAAAGCACCAGCTCAGAAATGCAGTGGATTTTCTCAGCTGTCATAAAACCTAAAGAAAATAAAGAGTTCATCTTCCTGTGCTAGGATCATTAGCCTCTATGTTTTCAGAAGACATATAACAGGCAACAGTAGCTGTCTTGTTGTTGGATTTTTGTTGTTCATTTTTTGTGTGTTTTTTTTTCCTAGCACACAACAAAAATATATAAAAGAGTAAAAAAAAAAAGACCTTTGTTCAAGTTTTTAACACATTATTTGGATATATATAAACACTATGCAACATTATTTTAAGTAATATGAACAAATCTGATTCTAAAATAGTGTCTGACCTCACAGTGATCATTTCTGTTTTGCAGCATGACATACAGGTAAGACTCAAAAACTTGCAGGATAATACTTTGCCTTTTCTATCAATCTAATGCATTTACTAGAAATACGTCCCACACAACTGTTCATAACTTTCCCAAATTTTAACACTGATTGAAATTTTCCATCCTGAGCCTCTGCCTCAGGCTGATTTCTATGAAAAAGAAAGATGAGGGGAAAAGAATGTAAGCAAAGTCAGAAGCAAAGGCAAAGACAATGGGTTTGAGACCTTTTTATCAACGTGAAAAAAATCCTGAAGTTATAAATTTGTGTACTGCTTCTGGCGACAATTTTCGGAATGTGTGATCTCATTTTGATGATATTCCTTTTGCTGACTAGATATGAAACGAGTGAAGATAAAGAATGGAAGCAGAAAGAAGGTTCACTAATATAACAGAAAGGAGCAAAATGTTTCCAGAATAGTCAAAGAAGCAAGAACACACTATGCAAGTACAATAGTAAAAGAAATTGAGAATGTGGACTTGAAGACAAGTGGCCTGGTGACATACGAGGTGGAAAATGCTGTGGTACTCTAGAACTTCTTTACCTGTAAGATTTCCCTTCAGGAAATTCCCCAAGAGAAATTCTAGGAGAGGAAGACTTACACTTGTGGGAAGAAGTTAAGTTTGTATAACATTTGAACAAACTTGACATGAACAATTCCATGGCCCCTGACAGCATGTAGACATGAATGCTGAAGGACCTAGATGATGTCATTATGAAGGTACTGGCTATCATCTTCAAAAGGTGGCGGCAACTGGGGGAGATTCCTGAGGACTGAAAGAGAACAAATGTCACTCCCATCAACAAGAAGAGCAAGAAAGACCTGGACACCTACACGTTGTTCAGTCTCATTCCCTAGGAAACGTGATAGAACAACTCTGTTGTAAACAATTTGAAGACATATGAAGGACAAGAACTTGATTTGGCATAGGCAACAATGATTTATGAAGGAATAACTTCTAGCCCACACCACAAGCTGCCTCTCATCACACACTTCTTGACTGCCTTAACTTTCCTTTGGCCACATGATTCTAGCCCCACAACAAAAACACATGCAGGCTTTCTCTTTTGCTGAGCTCTTAACTTTAAGCCTAACCTTAACCATATTTTCCAGCTCAGGCTGGGACAGAGACGTCCACATTTGGTCCCCAGCATTCCTCTCAGCACACATTTCTTGGCTGCCCTAACTTTCCTTTGCTTTCCAACCGCAGTCCCACTTTAGCCGCACATCTAGACTTTCTTCTGTGTTGCACTCTAACTTTAACCATAAACCTTACCTAACTTTACAGCTCAGGCTGAATTGTAACACGAACCCTAAAGTCACATTTAACCAGTCTGATAGCCTTCTAAAGGGAAATGAATGGGCTGGTGGATGAGGGAAAACAATGAATATTGTCTATCTCAACCGTAATAAGTCTTTTGACACTCTGTCCCTAACAGTGTCACAGACAAACCGATTAAATACTAGTTGCATGAGTGGACAGTAAGGTGGATCAAAAACCGGCTGGATTGTAAGTTGTGTTCACTGACATGAAGTTTAGTTGGAAGCCAGTCAGCAGCGGTGTGTCTTGGAGTTAATTCTGTGTTCAACACTCTTTGACATTTTTGTAAATTGGACAACCAAGCCAGAGACCATCCTCAGCAAGCTTACCATATTGGATTTATCTGGCAAGGTTTTGGTAACAGAGACAATGACTGCAGAGCTGGCTTCTTTGGAATGTCAGAAGCTGCTGACATGTCAGGCAGAGCCAGTTCCAGCCAGCTTCAGCATGTACCCACCACTCACCAAATCTGAGCCTATCGGTGATGGTAGTAGCACCTTTGTGACGACAAGAAGGCAGGAATACGTGTGACAGCAACTGCGAGAGAGGAATGAGAGTATGTGAAACAACTCTGCAGACACCAAGGTCAGTGAAGAAGAAAGGGGAGGAACAGAGATTCCCCTGCAGCCTGTAATGAAGACCATGGTGATGCAGTTCGTCCTTCTGTAGCCTGTGGAGGTCTGCAGTGGAGCATACATCCACCCTGCAACATGGAGCACATCCTCCTGCATGGAGGACCCCATGCCAGGGCAGATGGATGAGTCCCTAAAGAAGCTGTGACAGTGTGAAAAGTCTGTGCCAAAGTAGGGTCTAGCAAGACCTGTGGCCCCCTGGAGAGGAGCCCACACAAGAATGGATCTTCCAGCATGACCTATGACCCTGTGGGGAACCCATGATGGAACATTCTGTTCCTGAAGGACTGCATTACATAGGAAGGACCCATGCTGGAGCAGTTCTTGAAGAAATGTAGCCTATGGGAAGGACCTACTTTGGAAAAGCTCATGGAGGACTGGTCTCATTTGGGTGGGACCCTACGCTGAAGCAGAGGAAAAGAATGAGGAAAAAAGAGTAGCAGAGTTGAAGTGACCACAACGAAGTCAGGAGTGAAGGTGAGTCTGGGAAGAAGGGAGAGTTGTTTTTAGATTTGTTCTTATTTTTCATTATCATGTTTTGTTTGATTTGCATTAAATTAAATTAGTTTTCCCAAGTTGAGTCTGTTTTGCTTATGACAGTATCTGGACAATGATCTCCCTGTCCTTATCCAACCTTCAGCATTCTTTAATTCTGTGATAAATCCCATGCTCCAATTCAAGCTATGGGGAAGCCCAGCTGAAAAAGCAACATTGTGTAGAAGGATCTGAGAGTCCTGGTGAAGACCAAGCTGACCAGGATACAGCGACACGCCCTCACTGCCAAAAACATAATAACCTCCTGGGTTGCATTAAGAGGAACGTTGCCCAAAGAAACACTATCATTACTCTATCCTTTCTCCTGGTGAAGCCACATGTGGACTACTGGGTCCAGTTTTATGTTCCACAGTACAGGAAACCGAGTGACACAGTGGGCCATGACCATGTCCAGCACCAGACCGTGAAGATGGGTAAGGGTCTGCAGCATCTGAGATGCTGAGAGAGGTGGAGCTGTTCAGCTGGGAGAAGAAAAAGCTAGGTAATCTTAATTTCTGTGCAAGACTAATTGATGGGGAACATAAAGAAGATGGAGCCGGACTCTTCTCTGCGATGTCTAGTGACGGGACAAGAGTCAATGAGCCCACATTAAAACACACAGATTCCCACCTGGACATGAAGAGATACTGTTTTGAATATAGTTGCACAGTGAAGTAGGTTTTCCAGAGAAACAGTGGAATCTTCATGTGGGAAAACACTGAAAATGTGACTGTATACAGCCATGAGTAACCAGCTCAAGATCACAATATTTGAGCAGAGGGTTTGGACTACATTATCGCAAGAAGTGCTATTGTCCTCAGCTGTGATTTTATGCTCTTGTAATTTAAAGTGATTTCAAATGTGTTCTGAATTTCCCTGTAAAGTGAAGAAGAAATTCTTATTATATATATTCTTATAATACAATTATCTATTGACTTTCAGAGTACAATCTTGACCTTTCTCTACATATATTTTCTGTTTAGGGAACTTAAGCATCATCAGAGAACAAGTAGCCCACTTAAATTATGAAAGGCTATGAATTGAATGCTCTCTAGAGGGAGAAGTTATCTTTCCTAGGATATAATGCAAAGTCTTTCTAAATAGCCTTTGGAGTAGAGGCCAACGTCCCATCACACTTTCCTCTATTGACATTTTTATAGCTGGTTCTTCATCAATCCAGCTTCAAAAAGAAAGGATTGGGAAGTACTCTTGGTAAGGTTACACCATTGTTTAATATTTACTATGGAATTTTGAGTTATAGGGAAAAATCTTTTAAGACTGAGGAGTACATAGGCCACATGAGTTACACTTCCTGGGTGACAAGACCATCATATTACCTGAAACCATCACTTCTAGGATCTCTATGCTTTACTACTGCCCCACTCGCACAGGCTTACCCAAAGCATTACCTTCCTCCAAAAGTACATGTCTTATAAATTTCAAAGCTGAATTTCAAGGCATTAACTGAAGAAGAAAGAATGTTTTTTTAGCAGTTTAGAGGGTCAACAGGAGTTTAATCTAAAAATGAGATGTGTTTTTACCTTACTGTTTAAGGAAAACAATATCTGTGTGATTGGTAAGGTTTAAGGAACATTGAAAAAGTAATCTAAAACTCTGTCTATGTGAAGTAGTTTGTAATATTAAAATTCATACCTAGGTACAAGACTTATTGTGAAGCATCTTCCTCAATGTTTTTCAAACATTTCAAGATATTTAAACAAATGTCATAGGGTGTTTTTGACATATATCAGAGACGCAGGCAGTGATTTAATTTATAGTCATTGCATATGCCTAATGTGAACAGATTCTCTTAATGCACCCACCATATCAGTATTTTAGAACCCTTACTTATTATGTGTTCAAAACATGCTAAAACACATCGAAACTAGACACCTTTGTGGCATGCCTCTACAGCTAAAATGCAGAAGCCAGGGGGCTTTGTTAAATGCATGACATCTACATCCTTTTCTACTATACCTAGAGCTTCAGTCTGCGTTCATATGTTAGAAAAGAAAATAGATAAAGGAAAAAGATACTTTGTACTAACAGTAAACTCCCACATCTTTTCCTTTATCATGAGAGCTTTTTCACATTTCTCTCCCTTCTGCTTCAAATTCAGACCACGTTTTTGTTATTGACCTCCTAGTTATAGTGTAAAGAAATGTATCTGTGTTGTAAAATTTACCAACTGGAAATCAGAGACTATTTTAAAGATTGGACAAGATGACCAATAATAATTTTTTAACATGAATATTAAAATATGTATCTCAATAAATTGTCAGACTTAGAAAATTATACTTTATTTATTTATATTCCAAAGAAGCTTCCTAGACTTCTACAAATATTTGAAAGGATTTATAATCCTTTTTATAAACCTGGCTCAAGGCCAGGTTGGATGGGGCCTTGGGCATCCTGATTTAGTTGGACTTCCCTGTCCATGGCAGGGGGTTGGAACTAGATAATCTTTAAGGTCCCTTCCAACCCTTACTATTCTGTGATTCTATGATCCTACAATTCTATGATTCTATGATACGCTGCATATTATACATACATACCATAATATTGTGTTTGGTGCTGCATATTTTACACCTATATCATAGTACTGCAATTGTGTTTGAAGCCTGTGTGATATATACATTACTTGTGTGATTAAGTACATTTGGCATGTAAAATTGGATTGTATTTATGACTTCTGGTGTTTTTTCACATTTCTAACCAGGAGGAATTAACGAACTTTAGTCTCCTGTCCCCTTGTGGCATAAGACAGAGCCTCATTGACTATGAGTCAATCACTTTTATCCCATAAATATGACAGACTAAGTGAGCTTTCTTTGAGTTCAACCTGCCAGGCAGTGTGGCTACATGATGACAACCCCTCCTTGCGCTGGGACAGCTCTCAAGGGTGCTCCTCAAAGCAATGAGATTTTTTTACCGGCAACAGATCACTGGTGAACCCCCTTTGAATCATGCCTGGACAGTAGCTGAACTGCATGCCAGGCATTTTTCCTCTTTACCAGGGATTAGTTGGTTGGTCTCAGTAAGTAACGTTTTAAACAGAGTACATAATTTAGATTTATAATATTGTTTGACTCAGTATATCGTTAGCTTAAATAAGATTCTGGAGCTAGAATTTGGTGTGATCTGATATGTTGTTT
This sequence comes from Cuculus canorus, assembly GCF_017976375.1. Classification (NCBI taxonomy): domain Eukaryota; kingdom Metazoa; phylum Chordata; class Aves; order Cuculiformes; family Cuculidae; genus Cuculus; species Cuculus canorus. Next base: position 38,480,562 of record NC_071401.1, read on the forward strand.
GCTTAGCTTTCTTAGCATGAGTAGCAACATTTGATCTGAAGCACCAGGCCATAAGGTGGGAACTCAACTTCAAAACTATACCAGCATATATATGACCTGTCTAGTCAAAACATGGGCTCCAGAATCAAGGAGAACAAGAAAATACAGAGGCTTCAAGGATACAGATCATCAACACCAGCTCCACTGAGACAAGAAAACAACCTATCTGAAAGACAGTGAAGGAGTCCAATGAGTAACAAGAAGACCCCAGACCAAAACATTGCTACTGGACTGAACTATTACGTGAGGGGTGGGTAAATTGTCTGTAAGGGTATAATTGTCCAGGGACTTTTTTATTCATGTTTGTCCCTCTCCATGGAGTTAAACATGCTGTTGTATCTTTCCATTAAAATTATTTTACAAAACCTGATGTCTGTTTCACAAAACCTTCAATCTGGACCGGAGCGAACTGACACCTGGCAGCAGTCAGCAGACATCCCAGGCAGCGCTCAGCAGAACATCCAGACAGGAGGTGAGCTTTTATAATCATATAATCCTTCGGCTATAAGCACGTATAGCTGTAGCTATAAACAACTATAACCCAATTTTTCCTTGGAACAAGATGATCTTTAAGATCCTTTCCAGCCCTAATTACTCTATGATTCTATGATTTTACATATTAAGAAATAGTGTGACTTTAATCATCAAACTCTGTTACAAAGTCGCACTTTTATTTAAATACAAATTTTGTCTAAAAATCTCATTTGCAACAAAGCACCTACAGAGCTGGTCAGGTTTTAGTTGGTAAGTTTCAGATATGCGACGGATTTAGCTTGTTAGCTATACCAGTATCTTAAAATATGTAATCTATTTTGATTTAAATCTTAAACCAATTTGTCATGTGGAATTGTCTTATTTTTAATGTCAAATTAAAAAAGGAAAAACAAAACAAAAAAACACAACACATGTAGACCTGTGCTTCCATTATGCAGAATTAGAGTTATTGAAGTCAGAATTGTGTATAATTGATAGGTTGCCCATAGTTAATGCTGTCTTTCAGCTAGAAGTTCTTCTTTGGTTATTATAACTGATAGCAGGTTTTGTTTAGGTTTTGTTTTTTTTCCCTTTTCAAGATTCTTCCACAAATAATTAAGAAAATTCTGTTAATTTCTGTAAATACAGCTATTTAATTAAGCAAATAAGGAATCTCAGTTATTGGGACACGGAGCTTGTCATTTGGTACGAAGTTCCCTATCATCAGAACTTTGCTGATACATAATTGACTGATATGCAATTGTTTAATTGAAGATTGTACCAACAAGTAACTTCCAATTTGAGCAGTTAATTTAACAATCTTACATAAATTTTTAATATAATAATCAAATTATTCTGTATTTTATAGGTGGCAAAAGGGAGGAACACTTGTGGTTAGATCAAGCTAACTGAATATTCAAATATGACACTATGGGAAGGAGTATTCTGTTAAGACATTACAGAAAAATCTGGATTACTCATCCACAATTTGTTCTATGAATTAGTAAAACCTTTTCTCTTTTTAAAAAACTATTTCAAGGATTTTTTTTCAGTATAAATGACAGAATAAATTAATTTTTTGATAATCTGAATTCAGACCATATGTGAAGATACATGCTGAAGGAGTCCATCTGTCCCGATTATGTTTAATTCATCACTAAATCTTGCCATGAACACATCAATCAGTGTGAGGCATACAAATATTCATTACACTAAACTGAATAATATTAACAATTTGCAAGAATGTGAAATCTTGATTATTCATTTTCAAAAGATGGTAACACTTTAAAATTGTTAGTTGAAATCCATGTACAATGAAGGAGTCAAGAGACAGCAATGAGGATTTTTAAAAGTGGCCATGGGAGATTAATCAGTTTGAGAGCAAGGGAGAGTCAAGAGAGAGAGTGTGGGATTTGGGGCAGAATAAAGAAGAAACCAGAAAAAAAGAATGATCTGCAAACTGAAGAAACATGATAGATAAAAAACCACACATCTGTACAAGAAAAGGAAGATACAAGCCTACATTATCAGAGGTTCCTTATAAAGAAGTATCAGTAGGACTTTTCCTGACACAGATACAGACTCTACAAAAGATCTGAACTGTGGCAGACTCTGTGGTGGTCAACTGACTAGGTAAGACCTGTTTTCTTTCTTTTTCTTCTTCCTTTCTAAAATAGTGACATTATGGTTATGAACTGTAGTAAATAATGCGTAGGATTGTGCAAGATCTTTTCCAGAGTACTGGAGTAGTCGGTAACAAAGGCTTCAAGAAGTTATTGCTACACATGATTTTGTGCAGATTTTTTGTGCAGGGAAAGAAAACAGCTGGTTCGGGAGGATAAAAGCCTTGGTGAAACCTGTAGTTCAGGGTCTCTTGAGGTATTCATTGTCCAAAAGAAGTCCAAAGAATTAATAAGACAATAAAGTAGTGCAGAAAGCCTCTACTGAAGCTGAATGGTTGCCACCATCACTACCTATGACTGAAGGACTGAGTTTAGCTGAGGTTTGTTGAAGTTTAGAAAAACTAAGTAAACAGGAAAAGAACATAAAAAGGGCTCAACCAGTTAAGAAAGGGTTTTAAGTTCAGAATGAGGGAACTGTGGAAAATCAGTGAGTAGTCATGTAGGAGAATTTCGGAGACAAAAAAGGGCCATTAAAGGAATAGAGGTAGAAAAGGCCCTGAACTTCTACTTCAATGGAGGGTAAGTGATCTGAAAAGACTGAAAACTGTTTTCTTATGGAAAGAGAAAACAATAGGACAAAGCCTTTGGAGACCAGTAAAGGGAAAGGACTTTTTTGACTGGAGACCTCTAAGTTCGTACCAATCATCCAAGCTAGCTGTCAGAACTGCTATAAATGTTATACCTTGTTACAACATAAAACAAAACCAAATAAAAAGAAAACCCTGTTTATAAGTTAAAAGATAATACAGTAACAGGAAAAGAAATGAGATTGATCATTGGTAATGAAAGGTTATAATGAGAACAACTGTCAAGGTTAAAGATATTGTTTAAGGCATACTTTATAAAATTTGATGACAGATCAATATTTGAACTGTTTGTATAGTAATAAAAAACACAGAGGCACAAAGGTTCGACAAAACACAGATACTGATGTGAAGGCAATCAGAAAACAAAGAAACTGTAAACACTGAGACAATTGGTAAAGAAAAGAAAGAATATGAGGAGAGAAGAAAGTAATAGCATGGACAACTGTAAATCGGTTGGGATCACAATCTCTTTTGACACCAAAAAAGATCTACTATTTTCCAGTGGAGTACTGTTGAAAAGATCATACAGTGACAGTGGGAGCAGACAGTAGTTTCTTTATTTTATTAAAGATAAATACTGCCAGAAACTGTTTTCATAGTGATGTTTGTTATCCTTAATAAACTGGAAGAAATAAAACTGAGCACAAGTAAAACTCTATATAGCAATGTAGATATAGACAAACTACCAGCAGTTACAAAGGGTGATGCAATTTTTTATTTGTTCAGTAAACAAAGACCTCTTCATAAATGAAATTACTATAGACTCCTTCATGCTGTGTTGTCATCAGCTAATTTTAAAAGTATATTATTTTTAACAAATTTTACTTATTAGAAGATAAATTAGGGTAAAAATGCAATTGTTTTATAATTAATTGTTAAAATATAAATGTTGAGAAATCAAAATATTTAGCAAATAATTATTTGTTAATTTGTTCATTTTACAGTGAATTATAAAGCTCCTGGAAACTAGCATTTTATATATTTCTTTTTAGATAGTTTTATAGACAACATAAAATAAGTAACATTTTGGTATTGTTTAGGTGGGTTGTTGGAAATAGTGACAATATGTTACCCTATTGTGGTCAGGAATACAAAACTAATTTTGCTAGATTCCTCTCTCACCCTTCCTGCTGATGTTTCTCAAGAATGTTTAATATAAATAGATGCTCAAATTTCATGTCCTTTTGCAGGCTGAACATGCTTAATTTTCATAATTTTACCCACTTTGTGATATTACAAGAAACCAAGCAAACACTAGTATTATGGGTTAAAATCAGAGGAGCCCACAAGAAAGGGGACTTTGTGATAGGAGTCTGTTACAGACCACCCAACCAAGAAGAAGCTGCTGATGAACTCTTCTATAAACAGCTGGGGACAGTCTCTAAATCTCTGCCTCTTGTCCTTGTGGGAGACTTTAACTTTCCGGATGTCTGCTGGGAGTACAATACAGCAGAAAGGAAACAGTCTAGGAGGTTCCTGGAGTGCATCGAAGACAACTTCCTTGCACAACTGGTTAGCGAACCAACAAGGGAGGGTGCCTTCCTAGACCTGCTGTTTGTGAATAGGGAAGGTGTTGTTGGGGATTTGACGGTTGGAGGACGCCTGGGATTAAGTGATCATGAGATGATAGGGTTTTCAGTTCTAGGTGGGATTAAGAAGGGGGTTAGCAAAGCAGTCACATTAAACTTCCAGAGGGCAGACTTTGGCCTGTTCAGAAGGTTGATTAGCAAAGTCCCATGGGAGACAGTCCTTCAGGGCAAGGGAGCCCATGAGGGTTGGGCGCTCTTGAAAAATGAAATCCTATCAGCTCAAGAGCAGGCCATCCCTGTGTTCCGGAAAAGGAGCCGGCGGGGGGAAAAGCCAGCTTGGTGGAGCAGGGTGATCTCAAGATGCGTCAATAAGAAAAAGAAGCTCTATGTGCTCTGGAGGAAAGGACAGGCATCTTGGGTGGACTACAGGGACGAAGTGAGATCGTGCAGGGAAAAAATCAGGAGGGCCAAGGCCCAACTAGAATTAAAACTCGCTAAGTCTGTGAAAGACAACAAAAAGTCTTTCTACAAGTACATTAACAGGAAAAGGAGGACGAGGGAGAATATCCAGTCTCTAGTGGATGCAGAAGGAATAACAGTGACAGGGGATAAGGACAAGGCTGAGGTACTTAATGCCTTCTTCGCCTCAGTCTTTAATAGCAAAGAAAGTTGTTCCTTCTGTTTACAAATCCAAGAGTTAGAGGGGCAGATTGAGGCTCCCGTGATCCAAGAGGAGGCGGTTAGAGACTTGCTTGCCCAGCTAGACGTCCACAAGTCTATGGGGCCGGATGGGATCCACCCAAGAGTATTGAAGGAACTGGCGGATGTCCTTTCCAAACCCCTATCCATCATCTTCCAGAGGTCCTGGCTGACTGGGGAAGTTCCACTAGACTGGAGGCTGGCTGATGTTGTGCCCATATACAAGAAGGGTTGCAGAGAGGATCCGGGGAACTACAGGCCTGTCAGTCTCACCTCAGTGCCAGGGAAAGTCATGGAACAGGTAATCTTGAGTGCTATCATGAAGCACACGCAAGAGAACCGGGTGATCAGGCCCAGTCAACATGGGTTTACAAAAGGCAGATCTTGCCAAACTAACCTGATCACCTTCTATGACAAAATCACTCAACTACTGGATGGGGGAAAGGCTGTGGATGTAGTCTTCTTGGACTTCAGTAAAGCCTTTGACACAGTTTCTCACAGCATTCTGCTTCAGAAACTGTCAGCCTCTGGCCTGGACAGGCGCACACTCTCCTGGGTTGAAAACTGGTTGGATGGCCGGGCCCAGAGAGTGGTGGTCAATGGAGTTAACTCCAGCTGGAGGCCAGTCACAAGTGGAGTTCCTCAGGGCTCAGTACTGGGTCCAGCTCTGTTCAATGTCTTTATCAATGACCTGGATGAAGGCATTGAGTGCACCCTCAGCAAGTTTGCAGATGACACTAAGCTGGGAGGAAGTGTCGACCTGCTGGAGGGTAGGGAGGCTCTGCAAAGGGATCTGAACAGGCTGGACTGCTGGGCCGAGACCAATGGGATGAGGTTTAACAAGACCAAATGCCGGGTCCTGCACTTGGGGCACAACAACCCTATGCAGCGCTACAGACTGGGGGAAGAATGGCTGGAGAGCTGCACAGAAGAGAAGGACCTGGGGGTGCTGGTTGACAGCCGACTGAACATGAGCCAGCAGTGTGCCCAGGTGGCCAAGAAGGCCAATGGCATCTTGGCTTGTATCAGAAATGGGGTCACCAGCAGGTCCAGGGAGGTTATTCTCCCTCTGTACTCGGCACTGGTGAGACCGCACCTCGAATACTGTGTTCAGTTCTGGGCCCCTCACCACAAGAAGGATGTTGAGGCTCTGGAGCGTGTCCAGAGAAGAGCAACAAAGCTGGTGAGGGGGCTGGAGAACAAGTCTTATGAGGAGCGGCTGAGAGAGCTGGGGTTGTTTAGCCTTGAGAAGAGGAGGCTGAGGGGAGACCTTATTACTCTCTACAACTACCTGAAAGGAGGTTGTGGAGAGGAGGGAGCTGGGCTCTTCTCCCAAGTGACAGGGGACAGGACTAGAGGGAATGGCCTGAAGCTCCGTCAGGGGAGGTTCAGGTTGGATATCAGAAAAAAATTCTTCACAGTAAGAGTCATTGGGTACTGGAACAGGCTGCCCAGGGAGGTGGTCGAGTCGCCTTCCCTGGAGGTGTTTAAGGAACGGGTGGATGAAGTACTTAGGGACATGGTTTAGGGAGTGTTAGGAACGGTTGGACTCGATGATCCAATGGGTCCTTTCCAACCTTGTGTGATTCTGTGATTCTGTGATTTGCTGGAATAAAAAATAAGTTTTTGTTTTCTGTGAATAAAAAAAAAAAAAGTAAAAATAGTTGCACTTGTTAGTAAAGCAGTTTCACAAAGACTTTTAAGTATTGCAGGCAGGACATTTACAATGTATTATGGACTTTTAAATAATATTTATTGGTTTGAGATAGAACCGTTGCTTATTGAAGATCTATGCTGTAGCAGATGTTCAAAATATGTTTCCTTTTAGAATAAAACCTGTGATTTGAATTCTCTGTTCAAGCCTACAGCCGAATAGACTTAAGCAGTCATTCCAAGGCCACTCTGCTTAATTTTCCACCGTTTTCCAAGAGAGGGAGTTTAAAAGGAATGACTGCAAATGACCGGATATTCTCTAATGCTAGGCAGAACAGTGGGGTTAGTCAGATGATGTTATTCTCTGTTAGTGTTACTATAAACAGATCAGCCTCGCTGGCTGCCAGGTGGCCACCAAGCTCTCTCTCCTTCCTCAGCAGGACAGGTCAATTAAAAGCTCACAGTTCAAGAGAGGGAGAGGGAGATTACTTACCATCATGGGTGAAACAGACTCCACCTGGGGGAGATAGATTTCATTCATTTCCATTTAATAAAAGACTTGGAACACAAGAAGTAAAGAAAATCTAAACATACCGTCTCCCAGCTTCTTCTTCCCAGTTTCAACTGCACTCTGAATTCTTCTACTTTCTTCCTCATGAGTGGTGCAGGTGTGAGGTGAATTGAGGTTGCAATCAGTTCAAAACACTTTGCCACTCTTTCCTCCTAATACTGTTCCTCTCCTGCAGTGTGAGGTCCTTCCCATGGGGTATATGTCCTTCAAGAAATGCTCCAGCATGCATGCTTTGGATGGGATACAGTCCTTCAGGATCAGACTGCTACAGTGTGTGGGTCGCAGGGCCTGCCGGCAGATCTATTCCTGCATGGGTTTCTCTACGGCCGGGCTGCAGTTTCTGCCAAGAACCTGCTTTTTCACGGGCTCTCCATAAGATGTAGCTTCCTTCAGGGTGTGTCCACTAGCTCCTGCATGGAATCCTCTATGGTCTAAACGCTATATTTCTATGTCAGCAAGGTCTTCTCCACAGGCTGCAAAGGAATCTGCTCCAGCTCCTGGAGCACACCTTCTCCCTTCTTATTCACAGACCTTGGTGTCTGCAGGGCTGTTTCTCTACCATTTTTCTCACTTCATCTCACTCACAGCTGTTGCACAGCATTTTCTTCCCTTTTCGTTATCACAGCTTGTCACTGTTTGGCTCAGCTTTGGCCAGTGGAAGGTCTATTTTGGAGCTAACTAGAACTGGCTCTGTCAAAGATGCAGCCTTCTCCTGATCTCTTCTTACAGAAGCTACTCCCGTAGGCCTCCCCTCAACTCTGACTGAATATAGCGTCATAGAAAATTTAAAAATGTTGAGAATCAAAATACACTGGAAGACGATCTGTTTCTTACCTTTTCCTGAAGGAACTCATCACAGCATAAGGAGAGAAGCATGTGCGTACTTTAATGTTACCCAGAGCCTAATACTGTCTCTATTCAAATACGCCCTTTTCTTGATGCTTTATGAAGATATTTGAAGGAAAATAGAAACAGCTAACACCTCTCAGGTCTAAATATCCTATTACTATAAGGAAAGTGTGGAGAAACTATAAAATCAAACTACATAGTCTGTTGATGAGGAATAGTTTCTTGTTCCATGGCAGCCAGAAGAGAAAATAATAATCATTATTTTAATAGGAAAAAATCTTATCCTCTGCCTTCAGCCTCTTTCATCCTCTTGCAACAGTAAAAGAACTGAAAAGATGTCTGAAGAGGGCAAGTAATATTCCTATTCTCAGAGAGAGAGGGAAAAAAAAAAAAAAAAGAGGACTTGGAATGAATATTCTGTGTTCCTATGGAATGTTAAAAACAGTTATAACTTGAAGTAATTTGGCTTTGGCTTGTCCACCAGTAGTGACAATAAATAAAGATACCTTGAAGTAACACTTTTTTGTTCTCAATTACCACTCCAGTGAAGGAGATGACCCTGTGATATGCCTACCTTACCGTTTCATATAAAAGATGTGGTTGTTCTCATTAGAAATAGTACTGTTTCGCGTTAGGATGAAGTTAACTTTCTTCATATAAGCCTGCATGATGGTGTGCATTGCATATGTGGCTGAAAGAGTCTTATCAAGAGCAGTGCACAACATCCAGACTTCATCTTTCTTTCTCTTTCCCCTTCCCCAAGAGTGAATTGGCTAGGGATGGGCGAGATTGGAGGGGACATAGCAAAACAACTAACCTAAACTGACCGAAGGGATATTCCATAACACACAATGTCATGCTCAGCAATAAAATCTTAAGGAAAGGAGGAGAAAAATGATAGTATTTGAGATTATTGCATTTGTCTTCCCAAGTAGCCATTAAATATTCTGAGGTCCTGCTTTCCAGGAAGTGTCTGGCCATCTGTCTTCTGACGGAGTGTGCCTCTTTTTGCTTTGTTTGTGTGTTCAGCTTTTACTTTTCTTAATGAATGGTCATTATCTCAATCCATGAGTCTTTTTGTCTTCCTTCTATATTTCTTTCCATCCTCCAGGAGAGGGAAGCAGGTGGAAGGCAAATTGAGTGTTCAGCCGCTGGCTGGGTTCAACCCATCGCTGAAATTCACTTGCAGCATAGTGCATTATCCTAAACATGACAGGAAACCTCTTAGCTTTATTCAGCAATAAATAGCTACACCAAAAATTTGACCTGATATATCTGTTTGAATATCCAACTAACTAATTAAATAAAAGATATTTTAAAGAGCAAGAAGAACTGTATGTGGCAGGTGCAACCACCCTGACAAGGACATGATAAATACTATCACCTATTAAGGATCTAACAAAGATCATGGCTTACCAAGGACCTGACGAATGCCAGACTGGTCAAAGACACAAAACCCAGAGACTTTGAAATCCTCATTTCTCCCACTATCCTCCTCTGAAGGGAGAAGAGGTAGAGGACTGTTGCCAGGCATGCAGCCCCAGTAGAAGTGGGTCTGCAGTCAATCAGAAAGACCACAAATCACACTTCACTATGGTACAACACTATGTCCCACAAGAAAGCTAATTTGAGCTGGTTTCCTCTTCAGAGCTGCAGGCATATAGTGCAGTTGGGACAATCCTCTGAGACTGAGATGCTGGTCAAGGTAACTTCCTTAGGAGTGAGAGCCCCATTTTTTTAGGTGCATGATTACGCACATTTTGGGTCATCGTCCTAAAGGATTGTTCATGAAACTTAAGAATTCTTAAAGCAGCTGTGTAGTAATAATTACCAATTGACATTGGAACCTGTGCTTGCCTGAGTGCTCAGTAAATCCTCATTACTTTCACTGACAGACTCTCTGCATTGTGGATATCTGCGTGACACTGTGCTACTTTAAAGTCATCTATTGTAAATGAACACACAGATGGAGATATAGTATCTTAGCTGTATTTATTTTTTTTCCTAAGCAATTTAAATTTCAAATATAATGTTTGTTTCTTACATAAGAAAAGAGAACTTCCAGGAAAGGAAAAACTATTCAATTTTAAACTTGCTCTAATGCTCTACTATTCAATTTTAAACTTTCAGTTTAGGGTCAAATGTCTCAGTTTTTAAACAATGGTTTCAAAAACAGTGCATTTATTTCACAATTACAACATAAACTTAAATCCATTCTAATGGGGATAGTGAGACTGAAACCTATGATTTTTCATAATAATCTTACTGGTTTGATCATCTGTAGAAAATCTGGAGAAACAACTTATGTAAAATACGTACTTTGTAGTTCTTTTAATCAGTATACGTCTGTTCAATTTGTTCAAATGAATACATTTAACATATGAAATTCCTTCAGCTCAGAATAGGTGAAAAGGAAATGCAGATTATGATATGAACATTTTATCAGTGCAGGTTCAGATTTTAAATGCAGTCCAAAATCAATTTCTTTTTTTTTTAGGAACACAAAAATCTTCCTGTAGTTGTGATTGACTTCAGTGTTTAGTCAGCATACAGGAAAGAATGCAATATGTTTCAACATATATGAGTAGAAAGGCTTAATATATCATAAAAGAGAAAATGTAAAACCGAATGAAAAAGGAAAGAAATGTTTTCGTGTACTGCAGTTCATACAACAAATATCAACACATGCATTGCAAAGAACTGCTGGTACATCAAGCTAATTGAAGCAGCTGAACCTGCACAAAACAGTCTTAATAACAATGGAAAATCACAAAAGGAGAAACTGGACATAAATTATAAGAAAGCTATGTTGTTTATTTAAAAAGATGTCGAAGTCTGGAAAGATGACATCTAACATGAGTACCAAGGGTCACAAAAACAAAATGATTTTTCCTTCACGGTGATCAGAGCAAAGTGCTTCTTATAGTGACATGTGTTTATTTTAATAATCACTGTTGTCAATCTATTCTTCTTCCTCCCTTTCTATTGCAGTATCTTAAAAGGGAAGGAAAACTTAGGACTGTTACTTGTAAAAATTCTTCTGTTTAGCGATGATTTCTTTCCATTATCAATGCATTAATCTTAGAATTTTATATATATGTATCATATTTTATCTTTTACAGACAGCTTTTGATTTTGTGGCTTGAAAGGGAGGGACAAGGATGGAATGAGACAATACCAATAAAATAAAAACGTCGGTTACATAAATTCTGAACCATGTACAGTGTATTCATCTTTACAAACATTGTTCAATATGAAGAGCAAGACCTGAGGGAAAAAACATAAAAAATCATGACATGCATTTCTTTTGCTTCCAGACATACTGAAGCTTGGTTAATCCACTACCTTGATAATGTACTGTTGGACAAGGAGTAGTTGATGGACACCCAATATGAATATCCACTCAGTAAAAGTAACAAAAAATACTGACAAGTCATCCAAAATTGGTATTAAAAACAAGCTCTAAGGTAGTATTTTGCATTTCCTACAGCTTGTATACTTGCACTCTTGTCAAAAGATGTTATCTGTTTCTACAGAGATTGTTTTATTAAGTGTTTTGATCATCACTGTCACAACAGGATTTCCTCAGAGAAACAAAAAATATTCCACATTAAAACTATATAACATTTTAGACTGGGAGGAACACGTAGAGAACACATACTCCAAGTCTTGCTCAAAACAGATCTAAATAGATGAGGTTCCATGAGGTTATGTCCAGTCAAGCCTGGAATACTTCAATGACAGACGTACAACAATCCCCTTGGGAACTTGTTCCAGTCTTTGACCACATACGTGATTTTTTTTCTTCCTTATATTTAATGAGAGCTTCTGATTATTTTATGCCTCTTGACCTATTGTCATGTCTAGCTCCATGTTCTTTGTGCCATCCTGTCATAACCGCACATACGGCTCTTCATCACAAAGACTTATATAATTTTTTTTTGCAAACTTTTTAAATTTGTTTTGTAAATTTGTAAATTTTGTACAGTAATACGGGATTGATGACACATGGTTATCACTGATATCTATTGTATTTGGTGTCACAGATATCTGCTTTGGTTATGCATGTTATGACCAAAATGTTGACCACTGAAGAGCCATGGTTTATCCCTCTCAACTATTAGGTCAGTGATAGTCACTGAGAGTTGTGTAGTTGTCTGTTACATTTTGTTTTGTTGCTGTTAACTTGTCATATAAGATTTAGGAAATTCAGTTTTGCATAGTTATTGTCACTGACAGTTCAGGTTTTTCAACCTCTCCACTGGTTCTTGTCACGTTACCGTCAAACCATCAATTGAATGAATGTGATCTATTTCTGCCTTTCTTCACTGACTCAACACAACCCGTGTTTCATGCTCCTTTTACATCTAAAGTGGAGACAGGGTATGTTGCTCTTTTTACTACGCTCTGTGTGCTCAGAGAATAAAAGAACCTTAAGGCATAAACTCGATTACTTTGTGGTGTTCTTCTATCAGTGTTGTCTGATGCCCCCCTGAATGGCTGGACATCATCTCCATATATTCAACTGCTGTTTGTAGGTTTTCCTACTGTTTTCTTACCAGTATGAAAAGCCTCTTTTTTTTTTTTTTTTTCTTCCCCCACACGCCTCCCCACTTACAACATGAGAGTTTTATGCAATATATTAAATAAAGACAGTACAGAGTAAAAGACTAGTCACCGAAACATTAAATTCATGCTTCAGCCAGTGAACCTTTCTTTTGTTTATCTGTTACTCTCTCCTCTGCTTTATACACAACTATTACTTTTTATTATTGTACAATTCACTAGCTGATCACCTGTTGATAAAGAACATATAGGTTGAACTGGTAGATGCAAATTAAGGAAAAAAATAAAATGCATTTCTGAACTATTAGAGTCATGTGTAATTTCTAATTATTATTTAAAATAAAATTCTAGCAGGCTTCTAATTTCTATCTATTGACAATCAAAATATTTGCATTGTTTTAATAATGCAGTAAATTCTCAATTTGCCAGATATTACCAGTTAATCAACTATTTCAGAAATCTCCCACATTCCTGAATCCTTCATTCCAATGTCTAAAAATTGTACTAAACAAACAAAAAAAAAGTATATATATAAAATCCTGTTACTTTTCAGAGTTTTAGTATAGCCAAGAGACTCACAGAGAAAATTATAGAAGGAATAAGAAGTACCTAGGGAAATCAGATGAGTCTGTGTGTAGAAATCACGAGGATCTGCAGGCACAGAGAAGGCTTTTGTGAACAAAATTTTTTTACATACTAAACAAATAATCCCATAAAACTTCCTGTTAAGAAAGGGAATGCATGGAGAGGTGAAAGAGAACAATACGATCTGTCAAGCTACATTTTTTATCAGCAGGCATGCTAAACAATGACACCTGGGTGTAAGCACTGTCGGTTCACATCAGGCTGGTGGTGCACTGATTGAGACATTGTTCAACTGCTGAGGGTAAAATGGCATTTATAGACTATCCATGCATCTATCACACATAAGAAAAAAATCTTTCTTTAAACAAAGCAAACAAAACTACTTTTGGTTAAAAGGATCAAGTAAATGATCATTCTTACAAGACAGGTCTGCAAAAAGAGTTTTTTTCTTTTTTTTTTCTTTAACTGTACAAGCCAGCTGTTATGACACCACAGTGATCTCAAAGCTCTTTCAGGCACTCTTCCACTGACTGTTTAACTCCTGATTTCTGCCAACACTATTTTCTTTATTGTATTTGTATGTATAAAACATATGTGGAGGGAAACCCCTCAAAATTCTAAGCTGTCAGTGTAAACAGTGGTCACCTAGTCAATATAGTTAGAAGAGTCTAGAGAGCTGACTGCTAGTTTATATATTGACAACTAAATTTAACCTTTACTATTTTGAGTTGCATTTCAACCATGCTACCGTTACATGATAACTTTACTTTTCCTATCCTTGACCAATAAAATCATAGGCAGCTTGGATATTAATCATACACAGCTAGGATATTATTTACAGGCAAATGGAGCTATTAAAACTATTCCATCATATCACTACATTCCTTCAGAAATAAACACCTAAACAACTTTAACTTTATACTGCTAGTCAACATTACTGATGTCTGTCTCTTCAAATTTTGTATTTTATTTTTTTCCACACCCTTGGAATCCCTAACATCCATTAAGCATCTTAAAATTTCTCTCTCCCTCTCTCTTTTTTTTTTTTTTTTTCTTTTTAGTTCAACTTAGGGTCTTTTCTGGCTAAGAGAAAACTCAGTTAAGAGTTTCTCCCTGTGCATATACAGAATAACTAGTGACACACATACTGTGCAGGTATAATTTACAATGCAGAGTAGCTGTTTTCTTGGAACTTCTGGAAGAAGACATCCAAAAAGAAGAGAGATTTGACAATATAAGACAAACATCCCCAGTCATATTTCGGTAAACTAGCAATGCCCAGTAAGTCTTTGGGCCTTATGTTCCTTGGACGTGCTTACCTCTAATCCATCAAAATTTACCTTTTATTGATTATATATCACTGCCTTTTTGCCATTGTAACTTGCCATTATAATTAGTTACCTTTTAAACTACTATTTGCCAAAATGCCTTTCTGTAACTCAGAAAAGCTTTCTCTTACTGCAGTTATATTATTCCCTTACATCTCACTTCTAACCTTCAGATATTCACTCTGTAAACATTTCAGATTCTCCATGGATGAATTCCTCCAATATCCAAATAGTCTATCGTTATATTTATTTAATAGGAAAGTTATGGTAATTGTCTAAATGGGTTAGATAAGTGAGTTGGGTTAGATTCAATAAATGAGTTTGATTATATAAATGTATAGTGAAGTGGACTGAAAACTACCTGAACCACTAGGAACAAAGTTCAACTGGAGCCGCGCCACCAGTGATATGCTCCAGAGATCAATACTTGGTGCTTCATGGGTCAAGAGTGTATCCTCAGCAAGTTCACAGCTGATACAAAACTAAGAGGAATAGCTGATACACCAGATGGGTGTGTTGCCATTCAGATGGATCTCAACAAGATAGAGAATTGCATAGATAGGGATCTCATCAAGGAAAATGCCAAGTCCTGCACCAGCTTACCCTGAGGCCCAACTGGGTGGAAAAGTGGCTTTTCAGAGAGAGACATGGCAATTCTGGCAGACAGCAAGCTGACCAGGGTCCGGTAACACACCTTCACTGCCAACAACTGAGTTAGTAGGTATGTTGCCAGCAGAGAGGTTATCTTTGCTTTCTTTTCTGTCTCAGTGAGGTCGTATCTGGAGTAGTGTGTCCAGTTGTAGGTCCCATAATACCAGAGATATGGATGTTGTGCAGAGCAAGTCCAGCACAGAACCATGAAGATGTTTAAGAGTCTGAGGCATCTTTCATACGAAGAGATGCTGGAGAGGTGAACTGATCTGCCTGGAGAAGAGAAGGCTCAAGAGGATCTCATTCATCTCATATTAATACTTGATGAGAGAGTGTAACGAAGGTGGAGCCAGACTCTTTTCAGTAATCCTCAGTGACAGGACAAGAGGTGATGGGTCCCAATTAAAACACATGAATTTTCACCTAAACACAAAGAAACACTTTTTTTGAGTGTGAACATGGTTGCACACTGCAACAGGATTCTCAGAAAAACTGTGGAGTCTCCATACAGAGAGATATTAATATCTCCTTTATTTTGGATGTATTCCACACTAGTTTTCACAAAATCTCATCAGCCTGCTGCCACAAGAAAAATCTAACCTTTTTTTTTTGTGGCCATGTTCTTGAAAACAAAGAAATGGATATCGTTTCATTTAGGAGATCTATAGTGTTGTTGTTTCCATTTCAAGATTTACACTTTTTTTGAGGTCTACATTTTTTATATCCAAAACTATTATTATTATTATATCCAGAAAACTATTACAATGAGAGAAAAGAGAATCATCCTCACTCCGATGTGGTGGAAAAGGTTAATTAGCAAGTCTACCTTTTGCTTTCTATTGGTAGAAGTTCAGAGGCACCTTTTAGAAAGCCTAGCGTGGACAGAGTCAAAACCTGACAAATTGTGCCAAGGTATATAGGCAGATATTTGGGGAAACTGGATTACTTTATTGTAAATAACAAAGTTAGGATACCATTGTTAACATATTCAAACCACAGAAATAAATCTTTTCAGCACTCAAAACTAATCTTCCACTCTCTTTTTTTGGGGAGACAAAAGGTAATTTTATACACAGTGCAGAAAAAAACCTTTAAGATTTCTATTAAAATTGTTTAATGATACTATCATATCAATTCCTGAATTCTATGCAACTGATGTAACAGAAATATGACAGATTGGGATGTAATTAACACATTGAATATCACGGGCATTCTAGACTTTCTCTAGCAAACCTAGAGTACATCTGCATTGATATAACAGCATAATTCACAAAGCAAATAAATAAATAATATCTGATTTCTACATTCCTTCTCTCAGGTCATTCACAATATATAACCAGATGAACCACATTTTTAAAGGAAACTTCACTAAAACTGCTATTTTTACAATTTTTTTTGCACAATTTTTGTGCATCCCACATTTCCCAGGTTTTATTTTGCTGAGTTCTGCAAAAACTTCTCAAGTCAAGAAATTGTCAATATTTTCACAAAGAAAATAAGCACTTACTAAATTTACAGATGATAAAAATTGAGACACATTACCAGTACATTGGAAGACAAGACAAGAAATACCAATGACTGCTAAATTTAAAATAAAGCTCAACTATGAAATAACTTAAAAAGTGAAATTCCAAGATTCCATAGGTCAATAATAATGACCAAGTGGACAAATATAAGATGAGAAACCATGACTGAGTAATAGCTCTGCAAAACAGAAAATGGGAATTTGAATGCAGTAAAATCTAAAAATTAATCAGTCCCCTACCACCATGGATAAGAAGAGAATAGTAAGAATTTAAATATATAATTCATAAGAAAAAAATCTGCTTTATTCTCCTGAGCATAAATTATCTTTGTCCACTGCATTTCTCTCCAAATAGTGGACCAAACTGTTGGAACCCTTTTCACTCTTCCTCAGCCCTCCCTCCCCTAAATAACCCACAGCATACACATACATAGACATCCGTAGTTTACTGAAAACACTGAATGACAGTGTTTGTCACTGCAACAGACATTGGAAAGACAAAAATCTGTTGTACATGATATTATATAGTTCACTCAAACTTGATGCAAAGAGATAGATAAGAAAACTTCTGGAGGTATTTTTCAATCTTACAGTTTCCAAATATTGAAACTAAGAACTTTAAATACAAATTACTCTTAAAAGTTCTTTTTACATAGAGACAGTCATGGTCAGTTGATCATACATCTCTGTTCCTCAACAAGTCTGCCCTGACCAAGATCTAAGAATGCCTACCTCAATAATCACAGATATCCCCTCTGTGAGGAGGCAGAAATATACTCAGCTCAGTAATTCCATTTAAGGTCTTCTTATACTAATTTTTTATCTTAAAAATTCCTGCTGTCTTCTTTTAACTTGTGTTTTGATAAACTGTTCCAGCTACTGGAAACAGTCACATGGCAGTATACACAATTGAACCAGTGATTTTCTCTAATTTACATATGATATGAATATATTTCTGCAATTAAATCGACTTCTGACAGTCCTTCTTGATTGTAGAATGAAAGACATTTCATGTTATAATATCGAGTTTTGAAACAGAAAAAAAGTTACACCGGAAATCTGACACAGTGTTAGAAAACCCAACTGAGATCTAGGAATTTAAGTTCAGAATAGGAATTTAAGTTCAGAATAGAAATTCAGAAAACCTCCTTCAAACCTATTCTGCTGCCTTGGTGCTTAAGTTTTCTGATAAGATTCTCCTGGACACATGAAGTTGTGTTACTGACCATACAGCTTTTATTCTATTAACTCCTTGGAAGCTTTCTAGGTAGTCTGCACTGACTGATAGCTCTCACTTGGGGCTGCCTGGTTTGCAGGAAACAGGTATTCCAGTATCTAATAACAGAACTATTGTGATGGATGTTTGTACTCTCATTCAGAGTACATACAATTCAATTAAAAGCATTGCGTTGCTGTCTGATTTTGTTCATTAAGCCTACTTATCTGCAGAATATTTACTCCAGCAGTCAAATATCTAGGCTTTAAACAAGTCTCAGGCAAAGCAATTTGAGCAAGCGGTTTCCTCAGGCTAAGAAAAGGCTTTAATTGGCAGAGTGTGTATTACCAGGGATGAATGTGATTTTTAGCTCTCCAGTTGAAAGAGAGACCTTATGAAGAAAGGAATAAAAAATTCCAGGTCATTGCAAATATATGCTATAGAAAGGAAGATGATTTTCTTTTCTTGGAATTATCACTGTCAGCTCAGAATAGGATATTACTCACAGATATATCTGATACTACCCTCCACTTAAAGAAAAATTATTAATAATAACAGATCAGTGACAACGACTACACATTTTACTCAACTTTAAATGGCAGAAGTTTAGCTATTCATAAGTGGTTAATTTTCATTTGTGGTTATTGCAATGTAAATACTTGTTCACAGTTCCTTTAATTTTTGTGTGAATGCTTCTTCTGAACTTAGTTAACTTGCACAACAAACTTCTTTTTCAGTGTTCAACATAAAGAAATCAACATATGACATGACAAAGAGAGATTGAAGATGTCTAGATGTAATAGGATGACTTCTAATATTGCACAAATGACATAATACAGGGTTCCATTTTGTCTAGCTGCTGTTCTGAAGTGGTTAAATTCGTGTAACATAGTTTCCTAGAACACTAAATGCTTTGCTAAAAGCTTGTATAAATACTCATCTATGTCATTAAATTGATAAACATGGGTCATGATAATATGCCTTAAGTTATTTTTTTGAGAAAATTAACTTCTTGCATAGGCAAAAACACATCAACCATTGTACTCCTCAGTCCAATAAAAAAAAAAAAAAGCATGTCTTATCTGTAGTTTCTTGGTCAACAATAGAAGAATAAAGACCTGAAGTGCTGAATGGCTAAATCTACCAAGGACAATCCAGGGCATAACACTTTCTCAATGCAATTGTATTGTAAGTGTAAAAAATTGTCATCATTTGACTACAGCTATTTTATTTACTACTAAAATCAATTGACGTGGAAAATCTTAATAACTATATTTCTATAATCTCTGTGCCTAACAAGAAAAATCTCAGATTTGAGATCAATAAAATTTCAGGAGGCATCAGAAAGATTTCCTTATTGCTTATGTACTGACCCTTTTATGCAATCTTCAGTAATAGAAGCAAGGTGGAGAAAAGGAAGCTATAATTTTGCAGTAGTAATATTGTGCCAGGAATATTGAATCTGTTGTCGGGGTAGTAAAGTCTAATAGAATGAAACTGAGAATTGTTTCTTTTTGAGATCAATTTCATCCTCTGACACTTGAAAATGTACCAGCTGACCTTAGAATGGTAGATGATCCAGGCATCCTAGAGAAACAGGCATTTCTCATCAAATTTTTCAACTGGTCTGTGGGTAAATAGCATTTAAACAGCTGGCTGAGCTAAGTTCAGTCACCTAGATGTAAGATATTGTCAGAGGCTGTGTGGGGGTAATCGATATGTCACACACCCTATGGGAAACTCTATGGGAAATCTGAATCAGCAGGTGAAGAACTCAGGGGGAGGAATACTCCCAAAAAAAGAAAAAGCTAGAAAATTAACTGCAACTTACAGTAGTGAAAACAAATGAAAAAGAATATATGTAGCAAACCACATTCAGTGTCAGGTGGCTAGTTCTCACTGGATATATCTATACTATCAAGGCATTCAGAGACAATAGGAAAAAAGCAGGATATCAAAGCAATCAGTGCTAGTGAATGTCCAGAACACCAGTACACCAGAAGAAGTTCAGAGCTTTTACTCCTAACTAGATTTAGTCTGATAGCATTTACTGAA
This sequence comes from Cuculus canorus, assembly GCF_017976375.1. Classification (NCBI taxonomy): domain Eukaryota; kingdom Metazoa; phylum Chordata; class Aves; order Cuculiformes; family Cuculidae; genus Cuculus; species Cuculus canorus. The sequence continues at coordinate 38,500,571 of NC_071401.1, forward strand.
TGCATGTCACCACACGTAAAATAAAGCTGTCTGAAGATTTGTTGATTTGTTTTCCAATAAGAAGATAAATCATGTCACTTCACTCTTAAAACGTAGTTTTTGATTTAACTTTGTTTGGAGCAAAACTATTCAGTGGGGACAAACAGAAGATTCACTTAAAACCGTACTCATTTTGCACCAAAACAGTAATGAGGAAGCCTATTCTAGGAACAAAATTACTTCATTGCATTGTATTCATTGCACCATCCCAGATATTAAAATTGCAGTGAGTAAGAGCTACTTTAATTCCTAAATAGGACCTCTGTAAAAGTCCAAGATGCTTGATCTAAACCTTTACTACGCTCTGTTGCTTAACTTTCCTTAACTGTATTATTTTTTAGAAATTCATAGCACCCAAATTTGTAAGGAAATGCTAGACAATTCCAAGTATCCCATCCAGTCAATCTAGTAATTTTTGAGCATTTTTATTTAAATTGTGGTGATGACAGTATGTACACAACATGCCAGTGAGAATATTGTTCAACCTTCTTTATACTGCAGTGATGAAAACCACATCTCAGCACAGTGTGACATAGCACAATGTCTGACACTCAAGCTATAAATTACATTTTGTGAGATTGTTTTCACTTATCATCATGTGAATCATTTGTGGGTATAAATCTTAGAGATGATGCACCCCATCATGTATATATACATGTATATATACATGTATATATTTATTAATAAATAAATACGAATACCCAACTTTGAAATCTAATTTTAGCCTAACATTTTAGAGTTTTGATTATGATGACCAAAACTGTGGTTTCATACTTTTTTTCCTTGAAATGCATTTTTATTTTAATATGTAGTACTTTTTCCTACTAGAACGTCATTAGATAAAAAGCCAAAAGGAAATCTATTCCTTTCTTATTGACAGGATTACCTGACTATCGTCTCTTTTATTAATTTATGCTAACCATTAGAGTCAGTGTTTACCTTACTTGTTCGCTGTCTGGTCCCATAACAAACTATTGTCTAGCCCTGCACTGCAATCAAAACTTAAAAAGAAGTAGGCAACAGTTGCCTCATAACAGACACCTTTGTCTGTATACAGATAAATAAAGCTAAGCACCAAGGATCATTTTAGACACACCTGAATATCTTTCCTTATTGCAGCTGGTGTTTATAACTCAGAAAACTGAATTACTGCTTAGGGTGTGGGATGCCAGCAGATATTTTTCATCATACCAGATTTAAAGGATTTCTAAATTTTACTTCTCCGATTCTTCATAATCTCAACCTTCAGGAGAAAATATCTGCAACTTATCCAGATTAAATAAATAATGTTATTCAATTTTAAGTGGGAATCTTGCTAAAATTATGGTGATAAGAAATGGAGGAGGGAGGAAAGATGGAAACCTCTAAAACCAGACTGTCAGCAAGCACTATAATATCATATATAAGATATATTGAGTAAGGTAATATACAGGTAAAAAGGATCCGATCTGTATAATTTATTGCCTTTACTCACTATGTTACTGTTTAGATGTAGAGATTTCTTGGGAGAAACTGTGTTTAAACACAATAAATACACACACACACTGGTTCCTTATTGTTCTTTATAAACCAGCCAATGTTTCAGTACTGATATTATTCAAAGTATTGGAAAAATCTATTGCACTCACATGTTGAGTTAGTACATAAAGTGTTTTTGAGTCAAAAATACGTCTCAACTATCAGTTCTTCACCAGACTTTTGAGCATAACATAAACTATAATTAAAGGCAGTAAGAAACATTTTTTTGATTGATCTTATTAAAGTATATTGTATGTACATGCAGAGAGAGAGGTTACTAAGAAGACATAACCTTTGAAATAAATCGTAGTGAACTGGAATAGCTTAGTAGTGATACTGCCATGATAGACTTCAGGAAATCTTCTGGTCTTAAGATTTAGAAGCAATTCAACAGGAAAAAAAGGGTTTTGTAAAAAATCACATACATACAAAATTGGAATATATTTTGTTATTCAGCACTGATTTCCCTAACTTCAATCAGCAGTGAAAACATTAAATAAATAGCTATAACAAATGCCTATGGCAAACAACATAATCTCTAGTTCCTGGCAGTCACTTTTCCTGAAACTGTGTGATAATGGCTGTGGATTAAGCTCTCCATTCTGATAGCAATAATTTTGCACAGTTTAAAAGACATCTTATAGAAAGAAACTGTCAATAGATCAAAAAAGATAACTGACATAATTAAACTGTCTATCTCAGAAAAAAAATAATTTACTTAAGTTTTCATTTAGACTATTAGTATTCAAGATTTTCACTTATACCTACCAGGGAAGTTGTCATATAATAGGCTGGATGGCGTCTACTGCCTTCTCAAGTGTCCTACTGTGTCCATCCTGATCGTCTGCTGAAATGACCCAATATCTATGACAGATCCATACATTTCTGGAATAATGACCAAACTCCACAGAGAACACTTAATTGAAGACATTTTACAGTGCTTTGTGAAATTAGGATCATTTTGCAACCTTTTGCCGTTCCTACCTTCTTACTTTCAGTGTTTCACCAAATATATATCTGTGTAGGATAACTTAACTATTTTCTTAGTAGCAAATTCTGCCTTAAATGGCTGAAAAGGTTACAGTGTATAGATATCCTTTCCTAAATCCTGATGATAAAGTACTCTATGTGGCAAGTTTGTCAACTAATTACAGAGAGCCAGAATTGGTAAAAGAGAAATAAGATTGAATAAATATGATTTCACGGTTACGTAAGTTTTCTTATATACTCTTTCCCTTTACAGAGTGAAAAAAAAATTAGATATGTATTATTTGACACTATTTTATGATATTTAAAATGTTAGTCTGTGTGATATTCTGTGATAAATTTTAGTAAAATAAACCCAAAACCTAGGAATCTAATATTTTTCGTGAATAATCTAAGAGCTACATCAATAAAAGATTTGTTTCTAGAGTTCTCCAGCATAAACCAGTACATATATTTCCACAAAGATGTTCAAGAACTGGAAAGACATTTGTAGGTATTCCCTGGGAAACTACGTCTTTTACTTGTTAGCTCTAAGTGGTGCAAGGGGACAAGGAATAGGTGTTGTGGTCAGTTCATCACACTTTATCTCTGCTTCACGCTCCTCAGGGGACAGACTTCTCATGCTCTGCTCCTCCTCCAGCATGGGTTTCTTCCCACGGGAGACAGTCTTCTAAGAACTTGTCCAACATGAGCCCTTCCCGTGGGCTGCGATTTCTCATTAACTTCTCCGGTGTAGGTTCATTCTATGGGATGGAGTCCTTTAGGAATGGACTGCCCCACTGTAGGTTCCCCATGGGGTCACAAGTCCTGCTAGCAAACTTGCTCCAGCCTGGGCTCCTCTTTCCACTGATTCACATGTTCTTGCAGGATCCCAGTCCAGCACAGGTTTCCCACCGGATCACAGCCTCCTTTGGACACACCCATCTGCTCTGGCTTGAGGTTCTCCACAGGCTGCAGATGGATAATGGCTCTACCCTTAACCTCTATGGGCTGCAGGGAGACATTCAATTAAGAATATAATATCCAAAGAAGAAGAAATAAGTATCTCTTTAGCTTACACTAATGAAACACTTTCAGCTACTGCAGTGCGGCACTTTCAAGTTTTCACACTCATATAATTTTTATATTTTGTTTATCTCTTTCTTATACTCACAGGGCTTCAGTTAAATATCATCAAATACATGATAGTACAAAGGGTGTGATTTATGACACAACAATATTCTGTAAGGAAAATAATAAAAAAATACTTTCAATATGCTATCTTTGCTTACATCTGTTCACAAGAGCACTCTCAAGTTCATCATTTGTAAAACAGGCAAAATAATCTATCTTTCTATAATATGGATGCCTGTATAAGTAACTTCCTTGCATATTCTATCAAATAGTTTGGTGAAGTTAACACCGGTTCTCATATCAGAATATTAAAAAAAAATCCTTGTTCTAGTGTCTCAGGTCTGTTTCCTAACACTGATTTGATTTACTGTGCTTCTGCTTGCTGAAGACATACAAGGTTTGCTAAAGAAATAGTTATTGAACTTTGAAAGCTGTGTAACACATCGTTAGGCTTTTGATTTTGGAAGGAAACATGATTTGAAATATCTAGTTTTCAACAAAACATACATTTAGTCATCCTGGACATATACGCCTTCAAGCTCAATGTGTTTCCCACTGAACTTATGCTGAAGAAATCCCATGTGTAATAAAATACACATCTTATATTGTGTTCCAGCTCTCAAATTGCATGTTCTGATGATGGAATCCTAGCTTCATGTTTCATACTTATTGCAAATAGGTGCAAAAATAACTTATCACAAATAAAATAAGATTAGACACAGCCTTAGACATCTAAAGGTTATAGGTCTATTGCTTTATACTCTCTGAAGAATTTATCTCCAATGGAATCAGATTTCGTAAATGAGATGTGGTTCTCTGGAGATCCTTTCTTCTCATTGATTTCTCTTTGTGAGCAAGCAGACAGCCAGACTTCCTCAGAATTTCCTCTCAAATGCAATAATTATTTTAATGGAAATAATTGTGATTTAATATCCTGTAGAGAACATTATTGACATTTATAGGTCATGTGAGCAGATGCAAATACAAGAACCCTTACAAATGTTTTACAAAATACCAAGCGGGGGGTGGGAGGGATGGGGTGGAAAAAAAGTCATCTGACTGATTTCATTTCTACCTGCAAATATTGTAACAGAAGGATCTTAATAGTGGATAATAGAAAACACTAACCGGAAAGGAAATTATAATCTCCTCTTCTGGTCCCCAGAGCAAATAGAAACCATAAGAGGAGTACAACAATCTAAATATTGGATTTATCTTCCTGCCAGGAATAAAAATGAAAGCAGACATTGCTGAATACAAGTTAACAGTCATTCTTATTAATGTCTGTCCATTATCGTGAAGATAAACAGTGAAACAAGAGCAGAATTTATTCCTAGATCCTGCCATTTACAGAATGACACCAGCAACTCTAGCCAGTTAAAAAGAAGTGGCTTAAGAAAAATTCAAGATCTTAAGGCAACAAAGCAGTACTGTTATATATATATGCAAATATATATATAAATGTATATTATTTTAAAAAATAGTATAGCTCATTCATGGCAGTTTTAGTTTTGATTATAGGGATTGTAGAGCACATTTCATTTCTCAAACTCCTATGAAGGCCACTTACTTTCTATTATATGTCCCAGAAAAAACATGCCTTGGAGAGTTTGTGGGTAACAGAATTACATTACCTTATAATTAAATTTGTGCCTCACATATGCTTGATTTGGTTTTCTCATTGAGATCATGAGATTCAGGTCAGAAAAAACAATATCTTATTTTCTGATTTTTATTGTCCTTTCATTTATCTTAATAACTTTTAACATCTTTGGTTAGTGACAGAAAAACTTGATATAGCTTAGGCCTGTTTACGGACTTTACTAGTAGAGTCCTTTGGGAGGCAGTCCTGAGGGGCAAACGAGTCCAAGAAAGCTGGACACTCTTCAATAGGAAATCTTAAAGGCACAAGAGCAGGATGTTCCCATGTGCCCAAAAACAAGCCAGCAGGCAAGAAGACCAGCCTGGTTGAACAGAGAGCTTTGGTTGGAGCTCAAAAGAAAAAAGTATATGGTCTTTGAAAGAAGGGTCAGGCAACTCAGGAGGATTACAACATTGCCATAAGGCTGTGCAGGGAAAAAACTAGAAACGCCAAAGCCCAGCTAGAACTTAATCTGGCTACTGCTGTTAAAGACAATAAAAATTGTTTCTATACATATATATAGGCAACAAAAGGAGAACTGAGGAGACTCTCCATCCTTGCATTGGATGCAAGGGGAAACATAGTGACCAGGCATGAGGAAAAGTCTAATGAACTTAATGCCTTTGTTGCCTCATTCTTTAGTGAAAAAAACAGTAGAACTCTGGGTACACTGTCCCTCCTGAGCCAGAAGAAAGGGTTGGGAAGCACAATGAAGCACCTATAATCCATGAGAAGATGGTTAGCAACCTGCTACATAACTTAGGTATACACAAGTCTATGAAGCCAGATGAGATCCACCCAAAGGTCCTGAAAGACCTGGCAAAAGTGTTTGCCAAGCCACTTTCCATCATTAATCGGCAGCTCTGGCTAACTGAGCAGGTCCCAGTCGACTGGAGACTTGCGAATGAGATGTTCATCTACAAGAAGGGCCAGAAGGACAACCCAGGGAACTACTGACCTGTCAGTCTGATTTTGGTGCCAGGAAGGGTTATGGAGCAGGTCATCTTGAGTACCATCATGCAGCACATGCAGGACAACTAGGTGATCAGGTCTAGTCAGCATGGGTTCAGGAAGAGCAGGTCTAATCTGATCTTCTTCTAATATCAGGTGACCCGCCAACTGGATGAGGAAAAGACTGTGGAAAAATTGAGGAAAAAAACATCAGCTCCCAAATGATGGTCTGAATTATAGAATGAACAAATGGGAAATAATTGTGTTCAGGTTTTGAGTTTTGAGTGCAGGTTTCTTGACATAAAAAGTGAGTACATTTTAAGAAAGACAATGGAATGCTGTTAACAAATATTTTGCTCTGTTTGAAGTTATATTTTACTTGCTTTTTTTTTTTTTTTGTGAGAAAACCTGCACTATTTTTGCAGGTGAGTAGGACTGAGGGATGTGACATGTTATGTAAATTTAGTTCATAGGGTTGAATTTAGTTCATAGGGTTGATACAACCGTATCACAAGGGCTTCTACAGCATTACTTCTTCTTTATCAAGAAAACATGAAAAAAAATAGTGTTCACTCTAGTTTGTAACAAATTTTAATTTGAATTATTAATGTACCTTATTTCCAATTTCAAGAAAATTTTAGTACACCAAATGGTATTTAAATACATGCACACTTTCTCTATTCAGTAACAAATAATATAAAATGAAAATCTGAGAGAAGGGAAACATGATAGGCAAGAAAGGCTTTTGAGGAAGTAGTTTCTTCATCTACCTGAACAATATCGATTAATGAATCTGAATCACAGGCCAGTGAGCCATAGCCCAAGGGACAATAGGGAGGATGCCCACACCACGTAAAAGAGTACAAACGTACCTCACAGTAAACAAAGGACTCTGTCATCCGTATACTTGATAAAAATTTATTTGGACCACAGTTGATTGGTATTTTATGTTTACATTTCTTTATACAGCAAAAAGAAAGAGGAAATCATATTAAACTGTAAAAAGTAATTAAGTATACACAAGTTAATAATAATAGAAGAAACATACTAAAAGACTGATATATTATAAGTTAAGATTGTCATTCAAAGGACTAGAAAATTGAAAAGAAATATGCCTTCTATGCCTTTGCCATTATACTATCAAGGCAAAAAATCAATATGAGTTGATAATAATATAATATAAAAATGTACTTTAGACAAATAAAACATCATTGCAACCTTTGTATGCTACAACTATCATTTTACATACATATAGGAGTAACAAGCAATTATTCTGAGAAGAATAAGATATTTATGATTCAACATAAGACAGAACATAGAGAAGTAGAGGCCTGGTGTGGCAGAAGAGGCCTTGAGAAGCAAGGACACAGGAAACATTGTAAAGGAGAAAGGGCGCATGTCCTCGTAGAGGCCCACAAGTGTAGATCACAGATATTTGGTATTGAGGACCTCATAGCTGTAAACAAGTCATCCATGAACAGTTACAGAAATGCAGACATGGAGCTAGACAAAACTGGTCTTAAGGGAGACAAAGAGAACAAAGATCGACTGTCTAATATATGCAAAAGGCACCACACATAGTAAATCCATACACAATTTGGAGATGCAGAACAATGGAAAAAAAGAAAGTTGTAAAGTGTGCTAGAAAGCATTTTAAATGATCCCACCATAGGGAAGAAGAAACTATTAAGACAACGATCATACTTTTCTTGGCAAAGGCTGCCAGTACTGGTGACTCTTCACAACACTCCCATTACCACCAAGCTACCCACCAAGCTCATGATGCTTTGAGACAGTGGAATGCAGAGTTTAATATTAGAAAAGAAGATTAGGAAATAATGTCTGTATATAACAATTTTAGCCAGGCTGTTGTTCTTTCTTCTGTAACAATTAGATCTGGACTGATTATTTTGAGATTTTTAAGATTTCACTTATATTAACAAAATTTTTTCATCTTTAAGTATATAGGCTGTGCTTGTTCTTTGTCCATAAATAAGATTTTGAGTATAGCAATTTAGATTATGGTAATGATTTTCCAGAAATAAATGGAATACTTGACATTACTGTATACTGTCTAGTAGACGAATATGTTTTTTGAGATAGGCATTTCAAATATAAATGCGCCAAATCATTTCATCACTTTCTAAATGTTCATGAAACCAATTACCAATAAGTAGCCTCAGGCTTGCTGTGAGGCATACTTTTTCTTGTTGTGGCATCTGACATTGCATCAAGTGTCATGTTTCAAGGTTAAAATTCTGAAATATGTTAGGAATGATGTACAGTAAATTGTTACTGGTAACCTTCTTTATAATATTAATCTTTTTCTGTGCCTTGGTAAAATGAAAATGCTTCTTAACTTATCTGACACTGATGTTTGAAGGACACTGCAATGTCAAAAGAACCATCTCTGTATAAATCATTACACACAGAAGATTCTAACATAGCATTTTTTGCATCTTAGCCACACAAGACACGCATAGACACCTGACACTGTTTCTATCCAAGTCGGTGGGTATTTTGGCCTTATGTAGTACTGAAGAAGAATTAGGATCAGAACAGCATGTGAACAGAAAACAATACCATGGTGACAGTATGATTTAATGATATGACAACTAATTGGTACATATGCTCTGCTGCTGGGTTATTGGTTAATTTTACTTAAAAACAAACAGCTGTATTTCACGTGATTAAGTGCTACTTTACTGTAATGTATCTTTATTGGTATGCCTTACTAAAAGAAACAAAAAACCAAAACCTACCCACCAACAATTCAACAATCAAATGAATCTTCTCTCATTTTATTAGAAAATGTATTAAAAAACTATATTACTGTCATGACCAATGTGCCAGGGTCCTTTGTAGCCTTGAATGTAAAAGAATGCAGCGTTATTTCAGTTATCTTACATCCATGTTAGAGCAGAGGTGAACCAAATTTCCTTCAGTTAAGACAGGACTACAATCCTGGAACAGCATGGATGCTTATAAAAAGTGGGAAGACATTGACACTGTGAAGGAGGGAAGGGAAGCACTTTAATTTAGAGAGCTCCCATGTAACATCACTTGTACTGTTTTCCGTATGAAGAGCTTCCACAATCTGTGATATACTTTAAATATCTAGGATCCCTGCCTCAAGAAAAACTTAGTCATATCTTAAGAGGGATTTAAGATTCAGAGTAGAGGAGTCAGATTAACATTTTACTGGCACTTTGAATCAGAAATTATTTATATATATTTGATTATCTTGAAGGAATGACTTCTTAATTTTCCCTATTTTCACTAGATTGTGTAGAGTATTACTTTTTCTGACACGTTTTTTCTGGAGATGACATGGTAATAAGTGAGAACTAACGTGAAAATATTGAGATGTTATTCTCAGAAATTAAGATTATAAATTAAACATAGATACTTACACTTATCTGTGCTCAACATGAGTTTGATCTCAGAATATTGTGGTTTATACCATTCCAAGGCTAAGCATTGTGTAGGTATGTTAAATGTATTTCTAAGTATTTGTTTTTCTAAGAGCTTATTAAGATATAATCTAATATTTATTATGTACATGTGGTAAAAGATAAACACTCATCAAGGCATTATTTTTATTAATGCAGTAATATGGGCTATGTACCTCTCAATAATTACTGTAATACCTCCACCACAAGACATTTATCTTTACTATGAAGAGACAAGTTCTGATTTTGAAAGATATTTCTCTAAGAAACAAGGACATTCACTGTCAGAGTAAGGCATAGTGTTCATCCTTGTAAGGAAGAGACCATGTAAAGACAGTAATCTGGTTATTCTATGGATAATATAATAATCTTACATAATAATCTGCATTTGTATAATGTGCATTTTATTTCTTGTCCCTCTTACATAGTGTACCATCTAAAATGACTTTTGAACAACACAGTTAGATAAGTGGGGCAGACTAAGTGGTCACCATCTTCAAAAGGAGTGTTGCAAACACAGGAGAATCAAGAAACCCCTGAAAGTGGAGGAACATCTGGAATGGATGAAAGAAACAAGGAGCAATAAAGAAAAAGGAAGAAATTGAGAGGAGAGAGAAATTAAAACAGATAGCAAATAACTATTGTCAAACCCATCAATCCTATTGAATACAAACCTAGACGGTATGTAGTTATTGATCAGTGATGGAAGATCACTCTACTTTTATGTGCATATAAACTGAAACTCTACCTAACCCGGACACGAGCCAAGAGTCCTTTTATCTTTTCCTCTTTCTTCTTTTCTAGTCTTTATTTGAACAAATAAACTATTTAGTGTACAAGACACTGCAGCACACCCTTGTCAGGCTTCTGACCCATATAAGCAAAAATGCAGGGAATGTATAGCCCTTCAACACTCCCCTGTAGCTGATGTGGCCTTAATTTGATCCATCCATTATGGGCTTAGAGGAAAATGTTACTGTTTGTATGATTAATGTAATCAAGGGCAAGAAGGGATGATACTTAAAAGTCAAAATGGCTGTTCAGCTACAATTCTTTCAATTATATTTTTCTTCGTGTTGGTATTAAAATAAAACAAACCTTCTGAGCTTATTCGATTACATAAAACCTTATATATTTATATCTATTATGAATATTTTAAATATGTATTCATTCAATAGAAATCGGACTTGAAATCATGATAAATTATTTTACTCAGTCTTGTATAAGGTAATGATATCTAAGTCCTGAATGCACCAATAGGCTGTGATTGCCCTGACCAGGCTGTGACAATCTTTATCTGTCATCCTGCTCTGCAAGGGCTTCCTCTTGCCAACACTCCACTACCTATGTTCAAGGTCAGCTCTGATATGGTGCACTTGAACTACACTTCTGGGAGAAGAGCTATGAGGAGCCACACCACGGGCTTTCCCCCAATGGCTCTCTGTGGTCAAGCCTTTGCCCTGGCTGCTTGCCTGGGCTGCCCTGTGTTGTAGATATGCTCTGCCAGCCCTTGTGCCTTTCTCGGCCTGGCCTGCGTCATCACCATCACCCTGCCTAGTGATGGCAGGACTCTTGGCTGACCCCAGTTACCACGATCAGCTCTGCTCTGCTCCATTTACTCAGGCCCTGCAGGTCAGTCCACGAGGGCACTGCCCTGCCTGCCTTGCTGTCACTCTTGGCTCACTTTTCCTTGCCTAACACATCAATGAAGGGGTTTGTTAATTAAGTGGCTAAAATGGCTGAAAATAGTATGCATATGTGCAGGATAAGAGCCTTCAGCATTCTTTAAACTTCATATTACTTACTGATAAGATAAGGCTTTAAAGATTTTATGTAAATAATTTAGGGCTCATTAGAATTCATGTAATTTGCATGGTAATGCTTATTATAAAGCATTACAATCTTTATAGATGTATTTTTATTATGATGTTTATCATTGGTCCAGAGACAAGTAAGTAGGACATCATTTTATGGAAAATAAGGCAAAAAGAATACAGTAATAAAATCTATCTGCAAAACAACTGATCAAAGACTGTTATTAAATTTGCATCAAATATTACACTGAAAAATAGTTTGACATGGGTCAGGATATCATTTGGCATGAAAATATCCTTCTGCATCCTGAAAAAGTTGAAGACATACAATTTGAAGCATAGAATATAAATAACGATATTTAAATTTACACACTTAGGACAGTATTCAGGTCCAGATTATGATATCTAGATTTGGTGTCTACAGGTATGCATATGCAGGCATCATAAACATTCATTGTAGTTAGTGGAGATCCGGAACTAAAGTAGGCTGTCCACAAACCCATGTGAAAAGTTATTGAGATGCCCTAAGATACTGGATGTATCTGTATGGAACTGAGAAAATGACACAAAACCTATGGAAGATGCAAATCTTTCAAGTGAAAGAACTGGAAGTCAAATGAAATAGTCTAAAGCTCCTAAATAGCACCAGTGAGCTGAATGTTAGATATCTGATGTCTACAATTGTAATTCAGACATTCAGTTAACTTGTCGAAGTATCACTGTACAGAGACGAACCTGAAAGACTCTGGTATGCGTAATCCCACCTCTGGGGAGTTAAGCATTCTACCTGAAGTAGTTATACAGACTTGGATATACTTACTCACAGACAGGTGTCTAGTGATAGCTGAGGTGCTTTAGGGTCTCCACCTATCATCTGGCTGTTCCTTCAGATGTGTGTGATTCCCCTAAACCTGTTTTCATTCTTGTCAGTTCTGTGAAGGTGTTTGAGATACTGTGGGTTGTTCCAAATGCCACCAGATCTTTATATCTGGTCATTTGATTTGAGAGCCCTATGCAAATATGGATACACGAAAGTCCAGAAGGTAATTTTTCATACCTGTCTGGAGCACCGACCTTAAAAAAAGAGTTAATTACTTTCCAGAAATTATTATTTCTTTCTGATACTCCTAGAAGTTTATATGATTTGCAGACAGTAAGAACTGAACTTAGATAAGATGAAACCTACCAGGTATTTCAAGTTTCCAGGCAGGACATGTCTGAAGCATCTAGTTTACTTTGCTTTTCTGTCCACAGGTCCTTTTATCTTTTTTCTCTCTCCACTCTTCACATTTCACACAGGAATGCAAAAACCTCTCCTGGTATGTGAAACTGTTTACTATACTTCTTTTAAGAACAGAATTTTGTAATTTTTTCTTCTGTCTTAATTAGTAAGTTCAAGTGATCTCTTCAACCTTCTTTTTTAGAAGTATGCTGAGACAGAGTTTAAAATTCAGGTCTAAGTAATGCTCTCTTTTGATTAGAAATCTTAATTTTTTAGAAGTTTGTTTATCCAGATACAGAGAAAAAGTAAGCATTACAAAGCTTGTGACATTATTTTACATTATAAAATATTTAGAATCATAGAATCATTCAGGTTGGAAAAGACCCTTAAGATTCTGAAATCCAGCTGTAAGCCTAAGACTCCCAAATCCATCCCTAAACCATGTCCCTAAGTGCCACATCTACACATCTTTTAAATAACTCGAGGGATTGTGACTCAATCATTTCCCTAGACTGCCTGTTCCAATGCTTGACAACCCTTTTGTTGAAGAAATTTTTCCTAATAACCAGTCTAAACCTCCCGTGGTGTCATTCCTTCTTGTTCCATCACTCAGTCTCCCCTCAGCCTCCTTTTCTCCAGACGAAAAAAACAACCTCAGTTCCCTCAAACACTCCTCACAAGACTTGTTCCCCAGCCCCTTCACCAGCTGCATTGTCCTTCTTTGCACACACTCCAGCACCTCGATGTATTTCTTGTAGTGAGGGGCCTGAAATTGAACATAGTATTTGAAGTGTGCCCTCACCAGTGCTGAGTAGTCTTGCTGGCCACATTATTTCTGATTAAAGTTTATTTAAAGCTATTCTATTAAAGAATTTTGATTTTGAAAATTAAAAAGAATTATAGCTCTAAAGATGCTGAAGTTTTTGAAGTAAAAAAAAGAAAGTTTTATAGGAGACAAAACTATTTGAACTCTTCACAAGCCAAAACTTTTCTTGAGATCAGTTTAACACATGGAAATGAACTCACATAAGATTGGAAAATTCACCCCACTTCCTGGTATTCCTACTTTAAATCAGTGATATTTTTTCAGTCTTCCTCTCAGTAATAATAACACATAAAAAATCAAAAAGGAATAGCTTTTCAATATCTACCCAGTGGCGTAAGTTAAAGATGAATCAAAGTGATTTTTTTTTTTCTTCATATATTTTCAGGTAAGAAATATAACTTATTGCTCTGTATGTTTAAACTTAGATTATGACATTCTGAAAATACCTGGATCACTTCAATTTCTTGTAAAAGCATCTTCATTTATTTTATAAATTTGACATCCTAACAACCATAGAAATACTTGATAGATGTGAACAGCAAAAGAGAACAACTACTGATTGGTAGGTTGGTTGTTGCCTTCCAGAAAACCCTGTTGTGCAGTGTTTTATTGTCCCCTTATAGATTAACCATCTGTAAAGTTGACTGCAGGGAAAAATAAATGCTAATATATCTAGGAACTGTTGAAAAACAAAAATATTAGAAAGTCTTTATGCCAATAGAATATATTCTCTAATATTTGGCATTCCACTTGCTGCAATTCAAACCAGTTGAGTGAGATCCTAATTTTTTCATGTAAATTTCAGCAGTCAGTAGTCTCTTTTATAGCAACATCTGTATGAATACGTTTTTCTGCTTCCCGGCTGCATGCCTGCTAGCTTACATGAAATATCATTAGAAGATAAGATTTTGCCAGACTTTATGAACCATGGGCAAAATGAACAGCAGTATTCCTCTCACCTCTACAACTTCAAAACCATATCCATTGACAACGAAGTCATTTGCAGTTTTGCCAATCTCTATTCAGCCAATAACATTGTAAGGGCTTTTCTCTACTCTTGTCTATAACAAGAAATTTTGTAGCCCCTTCCGTCCCAATCTGTTGAAAGTTTCTAATTTTAAACTCCAGTTATTACTAACATATAGCTAAAATTTCAGTTAAGGCTTTGAAGTAAGGAAATTAAGAATGTGCCTAAGGATGCTGAACAAATTTTGTAGGCTTAAAATAAAGAAAAGAAAGGAAAGGTTCTGAGATTTCCCCATTCAGTCATTTGTGATTCAAATAGTAGAACAAGAGGAAATAGAGAAGGAAACAACAACACTCTAGTAGGTTTAATAAAGAGCAATAACAGAAGGACACAGAAGAATAAATTGTATTCCACTCTGCAAAAATAGATTTGAAAACAGAAACTGAACAGGATTTTATGCCCAGGACTCATATTAAAGTAAAGATATTTGAAAGACCTGAGTTTTAACTTAATGAAGTGCAAATTTAATGAATAGACTTTAAAAAGAATTATGCCAAATACTTTTAAAAATTCAGCCATCTCAGTTGATTCATAAAGAGTATTGAACTGTTTCTCATATTAGCCCCTACTTGTGAAGTTGATGTTTCTAAGGGTGTTTTTGAGGATTTTTTTTTCTGCTTTCCAATTTCTTTCCTCTTTACTATAGCACAAATTCTGTTCTGTTTTTTTTTTTATGTCTCTTCTCTGTTTCCACTCATCCACATACTCCTGTAACACCTCCATCTTGTATTTTATCTCTCGTTTTATTAATTCCCTTCCCCTAAACTTATTTTCTTTTTACATATAACTGAAGTACCCCATGTATGAAAATGTCTTGAATGATGATCCAGCCCTGCTAGGGCCTTTCTATAACTTCTGCTTTTCTGAAGAATGGACTAGGAGAAGCAGAAGATACTCAGAACTCGCCAGAGGGGATACAGGAGGAACTAATGAGGTTTTAGCTTCTTCATCTTAACCACCATCTCTCAGGTTCCCTTTCCTGTCCTACTGCCTCTTTCCCCTTCTTTCAGTAGCTGTCATTACTGAAGTAATAAGCATGTATAGTGCTTTTTTTTTTTTATCCTCACAGCTCCCACATCCACAGTCATGTTGAAAATGCTGTTAGAGCATGTGCAATGATCTCATTCAATATGGCAAAAATAGCAGGAAAAACATAACGAAGAGGAAAGCAATGGCTGAAAAGCAAGTTGTTGCATTGACCCAAGGAAACTTAAATAAACAATAAGAAAGGTCTTAGCAGGAAGTAACTTATATGTACAATTGAGAGGTTGTGTCAGAACCAGAGGCATGTGGATATTTTCCATGTTCTGCTCACTGAAAAGGAGAAGCAATCCTAAAACCGACAAACCACAGGTGGTCTATGCCGACATGTCTTTCCTTACAATGGGATACTGGCTTGTTGCAAATAGATTGCAGAAATTTTTATACCACGTACTTCTTTCAGCCAGGAAAGAGGTCAAAAACAGGAGGACAAAAGTATGATCTGGACAGCATTGCATAAATATCTAGTACCTCTTAGGATTCCTATCGCTACTCAATGCATCTACCATGGACAAGAAGAACTGTGCTCTTCCTGAGAGGCACCTAAAAGTAATGGGTGCTATTGATATCACTGCAAGACACAAAATTGAACCTTTCGTAGCAGAGGAATGGACCTGAAGATTTCTAATGAACTTGTGGGGAAGAAGACCAGCTTAGCTGAGCAGAGTGTTCTGGGTGGATCTCAGGAAAAAAAAAAGCAAAGTGTATGAGCTTTGGAAGAAGGAGCGGGCTTCTCAGGAGGAGTACAAGGATGAAGTGAGATCATGCAGAGAGGAAGTCAGAAGGGTTAAAGCCCAACTAGAATTTAGATTGACCAATTCTGTGAAAGACAACAAAAAATGTTTCTACAAATATATCAACAACAAAAGGAGAACCATGGAGAATCTCCATCGTTTACTGGGCACAGGGGGAAAAAATGTGACAAAGGATGAGAATCCAAATGAGGTATTTAATGTCTTCTTGCCTCATTCTTTAATAGTAAAGTAAGATATTATCTGTGTACTCAGCCTACTGAGCCAGAAGACAAGGAAGAAGAGCAGAAAAAAAAAACCCATGATCCAAGAGGAAATGGTTAGAGATCTGCTAGGCCAATTATACATTCACAAATCTATGGGCCCGATAGGATCAACATAAGAGTATTAAGGGAACTGGCAGAGGTGTGTGCCAAACCACTTTCCATCATCTACCAGCAGTCCTGGCTGACTGGGGAAGTTCCACTTGACTGGAGGCTAAAAAATGTTACATCCATTCACAAGAAGGGCCAGAGGGAGGATCCAGGAAACTACAGGACTGTCAGTCTAAGCTTGGTGCTGGTGAAGGTCATGGAACAGGTCATCTTGAGTGCTATCACACAGCACACACAAGACAACCAGGTGATCAGGCCCAGTCATTATGGGTTTATGAAAGGCAGATCGTGCCAAACTAACCTGATCTACTTCTATGACAAAACGATCTGCTTAATGGAAGAGGGAAAGGTTGTGGATGTAGTGTACTTGGACTTCAGTAAAGTTTCTGACACTGTTTCTCACATGATTTTGCTTGAGAAACTGGCCTCCACTGGCCTGGACAGCCATATCCTCTGCTGGGTAAAAAAATATGGCTGGATGACAGGGCCCAAAAAGTGATGGTAAATGGAGTTAAATCCAATTGGAGACTGGTCACAAGTGGTGTTTTCCAGGGCTCAGTGTCGGTTCAAGTTCTGTTCAATATCTTTATCAACAACCTGGATGAAGGGATTGAATATATCCTTAGGAAGTTTGTGGATGACACTAAGCTAGGAGGAAGTGTCGATCTGCTGGAGGGTAGGGAGGATCTACAGAGGGATCTGAACAGGCTGGATCGATGGGCTGAGGCCAACAGGATGAGGTTTAACAACACCAAGTGCAGAGTTCTGCGCTTGGGGCACAACAAGCCTGTGCAATACTACATGTTTGGGGAAGTCTTATGAAGAGCAGCTGAGGGAACTGGGGTTGTTTAGCCTAGAGAAGAGGAGGCTGAGGGGAGACCTTATCACTGTCTACAATTATCTGAAAGGAGGTTGTAGAGAGGTGGGTGCTGGTGTCTTTGCCCAAGTGATAGGATGAGAGGGAACGGCCTCAAGCTTCACCAGGGGAGGTTCAGTTTGGACATTAGGAAAAATTTCTTCACAGAAGGGGTCATCAAGGACTTGAACAGGCTGTCCAGGGAGGTGGTTGAGTCACCATCCCCAGAGGTATTTAAAAGGCAGGTAAATTAAGTGCTTAGGGGTATGATTTAGTAGTGGACAGGTACAGTTGGACTCAATAACCTCAAATTTCTTTTCCAACCTAGCGATTTTAATTCTGGGAAACATACAGATAAATGCACTATGCTCATTTCTCCCTCAGTCTTAGCTTTAATAAGTATTATACAGCCATAATGAAAGCTGTGACTCAGAAAATCAAGCCTGAGCTATTATATAAAAGAATCGAGTTCTGGCAAAGGTATTAAATTTTGTAGTCTATAAAGGTGAGATTATTTTTTATTCTACATCTATGGGTCTATCAGTCATAGTTACACTTGTACATTGCTGACTGATGTGTTTAATTAAAATAAAGGCTGAAAATGTATCTGTATTGTGGGAAATCATATTTTGGGCCTTTCTAGGTGTTCTTAAATAACTCACTGCATTAAAAAAAAAAGGTACATTTTTTCTTTCTTCCTTTATGAAATAACTAGACATTTCTAGGCTTTTATCTTCACTGGAGAATCAGCTGCCCATTGAAAGCATCAGTGGTAATTTTAGGGTTGCTCAATAACAAGGCTTCCCCTGTAGGCAATGTTAAAGGAAAGAACAGACAGCACCGATATTTCTCAGAAAAAGCAGAATGTGAGTCTTACATTTGAACTGTTACAAACTGAATTAGTATTGTGTCATATTACTGCTTCTCTCCATTATTGTGATATGGAAGTCACTAACATAATTATCTTTTTAAAGGATTAGATAAAATGAAGACTTGTTGAAGTTGATGAGATTTGTTACTCTGATAAGAAAAAGCTAAGATGAGCAAAATATCTTATCAGGTCTTACATACAGACACTTTAATTATTTTTTTTTAATCTGTATTCATTGTGGAATCTATACTGTCTCTGTCCATAAGGATTTAAAAGCACTGAGAAATTCGGTAATGTCTTTCCTCTCACCAGAATGTGTTTCTACTGATCTTTTGGACCTTCTTATCTATGTTTGTGTAACATGTTTCGGTGCTTTTCTCTGGATAGCAAATAAATGGTAGTTACTTGCTTACAAAATATTCTTGTTTTTTTTTACTTCACCATTAACTTTCAGATAGTTGAAATCTAAATCATTATAAGATACTAGAAGATCCTGACCACTGTATGTTCACATGTAAAAGGACACCTATCAGCAACCAAACTGATATGTCAGACTTAAAGTAACCAAGCCACAGCTTCTAGTCTCTGACTTTTTGTGCATGGGAAAATTAACAGATCAAACAGTTTTGCATATGAAGACTAGGCTGGACAGCTCTGATATAAAATTAAATGTGAAGCAGAAGCTCCAAGAACTGCCTGTAAAATTCTGCCTTGTTGGAATTTACCTTTGAAATAAAGCTCTCAATGTTCTGAAAGTTGGTGTTCCACAATTCTGAGTGCTAATATCTTCATGAAGTCAACAAAGTGAAGGCCAGTTCACATACAATGGCTACGAGATCTTTCGGCATTATTAGTATTTACATTCATTATCTTGAGTATTCATTGCAATCTTGCAAGTAACTGAAACAAGAATTTCAACTAGTTTGCCCAGGACCACACAGAGAATTACTGCCAATATTAAAGTACAGAAATTGCACTATAATTCTTGTTTGCTTAATATGAGATATTACTTGCTACAATAAAATCTAATGCTATACCTAGGAAATGCACAGATTTTAAAAAGCTAGCCAGTGGGCTCAGATAGAGTACGCTGTAGTTAGGAAAACTTCTGTTTGATTTATATGGCTATTTCATTCTTTAATAGGTTCTTTAATAAGTCACTCTGAAATAGGTAATTCTCTGCGATCAAAACAAAAAGAGTAACAGTGATGGAAAAACATAAACATGATGATATGGCTATTATGTTACGAAATGTACTTAGCAGAATTTAACCTTGTAAGTTTTTTTATGGGTTGAGGGGTTTTTATGCTTTTATTGTCTTTGTTTAGTTGGGAAGTTTTAGTTATTAAACTCAAAAAGGCAAAAGGAAAAATACAATAAATAATTATTTTCTCCCAATTGCTTTTACTTTTAAAACCACTGTAAAACATAGTAGCCCAAAAAGTATATAAATAGCTATGCTAGAAAGTAACATCAGGAAATATGAAGAATAAATGAAAAATGAGAAAATCAATACTAACAAAGAAACCTCAGTGTTACACAATGTTGTCCTGTCTTCAAGATGGATAGTAACAGATAGCAAGAGAGACTCTCATGGTAAGTACTCTGTTTTGTGATTTATAACACTTGTCTATGTTTTTCATACATTTCAAAATTCAGAAGTGAAAGCATTCTCATTTCTTACAGGAAACTGAGGCACAAAAGCATAGATTATCTTCAGAAATTTAGATATTCCCAAAGTAACTGAAAGTAGAAATAGTGAATAAAGATTAAAATTCACCATTTTGTGTAAGTCTGAGGAGTCTGGACCTACAATAATCATTAGTCCCACTCTCTGACCAGTTTAGGATGACAGAAAATTATATCATTGTTTTGAGGATATTATCCAAATGCCACTTAAACACTTACAGGCTTGAGTCATTAACCACCTCTCTAGGAAGTCTGTTCTGGTGTATGAACACCTTCTCAGTGTTTGGATTATTTGGATGGCCACATCCAGAGAGTAGTTGTCCACACCTCAATGTCGTAATGGAGATCAGTGATGAATGGTATCTCTTAGGGGTCCATATTGGGACAAATACTGTTTAATATCTTCATCAATGACACAGTAGGATTGAAGGCACCCTCACCAAGTTTTCAAATGACACCAAGCTGAGTGGTGCAGTTGACAAGCCTGAGGGACAGGGTGCCATCTAGAGGAACCAGGACTAGTTTGGGAAGTGGACCCATGTAAACATCATAAGGTTTAACAAGGCCAAGAACAAAGTCCTGCACATGGATGAGGGCAACCCCCAGTATCAGAACATGGTGTGGGATGAAGGAATTGACAGCAGTCCTGTAGAGAAGGGCTTGGAGGTTCTGATGGATGAAAAGCTGGACATGAGCCAACAATGTACTCTCACAGCCCAGAAAACCAACCACACCCTGGGCTGCATCAAAAGAAACATGGCCAGCAGATCTCAGGGGGTGATCCTGCCCCTCTGCTCCATTTGAGTGAGACTTCAGCTAGTAGTATTGTGTTCAGCTTTGTGGTCCTCAGTACAAGATGGGCATGGACCCATTGGAGTGTTTAAAGAGTAAGTGGATGAGATGCTTGTGGAATATGATTTAGTAGTGGACATGTACGATTGGAGTTGATGATCTCTAAGGTCTTTTCCAGCATAATGATACTATGATTCTATTACTACATCCTAGATGTAGAATCCAACATTTGGACTTATTAACAACTTCATCCTGTTAATAATAGCCCAATGCTTCAGTCTGTCCAGATCCCTCTACTAGGCCTCCTGTCTCTAAAGAGAGTCAATAGCACCTCCCCGTTTGGTATCACCAGCAAACTTGTTAATGGTGCATTCAACTCCTGCATCCAAGTCATTGATAATATTGAGCAGAACTCGCCGTAGAATTGAACCCTAAGGAATACCTCTGGTGACTAGTTGCCAGCCAGATGTAGCCCTGTTAAGCACAACCCTCTGAGCCGTTCAGCCAGTTCTTCACCCAGTGCACCATGAACACCCTCATGCCTTGTCCAGAACAATGCTGTGAGGGACATTACAAAGAAGCTCACTAAAGCCCAGGAAAAAAATACATCCACAACTTCCATTTCATATACCAGGCAGGTGAACTTATCATAGAAGAATATCTTATTTCTTAGACAGAACTTTTCCTGAACCAGTATTGACTATGCCTGATGATTATACTTTTCTTTAAATGCGTTTTGAGAGTATCCAGTATAATCTTCTCCATATTTTTTCCAAGAACTCAGGCTAGCCCGACAGGTCTGTAGAAGCCTGTGTCTTTCCTCACACCCTTTTTGTAAATCGGGATAATATTGACTAGCTGTCCATCACAGTCTCCCAAAATCTTTGGTAGATAATTGAGAGTGACTCTGCTGTAACATCTTCACTTCTATAGCACTCTGAGATGGATCCCATCAGGTCCCATGGGCTTGTGAACATTCAGCTAATACAACTGTTCCCTTAAAATTTCTGTAAGCACAAATTGAAAATCACTATTCCCGCACTAGCGGTCCTCTGACTCAGGGGATTGGTCAGGCTATCAGTACTATTTAAGACGGAGGAAAAAAACTATTTAATTTCTCCACTTTTCTGTCATCTCTATTAGTCAGAAGACCATCTTCACAAGTGTTGGTCAAACGTATCCTTTAGGCTTCCTCTTGTTATTAATGGATTTATAAAAGCCCTTTTTGTTATCTGACACAACACTGGCCAGTTTCAACTCTAATCGAGCTTTGGTCTTTTGTATCTTCTCCCTGCATATCTGAACAACATCTCTGTAATCTTCCTATGAAATGTGACCTTGCTCCTAGAGATTATACAATTTCTATTTCCTTAAGGAGTTCCTTGTTCAGTTAAACTGGTCTTCTGCCCTACTAGCTTGAGTTTTGATACAATGAAATTGCCTTCTCCTGTGCTTCTAAAAAGTGGTTCTTAAAAAACTGACTGCCACTTGTGGACTCCTTAAACCTCATAAGAAGATTCCCAATGTATTCTGCTGACTAACTCCCTGAACAGCTTAAAATTTTCTCTTCTGAGGCCCAGGTAGTAAATTTGTTATCTTCTTTTCTCTTTACACTGAAAATTTCAAGTTCAAACATTTAATAATGTCTGTGGCCCAGACAACCACCTAACATCACATCTCCCATAACTCTTTCTTCATTCACAATGAATAAATCTAGTAAGGCATATTTCCTGGTTGGCTCACCGAGTACCTGCGACAAGAAGTTTTCTCCTACAAACATCAAGAATTTCCGATTTGCTCATCTAAGCAGTATGATATTTCTTGTTGGTGTCTGGGAATTTGATATCTCCTATTGAGACAAGGGTTACTGATCCAGAATTTCTCATAATTGCCTGTAGAATAACTCATCAGTGCTTCTAACCTGGCTGGGTATTCGGTAGTAAACATCCATAGCAACACTCCTTTGTTTTCCATCCCTCTAAGCCTCACCAGATGCTCTCAATCACCTCATTGCTAACTGTAAAGGCTGTACAACCAAACCTCTCACTTACATATAGTACAACACTTCCTTGTCATCTGGCCTGCCTATCCCTTCTCAGCATCTTGTAGCCCTCCATCTCAAAACTCCAACTGTGGAGCTCATCCCACCAATTCTCACTAATAACAATGACATTGTAGCTCTTGGAGTGACCAGTGCTTCCAGTTCATCCTCTTTGTCTCTCATATTGCATACTTTGGTATATAAGCATTCCAGACATGTTCCTGAGTCTTCTGTGCTTTCACGAGCAGTGTAAATTTCCCCACTAACATTGTCACCCTCAGACGATGCTTTGCCAGCCCTTAGTTTACATTCTGCAATCCCGTTGATATTGCCTTTCCCCATTGATTCAAGCTTAAAGCTCTCTCAACCAGTCCTGCCAGCTTACGTCCAAATTTTCCCCACTGGGACAGGTAGATTCGATCAGGTCCCAACATATCTTGTTCTCAAAGGCTTTTCCACGATTTTAACCCCCAAATTTTTGGTAGAAACACCAGTTCTGGAGTCAGGTATTGATATTCTGGGCTAGCCTGTTTCATCCAAAGTCTCTCTCCATTACAGGGAGGATTGAAGAAAATACTACCCGTGCTCCTAATTGTTTTAACATTCTTCTCAGGGATCTGAAGCCTTTTTTGACTGACTTCAGGCTTTTTCTTGTGATGTTATGTGTACCCATATGAAAAAGCAGGAATGGATAGTATTAATGCAAATTTTGTTGTAAGAGATTGGTCTCTCTGACCTTTTCAGGACCGCTTGCACATGTTCCTCTTGTATCTTGTTACGTGTTTTATCTATTGTACCCAAGACCTCATACCTATTCTGTAAAAAAATATCTTAGAAGATAAATTAGAAGATAATGGGGGGTTTCTCTTAGCGCTCCATGTTATAACATTTTTTCACCCTTCCTTATTCCTAGTGACACTATCTTCCCCCAGCACAAAACAGATCCAGGACCTGGCTCTGTAGTAGCTACACTGAGTTGGCTTCCATGCATAATAGATGGCAGGATACAGCTCCATTGATCAATCCCTTTGTCAGACTCTCAAATATTCCTCAGTCTGCCCATCTCCTCCTGCAGCTCATCCACCAAGCAGAGCAATTCATGAATTTGGTCACACCTCTCACAGGCTTGCTTCAATCACTTACCACCTCTAGGAATACTTCTTCATACATTCCACGGTTGGAAACCTGGGTGTTTGCATGCTTGAACAGGGGCTCTGTCTGTAAGGCTGCATTGTATCTACCAGGTGCTGGAAGCTCAGAAGAAGCAGAGGACAGTGCTTTTTTCTAGATGGTCATCATGCTTCTACACACTCTTCTGCTGGAAATACATATGTTTGTCTGTTGGAATTTCTAAACGGGTTTATTCCAGACTTGTGCAGAGTAAGTTTATATCCCATTAACATCACAGCACATGAATAAAACCCAGTAGAAAGGTGTCATTGTTTATATTGTCTCAAGAAAAACAAGGTTGGGTTTTTTTTTTTTTGAGAGTTTCTGACTCTTCTGATACGTGGAACTATTAAAAACCTCTACCTGAAGGGACTCCACCACCTGAATGTGTCATATGGTATTGAAGTACTGTTGAAAAAAATAACATACTGTCCATTAAGCTCATCAGAAGTGTTTCCATTGCTTCCATATATACATCATTCTCACAGTGTGCCAGGTAAATGAAAAAGCAAAAAAAAGAAGTGTATTGATAAAGAAAGTGTAAAGTTCTTACTTTATGATGTTATCTTCTGCTGGATTTAGTACTGTACAGTAACAGGATTTACAGACACAAGAAATGTTTTGACTTTCTAAAATTCAGGCTGACAGCAGCCTTCACATCCAAATAGATACCTGTTTACAACGGCTCTGTGGAAGACATGAAAGGCGGGTAGAGGTAATACAGGTCGTTCTCCTTTATGTCAAATAGACTTCTACTCTACCCTACAAATGCAATGGACATTAGAAATAGACCTATCAAGCCAATATGGAAAGTTTATCTGTGTAGCTTTAAGGAGGAGTCTGTTATTCTTTTAGTTTTCTTTTGTTTCTTTTTTTTTTTTTTTTTTTTTTTTCCCCTAGAGGATCAAATCACATTTTGCAATTACAGCTCCGAAGCCTTTTAGCTGCTGGGAATCTCCCCCTAGCTGAGGACTACTCTACAGGCATAGTTTATTTTGTTCCCAAAGTGTGTTTCTTCACATGTTCCGTGGTGCCCAGCTTGCTAGTATGTGCACAGCTGCTGTGCCTTCTTAGTGTAAGAAGAAAACATCTTAGACATAATTTACCAAGTCAAAGCTTTATAAAGTTATAGTAGAGATGGACCCCAGTGTCCCTAGAATAACAGCTGACTCAATCCGCAGTACCCATAGTATTTAGTACTTAGAACTGCATAAACTATGTTCTAGCATATGATTAGAAGTCTAGAGCAACAATTCAAAACGAAACCACGAATAATCACTTTTTTTTTGTAATATAAATGAATCACTCTTGCTAATATTTGATTGTCTTTACAATAGAGAATGAATATCATTGCTCTAGGAAGCCTGAGTCACCATAAGCTACGTTTTTTTTAGTGAATATGAAGTGGTTTTAAAATGATACAGAAGTGAAGTTACAGCATTAGAAGGTGTTGGAATGTCTCTAGAAGTTGCAGGGCACAGAAAAACAGAGCAGGCAAGTGAGGTGGTATCAAGAGAGACCTTTGTTAGCTGTTTTTTAACATCAGAATCTGCCATTTCTGCCAATACTGCTTAAACAATATTTGATTCTATTCTCATATGAATCAGTATGATGGCTTTTGTCAGACTAGAATGTAACTCCTTTTGATATATTCTGTGTTTCCTGAAATATGCATTAGAAACAGTAAGTGATGGTGCAGAACTATCCCTAGAGAAACTGCCCCTAAAATATTTAACATTACCTGCCAAGAATACTTCTGCTCTACTTTAGGATTGCCAGTCATTCCTGTACAGTAATATCCAAAGGTGTCATTTGTACTTCATTCTTTTTTGAAATTCCCCTTCAAAAATCATTTGCAGCCAATCTTTTTTTTTTTTAAAGGTTCCAAATTCTTCATTGTTCACAAAGTAATAGTTATCTAAACCTACATTTTTTTCTATTAAGCTATTTATTATATCTGTTTGTAATGCCAGTACTATTCCTTATATTCCCTGACTCAATAATTTTTCCAAGAGCTCTTGAGTAAATAGGAGGGCAATAGTGGCTATTGTAGTTATTTGAGGCACTGTTTCACCCTGATGAACTGGCTTTGTCAAAAAAACTTCCCTTTTGCTTTTCAAATAGTTTTAAAAAATAATTGAAAAAATTAAAGCTATTCTAACGCTTTAAAAAATAAAAGAGGAGACAATTCAAATTTCATAATAAAAGTAGCACTGTGGAAATGAAAAGCTCTTTTTTTTTTACTTTTCTATCTCCTAATCTATTTTTAATGATGAACATAATGAGGCCTTCTGCACTTATTTTAGTGTGTTATAGCAAGTTTCAATCCCACTGTATTTGTTATGGTGGTATATTTTATATATGAACAATACTGTTATTTTGATCATTTATTTATGTTAAGCGGTGGCCATTATAGCTAAGTGTAGCATCTGTGGTTTCATTTCTGTTGCAGAGGCAAAGTAATTAAGGAATTATGAGCCAACCACGCTCAGGGGTATTACAAAACATGAAATACAACAAAGTTCAGTAAGTTCTAATTTTACAGGGATGTGATTATCTCACAGGAGCTACATCTTGTAGTTACCAGATGTTTCACAATAACGGTAAGTCTGGAGTTGCTTCGTTGTTATAACAAGACGATTTTACTGCAGAGAGAAAGGTTGGTATTTTCTCTGCTGGATGAAGATAAAATTGGCAATTTGGAACAGCAGTTTCAACTGAGCTATGTGGTTTACATTGATTAATCTGTTGTGTTAGAATATTAACCTACCAATCGGAGCTCCGTACTAGAAGTTTTCTAATCTGTGCCATATGTCTGGAACTTAATAAACATTTTCTTTAATTCCAGCTACAACAAAGGTTATTTTATAAAAGAAAGAATCCTGATCTTTCTTTAAAACAGCAGACATTTGAGGTCTTAATTTTCTAAAGCAATCTTAGATTTTTATGTATGCAATAACAAGAATCATTATCCATCTAAAATTGCATTGACTCAAATTACATGGATTCCGACACTGTACCTAAATAAAGCAGTTCATGAGAGAGGACTACCTGTTAACACAAATGAAGAACTTGGAATTGTCTTCACACTGAAAGACAACTTCTGAGATTATTGTTCGCTTTGGATGTGGTCTTCTTCTGTTGTGTAAGTCCATTGAGATCTATGTTGAGTCAAATCTGACCATGAGATGTCTCCAGAAATGGACACATTTACCCAGAAGGATCTCTTAAACATACACAGTTAAACCACCTAAACTGTGGAATATAATATTATGAAGCTAGAAGACTCATCAGAAGTTTCCAAACTTCTTCAATTAATTTCTGTATGTTTTCAACATGTTTCAAGTACTTTTGCGATTGTCCTCCTGTATTCGGGCACTGGTGAGGCTGCAACTTCTGTTCAGCTTTGGGTCCCTCACTACAAGAATCATAGAATCACAGAATGGTTTGAGTTGAAAAGGGCTATAAATATCATCTAATTCCAATCCCCCTGCCATGGGCAGGACATCTCCCACTAGATCAGGCTGCCCAAGGCCCCATTCTACCTGTCCTTGAGCACCTCCAGGGATGGGGCATCCACAGCTTCCCTGGGCAACCTGTGTCAGTGCCACACCGCCCTCATTGTAAAGAATTTCCTCCTAATGTCTAGTTTAAATCTTCCCCTTTCCAATTTATAGCCATTCCCCTAGTCTTATCACTATATGTCTTTGCTAAAAAAGAAAGACATTGGGCTGCTGGGGTGTATCCAAAAATGGGCAAAAAAAGTTGGTGAAGGTGAAGGGTCTGGAGAACAAGTCTCATGAAGAGTAGCTGAGGAACCCGGGCTGTTTAGTCTGGAGAAGAGGAGGCTGAGGGGAGACCTTATTACTCTTCACAACTACCCCAAAAGAGGTTACAGAGAGGTGGTTGTTGATATTTTGAAAAAGTAAGAAGTGATAGAACAAAACTAAACAGACTCAAGTTGTGCCAGGGGAGATTTAGACTGGATATTAGGAAAAAAATTCTCCACAGGAATGGTTGTCAAGCACTGGAGCAGGCTTCCCGGGGAAGTGGTTGAGTCACGATCCCTGGAGGTATTTAAAAGACATGTAGATGTGGTGCTTAGGCACATGGCTTACTAGTGGCTTGTTGTATTTGGTTAAGGACTGAACTTGATGGAGGCAGAGGTCTTTTCCAACCTAAACAATTCTATGATTCTATAATGGAGAAAATCTGTCCTTTGATCTTGCTGCAGTTCAGTCCTGCTACAATTATTTCTCACAGATGCCTTTTTCATGTTATTCCAGAAATGTTGATATAACTTAAGCCAAGTCTAAAGCAGGGGGCCTTTCAATACACCTGGTTAAAAGAAAGCTGGCAGTTATGTCAGCAGTTGACACATCTTACGATCTTGTGTTTGAAAATTAACCTTCTCGCATTTAAAAAAGACAGAGACATGCTGCTAGATGCATGTTATCCTTCAGAAGCAAGTTTATCACTTCCTCTCCACGGGAGTTTTGCAGGTTTGCTCTATATGAATTGTAAAGTCAAAGAAAAACTGTTTATTTACATAGCCAGCATCTGAACAGTTACTAGGAAAGTATTTCTGTGGCAGAATTGTCATTTATTGAAATCTAAAGTAAGTACTTCAGAAAAAGAGTTGATAATAGGTAGCTATTTTTTTATATTTATGGAAACTTCTGACATTATGTCAAATAACAGAAGGAAAAAGGGAAAAATAACACCGCTTTGCTCCAATGAAATGACATATATTCAAAAATTCTGATCCAGTCATAAGAAAAGTATTAAAAAAAAAAAAGCAGAAACCGAGAAGCATTTGCTCAGTAAGACACAGACAGATTATTTGCTGACTATCATAAGAGTGTCAGAAGAATCAGGAATTTAAAAAGATTGTAAATAATGTTATAAGAGAAAGCAGAAATTAATATTAATAGATTAGTCTAGATCTTCACTTAGCTTTCTTGACTGCCACAGAGATAATAAAATTTATGCTGTCAAAAGAGTAAGTCTAATGCTTTATTTTAATTATTTAGAAAAAATCTACCGTTTATGATAAAATGATTGAAATGTTTAGTTACGTATGTGATTTTTTTATGTATACTTTAATTAACAATAATTACTTCTTCTTTAGTTGCTACCTAAAATTAAATGTGTTGGATTGGCTTCCAGCAAATGAGATCTAATGATGGCTTGCATTTTCTCTTTCACTTATTAGTTAATGGTAGTAAAGCAGAACATTTATTGGCTATGGATTTCTTTATCCTGAAGGAAAATACTAAACTTAACATTGGGAACATTCTGTTCTTTAAAAAAATACACCAAAAATACTCCAAACCCAACACCAGACCCCCACCCCAAAGAAAAAAAAAAATAAGAGGGCTTTTTATTTGATTTGATTATCTGTAGCTCTTGAGTTAATTTAAACTAGTATAATTCATTTAACTTGAATTTCACTGATGCACAATAAAGGAGTTCATAATTCAATAGCAAAATGTTCTCCTTTTCTGTTACTATTCTTGTTTAAAATTGTCAGCTTTTGTAATATCAAACTTCTGTGTATGATTTTGTTAAAAGAAATTTTAACCTATATACTTATTTAGGTTTCTGACTAATTAAGGCTTGTGGTGTAATGCAGCTAATGTAGCTAATGTAGGAACACACGTCAGTGCATATTTCTAAGTATTACTTCCTTTTGTGATCAATGGAGACAAAGACATTTTTGGATAATAACTCAGCCTAAGTAGTGTTCTAAATTAGAGTAGGTGAACTGCCCTCTAGGAGTACCTGTTTCTCTCTTTAATCTTCAAGGTAGCCTTAAATGGTCTAGTCTAGCTCTGTATAGCCATGTTGCAGATATCTAACTTTGGCAGGATTATTTACATTTAAAGTATCTCACCACTTTTATACACCAGAATGGAGAACAATAGCCTACACATAGCCATTTGCCCTCTTCCATAAAAGAAACCTGGAAACATCTACAAAGTCATTAATTCTTTATAGCCTAAGAGCATTGGTCTATATAATCAAAGCACAGTATTTTGAACTTGACACACCTTTTTTCTATAAGGCAAAAATATGACTGATTATCAATATACAGCAAATTCTCATCTGATCCTTCATAATTCAGAATACTGTCTACACAAAAGGAAGGTCAGAGACAGTTTTGTCCTTTGTCCATGGTAGCAGGCCAAGAGCCTTATGATCCTGTCATAGCCATGCCATTATAATAGCTTGTTTCATGCTTTTCGTACAGAGGCTTTTTGGCAATGTAAAAGAAAACTCTTTGGAAAACTAATAGTACTTTTGACTGAAATTCTACACGTAGTTGTTGTTTTGTCTACCAAAGATTGCTTGAGTTTATATCCTTTTCTGGGATAGGTAGATTCTACCCATTTCCAGAGAATCTGTTAACATCTGAAAAATCTTACCTTTAGTAATTCCGCGTATTTTCATTGGAGTCAGTGGAGACATGCTGGCCTTAAAATGCTAAGGGTCAGTCATGTAATTCGGAAGACAGCCGTTTATAGCATGAAGTTCCTGTGCTGCTATATATATGCCAAGACACAGATGTTTAGTGACTAGAGAACAGAAGCATTAGAGGTTGTTCCATTTCAAACATCTTGTTCAGTAGAAAGGTAGTCAATGCCTTCACCTTTTTTTCTAGATGTCTAACTCAATCTTACTTAGAGCTGCAGTGTTCACTTAAAGGTCTTATGTTGTTTCAAATTTACTGAAGAAACTTACAAGAAAGAGGACATCCCACCTGTGTTTTGTTGCTGTTGCCTCCTACTCCCCTGACATCACTTAAACTCATGCATATCTTGTGCTTCAGCTTTCCTTTGCCATGATCCTACATTCTAGTTCTACGAAACTGGAGGGAAGACAAGACGCTGTGGAAAGGCAAGCGTTATTTCTCATTATGTTCATGCATAGATTGTGGCATGAGCTGCTACTGTAAATGTGTGCTCAGATAAATCGAGAAAACAGAAATGGATATTCAAGTTTTCTGAAATACAGGGAGAAAACAACAGACATTTGCAGAATCTGTATTATATTTACTACAAAACTCTAAAATAAGTATACCCATAACTTCTCAGAAAAATTTTCTTTATGAAGTGCAAATTATTTGAAAACACTGTAGATATCTAGCATGCAGAAAAAAGTTGATACCATTTGACAGAGAGAAAAAATAAATTTATCAAACAATAAATTGTAAAACAAACTCTACTTTATAAATCCTTAACTTATTCCTTATTTTCACATAATCAACAAATTATTTCTTCTTCAGCAACAACAAAATCGTTAGAAGTAATCAGCCTTGTTGAAATTATTTGTTAAACAGTCCAGAAAATTTTACACTGTTTGTCAGTGATATACTTAGTGTCCAGCTCTTTTCTTTTCTGTAAAAGAAATAAAATACTATAGAGATGGACAAGCAGCAATGGAAAACTTATAATTAAATATCTACTGTACATGAATGACATAAAGCTGTAAGTAAGGACACAAGGGACCAATACACTTTGATTAATATAGTTCATATTTTCATTAAATACAGAAGCAAGTAATTCATCCCTAAGCACAAACCCAGAAGGACATGGAAAGACGAATGTTAAGTAAGGAGATACAAATCTTCAAGCAGGCCAAATATCCAAGGATTTAGAAGAAGGACAACTATTTATCTTACTTGAATAGGCAAAAGTTATTAAAAGGAAGAAATAAGATCTGAAGGAAAATGAGGTCTGTACACCTCAAGCTTTTGAAAACAGTAAAAGAAAGCTATCTGGACATCAGTCAGACTGATATGTGAATATTATGTACTCCCTCTATAAAGATTTTTGAAGGACATCTTCTAAAAATGTCGTGTCCTTTGATGTGCAAGACGTGTTAAAACACGATGGGTAAAATTTACTTAGACATGTCTTCTTGGCCTTTGTGTGTTGATGCACATTCTTTACTCACATTTTATTGAACTGATGGCTTGGATCCATGTTGCCAAAATTAAAGATGTATCTAAAGGCATCCTTCCTCAAATTACTACACCAGGCTTTCTTTACAGTTAATGATACTCCAGGGAACAAGTAATTTCATTTTAAGGTAAGTTAGGTAAAATATTCTGTAAAAGTAATCGTTGCTCATCAAGACACATGAAGGAAATCTTGCTCCATCACAGATATGCAGAGTGCAAGTGTTTGAAACCGAACTAAATAACTCCCACCCAATTATTTACATTCCTGTTATGCACTCTACTGTAGCCTCTCCAGGTTTTTTTAGACATCAGTAGCTTCTGTTTCTTGAAACACATCTTATGCAGCCTACCCTCATCAGAGACAGTCCTTCCAGAGCTTTCACAACCTAATCTCTGTTGACTTGCTTCTTCTGGCACAGGGGAAACTTTCTACCATTTGACAGAATTGTGTCAGGTTTGAGAAAATGTCATGAACATTTTTTAGCTGCTGGATCTTTTCTTTTGATCATTTTTGGCTGTTACTATTTCCATGTAATTAAGTAACTTCAACCTTTTATGGTTAATTCCTATGTTTGTAATCGACATTGTTGATTTATCTGCTTAAAATTATGCACTGGGACATAAATGACTAAGTTAGAAAGTTTAATCCTAACATTGCCAGAGATGTACTTTCTACTGTTGAGTAAAATCAAAGTGAGCAGGATTTATCTGAGTTAGAGTCACTTTCCATAAAGGGAGAGAAATAACTGCTTTAGAACTTAATTTGCCTAACCTAATTAAGACATCTTCAGATGATTTAGAAAGACATTAAACCTAAGGTATATAACCTATTTAATAGCAGTGCTGCACTGAACACAGACTACAAAGAGTATATCAACAACCAAAATAACTATCTCAGTTACTGTAACCTAAAGATAGTTGGGATTGATGCCACTGCTTGTGTCTCCATGCCTTTCTTTCCTCATTTTTAAGATGTGGCATACGTGAAATTACGGAGGCAAAGCATTTTAGGAATCAGCACTACAAAACAAATGTAGTACAGATTACCAAGCATTGTGGTTAATTATAAAATACATAGTTTCCTCCTAGCACATTTTATTTCCTTCTTTCAATTTCTATCATGCCCACAAACTCAGCTCACACTATGTTATTTTTTTTAACTTTAAAAGGAAGACATTTTTATTTTTTTTCCCCATTACACAGAGAAATTTGATCATTTATGGCTATGTGTCTTAATTTACAATTATTAGTTATGTAAATGTGTCTCTAAAAGCAGCCAAATTAGTCTTTCATATCTGAAAATGAATAAAATATTTCTGTACTTGGAATTTATATAGGTAAATATTTTATTTCCTTTTTGGTAACTTTATGAAGGAAAGGTTTATTTTCTTACTCAAGAATAAAAAATAAGAAATCTATGGAACTTAGCATAGCGTCAAGTGGTTTTTCTGTTCATGTATTGTAAGTGACAAAATGCAAATTTAGCTAAGGAAAATGATTGAAATAATAAAGTATTGTAATATAAAGTGTTAAAAGGCAGGAAAGGTTTTAAAAGTCTGTTGAAGAATAAGACATCAACATTTATGTCTTAAAAATACTCATTAGAATTTTGCTGATGAATCTTATCTGCATCTAAGTCAATAATATTTCTTTTAAAAATGAATTTACTTAAGAAATTAGCATATCATGTAACAATAAAAGGAAATAAATATACCACTGATTGCCTCCTGCCTTTTGGTGTTTAGTTATTACATTCTGTCTCTGCATTCAGCAGGGCATAATGGAAGGGTTTATTTCTTATGCGATTAAAGTCACAGCTGCTCCTACTTATTGGATTGCCTTAACCCACAAAGTGAATGAAAGGGTTGATTCTCCATTTTAGAATGCAGTTTTAAAGTTCCTCACAGTAATGCTGAAAGACAAAAATATCACTCTTAATGAGGTCCCTCAACAGTGCCTTCATTACATTCATATTATGATGATCATGTAAGGAAAGACTTGCATTCATCCCTGGAGCAACCCCACTGTGTGGATACATTTTTCCCCACAACGTTTGTAATTCTATAGGAAACATATCTTTACTGTTCTTAATCTAAGTGCAGATTTTTCATTGTAATATAGCATATTTATTTAAGCTGGGGTAATATGAAATAACATACTTTAATAATTTGGGATGGTAACAGATACCAAACAATGCATGTAAATATTGATTTCTTTATTTATATTTATTATGTCTCGAACAGTGTTTGAGTGCAGGGCTGTGCGAGCCTGAGTGGCTTTTCTGTGGCTCCTGGTCAACAATGAGAAGGGGAGGTGTAGAATCAGGCACAGGTCTCCCCTCACTCTCACCTGCAGGTGGGCTCACTGTCTGGGGTAGGAGGAGGAGGTGGTGTGGCAGCAGGAGCTGTCCTCCCCAATTCCCCCCAACCCTGACTGCGCATGCTGCAATATAAGAACATTCACGGCAAGACCACCCCTCACAGCCTAATAGGACATGGATTTGCTCTATAAATAATGCTTGACCAGAAGGCAAGGTGTGTGTTCCCACCAGCCCATGGAACTGGCTTGAAGTGTTGCTGCTCCTCCACTAGCCTGGGGAAGAGCTACTGGGCCACGTTTTGCTGCTGGATGGACCATATTTTCCTAAGAAACCACTGTGTCCCAGTGGATTGATGAAAATTTTTCTTCCTTGCTACTTTCCTCTCTCTCTTTCTCATCTTACTGTACTTTCATTTTTCTTGGCACTATGGTGTATCAGATCAAATACGAGTTATGTTGTAGTTTTAGTGACCTAGGTTGTATTCAAGGTATCAGATTGTGATCCAGACATATTGGGATCTGCTTTTACAACTTTGAGAAGTTTCAACTCAGAGTGCACCTGAGTATCTATTTTGTGATTTTGACTATGTCCAAAATAAATACTGCATTTGAATTTATACTAGGAAATTTATAGGTCTCTAATTTACTGTGCAGATACCAAAAGAGCCTCCCTTTTCAGCTGTGCAGGCTGGACTGTGTATGTGTGTGTGTATGAACACTACTGGTGTCGGGGTGGGCCCTAACTGTTGTTCACTGTTGACTATACATGTGTGGTGTGCATATTTGCCCACAAAACAATAACATTAAAAAAACACAAACTTATGTTTATTGTACGGTTGGAGGGTATCTGCAGGTCTGATCAGAAAGACTTCTTTAGCTAAGTAGTAATATTCACAACATAAACAGCTTCCAGCCATTATGTCAGTCTCTCAAAACTCTGGATAATGGCTAAAGGAAATCTCTAAACAGAGCCAGGCAATCTACAACCATCATAACATTACCCCCGAGTGAATGGAATGGGTAATTTAACTTGGACCACCCTAACAGGTTGTCTGAAGAAAAAGCCATTTTTTTCTGTACAGCTTATTCTTTTCTATTACTGATTTTTAACATGACAACCATTCAGCCATTTACATTTTCCTTTGAATTTTAAGACAAATAATCTGATGTCTACAGTTTTGATCCACTTCTCATGCATCTGAAATGCCTTAAATATTTCTTTAAAAAATGGGCACTCAGACTCAGGAGGTGGTCTCAGTCTTTCTGCTGTAGTCATGCATTTTTAGCTAACTCTGTATGGAGAACAATCATTGTGAAAAAAGACTTGTATCTTCCTAGTTATTCCCAGAAGCTGGGAAAGAACTCTTGGAAACCAAGGCTAATTTAACATGGATGCTGGGGATAAGATTTCTTATTCATGGGCCCTATTTCTTGCCCATGCTCTCTACAGGGAAGAAATGACTCATATCCATCATTACCTCCCTGTCCTGGGCAAATGCCTGTTTGAACTAAAAAGCTAAAATCCTTTGATTGAGTCAAGAAGTAATTCGTAAAGTATTGTTCCAAGAAGTCATATTTCCTATTTAAAAACACCTATTTATTTATTGAGTTAGTTAATTTGTTAGTTAGATTCTCAGATTAGAAGAGAAAAAGAAAAGAAATTAAAACCACTACAGACAGTGAAAAAAAGCTTTAATAAAAATTTTCTAGGAGAATATTTTCCTTACTCAGTATTACAAATGGAAGGGCATGGTGTATGTCTGCTGATATAGGAGTATTAGAAAGATGAATAGAATTTTTTTCCATTGACAAAAAAGATCTGTTGAGCAAGTTTGTATGAATACTCAAAATGCTCAATGAAACTCTATCAGAGTGATACCTCCACTGCAAAAAGCAATGAGCATTCCTTAATTCCTTCATAAAGTCTACACACTAACAAACAACTGAAGGTGATGAATGATGGTTACTGATGGTACATACTGTTTGGATAAAATGCACCTTATGAAGACTACTTCAGTTGCAGAGAAGTCCTCGGAGCTATCAGTGTGGTCCATTAAATACGATCTTTACCTTTACTAGTAAGAGGATGTAGGCTTTGTATTGATGTGGCATTACAGGGTGTCGTGATTTGTCTGACTTTGACTTGATCTGGACTAATTTTAGCTTACTGTTAAAACCTCCTGCAGGACTTGTTGTATCTGAAGCCCTCGGATCACCATATATGGTAGAAGTCTTACACGTAAAAGTGGTTACTGTGCAAAACCTAAGAGACTCTTGTGTTAACCAAGGCTGGGAGAGGCTATTGAACAGTTTCTAAACTTTGGCTAAGCGTGCCTGAGAAAAGACAATAGTATGATAAGAAAAAGTGTAAAAATAAAGTCACGCTGATACCACCACAAAGGAGGAAGAGACAAACCCCTTCCCAACCTTGTGAACATTATATTCCTTTCATGAAAAACCTCAAGATGCTCTAAGCTTGTCGTTCCTCACATCCTTATCCTGCTTGAGATAGACTGGAGGGTCAATTTAGGATTCAGCATGACACTGAAAGGGTAAGTAAGTATAACACATCAAAAAGAGCAATCACTAAGAACAATTATTTTGTATGACAATTGATGAATAAGGCATTAATTAAATAATTTGGAATATTATGTTGCTTCAATACTAAGCAGGTTAAAAAAAATCATGACTCTATCAAAGTTACATGTTCTCTTTGGCATGTGGCAAAATACCTAGGAAATGCATGATACTAAGGAATCTCACAGAGCAAAAGGAAAGTGCCGTGATCAGTTACCAAAAAAAAAAAAAAAAAAAACACTACACATTTCTGGAGCAATATAGAGAGTTGCATACGATAATGTTCAAAACAAAACACTAAAATCAACAGTGATTTTAAAATATCTAGGGAGACATGTCAAGAAATGAATGGTAGTTAGAAACTAAAGTGCGGATAAATTAGTAGTACATTTAAGAACAGTATTCTGTAAGCATATCATCTAAGTTTTTGAATTAATTTTCAACAGAAACAATTTTTGACACTTAAAGTTTCTGAATCAAGACAAATCAAGACACCAGAACTTTTTTTCCTAGAAATTATTAATCTATTTAACCAGCATGCTTTCTTTTTGTTCAAAAAATACATATAAGAGGATGAATGCAAGTATTACTAAACACAAAAATACCCCCAACTTCTAAGAGTTATTTGCAGAAATAACTCTTAAAATATTCAGTGAAGCCAGTAGTTCTCTACGTAAAACAAAAAATTCCTTATTCCCAAAGTAGCCTCTATCATTGTTCCCATTTATTCTAACTTGTCAGATTACTCTGGAGGACTACCTTAGTGAGGCAAATACCTGGAAGGAATTTGCCCAGAATACACCAGTTTATGAGCCATTCTCAGGCACAACACCTATATTACAAGCAAGGATCTGTATCTCCGAGCAATCAGCATGTTCTGTTTCCTCCCTGGAGAGATTTTAGCTGCCTGTTAAGATGGAAAGGGTGGGTAGAACAGTAGGTAATACTACACATAACAGTTGGGCAGTTTTCTTTTTTTTTCCTCCCTGCAATCTCTAGGCAAATGTTGGCTTGCTAATTGCTAATTAGGAGTGCCTGAAAAGATATAGTTCTGACTTATAAAAAGTTATTGTATGGGAGGAGAAATAACAGTAAATCCATTGTTCCAAAACATCTGTAGATTTACTTTATACTGGTGTTTATTGGCAGAGTGCAGATAGATCTGGGGCAGGGGTTGAAGTGATAATAATAAAAGATGGGTCAGGAACAGCCAGCATGGGTTGAACAGGGTCCTGAAAGATGACATTGCAATCCCGGCACTATGAAAATACCTTGAATGGTCTGAACTATGTTTTCTAACATGTACTCAGAGAAGAGATTGGTCTGTGAACAGACTAAAAGCAATATCAAAACAAAGCAGTGTCT
The DNA here is from genome assembly GCF_017976375.1 of Cuculus canorus. Lineage (NCBI taxonomy): Eukaryota > Metazoa > Chordata > Aves > Cuculiformes > Cuculidae > Cuculus > Cuculus canorus. Next base: position 38,538,975 of record NC_071401.1, read on the forward strand.
TGCTTACATCAGAGACTAAGAGAGACACTGTGAATGGTGACACATGGGAACTAGTACCTAGTGGTAAGACAAGGTGACCAGAATATTTGTTAGGACAATTCCAAATTAAAGTATCCCCAAATCCAGTCTAACAGGTGTAGTAAAGGAATCTATAAGTAATTCTAAGTTTTGGGTCTCCTCTGTAGTGTATAAACTAGTTTTCTCCCATAAGGCTCCCAGGAATATTCCAGAGGCAAAATAATATTGATAGTTAGGAGATAAGTTCTCAAGTATGCTACAAGAAGCACTCTTTTTGGACAGTTTTCAAGTCTAGTGTTGACTATGTAAGGACTTAAGCTTTCCTTATATTCAGAAAGAATACTTTCAAGGACAAACAACCTTTACAGGAAAGCAGAACAAATTTAAGAGATAAGTGCATTTGAATATTGGGAAAATCAATGGGACATAACCCCTGCTGCTTTTTAATATCTTATTGTAATATTATTGCTATTGCTCTGATGTTTATGAAGAGGTAACATGAGGGTTCTGGCACATTTGATTAACCAACAGCTAATTTGGTTACTTGTGTTTTCTGTAAGTGGTTATGTAACTTATATTTTCATTAATTCTTCTATATGCGAAAAGGAATCAAGTAAAAAGAAATTTTGATCACTGTGCACAGCTTAATTTATTTTAATTTAGGTAAAGAGAATATAAACCTCATTCAGAATACTGCCTTTCTTCATGTAATGGATTTTTGCTCCTGTTTAGCAAAGTGGCATAGAAGTGTTCAGGAGAAAAGGAAGAAAACCACGCAGCCTGTGGCCCTTTGGGGGTTTTAGGTTAGTTTTGTGGGATTGGTTAGATCCTAGGTAATTACTTTAAATTATTTTATTTATCTAAGAATATCTACCTAGGATATTTTAAAAAATCTTTATTATATTTAATTTATATGCATTCCCATAAAATTGACACCCAGAAAGGCATAAAGCTTTGTCACGTATTTTATGGCTTTTGCATTCTTTGTAAGCAAGCAACTTCAGAAGCATCAAGGCAACAGAGAAAATGCCCTTGATTTCTCAAGAATGGATGGATATACAGGTCCTGAACTATTTCTCTAGACCATGTCTGACATGCTGTTTCCCTTCAGTCTGGATATCTCACAGTACCTTGTTCTGGTGTACAAGTATTAACAATTACTATTTTAACTGGAAATTGGATATTTTTGGCAAGAAATGAAAACAAATGAAGAAGTTTTAATTATTCATTAGAAAGTTTCAATGAAAAGTTGTTTTAAATGCTGATTGGAAGGAACTATTTGTATTTCGGAGGTCTAGTTCTACATATTTCTTAGTATTTTCTAAAGTTCTATATAGCAGCTGAAATAAATCAGCCAGCTCATAAATAAATGAGTCAGCTCATTAAATACATTAAGTTGCAAAACTCTATTCCTATCTTAAATTTGGACAGTATATATTTGACTGCAGTTTGGAAAAATAAGCACACGTACTGTCAAGCAGCCTTGGATTCCACAGTGGTCTTCTCCAAGGGCTACAGGTGAGTTTCTGCTCCCATACCCAGAGCACCTCCTCCTCTCCTTCCTTACTGACCTTGGAGGTAGCAGGGTTGGGTTTTTCTACCTCGTTACTCAAACTGTTGTGCAACATTTTTGCCTCATCTTAAATATATTTTCCCATAGGCAACAACAGTTTGCTGTTACACCCAATAAAACAGTCAAAATTCAGTGCTCAGGAAAACTCCCTAGCATATTTAATTTCTTATCATTGTGTAGAACTTCTCTGTCCTTGTTAAGAACCTCCATTCCTTTCTTTCCCCTGCCAAAATAAAGATACACTTCCACAAAAAGGGATTTAGGATGGAGAAAATGAAAGGCAAAGATCAAGTAAACAGATGACTGAGCAGAAACCAGGACTGGATGAAGGGAAAAAAACATCTGCTTAAGACTGACAGAATAATTCTTCAAGAAGGTATTGATTTATTGTTAGTTACCATTGTTACTGATAACAGGAATAAGTTGACAGTGCATCTTATGCATTTGCATCGAGTATAAGTGTAAGATTTTTTCCACTGTGAGTAAAGGCCAGGATTGTTCTGTACTGAACACAGATGATTCCAGCTGTGTCCAATGGACCCACTGCAGGACATAACTAAACCCATCAGTGATGCTAGTGGCACCTCTGGGAAATCGTGTTTAGGAAAAAGTAAAATGCCACACAGAAGAGCAAGGAAAAAACAAGTGAGAAACAACCCAAAGTCAGTGGAGAAGGAGGTGAGGAGGTGTTTTGCACTCTGGAGCACAGATGCCCTTGCAGCCTTTGGAGATGACCACAGTAAAGCAGGTTGTTCCCCTGAAGCATATGGAGGACCACCCCAGAGCAGATATCCACACTGCAGTCCATAGAGGACATCATGCCAAAGTAGCTGTAAATTCCCTAATGAGATCCTAAGGAGAGTCCGTGCTGGAGCAGACTTATCGTGAACAACTGCAGTGCATGCAGAGGATCCACAACAGAGCAGGGGAAATGTGTGAGAAGGAAGGAGTGACAGGGAGAATCTATTATGAACTGATTGTATACCCTCCCATTCACCATCTCCCTGTACTGCAAGAGAATGAAGTTGAGCCCAACTCTTGGGGGGAAAGAAGTTGAGCATAAGGCAAAGAAGCAGAGCTAGGGGAAAAATGTTATTGTTTCTGTTCATCACAGCACCACATAGTTACACAATACCACAATGACTACTCGTATATTTCCACTCTTCTTATGTATGTGTCATTGTTTGATCTCGTTCTGGGTAGGTAAATGTATGTTCTAGAGATTAAGAAAACATTTAGATTTATTTCTCCTTTACCTTATATTATACATAGTAATCCAAACTTTCATTTGTGTTTACATGGCACAAGAAAAATGAATGCCCTGACTTCACACCTACTCCTCTCCCACATCTGAAAACAAGTTTATCCATGTTTCAAGAACAACATTTAAAGCCGGCTTCACAATTAATGCCTAATGATAGATTTGGAAATGTAACATGAGATCTTAAGCATGATTCTCTACTGCTCTGTCCTTAATGTGATGAAATACACCACGGCAAAGACAGACCAAAAGGAAAATGAAAGTAAATAAATGCATCTTCCCATTTTAGCTGGAAGCTCTGTTTCTCATATAGATACCATAAAATTATCTACACAAATCTGAATGATAACATTATTAACACACTGCTAAATTAAACATTATTTATGTTGGTCATTTTAAATGAGAGCAAAGTATTTTTTGCCCATTGGAGGAAAAAAGCCTGTCCTTTCTTCAAATGTGTTCAGCATGCGTTGCCTAATCCCTGACTGGGAACTCTACACATTACTGCAATTCAAATGTTGAATCATAATAATTATGTTAGAGAATTAAAAAACAGTATTGGGACTAATTTTGTATCCTTTCGCTTGAAAATCCAGGCTCCCTTAGTTATCTTCAGTCAAGCTATACAAGACTCAGAGGGAGCCATAAAAGGAACTAAAAATAACCTTACGTAGTTTTTCTAGAAATAAAAATGTCGTACTTTCACCTCAGAGTCTTCCTGTGACAGAACTAATTTTTCTGCATGTCCCACTTTGACAATGAAAGAAATATTTTCTTAAACCTTCTTTCTAGAATAAGTTTCTATGTGCAATTCAGAATAAATGCACGTAATCAGTTTTAAAACTTGTATAGACTCATAAGTAATCTGGCAGTCTGAGCAGGAGTCAGTTACAGATGCACAAGTGCAATGAATTGTAAGATGTTTAAGTGGCAAATATTCACAAGGTCAAGAAAAAGTGGGTATTCAATAGTATGCAAGTAGATATGTTTCATATTAGATTTCAGGCTCTAACAGAGTTGGCTTTATTCACCATAATTAAACTGAGTTTACACGAAAAGAGAGGATGCTTTTGTGTTAAGCCATGATAGACTCTATATAAAACCTCTCAAAGTTTAAATAGGGCAACAATATGATTTATGCTTTTTAAAGATAAACTTTTGCTTTATCCATGTGAGGGCTAACTGAGCACAACTTTTACACTCTAGGTCCCATTACTAGAAGTCCCTTGAAGTAGTGAAATTATGGCAACCAAAATGTTGAAGCTGAAGAAAACTAAACCCCAAGTGGAACAAATACACTGAAATTTCCAATTTGCATTGCAAAATTAATTCTAATAATAATGAAAAAGTAGTCCAGAAACATACAGTTAAAAAAAAAAAAAAAAAGCAGATAGAGAAAGGCAGGACAGAGAAAAGCACACAACGTGACTTTGAAGGACAATCTAATGCACTAAACACAAAACAAAAAGTGCTTCATACATTTATGCACCACGGCAATTTTATAAACATCTCAGTTTTCTCTCTCATTGTATTCTGTAACTTTCAAAATCAATTGATATTATTCAATTCTGCTTCATTTCCATTTTGAGAGAGACAAAGAATTTACTGCATGAAAAATACTCCACAAAGATTTCCAGTGTTAGCTTTACGATAAAGACATCTTCAAATCAGACACAATTATTGCAACACATTCCACATTAGATTGTCATACTTCTGCATCTAGACTAGCATCAAATTAGTTGTATTGAACAGTTTTCTTCTGCCAGTTAAAAATTAATCATTATTATTGTGTTGAGTTTTATGATCCCATAAATAGTGCACAAAGTACTACAATAAGCACGTCTCTTCAGGCTGATTAGAAAATGGGTACTGTATGCAGTCTTACTGCATTCTCCCCCACCAAGATTAACAGAAATACTTAGACAATTTCTTTATGACATGTAGAATATTGAGATAGGAGAGGTGTATTTTTAGAAATCTTTTTTTAAAAAAGTGTTGCTAAATGAAAATTACTATTTTACATGTACACTAGGAGATATTCATAGAAACGTTTGAGTGGTTTATTTGCATACAGAGTACTGCATTCTTTCATTGATTTCCTCTTCCTTTGGATTTCATTCTGTTCTTTCTTTTTTTAATTTCTTATTAGATAGTTTTCACATTTGAAGCTATACAATTCTGAGGCTTTCTTGAAGTCCTGGGAATTAGACAGTCCAGAAAACTGTAAGGCCTGATTTTTTTAAGACTTTATGACTCATATAATTATTTCCACCTGTAAAAAGGGAAATGCAATGTGAGCTTCTGCAGAATGGGTATGATTGTTTTTTTTCTAGTCCGTTATATCACGCATTTATTTTGCAATCTTCTACCTTAATGAACACTCAGCCTGCAGTCAAGCTTACAAAGTTTAAAAGGCTGGTAAGTCCAGCGCCTCCATTGAATCCATTAATTTTTCTTTGCAATTTGACTCAGGTACAGACACGCAAAAGAAATTGTAGTTAGGAGATGGTGGAAGATTGTGAGAAAGCAGAAACAAAACTTTTATACTTATATATGTGTGTACATACATGAATATGAATTTATGAATGTTACTTCTACAAACACCTTCCCTGATGTATGCAGTTTTCCACCAATGACAAGTGCCTGCATCTTAAGATCTAATCAATTGGAATATATATTTAGCATAGGTCAATTTAGAGGGATGCCATGGGGAGGAATTTATCATAAACTCTTCATTGATTCCCATAATTAACATGTTTTCTCTAAATCATGCAAATGGGAATTATGTTACTAGTGGCTTAGTAGTTCCAACTACTTTAGGCAAAATAAAACAGCATAAATAAATTAGCACTAATACTATTTAAAACCATACAATTTAAATGTTATATCTCTTTTTCTCAACATTGATAATATAGCATAAGTCATTGTGTGTATCTGAAAACAATGCATGTCTTAGCTATACATCTAGAAGTATGATCATGCTAAAGTCAAAAGGGCGTTGACTCATTTGCTCACAAATACGAACACTCAAAGCCATTTGTGACAGCCTAGGGTATTTTCTTGTCTTTTAGCTGCCAGTCCATCAGTCACCAGTGCTTTTGTTTCACAAATCAGCAACTTACACTGAAAATCTTGTGGGCAAATATGAAAAAAATCCAAGAAGATATTTTTGTATGATTGAAATATTTATAGTTCATCCAAATGATTATTACTTCAGATTGAACTATTGCAGAACCATGACATAAATTGAAAATAAATAAGGACTAATATACAGAAAAGTTTTGATAGTAATAATAGACAACAGATCTTTGTTCTCTTGATTATCCCTGAAATGTGTCTCATTTTTGCAACTCTAGGTATGTGTTTATTTAGTTGATTATGAGCTGCTTAATATATCTAATGTTAGCCCATGCCACTGGCATCACCATCTCTTGCCTCCACTCATCTTTTATGCATTTTGAGTTCCTGCATTTCAAGGCTTTTGCTATCATAACCGACCTATATTTCTCTGTATTAGATCACTATGTTAGAGTTATAAGTGACTCATTCTGCACAAAACAGTTGTTTATTTCTCTTATTAAATACAAAACTGTGGTTCTGCTATAAGAAGTTCCCTCCATTTAGAGGTTCTTGGGAGATTTTAGTGGTGTCCTCAGCATCTGATTAGTATAACATGCCCACAGACAGGGAGATATCTGGTTTCAGATAGTTAACTACCTTCCCGTTACTTCAAGAACTGTGTAGTTTTTAATATGCTCTATGCTAGATATTTAGGGCTTAGTTCAAGTGTCTCAAATGGGAATTTAATGTCATTTGACATATCCTGGACTGTGAATCTTGTTATCTACCTGCGAGTATAGAGGAACATGGTAGCTTATCATGCTCTGGCTACCAGATATCCACCATGTCACTCTACCACTTCACATCCTCAACAGGATAGGGAGGAAAATACGACAAAAACTTATGGGTCAAGATAAGGACAGGGAGATCACTCAGCAATTATCATCACAGGCAAAACTGATGTGACTTTGGAATGATTAATTTATTGCCAATTAATAATAGAGTAGGATAATGAGAAAATAAGAACAAATCTAAAAAAATCAGTTTCCCCCACCCCACTTTTCATCCTGGGTCAACTTCACTCTGTACTCATCTACCTTCTCCACCTTGAGCTGTGCAGGGAAATGGGGAATAGGGATTGCAAACAGTTCATCACATGTTGTCTCTACCACTCCTTCCTCTTCATGTCCTTCTCCAGAGTGGGGTCTCATCCACAAGATACAGTCCTTCGCGAATTACTCCAGCATTGGTTTCCCAGGAGCCACAGGTCCTTCCAGAAAAATCTGCTTCTGTGTGGGTTACTCTCTGTGGACTGCAGTTTGTGCCAGAAGTCTACTCCAGCATGAGCTCTCCACAGGCTGCAGCTTCTTTCAGAATACTTTCGTCTTCTCTGTTGTGGGGTCTTCCTTGAGCTGCAAGGGAAAAATCTGTGTCACTGTGGTCCACTCTATGGACTGCACAGGAACTTCTGCTTCAGCACCTGGAGCATCTCCTTCTTCACTGACCCTGTTGTCTGCAAGGCTCTTTTTCTTGCATGTTTCTTTTTCTCACTCCTCTCTCTCAGCTGCTGTTGTACATTATTTTTACCCCTTCTTAAATACATTATCACAGAGATACTGCCAATGTTGCTGATTGATTCAACTTTGACCAGCGTGCATCTGTCTTGGAGCCAACTGGAGCTGGCTTTGTTAGATATGTGGGCAGCTTTCAGCGTCTCACAGAAACTACCTGTGAAACCCACCCACTACAAAAACCTTGCCACATAAACTGAATACAGGAAGAGAAGGTTTCCACAGAGCCTGTATTATAACTGCCAGTGTCGAGGAGATGCCTTAGACACACTTGGTCATTTTAATTAGCACTTGACGCTTGTGATAGAGCAATAATACAGAACCCGTAGGCAATATGGTTAATGAAAACTATTCAGCTGACCAAGCATGTTTTATAGTGAGACCAATAATTCAGGAACCTCAGTTGGCTGTAATGATTAGAGGTTTGGTTCACTTACCTTAACTTTAGAGGCTACTGACATTTCAGATGCTCTGGAGAAATACAAGGTGCCACATAAATTGACAGATATGATAGAGGACTCACAGAGCCAATATCTTTGATAACCAAGAGTAGAGGCTAGTACTGGGTCAGCTGAGTATGGTACGTACATTGAAATTAGAAGACATGAATCCTACTCCTAAATTTATTTATTCTCCCTCTTCTTCCAAATACTTCAACCAAATAATAAAAAGATCATTAGAATTAGAAGAGATTATGCATTTACACATCTCTTCCATTTTAGAAGAGAACAGTAATCACCAAGTTACAAAATCGGATTTGCATATGCTCAAAACCCAAGTTAATATTTAATTAGTTTATGCGTAGTGAAGTATTTTTGGCAGAAGGACTCGAGAGACTACCTCTCTCCTGAATAACCTTCAGACTAAAAATTAGTTAATCACAACGGAAATGCACTCTTATGTCCTTGAATTCAGGAACAAATTGAGCCAGTGTCTGTCGTGCCCACTTTGATAGTTATCACCATGAAGCCATTGGATGAAGAGAGGATGAGTAACATCATGCCTTTTTGTTTCAGAAAAGTAAGGAACAGGTTAAATATTTCACTCATGCTAGGCAGCTGAAACTTTCCTATGTGTTACAAACTTGGATAAGTGTGTTCCAGCCCTCCACTCCACCAACAGTGAACTTGTTGCTAATAAAACAATATAAAAAATAACAAGATCCATGTGGATGGACTGCTCTTGAGCAGCTTACTTTGTGCATTAGGAACCAGCAAGTTTTAATCAGTAATCCATGACTCATCTTTCAGAGATTTTTTTCCACTCTATTATTTTTACTGTGCACAAAAGAAGAGGAAAAAGACCCTTCATATACAATTTCCCTTGTGAGTCTCCAGACTTACTGTCAGATATTTATTCACGGCGTTATTCTGGCTGTAGATTCTGGTAAAACACAAACTGATTTGTGAAACACCTTTTAAATGCATTTTCATACATTATAGATAATCTCGTAACCTAATGTTCTTAATTCTTCTGTGTCTGACATAGCGTGATTATTTGCATCTGCAGAAAGTGAGTGCAAAGTGAAAGAAAGAAAGAATACACTGTCTTCATCTGCCAGTGTGTACACTTCCTTTACTTAGGAATGAAAAAATTACATGAAGCAACTGAGGATTCCATTCCCTCTATCTGATTCTGTAATATCTCCCAAGAATTTGTATTAGATGTTGTAATAATGGATGAGAAGGATCGAGGAACATTACTCAAGATTGTCAGCTTGCAAGGAATCACCAAGGCAAGGTATTATATCCATATTTCATTAAGATAAAAATAGTTCCTTTACACTAGAACTTGTGAAGATTGATCACTGGAGGCAAACTATTTTATGAAAGAGATTTTCAAAGGTATAAAAATTTTTATGCTACCAGTTCCCATTTACTTTCAATAAGAGCTGAATGCCTGGCTACTCTTCGTGTCTTATAAGAACTCTGAGTGATGTTTATGGTTTTGCCCTACACTACTTTCCAGTATATCAAATAAAATTTAATTGTTATTCTTATAATCAGTCCCCTTAATTTTGGACAATTGTTGACTGACGTACTGCCATATATTTTTAAGATTGCTAGAGGAGCATTTCATGTAAACAAAAGACGTATAAGTCTGATAAAGAACTGTTTAGTGACAAGAAATGTATGAAATGTTGTTTTAGTGCAACCTGCTGCTGTTGAGGATTACTATATGTCCGTTTAGTGACTTCATTACCTGTGCATGACCCAAAGGGAGTGGTGAGCAAGCAACAAAGTCAAGATACAGAGTGTTCCTTAGATACCAGTGCAAAGAACACAATGACCATGAAAACTTATGATACAAGAGAAATATAGGAATGCCAAAGATGAAAGTAGAAGTGAAAAATATCACCTACTTGCATAGCTACATAGTAAATGTTACTAAGTATCACTATGTGTACATTTTTAATCCCCAAGACCAGGAAGAAAATACGTAGGAAAAAAGCTTTTCTTTCAGGACGACATTAATTTCCATTGATAATTCTATGATCATATATGAGTCAGACAGTGAGAAAAGGAGAGCTGACAGACACTGGTGAGAGGTGTTTTGAGGCAACAGGTCAAAAAGTATGTAGATGACTAAAAAAGTATGTTGAAAATTATCAGAGTTTAAACCCACAACATTAACATGTTCATTTAATAGAGTATTCTAGTCTTTGTAGAAAAATAAGTTGTTTCCCTTTTTTCCCTTCTTAACTAAGAAAAAGAGGAGACTTTGTGTTCCCCAGTCAGTCTTTTCATGTCTGAGGTGCTGCCTCACTCTTTGACACTATCCATCAGGCAGCTTCCTTCATGATAAAAAAACCATTTTGTTCAACCAAATTTATTGAATGCCTTCTAAGACTATGATAAGTTGTAAAGGATGATGTGGTAAAAATGAGACCTGTGAAAAACACAGGTACACCAAAAGTATAAGCACAACAAAAAAAACAAAGTGTAAAAACAGAAATAACAGATGGTCAATTCTTGGACAATGAAGAAAAGTAGTCTTTGGAGTTGGGTAAAATAGGTTTTAATTACAGCAAAGAAAACACAGAACACATCTTCAGTCTACATAAAATACAATGTCTTTGGATATAACAAGGTGTTTTAAAACCCTATAGAAAGAGCGAGTAAGCAGACTATGTTAACAAATATAGAAGTAACCTCAAGCAAACCTTGTGTAAGGAGGAAGAAACCATTACTGTTAACAACACACTATGCTCAGAAAAGAATTTAGGATGCTGAAGACACTGCAACCTCTCTCCATTTTCTCTCTGAAGATTTAGAATACATAGGGGCAAGTGTAGAGGTCAGAGTAACACCAAAGAAATGTATAAATGTTAGAAAGTCTCTGTATAGCATTATAGGAAATCAGGTGGAATAACTGGATAATACTGAGCAGAAGCACTAGCAACTTTGTAACTGTACTAATAATTCTTTGATTAGACTGCTCAGGTTTTAATTACACTAACTAATGCTGAATTCTTGTATTTCAGTATAAGGTGTATTTCTTCATCTCACCTAAGCTTCTCTAAACATATCTTGCACTTGAATATTTACTGTTAAAATTTGTCAAGCAACACGTGGATTTCATATAAAAAGAAGTTTATGACCTTGAATAGTTAGATAACAGAAATAAGATGAAAGTAGTACAAATGCAAGGTCCCAGGAACCTCTGCTGTAAGCCAGAAAAAAAGTTGGCTGGAGACAATGGGTAAGAAAAGAAAGGCAGTCAACTTAATCGTACATAGTGTGATGGGGAGATCTACACATGATGCAATCATTGAAAAAGAAAACCTTAACATAAATTACAGAGGTACTTCCAGAGACAACAGATTACACAAGTAATTTCACAATTTGCTAGTGAATCCAAGCTGGAACAAGTTACGCTCTCTGGTCATCTATGTACAACAAAAAATAAACTGAAACAGGAAGTTAAGAGGGCTACTAAATGAATCTATTTTATGAGAGAAGGGAATAAGCCCTCGACTTAGTTAACAGGACAATGATTGAGATAAATATGATTATTTTTTGTAAACATTCATGAGGTGACATAAATTGGGGAAAACCTATTTGTTCTTAAAAACAGTAATGACACAAAGAGAAACTGATATAAAATGCACAAATTCAGATTTGAAATTATAAGCTTTAGAGAGGTAAGGTTCTAGGAAATTCAGTAAAGTCACTAGAAAAAAGAAGTTATGGTTTCAGTATGAAGTATGCAAAGTGAGCTCGCTTTTGCAGGAACTGACTTGATTATCAGAAATTTCCTCCTCAACTATGTTTCCTCATAATAATACTAACTGCTGCATTTTGTCCTGCAAATACAGTCAATAATTTTCTGTAATATTTCTGCAATAAAGTAACTTCTAGATGCAAAAGAATGAGTAACACCTAGCTTGCAGACAACAAGATGTTTATTATGCAGACTTGGAAACATTCATGCATACATAAAAAGTAACACCATATTTCTACAGAATTTGAAAATTTGTTTCTTATGAAACTAACAGGGAGCTGAATTAAACCTCTTCTCTGTTTCCCACCTTATCACCTACCTATTAATATGATAATGGAATTGGCTTGGCTTGTCAGAGAATCTGAAAAAAATTTACAGCAAAGCAGTCTGTATAGTTTGCATTCTACTAATATGCAAATGACATTTCAACATGTTAATTAAACCAGTGTTCAAATCTCTATTAAGCCCATGGAAAAAGACCCACTCTGAAAAATAAAAATCTTTTGAGGAGCTTGCATTTGTAATATTTTTGCATACATGCATGACTTTTTTCCTGACTCTAAAAGAATGATAGCATTTGTTACTATCTCCAAATTATGCAGCTACCTTAATTAATATTGAAGATATTAATCTGTCTTAAATAATGAATGACTCTTTTCCAGAGAGCTTCAAAATACAGTAGTATTAGAGAAGTCAAGAGGCAAGATACATCTCAAATCCTGTCAGAATTACATCGGAATGATACAGTTTCAGTCCTAGCAAGATTGTTTTTATTCACTTCACTATTATTTTATTTCTATTAAATACTGAGTTTTACTTTGTTAATAACAGTGGGAAATTTTTGATCATTCAACCAGTTTTCATTGGAATTCTTCACCCATCTTAAATTACATTGAATATGTTATGCCAAGGTCTATGAAATTTATGTTATAACTGTGTTATAAAGATGAAATTCATAAAATCATAGAATCATTAATGTTGGAAAAGACCTCTAAGATCACCAAGCCCAACCTTCAGCCCAACACCACCACACCTGCTATTCATGTGCTGAAGTACCACGTACATATTTTGGACACCTACAGGGGTAGTGACTCCACCACTTCCCTGGGCAACCTCTTCAAATGTTTCTCCACTCTTTCAGTAAGGGATTTTTTCTTAACATCCAATCTAAACCTCACCTGGTGCAACTTGAGTCCATTTCCTCTTGTCCTATCGCCTGTTACTTGGGAGAAGAGACATTATGACCGTATGTCTGGGTGTCCATGTGCAAATCAAGTGCCTTTAGCCCAATTCCTTAAGTTGTCAAATGATGTAATTAGTATCTCGTAGATGAGACATAGATTTCAAAAAATGGATCAATTTTATACAAGAAGATTGTCCAGTGCCACTATTTCTACTACCATTAGAACAATGCACAAGGCTAAAGTTATGTTAACTCTTCAGCTGGGAATTTCAGACAGACCTGGAGACTCCCCAAGGCAGTTTCTATGATGTGTAGGTCAAGCGGTGATGTTTCTATCCTTACATGTGTTAACTGACATTTTGGAGAACTCAAAACTCCCCATGACAGTTCTGGATGTTGAATTTATTAAACTGTATACAGATAATTTTGAATAGTCCACAGAAATTGTTTCTACAGATGCAGGAATGCTCATGTAAAACTGCTTTTCATACATAGATACAGTGGTAACCATATTTACAGCTACTGATTTTACTGTTTAAGATGTTTGATTACCAATGTAAGCATTACCCTATGTAAAGTATCTCCATTTTTTTCTTTTTTCCTTTTTTTTAACAAGCACTTTGAGTATTTGTGCAACAATATAGACATTATATAATGTATTGTTTTACTGTATATCTGTACATCTATAGACATTGATTTCTTTTTATAGAAAGAAGATCAGCAGAGATTTTTTTAGAGAGACATAAAAAGTCTGGATAAATTAAAGGTGAATTTTAATAGCACAACAGATATGGATTCAACAAGAAAAACTACTTGAAAGGAGATAATTATAAATGGACTAGACAAACATAATTTGATGTCTACTGTTATGATGGAGGTGGGGCAAAGTAAGTGCATTTTGAGTGAAAATCTAGCCTATTTTGTTTTATTATATGTTTTGTGGTTCTGCCCCTTGTATAAAGATTTACCTAGATAAGCTTCTTAGAGAAGGAGAGTAAGACCTCAGAACACCTTTATATAGGCGAATCTGGTAATATTGCACACTTAGTTGTATCTTTGTTAATAGTTATCAGTTGTAGAAATAATTAAAAATATTTTCCAATGTAATGTACAAATTGTCGTTGTTGTTAAGCAGTGTCATATTTGTTGATTGTTTACGGAATCCTAAACCTATACAGTTATGTGCTTTTACACTATGAATATTTGAGTGAACACATTTGCACAGATAGCTATGGTTTGACTTCCTTTTGCAGTGATTATTGTAGATAGAGATCATCCAAATGTTATTGGAGGTGAATAATACAAATAAAAAATTCACACAGAATTTATTTTACTTTCAAATTAATTTTGAGTAAATACTTTTTATAGTATTTGTCCAGTTTTAAACTCTGTATTCTGAAACAAGTCATGCTTATCAATTTCATTTCAGTAACAATGTCAGCATTAAATGCTGAAATATTGTCAAAATGAATTGTTTTTCTGTGATTATGGTTAAGACTAGTGATAGAGTAAACAGAATTCAGTTTCCTCTTGCTCTCATTTTCAGCTACATTGTCATATTGTCATAAACTATGAAGCTTTTCAGAAATTCAATCCTTTTCTTCAAAGCTTATACTTTCTTTAGCACTTTTGGGAGGGGGGAATTAACGATCTCAGTTTTGATAACTTCAATAAGCTATTTATTTTTTGCAATATAGAATGTTATGTCTAATATATAAAGTTTTTTCTTTATGAGTAACTACAGAATCTGGAGCACTAAGACAGAACAATGTGGCTTCGCAATAAGAATTAAGATTTATTTTATTTCCAGTTTGTAACAAAGCTTGAATATTCCAATTTGTCCACTGATGCAAATACAACACTACTCCAACATACGTAAGAAGACTGTTGCTTTGTAGAAAGCATATATACATAAAGCTCTTTAAAAAACTTCAAATATGATTTGATTGTTAGACAGTAAAAAGGATGGAGTTACCAACATGTCATTTATTTTATGCTTTAAACTCTCTCACAAATATTATTTTCCTTACATTGTAGAGGCAGAAATTTTGTTTTAGGGGCTTTGACCTGACTTTTCAGTCTTGGTCCTCATGCTTTCCCAAAACTCTTTAATTCACCTATTCTAGAAGACTATCCAATGCAAAAGGTAGGATCATGAATTAAATGAACAAGATAATCCCATTAAGCGTACAAGTCCCATGGAAGTCACGGAAAAATGTATGTGGCTAACTACTAGAATCATCAAATGCAATTGCATTAAAAAACAACAATCTCTCTCAATGATTAATGTTGAACTTGTACCTGAGATATAGAAGAAGCCTTGGAGTTCAGAGTTCATGTCTTTCCAACTCTATACCATTAATTTTGTTCCTTGTTGTTGGAGAGTATGTGTTAATAAGTGGCCTAAAAATATATATTTATATATTAGCATAGCCATGAAGAGGCAAAAATTCCAAGTCTTTTTGTATACTGCTATTTCATATATTTTTGAGATAATTTATTACCTACTATAGACTTCCCAAATAGGTTTTAGTCATTGATGTTTGATCCAACAGTCCTTTGGGTCTGTCTGGACCTGAGGGTGGGATGCAAGTGCCTGAACATTAGTATGCAGAGACATTTTAGACACCCATGAGTATCCTGACTGCTCTCCAACTGCCACACTACATAGACACAAATCTTGGGCTTTTTCTGTAAGAGTTAAATGATTCAGACTTTTGAGATATAGTGAATTGAACCAGACATGTATGAGCAGGCAACTGAATTGCTCTCTGAAAGTCAAAATATCTCCATTCTCTTGAAAATACCAGCTTCACATTTTAGTAAGGAAAACCTTCCTTCAAATTGTAATGAATCCCAAGTTCTGAATTTTCAGTGTGCATTCTTTCCTTCCACAAGAATGCAGAGAGAAAAGATAATGATGCAAAATACAGTTTATAGACAATGCTTCAATGCCTTCACATATCTACATAGCTGGTTGATTACCCACACTTTCCTGTAGTCCTACTATCCTCGTGTAAAACAAGCAATTCAATATCTAAAAGAATGGAGCTGCCTGTACAAATCCACAGAGGCCCCAGTGAAACATGTTTCTTTATCCAATGTGGTTATCCTGCATTTAAACGTTTAAATATTTAAATACATATTAATTTCAACCATAAATCTTCTCTAGACCATAAATCTTCCTCAAAATGTTATGACAGTTGTTCTACTGCGCTTTTTTTAGCCAGTCAGTTTTGAAGTTGACATTTACATTTCCATAAAAACGCAGGTAAATACCAGCATCCAGAAACACCTTTTGACTCCTGTAGCAAGGTCCTTCCCTACCCATGTCTTATGCGTGTTATAACCTAAGTGCACACTAATCCCAGCTCCCTTCCAAATGGTTCTCCTTTCCCTTCTTGCTTATACAGAAGTTTATCCGCACTGCCGGGTGTAGTGGGTTGACTGTGACTGGACACCATGTCCCCACCAAGCCCCAGAGCATTGTTTTAATCTTTAATGATAATGAAGAGATTAGTTAATTACTTAAAGTTTCCTATCTTTGGGCTATTTTCATAATCAACCCTGACACAAGTGGTACCTTTAAGACCTGTTCCATGTACACTGTACAAGTAGTTAAAAGATGTCAGCACCTCAGCTGCTCATTTATTTCACAGCTTTCTATAGTACATTTAGAAGTACATAGAGAAGAGGGTGGTTAATGGCATATACAATATTCCTGGATAAAATATATATGGTTAGCTATATTGTGGAACAGAAAAAAACAGCTACCATGCACGTAGCTGACTGGTATTATAATTATCACATTCCTGTTTCCTGGAGGATCTAGCGTTATTGAACTCCACCTCTATACCAATATTGGAAGTCAAACTGCCTTTATTAGGAAACTTATTTAGCATGACCAAAAAAAGAGCTGCTCTTCAGTCATACCTGAAAACCAATGAAAAATACAAACCTTTCCTTAATGCCTCAAATTATATCAGCATTGTGGGTTTCTAATGGGTCTCTTTTTAGGGTGCGATATTTTGTGTTAAATGAACTCTTTTGATGGTAAAACTCTGTTACATAAAAGATTTTGTGCCCTTATGTAGAATGACACTGTTTACATTTTGGTAATTTTCACAGTTGAGTCAACTCGGGGATCATGACTAGTTGAAGAGAGTTTACATTTTAAAATAAGAAACCTGGATCCAAAATAAACCCATCCTCAAATCACAGTTACATTTAAATCTCTGTACTTGAGAGCTAGCCTTTCTTATATACTAACCTCTCAGATTTCCATTTCCTTTGGTATTTTCAAGGTCAGAGGGTAAGAGAAAAAGCACAGTTCTGTATGCAATTCTGAGAACTGAACACCACATACTGCTTTTGAATAACAGATGATTTCCTTTGCAGGACATAACTGCTAAACCCTTCCCTTCCTCCCCGGCACTCTGGCATTCCAGCTGAGATAATCAGTAGAAAGGGACTTGGCATCAAATGCAAATGAAAAACAGGATGGTGTGAAGCTGCTTACGGAACTGTTAGAGGCAGAGAAAAAAACAAAGATACGTACCAGATGAAAACTTTAATCCTATCTGCAATGATATAAAGGAAGAAAAAGGCAGATGTTAAGATGATAATTTCAGTGATCTGGAAATCTGGCAGTGAGTTCAGAAACGGTAAATGAAATTAAGTACAGGAGGATAACTACATCTTTCAAAACAGAGAAGGACAGAAACTCCAATAGAGGAAACATCATTAGAATTTGGATACATTCACTCTGCGGGCAACTTTTTCTTTCTGCTGAGGTCTATCTTGCTTTAAATTATCCATTGTATCCATTCCTCACTTCTGTTAAAAGTCACCTGCAGCTCTGTAGAATTTGCAGTCTTGCGGAGATAATAGTAAGGAGAAAAAAAAAGAGCTGTTTGGAAATGATGAAGGGAAAGAGAATAAGCTCCACAAGTACAGGGTAGAATTGTTCAGTTATACAATATATTAGTTAAAAATGAGTTCAGGAGAGAAATGCAGATGGTAGCCTACTGCTTCAGCACAGCAGAGTTTTGTCAGCCGAATGGTTTTTGAGTTGTTCTGCTTTGGACTTACAACAATAACTACCAGTGAAGCACAGCTGGTGTTCAGGAGGCAGAAGTGTAGTAGTCCACTTATGTGAAAGAAGTGATTGTACAGGCAAAATTATAAAAAAGAGACATCAATTAAAAGAATTGTAAAAGCCATCTGTAGCAGGGGGAAAAAAGTAGTTACTGATGTATCTTCTTAGTCTGTAATGAGGTACATATTTGGAATATGAAGGTACAGAAACACAACAGTCCTTTATGTTGCACAAGATCTAAGATATTTAACAGTAAAATTTTTCAGATTAATTTGATTTAGAATTTCAATTTGAGTTTTCTTTCTTTCGAGAAATAGCAATACTGAACCAGCATCTGATATTAATTACTTTGGTATATGTCCTGATGAATTAGTTTTGGATGTATTAGAAATCTCTTAGCTATAATAATTATGCTTTTAATAATCGTTAATTTAAATGTTATATTTTTTCTTTCAAAAAATAAAGTTATGAGATTGAAATTTGTGTTACAAAAACAAAAGAAAACACCTCTAAATACAATTACAAATTTGATCATGCATTTTTGATTGCAGAAAATGTGCCAGAATATGTCATTTCACAGACTGGCTTTTTATTTAGAATAAACTATAGTAAAACTTCTTACAACACATTTTGATTTCTGTCATGAAATAGTGCTTATGTATGCAGAAATTACTGTGTTGCAGACTTCTAATTTTCAGAAGTTATGGGAAAACCGCTGGAGTCACAAGATCACTCACAACATTGGGAACTTACTTGAATTATAAATATACACACACACATATATGTATGCATGTGTATGTGTGTCTGTTTCTTTTTTTTTGTAAGCTCTATTCTATTCCTATTCTAATAAGTCTTGGTACATTAGGCTTGGAACCGTGCTTTACTAACATGGCTGTGGAATTCAGAATCTTAAGAAAAAATATCACGTACCTCTAGACTTGTTATTTAATTTATAGTTTTGATATAAAAATATTTATATTTTGATGGCATAAAGGAATAGATTTCTAATGTTATGTTTTTCTGAGTAGTACGTACAGGTATAACTAGTAAATTTTTATTTTATATTGTAAACATTTACATTAAATAAAATTGAAATAAATATAGAGACACTTCAGTCTCAGAGTAGGGACAGAAAAAACATTTTTAACTTAGCCCTGTGAGATACATTAGTCTATTCACTGACTTGAATTTTCTTTGAAATTCCTGAAGAATGACAGCATATCCAAGTTAAACCTACATCTTTCCATCAAAGAGCTGAGGGCTTTAAGCATTTCTAAAATATAATTGTAAACACATTAATATGCTCAGTGCTCCCACTATCAAGTTAGTGGAAGGATTCAGAAAATAACTTTACATTTATTTCAGTCTTTTTGTTTCATTTTCAGAGCACCCTGAAAATAAGAGACACAACTTGCCAAGCATCTTTCATCAACATGTTCTGATGTATTTTGAATTCCACTAAATTCACTGTTGACTTACAATCATGTAAAAATTAATCCAAGCAAAAGCAAAGGTCAATTCAGAATCTCCAAACATAATGAAAAAGGAAAAGTCATGAAAGGGAAGGCTGGTTTTGGTGACTTGGATTCTCATAATCAAAGGCTCTGCAGATTCTGTTGCATTAAGTGTGACATACAAATATTTGCCTGTACCTTTTCTTCTTTATTTACTATGGGTATAAGAGAGCTAAATTTATTTATAAGAAATAAATTACTTTCAACAATTATAAGGATGATTGGTCCAGAAAATGTGCATGTTGGAAGGATCTTCACTACTTGAATGACAATTATCTACAGAATTCTGTAAGTTCTTATATCCGATTGCTGACAAATTGTGGTTTATGAAATTACAATATTATGGTATTCTTAAAAAATAAAGAAAAGGAGAAGGAAAATAGACTATGTTCTGATATTAAAAGGCTTTTACCTGACACTACCAGAATCAGGAGCTCTTACCTGCTCTAGTTCTAGCTAGTCACTTTAGCTCTTCCTCCCAACAAATTTTTTCTTATTTCTCTTTAAAGGATTCACTGTTTGAGCGTTGTGCCAACTTCTGGTGTTTCAACACAATGACAAGAAGGTGCTTCATTTTATGTGAGGAAGATGGATTGCTGGCAACAGTGCTAGGAATGGCAAATCTTAGTCCTTTGTGATCTCAGTTGAGTTACTTTCTTTCTGTTCTTGGTCATTTAAGGATGCCATAATATTTTCACATAAAAAGTATATATTCATGATAACTATTAGCATACTGCCATTAGCTAGCTCCATCGAAGAAAATTATATTGATTACAGAAGTAAATATAAGGATCTTTTGTCCTTGGGAGTATAAAATGCATGAAAAATTAAAATACTTATATTTTTTTATATCTGAGTTTCAACAGAACAGTGCTAAAGCCTTATGTCACGGTCAGAATACTAGTAAGATATTTAAAGTACAATAATTAGATAAGAAATGATAGTAGTAAAGCAGTCAAAAGAATCAGGATTTTGCATTTTTGACTACTACAGAAAAGCAGTTTAAGGACCCTGAGCTAAGTTTTACAGCATGACAGGAGAGTTGCACGTTCCTCCTCAAGGTCCATTGCGACCATAAGATTTCCTTCTGAAATAGTTCTATGATCACAAAACAACTCCTGCCTTTACAAAGCAAAAAGAACTTTTGTCTCATATGAGTTACTCTGGAAGTAAAGCTAGATGGAGCTAGAGAACATTAATATGTTGCTGTAAATTTACTGTTACTTGATTACTTGGACTATATCCTCCTCATCAGGCCAATAAGGAATAGAGGTGCTAAAGTATGGTTTGGGTTGTGTTACCGGCCATGCAGAAGGAAGCAGTGCTCTTTCTGAAAAATATGGATAGAAAAGTTTCCTATTAGCAAGACTTTTGTTAAACACGAAATACTTCAGAGGAATAGCATGCTATTTTTTCCTATTTTCTTTTACAAATGAAAAGTCTTTTTTTATTTAACAATGTTAAGTATCATAATTTTGTTTTAAAAATCTTCTATTTGAATTTAGTTCAATAAAACATATACTCACTGATAAATAAAATTTTAATGATTTCTCAGTTGTATATTTACACATATACAAGAAATAGCTGAAGACAGGTCTTTATATCTTTGCTATTAAACAACAATTCAATTTTTTTATTATTACTATGTAGAATGAAAAACTCAAGGTACTAGAATTTTTAGTGCATCAAATGTTCTATCTTATAACTTGCTCTGAATATCGCATATTTTTATTTCAGAGGCTTGTTCACTGCAGGATTCAGTTCAGGTGCAGTACTGATTAGTAAGGAAGTGTGAACACTGGAGAAGCATAGTAGATTGACAAGTCATGTGACACAGAATACATACCACACAATGTTAATGGACAGAAGAAATTAATATTCCTTTCAGCTTCTTCTGTTGGCCCTTACCCCTTGCCTGTCAGCAATTGCATCCCTCACTCATGGCACCAATGCAGAATTACACCAGATTCCTTCAGAAACTTTTACCTGCTTGACTTCCTTTTAGGCAAGAAGTCAGTAAATCTATCTAAGCATAATATAGCTGAAGTACTGGTGTTGTATATGTATCAGTATCTAAAGCAGATTGAAACATCCAGTGTTAAAGGGGCTTCTGGTAGCCTTAATCCATAGCATACAGTAACAGAATGGAAGTAAAAAGAAGTCTCCTTCTAGTACTTCTGTGATTCACACCATAGCATTGTATGATGTCTGACACAAAAAAACTGGGAGTAAACATACAGCTTGCAAGCCAGGAGTGGGAGAAGAGAGACAAAGAGATGATTATAGAACATGTTCTAACCTGTTGTAGTGAGACAAGACTCAACTTGATTGCTTTGCTTGGTAGAAGTGGCTGCTTGTTCAAATACAGACATTTTCTTACCCTCGGTTGGAAAATGTCGGTGTACCAGGGTGAACAGCAAGTTAACATCAAATTTCTCGGGAGACTGAAGAAATCCATAATGGAAACTTTTTAGTTATTGACTGAGGCTTGTGGTGAAGAGATGTCAGAGATCAAGTTGTTGTGTAAAGGAACCCATTTTTTTTGCCAGTAGAAGGTGTGAAAACAAAACCAACAGCGATTCTCAACAATCTTTAAGAAAACGATTGTGGAGTTGCTTTGGACATTGGCAGCCCTGTGTGCAGCTGTGTGTCAGCTTAGTAGGAAAATATTTTGAAGATGATCATAGCTGATTTTCTTAATTCATTAAAAAAAGTGTTAAAGGCACATTCTCAGGGTTTTTTATTCAGGGGTTTTTTGGTTGTTTTTTTTTTTTTGGTGTTGGACCTCTGACATCATCATACGGTTCTTTCCCACATCCTGATTAATTAAACTTATGTGAACCAACTGGAAAAAATCAGGTCTCATTAGCATCATCAAGGGCACAGAAAACATCTGTCCCTTTGCAAGACTGTGGCAAATATGTGCAGACTAAAAACATCACGGTTTTCTTTGGAATGCAGAGTTCTGGTCTTCAAGAGCAGAACAGGATGACATAGACTGCAGTTTACAGCAGATTTTCATTAAAATGTAACATCTTAATAGAAATAATTTAATTATTCAATGCAAACTGTCCTTGCCTTACTAGAAGGTTAATACTCAATGTTATTAGTCAGCAGATTTTAAGAACAAAGATGAGTTTTCTTAATACTTCCAAATGGAATATGTACACCTAGAAAAGGTGAGCAGTTTAAAATTCTAGTAGAATTATAGGTGTACATTTTATTTTCTTTAGGGGAAAATACAAAACCAAATAACACCAGCACCCCCATAAAAGCAACTCTCCTCAAAAAATCCAACACAAAGCATCTATGTCTGTGATATCGGTTTTAATCTTAGCACATCTTAAATTTCTTAACATCTCTCTTATCACTGAGTAGATTTTTACAGAACCTATCTTAACCTATATGCAGGAAAATATGAAACTATGAAAGTATGAATGATACACAAAAGTACGAAGTTCATGAGGAAATATGATTTACTATAGAAATGTAAGCAAGAACTAGCATCTCTGCATCTTGTCAGGTTCCTTGTCCAGGGTAGCAAGTGTAAGCAGAGCAATAGGAAGGCATAACAGATTTGTGTCGATGAATGTAAATTAATCCATGCAATTCAGTAAAGCAGAACAACAGAAATGGTGTACAAATGACTGTCAAGAAACTGTACCATGAGAATAGTCATATCAGAGGTCCACTTCATTGACTATTCTCTCTTTTTCAGTAGCCAGATGTTGCCTGTGGAGAACGTATAAGAAATACTTATACGTGTCTTTAGTTTTCCTCCTAGTAATCAATGGGACAAAGACATCCCAAGACAAAAATTACTTGTTTGTTCTTAATGGTGATTAACGTTTTGCCCCCCAACATCATATGCTTTATACTTGCTTTCTGAATGCATAAAAGCTTCTGGTTTCCAAAATATTTTTATCGATGAGTTCCACAGCTTAACTCAGGTTTACCTATATGTGCATTGTTTTATGTAAAATACTGCCCTGTCTCCTTTGAACTCAAGATTTTTTATTTGTGCTTCATTTTTTACTCTTATGAGAAATTATGAATATTCATTCTCCATTCTTTCTTTTTTTTTCATGCCACCAATAATTTCATGGACTTAAGTAAAGCTTTTGACACCGTTTCTCACATTGTTCAGTTTGAGAAATGGGCTACCCCTGGCCTGGACAGGCATACCCTCTGCTGGGTTAAAAACTGGCTGGATGGCCAGGTGCAAAGTGTTGTGGTAAATGGAGTTAAAACCAGCTGGAGGCTGGTCACAAGTGGTGTTCCCCAGGCCTCAGTGTTGGGTCCAGTTCTCCTCAATATATTTTTCAATGATCTAGATGAAGGGTTTGAATGTACCTTTAGTAAATTTGAGGATGATACTAAGCTAGGAGGAAGTGTCAATCTGCTTGAGGGTAGGGAGGCTCTACAAAGGGATCTGAACAGGCTGAGGTCAATGGGACGAGGTTCAAAAAGGGTAGGTGCAGAGCCCTGCACTTGGGACACAATAACCCCATGCAGTGCTACAGGCTTGGGGAAGAGTGGCTGGAAAGCTGCCTGGCAGAGAAAGGACTTGGGGGTACTCTTTGACAGCTGATTGAACATGTGACTCTACAGCTTGCCCAGGCAGCCAAGAAGGCCAATAGCATCTTGGCCTGTATCAGAAACAGCATGACCAGTGAGGAAGTGATTCTACTCCTATACTCAGCATTGGTGTGGCCACACTTTGAATAGTGTGTTCAGTTTTGGTGTCCTTACTATAAGAAACACATTGAGGTGTTGGAGCCTGTCCAGAGAAGAGCAATGAAGGTGCTGGAAGGTGTTGGAGAGCAAGTTTTATGAGGAATGGCTCAGGGAACCAGTGTTGCTTAGCCTAGAGAAGAGGAGGCTGACGGGAGATCTTATCACTGTCTACAACTATCTAAAATGAGCTTAAAGAGAGGTCAGTGCTGGTCTCTTTGCCCAAATGATAGGTGATAGGACAAGAGGGAATGGCCTCAAGCTGCACCAAGGGTGGTTCAGATTAGACATTAGGAAAAATTCTTCACAGAAAGGGTTATAAAGCACTGGAACAGGCTGCCCTGGGAGGTGGTTTATTCACCATCCCTGGAGGTATTTAAAAGGCGGGTAGATGAAATGCTTGGGGACATGATTTAGTAGTGTACAGGTATGGTTGGGCTTGATAATCAAAAATGTCTCTTCCAACCTAATGATCCTATGATTCTATGATTTACTAATTAGTTATTTATGAGGTAACTTACCTCAGATAGTCCAGTATGCTATTCTACCAAGGCAATACATAACTAAGTATGAGATAAAGCAGCTGAAGAATTCAATTAATATAAAGATGGTTATACAAACTTCTACCACGCTGTTACCTAAGCTATCAACATGGGAAATGTAGAAGTGAATATGCATGTGTTCAACATTTTGACAAAGGCAGTTTGCCATAAACCTAATCATTTTGGCAACACATTCACATGAATGCAAAATATGACAGAATTCATGATAGCTCCATTAGTGAACACTACTTTCTATCAACAGTCAATTGAGAATACTGGATCCAAAAGAAAGACAGATAGCCAACTGCTGTTTGATTTGGGAATTATTTGATCTTCTTCATACCTTAGGAAGTGTTTCAAAATAGTAACAAAAAGAATACACATCCTGCATGCTTATCCTTCTAAAGGACATTAAGTAAAAATAAAATTTAAAAGCTCACATCTGCCACAATTACTTTTATACAGCATTCAACATTTAATTACAGAAACTTCTATCTGAACCTTTCTACCTCTAGAATCTTTCCAGAGTCTGTGAAAAGAGACAAAAGCAAAAGGTGATTCAGATCTTAGATTAAACAGTGGTTAACTTTTGTAGTCTACTTGGAGGCCAATTATAAGTAGAGTTCCTCAGAGATCTATCTTGGGTCCTCTCCTGTTTAATACCTTTTCCAATGACCTGGAGGAGGAGGAGACAAACAACACCCTAACCAAGTTTGTGGATGACTATAAACTCTGTGGGTTTATGTGTGTGTGTACTCAGTATGCATGAGGATGCAGCTGCTGTCCAGAGGGATCTAAGCAGGTCAGTGGAAAGAGAAAACAGGAGCTAGATGAAAGGTAAATGCAAACTCTTGCACCTCCATAGGCCAGCCCCATATTAGTAGAGACTGGTGATTGCTTCATGAGATAGCAGCTTTATTGAAAAAAGTTTTGAGCTCCTTTTGGGGTTCTTGATGTCGTGGCAGCAATGAATCCTAACAGCTTTCTGGGCTACATCAACATAAATGCAATCAGTAGATAGAGGGTAGTGATTATTCTGCTTTACTCACCATTAATTAGCCATAATTAGAAATATTTTACCCAGGTTTAGTCACACAGTACAAAAACTTGAGCAAGTCCAGTGGAGAGTGATCAACATTTGAAGAAGATTAGGTGTTTAGTAGCTGAATCTGTTTATGATAATGAATCCTCAAGTGGAACAAAAACAGTAAATAGAAATGAACAAATCTACTGACAAGATAACAGAAGGTGAAACATGTCTCCCAACTGTACAGGAATGCTGTGAGCACAACTGCTCTGTAGACCTGAAACTTAGTATTGCCATGCAACACCATTCCAAATTCACAGCTAGACTTGGCTACGTAGTGCATTTCAATGTACAACAATCTAGCACCACAGCAGACTTCAGCGTGTGACTGTGGTGTAACGCTGGGTGATAATGAAAATACTTGGACCAAGTCTGATAATCTCTGTTCAAGACAGTCATCTGAGCAATAAACACTACAGTTTGCCTTTTCAGTTGGTGACAAAAAAAGACTCACCCTCTTGAGGTGCTGGAAAATACTTTAGGATATTTTCATTTTGGTCTATTACTGAATGAAAGACAGTTCTTGTTTTTGTTGGCACTCTTAAATTAAGGTTGTATGTTAATTTTACAGGTTTGCATTAAAGATAGAAATTGCATTTTAACTAAATGCTACATTTACATTGATGAATTAGATTTTCACTTCCAGGAGTGCAGCTTCCTTCAGCCTCATAGACACTTCATTCACCACTTCTACCAGCTTTGTAAATGATTGCATAAAGACTGACAGACCTGTTTGGATTGGCAAAGGTAAGTACATTTTTTAATTCTTTTTTCTTTTTTGTTCACATAGTAATTAGACTCAAAGACATATTTTTAAGTACTTAAAATCTGGAATGGATGAATCGGGCTGAGTATGACTATAGGCCTTCCTTCACCTCAGAGTCTGATCCATTATGTTTGCATCCAGGAGAGGTTTCATGACACAGAAATCTCTGTCACTTAATGTGGTTCTCAGATTAAGCTGCAGAAAATTGTCTATATTTAAAAGAAATAATAAGTGTTCCAGGCATTAAATCTTTCAAATGGGGGTTGGAGGGAGGAGTGCTGGGAGAAGAAAGAATTTGTATTTGATCATTCGCTCTAGGCTAGTTTGTATAAAAAAGAGTTGTGTGAGTTTAAAGCTGTTGCATGGCTAACCTACACAAGCTTTAGAAATTTTAAAATCATAGTACTACTGGCCCTTTAAGGAGAAGTATCATCACAGTAAGAGCCAGACTGATCCTATTCTTTGAAAAAAAAAAAAATGCATCTTCAGTATGTAGTGAAATTAAACATTTTCCATTGTGAGACTTGCCCCAGGAAAAAGACTATTCTTTCTCCAGGGGAGCAATCCAATTTTACAGTGATTAGAATTTCTATTAAAGATACAGGCTTCTGCAGTATAACTTTCTGTGTAGTAGATTAGCATAGGGCTTTATGGGCAGAAGGTATCATTTATGATTATGTAGTCACTTTGTTAGTGCAAAGGTCATGGAACTCTTTTACAGTACTTCCATCTTTTACTTCAGATAAATCCAGTTAGATAGAAATCTGTCTTTCAGAAGGAAGAATGGTCTTCCCATGAAGGCATCAAAGGCTGAAGAATCTACTGCATTTTTAAATAATCTCTTACATTAGCTGTTTATTTTTACTAGTAATTCTTGCTCATTTAGTCTTTTATTTGTTGATATATTTTATCTCTTTGTTTTAAAAAGACTTTTAAGTTCCAAACCAAATTATTGTGCAGTTTCTTTCCCCATCTAACCTACTAGTGTGGGATTTTCTTTTCAAAGAACATTTCTTTCTTTTGCTTGACCTCATATCAAGAATGTTACTTTGCTTAGGAAAACAGTGATCCAGAAGAATCAAATACAGTGACAATTTTGGTACGCAGTGGGGACTAGCAGATTGATTTGGTTGTCTAAACGTAAGGATCTAGTGCCATTTGAGATGCCTTAAAGTATCTAATCTGACCACCAGCTGCCACTCCAGAAGAGCTCAAGGCGTTCTTCCTGTCATATCTGCCAGTTCCACATAGATACATTAGGGCATCTAAAAATGGCACTAAGCATCTCACTGTGAGCAAATAAATCCAGGCATAAAGGCCTGTTCAACTCATCCTAAAATAGACGTCAACATTTGGTCGGCTAAGTAGCTTTCCAGACACCACTGGGAGCTATTCAGTTATGTGAACAGAGATGTCTAAACCTATTTAAGACACTTTAGCATATCTCAGATGTCTGCCAGGACTGACAGATAGGGCACTAGGCTTAGTACAGACCTGGATCTTTCTGAAGCGGTAGTGGGGGGCCGTGGAGGGTACTTTACAGCCTCTGAAAGAGTAGCAGAAGTAATTTATAAAGGCTGATAATGAAAAATAATTTAATCTCCTAATGATATGTCTCTTATTCTTCAGTACAGCAAAAGGCAACAGTGACTCACTTATTCTTAGGTATTTATTCTAAGTTATGAAGTTTATGAACCTTCTGTGTTTAGCTTTCAGTTCAGTGGGGAAGTAATATGCACATCTACCTTCTTCCCAGTCAACAAAATAGTTCTATAAATGTCAAAAGATAGAAACCTACAAGCTGAAATAGACCAAATAGTCTACATATAAAGTTCCTGTTGAGTTAGTGTGGAAACTGTGGTCTCGCTTCTGACAGGACTACATATCAGCTTTAGGCTGAGACTTTCACAGAAGGAATTTCTAAAGAGATAGAACAGAATTATACCACTCAGTTATATAACATCACAGATTTAATGAATAAGCAGGACAGACATAGTAGTAAGTGGATAATAATTCTATTTTTAGCAAATATACACACATGCTCTGTAGAGAGCACTTGCACACTAATAAAGGTGCCTGTTCCAATTGTGAACGTGACCTTGAAGGAATACAATACTTATAGTAGTTGAGCAAGCTGTCTTTCAGGGCCTTGAGAACATTAGCAGCCTTACAGGCAGCCGTCCCTTCATCTGGATCCCTCCCTCTTCCCTGCCAACAGCCAGGACTCCATTCCAGCCTCCTGGGGCCATCAGTCCCTGCCCCAGAGATGGTTCAGTGGAACCAGCCTGCAGCTTCCCACATCTTGTCCTGTCCAGCCATGTTTCCCAAATTCCAGTCCAGCCTTGGCCTGTCACTAGCATTAGGGGAGTGCCCAGTGGTTTGGGCTTGGGTACCTGGGCTGACATGGATGGTGAGAAAGAGCCTGCCTGTCAGGTCCTGCTCTGACACAGTCAGAGGAGGTCTTCCTGACCCCACAGCCCACAGGGACCTGACAGCCCTCACAGCATTCTGACTCTGCCCAAGTTCTGTCTGTCAGCCTGGATGTTAGACATCACAGTTCAACCTTGGGTTCAGGCTTCTGTTTAGTACTGGGCTTCCAGTAAGGTAAGTGCTGGGTAGATATACCCAGTGTTCTGTAAAATGAGCTGTCGGGGAAGAAAACCAGCCTGACTGAGTAAAGAGCTCTGGACTGATACCAGGAAAAAGGGCAAAATGTATGAATAGTGGAAGAAGTGGCACGCAACTCAAGAGGACTACTAAGATGAAGCACGATCTTGTAGAGAGAAAATCAGAAGGGCTAAAGACCACTTAGAACTTAAATCGACCCATTCTGTGAAAGATAATAAAATATCCTACAAATATATCAATAACAAAACAAGGACCAAAGGAAAACTCTATCCTTTACGGGGCACAGGGGGAACAATCGTGACAAAGGTTGAGGATAAGGCTGAGGTTCTTAATGCCTTCTTTGTGTCAGTCTTTAATAGCAAGGTGAGATGTTTCCTTGGTACTCAACCTCATGAGCTACTAGACAGTGGTGAAGAGCAGAAGAAAGCTCCTTTGATCCAAGAGGAAATGGTTGGAGACATGCTAGTCTATGAGGCTTGATGGGATTCACTTGAGAGTATTAAGGGAGGTAGTAGAGGTCCCTGCCAAACCTCTTTCCATTATCTACCAGCAGTCCTGGCTGACCGGGGAAGTTCCATTGGACTGGAGGCTGGCAGATGTTACGCCCATTTACAAGAAGGGCTGGAGAGAGGATCCAGGAAACTACAGGCCTGTCAGTCTGACCTCAGTGCCAGGGAAGGTCATGGAGCACCTCATCTTGGGTGCCATCTCACAGCACATGCATGACAACGAGGTGATCAGGCCCACTTAGCATGCTTTTATGAAAGGCAGAACCTGCCAAACTAACCTGATCTCTTTTTATGACAAGGTGACCTGCTTGATGGATGAGGAAAAGGTGGTGGATGAAGTGTACCTGGACTTTAGTAAAGCCTTTGACACAGTATCTTACAGCATCCTACTTGAGAATCTGGCTACCACTGGCCTGTTCAGGCACACCCTCTGCTGGGTTAAAAACTGGCTGGATGGCCGGGGCCAAAGAGTGGTGGTAAATGGAGCTAAACCCAGCTGGAGGCTGGTCACAAGTGGTGTTCCCCAGGGCTTGGTGCTGGGTCCAGTCCTGTTCAATATCTTTATTAATGACTTGGATGAGGGGTCGAATGCATTCTCAGCAAGTTTGTGGATGACATTAAACTGAGAGGAAGTGTTGATCTGTTGGAGGGTAGGGAGGCTCTTCAAAGGGATCTGGACAGGCTGGATTGATGGGTTCAGGCCAATGGCTGAGGTTTAGCAAGTTCAGTGCACCTGGGACACAACAACTCTATACAGTGTTACAGACTTGGGGAAGAATGGCTTGAAAGCTGCCTGTCAGAGAAAGATCTGGGGGTGATAGTAGACAGCTGACTGAACATGAGCCAGCAGTGTGCTCAGCTGGCCAAGAATGCCAGTAGCATCTTGGCTTGTATCAGAAATAGTGTGGCCAGCAGGACCAGGAAAGTGATTCTGCCCCTGTACTCTGCATTGGTGAGGCCGCACCTCGAATTCTGTGTTCAGTTTTGGGTCCCTCTCTGCAAGAAAGACAATGAGGTCCTGGAGCGTGTCCAGAGAAGAGCAGTGAAACTGGTGAAGGGGATGGAGAATAAGTCTTATGACGTGTGGATGAGGGAATTGGGGATGTTTAGCCTGGAGAAGAGAAGGCTGAGGGGAAACCTTATTGCTCTCTACAACTACCTGAAAGGAGGTTGCAGGAGAGTGTGTGTTGGTCTCTTCTCCAAAGTGATAGGTGATAGGACGAGAAGGAATGGCCTCAAGCTGCATCAGGGGAAGTTTAGATTGGACATTAGGAAAAATTTCTTCACAGAAAGGGTTATCAAGCACTGGAACAGGCTGCCCAGGGAGTTGATTTAGTCATCATCCCTGGAGGTGTTTAAAAGGCAGGTAGAGGAGGTGCTTGGGGACATTATTCAGTAGTAGACAGGTACAGCTGGTACCTGATGATCTCTAAGGTATTTTCCTAATGATTCTATAATTCTAAGTCTTACTTAATTGTGTGGTGGTGGTTGTCCTGTGACAGAGGTAACAGCATAGTCACTGAAAGTACCAACAGTGGAAAGAGATTTTACTATTTTGCTTTTCCTTTCTGTAGTCTTTGCAAGGATTGATAAATTTGATAAATTTCACAGGCAATTTACAAAACACTTGAAACAAGTGTTTTATAGTCATTCCAGATATGCTATGTTTTAAATAATACTGTATGCTGTACTCAAATTTACGTTCTTCACACAAATAAAAAAATATATTGTGTGGCATATGGAAATTACTATCTAATCAGGTCTCATTGCTCAGAGCCTTTATTTTTTCCATGTAAGGATATTTTTACTGCAAAGATGACTATTATTACTAGAATACACATTAAGTCAGTTCAGATGTTTTGTTAGTCCAGAAATACATCTCTGATACTGACTCCATCTTTATCCTCAACTTCAGGGAGAAATGTAAATTTTCTTCATGAAGTTATGCAGTAGAAAGCCTTAACTTCATT
Source organism: Cuculus canorus (assembly GCF_017976375.1). Classification (NCBI taxonomy): domain Eukaryota; kingdom Metazoa; phylum Chordata; class Aves; order Cuculiformes; family Cuculidae; genus Cuculus; species Cuculus canorus. The sequence goes on from NC_071401.1 coordinate 38,570,713, forward strand.
AGTAGATGGTAGGATTTCAGTCTTGTCCTCCAAATTGTTTACTTTATTGATAATCTTATTCTTAGCCCCTTGTTTTAAGTTAAACCTAATTTGAATCTTTGTTTTATATTGTAATCATGAATATCACAAATCAATTAAACTTTGTCAAATAAACATAATACTAGTAATGAAATGAACAAACATCAGTATACCACAATTCGTTTCGTGACGATGTTACAGCTCATGTTTATAAGATTATTATCTCTTGCCACGTTCAAAAATGAAAAATGCAAAAAAAAAGTGCATGCAAATCATGTCCAGCAGCCCCCAAATTGTTTACTACTTTTATGTTTTCTTCCTTTGCAGTTAATAAAAGTTGCTCAGAACCATACTTGCTCCGCAGAGCTCAAAGAACATTGTGAAGGACAGAGGAATCATGAATTCTATTATAAAAATAAAAAATGTAGACACAGAGCGGCAATGCAATTTACTTTTGATCACTCATCAGGCCACTGACAGAGCTACGTATTGTCATTTCATGCATCTCTGAATGCCTCTAAAACGAGATGTTAGATATTTAAATTATTTGGAATTTGTTCCACAGCTGCTTGCAAACGCAAGGTTAAAGGTAAACTTTAAAACTGAAGGTGCACAAAGAGAGCTGTTATTAAGATAAAGTTAAATATTGCCTTCAGTATTATATAACCAACATATAAACACACACATGTATATGCACATACATAAACATACATATGCTCCCTCAATATATTTTTTTAAGATTTCAGGAGAAAAGCTTCATCTAGTCATTCTTATCTTTTGCAGTCATGTTGTATTTTTTGAATAGTTTCTGGTTGCTTTTAAAATAAGAGCACATCGTGGGATTTTCAGCTTTATGGTGAAAGACAGTTTTAATTGTTTAAATAGTTTAATCGATTTAAAGCAAAATCAAGGGAAAGCTGACAAGTTTGACCCAAAGAAAAAGAGCCAAGTGGGAAGGAGAATCAATGTGGAAGAAAAAGTTAATTTGAACTCACTGAAAACAAGTGCAACTGAAATTTGAAGAATTATAAAAGCAATGTAACCATGAGCAATACTAGGAAAACTCTAGGTCTCCTCACAAAAAGAAATACGTTCTGTCTTGTGAGAAAAATTATGGTAGCACCCTGCATAATTCTGAAAGGATCCTTAGCGGGGAAAATAATTAAAATTACTCATAGTAAATCTTTTGCATTTTTTAAGAGGCATTTGATTCAATGAAAGACTTTGCATAAAGCACATAAAATGACACATCCATCCTGACACCATTGTTTTGATTTTTTATTCAAGTCCTGCATTTTTTTCTCTCTTCGATATTTCAGTAGTATAGTTTCTGTAGAATCTAAGCATTAAAGCACATGATTTGCTTTATACTAGCATATGATTTATACTGCACTTTCCTAAACTGCAAACTCATTACACATTTTGTGGTGTATTTTTTCTCTATTTATGAAACCAAAGATAATATTTAAAATTTTTATAGTTCCTTATTCCAAGACATATAATTAGTACATACTTAGAGACTAAGATTCTTATACTTGGCTGTTGCCCAGAAGCTTGATCTAAATAAAAATGTATTTTGGGTCTATAATATCTCAGATTTCCTGCTTTGTTGGATAAGGGTGACCACTAAGCAACAAGCAGCAAGCTACCATCGTGGTGTCCCCAGCACGTGACTTGACTTTAAATAAAGGGGTGACCTGGCTGAGTAAATGTAAAACAAAAAAGAAAGCTAAGGTATAAAAAAAGTTATAGGAAACAGAGCTTAACATCAAGCAAGGGAACAGGACTGTGGGTCACAAAGTAAAGGAAATGGACCTAAAAGGTATAAGCAGGACAAGTAAAGCTCTGAGAGCAAAAAAGGAGACTGAAAGTAAACAGTGACTTGATGAAGCAGGGACATAAAACCACAGAGGTTAGTTATTTTGTATTGAGTATGTATTTGTGAAGCCAGTTAGATAAATCAGTAGATTTCTAGACTGTAGATTTCATTGAATCTTAATAATTTGAAATAAATTTAAAAACCACAGTCATCAGAAGGTAAGGGCCTGTATGGCCTTAACTGGAAAGAAGTTAGTCTGCAGAGTAAGATACTAAAGTTAGACAGGTAGTTTAATCAAATCTCTATAGTGGATGTGATAAACTTTACTTTAATTTTTCCAACCTAAATGCTTGTATCATTCCGTGTTTCAGAACACATCATTCATGTCCTCAGAGGCATTCAAAGAGGAATGTTTTTAGTGTGTAGAACTGAAACCTTTTGCAGTGCTAGTCCTAAATATTTTTAAGCTACAGCAGTGGATTTCATTGTTGAGGAAGCTTAGCTTTCTTGCTGATCCAGAGTGTACTGTGAATCAACTTTTACAGCTCTCTAAAGTTTAATTGTGGCTGCTTTAAAAACTGGGACTTTTTGTGGAACTGAATTCCAAAATTTTTTTCCCTCAGCATGCATTATTTAGTAAGTGTCCTTTTATTTCCTGTATTGAGCACTTATTTCTGATATAAGTGCATAATTCTAGCGGGAAATGAAGTGGAAAAAAATGAAGCATGATTTTCAAAGGGATTTTAGTTACTATAGTTACTCAAATTGAATCCAACATGTTGAAAGTTGGGTAAGATTGCTCTCTCTCAGAAGCTTTAAACAGTTTCAACCCAAAATATTTTTTTCATACAATATTAGAAATGTTGTTTCCTGGATGAGTTCTTCCAGGTGTTAGTGGCTGACAGGATTTGTTCCATAAATGATTATCCTAAACATTTCATTCTTCTGTCTGGTAATTCTAGCCCAATATGGTTTTGGCCTTTACTCGTGGTTAGGATAGTAACCTGGAAGCCTGTTACACCCTAAGCAAACATTGTAATGAGACAGCAAGCATATTTATTTAGTAACTCTATCTACAAAATCTTTCTCAAAAGATAAGTGGACCTGTTTTTCCTGTAATGTTATGAGACACAAAAAGAATACAATATTTAGTAATTTTCCTTAACATTCTACCTAACGTAGCTTAGAAGCAATCAACTCCTCAGTTTTATTTCCTCTATGTAACATTTCCTTCTCATCTTTTCTCATTTTCACAGAATGTTTTTGGAGTTTGCATTAAATAGCTCAACATTTCCTACTACTTTCACGTAATTTGTCAGATAATAGAAATAAAATATTTTTACATTTTTATCTGTCTTTCTTTAGTAATTTCAGGAAAACGAAGTAATAGAGTTGAAGCTAATAAAATGCAGTTAAAATTTAAACTTTTAATGTTGACAGGGATTAAATTGTAATTTTGAACTTTGTGTTCAATTAATCTAATGAAAAATAAGTAAGATCTTCCCTGTTATTGTAGAGGTTAGGGAGCTGAGAGCCACGTGAAAATCTGGTAAGATTTTTGCATCCACTGTTAGGATGCAGATGGCCCATGACAAACATAAAGCATAAAATGTAATCTCTATGTACTCTAAAGTTTTGTATATGTGTCATGTTAAATATTAAAACTGAAGGGTCTTGCTTAATTGGATTTACTTCCCTTGCACTGGAAGATATAATGCAAAATCATCATGTCCACAGAGACTAAATTGATCAGTGATTTATTTGTTAAAGGCATATTCTTGTCAGATATGTTCCGCTCTTTTCTGTGGGGTTTTGGGGGGAAGTTGGGGGGTTTATTTGGTCATAATGTACAATGATTTCCACATATTTTTAGGTTTGCAAATACTTCTGTTATATTCCATGTTTGAATTCTATTTATCCCATTTTTTCTAGAAACTATCATTATCTTAGCAGGGTACCTGCTATCTGTGGTTAACATTTAGCAATTCAGGACTGCGTTTCTGACTTTTAAGTCACTGTTTTTATGACTATTTTTGAGAGACAAAATCACAGTACACATAGTTTCCATTCTGCCAAATATTGGACTATGATATATTTGTCATAATTAAGAAAAGCACCGTCATTGATCTCAAATGCTAAAGCCGCAAAAATAGTAAATAAATACTTTTATTTACTATTAAAATAACTTTTAAGTTAGCTACTTTACTGTGTACACTAGTAACCTCAGAAATATTCAGTAAGACTGTATCTTATTTTGTTTACTTGTCTTGTATGAGTTATGAATGTAGGTGAAATGAGTATTCAAATCCTTATAAATGGTAGAACAGTCTGTCTTTAATGATTGTCAACTTCTCTGACCCTTGTGAGTCCGAAGTGTTAAATAGCAGATGTTCCTTAACTTTGTTCGTCATTTCATTCCCATAGGATGCAAACAATCTGACATAACCACATCCAACCTCCTTCTCATAGTGTTTTATAATGCATATAAAATACATAACTTCCATGTATTATGAATGCACAGACGTCACACTGCTGAGGTAGAAATAAGTGTTAAAAATATTTCAGAACAAGTTGTTGATGTTTTCAACAATTTTACAAAATAAACTTAATAAGATAAAGATCTCAAACAAATTTTTATTGGTAATTTTTAGCACATTTCTATTAAACTGTATTTTAGATTAAACACATCGTTTACACATTGGAGTGTATTAGTGAATTTCTTTTTCATCATCTTTATGCTAATTCTGTAATATGAAAGACTTGAAATATGGAAGCTATGGATAAGAGTCTTGCTACAAAAAGACATAAAAAAAGAACAAAAAAATAGAATGCAATTTCCCTTTTCCTTGAAAAATGTAATCGCAACTTCCAGAATACAAGCTATCATAAATAAGAATGACCATTAGTATTTTTAAAAGACAATAAAACACTAAGATTTATCACGAAATAAAGACACACATTTAAGAGAAGAACTGATATTTTACCCTCAAATTATCTGAAGGAAGGGAAAGTCTTGGATCAGATGTGAAACCTTCTGAAAATTGACACATACTGTGAGACTTTGAGGCACCTCTGTTCTCTGTAAAACATGATGATAAGGCACTAATATATTTTCTGCACTGTAAGGAAAAAATAGTGACATGATAAATCTAATTGAAATCTACACGGTGCATTAAAGAAGTGGTTATAGATATATTCTATAGGAATTCCGAATATAGAAAACCCATAATGAAAACCTGTGACAATAGAAAGTAAAGAAGGACCAGACTTCTAAGACAAATGAGGATGATATAAGATCAGTATCCTCAACCCTCAGCATAAGAAAGAAATGGAGCTATTGGAACAGTTCCAAAGAAGGGCTACAGAGATGATCAGAGGGCTGGAGCACCTCCGCTGTGAGGACAGGCTGAGAGAGTTTGGACTGTTCAGCCTGGAGAAGAGAAAGCTCTGACCTTGCAACAGCCTTCCAGTACCTGAAAGGGGCCTACAAGAAAGCTGGTCAGGGACTTTTTACAAACGCGTGTAGTGATAGTATGAGGGGGAATGGCTTTAAATTGGAAAGGGGAAGAATTAGACTAGACATTAGAAAGGAATTCTTCATGATGAGAGTGGTGAGACACTGGCACAGGCTGCCCAGGGAAGTTGTGGGTACCCTGTCCCTGGAAATGTTCAAGGCCAGGTTGGATGGGGCCTTGAGCAACCTGATCTAGTGGGACGTGTCCCTACTCATAGCAGAGGGTTTGGAACTAGGTGTTCTTTAAGGTCCTTTCCAACCCAAACCATTCTACGATTCTACAATTCTATGATTCTATGATTTTATGCTTCTATGACATAGAGGAAATCATGAGAGGAAACTTAAGGCAGGACCATCTGCTATTACAGAGAACAAGGCATAAGGGGCAAAGTTAGCTTGACATATGTCCCAAAAAAATGACAAGAGACAGGTCTTTGTCAATGCAGTCTTTGTGCAGGGATGAAATAACAGACTTGTTTCTCAAGCTCATACAAGGAACAGGAGAAGGTAGTTCCTTTCAGGAGTAAGGTAGCAAGACACAGTCCTGAGACTGCAATTAGACACAGTGATGTGCAATTAAAAGAAAGAAAAAAAAGATATTACAGGAACAACTAAATAAAATAGAAGAGCTATTGTACTTGAAATAGTTAGGAAAGATAGATTTAAAACCAGTAAAATAAAATCTTCTAATAAATTAAATTATTAAAAAAAAAAAAATCAAAAATGCCCTCCACCACACTGATAAAACATTCTATCTGGATATTGTGGTTTAAGCTAAAGGAGAAATAAATTTTCCAAATTCAGCTAAGCCTCATCTAAGTAATTTCATTTTTTGAAAGTTAACTTCATTTTTTCTAGACAGACTTCCTCTCTTGAAATGATAACACTGGACATTGGCATGCAAAAAAGGCCAATGCTTATACTTTTTCGTATAGTAACCGAGGCTGTCCTTGAGCTGGAGAAAAAAAGCATCACCTTCAGGGAGGGGCAAACAGAAACTGACCAACAGAGTATGCCATACCATATATGTCATACTTGGAATAAAACTGAGAGATCACAAGGGTCTCACTCTCTTCTTTGATTGCTGACATCCAGTGAGAACTTTGTCTATCTGTTTGCCCCTGATCCTGGATCTGTGCATTCTAGAATCCAGCTCCTGAATCCTCCTAGCTCGGGACCCTTTCCTTTGTGTCTGCTCTGCAGCATTTGCGATGATATATACTCATAGAGGGATAGGGGCATGATTTCATGTATTTTATTACATGGGTGGTGGTAGTATTAGTATTATTATTGTTATTGTTGTTGCTATTATTATTATTATTATTATTATTACTAATACTATTATTTCATTAAAACTGGAGTTTCCATTTCCAACCCACAAGTCATTCTCCTCTCATTTCTCTCCCCTTTCTCTGGGAGTTGGTTTGGGGAAATGGAATTGGGAGAAAAACTGCGTGGTTTTAGCTGCTGAAATTGGCCAAGCCAGGACTAAATCATGATGCTACGAGAAAGGCGAAAGTACTATTAAAAGGAATGTGGAAGTTGAATATGGATGAATTAATATGCAAGTTATAACATATGAGCTGGAACTAAAACTGGAAAAATGTATAGTCATCATATTGTATGAACAATGCTGTCTGCATTTCAGAATGCACTGATTATTTTATAGATCTCCTTTTTTACTGAATCAGTAAGAGATAGGCTGGATTCTATCCCAAATGCAGAAAACATTTAAAAAATTAAATATGTTAATAGAAAGCCAAAGATGCAACAGGACGACTTGTTGTTTCAAGCAGGTAGAAAAGAGAAACCTAGATATTGACTTACAAAACTTACTGGGATGGTCTTAAAACACACAAACAAACAAAAAAACCCCAAACACCGAGGTAAAAAGTCAGAAAAACTACACGAAGAGAGAATAAAGAATTAATAGTTATAGCATTTCTTTAATGCATTGTATTCTTAAAGACCAAACTAACATAAATCTTCCCTATTAAGGTGTTAATTAAGGTTCAAAACAACTACTTCCATCATCAGGCAGGTGTTCAGCTACTCACTGAAGGGGCAGTATGGGAAGCAGAAAAAGCCTTGAAGCCGTGTAAGCTCTGTTCAGCAATGACAAGGATATACCTGTGATATCAACACTATTTTCAGTATAAATCCAGAGCAAAGTCCCAAACTAGCTACTATGAAGAATATTAATTCTATCTCAGCCAAAACTGACACGTAAGGCTAATTCCTTTATTCATAATGGAGAAATGGTGCTCTAGAGATAATGTATTTCTTTCCTAAAGCAGCACAACTTGGAAATAGATCTGGTATCATATTACCCAATCTCAGTGGATTGTAATTCTCTTCAATCCCCTTTGTAAATTAGACCTACATAACTTTTAGGTACAAAACACTTCAGGGCTGCTTTTCCCCCAGCATACTGCTCACACAGGCTATGATCTCATCAGGACTGACATCCTAATCACAGTCAGGTTTTGTAAGTTATTAGATGAGAGAGGTAAAAACATTCCATTGCAAGTTCATTTCTCTCCCTTTACGTGAAATGTAAGTGTAATGAATCATATCTGCTATTCATTTTACAGCGTGTTGAATTGTGTTTACAAGGCGGTCTGTTCCAGATGCTGACCTCAGTGGCATAATATCAGTACTCTCCTTTGAGGAAAAGTAGCTTTTAATTAAAAAAGAGGGGAATTATTTTAAGAATAAAAACATAGCCAGAGAACTAACTTGAGCCTTACTCCTTTCACATAATATTTTTGAGGTATAAAACTGAAAATTAAGTTCAGACATTTAGTCACTGGAGAGAGAAAGTCACTGCCAAAATGTCATTCAGTCTGCTGTTGTCTAGATCTCTAGATCGTAAAGAGATTCTAGATTCACCGTCTTCTAACCATAAAAGAAGTGAAGGGCAACGTTCAAAGAGCAAGGTTTTTACACCACCTAGTAGATATGTGAGAGAACAAATTTTCAGGCATGTAAGACAAGAAATAGCAAAATTACCCTAAAATGCATGAAACACAGTTATTCTGTTTATGATGTGATTATGTTACTGCGTCAGAGCACTTTAAAGGATGAGAGACTTAGTCACTGTGGAACAGAGGGGAGGAGTCATTAGCACTTGGATACCAGGAAGGGACAACATGAAAAATTACAGTAATCCATAAAAAGACTGCTTCTGTCAAGTCTGTGATTTTTAATATGGAGCAGAATTATTAATTTCAGTTCCTTGGCTCAGCTTTTGAAGTATTTTTTTTTTATTATTATTATTATTATCTATCACTTGAAGTTCAGGATTGTTATGTCAGGAGTAAAATGACAATTTTCTGAAAAATATTGTCCTATGTTTTAAGGAGATATTTTCACAAAATGTCTTCATGAAGTGTTTGATGCCATTGATTGAGTACATCATATTATGGGTTAAAAATTTGGTAGGATCTGCCATTAGGAATGATTCTCCATACACAACCATTTGCCATCTGATTCTGGAACTACAAAACAGAATAGAATTTTTAACATGGAAAAGGATGAGATATTTCTTTCTATCGTAGCACAAATGTAAAAAGAGAATTGACAGAGAGTTGATTAAATGTTTTATGTTTTCCCTCAAAAATTTGTTAAAAATAATTTAACAAAATTTATTTTAAAAGCAATCTTTCAGAGCATTAAAATTCACTCATTTGCTGTGAGGTTTTCTCTGTTCTTTTCTCTTGTGTAAAACACTTTATTTTCACATCTCAATTAATTTACTTTAGGTGATTTTACATCCAAGATTGTTTTATTGTCAGGATGTGAACTTTAGTCTCTGTTGATGAAATAAGGTCACTTTCAAGCTCTTTCCTTGAAAGGCACAAGGTTTGATGGAGTTGCAACTCTGGTCTTTCATACCTCCTTTGATCTCCTTCTCTTATTTTTGCTGTGATTCTGAGCAGGTATAGTATTAGAAGGAATTTATATTGTTTCACCAGTTATAGAGGTCTGTGTTTTGGACCTTGAAATGTTCATCTCGTGGTTCTCAACAGAAGGATGGCATGCAATTATAAGTCCAATTGATGTATACTCTTTGCTGGAGTACTTCCAAAAATAACTTAAGCTAAAACTATACTGCCAGTTTCAGTATAGGATAGAGCTTTGAAAGATATAGGTCAGGTAACAGATACAGTTAAGTATCAGTAACACGAGGTTCAATTAGATGCATCTTTTAAAACTAGTCCTAGCATTTCTGTATTCATTTTACCACTCACAGTAAGCCAATTTCTTCAACAGCTTAATACTTGCATTCCACGTGTTATTTGGATACAGCAGGAAATAAAACTACATTTTTTTTTAGCTAAAAAGTACTATCACACTTTGAAACAAGTGATTGAACCATTTGAAATAAGTTAGCTATTTATCCTTCAGTACCTCACTACTCTGTGTGGAAAAAATGACAAATGAGTAGAGGCAAAGGAAGTTGGTTTGGTTCTGGTTGGAGAAGATGTTAGAGGGAGGATGTAGTTTCTTTCTTCACCTAGAAGAAGATTGCAGAGAAGATGCACTTTTCTACTGTGCAAAGCAAACCAACAAGAACTAGTGGACACAAACTGCAACAGTAAGAATTTTTTGCCACAAATAGGGGAAAACAGATCTTCACAGGGATGGTAGCTAGGTAAATAAGCAGGTCACTCAGAAACACTGTGAAATCTCCATCTTTATAAAGATTTTTAAAGTTCAGCTGGGTAAGACAGCTTGCAACCTGATTTTTCAGCAATTGGTTGGACCAAATGGTCTCCAGAGAGCCTTACTAACTCAAATTAGAAATTCTAAGTTTATTCTACAATTTAATTCTTGCTGATCCCTAGCACCACAGTTCATTTCAGTTAATCCTTAAGCGAGAGGATAGATGAGATATCTTGAGGTTTTTCATTTGTTTGTTTAATTGGCATAACAGTGGTCTAGTAAACAGGAAAACATTATTTTAATTTGCTTAAGTTAAACTTTAGTGGAACTGGTAAGGAGCCATTTTATTCAGTTATTATGTAGCAGAATAAATAAAGAAATGCAACCTTGTATTTTTCAGCAAAACCAGTTTGATAACAAAGATAACAACAGTAAAACTGAATTACAGGGAACAAAGGAACATGTAAGAAGACTTTAGCAACAAAATCTCTGATCATAAACCAAAGTAGATCAAATAATGAAGAAGAGGAGGAAGAAGCCATTAACACCAACATTTTGAGTCTCCCAGCAAAGAAGACAATAAAAGAGCAGATTAGGAGCCACCTGACTTCCAAACAATGAATGTTTCTGATTACAGAAAGTTACAAAAAGCTCAGTAATCCACAATTACAAAATAATATGCACAATGCAGAATTTTCAACAGCTTTTTCAGCCAGTGATTAGATTATGTGCTGAAATTATTATTATTTTTTTCCTTCTCTAAGTAGCTATGAGAGTTATCATTATCTACATAAGTCTCTAATCCTTTTATCAATCCAGCTAAGCTCTGGTATTAGAGATAACTTGTGGCAATGACAACTGCAAGCTAATTACGTATTGTGTAAAGATGTCTTCACTTTCACCAACTTAATATTTGTTGCTTTTCAATTTCATTCAGTGCCTCTTTGCTCCTGTATTACAAATTTCCATAAATTTCTTTTCACTGATAAATAAGTGCTAGTTATTTCATTATTTTATGTTTAAAATGTATTATCATCTGTGTCACAAGATCTTTTCCAGTATATTTGACTAAATATTATTCTAACTTGTTCTTGAATAGGGCAAAACACTTCTATGATTTGAATGTGTGGGGTTTTTCTCTTCTAGAGGAAAAAATATATCTGTGTTGTTTAGAAACTACAGTGGTTTTGTTACTTCTGGTTGTTTAGAAATAGAATGAGACATTTATTGCTCAACACAATTTGCAGGTATGATGTTATAAACTGATTTTAATCACTAAATTACTCACAGAAATATATTTGTCTGATGATATAAATAAAGTCTCTTTTTTTATTTTGATTGTTAACATGCCATTGAATTGAATATATCCAATGATGATTTTTATAAGCCCAGCTGTATATTCCAAATTCAAGTTCATCTGTAAGTCAAATATTTTTTATAAAATGCATTTTTTTAAAATAAATTACTATAATTAAGATATGTCTTTGCAATGGAAATTATTACTTTACAGCAATTATTTTCATTGTTATGGCGTGCCTGTTTCAGTTATGAGAAACAGTCTCCTGAGAAAAATAAAGTCTAAATCCAATTTTGCATACATATAAATTCTTCTTAAGCCAATGGATATATTGTTCAACTTAACATCTGTTTGGCTTTTACTTCCAGTGACAGCTCATGTATATGAATTTATAACTTCTATAAAATGATCAAAAAGCAGGTTGAAATTTTCTGAAAAACTTAATAATTTGTGAATACTTTTGCATAATTTTAAACACATTTATCTGGATGTTTCCACTATATACATTGTTTGTTTCATATCAGGCAATATCTACCTGACATTGCACTGGCATCATGCAGTTTATACTTCAACAGAAATAGACAGCATGGACCAAACAGAAATTAGCATACAAAATACATATTTGTTTTCATAAGCATTTTCTTATGTTAAATTCTGGACTAATTATCCTTTTTTTTTTGCCACAAATAAATAATTTGCTTACCAAATATGTGAAATTCGTAGCATCTAACTTTTCATGAGTAAGATCTCAAGTTGAGATTCCAGTTCCTTTCTTGACCGTCTGAACACTGTAACTCTATGACTGAACTAGTTACCCTAGTCTCCTTTTTTAGTCACTAGGGAGGATAAGGGACTTCCAGAGGGCAATTCTTCTTATATCTGTATAAAGGGTTTAATGAAGGTCAAATGAAGCACTTTCTAGAGACAGCTTATCTTATTGACTGTGAAAAGTAGCCCAAAATGTGCACATTAAGTGATTTTTTTTTTTTTAAGCTCTAGATTACAATTTAATAAGTCTTAGCCTAAGTGCTTTCTTGTAGGTACACGAAGATGTACCTGAAATTTGACAGTGATAGCTCAATATTCACAGCTAAGCTACTATGGAGTTTGCAAACGTCTTCTAATGTGCTTTAAAACAAATATAATTATATGAATTAAAACAATGAATGTGGAGGATACTAATAATATAAAAATGGATGTGGAAAACAGCAATATAAGGCTTTGCAGATCAACTAAGTACAATTCCAAAGCAAACTGGCGTGTCAATGATCCTTAGATTTGTTTTAAAAAGGCAGGCATTAAACTAAAGGTAAGGAAGGAAGGAAAAAAACTCAGAAAACTAATCCATCTTAAAATATTTCAGTATTTATAAAATAACACAACAATCAACATTTTAATCTTTAGTTACATTTTAAAACATCAGAATCATTTTATAACAAAACAGAAGGCAAATGCTGCCCTTTGTTTGAACAGTGTATTATTCCTTGCAAACAGGTCAGAAGACTTTAGCAGCAGATTTCCAACTTGAAAAAAAATAATCCAAGAATGTCTGAACAGTAAAGTGAATTTGTTCCATAAATATTAGAATATCTTTGAGACTGGCCCATAACTCTCCAAAAGACTTCAAGTATCATGACACAGTTACTTTCATGACATTCTTGCAAAATAACAAACAAATATTTTCCTTATTTTATAGGTGGAGAATTCAGGTGCCTGATTCTCCCCCAGTCTACCTATCTGTGTTCATAATAGAATCCAAAATTGTTCTTTATTTTTTTATGCCAAGTGGCTTAAAACTTTTAGAGGCTTCCTGGAACTCAAAAAGAAACTCTTTTTTTAAGCATCAAAGTTTGGAAGGCTTATAGAGTGACTATATATTTAAAACTTAATGAAGGCTCCTACTCACATTAATGATTTTTTTGTTTGCTTTGCATTTGCACAGCCCAATTTCATATACGTAAATAAAGTCATGACTCAGATGACTACACAGGGAGTGAAAAGAGGCTAAATAATATGTGACCTTGAGCTACAAAAATAAAAATAGTATTGTCTACACAGCCAAATTCTAGTTGGAATTGGTCAGGATCTTCTACTTTGATAAACACACATAGTATGTCTTAAAATGAAAAGAGTGTTCTCAATATGTACCTAAAAAAATCAGGCCTCACAGAAGGCACAGTAAGAGAAAGCATTATCTCTTTAAAGATTAGTCCATATATTACCCAATTTACTGAGAAGTCCTCCCTCAGTGTTCTGCAGAAGACCTTGAACCCTCTTGTCCATGTCCGTAGTATTAATCTAGATGTATTTTGAATTTGTCTTGCATGACTACTGTTGGGGGGAGGACGATATTGCTGAATTGTAATAATTAAATATTGTCTGGAAAAGACAAAAGGATTCCCATCTTTTTTAAAAAGCGGGTTACTCATCTGCCCCTTGCTTTAGTGTTTCTTCTTTGGTCTCCTTTGAATCTTAGTGCTCAATTTTCTAACTGTATGAGGAGTTCAAATGCTTGATATACAGCAAGCACAAACAACACTGCTGAAATCAATGCCACATCAGCAAAACAGATGTATGAAACCCTGTGTTCTTTGTTGAGGACTGAAGTTGTTCAGGTACAATGTACACTACACTTGAGCTAAGAAGAGATCCACTAGCACAAGCATATGGTTTCTGAATCAAATCTGTTTGGTGTTCACATAGCTTAGCTTGCAAGTAATCATGTAATATCTTTCTGTAGATATTCCTCAAAACTTGTTACAAATGATGAGTAGAAAATACCTGTATGTCCTCAAAAAAACAAACCAGAACATCAAAATGAATAACACTTTAGTATACATGTTAAAAAGAAAAAAGGAAAAAAAAGGAAAAAAAGAACCAAAAAAAAGAAAAAAACCCAAGCAAAAGTCCCCCAAATTCACCACCAACCAAAACAAACGAACCTCCTAAAAACATGGTGCCTACATTATAGTTTACTTGCAACAACCCTTTCAATAATGTACATTACAATTCCACAATTCAAGTGTTAGCAATATTTCTATAATAAAAGATTTAGAAAGCAAAATGCCAGAAAAAAAAAAGAACAGGCAGGATTTCTTATATCTAATAGTTAACACGTGTAAATAGTTCTATAACCCACGCTATTTTAAACACGGAAAGCAGAAAAAAAAGCTTTTTTTCTCGAGATGGCTTCCAGGATGTTGATAGCCTAAATCACTGAACCAAAAAATGTTACTTCAGTTGGCATTAGCATTCTGTAAGCTGACATGCACCACTGAAGCAATACTCATTTCATCGGAGCTATCTATCCAGTTTCCGTTTTATTATGCTATTATACATAGTAACATATATTCACATAAACAGTGTATTAGTTTAATAATATGATAATAAAGCATGTCATTTATAGAAATAATTATTTTATGAATGATCATAATACACCTTCAGGAATGCTTTGCATTTGTCTTTCTTTTCTTTCAGAGTCTGTCTGTTACGTTATGTTATTATCCTTAGGATCCAGTCCTGTGGACTGGTTCTGAAAAATGAACAGTGCTTATGGAGTGCAGATACTTTTGTTTAGACTTGACAAAATAATTCATTTACAAGTGCAACTTGCATTTGATTTTAAATATGCGTTAATTTATCTGAAATAATTAGAACAGAAATAGCAAAAGGGAATTAAAATTTGTTTCACAGGAGCTTCTATAAGGTTGTTGTGTTGGAGTGACATAAGGTGCATTTCTTATGGAATGTAATAGAAACAATGATATATTTGAAATATTTTCCTGGACATGTAGGAAAAAATGAAGAAAGCAGGAAAAATTAAAGAGAAGTTAATCCTTTTACAATGTTTTTGTAGCCTTAAATTGAAAGTGTTGTATTTCCATAGTCCATTTTGACTTCATTTTTGTACAATAAAAATATAACATGTAAAATAAGATAAGACTTTTGTTAGTATTCCCGCTTTCTAAAATTAATTTGTTTTTTATCCAAAGAGAAAGTATCTTTGTCTCAAGAGCCAATACATGCATTTTCATTAGGATCTTCCTTATTTTCTTTTCACACTGATTTCTTCCTTTATTCTAATTAGCTATGCGGGTGGTATGGCATAAATATCTACTGAACACTTATACTGCTGCAACAGTAATGGAATTAATTTACGGGGATGAAAAAAGTTACGGGGATGAAAAAATATTTTAAGATAAGAATGTAGAAGCTGCATACACTAAATCTATATAACCTGTGTCCTAGGTAAACATTTATTACTTCAGTTTTCATTTTAAACCCTTTAAACCCAAACAAGAACAGAATATGTTAGAATTATTTCTTCTAGCCACCTCGGCAAGAGATTTGCAGTTACGTAGGCCTGATTGCAAAATGGCAGCTGCAATTCAGAAACATCCTTTAAGAGTCTTATGAGAATCAAGTAACTGAAACAAAAATAAAATGCTAAACTTCATAACAGATTATCATAAACTTGATACTGGTAAGATTTGCACAATGCTTAACAAAAAAAAAAAAATCTACAGGTTTAATAAATTGAGAAGCAGTAATCATTTTGCTGGCCATAGTGCTCAATAAAGAATATTATCTAAAGGAGGACAAAATATGCAAGTTAATACCTACTTTTAAAGGCAAGGTATGGAGTTATATACAGAAAATACGTAACTTGCAGATCTGTGCTTGAGCTCCAATGCCAATTCTGCTAACGTTTCTATTAGCAAGAAAGTTTAATTCAATGTACATTTCTCACTTACTTCAGTTATGTCAATTTCTTCTGCCTGTGCTTCTAGTCTCATCTGTTCTTGATTTTACCCCAAGATAATAGGTTTGTTATACAAATGTACATGATCTTTTTTGAGTAGGCTATGGATATATTGTTCAATGCAGTGTAACACAGCTAAATTTGAGTTAATTTACCTAATCTAGGAAGGCAGCCTACCTAAAGTAACACAGATATTTTTCTGGCGCATACTTTTCTGTTGTATTGTGCGAGTCAAAAGTACAAATTTTCAAGTCTTTTAAATGTTTGGGTGTGGTACTGCAGTTCACAGAACTTGGAACCAGTTAGTTTTCCTTCTTGGAATGAATGCTTTTCTTTAATGTTTCCTACTTTATATCCTGGTATACTAAATATTCAGTATAATATATCTGAGTTCTCCTTTTACTTTTAGTCAAAATATTGCATAACACCAGAGGTGAAGTTAGAATAAGGAGGGTAGAGGGAAATATGGATGAAAAGATGTCAAATGCTATGAACTCCAACTAAGGAATCCAATGAAACTTAACATCTGCATGCATAAAAGCATGACTGAATCGTGTTAAAACAGCCGTATTGACTCTTCATGAGGACGTTTGAGATGACTGTAAAGGAAGAAAAGCAAAAAGTAGTTCTTTTTTGTGAGACTGTGAACCTACACAACATGAATGAAGAGGCAGTAGCTGTAGTAACCTAGAGCAAATTTACCAAAAAATAAGTCAGATATCAGTCTGGGTTACTAGATAACGGGAAATAATGTTTGCATGGGGAGCATATAGAAGTGGCAAAAAACATTCTTTAGAAGATAAGCTTTATAGAAGAATGAAGGTAAAAGAGAATAAAATCAAGCTTATATACAGAAATTTGAAAGAATATAAAATTTCAAAGAAATAAGACAAATATCAGAAAGAGAAATCTTTGCTTTTACTTTTTTTTTAATGACAACATTTAGAATTCTATTATCTACAGCTCATAGAACATGTTGCAAACATCTTTAGCTTAAAAACAAGTTCAAAAATAATGAATGGTCTAACTCAGATGTTTGCCATTGAAACAAATGGGAAAGCACCCTTTGGAACTGAGTTTGAAATCTGCTGAAATGTTTGACAAAGGATTAAAATCCAGAATACACAAATATGTACCTAATACATATAAAAAATAAGTAAAATTAAAAGGCCACATGACAAAAACTTGTAAATTCTACATAAAATTCAAATACAAACACTACAAGGACTGCAGGTTGATATGAAAGACATTGCTGCCATGGGACATCTTACTCTTGAGCAGGAAATATGCTCAAAGATGATGTCTTAGGAAAGTTTTCTCTATAACCATGGTTCTTAAATAAAAACAGATTTATGGGAAAAGGGCGGTAACACCTCCAGCTTAAGGCATCTCAAAGACACAATGAACTTTATTGTCATGCTTTGCATCTGTCATGTCTCTAACAAGTATTCTACGTCATAAAGTTATTGACAGTAAGCCTGACACTTTGAATTTGTCATGTGTGAACAACCAGTCTAATCTATCTGGTTTCAAATTACTACAGGCTGGAGGTGGAACCAGCATCCAGTGCCTACATGTTTTCAAGTGAAAGAGAACTCCACAGTAAAACTTCATGAGACTGTTTCAAGAGTTCAGATTTAAAAAAAGGACATCAATTACCTATTTAGAACTGGGGATGTATATGTTGCATTAATGACACTACATTTTTTCCCACTTTAGAGTAAATAAATGAGTTACCGATCCTCTAACTGTTTCAGGATAAAAAAATGTAGTCATCAGAACTTTAGCCAATTCCACTGTCAAATGCTTTTTATCATTAATGTTAGTAAAAAAGCAGTCTGACTGAGGGAAATACATATCTTCATTTTTCTCACAGGCTACTTACTGCAGTGATTGACACACATTTAAGTTAGTGTGTTTTTTTCTTATCAAAGACTCATTATAGTTTTAAGTTCAAAGAGCTCTCATTATCTGTCATTTAAGGGAACATACCATTAGTTCTCCAAGTCAGTCTTATTGATCCAGTTGATTTTCTCTTTCAGCCTCCTGGGAATATAAATGTATGTTCCAGTCTGAGACTTTGTGCTTTCTCCTGTTCTTGCCCTTATGCGAAAGGAAGAACCTTAGCAAAATTTCAAGTACCAATTGCTTTTTCACATTCAAATCTCTCACTGAGCCTCACATCTGCTGTGGTACCAAGAGAACATCAAGTGGCACAATTTCTTACAGAATATATATACACGCCTGCACACATGCTCCTTTGTGTTCATGAGAAAACATCTCCCAAGGCAAGCTTCAATTCCATTGTGCTTTCAGTGATCTTAGCAGAAGAAATATTCACCAGTTTCCCCTGAGAGAAACCAAGTGAGGCTATTGAAAATACTGCAATGCTTTTCAGTAATATTTTTTACCAAGCAAGGCAATGCCTGCGACTTACAGGTAATGCATTGCCTTGCCACCGTTGCATGACTGGCATAAAACTAGCTAGTTTCAAAGGAAGAAAAGATCTCTCTACTTTTCTTTAATTAAATTGTAAAACATTTGATTGGCCAAATATATTCATCTATATGCTATTAGTGTTTTTAATTTATGCTGAGAAGTTTTACATATACTAAGCTAATGTAAGGAACATACCTATGTCTATAGGGTCATACCACTGAAATAAAAATTGAATTATCCTTTTCACAATCAATCTGCAGAAGCTTACTAACTTGCCATACATCATTAAGAATAATAGAAATTATTTAGAAACATTGTTACATGAATGTTGCCATTGAACACAGCAACAGAAATAAGCAGATTCAGGTCATTCATTAGAGATTGAAGTTAGATTACTTCTCATTCTTAAGAGCTAAGAAGATGTACTTGAAGAGATAACACTAAACAGTTAACATTGTAAATTGTTAAGATCTGTTAACTAGATTAGGAGGCCATTCCCCTAGTTACGAGCATTTTACAAGGAGAATATTTTGTTCTTTTTAGTGTGCTATTTAAGGCCTTACACAGTATAAGCGTATTATATAATGAAGAGCCTAAAGACTTTCTAAGAATTGCTTCCACTAGAAAACTTGGATGCTTTAAAGTACACATATCTTCCTAGCAGATCCACAAATTTGCCACTTTAGAATTCTAAAGTCTGTAATTATACAGCCAGGAACCAAAATAATGAATAATAGTTTTACAGAAGTGCGAATTATGTCCGGTTGTACCAGTACAGTCTGAGGGGTTTTGTTTTTACAGTTGTGTTCATAAGTAAGATAAGTGTTACTGTAAAACGTAAAACATACATCCGTCAGAGATAAATGTGTGTCTCTGCCTCAACAAAATAATGTCAGAGGCAGGAATCTTTCACACAATAATGCTTTTTTTTAAAAGAAAAAATTGAAAATGTTTCTTACAAACAAAAATTTGTGTTCTCAATAAATCTGTTTTCTTCATATAACTTTAGCTGAGATATAGAAAGAAAGGGTGAAACACAGAAAAATCCTTGGAAGATTTACATAATTCAGGTTGGTTAATTAAAATTGTTTCCAAAAATCTTTACCTCTAAAAGTCTCCATCTTCTTCTTGTAAACCCCAAAGTCAAAGATCTGCTTTTTTTTTTATAGTCAGTCATATAACTTCAGCTTAAAATTTTTTAGAAAAATATCTTCTTTTGAAAAAATCCTGTACTGGGAGGGGAGAAAGGCAGTGAAGGTTATTTCTATTTATTGACATCTGTAGCTTTCAGTGACATAACTGTTTCTATACTAACTTCAAAGACACAGATATTCAAAATCTTACATTGGAGTCAAACATAAAATTATGAATTAAGTCATTTTACTTCTCTACTCCAGAGAAAGGACCTCAAAGTCTACAGGGAAAGCTATATAATTCATTTGAGTCATACCTGCCACAGAATCTGTACCTGGAGTATTCTCAAAGAAAATCCTTGGTATTTATGGATCCTTTTGTTTTTGGAGTAGAGCAAATCAAGTGTATAAATGTTGGCTGTTCTACCTAGATCCATATAATGTATACGATAATTCATTGCAATTCCAGCAAAATGAGTACTGTTGTATAACTTGAAACTAAATAAAGAACTGATGCTACTTATTAAAACTAAATCTCATTATTTCATTGCGCATTCTTTGCAAATTTGTTTCCTCCTTCTGTGTCTGTAAGCTGTATTGAACATAAAACCCGACTGACAAAAAGCAAGACCCCTAGTGATGAAGACAGAACTTCCTATTAGGTTTTTCTGCATCCAATACAACTCGTAAGCAAGGTCAGGTTACTCCTAAAGCAGGCAGTACGCTGCAGGTAATCACCTTCAGACTAGGAAAGGAAGACAAAGAACACTTTCAGTTATACTTTTGTTCCATTCTTTCTTTAAATGTCAGGCAGAAAGGCATGAGTTAAGGCCTACAGATTTCTGGGTAAATGACAAAACTTTTGTGAACAGATCTAATAAAGCAATATTCTCAGAGTGTTTAAGCAGAGACAAGTTATCTACAGAAGGCTATAAGCTAAGGATTGCTCAGTCCTATCAAGATGAGAACTCTTGACACACACAGATGTAGGATTTTTGGGTCTTTGTGAAACTTAGCAAAATGAAAGAAGTATGACATTTATGAATATTTCTGTTTAGGAAGCAGTTGAGAGTATTTGCAGGATCATAATTTTAGACTAAGGTGTTCACATAGTATTCAAATCCCCCTTAGATACATAAGTCTTCTTGATCAATTAGGTCCAAAACATCTTCGAGTTAAATGCCCTTTTTCAAATCTGTATTTGAAAAATCCCCTGAATAGTTACCTTCTCATTCATATTGAGCATTTATAATTAGATAAACCCATTCATTACAGTTCTGTGAGTTTTTATTTTTTAGTCCTATGGTCACAGGGCACCTAATATTTCTAATATTTTGTATGCAGACATTTAATTATTCAAGAAAATTTATTGTTCTCTAAAGTGGACAGAAATTTATCCTGAAAAATATGTCCTTCTGATTATTCAGTTTTCAATTCTGCCTTTCTCATTCAGTTGAGAAATAGTTTTGAAATTATATGCATATCTCAATTTCATGCTGTATCTTCTGTAAAAGGTAAGCATAAGCCTTAATTTACAATGTTAAGATGTTCATTCTTGGTTCTAATATTATCAATAAGAAATAGATTTTCTTTACATCTGTTATTCACTACACTGATGCTTCCATTTCTAGAGAATGTAATACATTTTTGTCCTGAAGTGTTTTGATTGAATTATGTCAGATTCAGAGTATTGTCAAGCTTTATTACATTCAGCTGGATCTCAGAATATTGCAGAACCATTCCTAATAGAGTTAGCAAAATAATTTCTCCTCTGTTACTATTTTCTTTAAATGGATTGCGCTTGTTTCTTGTTGACAGTCACAGCCACATTTCCAACTATCCTAAGCAAATTTATGGGTTTATTTATAAAAAAATCACAGGAAAAAATATGCAACCATTTCCATGTACAGTTTTATAAAAGCTAGTGATGAACAAGTAAGACACATCTAGTTTTTATTATAAATACACAATTTCGTTATCACTGGTCAGCTAAGGATGGATTTTTTTTACCTTTGAAAAAACAGATATTTAGTAGAGATGTACATATGTAATTTCACTAAGTACAACTAAAATAGCCTGAGGTTGAAAAGTGTTTTGACTTGAAATCTGTAGAATTCTAGCTAGATTTTCAATGAGAGATAATGGCAAAAAGCCACCTCCTGTTTGTCTGCAAAAACTGTTTCATGGTTAGTGAAATATCTGTGCATGTCACAGGAGAGGAGAGCTGAAGGTCAAGAGGTTAATTCTACTTACTGCAACATGTATTCTGCAAATGACTTATAGCTGTGTGATCAGCAGAACTCTCACTTAATAGGAAAGGCTTAAAGATAAAGAAAAACAAATTCATTTTAATGATAGTTCAAATCACTGAGATTTACTGGAGGAAAGGAAAGCTAATATTGGGGAAGGGAGTTGCTGTATTTTCATCTTCTTCTTTGTTGTCTTTATGTTCACAGATGGACTGGAGTGTGTTTGAAAATATTTTTTTCAAGAGAAATCAAAGGAAAAATAGTGATGGGGCAGGTGAGCTTTTATCCTTTAAAAATAAAACCTTCTACAGAAAGCTACTACCCAAATCCATGAACAAACAGCAAGGTGAAAAGCAACACAATCCACTTACAAAGAAAACTGTGAAGATAACAAGTCTTCAACTATAAGCATCATTAAACTAGAAAGAAAGGAAAAAAAAATGTAAGTACGGGCCATTAAATGTACTATAATCTATTCAGTGAGTTTAACATAAGGGTCATTATGAATTTAGTGCTTATTAATGATTTATACTGCAATGGCAGCTAGAAGTCATTCCTGGGGTAGACACATCAATGTACTATGTTACTTCTGCATACTGATTAAGGCAAAGACTCAATTCAGAGAGCTGTTTGCTGACTAGTCTAAAGAATCTAGAACATTCTTCTAGTAAGGTTGCAAAGAATAGCTGTCAGACTAGTCTTTCTAATCTAATTGCATGTGCAAAACTCTACACAGATCCCTTTTATTCTTCATCATCTTTCCTATGACTTGGGGAAATGCCTGAGATAATATTTAAATATTTCATACAGTAGGTTGAATGCAAGATTCAGATCATATGTCTGTTACTGTAGTATATGGTACATTATTTTTCTCGTCTTTTACACAGATTTAGATTAACAGACCATAGCAGCATTTGTACTTCATGCTGAGAAGATGTTCAGAAAATCTAGCAGGGTCATCTAACTGTGCATGCATGTGTATCATACTATGCTTGACAGACAAAGAGTAGATGGGTAGATATCCCATCACCAGAATTGATAGCTTAATTTCAATACAACTGGTACAATCAAATCTCTTTTTCCTTCTGCCTTGTCATTGTGGTGTGATTAGATTAGCTTTTCTGCTAATTACCTAGTAAGCAGTTATATGTTCAGTCTTGGCTTTGCCTACTATTTTGTTTTCCAATTGTTTACTTGTTTGGGTTTTGGTTTTGATTTATCTTTTTCCTTTGGATGTTATTTTTGAAATTGCTTCCTGGCTGTGATCCTTTTGTGTTGAAAGTCTAAAGCTAGCAGGGGAGCAGAAGCTTCAGGAGTGGAAGTAATTGTATCATGACAGAATTCATTTTCAGATTTGAAATTTGTACTCAACAAGTACTAGACCCTTAATTTGAGGTAGAATGCCATGATACAGTCCTTAATGAGTAATTAGTGAGTAAAGAGCTCTACCACAGCTTTGCCTAAATCATCATTAACTGGAGAAACAGATAAAAATTCCTGTACTACTGATTCTCACTTTCTACTACATTGCACCTTGTAGACACTTGTGCTTGTGCAAAGACTTCATGAAGAAAGGAAGATCCATTAGAGAGCAAAATATTCATAAGGGGTGCGAACAAATGACTGGCTAGAAGCTGATGCTTCCCTGACCCATAACCTTCCCTTGCTCCTAAGCACACAAGATAATATAGAAATTCAGTACCTCGTACACTAACACCTGAAAATTCATTCTCATATTTAAAAGTTTTGTGGTTTATTTAGTTTTCTCAATAAACTTTCTTGTCTTTTGTGTGGAGGTCTATCACTCATTAATTGCTACTGTCTGGCTTTTATCCTGTTGAACAGACATGTGGACAGGACAGATCTTACAATACTGGTCTTCAATAAAACAAACATTCTCTGTTCTAGATTTATAATCTGGTTTTTGAGGTCTTATTTTTTCATTTATTACTGTGGCAAGGCAATGTCGGGCAAGTTGATCTTAAGACACTAACCAAAGAAATAGAAAGGTCATCCGTAGCTGTGAATAAGGCCACTGTGGAAAGAGGACCTTTATTCTCCTTGTAGTATCTGCCCCTACATGCCTGTAAGCACAATGCAAGTATGCAGAGAAGAAAAACTATAAAAGTTTATAAATGTCTCATTTCCCTTTTAACTATGTAGTTGTAGAAGGCAAAGGTTTATTCGTGCCTCTCTGTTTTAAAATAGCTTTCCGGTACAAAACCTACAAGATGGACAACTGCCATCTTCAAAATCATCAGAAAGTTACACCTAGCCTTGTGAATATAAAAAATCTTAAATTTCTGCATAGTTCACCTCAAAGCGATGCCATATGACAGCTATATGTCCAGTTCAATGGCTGTACAAACTCAGTAACTTCATGACTCTCAGTGCCGTTCTTGTAAGGTTATGTGGAGTGCAGGCTGCCTGTGAATCTCATCTGTCTCTGTAATAACTAACACTGAACCTTTCAAAAGCTTTGTCTGCACAGCATATGAAGTTGCTGAGGATAGTGGGCAAAATAAGTCATTCTGCGCCTAGTCCATTTACACTGTGGAGAAGTTTTCAAATGCATCTACAAGGACACAGAATATGCCTGAGTTTTTCTTTCTGTAAACCTCAGAGCTCGTTTAACAAAGATACATATATATTTCTTCCTTGGTGTTCAGTTTTACTGAATTTTGGCCATTTAAAAAAAAAATAATTACGCCAATTTTTTCTAGAGAATTCCTGTTGATACAAACATCCTAAATGACACAGATTTTCTTTCCAGCTTTGTAAACATGCCACAAGAAAAAGTAATTCTCTGATGCTAAATGAACATGCCTGTCATTAAAACATTCAGCTTAGTCAGAAGTATAAGATTATTTTTCTGTTATGTATTAATTTTTGTAAATTCTTACAAGTATAAAATATGTTTGGTCTCTTTCTAGCTTTCCTGATACATTTGGTACCATACTAACCTGCACATCACTGGCTCCTGTAAAAAATTTCAGGCAGAAGTTAAACTACAAAGTGCTTTCCACCCACTGTTTTACTAATTATGTGTCATGTGGCCATCATCATGATCCATAATTTAAAAGACAAAGGAAAACACTTTTTCACTTTTCTCTTGGGAACATTCACTCAGGCAGGTGATTATCAGATTTACCTGGAAGGAAGGATGTCAAAAAATTGTCTAGAAAAAGTTAAAGGATTCTACAGGTCAGTGAAAGAGCCATTGTCATTAATGACTATGAGAGATTAAGGGCCTTTGGGCATAATGCCCAGGTAAGATCAAATAACTTTTTTGTCTGGCTGGTACTAGATCAACAAAATATCTGCTGACTGGGGGTATCACAGAGGGGAATAATTTCTTTTTGTTTTCACTGTGTATTATTCAAGGCAATACAGTTTGAAAAACGGCAGCAACACCCACTGAAATAATTTGTTTGCGTATTTATCCAGATCTCTGTTGAGAGGGGATGACAGAACCTATTGCTTATTGTTTAACTTCTATTTTGTTGTGCTGGGAAAAGACAACTGAATCCCCAGCTATGCCTCTAGACTTTTTAATTGATATAAATCTTGAAAGAGTTTTTTAATAAAAAAGAATGTTCAGAAAAAAAGTATTATTTAATGCCTACGGTGAGTTTTGATCGTGATTCAGTTCTCTAAAAACAACCGTTACAGAAACACAGACATGCAAGGGTTATTTTATTATTTCCTCTGCACCTGGAATAGTTATTTTCCGAGCTCATCAGCAGGGGTTTCTTGTCCTTACTTAGATGTCTTTCTGATCAGTCATTGAATATACATCTATTCATACCCTTAAACGGGAATAAGCCAATACAATGCAGAGATCATTTGGCTGACAAAATCTCAGGTTAGCCTGACCATGTAGCTTAACACAACACAATATGAACTTACCAATTAGAAATCTGCCATTTTCCTAGGCTGTTGCAACTTCAGATGATGAGTTTGGACTCATGGGATCCTGATTGCTTAAAACCAACTTATCTCAATGTTATTTTTGATTTAACTCCTAAAGCTTTCACTCTTCTGCATGGTCTTAGAGTTTGAATAGTTCTTTACCAATCTATTTAAGATGGTCATGGCGGGAGCCTGAGCTAACTACAGCCTTTGATTGTTCGGTTCGCCCCTTCTTCTTTCAGACACAATAAAAGCTTTTTTTGTTCTTCATTAGAACAGAAACTAAAATATGACCTTTAAAACAGAAGAAACGTAGATCTGCTAGCCTGTATGATGCAATAAAACACTAAAGGATTAATTTCTGTCTACAGGGAACGTGCACGGCTGCAGTCTATATTTTTTTTCATTGTTCAAAAAATTTCAGAGGTTTCCTGGATTGAAATGAATGCTGTGAAGTCTCTTCTGGGTCCTTTTGTTTCTTTTACTTCTGAAGTTTGGATCTGATTCTGCTTCTGGACACCTTGTGAGTCTACTAATTTATCCAGATTCTGCTCTTACAGAATGTAACCCACCACAGGTATGCATTGCACCAAATGATAGCCAATCAATCCAGTTTAGACATCAGTCCCCAAGGGAAATAACACATCAGGGGAAATAACTTGTGCACTCTTGTACTGGTTTCAGTGACAAGTGATATCTCATGAAAGAAACTTGTAATGCAAAGTGCTAGAATAAAAGGAACCCAGGGGAAGAATGCAATCAGTTAGAGGATGAGATCTTTATTTTATCTGCCATATGTTTAAACACTGGAAAGTAGGAGGGAAAACAGAACTCTGTGTTCTCCTAAGTACTTAGACAAATCATCAGATTAGTATTTCTTGGGTCCTGTTATTTCTGAAGAAAAGTGGAATAAAGGAATATAATCAAAGTACACAGAAATATTGAGTAACAACTTTACCAAAGCTGCAACTGCATCTGTAGAGACTAATAGCAAAAAATTTAAGTCTTTTTATCTAAAACATCAGGAATTTATGATGCACTTAATTGTTGTCCAAGGACAGGTTGCCCAGAGAAGTTGTGGATGCCCTGTCCCTGGAAGCATTCAAGGCCAGGTTGGATGGGCCCTTGAGCAGCCTGGTCTAGTGGGATGTCCCTGCCCATGGCAGGGAAGTCAGAATGAGATGATTTTTAAGGTCCCATCCAACACAAAACATTTTATGATTCCAATGTATATTTCCGTTAGATGAAACAGAAGGTAACTATTGCTAAAGCATATCATATTTCATCTGAAAAAAAAAATAAAGAAGATTAAGGGTTACTACAAAATGAAAGACAAAAATGCTGCTTGAGTCATCCAGGACAAAGTTAAATTGCATTTTTAACGAATTTATTTGTTTTTAGTAAGAGATTATTTGACTTTATGGTAGATTTTGGGCCATGCTTTGTAAATAGTGTAAGGATGATATCAATGGGATGTTCCTAATGAAGACAATGAATAATACCAAGTGGGGTATGAAAAGTGTTACAAGATGGTTAAGACCAGAAAAGGCATTTGCCACAATTGTGTAGAACATGACAATGAAAGTTGTAATGTTACTAACACTGACTACAAACTAGTGAAAGGAAAACAGCTTGACTTCTGTTATATATATTATATTAAAATATTGTTTTCAGATATATTTATATGAATATGTACCTGATTTTTTCATTCTAGACTTTAGCATACTGCACAGTTTTATTTGATACAGTTACCAGCACATCATAGTCTTTATAGTCTTGATCATGTTCCTTGTTTCCTTACAATCTCACAAGACCTGGGACATTTTAAGGAAAGAAATTTCACCTTCTTGTATTTTCAATTGCTATTTCCTTTCTGAAATTTAGGAAGAGAATTCTGGATGAGTGAAAAGTAGTGTAAATATTGAATCTGAGGATTTGGGACAAGGGAATAATGAGAGGACTACAATAGAATGAAGGTAGAAATAAGCCAGCAGAAAAGAAGCTTCACATAGGTTGAAAATAAAATGAAAAGGGCAAGGAGAAGGACAGAAGAAGCACATTAATAAAACTCAAATTCAGAGGGAAGGGTAAATATTGCAAAAATGGGCCCTGCTTCCAAATTTTTTTTTTGTCTTGGAACACTGACTAGAGGCTAATAGCTAAAGACTTAAACTGATCAGGACATGAGAGTATGTGTCTAGGTATGTCTGGAAACATTTTAATTTACAAAGTGACTTTCATTAAAGCCTCTAGACAAAACAGCTACATAACTGTTTAGAAATGTATCCTAGTCCTCCAACTGTTTATAATCAAGAATCAGAGTTTACCCTCAGGCTTTAATGCAAGCCTCACAAGTGTTCATCTGAAGATTAAATATTGTCCTTTAGTATGCAAACCCTAGAAACTGGGTTATGTTGCTTTAGGAAATTTCCTTTGCTCTAAATATACTCCAGGTTTGTTTTTTTCCTTTAAAAAAGGACTCATAAAAGCAAATGGCAATATTGTAACATTCCATTGCTTTTAAGGTTTGACTAGCAATAATTAAATCTTTCAGTCTGTGCAAGCAGCTATTATCCCTAAGTCTTCAAACAATACAACAATATCTAGCAGTTTGTTCTATGCGGTTTGATTGTGAAAGAATGGAATTTCAGATATTTATAGTGTTATCTATTCCTCCTGATAAATACCCCAATTCAGCTAGAACATATAGATTTACCTTCAGAAATGTGGTAATAATTTCCTTTTGAATTTTTCCTTAACCAGAATGATGTTTTACACTGGGCCAACTGACATTTGAAATCACAGGGTTCCATTTAACTGTGACAACACTTAAGAGCATTCTTAATCAGGAAAATAAGAGCTTGAAACCTCTATCATCCGATGTTTATGGATAATAGGAAGGAAAAGCTAATTGGATTGTATAAAAGAAGTCCTCAAAATCCGCAAGGAAAATAATATTTTACCACATTTTTGTGAATTATGAAAATGTGGTTGTTGGAGAAAATGACACTATTTCTCCAGTGCATTAATCTTTCTTCCAGGGGTTGTTCTAGTTATGGTCATCATTTTCTGTAGCATGCCTTTGAAATAGGACAACCTTTTTTTTCCCATGTAACCTTAAATCTGTAATGAATCAGACTGCAATAGGAACCTATTAAAAGTAGATCCAAGCAGATCCTAAGACTAGGGAGCAGGAAACCGTTACCCTGAACAGTACACTGTCCCCAGTGCTAGCAGTTAACATGCTAACAACTCTTCATTGGAAAAAATAATGAAAAAACATTTATTTCTTCCACATTGTTTATGATTTTATAACTTCTTTCTTATTCATCAGCAGCTGATTGTTTTTCAAGCTGAATTGTACTCATTTGTTTTGTTGTGCATTTGACCACTTTCTCCTTTCCCAGTTCTTGTGGGGGAATATCTTTTGGGAGATCAGAACTGTAGAAGGTATAAAAGACGCTGACAGCTTATAGATTTGAAGTAATGACATGATTATATGCGTGTTTTTTTCTTCTATATGTTCTTACTAATAGTTCCTAATAGTAAATTTGTTTTCTTCACCTCTGCTGAGCATTGAAATGACATTTTCACTGAACTAGCTACTAAGGACACAGCTAAAGACTACCCTGAGTTAAATAATGGGATCACTTCTATTTGACTTTTCTTCATTTTAGGAGAGACAACAGGTAAAGTACTAGAATTTAGGAGAAAAAAAAAATTGTGCAAATGCTGAAGCTGTCTTTTGTGATCTATGCAATTGATACAAAATACACTCTTGAATTAAATTTCTATATGACAACAAATTACTTTTAGCATAATATTCAACATATAGGACTTTTTCAGAATAATATGTATTAGAATCCTTACAGAAATGCCATTCAGGATTTCATATATTTTGAAATAATCATGCTCAACAGACCTGTAAAAGAAAGGTTATATGTGCGTTCATCTCCAACTGAAAATTCCTGTAGAAGTTTATGTATATATGGACTCAATATAACTTTGCAGAATTGTTATACAATTATTGTAAAGCCTTCATGAACAGAGTTGCAAATATGCTTTTGTTGCTTTGGGTCAATTCAATAAACACAGATTTATTAAAAGAGGCTTAAATAGTCATTCAGAGATAATTTATGCCTTCAGAATTGCAGAAAGAACTTGGAATTTATGGATAAATCATGAACAGATATCCAGCAGAGAATAAGCTCCTTCTTTTTATAGCTGAGCCATCCTAGTGATCTCCAAAGATTCAATTTTTTTCATTTTTTTACAGAATGTCTCCAGAAACACCAGTGACAATATAAACTAATTAAGTTTGTAGCTATATCCCACAATTTAATCTACAGGAGTATTATAACATTTATAGTAACAGCTATAGAAGAGTAACTTTGCATTTAAGTATAGTGTAAGTTCATTAGTACAAGGGTATAAGGTGGCTACACAAGTAGTGTTGCCACTTTAATCTAAGAACTAACAGAGTATGTTTCTAAGTTTATATGTCAAGAAAGTATGTGATGAAACCAGTCTGCAGTTACCCAGAGAGCCCTTCTAGTTGTAGGTTTTCTCATGATTTTAAGTATAGTTTAATAAAGACATTTCCATTTTTTAAATGCACAGTTTTTTATCTATTGTTAGCACTCTAAATACATTCAAATTAATTTATTCAGGAAAAAAACAATGAAATATGCATTTAAAATGCAATGTTTCAGTATGATGCTAATTATATATTATTTCCATACAAAGAAACCCCAAACATTTTAAATCTAAATGCATGACAGCTTAGTGTGGGTATTCACTTCACAACTAATGTTCAAATCAGTAACAAAGAGGCTCCTTTTGTCTAGTTTATAGCTGACATTTCTTCATAAGCAAGCCTTAGTATCTTATGCAAAAATACTACTATATCTATGCACATTTATATTTCATGGTCTGCCTTTCTCTGTTTTAGCTCCTTTGTTTACTAGACTTTGATATCAGAGAAGACTAAAAATTTCCTTTGAGTGGATTGGCCCTACCACAAGTGTTTGAAAAGATAAGTATGTTTTACATTTACATTTCTGAATAAAACATTTTGGGCTACATTCATTTTCTCTTGGCTGTCATAGGTATCTGTTTTTCTATTTTATGTTTTTAAAAGAAAAATAGTTCTACTTTCTCTTCATCTGTTTAATCTGTTCAGATATTTTCATCTATAAACAACTGGTTTCTCTCTCAAATAGATGTTTAAAATTTTTCTCTTAAAGTTATACCATTATGTTTTTTACAACCGGAGTGTCCCATACCTAAGCTTCTACCTATAATCATGTATTTTCAATATACTCTTAAAAAAATACTCATTTTTCATGTATTTCAAAACACATTGGGGCATCATCAGGTTTGTTTTTCTTTATAAAGCTATAATTCTGTTTTTCTCAGTTGCTGTAAGATTTGCTGTTGTGTTACAGAAAATGAAACCAAACCAGCAGAAAAAAGTGATAAATGCTATTTGTTCACAAATGATAACACATATATTTTAAATGTTGCAGACCAGTGTTATACAGTGTCAACAGAGTCCTTTTGTGTTTTTCTAAGTGGCTGTCGAGCAAGTAGACTGGAGGTATGCAGGAATCTGGGAGGGGCACAGTCAGGGCAGTGGACCCCAACTGACCACAGGGATATCCCATACCATATAATGTCATGCTCAGCAATGAAAATTTAGGGAAAGAAGGAGGAAGAGGGAGGATTAAAGGTTATGATATTTGTTTTCCCCAGTAACCATCACAAGTGATGAAGCTCTGCTTTCCTGGAAATGGCTAAACGTCTGACTGTTGATAGGAAGTAATCAATGAATTTTATATATATATATTTTTTTTTTTTTCTGCTTGCACTCACAGCTTTCTCTTTGTCTCGTAAAGAATCTTTATCTCCGCCCATGAGTTTTCCCCCAATTCTCTCTGCTTTCACACTGTGGAAGAATGATAGAACAGCTGTGTGGCTTTGAGCTGTTTACCAGTGTGAACCTACAATAAAATTTTAACAACTGTATGGAACTTGAAACACTTACTAAATACTGATAATTGGAAAGGAAATACTAGACTGAGAAGGACAGGATCGCTTCCCCAAAAAATGTTTCTGTTTTTTCCAGGGGGTTTCTTTTGTTCACGTTATGTAGATAATAACTCTCTTTTGTGATTAAAATGCACCAGGAAGGAAAACAGCAATGTAAAAACCACTGAAATTCAACATAATTCCAAATTATACATGAATGAAAGATATCATTGTCTTTTATACCTGTAAAACTGGCAGCTGATTGGATACTTTCTGGTTTACTGAGCTGAGTACACTTTTGGTGTTTTTTTGATAAAATAGTCTACATAATATGAGTAGATTAACAACAGATTTTGAATTAAGAGTCTGAAGAGAGCAGTTTATAGCGAATTGAGGCAAACAGCACAGATGCTTACAACCAGTGTATATTGTTGACAGTGCTCATCTCAAAACAACATACCACAATAACCAGAGGTTATCTTGCAGACAAAGTGGAAATATGGGATCCAGCAAGAAATATGACACAGAAGCTTTCACTGCTTAGAGGCTGCAAGCTGAGAACTTCTTATGGTTAGAGACATTACAGACAATTTGACCTTGCCTCTAGGTCCCAACATTTTTATATTTCAGATATGATATTCTCTGCTCTTAACATTCAGCTTCAGTTGGGCTCAGTGTTTTTGTTGCTGTGCCTGTGTCTTTTTGCAGCACGTTTTTTCTTAAAATATATGATTATATAGTACTTGCTGATAAACAAATTGAGCATTTAATTGACAGATGGCTCTTTCTTACTGCCACAGTTATCATTACTCTAAAGATTTCACATTTTTTTTTGTTTTGCTGCTAAGATACCAATGCAAAGTAAGAATTGAGAGGTTATATTTTAGTTAATAACAGTTTTTACCATGCCAAGAGATACTAATTCATACAATTTTTTACTAACACATTCTCATTTTTGGAGAAGGGGGAGAATTATTCAGTGGTCATATGCATGTTCCTAGACACGTGGGATAAAACAGAATAGATGGGTTCGGAACTGCTCATATCTGAGTAACAGAGCAATGCTTGGTCTGCTAAAGAACTTCCTTCCTATTTGTCTTTAAATTTATGAAAGTTAGCTTCTTTTAAAAATCTGGGTCCTGTTATGGCATTTTGATGTTTCTGACAATGGAGTGAGACCTGTGCATGTAAATTAGTATTTCTTTTAAACTAAAATATCATTTATGCTTTTTAATAAGTGTTTAAGAGAATGAAATTACTTGCTGAAATTTGAGTTACATTTGTACACATCTATTACATTGAATAAAGCCAGCTTAATGAAAACATTTATGCACCTAGCTTCCACGATAGCAGTGGGTGTTAAACATGTAAGCATATTTATAAGCCTGCTTCAAAATTTAACTGCAGAATGAAGGAATAAACTGAAAAGATAGGGAAGAGAGTTACTGGAAAATCTGTTGGATTTCAAAGGTATAATTGTGACACATGCCAAATGTCACCTTTAGTGAATATGTCCTACCAGCACTGAAAATTATGAGAACTGGAAGATGGCCATATGTCAGCTAGAAAAAAACAGAGAAAAACACATACTCTAATTTTATACAGTGTGGGGAATAGTTTGTATACTGTTGATATGAAGCATAAACAATTTGTGTTTCATATTTTGTAACTTCAAAGTGGTGCTGTATGAGTTGATATTACCAATTTCCTCAAAGAAGATCTGTTTGTAAAGAGAAAAAAAGAACAGCACCTGCATTTGGATCATTCTTCAAAAAATCTTGAAGGAGAGAAAAAAATCATCAATATTTAGGCAATTTCTAAACTATTTTCGGAGCTAATAGCCCCTTAATATGTCATATTTACTAAGGAAGTAGTGAAAACCTTGTTTTATGCCTAAAGTAATATTGGAAGTGTAATGCAAAACACAGCTGACCCAGTCCCATGAAGAAAGTAACTGAATAAAAGGACTATGTATCACCAATTCCCACTACAGAAAGGACATTAAAGAATCCTCTCTTCATAAAAACAATCTAGACACTTTGTTCTTGAAAATTAGAATTAAATCTGTTCAGACAAGAATAATCAAATTTATTTTGAGAAGATAGTAAAGAACAACTTTCCTTCTACTTCTTTTGAAAGAGACGTTCCAGTGCTTTTCAAATGTACTTCAAAAATATGCAGAGCATTTTTCAGGTCTAAATATATATAACTTCAGCCCCCCGTGCACTGAGTTTTGTGCTTTTCTCAATGTACAGAAAGCTCTTTGTTATAAGATATTTTCTTTCTGTAAGTGTGCATGCAGTCATAATTTTTTTCAAACTGCCCTTAGACAGAGGTAGATGATCTTCATAAGCCTAAATCACCCATTTTATTTTCTGGATCTGAACTAGTCTTTTTGATGCACCAAGTAAAACATATGATTTTTTTAAAAAAATATCGTGTATGTAAGTTATTTTTACAGTAGCATATATGTTTCCACAAGAAACGTTGTATTCTTCGTAATGAATCTCTAATTCTATATATCCATCTTCTCAAGACATTCAGAAAATTACTAAGGCTATTTTTCAGGGCTGTCATAGAAAGCTAATCACCTAAACACTATTCTAGAACCCTACTGTGAGAGACTGATCGAAACTTTATTGAAGTCAGTTCAAACAATACCATCAATTTCACTGGGGTTTTGCTTTCTTTTTACATACTTTGCTTCAAATCAATAAACCAGGAGTATTTAGTGTTTTCTAAATACATTCAGTCTTGGATCTGCCAACATTCAGCTGTTTAAGTTTAAGCAGCCCTGTTACCCATGGGCTATTGAAATAATTCATGGATTTATAAATAAGAATGTTCACAACCATTTCAGCAGCAGTATATTTACTCGTATACACATACATAACTTTTACAGATTTTAAAGCTAGCAGCCATCATCATATACAAAAGACTACTATAATCATCATTATCATGTATAACAAATTTAAAGTAAAGTTCTGTTGAGAAAGGCAAACAAAAGTTTGTAGCTCTTAAGTACAATTTTAATAGCCTGATCACATTTTGATGTGTTATTTAAAGAATCTGGAGCATTTTGTTTACTAGAATTTATGTAGGTTCTTTAAAAAAACAAAACCAAATTTTATTTTTAAGAAAAGTAGATATTTGATGATTTCCTTCATCAATAAGAACTTTATTAAGAAATATTTATTAATAATGACTTTTTAACATATTCCTATTAACTGCTGTGTTTGAACAGTTACTCTAGTTGGGAGGCCTGCATTATTGTGTGGTGGGTTTTTATTCAGTTTTACTGCAGTTCTGTTTACATGCATGATCCTTTTGGTTCATTCAATCTGTGCAGTGAAACTATTTTCAGAAAGTTCAGGCATTTATTTATCCATGTCCCCCTGGATGTAGTAGTTAACAAGTCCTGCTTATTTTGATGCAACTAAAACGAACAGATTTGATGATACCATGGTTTACCGTGGTCCAAGTGCAAAGAAGTCATTCATTAGACAGTTTGTGAAGAGTAAAAATAACACCTCAGCAATGCCGTCTGGATTCTTGTAATTAAACACAACTTTCAATCAACTTAAATTTTTTCAACATCAAATTGTCCTGAAATTCTTAAATAGGTACCCTAAAATAATTAAAACTTTGTTCTAGAGGTTTTGCACCCTCTTCTCAATATTAAAATTCTTGCACTTATGACTTTCTTTATTTTAACATTTCTATTATAACTATTTTTCAGTTTTCTGCCCACCTTTAACCACTTTTTTTAAAAAAAAAATCAACTAACCCAAAAGATTTCCAGGAGAGACTCCAGGTTAAGCATTGTAAGAGAATAAAAACCAAAATACTGGGAAATATTATAAGAAAAATGATAATAACAATATTATGATTTCCCCATCAATATTTTCATAAACATTTGAGACCAGCCAGAGAGGAGGAGGTCAAAGATCCATGCTGTCACACCTGTCTCTAAAGAAAGGTAACAAATTATTATGCAAAATATAAAAGAAAATTCTCCAACAGTTTGCAGCTAAGAACACAACAAGCCAGATAAATTGTCTTTGGACTTTTCCTACATTAATCTGTGTTCAGAATCTTCAATCATCTTTGCTACCTTCTCTGAAATTTTTCTATACTACTATATACTTTTCAGGATATCAGGACCAAGACCCCATGGAATATCCAACATAAAAGAACAAGAAGGACTTATGTAGTGATTCAGTTCTCTGGAGGCTGGCTTAGTGGTTTCTGTCTGTGTTTTGAGGGAAGGGAATCTGCTATTACTCATTATTTTTAAAAAAAACAGTTTCTAACATTTAATTCCTTTTTTTTCCCTCCTAGCTCACTAGACACTTTAGAAAGTTATTTCCATGGAGCTATCTAAAATAATTTCCCTTATTGGGGTCATAAAACCAGATCACGGATAAGGTTGTTAAACGTAATTTGTGCAGTTAAGTGTAAAATTGCAAACACAGGAAAAGTCCTGATTTCATACTTACAGCCATGGATTTTGAGATGGCCATAAATATCTAGAATGATGTCTTGGGGTTATTTCAGATAACAATAATAATTCATTTCTACAATAATGTATACAGGAGTATTGCATTTAGCACACATTCCTGAAGTACTTCATTGGTGTGAACCTCTGAGGTAAAAATCAATCACCAGGTCTTGTCTTGCTTTGCCTTGCTTTGCCTCCCGTTTTTTGGTTTTTACTCCCTTTCCCTTTCCCTTTCCCTTTCCCTTTCCCTTTCCCTTTCCCTTTCCCTTTCCCTTTCCCTTTCCCTTTCCCTTTCCCTTTCCCTTTCCCTTTCCTTTTCCCTTTCCCTTTCCCTTTCCCCTTTTCGTTCTTTTTTTCCCTCAAGGATGCATGTCTTATTCCTCACTTGCTCAGTGGCTTCAAGGACATTTAGTGAGGAGCTATATGGAATGAAAATAGATTGTATCAACCTAGATCATCTTTACCTGCATTATTGTCTCAAAGTAATCTAATAATACTGTTAAGGCATGATTTCTCTGTAGAAAAATTGTGATTATTTTTTTCTCAAGGTAAAATATTTATCCAGATCTCTACTGATTTTATCCTCTGTTATGCTTTCTAATAATTAATCAGGTACAGCTGTCCACTATCCAGGTTTGCATTTTGCCAGATCATTTTAGGAACAAATTTTTTAACAGTCATCACAGTATCTAACATTCAGGCATATGAAACCAAGTTGTCTTTAAGTAATGTTATGAAGCTTTGGGAATTTCAGTTGTAGGAGACAGTCCTTATTTTTAATGATTTTGACTGTAGATGCCCATGATTGGGGCTTATTATGATGAAATTAAAGAGAAGATGAAATTAAAGAGAAAATGAAATGCAGGGGTTTTTTAGATAAAGGAGAAAACATTTTCACCGGTACTGAATATGGAAACCGGAATGATCTTTGTCTTGGTAATATCAGCAGCACCCCTTCCTTATTCTAAAACCTGGAGTCATGTTTGAAAAATACAGAAAGGAACAGCTTTTATGCAGAAATAAGTTGTTAACATTTAGTTCAACATTTCATACTATTCATGTGCTGCGCTATGGTGAAATTTTAATACTCGAAAGATGGAAGCGATACAAAGAGCAAAGAAATATGTGCAAATAGCAGAGTCCTGACTGTGCAGGATGGAAATGTGCCAATCAGCTGAAAATTTTCTGAGTCTGATTTGCCATTTTAAGGAGTCTGCCCTTTGGAATAAATTTATTCCATTTAAATTGAGCATCATTACATTTTAATATGTTCTATTGCATTGACATAATCCTAGATTTTTCTGCTGGAATATAATATTCCATGTTGCTACACTTATCTAAAATAGTTTTGGAATGATTTATCACCTGCAAAATCAGGGGTGTTTCATTTAAAAGAGTTCCTGCCTCAATGACTGCAAACCTGGATTCTTAACAGGTTTTACCAGAAATATATTCTGGACAAGTTACGTTTATCTGTTCTGTTTTGAAACCCAGTTTGAGTAGAACAGTGAAATGTGTTGACATTGTATCAGGTCTACAGAAAATATATTGAATTAAATATGACCTTTGAAGTATGAAGAGAGTTCATCTGTGCAATCTGCAGGTGTATAGTATGATTTCAAAAGTCACAGATGTGACATGTTTTTTTATTTACTGCAAATAAGTTCCAGCTAGATTAATACCATGAAGCCTTACAAATTCTTCAAGTCCCCATGAAATTCACTTCTTTTTCTTAAAGAAATGACTTCATCATTTGTGTAGGCATCACTTTGGACTGATGAGAAACTGCTACTTGCTCCTGTGCTCTGGTATGATTCCTGTACCTTCTCTTCTACACTGACAGTAATAGGCAAAGCCATAGTGGGATCTTCTGTTTCAGATAAGGGAACACAGTGATGAAGATTGGGAAACAGAAGACATCCAGATGAGGAATGAGATTGAGATCCTAGTTTGAGGAAGTTAAATTGTGCAAAAAATACCTCAGAAGATAGCTAATATCCTCAGAGAATAATAGAACCAGTTAATAACATAATGAAGAGAAAATCACAGAATGAAATCAAGGGTTTGAAAGGATTGTTGGGTGTTAAGGGGGAGAACATAACACAAATTTACTTTATTTTAGCACACTTACTGGCCTTTAACTTATTGCCTGTGATTGTATTGCTCTGGGAAAACTAGTCTTTTATATTTATGGTCTCAGAAGAATTCTATATATCTAATGTCTTTCAAAATATTTTGATTTCTCTTTTCTTATTTATAATTTAATTGTTCTAAATGAAAACATTTGTTCTCTTAGATCTTAACTTTATCCTTTCTTTTTAATCATAAGAAATACAATTACATCTTTTTTTTTTCTCCAAACAGTAATAATATTTTTATTCTTTGAAATACATTTTAAAATACTCAGTATTTGGTATTTTATTTTTATGTCTAAATATCAATATTTTTGCCATTAAATGAAGTATATTGGAGATTGGCCCACTTAGTTTAATACTCAAATTTTTAAATACTCATGGTTTGGTGACGTTATTTATGCTAGACTTACTTTTACAGGCATAAATTTGTTCTCATGGGTATTTCCATTGTATTTTGTAGTAATTTGTGTTGTAAATATATTTTTTTTTTTACTCTATATTAGCCACTACTGGTCATAGTAACCACAAGTTTTTCAAACATTTTGTTTGGCATATGAGTGTTTAAACATGCTTCAGGGATTCACTTTTTATAGGTCTCATGTAACAAAGCATTTAAGCATATTGTTCAGTCCTTCAATGTTAGAGAAGTTATTGGTATGTATTTGGATTCCTTAAAAACATTAACCAACTGAAACAATTGATCTCTGATTGCGTTTTCTTAGGTGTATGTACAAATCACATCATGCTTTGAGTCAAAGCTGGAAGAGTGTACATCATTTACATCTTCAAGATCTCTAAGAAATTTTGGTGAGGCTACTGTCTCTATAACTTCCCTCCTGGGAGGTTATATGCTGGAAGTATAAGACTGTTCAAAGCTTCCCGACAGAGGCAGGTACCCCCACAGTACAGTGCAGTGTGTTGGATCCAAATTCATTCAATGCAGTGGTTCACAGGGGCTTCAAGTTGGTCATTTTTGAGACTGAGAGGCACAACAATTGTAAACGAACCAGAAAAAGAGAAAGTCTTCAGTATTAAATAGATCCTTCCCAACTCACCTGAAAAGACTACATGTATTTGGCAATTTTCCCATATGAAAACAAATTTGTTTTTCCTCACTTCAAACTGGAAGACTGCCTTGTCCTTGTCACTTGAAGGGATCTAGCAAAGAGCTTGGAAAGTGGAGAGCAGTAAAAAGAGAACATAGATTGGAAATTATTCCCCTTCACAGTCTCTGTGCAGCCACAGGGTCATCATTCCCTCTTACCTGATGCAGTAAGAGTCCTGCTCTCTCCCCCCCAGCTGAGCACATAGACACTATGAGAGACGGTTGCATAAGCAAAGAAGGTGGAAGAGGGGACACCTGGAACCATGCCTCACATACTCACAACTGATTGTCTTTTAAGACCCAGATGATATTTTCTTCCTGCTCAAGATCTTGTCAAAGTATGCCCAGTCGGCTAAGTCTGAGAAAGTGAAACGTCTACAGCACTATCAGAACATAAGGAAAGCCTGAAACACATTATTTGTGATTTACATTCAGGGCCACAGGAAAAAAAATATTCTGAGGGAAACAAAAAAGGTCCGTCTTGGAAAGTTTGACACTGCATATGGGCAACCACTATACTGACATACTCAGTTTCTGATTTCCAGATGAGAAAAAGGCCGCAAGTAATTCTCATGCAAAAAATAGCACAAATCTTTGTGATACAACAGGAATTTGTGATGGCACTTTGTATTGCCAGGGGTTATTTGTGGTTTTATCCTCATTCAGTATTCAACTAAAAGTATGATAAGAGACAAATTCTATCAGACTACAGTCTCGAATATATTTTCTAAAGTTTTTTACAGGCCTTATATGATAATAAATTTTACAGACAGTAATTTTCAACATTTTCTAAATTTTTATTAAAAAAGACAGTTATTATTCTCTATAAATATTTATGAATATTATGCACTACAAGGAGTTAAAATAATTCTAGATTTCTTTTTTTCTGTCATCCTGTGCAATATGTAGCTTTAATATGAAAGTAAGTTTCTTAAGTTTAAGAAAATTGTTCTTAAGCAGATTGCAAGACAAATGTTTTGCCACCTTTCATGTAAAGAAATATTGGAAAGTGTACAGAAAAAAAACCCAAACCAAAACAACAGTATTTTTAAAATGTTTGGTGATCCTGGGTAGAATTAAATTTGTTTTTCATGGTAAAAAATATTCTTCAGTTAATGTTTACAGGGTTAACTCTCATTGTTCCACTGAAGACAGTTTTCCAAATAGGAAACTGATGTATGAAGGCTCTTACACCACCAGATTAGAAACTTTCATTTTTGTCTGCTCAGTTTAATACAACTAAACAGCAGAAATGTTGTGAGTTGTTTTCAAATGGCAATGCACTATAACATAAAAATAATACTATAATGACTGAAAGAAATCAGTTTGGTGTTTTATTTCTTAGTGGTCATAATAATAATTTATTTAACAGATCCACTGCACACATCTGTGAGCATAGCCTTACATGTTATAACCTGCAGATTTGATTATTCTCTGAGAAAAACATT
Source organism: Cuculus canorus (assembly GCF_017976375.1). Classification (NCBI taxonomy): domain Eukaryota; kingdom Metazoa; phylum Chordata; class Aves; order Cuculiformes; family Cuculidae; genus Cuculus; species Cuculus canorus. Next base: position 38,611,743 of record NC_071401.1, read on the forward strand.
TGAAGAAATAGACTCTAATTTTGCATACTCACGTTTCATTACTCAATTTAAAATTATGCTTGTGAATCTGAACAAATAATATGCACTTTACTTGTGTTTGAAAGTACAAAAAAAATTCTGAAGACTCTCCTCACAATTGTATATCTGACAATGTTATACTTTTCTGCGATACTTTTCTTCCCTCAATTCTTTTCTTTTCACTTGAGATGCCTCTTTTCCTTGAAAAAAAAATAAGTTGCTCTCTAAACGTGTCTGTCTATATATGTGTATGGCTGTTAAAAATTTTTTTCTGAGAATAAGTGTTATGTAGATTTCTTTTGTGTTATTAGTCCGGTACAGTTGATTTATGTTTAAATTATTATATATGATGATTATTTGTCAGTGAAAGGTTTTCCTTTGTTCGATACGTTCCATATCATTGTATAGGTTATCACCAAGGTTAAACATTGCTAGCTATTTTCCCTTATAACAGGCACAAACAAGATCCTGCAGTGGTTAGGGATGACATGTAGAGTTTCAAAACATGTGATATCAGTTTCAAAATAGTGCAATGTTATAATATATCATCAAAATTTTGCAAAAACTAAAATCATCATCGTTAGTCTAAAATCGTATATGACAACATTCGGAAGTTGGATAAATATAATGGAGAAGAGCAAGACTACATTCTTCTGCCAGCATTTCTATTTCCATCAAAGTTATGAAGACAGAGTAGCTCACACTAAAAACGTTTTAACTAACTTCAGCAATTTTGCTTCCTTTCCTTATTTGGACTAATGTTGCAATATAAATATATATATACACATATCTATGTGTATAGTAATGGAAGTCCAAAATAGAGCTTTGCTGTTAGAATTGTGGCCACTCAGGAAACTCTTAATAGGCATAGCAGTCATTGGCCTTCTTGGCCACCTGGGCACTCTGCTGGCTCATGTTCAGTCGGCTGTCAACCAACACCCCCAGGTCCTTCTCCTCTGTACAGCTCTTCAGCCACCCTTCCCCCTCTGTAGCACTGCATAGGGTTGTTGTGCCCCAAGTGCAGGACCCAGCATTTGGCCTTGTTAAACCTCATCAAGTTGTTAAACCTCAGCTGTTGGTCCAGCCTGTCCAGATCCCTTTGAAGAGTCCCCCTACCCTCCAGCAGATCCACGCTTCCACCCAGCTTGGGGTCATCCGCAAACTTACCTAGGCTACATTCAATCCCCTCATCCAGCTCATTGATAAACATATTGAACAGGGCTGGACCCAGTACCGAGCCCTGGGGGACACCACTTGTAACTGGCCTCCAGCTGGAGTTAACTCCATTGACCACCACTCTCTGGGTCCAGCCATCCAGCCAGTTTTCCACCCAGGAGAGTGTGCACCTGTCCAGGCCACAGGCCGCCAGTCTCCTAAGGAGAATGCTGTGAAAAACAGTGTCACAGGGGTTACTGAAGTCCAAGAAGAGTATGTTAACAGCTTTTCCCTCATCTATTAAGCAGGTCACCTCGTCATTGCCAAATATGAACAATAACTGGCTTTGGGCTAAAATTCTCATTTCTCTTTTTTGTAATCTTTTTGAATTTTAAAGACTTTCTTTTTTAATTATTCATTTTCAGTTAGATTCAATAAAACTGACTCAGAGATTTGTTTTCAAATTACTTTTCTGTAGATAATACCGAGAGTAGAAGGGAAACATAAGTGGATCAAAGTTCCTCAGCAATCTATGAACTGAAGTTGATGTTTTCTTTTCACCTGTGGTGCTTTGCTATGGTCTCTTGATGTTAGCAAATGGCTGCATGCTGCCAACACCACTTCTCAGACACTGAGCCTCCATCTTCCTTCCCTTTCTGTATACTGGCAATAAAATCAGAAAAGGACAAATGAGCAACAAGACCTTGCTCCCATATTACCTATTTATTTATTTTGCTGCCATAGACCACTGACTTCTTCGTTTATTTTTGAAGCCCATCTTGCCTATGAGGTAGTGTCAATCATTTGCATAGAGAGTTGTAACACTAGCAAAATATTTATTTTCAGGGAATATGAAAGGCATCAGTCCGTGGTCACCAGCTATATCCTTTTGCCAGGAAAAATACTTCGGCTTCAGCACATTTTCATAGAATTGATTATATATAAAAAGTTTTACCTGGCCAGCTATTAAAAACTATTTTTAATAAAGTTTTTCATTTTTTGGTATTTGAAAGTTTTGAATTTTTATTTCAGACTTCAAAGACTATTTGTCTCAACCCTATAGCCTTGAGATGAAAGCAAACTGGAAACCTAAATTTAAAAGCACATCCTTATAAATGACCCATTTCAGGAATTACCATCTGCGATCCCAAGTAATCCTGCCTTGCAGTTATGTCTCTCAGCTATTTGTACACAATATGCAGCTGCCCATCATCTGACAATTGTGCCAGCTCAGATGACACTTCCAAGCAAAGGTTTCCTGTGTCATTCTTTGCAATATAAACTGAACTTCGTAGAGATCAGCAGCTTTCCATGAGATCTTTTGCTCTTTCCTCAGGCTTTTCTGTGACTGTAACACCCTTTAAAATGAACCATGGAAATAAACTGTCTGATGTTTTCAGCAGTATGTCAGAAATGTGACACCTGAATTACTGAGACTGAAAATTTAGCACAGACTATTCCATATGTAAAAACAAATTAAATGAACTCCAAAGTTGTAATAAAATCTAAAAAAAATGTATCTACAGCAATAACAAAACCTTACCAAGCGTAAAAGATCACAATATTTTTTATATATATAATGCAGCAATTTCCCATACGCATGAAAATCAGGTTCATTCTTTTTTTTGTCCTGTTTTGTTCTCTGCTCCATAAAAATACCACCTGCCAAGTTGCAGAGTATTTACAGATCTATAATAAATATGCTATCTTCTTTAAATTTGTTAGCAGATGCTGAATTATTCTGGAATTAACCAATTCTTTGTGGCTCCTTGTAGCAATTAAATGTGCAGCAGTTCTCTGAAGTGTTGAAGGATCTAATTTTTCATTTGCATAATTGTTTGTTCTAGTTAGACAGTAGTTTAAAATCAAAACTTACAAAAAGCATTGCAACAGAAATGAGAGATTAATAAATAAGTAAGTAGCTGTGGAGCTGAAAAGAGACTGGTTAGGGCTATTTGTGTACTACCTAAAACTCGAATGAGACTGGTTAGGGCTATTTGTGTACTACCTAAAACTCGAATGAAGATCACAGAAATTTCAGAAGATGAAGTTTTCACGAGTTTATATTAGACTTATCTCAAAATTACACATGCAGTTTCTAATTGGAGAAGCAGTGGCAAAGAAACAGAGAGATCTGCTTGTCTGATTCAGAAAAGGAATATCTGGCAATTCTTTAGAAAGTCAAAATATATATCCTCATGGCTTAAAGTATTTCAGTCGTTCTTCACCAAAATCTGTTTTACTCACTAGTTCCATTGTGCCATGGATTCCTACAATATTCCCTTTAGCTAGAGAGAGGTGGGTTATTTCCTAATAATATCTACTTCTCCTGAAAACAAAACAGTTTACTTTCAATGTTATGATTTTTTTTTACTGCCATTCAGACTTTAAGCTGCAGGAAAGAAGAATTCTTGAAAACTCAATCAATTCAGTAGTAATTATACAAATGGGGGCTATAAAATCACCTGCTTTCTATTTGGTTTAGCCAGACTCATTACATTACATCTAGGTAAACAATAGTTGTCCCAACTTACCAGAAAACTGTATTACTTTCCATCATTCCAAGGTAGCCTGAAACTGAGTTGCACTGCGTGTTTGCGGTTTGGCCTCAGGACAGACATAACCTTCCATAGCAAAGAGTCTTTATAACAGATACGATAGGCTGTTGGAGAGTCTGAACTGGAGGAAGAAGTACACTGCCGGTATATCCTTCTGTAGTCCTGGTTCTCGTTCCTTTCACATGATCAGAGTTTGTTGGAATATGAACTAAGTAGACTTCACGCAAAAGTTGACATAGGAGCCGACCAGAACTAAGATGAATGTACTTACATGCAGGTCACTTAAAGCTATTATTCTTATCTTTATTTTAGACTTCTCTTAACCCTAACTAAAGAATCAAGAGAATCCTTCATAAAGGGAGCACCCAATAATAATACTCTCTGGTGAGCAAACATACCACTGCTTTAGATTTCCAAAGTACTGTTAAAATACCAGCCAGTTAAGTTTTACTACTAGCATAAATGCGGTATCAACTTCAAAGTAAGCAGTAAAAGTATAGATCTTTTGCCCATCTTCATCTGATATTCTGTCTCTAGCAAGCCACTTAACATCTCAATGCGAAAAGTTTGGAATGTGTTGGAGACTAATTCTATGCAACATCGAAAGAAAAATCCCACTGACATCAGCACTAATTGCATCTCATTTATTGCAAGGTATTGTCTTTCCAGGTATTTTACCGTACTTCCTAAATTAGTTATCACCCTAATGGTTTGCTCTTTTACTTTTTAATTTGCCTCCACGGTCTCTAGTCCAGAGAAATTATCTGAGCTATTGGAAAACTTTTGACTAGCTAATACATTGCCCATGATTACAATTGGTCTGGAAGTTGAAAATTCATGCAAACTTATTATCGTAACTTACTCTTTCCTTTTTTTTTTTTTCTTTTATAAACCTATCAGCTTTTATACTGCACCGAAAATCATTAGTTGTTACTCACTGTAGCATATATAATTTTAGATTGCAAAGTGCTTGGGGCAGGTGTCATGTCTCTTTCACATTGTGCAAACTGGATAGTGAACATTGTATAACCTGAATAACAAGATGGGGCTGGATTATACCCTTAAGTCATATGCATAAACAGCTTCCTTCACAGACATTGCTGTGCATTCCAGTCAGGGAGAAAGGGATATGTCAGCTGGTTCTTCAGTTTTCATCTATAACAGTGAAAGTCTACTCGAGATCACAAAATTATTAACTATAGGGTTGAAGGAAAAGTGGCTAGATGAAAGAAAAGAGTTTAAAAGGGCAAATCATTTATTGCAACAGCTAAAAGCTGATTATTAATAAATTCTACTCCAAAGAGAAGCCCTAAGCAAAATTTATTGGGTCACAAAATTAAAACTTATGATCATTGTTACTTATTTTCTAGTGATAATAACAATAAAAAGAAATAGATTACGATTGATTATGTTCAGGATTAGCTATCAGTTTCAGTGGAGTCACTCCAGATTTAAGTTAGCGTAAACTAGATCACAAATTGCCCTAATTCATTCTCCTGAGTTTCTATCAAATTCACTTGGAATAGTTTCTCTTTCACCCTCTAGCTATCTTAAAGGCATCACAACCTAAAGATTTCTTTCCTGTCAGTCTGCTAAAGCTTTGAGTTTTTAAACTAGTTCCTTCTATTTAATAAGAAAAACATGCATTTTAACACTTATCTAGAGGCAGCTACAAACATTTCCACTGACAACAAATTCTGAAATAAAATTACCAGAACATATCCGGTCACTCAAGAAATATATATCATCATCAGCTTTCAGCTTTATGGCCACAGGTTATTTGATATACCTAAGCCTACTTTAACACTATTTCTTGCATAACACAAGTAAAACAGATACTAGAACATTTAATCTAAAGCATAGAGATAACAGAAAGCAAAAGAGCTCTGGTCACATTACAAAGCAGTAATATTTTTCCTACAGATCTCTTTTAATTAATATAATCTCAGAAACTAAAAGAACTTTGTAAGGGGACAGTTGGACATTTTTTTATGCCTTGTAAATTTAAGCCTTGCAAAAAAATGTCCATAAGTGTAAAAATAAAGAGAGAGAGAAAGACATGAAACAACCCTTTAGAAATAGACTGCTTTTAGGTTACATCTTGAAATCTTAAGTAGGAAACAGAAAATTTAGATGTATATCTTCTTTTTCTAAACGAAAATTTTTTATTTTTAATTGTTCATCTGTCAAATGTCACCTTGTGAGTCCTCCAAAAAGCAGGACTCAAGCATGCCACTTTTATTAATCTTCATTACATAGCTTCTGGACAGAATTGTGTCTCACAATCTTAGTAATCAAGCTACTTTTCAGCATCATAAAGTTAATATATATTTATTTCATTCTGTCTTGTCTTCAGTTCAGTGACCTTTCCATCCACTATCTACCATTAAGCTAGACCTGAGCATTTTGAGTATTTTGATATTTTATCAATTATTTAGAGGTTCTATTTCAGTTTTGAATATCCACAGGCCCTGAAAGTGCTGTAAAATGTTTATAATATCATCACAAATTAACATAACCAAGGAATATTTTTGGGTGTTTTGTGCGAAAAGAAAAGCAAAGAAAACCTGTAAAGATATAAATAGCAAATCTCAAATTATCTTTGAAAATATGCACTTTTGAATATATAGCTTTTTAAAATTTTCTGAGATTATACTCAAGTTCAGTGTTGAATTATAGTATCCAAAGTTTCCAGAGGAAATCTTGCAAATTCTTAGATATTTATGAGAAAAAATGAAGACAGAGTCTGAGAAGTATAGAATAACATTTGATAATGTTATATTATCAACATTTTATAATAGCATTTTTTCATCTTACATGTAAAATACAGCAGTGTAATTTAAAGAAGTTGTGTCATAAATAGAATATTTTGACTGTTTTTAAAATTAAATATAAAAGTACTGTAGGAAAAAAAACAAAATTGCTTTTTAAGATCTCAGTCAGCTCCTCATTCATCCCCACGTGCTTGTGCGTGAAGTCCATCTGGTCGTTGACATCGGGCAACACACCTGCCTCATGTCCCTTGCCTGTCCTTTCTAAAGAGCCAGTATTTCTCCATCCTAACACTCCAATCATAGGATCTCTCTCATCATGTTTCTGTAACGCCAGTAAGTTCATAGCCCGGCAGGCTCGCACATGTCTCTAACTCCTCTTGCTTATTCCCTATGCTATGTGTGTTTGCATAGAGGCACTAAATTTGGCACCCAGTGATTTGCTGGCTGGAGATCTTTTAGGTTTCTATTCAGGTGCTCTCCTGCTGGTCTGTGTTCCTCCTCCAGATTCTGCTTGTCTATTGCTAACACTGGCATCTAATTGGTAGAAATGAGATGGATTGAGGTTCCCCTCCTCTGGTAATTCTAGCATAAAACCCTTTTCACCAAGTTGGGAATCCAAGTTGGGATGCTCTTTCCTTCTCCAACAGATGGACCCCATCAGCCCCTAGTAGACCACATTTCTCTAAGTGAGTCTTATGATCTAAGTAGCTGAACCTCTGGCTGTGGCACCAGCCCTGCAGCCATTTGATCATATGCCAGACTCAATCGAACTTTTCAGAGTCCATCTCATTGACTGGGAGGACTGATGAAAAAAAAAAAACCCTGCACAGTATGTATATCCACAGTCAGTGGGTTGTACCAGGCTCAGTGGCCTTTTGGTGATATCCTGGATGTGAGTCTCTGGTAGGCAGAACACTTCTCTGGAGAGTGGGCTGGGCTGGGAAATTAATGTCTTCATATTTCTCAGAGGAGAATCTCCCACAATTATCACCCATCGCCCTTTCTTCAGCTTCTGAGCTAGTTGATATCCTTGGAGCAGATGGGTCTGCCTTACTCAGCTCCAGTGTCACTTCAAATGTGACGAGTGTTTCCTCTTCAGGCTGCAGAGCTGTGAGGCAGTATGGTTTTGGTTCTCTCTCTGGAAGCAAAAATATTCAAGCTGCTCTCATATCTCAGTATGTTTTTGATTCTAGAAAAAAAATTATATCAGTACTGTTCTGTGTTTCTGAATTTGAGGTTCTAAAGCTCTTCTAGAGTGAATTACATTTGCATCCACTTGAAGGTCCATTTTATGGACACAGTAGATTAAGGGGACTTTAGCGAAGGTAAGAGGCTATGGCACATTCTTCAGAAATGAGATAGGGTAATACAACACTGGAGTAATTATGGAGGCTAAAACAAATTAAGGATCAATAAATATCCTCCTGCATTGTGGTTTACAAGTAAATGTCTTCCAGATATGCCATCAGCTTATGTTTTATGAGTTGCACTAATTTGTTTTGAAGATCTTACCTCTAGGGCTTTATATATACTTACTGTTTTGATGTGCATTGTTGAATATCCCACAGAGCCTTAAATAATCTGTTTTTACTTTTTGTGCCAATGTCTACTAGTGATAAAAGATGTTTGCCTCTTCTACTTTATCTGGCACAGCTCGAAGCCAGAGGGCTCACTGCAGAAGCCACTACAGATTTCCTCTCTGCCTTTGAAAATGTTAATATAGCATGGCATTCCCATTTTGAATCTCAGATAGTACTAATTTTTCTTATATTTGGAAACTCTTCATTCTGTTCATTTGTGAAGAGTTGCTTTCTCTACCCCTACAGCTTTTTAATATTTGTTTGAATTTCTTAACATACTTTAATAAAAATATTACATGACTGAAACAGGAGAGATACTTCCAATGGATATACAAAATGAAGTTGTAGAACATTTTAGCACTTTATTGAGTCCATTGAAGTAGTAAAAGTTGGGTGCAAACTGTGGCTGTCAGTTCAGCTAAATGTTTCTGCTCTTCCTGTGCAGTAAGAGGACATTTTCTTTTCTTTGGTTACCATATTATCAGCTACTTTCTTATTCACAGACACTGTCCTACATGACTTTCAGCAATGATAACTGCCAGCTTGCTGATCAGGGTAGGGAACACGTGTCACACAGGTGTAGTGGGAATAGCCATACAGCATAGACCCATGAGCAAGAAAACTCAAAGGTAACGCAAGGAAGGGGTTTATGCCATTTGTTGTGACTTAACTTGTCATCTAATGTTTACCATACCAACAAATCACAATCCCTCCAATGTTCAATGTTTTCCCTTTGCGCAGGTGACTTGCAAGATTTTCTTCACTGAGAGGCAAATGCCCTCCATAGAAGAAACAAAGAAACCCACTGTTCATGTTAGAATTCCTCCAGGAACAATAGTCACCAGTAAGCAAAGTGGAAGACCCCAGTGTGAAAAGAGACTTCTTCATGAAGAAATTTGGTCAACTATATGGCAGTAGATGGGAAGGGGCAACTTGTATCCCATAAGTTAAATGCAGCCTAAAAATTTACTCAATCACATTAGCAACTCAAGTGTTAAACGCATATCTTTAGGGTTTTAGATTAAATTATTATTATATTTTTTTGTTTCACTTGGTTATTTTTTAGTGTAATTTATTATTATGCAGACCAATAAATGTATTTTGAAGTCAAATTTGACCCTCAGAATAAAAATCAATTTCCTATCTACGTACTCCACCTTACTCTCTTCTCCATTTGGAAACTACCTTTTTCTTTTTTGTTTTCTTTCTTATGTTGATATGACAAGATATATTACAAGCAGTGCCTCCAGGAACCAGCTATGAAATGTGATTTTCTTGCCCCTAGCTGTTTTATGATCTTCTGAAAAGGAAAACAGTTTCATTCTTAAGCAAAATATTATAATCAATAACCTATTGAATCTGTAGAAAGTTGTACCTGGATGTCATCCAAACAGTTAAACAATTTTATACTTGAAGTACAGATATAGTAAAGGTATATTGTTACCAATACAACATTTACATTTAGTGAAATATTTGTCAATAGGGATGGAGATGAATTAGAACCTTTGGAACACATTAAAATGCTCAGGTAGAGGGAGCGATGACTGACTTGCACATAACTTTTAAATCATTACTGCTAGAGCAGCTGTCTAATTGCCACAGAGCAAATGAGAATACAAATATTTTTAAGTCTTCCTCAGTCACAGAACTCCAATACACATATTTTTCTCAAAAAAGATGTATTTGAAGCAATGTTTCATGCGTAAATAGTCTATACGCAACATATGCACATAATCAGTAAGGGAAGCTTCTAGTCTTTTAAGACTCCCATAAATGTCTTTTAGCAACAAATGACTGATATGAAAGTTTCATTTAATTTTCAGAGGGTTAGATTCCAGAATTTAATAACTTTACATTTCTTGAGAGTAAGTAAGTTAAATGCATAGAGGTAAAGCTAGAACTCGAGTCATACTACATAATTTGCTACTAAATATATGATATCTGATTTCCATATTCTAATATCCAGTTGATAAATAATACTAGCATGTGTTATATCCATAGTTGATAGAGATCATTTGCAGAAGCTTTCTATGTGATGGTCAAAATATTATTTCATTTAATAATGCTTCAATGATAATAAGCAATCAGTAGCCAAAAGCTGGACAAATACTACGTATGCTACAGAAGTGGATACAATTAGATTACAGGAAACTTGATAAGATTAAACTTAGTTTGACCTTTACCTATCACTTCTAAGAATTCCAGTAAATGTATTTCTTTCTTCATAATATCCAAATTAGATTTCGATTACTTTCAAATATAGTCGGCTTTTCTCCTCTCCTGCTACCCCTCAATTACATCACTGTGTAGAAATTCATACTTTTTTTCGTAACATTCTAATGTTTTTCCTTTTTTTTCTGACAAGGTTTCATAGTTTTCTTCTTGATTAATTTTATCTGAGTCCTGACAGGTAAAGATGAGTAAACAGATGACTGGATCTTATCTAGTCGCATCCTACATAAGGAGGGAATTTATGTTCTTAAACACTTCCTGCTGAATAGCAATCAAATCCAAATAGACCTGGGAATATCTACTACATAAATGTTCTATTCCTGATTAGTTGAAATGTTGCCTAGGTGCCTAATATTCTCATTGCACAAGGTGTGCAGAGCTACTCAATCTAGCAACACGGATTTAGTTTTTTCTGCTGTAGTTCACATTTATGTGGATAATTGCATAGACCTGGCATGGCATGGGTCAATGGCTCAAAGCAGGTGATGGTCCCCAGCCACCAGTGGTAAGACCAGACAGGAAATGCCAGAAAGCATGTCTGGACGTGCCTAGAGGGGTGCATGAGAGCATGTTGTGTGTTCCCTCAATCTGATCCAGTGATGAGAGGAGACAGAGAGCTTAAAAATCCCCACAAAAGCCTGCAGCCTCATGTCTTGTGTGGTGTGTCTTGTCATGTTGAGTTGTGTGTGGACATCTACCATCTTCTGGACTGACTGGATGGAGAAACATATGTTGCTACGTGTGGAGTCCGTAAGGTGGTGATTACCTCTCATCTTTCCTATTTCTCTTGAAAGTATTTCTTTTTTTTTTTTTCCTTTCCTATCTTTTCTCCTTCTTCTCTCCCTTTTCTCTTTCTCTCCCTTTTCTCTTTGCAACACGTGCAGTTGCAACGGGCTGTGGCTGGCGGTTTTACTTTGATTTTGGTTTTGACTCCAGTTCTTCAAGGTTAGGTTAAGCAGACTGGTAAAATGTGGCAAATCATTGCTGAGTGATAGGCTGTTCAGGTAACTTTCCTGGAGAACTTTTCTGTCACTGCTCTGTCACGTACGGGTTTTTTGTTTGTTTGAATACAGTATTTTAAGGGCATGGATCTTGTTTGATAAAAAGTACCATTTACACCCTGCTCCCATGTGATTTTGGATCGCTCTGGCCCCATGTCAGGAGAAAGAGCTCACCTTTTTTTTAAAGTGAGCCATGACAGTAGTTAATTGAACTCCATGTCAGATCATGTCAGAAATGCAGAACTGCTATGATAATACTGTTGCTTTTTGCAGAGTGTTCAAGGTCAGAGTTACACTCTTCTCACAAAGAGCTGTTCAGACTGGATCACCATGAACTGGAATCAACAGAAGGTCACCTAAGTCAGCCTTACTGGACATTCCACTTTCAGAAGTCCCTTCTGTTTCTGACTATTTTCCTAGATGTCTTAGGTTACATCTTTACTATTCTAGGCTGTTGTGCTAAACACATCATAGTTTCCTGGACAAACATTCACTTCAATAAAACATGTTTACATGCAATACTTGAGACCTTTTCAGATCAGATAGTTGTGTCTGCTCTACACACTCACCTGTAAACCTGCTGCCATGTAGGCCATCCTATTTTTAAAAAAAACAAAGTTATGGTGACACTAGCGACAGAGCCATGTATTAACTGACTGGGCCCATCTGATCCTTACATGTCACCGCCCGTAAGAGGAAGGAGGGAGGAAAAAAATCACCTGGGACCCAGATTCGCTCAGTAGCCATCCCAAGCCTGAAATCTCTTTTGATCACCCTTGGGCTACCTACTGCATCTTTGTCATCTCCTGCATGGAAGAGCAGTAACAGGTAGTTGTCTGATGGCCTTATCAGACTGGGGAGTTTCCTAGCAATATCCCTTACCCGGGCTCCTGGGAGGCAGCAGACTTCCCTGTGAGTAGAGTCTACTCAAAATATTGGACCCTTTGTTCCCTCTGCAAGGAGTCACCTACAACTATGACTCGCCTTTTCCTCCTCGTGGTAGTTGTAGTAATATAGGGTGTGTGTCATTTTGGTCTTGGCCCCTCCTCCAATGTAGATGAATCATCGCTCTCATTGTCCTCTGGTCCATCTTCCACAGCTAGAGCCTTGTATCTATTGTGGAGAGCCACCTGGGGAAGCGTGGGCAAGGAAAGGGGTAGTTTTCTGCGCCGTTGGTGGACTTGCTTCCACTTACTACTTCCCTTTATTGCCTGCCTACATCCTGATGGGGAGAGGATACTAAATCCCTTTGATTAGGGACTTTTTCTAGTGCCTGTCCCTGTTCCTGTTTCAGAGAGCTCAGGGTGTGTTTGTGTAAACTCTCTGATGCTCCTTGGCCTCTCTACTTCCTCTTGCAGCTCTGCCACCAGGCTGAGGGGACAGTCCACCCGATCACACCTCATACAACTGTTGCCTTGCTGCCCTCTCTGCTCGTGGCACTCACTGCAGCCAGAGACCTGGATGGCTGCATGTTTTCCTGGGAGCTCAGTCCAGCCTGATGCACCCCTTTCTGGCAGGTGCAGAGGATGCAGCCTCCCGCTGGTTGGACACCATAGCTGAGCTCCCCCTCACCAACCAAACCCACCTCCTAAGCATGGAGACTGCTCCCTCCCTGTGCCCTCCCTGCTCACCCTGCTCACTAACTGCTCTTGGAAACTGCTGAGCTCCCTGATGAGGCCTACGCCTGTTCGGATGCTCACACCCGTTCACATGCTCATGTTTGCTGTACTCCTAAGGAGCTGTTAAACCCCCACCCCTCACTCCCTGTTAGGGGGTTGCCTCGCTCCACAGAGTACGTTTTGGCCTCAATCTACACCCGTCTGCAGAATGTACTGTGCCTGCCGCCGACACTCACTGACTGATCCATGAGACAGTGGCATGTGTATTTGTGTATGTGTGTCTGCAGAACCACCATATGCCTATCAAGAAACTTGCATATCAAATTGCATATGCATATCAAGGAGTAGTGCTTATCAGTCTGCTTCTGTAAACATATTACAAACTTCTTTATTTAACTGTATATTTACACATTCAAACCAATATCCGTATAAATATACAACTATATAAATTTGAGCCATTAGTGGTATGCTTTAAACAAAAGATGAAAAAATAATAGTTTTCCATGTGTAGGCAGATGAGGGCTTAATTTTCCATTTAAACTCTTGAGAACAATATTCTTTTAACAAGATCTTATCATTATTTATCTGTAAGGATATTCTATCAATTGAAAGCTAGGAAAATTAAAGCTACAAGAATGCACAAAACAAATGCAGAAACCCCAATACAGCCGTGCAACGCTAAGATGAGGCAAACAACAAGCCCATGCAATGCTACAGGTTTGAGGAGGAGTGGGTAGAAAGCTGCCTGGCAGAAAAGGACCTGGGGGTGTTGAGCCAGCAGTGTGCCCAAGTAGCCAAGAAAGCCAATGGCATCTTGCCCTGTATCAGAAACAGCATGGCCAGCAGGACCAGGGAAGTGATTGTGCCTCTGTGCTCGACATTGGTGAGGCTGCAGCTCAGATACTGTGTTCAGTTTTGGACCCTTCACTGCAAGAAGGACATTAAAGTGCTGAAGCACATCCAGAGAAGGGTAATGAAGCTGGTGAAGGGGCTGGAGAACAAGTTTGGTGGCTGAGGGAACTGCGGCTACTTAGCCTGGAGAAAAGGAGGCTGATGGGCGAGATTTTATCACTGTCTTTACTTACCTGAAAAGAGGTTGTAGTGAGGTAGGTGTTGGTCTCTTCTCCCAAGTAACTAGTGATAGGACAGAGGAAATGGCCTCAAGTTGCACCAGAGGAAGTTTAGAGCTATGAGTTTTCTCACTTTTACCTTTACAAATCTTTCTCCGATCACAGTAGGGGAGAAAGAGACAGTAGCTTTGTGGTACTTAATTACTGGCTGTTGTTAAACCTTAACAAGAAGCTACAGGAAATGGAGTTCAGTTTTATTTCTGCTTCAGAGCTCCATAAAAATTTCTGTCCTGGTATTATTTTGAGGAATGGTCATATCACCTTCTGGAGAAGCCATGACATGTAAGATCTGTGAACTGTCAGTCCATGGCTACCATGGGACTCTGCAGTTACAGATAGATCACAACTCTTCTTCCTCCACATTTACAGGAGTAATTTCCATTCCTAAGTAAAAATGCCTTTACTTTTAATCTGGATTTTATTACTTGCTTGATTATAGCTATCGTCTCTTGCAATCAATTCCTTTATTTTCTGAAACGTCATTGAATCTAGTGTTGGAGTTTTCATCCGTAAAAAATTTAGAATTTGGGCCATTTTTTCATTATGAATCATAATGAGATATGCAAAAGAGGAATTTATAGCAAAAATAATGTTTTAAGAAAAAGTTGTTTCAGAGAAGGCAGAGTGCACATTTTCTATCATCTGTAGACCAGCAATCTAGATCTGCCTAAGCAGCTTGGGGAACTGGGACTATGCCTGTTTTCTGGGCAGAAACCCAGAAAAATATGTAGTGAGTCAAGAAACTGTCTGACCAGGAAACCATGCAGTCTAGCTTATCCACGGAGCTGTGGCATTCCTGTATCCTAATAGATGCGCTATAAGTTAGCCAGAGCTTCCAGGCATTTGAGCAGCCCAGACGCAGACAGCTGGGATTTTAGGGAGCCAGAGAAACCACGTGCCAGCCATTCAACTGATATATGGGTTGACAGGCATTCGTGCAAGCTTTCCAATCTACCCACCTGCTTTGTTTTTGATAAGTTTCTGTTAAGTCAGTAATTGCAAGGAAAGCCCTGAATTGCATCAGATTAACTATTTTCAGAGAAGGATTATTAGTTGTAAAGTTTTCCTCAGTTCTGAGTTTGGACAATTCAACAGTGCAGAAGAATTTTTTTATCATTTCAGTGGCATCCCATTTAAGTCCTACAGCATAGATGATAAAGTGGAGCATGCTGGACTGCAGCTGGAATTATACTACACTCTGGAAATTTTCACCAAGCACAGCAATTTTCAGGGATGTTACTATATTGTCATAAAAGATAGTAGTCCTAAAATTATAAATTGCCTATTACTGTTTGATAGCCCCACAAATAGGAGCATAAAGGTAATTAAAAATCAGACCTACTGTTACAGTGACTGGACCTGTGGCTCAAAAATTACCTAAACAAAATACAAAGTACAAATAAAATTTCCCACTACCTCTTAAATTACCTTGCAATAAAACGTCAGTAAAAAATATTACAGGTACTTTTATTTTTTTGCTTTTTACCTCTATAGAGTTTACAAGGTAATCATGAGACAAATAGTTTCTACAGTGTTATTACTTCACATTGCTGCTTCCTCCTCATTTTGACACATCTGGGTCAAGCAATTAATCACAAAGGTCATTTTCCACACAAGAAAAAGACAGTGACCAGAAGGCAGCATTTAGGCTGTGAATATACCATGACAATTTAATCAATAAGAAAACTCCAATGTCAAGTTCCAGCTTATTTCTGCTTTGACAAAGACTGACGTCTCATGAGTTGCTTGTAAAACTGCCTAAATGCACAGAGAGGTTAGAGTCCTGGTGCAGCACAAAAGGACTATGAATGTTCAAATACATTTATTATAAAGGTTGAGACAATCTCATCTTTAGATGCTTATCTTATAATTAGCTTGAAGAGCAAACTATCATTTACAGAGCAACAGTTGACATGCATTTGTTGTTTATGCCCACCAGAACTAATCTCTCTCTTTCTTAATTTGCAACTTCTAAACGACAATCTTTTTTTTTCTTTCTCAGTAAATTTCAACAGCCAGGTCAACAGAAAGAACTTAATTGAGGTTTAGTTGTCTAAATGACATGCTACAAGCAGAGAAAACTCAAACTGAAATCCTAAAAAGCTCAGCAATGTTATTACTTAGTTATGGAATTATTTGCAGTGAATGACATCTGGGCATGCCTGAAATCTTTGTAAAATACTAAATAGATTAATTTTCAAACTCCATCATGATACACAATTCAGAGGCTTTTCAACCCACTTGCCAGTTAGACTCAGTCTGATAAGGACACTTTGTGCAATCAGTAATATATAAAGTAGTCTAAGCTCAATAATTACTGGAGAGTATAAGGACACAATTCCATTATCTTGAGCTAATGTTTACTAGGCCACATGCATATTTGCTGGTATCTATGCCATGGGGCTGCAGAGGTGTAAGAGCATGGAGCAAGAGAACACCAGCCTCACCTCAAGTGGAGTGTAGTTTTATAACAGTACATGACAAATGTAAAGCACATATTGGTACTCCTAGAAGAATCATGCCCACATCACCAACGTGTGACCTAATCATCCAGCCATCTGCCTCTGTATGAGGGTATATTTTAAGTTTATTACAACAAAGATATGCTAAAATGCAAAGGCTGACTAGACATCAATGGATGGAGACATTTAGAAAAGAAAGGATTCCAAGTAATTTTGCACTCACTGTTAAGTGACTTTTTTAAATAAATGTGCCAAAACTACGTTAATTAATCTAAAATTATTCTCAAATAGCATGAATCAGATAGATTTGTTGACACAAATGGACTGTGCCGGTATGCTCTGATTTCTGTCTACTTTTGATGTGCCACAAGTTTTTAATTAATGAAAACACAAACCAAATAATCTGTTTTATTTACATTGTTCTTATTTTATTGCAAATATCTTCACATGTTTTTAAATTATTTTATTTTCACTTGTACGAAATAAGTCATAGATTTTACTTGCACCCTGAATAAGAAACCTCTCAGTGAGCAGCAATGGTCAATTAAGGTTTTAGTTTGGTTTGACTCCTAGAAGTCATATCTGCTCTTTTATAAGGACAGCAAGATGAGGCAGTTCTTAATTCAGCTTATGCAAGCACTCAAGCTTATCTATTGTCATAATTAGATGCATCCCAGATACAGGAAAGAAATGCATACAGATCTGTGTTTTCTCCTCTCTACAAGGACCCTACTGCAGATATATCTTTCATATTCTTTGTAGATCACTTCTAAACAGGAAAATGTAGTACAGGAAGACTAAAAATGTAGTGTAGAAACTCACTAAAATTGTAAAACTGAGTTATTTTTTGCATTGTGAAAACATGACCACAACCTGATCAGTTTGCATAGTCAGCCACCCTAAATGCCTTTTATACGCAGTTTAATGAAAATGTGGCAGTACTGTTTGAAAAATACAAACAGGCAAAATAGTTAATATGAAAAAATCTGTTGTGTGGCATTTGGTTGTTATTTACTAAAAGCATCTACCTGTGTGCAGAAAGTCTCTGGTTCCTCAAGTCTGACCAGCACAGATGTTGAAAGAAGCATATGGGCAGACTGAGATCCTTCGGCAGCTCTTTGACCCACATGTACTTGCCCAAATCTCTGTCTAGCATCTTGATTGTTGCATTAGACACATTCTTCCATATTTCTCTGGGGAATAATCTCCCCTCAGTTTCCCGTACCATCCATACTACATAGAATCGTAAAATCATACAATCTTAGAATAGTTTGAGTTGGAAGAGACTTTTTAAGGTATTCTAGTCCATCCACTCCTGAAACAGGCAGGTGCATCTTCTTCTAGATGGTGCTGCTCAGAACATCATCCAAGGTGAACTTCAGTGTTTCCAGGGATAGGTCATCTACCATCTCTCTGTGAAACATGTTCCAGTGTTATACCACCCTCATTATAAAAAATATATTATTTAAATCTAGTCTGGATCTACCCTCTTTTACTTTAAAACCATTACCTCTGTCCTCTTGTAGCAGACCTTACTAAAAAATCTGTCCCCATCTTTCTCATAAGCCCCTTATAAGTATAGGAAGGCTGCAATAAGGTCTCCCTGGAGCTTTCTCTTCTCCGGACTAAAAACTCCCAACCCTCTCAGTCTATCCTTATAGGAGAGGTGTTCATCCTACCACTAATTTTTGTGGTCCACCTCTGGGCCTGTTCCAACAGGTCCATGTCTGTCCTGTATTAAGGACTTCAAGAACTGGATGTAATACTCCAGGTAGGGTTCTCACCAGAGTGGAGAAGAGAGGTAGAATCCCCTCCCTTGACCTACTGGCCATGCTTCTTTAAGAGAGCACTGGACAAGAAAACCTAGGCTGATTTCTTTGATAATTTCTCCAGTCCCACTCTAGCTTTCTTGTAAGCCCCCTCTAGGTAATGGAAAGCCTTAATAAGGTCTCCCCGGAGTCTTCTCTTATGAACTGAAGAACTCTCTTCTTTTCTTAACTTTTCTGAACTACCCCAATTCTCACAGTCTGTCTTCATAGGAGAAGCGCTCCAGCCCTCTGATCACTTTTGTAGTCCTCAACTTGTCCAGGTGCTTCTGAATGATATTTTGACCCTAAGGCATGCCAACTGCACCACCCAGCTTGGTGACATTTGTAAACTTCCTGAGGGTGTACTGAATTTCACTATGTCATTGATGAAGTCATTAAACAGTACTGGTCCCAGCATTGACCTCTGAAAGACACCATTTGTCACTGACCTTCATCCGGACATTGAGCCATCAACCACTGCATTCTGGATGCAACTATCCAAGAAATTCCTTATCCACCAAACAGTTCACTCATCAAATCTGTATCTCTCCAATTTAGACAGAAGAATGTTGTGGAGGGCCATGTGAAAGGCCTTGAAGACTTCCAGACAGAAGCACAGAAGCATAGAATGGTTTGGGTTGGAAGGGACTTTATAGTTCTAACCCCCCTTCCATTGACAGGGACATCTTCCACTAGACTAGGCTGCTCAATGCCCCATTATTGACTTGCAGATGTACGTAATAAAATTAGGAGCTGTCATCTTACGTGAGAGATATGAAGAGAAGAAAGGGAAAAAAAAAAGGAAAAACTCACCCAACTCAACCCTGAGATTCCTCTAAAAAACATAGTTGAAATATCAAGACAAGAAAAATTAATCTCAGCATAACTGTTTATGTGATTTTTGTTATGAACTAGAACCCCCAAGTGAATCTAATATCTCTCCATTCACATTGCTATCAAACCTATCAAAATAGATTACAAGGTTGGTAGCCTTTATTCAAGGGTATCTAAAACTGATATTCCAATAATGTCATTGAAAATTAAAACTGCCTATTTCCTACTGAAAAAGACTATGAAATTTGACCTGAATCATCCCTATATTGAGACACTTGACTGTAAATGTTATGTCTGTGATGATTTTAATATTACTTCTATATATGTAGTAAAATAATAATATAAATAATTACAAACATATAGCTACATGTATAAATTAATGTACAATCCAATCTATTCTTCTTTTAGTGAATTTGTTTTCTTTCAGGTGAACTGAAGTACAATACATTATTTTACACATAAGTATCTGTCTAAGTTGGCATGACTGAGTGGAAAAGGACTTGAAATAAATAGCAAGCCTAAGAAGAGAAATTTTAATTTCAGTTGTTTTACTTAGGTATTTAAACATTTGTTTACCTTCAGAATTACTTTTTGGTTATAGTATTGTTGACATGTCATGACTTATGATTGATTTATAAATCTTTACATGTAAATTAATTAGGATCTGTGCTTAATATATTGACTCCCATTATTCACAAAAATAGAACAGGGATATGTTTATCACATTGTAATAAGACTTTGATTATGATCCTTTTGACAACTTTTTATATACTATGTTAATTAATTCACAGTTTTTAAATATTATATCCAATTTTATTTATATTGTCAGTTATTTTCTTTCATAAAATTAAAATTTTTAAGAGCAGAAAAATCAAAATCATAGAGTATTAAAGAATTAACAAGAAGTCTAATTAAGCTAAATACTTCGGGCATATTTTGGATGCCAGAAAAATAAGTTTCAGTTTCCTTACCTGTCAGGGCTTCAGGCTGGCGACTGAACTCAAAGGATGGTTTTATACTACATCTTGTATGACGTCACTAACAGGATGTCTGATGCTTGTTCAAATTTACATTACTTGTGAAGAATTAGCTTGCAGAGAACATGATCTACAAAAGCCAATATGACCACGTAGGTGTACTAATTACTAAAATTGGAAAAGGAATCCTGTATTACTTTCTTGATCAAGTTTACAAAACTGCTCTTATTTAGGATTCACTGATATAATTATGTGTCTAGGCTAGATCTAAAAAAGCCCCCAAACCACGTCCCTAAGTGTCCTATATACATGTCTTTTAAATATCTCCAGGGATAGTGACTCCACCACTTCCCTGGGCAGCCTCTTCCTATTCTTGACATACCTTTCAGTGAAGAAATTTTTCCTAATATCCAGTCTAAACCTCCCCTGGTGCAACTTGAGGCCATTTCCTCTTGTCCTACCACTTGTTACTTGGGAGAAGAGACCAACAGCTACCTCACTACAACTTCCTGCACCTGGGTCAAGGCAATCCCCATTTTCAGTACATGATGAGGGATGACGTGATTGAGAACAACCCTGCAGAGAAAGACTTGGGGTTTTAGTTCGTGAGAAGCTCGACATGAGCCATCAATGTGCGCTCACAGCCCAGAAGGCCGAATGTATCCAGGGCTGCATCAAAAGAAGCGTGACCAGCAGGTTGAGGGAAGTGATTCTGCCTCTCTACTCCTCTCTTATGAGACCTCATCTGGAATACTGTGTCCACTTCTGGAATCCTCAACGTAAGAAGGATAAGGAGTTGTTGGAACGGGTCCAAAGGAGGGCTACAAAGGTTATTGGAGGGCTAGAACACCTTCCCTATGAGGACAGGCTGAGAGAGTTGGGCTTGTTCAATCTGGAGAAGAGGAGGCTCAGAGGAGACCTTATAGCAACCTTCCAGTACCTGAAGAGGGCCGACAGGAAAGCTGGAGAGGGACCATCCATAAAGGCTTGTGGGGATAGGACCAGGGGGAATGGGTACAAACTGGAGAGGGACAGATTTAGACTAGCCATTAGGAAGAATTTCTTCGCCTTGAGAGTGGTGAGGCACTGGAACAGGTTGCCAAGGTAAGCTGTGGGTACTCCATCCCTGGAGGTGTTCAAGGCCAGGTTGGATGGGGCCTTGGGCAGCCTGATGTAGTGGGATGTCCCTGCCCATGGCAGGGTGGGTGGAACCAGATGATCTTTAAGGTCCCTTCCAACTCTAACTATTCTGTGATTCTGATTTTATGATTCCTTTCAGGTAATAGGTTGACAGCCGACTGAACATCAGCCAGCAGCGTGCCCAGCTAGCAAAGAGAGTCAATAGTATCTAGATGTGTATCAGAAATGGTGTGGCCAGTAGGACCAGGGAAGTGATTTTCCTGCTATACTCCTCACTGGTGAGACTGCACCTCGAATACTGTGTTCAGTTTTGGGCCCCTCACTTTAAGAAAGACATTGAGGTCCTGGAGCATGTCCAGAGAAGAGTGACAAAGCTGGTGAAGCATCTGGAGAAAATGTCTTATGAAGAGCGGCTGAGGGAACTGGGGTTGTTTACCCTGGAGAAGAGGAGGCAGAAGGAAGACCTTATGGTTCTCTACAATGACCTAAAAGGAGGTTGCAGAGAGGTAAGTGTTAGTCTCTTCTCCCAAGTGATAGGTGATAAGACAAGAGGGAATGGTGTTAAGTTGCATCAAGGGAAATTTAGATTAGACATCAGGAAAAATTTTTTCACCGAAAGAGTTATGAAGCACTGGAACAGGCTGCCCAGGGAGGTGGTTGAGTCACCATCCCTGCAGGTGTTTAAAAGGCAGCTAGATGAGATGCTTGGGTACAGGTACAGTTGGACTCAGGAACTGGACACAGGAATGCGTGAATCTAGGATGGGGTTAAATGGCCAGACAAGATTATCTAAGATTATTTTTAAAAAGTTTCTTCCCAGGAAGAAATGCCCAGGAAAATGTAAGGAAACAAAACAACCCTGTTTTCTTGTTATTTTTTTTAATAAATTTTGCAGTCTAAAGAAATAATCTGGCCATCAGGTGGGATGGTTACACCTGCTTCCTCAGTCTACACACATATACAAGTTGCCAAGAAACTTTCAGTAAAGAAAATTCAGAAAGGAACTTTACCCGTATTCCACCAAAAACAAGTGACTGGCAACTTTAATTAAGGACTGTTCCCTCAGCACTCAGAACTTCTCACCTCCTCACTAGTCAAGTTTTGTGACTTCACCAACATTCTTTCCCACTGTAAACTTTCATTTTAGAAGTTCAAACAGCATCAAATTGATTTCAGTGTTATTTCCAAATGTTGCTGCTTATATACATAGAGCTATGCTCTACGCATGTTGTCCCGGGCAATGTGCCTCTGGGTGAGTCTTCTTGGAAGTGGAGGGCTTGGGCACGGTGACCTTCAGATGCTTGTTTCAACTTTGACCATTCTGTCCCTTCTAGGGCTTTCCCTCTGACAACAAAGGGACATATCTTTCTCCCTTGACAGCCATTGGAGGAGCCAAGCCAGGGCACGCTGTTGGCATGGAGAAGGTCACCAGGGCTCCCTCACCTGCATTACTGGGCTTCCCAGTGCTGAGCCACTTTTGCTGGGCTTTAGTGCACAGAGCATCACCTTCTCCTCACAGGACCTCATAAGCTTCAGTATAAAATCCATCTGCAAGGCCACAGGAAGATACCAAACATCTTGCTAAGCAGGCTTACCCCCTTTGGGATATAGGCCTTCCTGGATGGATAGCCAATGAGAGGTTGGCTCCCAGAACCCTTGTGGTGCCAGAGGGTTACCATGACAACCCTCTGACCTCATGCTTTTCAGCAGCTACAGGCTCTAACCCCGTTCATCTTGTCCAGGATTCCTGCAGGGAAACATACAAGGCATGTAGGATCCAGCAGGATGGAGGTTTGGTTTTCAAGCTTTGGCTTGGTGAAGAACAGCAGCTCCAAGCACTGAACAAAGGCAGCCTCTTCCAACACTCCTCTCCTTCATGTCCAGTTGCCAGATGCTGTGGGTCCCACACAGGGGCTGTCTCAGGCCTGTGGGTGTCAGGAAGGTTCTGGTGCCATCCAGTCCTGAAAACTCCCATTGAGTTCTTCTGCCTTTCATTGACCTTCTTCTTCAGGTACCCTCTGCTAAAACAGATCATGTCTGGGAGATGATGTGGCAGCCCAGGGATCTTGGTCATATCAGCTTTTCCCCCAGTGCCACTCAACAGCTCACCAGAGTCTGCATCAGCTGTCACCCAACCAAACCTGAGTACCGGGGAGGCATAGGGAAGATCTGGGTTTCCTTCCCTGCTCTGCCTCCTGCACACCTCGGCCTGGCCCTACCTCCTTCCAAGCCCTAGCTGGAGCATCTCCCATCCAGAGCCAAGTGGGCTATTCCTGCCCAGAACCTTTTGTCCAAGCCTACCTTTCCTTGCTGTGTGGGTAGGAGCACCTCCACATCCAGTGGGAGCGACTTGCTTGGATGATCTGAGGTGGGAAGACAGAGGCGCAGGGCTGCCCCTGAGGCTGGCTAACCCACAGGGTTGCTGCTGCTGCTGAATTGCAGCCGATGAGGTGACCCTTTGGCAGACACTTGCCTTCCCTCTCCCACAGCTTTCTTAGGCTTTCCTTGCTTTTCCATTCTTAGCACCAGGAAAAGTCAGGCACTTTGCATGTCTCTCTCGGCAGGACACGGTGTGAGACTCTGAGGAAGCCCTGGAGGAGCAAGGT
Organism: Cuculus canorus; assembly: GCF_017976375.1. Taxonomy (NCBI): domain Eukaryota; kingdom Metazoa; phylum Chordata; class Aves; order Cuculiformes; family Cuculidae; genus Cuculus; species Cuculus canorus. The sequence goes on from NC_071401.1 coordinate 38,635,637, forward strand.
TCTGCTTCAAAGATTGGCATGAGCCAGCTGACACTGGCAGGGTCGTCAGAAACAGGAGCAAACTACAGATGCCCCATCTGCCTGTGTGACACTGAAAATGCAACTTATGTGGCCTTCTGTCTACATTGCTTTTGCTGTACAGTGTTCTTTACTACATTCATAGCAACAGGCCATAGGGAGAGATGCCAGCTCACTCTGTGGGCAGTCCCTTGAGTGAGTGCTTCACACTCTGAGAGCAGACGATGACTACAAGGAATATCTGGTTGGCTCAGCTGCCCACTGCTGAAGGAAAGCAGCCAGGATTCAGAACAGATCCCCACAGCTGCACTACAACCTGCACAAGAGGTTGCACATGCTTCACTTCTGCAAAGTGGTGCTGCAGCATCTGCCTATCGACATCTTTTCCCTGAAATAAACAGCCAGATACTTTCATTTCTAGGCACGTTTGACAATTACATTTACTATTAACTGCTGCAACAGAAGATGTTTCCCTCCTGCTTTCCCTGTTTCCCACTTCCAAACGCCAGGGCACAAGTGTCCACGGCCTTTGACCAGCAGCTGCTCCTGTTGGTGTCTCCGCACCTACATGTTCCTGGTCATTTTCTAGACACGAGTCTCAGCCTTTCTCTGACACTTCTCTGCAATGGCAGCTGAAACTCCTCTAGCCCAAGTCCACATGACTGTGGCTGGCATGCAGGAGGAGGTTTCCTCTGCTCTTCTAGCTCCATGTTGCCTGGATCATTGCCATTCCAGGACAATGAAGCACTTTTGTTGATCTTACTTGCCTTGGTTTCATCTCTTTCCGAAGAGCAAGCTCCAAACCCTGAGCATCCTGATTTTCAGTAGCAATCCAGAAGCAGACTGACATTCAAGCAAAGCATAATTTCTCCAAAGGCAAAAGCTCTGGAGGAATGGGAGTTCAGGAAGAGCACTTGCGAGCTGGTGTTGACAGGGAAGCTTGGACAGTCAGTGGTAAAAATGCAGTAAGTATCTTTGGCTAGTCTCACTGCCATAGGAAGTTGCACACACACAGATGCAGAGGCATGAAGTTGCCCTGAACAAAAATGCTTGTGATGGTTTAATATAAGATTAATCCACAAGCTATCCAAACCTATGTTTTGCTTGTAAGTTGTTGGCAAGGAATATAAACATGCAGGAACTGACACAGAAGATAAATTGTAAACAACAAGAAGACGTAAGGTATAGTTCTCCTTGGTTTCTGTCTACAAGGCTTCCCAAGACAGGGACAGTGGCTCAGCATTAGGACTAACCTGGCTGCCCCTAGTGACCAAGCCTGGAATGAGTTGTGCCCATGGTTTGGCTTGGTCCAGCAATAGCCCAGCTCCTTCCCCCTGAAAGCCAGGCATGTGTCAAAGCAGCTCTGTGGAAGAGGCCCTAGGGTACAGCAAACCGCAAAGGATCGTGTCTTGCATATGGTGCAAGCAGACAATGACTCTAAGGAGGATGGACGACTCTGTCATCAGGGGAAAGGTGACAAGTGGAGGGCCCAGAGCAGGTCTCTACAGCAGCATGTGGCAGGTGTTTTCCACCACCAGCACCACAGCTCTCCTTAATCTAACAAATGGCACATTGATTTAGACTCCCGAGGAGGTAAAAGCTTGCCAATAGCAGGACCAAGAACTCCTCTAAGAAACCCATCACAAGAAGCAGAGCAGCAAAACGAACACTGACAAAGAGTCTCATGTATAGCTATATTACATGCAATTTGACTATGAGTCAAGCAATTTAAGCCATGAATTTGACAGCTTAAGTGAGACATCTTTGAGCACTCCCTCTGAGGCAGTTTGGTTGCATGGTGATGACTTGCCCTGTCTGTATCATCTCCCAAGTGTGCTTCATGAAGCGATGTAAACTTTTACCAACGAGAGATTGCTGGTGAGCCCTATTTGAATCCTTCCTGAACAGCAACTGAATTGTACGAAAGGCAATTTTCCTCTTTATCAGGTTGTAGTTGTTTAGCTTAAATAAGTAACAATCCTATTATAAGAAATAATTTAGAGTTAAAATACTTTGTGATGCTGTTTTCTTAGCTTTCTTAGCATGAGTAGCAATGTTTGCTCTGAAGTACTAGGCCACAAGCTGGGAATTTCCAGTTAAAATCTTTCCCAGTGCACACAACCTGTTCAGTCAAAACATAGCCTCTAAAATTAACAAAAACCAGGAGAATACAGAGGCCTCAAGGATACAGATGATAGGCACCAGCTGCACTAAGAACAAAATAACAATCAATCCAATGAAGAACAAGAAGACCTCAGACTGAAAAATTAGTACAGGGCCAAACCATTGCTTTACTGGGTGGGTAAAATCATCTGTAGTGTATAATTACCCAGGGATTTCTTGCTTCAGATCAGCCTCTCTCTGCAAAGCAAATCTCTTTTCCTGGTGTCAACCATATTTCTGTACCATTTTATTGAATCACTTATTTTATAAAACCTGATACCTGAGAGTTTGCATAGCAAAATCTTGGATTTGAACTCTGAAGCACACACGCACTGGATACCCAAATGGGAATGTTGGTGAATTGCGGATAAGTACTATAAAACTTTGAGATCTGAGCTAAGTGACATAGGAAATTGGGTGTGCAACGTGTAATCGTTTGACCATAAGCACATCTAATTCTTTAGTTAGAAATATATATAATCTCATTTTTAGTCCTATATTTCCTCCATGCATTATGTAACATTGTGACCTTGCCATTGAACTCCATTGTCTCACTTTTATTTAAATATGAGCTTTGTCTAAAAAAAAATCATACTTGACACAGGTCTATAATTTGCATATTGAGAAGATGCAGCCATGTTCTCAAAAGCAGTGCGTGGAGGCAGTGACCTTCACCTGTAACAAGACAAATTCACAGTGGAGATAAAAGTTTTTCCCTATGAGGCTGTCCAGAGTGGACAAGGGTGCCCAGAGAGTCAACGTTATCTGCATCCTTGGGCCTTCTCAAAGTCAAGCTGCAGAATGCCCTAATTGATATCGCCACAACTTCTGACTTATGCTGCTTTGAGCAGGAGGCTTCAATAGGAACCTCTCGGCATGCTTTCCAACCTGAATTTCTCATTAGCCCAGGTTTTTCCATTTTGCTTTCCATGCTGCTTCCTCCTCTTCATCCAGATGGACCCATACCATTCTCCCACCTTTGGATCTTTGTCCAGACGTACTAGGATTCCTAGGACATCCTCACGTATTTCCACAATCCTCCGATTGATATCTTTTTGTAATGTTTGGCATCCTTAAACACTTTTTCCCTCTATCCTGCAATGAATTCTCCAGTGATGGTGGAACTGAACCTCTTCAGCCTGCAAGGCCTCTACACAGCACTTCTGTGAGTTATCCATCTCAGTTCTGCAGAGAAGGTTGTGAGGGGAATGATGTACAGTGAACTGAACACGAGCCAGTACTGTGACCTTTTGGCAAAGAAGTCCATTGGTATACTGGGATGCATAAGGAAAGGTCTTACCTGTAAGACTTGAAAGCTTAATTGGGACTGAATCTGCCAAGGGGTGCTACAGGCAACAAGAAGGGTAATGTAGTGGTAATGACAAGACTGGAGAAAATGTGACCCTTTTACTGAATGAAGAAGGAGACTGGGTTGCACAGGACATGGAAATGGCTGTGGGACGTCATGCTTTCTTTGCTTTAGTCTTTACAAGCAAGACCCGCTCTGAGAAATGCTGGGTCCCAGAGGCTGGGGAAAATTTTGGAGCATAACAGATTCATCCTTGTTGGAAGAGAATTCAGTCAAAGAATACTTGAAGAAATCAGGTATAGATATGTCCATGGGGTGTGACTGGAGGTGCACAAGAGTACTGGAGGAGGTGGCTGATGTTATTGTGAGGACACTCTTGATAATTCTTAAACAATCGTAGCCAATCTTGATAAACTTTAAACAATCATGACAGTTGGGATATGTGCCTGAAGACTGAAAGAATTCAAACATCATTCCTATCTTCAAAAAAGGGCAAGAAGGAGGACCTAGGGAACCACAGACTCATCAGCATCTCCTGGGTTCCTGAGAACTTGGCTGAAAAAATTGATCTGGGAAGATAATTCCAGGCTTATGAAGGTCAACAGTATGATCAGGAGTAGTCAAAATGGATTCACCAAGAGAACATCATGGTTACCATCAAGTCCAACCATTAATCTAATTCTGCCAAGTTCACCAATAAACCATGTCCCTAAGCATGACATTATCGCCCAAGAGATCCTCATAAGACAAGTTGTTGAAGTATGGGCTAGATAAGCAGGCATTGAGGTTTGTTTAAAACAGGCAGCACGGCAGAGCTCAGAGGGTGGTTATCAGTGATATAATATTTAGTTGGAGGATAGTGGTCTGCTTTTCAAGATGTCCATTAATGTCAGCACAATGGATCAGTGTACTCTTGGTAAGTTTGCTGATTACACAAAACTGGTATGAGTGGCTGGTAGACCAAAGTGGTGTAATGCCATTCAGAGGAGATTCAGCAGGTTGGAGAAATGTGTCATAAGGAACATTGTGAAGTTCAGCAAAGAAAAGTGTGAAGTCCTGCACCCAGGAAGGAATAACCCAATACATCAGTACACAGTAGGAGCAAATCTGCAAATAGACTCAAGTGACGTCGAATGACACACAGCAGGTTAAACGTGAGACAATACTGTGCCCTTGTGACAAAGGTCATCAGTATTCTAAGCTGCATAAAGAGTCCTGAGTGCAGGCCAGGATGGATGATCCTCCCCTTCTCCTCAGCTCTGCGAAGACCACTGCTGAAGTACTGTGTCTGGTTCAGGACTGTAAGAGTACAAGAGATAGAACTACTGGAGAAAGCCCAACAAAGGGTCGCATAGACGATGAGGAGTTTAGAGCATGACACATAGGAGGAAATGCTGAGAGAGCTGATGCTGTTTAGCCTAGAAGAGAGAAAAGTTGGGACAGATCTCATCAACATGTACAAATACCTGAAAGGAGGCTGTAAAGAAGACAGAGATCGACTCTAAGAGAGTAAGCACAAACCAAAATATGGGAGGTTGCTGCTGAAAAGAGGGAAAACTTTGTCACGGTGAGAGTGACCAAGTGCTGGTGCAGCTTGTCTAGAAAGGTTATGGAGTCACCATCCTTGGAGGTATTCAGATACTGCCTGGACATAGTCCTGGAAAACCAGTACTAGGTGGCCCTCTTTGAGCAAAGGCCACCTGCAGAGGACCCTCCCAACCTCAACCACTCTGTGATTCTGTGAACTGTTTTATTTTAGAGTTTGGGACAAACTCAGTAGTGGAAGTGTCTGATTTCTTATTTATTCTTTCTTTTTTTTCTACTTTACTTGACAATTATTAATGAACCATGACCTCTTTACCTGATTATTTTTACTTCACTTCCACTAAGATGACTACACACATGCATGAACATACACACTTCCCTGCAGTTATGCCGCTAATACTCTTCTTCAATGTTGTCCTTGAGTAGCATTTTATACATTTTTAGAAACCTCATAAAAGCACAAAAAGAAATAAAAATATTTCATGTTTTATTATAAATTTGTTTCTGCTTTTCTATAGATCTTTTCTCATTTGTCAAGCCATTAAACCTAATGTCACAAATATTATCCAGCAGCCTACTCACATTATAGAAATTAATGTATCGGCTGGTGACTAAACATACAAAGCATATATTCAGACTTCACACCTTCAGTCTACCCAAAAAATGTCATGAGACTGATGTGTTTTACAGAAGATCAGCAAGTTACAAGTGTTTTCCTTTCTCCTTCTGCTGCTTTACAAATCCAACTTTAAACACTGTTCAGCATGTAAATAAGACATTGAGTGGAGAGCGTATTTTAACTTGCATTTATGTTCTCCATTTAAATGCAAGAATTGTTCTTTTGCTGAGTATTACAAATGTTTGCTTATAAGATTGTGCTTAATATTTATACTAGGGGAAAGGGTAGGTTGTTTGATTTTATTTTTCTTGAGAAATACAAGGGGGAGAAATGGAGTTTACGAATTCTGGTTCTGTTACAAATATTTTTGCAAAATAGCTTATGAGCATTTGCATGTTTTGTTTGTATTCCCATTTGTTTTGTCATCTCTATGCAATTCCAACAAATGTAAAATTGCTCCAGCACTTTCTAAATTCACAGTAGTATTTAATTGCTTGTGTCAGTTCATACAGATCTCACTATGCACAATGATTACAGAAATAAAAATAAAAAACCACCCCATCATAACCAACTAGGGGAAAGAAAAGTAAAGCATTTAAAGTACGACAAAGGGTAAATAAGAATATAACACAAATTTACGTGTTCTTAGTTCCATCTTTAATTATTGTCAGGGGTTCATAAAAAAGAAAACCAAGAAGAATCTCAGAAATATCAAAGACTGGAAAGAGGAAAACAATTAGAGAAGAAGAATGAAAATAAAGTGTTTTGATATTTAGTCAATTCAGATTCCTCATACTATCTTACACACAAGAAAGACTTCAAAAGGCTAATCCACTCTTGACAGACTTTTGTCTCATCTGCTTAAAATTACATCAATAACAGAAGGTCAACATATTTCTTTGGCACAATTACCAGTCCTCCGTTGACTTTTCCTTCCAAAAGTTTTTTCTAATATCTTTTATATTAGATAATGAAGACTTTTTTCTTGCCATTTAAGCCCATTACTTCTTTTCTGATACACATAAAATATTATCCCCTTCTTTATACTTTGATTGGCACTCCCACCTATCGGTACCTACTCATTATAAAGCATAGCAGAAAAAGTTTTCACATGGTGTGCAAGCCTACTCATGAATACTGAATTTAATAAAAAGCTAACCATGTATCTTGTGGGTCACAATAAATGTTTTAGCATAATATCAGCTTTTTTTTTGTTGTTTTATTTTAACAATACTGTGATATTGATGACTCATACTTACCTTGAAATCCTCTCTGGCTTGGAAACCTGCAGAACTTTTTCCTAGGCAATTGTTCCCTAATTTGTATGTGTGCAATTTATTATTTCTGCCTATGTGAGTATCTTGCAGTTGTCCCTATTGAATCCCATCCTATTATTTCAAACCTACCTCCAATTTGTCAAAATTATTTTGAATTCTATTCCTGTCTTCCAAGACACTTGCAATCTCTCCTGAGCTTGGTATCATATATAAATATTTTCCATTCCAGCATGCTGGTTATTTGTACTGGTGCTCCAAAATGGCATCTTTAAACTACTGAAGCAGTCCTCTTAAGAGCAGTACACAGAACAGGAAAAAAAAACCCTAAAGTAATACAGTATATAAAGCAAGTGTAACAGTAGGGGAAAAATAGCAGAATAAGAATCAAAACAAGCCTATGCATAGACTATGCTGCAGGGGGGAAAAGTGTGTCTGGATAGTTCTGTCATTAAGTAAGATGATCCCTAGTAAAAATCAATAGTGATCATTTTTCTTTGTTTGTTTGTTTGTTTCTTTTCATAAGTACTAAATCTGCAAAGTCACCTTGAGGCATCTTGATGCGGAATAACTTTCTCCTTGTCCTGAAGCTTTTAGATTATCTGTGTATATACAGATTCTTGCAAGCGAAACTCACGTGTTTGAAAATTCTGTGTAAACCAAAGGGAGAGTCCAGTGACGGACATAGTAATCTCTGTTTGTCCTTACCTAGTGTGACAGATATCTGATTCTGTTTGTCTTTTCCTAGCTTTAACCTCCACAGTGAACAGAAATCATGATGTTGCCTCCTTTAGCTATAACCACAGCAGTAAGGAAAAATGGCAGTGTTACTTTGGTTTTTATTCTCTTTCCAGCCTTCTTTCTTTCCCAATTTAGGGATATTAGCATAGCTGAAGTGGAGTATGATTGGAATGTTAATGAGTTAAACACAGAATAAATACAAATATGCTATTGTACAGTCAAGGAATAGTACTCAAGCCCTTCTATCTCCACAGATATCTTTTTTTGTCTGCAAACTGTGGTCTTAAATGACTTAAGTCTTGTTAATATTATATTGTGATAGTATCACTAACAGGTATGAAAGACTTTCTTAAACAGAGAGCAGATATAATCAGTTTGCTAAGGCTACTTAAAAACTGCCATCATTTTGACTTGAAACGATAACATATTAACATCTGTTATTCTTGTTTAGAGCTTTCCGCAATGCATATCTGCTTATGCAGCTGTGTATGTGTCAACATGCCTGTGTGCAAAGGTATGTGTGTATGCATCCATTTTAGCTTGGCTGAAGCAAAATAATACCTGTTTCCCTTTATAGAAAGAAAATACAAGAAAATCTAGATCACAATTTTGCAATCTTTAATTGGTACAGAGGTTCACTAAATATGTATATATTCTTGTTTGCCTTTTTGAGTTGAAGCTTTGCATTTAATCTTGTAAAACAGGACCTCTAAACTGCAGTTAAACTCTAAATTGTACAACAGATTAATTTGTTGTGAGTACAGCTCACCTCCTGAACCCCCATCCTCACAAAAAAGGACTCACATTTCACTTTTCAAAAAATGTGGGTATAAAATCTATTTTTCATCACCAAGAATGGCGATGTTCATAAATAGTAAGATCCTAGGAATATTCTCAAATTAGTACATATTATACTAAATAAATGTAAATTTAAGTTTATTTGACACTAAATTATGAGTCAAATGTAAATTTAAGTTTATTTGACTCGTACTTTAGTGGCTAGTAACCTATTTTGCTTAGTCATTCTATACTGAGTTACAATGAGATTTTTTCTAGGATGAATGTGTAAGATTTGGATTGCTTTTAATTTCTTGAATGACTTTGAAAACCAATGTACCTTTGGCAATCTGCTGCATATGCTTGAATATTTTTTTTTCAACATCAATTTAGTCAAGAGATGAAAAGGTAAAGGTATTAACTGCACAGAAGATATGTTTACAGTATGTGATTATTTGTTTTACATGTAATTTTTTAATCCTAATTCTCAGTGAGAACAAGTCTTTAAGAGTAATGAGCAGAAAATATTTTGATTTTGCTTGTCAGAATTTCATAGCAAAAAATGAACTTTGAATAAGGTGGAAGACAGAAGCCAAGAAATAGGAAGAAATATGTAATATTTCAAGTACAATTTAATTCCTGTTGAACTACTCTTCTTATTCCTACTTTGTCACTTTAAAATGCTAGCTTCAGTCCTGATTTTTCCCAGATTTTAGCAAAATAAAAACTTCAATAAGACCTAAAATTTTCTTCTGTCATTAAATCAATTTTGGTTTTCAGTATTGGTTTTCTAAACAGAAGTAAATTTTACAAATGGTCATCCAATTTTCTCTGTAATTTTAATCCTTCTTTGTTATGAAAACTCTGGTAGGACAAATATATGAGTAATTTCTGATTTGACTGTGTAGTTTCAGAAGGCAATTTAGATACATCAAGAAGGTCGATGTTTCCCATTTGTCTTCTGACATATTTTACTGCCCTCTATTTGTTTCTGATTTCACATTTTATTGTTTTTCAAAATTCTGATTGGCTTTTTTTTTCTCATAATACTTTACAATTCCTGTTTTGATGTATTTTCCTTCATATGTCCCTTTAATCTCAAATAATTAATGAAAATAATCATAGCTCTCTAGACACTGATTTTGGCATATAACCTTACTACTAGCTGTCAGCTTACAAAATATAATACTCCTATGAGAGCACTTTCAAAAAGTCACACGATTCAATTATTCACTTCTGTAGAGCAAGATTCACAACGTGTTAATACTTTTCTGTGGTGGATTTTATGTTTCGGCAATAGATCACAGTAAAGCTGCAGCTTTTCAAAATCTGGCAAAGTAAGGAAAGTCACCAGATGGAGTCCTCAGGTAACATACTGAAATCAATGTAGTTTATTAATACAGAAGTGTTTAAACAGACTGTGTATTAATCTCAACCTTCAAGAGCAGACTGACAGTGGCTTGCCAGATTTTGAAGTTCACAGGAAAAGGGACCCTAGTAACTGATGAACTTATTTCACAGATTTGCCTAGATTTATTTTAAAGAATCTGTGGCAAGTTTATCCACCATGTGCCACTCTATTCTTCTGTCTTCCCAGCCAAATAGATAGAGTTCAGCCTAGCCAGTTAAAAGGAACCCAGGCCGAATAATTATATACTCCAATTGTTCTCCATCTGCTGCTTGCTTGGTCTACAAATGCCTTTTCTTGTACCAGGAAGCAAACAGCAAAAGCTCAGCTGTTCAGAATTTCCATCTGGGAAACTGCAAGTTGCTATATTCCAGTACCTGGTAGAAGAACCTATTCCTACATGTAGTTAAGTATACATTAAAATGCATAAGAAACGTGAGTAATTTAAAAATGCAAATTAACTAGTTTCCATTGGACTAATACTAAAGGGTAAGCAGAAAATCATGTTGAAGATAAGCTGCTTCTGACACCTTTTTGTAAGCTAGAGCTCTGCAAGTTAGAACATACGCTGTACCCTTGAAAGTGCGGATGATATTTACATCTATATGGTGCTAGGGAATTCCAGGAAACATTTCTTAGGGTCAGGTTTATATTTTCATGTGCTTCCAAAGTTTTACACGAGGGGCCTTTCTTAAAACTGCTGAGTAACACCTCATTCTAAGAGCTAGCTTTACAAGGAAGAAAAGATTGTGTGTTGGAACGAAGTGATACATATCTGATTTATTTCAAGTAAATATTCGACATAAAACACATGTCTACCACCAGAAATATAACTACTTTTTTTTTCTTTCTGTTGTCAAAGTATGTAATGACAAAATTTTCAAAATATAAAGTTTTATATTTTCTGCTTTTTACAATTTAATATAATTTGTTTTTTAATTATGGAAGCTGAATTATCCTGATAGAACTAAATATTTTGCTTTAATTAAAAGGATATAAAGCGGGGTTATTAGTAGTAACACTGATTTTGTTTTTTTCCTAGAAAAACAGCAACTTTCCAAAAGAAATTATTTTCACAAACAAAATGTAATGTTGTTCAAAAGAGCTAATTTACTTTAAAATCTACATTTGATTTTTTTAACATGCTATAATTTGAAAAAATGCATGACTGCAAAGCATTTGGGACCAAAATCTTTTAGAATGAAAATTTTCTGAAAGACAGTAAAATCACAGATGTATACACTGAAGGAGGAAAATAAAAAACAAGAATATAATTGAACTAGGTGTCTGTGCCTGGATGCTCTTTGCAGGGGGCTGCAGACATGGCCTCTGTGAGGACAGGCCATGGCTGCCCTCCGCCAGACACAGATGGTTCCAGCCATCTCCAGTAGTCTCCAGATGATCCACTGCAGGTCATGGCTGGGCTCTTCAGCTGATCTGGTGGTGCCTCAGGGAAAAGAGGTTCAGGAAAGGGCAGGAAACACTGTGCAAAAGTGTGAGGAGGAAAAAAAAAAAGAAAACAAGATATGAGAAGTAGTCATGTGAATACAAAGAAGGAGCAGAGATTTTTCTGGAAGATATGTCAAGTCATATGGATGCCAGGGAGGTGATTAGAGATGATCAACATGGCTCCACAGAGGGAAAGTCATGCCTGGATAATCTAGTGGTCTCTTATTGTGGAGTGACAGCATTGGTGGATAAGGGAAGACTAACTGATGTCACCTACTTGGGACTCCTGGAAGGCGTTTGACAAGTTTTCACAAAACAATCTTGTTGCTGAATTGGAGAGATGCGAGTTTGATTAGCAGACCATTTGATTGATAAGGAATTGCCTGAATGGTCACATGGAAAGGTCTGCAGTCAATGCCTCTGTGTCCAAATGAAGATCAGTGACAAGTGGTGTCCCTCGGGGGTGTGTACTGAGACAGATACTTTCAATATCTTGGTTAATGGTATAGACTGAATGCACCATCAGAAAGTTTGTGAATGACACCAAGTTGTATGGTGCATCTGTTATGCTTTAGAGAAGGGATACCATCCAGAGAGGCCTTGAGAAGTAGGTCAATATAAACCTCAGGAAGGGGGTAAGACACTAGAGATGCCCAGAGATATTGCGGATGTCTCATCCCTGGAAGCATTCAAGATGAGTTTGGAGGGGCTTTTAGCGACCTGATGCAGCGAAAGATGTCTCTGAGCCCACTTGTGTGTTGGAACAAGATGACCCTTAAAGGTCCCTTCCAACTGAAACCATTCCCCTGCAGCCTGTAGAGAGATTATGGTGGAGCAGGTATCCACACTGCTGCCTGGGGGAAAGACCCATGCTGGTGCAGGGAAATAGTGTGAGGAAGAAGGCATGTCAAAGAGAAACTGTTATGGACTGACCATAACTGTCCATTCTCCATCCCACTTGCACCACTTGAGAGGGGTGGTAGAGGATTCAGGAATAAAAGGGTGAAGTTGAACTTGGGAAAAAGGATGGAGGAAAATGTTTTAGAACTTTGGAGTAGTTTTTTTTTGCCTTTGTTTCTCAAAATCCTATTCTTAATAATTATATTATTTTTCCTCAAGCAGAATGTTTTGCTTGTGACTACAACTGGTAAGCAATCTCTCTGTCTCTATCTTGACCCATGAGGGTTTGTTGTTGTTTGGGTTTTTTTTTCAATGTTATTTCCTTGCTCTGTTGAGGAGGGAGAGTAGAGACTCGCTGTCTTGGAATCCGGCGGCCAGCCAAGGCCAGCCCACCACAATACGGCATTTGGGAAATGTCAGGCAATATGTATCATTTCAAACTCCTTCCTGTATCAGCCTCAGTAGCTCATGCAGCAGGATGCCTGCATTGTCACGATTAGGAGTGTGCCAACATTCCCTTTGTAAAACCTCTACATTCAGGGGATTAGAATAACATGGTATTAAAAATTCTCTCTGAGCTGAAACTAAGCATACGGTACTTCGGCAATAACGGCAATGCTGATGTTATGTGAGGCCCTTGTACTACTAACATTAATTTCTCAAGCATTCAGTTCTAACAGTCTCAGTGCTAGACCTGCAAAATTACATGGGTAATGGTAACACTGAGCTTTGCAGTGCCTCACTTCCAGAGGGGAATCCACCCATCAAAGCCATGTGCCTATGCTCCTTGTACAATATAATAGGAATTTAAAACATGCTGGAGAAGGATCCCAGCTGGCAGCATGCTGAGCAGAAAACTACCAAGCTAATCAGCAGGAGACACTGCAGAAAGAGTAACTTCTTTCAAGTTACACAGATGGTATATTTTTAAAATATTTGTGGTGTAAGTATCCCTATTAAAGATCTCATTTATTCGTTTGGACTTTTATAAGAAATTGCTTTTAATATGGCAATGAAAGAAAAACTATTTTTTTTAAAATCCTTTATTTTTTTTAATAAAGCAGGAATTTGGCCTCCTTGGAATTTTTGTAATAACTGGTCTCAGTAGAGATAGTTTGATAATGCAACTTTATTGCAGAAAAGCTTACTTTCAAAAGTTTCTGTAGAAGTTTGTGCTGTCCTCAAATATTTTTAATTTGAGTACATGTCATGAAGTGTTGATAGGGGGTTTTGTTACAGTTATTTTTTCTGGTTTTCTCAAAGACATTCTTTCCTTGCTCTCGAACCTCTGTAGACTTCTAAAAAAAAAATAAAAATGCTTCAAGTGAAAATAAGACAAAGAAGGTTTGATTAAGGTGTTCATAAGAGGTGTTGATACATGGTGAAGGTATACTAAAGATGGTAATTAAAGTGTTTTATTAAACTTGTTCAATGTTCGATGTCTTTCAGCTTGTCAGGAGAAATTACTGTTACAGGTGTTTTCATTTTAAGAATGAAATAAAATGATGAGGGATTAGAGAATAAAATCCTTGAGGGAATCTATCTTCTTGCTGTATTGATGTTACTGCTGTCTGCTGTGTGATGCAGCAGATGTAAATTTAGTTGCTGTATTTTTTTAGCAATTTATAGAACTAATCACTATGACAGATTGTCTTAAATACATAATACTTGCCTTTCTGTCCTTTCAGAGTAATGTATAGAGAGTAGAATTCCTGCCGAATATTCCCAAATAGAAGTAAGTAATAATTACTTCAATCACAGCGTTATGTGACGCAGTCCTTCACACATGATAAGTGTTAGGGAACAGGAACAAAATATGGTATAAATAGATTTTATGCTACTTATGTCCCACTGCACAAGAATCATCTACGCTAGAACAACTATTAAATGTACTATAACATGTAATTTTGGTAGATTTTTGTTCTCGCCTATTTGGGACCGTAAGTAATTGCTTTGATAGATAAGATGCATGGGTTACAAAATTAAGAAGTTATTTTGGATCAAATCCAGTAATCTTTCAAGGTTTCAAAAATAAAACAGAAATTTAAAAAATCTACTAACAGCAAAATAGATGTTCTGAGGTATATGAAGCACAGAGCATGCAAAGCTCAGGTTCAACAAGGCTCAGATCTCTCACCACTTCCTGGCCAAATCTCACTGTGTCCAGCAGCTGTGCAAAGTCATGGGTAGCTATGATCACTGATTCTACTGCAGCTCTCAAAGAGACATTATGTGCCCTTTATGTTCAGAACCATATTAACAATTAACAAAAAAGCCCAGCTCCTTCTGTGAAAGAAATAGATTGGCACAAACAAATTCCGTTTCTCAGTTTGTGGTCAAGCAAGTACCATGCAATTATCAGGATCCTATGTTGTTGATTGAAAATGTCACTTTCTTTTAATGTGCATCACATTTAGTTGTATGAAGACTCAGCTCCAGCCTTTGAAAAAGTGTTACTAAGCAAAATTTGGCTCTTGGCATGTTTTATACTCTGAGCATCGGTCAAGCTGTGGATTTCAAAAAAAGTAGCTTTGAAATTAATTAATGTGGACTTAATAATTAAAAAAGCAGTATCAGCACCCGGTAATTTCTGCTACATTAGTCAGTTTGCAGAGTTTATTTAGTTTATCTGAATTAATTAATTCTCCCTTCAGCACAGTCATTTATTTTCAAGGTAACTGCTGTTTTGAACTATTTAGCTGTCCCAGTGAAAAGAAGTCAGTATGGTATTAGGGAATTATGTTGGGCCTCTTTTTTATCCTAAAAGGCTCTAAGTGTGGGTGGTGGCTGTAGTGGGAAAAAAGTCACCTTTCTGAATAGAATGACATTTCCTAAAGTACATTGCACCTTGTATGGCAGAAGCCATTAAAACTGGCACATCAAAAGTTTTGCATGTTTTGCTTAACAAAAACTGGTGTTGCTAATCTCTTTATAACTCCAGACTTCTAAAGCCAGCTCCTGAATTACCAGACTTTCAGTTCTTTTAACTGAAAAGAATGCAAACAGAATGAGACCTTGGCCATCCTTCAGATTTCAGGGCTGTAGGACAGCCAATGTGATGTAACACTGAGCATAACATAAGGCACTTGGGATTTTTCTACCAGTCAAACACACTCCTAAATGTCTCCCACCATTGCAAACATTACAAAATTAACCAATAAGCTCAGAAAAATATGAAATATAAATCTGCAGTTGCAATGTAAACAATAAATCAACATATCAGGGCTAGTTTTATAAGATATGGAATCTTTAACAGGCTTTAAGTGGACTAAAGATGGAAAGTATGTTAAAGTCTCTTTGCAGCGACGTTTCATTGAAATCTCCATGAAGAGTTTTTGAAAGGTTCAATTACAGAAAAGTCAGAAACAAGAAAATCCTTGTCATACTAATTCACAAAAAATATCCCATTAACCAATCATTTCTTGTTGATTGCAAGGCAGAAAAGAAAATTGAAATGAAGATTTCAACTTCTTTACAGTTTGTTGAAACAGATTATTCTTGCCACCAAAACAGATCTAGAAATAGATATCTGAATATAAACTCTGGGGATAAAAGAGGGAGATAATAGAAAGGAAGATGACACAGAAAGACTACTAGTATTAACAGTCATACTGTCTATTGGGGGCCTAGATATAAAATGTAGGTCTTCTAAATCATCATTTAGACATGTATACACAATTTCAAGGTACTTTCAGAATTACTAATATGTTAATATATCTTTCAAAGTAACTATGAAATACTGACCAAATTTTTTACAGCCAACACTATAGTATCTTGACATGTGAATGATGTATTTTTCATTACTGTAATAGTAAAAAGAAAAAAAAAGATAAAAACTCAAATTTTAAAATATTTTACATATACTAGCCTAAATTCATTCTAGATTGCAAAAAATAAATTTATACTCCTTCTACATAAGTATTGACATTTTGATGTGAAAATAATTTATCCTACAATAAACAATTAAACATTTTCTTGTAAAGAATCTCAATTTCATTCCTTTCAGCTTTTTTAAATAAACTGTATAAATAACAAGTAAAATTAATTTGTGAGCTTGTCCTTGATGAAGCACAGAAGTGTTTCCATCTGGAAATGATTGTGCTTAATTTTCTGGGTTACGGAGGGATAGTAATCTAAAAGAAAACAGTAAATAATTGTGTTTCTACCTTAGTTTAAGTTTGTATTATCAGTGTTATGGAAAAATGCAGATAAATAGCAGAAGATAGCTCAGCTCACGTTGCACAAATAAGCACTTCTTGATAGGAATGACATGTTCCTTTTTGATCCACTGTCATTTTTAGTAGCTAGAAGGTTAACAATTTTAAAACAGTGTTAAAGAGTGAATGACATTGTTCCTTTGTGTCTCTTGCAAAATATGTTGCTTAAGTGGTTTTCAAATAAATTACACATCCTAACCTTAAAGAAAGGACAGGGCACTCTAATTAACGTTTGAGAGTACATGTTTTCTCCTTCTGTTTTGTTTTTGTTTTAAGGATTAAAACAAAATCATTATTATATCAATAACAGAGTCATATAGTTGTCCCTGTACCATACTGAGGAAAAGCATTCTAGTTCCACGCTGCTGATTGAAAAGATCAGTTAGGTTACCAAGGTCACAGTCCCTTGAACTACCATCACTTTGTGCATTATTTTTACCTCCTGACAAGCTTATCAACAAAGCTCCATTGACCATGAAATGTCCTATCAGTGTGAGTGGGAGATCAGAATGTAAATCCCAGGACAGGTAAAAGGAGTTGAGGGAGAGGAGAGGAGAGGAGAGGAGAGGAGAGGAGAGGAGAGGAGAGGAGAGGAGAGGAGAGGAGAGGAGAGGAGAGGAGAGGAGAGGAGAGGAGAGGAGAGGAGAGGAGAGGAGAGGAGAGGAGAGGAGAGGAGAGGAGAGGAGAGGAGAGGAGAGGAGAGGAGGCATAGAAATAGAGAAATGAAGAACTGATTTCCACAGAAGCAGTGTAAGATTATGATACATAATTACAGTAAGTATTCATACTCACCTTTGCTCAATTTTATCCCTCAGAAACTGCTTTTGCTAGACTAGGATCTGTCAAAACCATAGTACTCATGTGTTTGTCTATGTTCTATTAACCTCCAGAAGGATCCAAGTTGGGAGGTACTGGTACTTTGATATGGAAGGGTTCATTTCAACTTTATATCAGCTAACTATTCCTATATTAGATTATCCTTAGTGGAGGTCATGATTTAATGTGAGGCACGATAAATTCTGTGGTTCCAAGCTGAAATTCAGTAAAATTGTATAGTCGGCATTTTCACACTTCAAGCTTTGAATGAGTTTAAGTTATCATAGTCACAACATTTAACTGTTCCTACAGAGATACATAACTCTGGTAGTGCAGCAACTGTAAAATACTGTGCTGTGGTATGTCTCATTGCCCCAGAAAATAAAGGCTTTCTGTCAGCCATTGCATTCACGTAGTGTTAGGGCAGAAAACCAGTTTCAAGTCAGTAGTCTAAACTACCTATCAATGCATCTAGTTAATATTAGACAGGAATGACCCTCACAGACACCCGTGTCTCCAGAGAATTCCCTAGAAGAAGACATATACCTGTTTGGGTCAGATGCAACATTCCTAACCCATTTAAAACTGCAGATAAATAATGCAGAGAGGATTTTCACTAACCACAGGCTTGAGTTTCCTACAGAGGTATTCCCTGAGGGTAACTTGGCTGTGGGTTTAGTATATGAAACACAGCTAATGGGTGTATTTGAATTTCAGCCCACACCCACACTCAAGATTTGTGTTGCATAGCCTAAGTGCTACCCCAACACATCTTATGACACGTTCCTAACCTGTTTTGACAACTGATGTTTAATAGCTTCATTACAATGTTACAAGAGGACATCACGGTTGACAGGGAGTTCAACGTAACCAGGCAACTAAACGGTAAAGATCTGGTTTGGTGTATATCTCAGTTCAGAAAAGGCAACATTACACTTCAACACTTCTTTGCGGATCTGGTTGTCTTAAACCTCCTTAAAATCCATAAAAAATATCACATAAGTTTTGCAGCAAGTTCTTTAAATTCTTATATCAGTAGTACAGTCCAATGCAAAGCATTGCTATTACTATGTATCTTCATATTTCTTAAAATTTCATGCATGTTGGCATCACCAGATTTCTGGATAACAACTATTTAAATACCTGCACATTAAAAATGTTAAGACATACATGTAAAGCAGACATAAGAATTATTTTTGTAGAATCAATACATTCTCCCCAATTCCTGTAGATTATGTGGATATTTTGCATAGTTGCTTTTTTTAATATTTAGCCACTAAATAATATATATATTTTGTGGCTCTTTGTGCCAATTTCTAAACCAACATGTCTTTTTTTGTGTGGTTGGTTTGGTTTGTTTTTTTGTTTTTTGTTTTTTTTTTTTAAATAGTACTACAAACCCATGAAAAAAACAGAAAAGAATTTTTTTGTGGAAATACTTTCAGAGCTTCAGTCACAGAAACTGTGATATTGTCATGTAAGAACTAAATAAATGTGCCTTCTCCCTGTACTGTATGCTATGAAACTCATAATTTCCAGAGGGGAGTTTCAACTAGATCACTATCAGGTGTTGGAGAATGTTCAATGATGATGTGAGAATTGTTATTCATAGGCTCTTTCAGCAGACCTTCGCATAAATCCAGAATTTTAAAATCTTTTTATGTCAGGAAGTAATTGAAGTAGAACGAGATTTTTTAGAGGAGGTGATATACGTAATAAAGCAGATGAACATATTCCACTGAAGACTAATGCCACTTTTACAGTGTCATTTTTTTTCACATTAAGGCGTTTCAGTAGGTTATGAAGGCTAAAGTCATTCCACTTAAGTCATGATAAGTGACAACAGTTTACAGTATTTGCACCAAGATTTCTTACTATATTTTTCAGGAAAAAAAACATCAAGTAAACCAGTAAAAACAGTATATACACTTTCAATTCTAAATGTTATAAATGCTAGTGTACTACTATGGAGCCCAGAATTCCTATCTGTGTACTGAAATTTTTTATCTAAGCAATATATAAATAATATAAGTTGAGACAGTATAAAAACCAAGGTAGTATCTCCACCACTGCAACATGTGCAAGCGCAAGAAATGATTAGAGTACCGTATCTAATCCTGATGGAGTTCTTTAAAAGATTTTTGTCGTCATCTGAGTGAAATAATTCTTTGTACTTAGGCTTTAACACCATTTCTATCCAAATCAGAATAGATGAAAAAAGCGGAAAGGGTTCAAGTGAATCTATGTCGTTTCAATTTAAACAGAGAGAAATATTCATATGGTCACTCACAGTGCTTCAGCCAAGGGAGCAGTTAACAGCTTTACCAATGCACATCTGGTCATGCCTGAAGTAAAGATGAGAAAGGAAAAAAAAAGAAAAAAAAAACAACAAAATTTGGCACAGATAGGGAGGTAAAATTTTCCTGATCTTTCATCAATTTATACAAAAATAAATAACTAAATATAGTTAAAAATCTTTCTCTTTTTTTTAGATTTAGGTTACATCCAGATGTTGTATTTAATTGCCCTTTGTTATGACATTGACCATTTTTTTCCGAATATGTTTTTGTTTTCACATGATAACATTGTAAGAATGAGTTTTCCACTTTAATATGCTTTTTGGGACAGTTTTTTCTTTATTTTCATTAAAAATATTAGCTGCTTGTTCTCATTTGGTATCACCGAAGTGTTACATAGTAACTTCCATTCCTATCTATCTTGTGATTCTCATACACTATATCATGCACCTCTATTATGTTTTCCCCTTTCTCTTCCACCTTCTTACCAGCCTTAGAAGTCCAACATATTTCATGTTTCTTTGTACAGAAACTGTTTCAGATGTTTCCTCATCTATCTTTGTTGTGTAGTTCTGTTGCATATACTTCTATTGTGTAATATTCTATGTATATTTTACATCTGTATCTACTTTTGGTGATACATTTAGAGGAATAGACAAACACGAGGTCATCAGAGCTGCATAAAATATTCAAAGAGTAAGCGTGTGTTAGCTTTATATAATGGCATAGTGTGTTCTTGTATGATTCCTCATTTGAGTAGTCTTCATGATCTGTGTTACAGAGGAATAAAAAGAAAAATAGAAAAGCAATAAATTGTGCCACAATTGCTGGATTGACTGCACTTATTCAATATAAATGCTACCATTCTGCAAAATTTCCACATAATTTTCTGCCTCTTGCAAGGAGCAACCAAGGTGTTTCTCTTCTGGTGTGGATATTTATGCTTCAGCCTCTGAAATTTATAATGATTTTAATAATCCTGTACCTGTACTCTTGTCTTTTCTCAGGAGCTAATAGTGGATTATTTAGTGAATTAGCTAGCTCTCCTAAGAAAAGTGTAACTTTGAAGAAAAACAAACCTATAAAACCTACCAGAAAATAAAACTTAAATCTTAACTTTCTTAAACATATAATCTCAAAATAATTTAGTCAATCTTAACCAATCAGTACAATTAGGACAAAAATATTTTATTGTCTTTGTCAGATTCCTGCATAATTTTTTTTAACTGAGTGTGGTCTGCCCTATCCAAAGTCAGCACTGCATCTTAAGGCAGCTTCAGGATATTTACGTTACCAGTCTTCCTGAGTATTATAAAAGATAAAACATTAGGCTCACTTCAAAATCTTCAAAGAAATTGAAAACTTCATCAATCCAGACTTGGGAACTTATGTTAATTATGCTTTCTGGCACTCTCCTCCTGAAAATATTCCTTGTCTCAACCATTTAGGCAGGAATACAATAGGAAGCAAATAAACGAAAATGCATCTGTCATAAAGAACAATTATACAATAGTATCTGAATATTCCATGCTTCTAAAGTATCCACAACTAAAAACTATAAAAAGAGCAACATGAAGTTAAGAGCTATGAAAACAGACAAATTCCTAATCTAAGCTTTGGTTCAGAGTTTTGAAGTTCCTGGACACAAAATGTTATGCTTAGAAGCAGCATAAGTAAAAAAATTCAAATCTGTAATCCTCAGAACATCCTGAGAAGAGATTGCTGATGCATAAGATTGCCCTAGGAAAATTCTCAAGATATGTAGTAAGATGCTGCCACGAATTACCAAGACTGTTGCCATCTTGGCATAGCTGAACTAATACACACTTGTTTTATACTTAGTCCCATTAGTTATCTGCATAGTCACGCTTTGCTCAAGGCCTCATTTAGAATTGGAGATATTCTTCAGTACAGCTAAAACACTGGAAAAAATCAGGTCAGCAGAACATTCAGCAGCTGTTGCTACTATTGACACATGTGGAAGCAAGGACTGAAAAAAGAAAGATATGGTTATCCTTATTAAATTCCATATCATACTTATTCAGCAACTGGGAGATACTGCATCAATACCCTTCTCAAGAAAGTATGTTCAAACTCAGGTAACTATCCCAAGCTTGAAGTCAGTGAAAATCAACAGGTTAATTTCTTGCATGCTTCTGAAGAACCTGTGGTGATGAATAGTAAAGAATGTCCAAATGTTAATTCAATATATAAAGCTTTGAAATAAAAACCAACAATCTAGATTTGTTTTCTAGTCATATAGGATGACTGGAAAATCAATAAGAAATAAGAATATGAGAATTCCCACAGAAATAAAAACATTATTGTTAGTATATGTGAAAAGTTTGGCAAATTAACTTTTTCCCTCTTCTTCTCCTTAAACATTTATAGATTTATACACTTTCTAATTTCTTCAACTAACATGCATTTACTTTTCTGATTCTGAACAATAATCTTGAACAATTTGTATCTAGGCTGTTTTTGGTTGTATTGCTATTATGTATAAAAATAAACTATTCCAAGCACTTATATAGATTGCTATATTCTTACTGTTTCCTTGGCATCCACTATTTAACACATTCAGTACCATGATACTGGGCTAGAGATCTGGCACAACTATTCTTACAGCTTCACATAAAGTACTTTTAATCTATCTGAAAGTATTTGTTGATGCACTACTCCTAGTACCCAAAGGACAGCATTGATATTTTTTGATTTTTTTATTTTTCTAACTTGACAGTTTTGCTAGGTTGTTTATGATTAAACATGTGTAAATTATAGGTATATTCTATTCAGTGAGTATTAATAGATTTTATAACTCTACATCTGCTGTAATTGCTCTATTTGATGTATCTTTCTCCATCAGAGATAACTGGAACTGACATTCTGTCTGAACAGATTCTGTCAGTATTTCCTCCACAATCTTTACCTGGTCCTGTTGCGATAATCTCATTTCCCCAGAAATATCAATGGAAGTTTTGGCTTGTCTTTATCAGTTGCTTTGATGAGGCCACATCATAGTTTATCAAAATTTTTAATCTTTGAAGTGATGCACTGTGAATTGGCAATCAGTACTTTTATATTTATAAATTTGCAGTTAGAAATTAGTTGTTGGTTATGAGGAGCATCTGTTCTTCCTATATTTGGCATAGCTGTAATTGGGGTAATGTTTGCTAACCAAGGAAGACAGGGTAGATTACAGAAGAGCAATTCTGAGACCATACTAGCTGTCAAGCTGAGTTATATACGAGTTTTCAATGTCATTGATCTTTATATGAAACCTCCGTCACTCAGCAGCATCACTAGGAAATGCAACTAATCTAAGAAAAAATAATACGTATCCCTCTACCTTTTTTTTTTTTCGTCATCTTATGCACAGTAAAAAAGTGACAACTTGCTGTATTTGTAGAAGCATTCACAAAGCACACAAGTTTGCCTAGTATGAAGGTGCAGAATTTAGCATAAAATCATAGAATAGTTAGGGATGGAAGGGACCTTAAAGATCAGCTAGTTCCAACCCACCTGCCATGGGCAGGGACATCCCACTAGATCAGGCTGCCCAACACCCCATCTAACCTGGCCTTGAACATCTCCAGGGATGGGGCATCCACAACTTCCCTTGGCAACTTGTTCCAATGTCTCACCACTCTCATGGTGAAGAAATTCTTCCTAATGTCCAGTCTAAATCTGCCCCTCTCCAGTTAATACCTGTTCCCTCTTGTCCTAACACCACGAGCGTATTGGTAGCTGATAAGTTTGTGTTAGCTACAAGCATATTCCAATCCAGGTATACCTTGCTGATCTTTCACCTGTGCTTTTCTATGATAAATTTCTTTACAGTCAACATAGGTTCTTCTAAGGTAGGATTAGAAAATAATAATATTATATTATTATATATTAGATATATATTATTAGTAATATATTTTATATATTTTTGCAGTTGACCATTAATTAACATTTTGGTGCACTTTCAAATTTTCACAGGTGTCTGCTTATATACACCGTTTCATAAAACCGTTCTGCTCTTTATTTAGTTTAAACATATATGCACACATCATAGAAGTCTCAGTTGTATTTTTTAATAACAAACTCCCCAAAACCTGAAGGTAACATGACAATTAGAAATCATCCCGAATAGCATTCACTTCATCTAGATATCAGAACTCTATTCATTTCTCTATATACTTAAGGCAGCCAAAGATGTTTGAACATCTTCATGGGACTGGTAGACATTAGACACGCCCAGCTGAAAACCTGTTTTCTGCATCTGGGGAACAGAAGAGGTACACTAATAGCACCATGAAAGGCAGTAGATGCTGAGCTTGATCAGACGAACTCTGCACTAGCTGTCTGAAATGTCTAAATATGACCAAGGTGTCTAATTTCTCATTATAGAAGGTCTCTTATCTATTATACTTCCACAAACTCCTTCAAACACATCACAATGACTTTTCAATTAAGTATAATCAATTTTGTCTGATTAGGTGATTGATGCCTCTGAGTACAAAGTAAAGAGTGTAAACTAAGTAATGGGACCATATGCTGTGCAGGTACACTAGGAGGAAACAAAACATTAATTACATCAACACTACCAAATGAAATTATGAACATATTTCTGGCTTAGGCCAGAAATTTATATCCCCGTTGCCTTTAGAGTCTATCTGTAGCTAAGCAGAAGGTATTTACAGTTTTCTTTTTATAGCCCATTCTGAGACTGCTTAAAACACTGTCTGTCAGGTAGACACATGATGGATATGACTTGTAGGGATGATCCCACAGACAGCTAGTCAACATGAGACTGGTCACCAGACCCATCAAAACACGTGGTGACTGATTAGCTTAGTGGTCACAGTGTGGAAAGGACTGTAGTAAAGACTATGATAAAAGTGATCACACACATTAAGTGTTTGTACTGAATTGACCCACAAGGACTAAATCTGAGTACTAGAATGAACAATAATACTGTAGGCAAGATGACAACTTTCAGTTCTAAGACTATTTCAGACATAGCCACTTGACTCTCCCACTCTAGCTCGGTTCCTACAACTCAGAATAAACCTAAGCATGAATAATTCCTAATTTGTTTATAGCCTTCATCCACATGTGAGGTGGAAAGATAAAGGCTCAACATACAGATATAAGTTTTCAATCTCCATAGCTGAAGCGATGAAAAAACACATGTGAACAGCACTATATCTTACAGATACAGGCCGCCATTTCTAGTCCTGAACTGTATATTCACATCCTTCATGTCTAAAAAAAACCAAACTAGAACATTTTTTTGCCAAGTGACATGGTCTGTATCACACAGCCAGATTTTACTCTTTCCATTTGTCCCTTATAGTGAGTAGCCACATCTACACCTTCTTAATATTAACAGGATCTGAAAGGAACTCTGCTAGGAACTGTGTCAAGGTATTTTTCTGGAAAGGGGATAAGTGAAACAGACTGTTGCTTACCAGAAGTGTGATAATGATTTAGCTAATGTTTTGAGCCTGCTTTATGTACTCACCTTGATTACTTGTCCCAGTCACAAATCGGTACGTGCAGCTATAGTTTGTAACTCAACTGTAGAAATGTGAATAAATCTTCCTTTGAGATAAGGCAAATACTGATGAAACTTCTGATCATAATCACTTTCTGGCATTTAATAATGTAGAAAAATTAATGTTTTCTGAAACTCGTGTATCTGAAGTAGGAAAAAGTCTGCAGGCAAGCAAAGGTATATGAAATCTGCTCAATAATATGGCTTAAATAGAATGAGATTATCACTGAGAATTTCTAATTTTATTTGCAGGCATATGTGTGGAAGTGCCAGGAGGGAGAAAATGCAGAGAAATAGTCATTGATAAGTGCAGAAGCCAAGTAATAGCAATAGAATTTGATGGAGTAGAGAGGGCAGTCCCTTGTTTGAATTATATTCTGTTCAGGAATAAAGAACCTTATAACTCTTTTATAAACAACCAAAACTGCGCCAGAAACTCCAGATTTCATTTAATACATTTCTTCTCCTAGTAGAAACAGTGCACTCAATCCTGAACTTTGACTAGTTGCTTGGGACAAATGGGACTATATTATAATTATAATTATTACTGTAGTATATTTACTGTATTAGGGCAATTTGAATTGGAAAAAAGTGGTATCCAGATGTTATAAGTAAATATCTCAAAAAATTCACATCGTTCCTCTCTTTTTATTGCCTAAGGCAGCGGAAACAAATATTGTTAAGTACAGCACTATTTCTGTTATGATTTCTCCACTGTCCCCAAAGACTGTCATGTTTCTGATATCAATTTCTTCATATGTCACTTTTTTGCAACAAGTCTTTGTGCCCTTCTACACACTCAGCCTGTTCATCTACATTCACAACTATGGACTTCCAAGACCGGAGGGACAACCAAGAACAATAGTTCTTCCTGAAGCTCTAGTGCTGTAGTAAGAAAAACGATAAGCTATCTTATTTCCTGAGAGCCCAAGTCTACTTGTACCCTAGGGTTAGACTTATTCTTCAGAAAATTTGACTTACTCTCAGTAAAATTCAAAATATCTGAATTATCTGTCTTTCATTTATGCATTCCCTCATCTTGGTTTTGTTCTGCTTTATACAAAAGCCCATCACTCAGACTCTCTAAGGAACAAGGAATTAATTGCACCCTTGGTAAATATTAACACTAATAGAAAATGTAACCGTATTATTATTATTACTAACAATTATTAATATAAAACTGTAGGATGTGCTGTGCTTTATGAAGAAAGAAACATTCTAAGCTGCCAAAGTTACTTAAGCTAAACAAAAGACAGAGAAAACTACTGCAAACCAAAGCACAGAACAATTCTCATGAAAGTAGAGAAGCATTAATTTTCACAAAACAAGGAAAAATAACTTATAATACCTATTAAGGGAAGCCTTAAAAAAAACACAGAAGACAAGAATCATTTTAATTGTGTCGATGCAGTATGTACAATAGGTGATTCTTACCTCCAGTTTTACTTGTTGATTTCAATAGATCTCATGTAACTTTAGTACAAACATCACCATATTTACTCTATTAAAATGGATATACCTCTACAGAAGATGAATCGTCTCAAAAAATTCCAGAAAAACATTTTTTTTAATTTAGATAGAAAGCCTCAGCTAATCATAGAAATATTGTTTTAATATATTTTCTCTTTTCTTCTAATGTTTACATGTTTACAGCTGTAGATGATAAGCACATCATACACTTTGGTCTGTATAGCAAAACAAATTGTCAACTAGGTCTACCTATCTACCTAAAAAATTACCATGGAGGAATCAAGACTACAAGTCCCTATACTTATCTATTATCACTCTGTCAACAACTCTGAATTTAACTCTGACCTAGTTTAGCCAGAATCTTCTAGAGATTTCATTTGTATTCCAGTACAATTTCTACATAACCAAAGATTTTTTCTTGGTTTTGTCCTTTAACAACATTGTTAGTGTTTGTAAATTAATTGATCCAATAAAATATTTATAAAAGGTTTAACCTGTTCTCGGTATTGTAGTTGAAATTTATCCTCATCCTAAAAATAATCTATTGGTGGCCTGTTTTCTCCCGAAGCTATGTGACTAATATTCTGTTACAGCCTGCCTATCCCAGGGCAATATTTTGGAACTATGATAAAAGTAAGTTTACAGAATTTCTGAATATATTTCATGTTCACCATAAAGTGCATGATGCTACTTTTGCTAACCAATAAAAATTTAACAATTTTTTTAAATAGTTGGAAACTCCAAGCTCATAGTTGTTTATGTATAAACAATACATAAATTCAACTGTATGCATATATTAGATTTATTAAAGTTAATAGCGCTGAAAGTACTTAATTATGGTTGACTCTTCCATAGCAGTCTTTATGGCTGTAATTAAAATCATGTAAGAAAACTAGTTCTTGGCTTCATTACATATGATTTTAATATACACAAGAAAAAAATAGAGAATTTAAAAAGATTTATCCATCTCTGGTGAGTACTAAGATCCTCTACTCAGCAGTCAGATGCTCAGAAGAAAATATGTTATTTTGCTACTTTTTGTGAAAGTGTATAGAAGTTGCTTGTATTCCTTTAGTCTAGTCCTTTCCTACAAGCAAACACATACTATACACACTCTTACACAGACTGCTTTGCAAAGATAGTAAAAAATAACCATATTAAATCTCATGTGTGAACATACAAATTTTTCAAAAATTTGAAAAAAAAGAATCCTAGATTTTGTTCCAGGTGAGTTTCTGATAAGGATCAGTGGGGTACAATGTCTAAATCTCTTTCATAGTATTTTAATGTTTTCTTGAAAACATTTTTTAGTATTTGGTACTATGAATCCCTCCTGAAACAGCAGAGACAAATTATTTATATGATGCTGCCATCAAAAAGATTAAGTAAAATTAATAAATTTCTCCTCATTCTAAAAACGAAAAAGAATGTATGTACATACATGTACATGTAGAAAGATGCAGACTTACTCTACATATTTTCCAAATGAATTGGCTGTGAACCAGCCTCACTTTAGAAGACCTACAGCACTATCAGCCTGGCATATGGACTCATCAGAGCACAGAGAAACTTGCATCTATCTGCACATATCCATACAAAAGTGCTTTCACATATTTTCAAAATCTAATTCACACAACAGGGAAGAGTGAGGAGTATGATGCATCTAAAATGATACTCAGCTATATTCTATCTCTAGATAGGTGAGGGTAGACATATTTCACCAACCTGAATCTCCTTCTGGAACCAGGCATGAAAGCCCTCTCTTTGGAAGACTGAATGTTTAGTCCTTTTTCAAGAATTCAAATAATTCCAGTCCTCTTCAGCCTTCTTTTATTCTGCTAGGTCAGTGTTGGGATTCTTCTACTCCAGATTGTGTTTCTAAAAATTAAGGTCTTGATCCAGCTGTCTGTTTGCAATACCGTTAAAAGTGTGATTGGTTATCCTGTCTGTGTTCTGGTTTCTGTGCCAGGATGTGGATCTCATACAGTTCCCAACACATATTTACCAGCCATATGTAGAAGTCTTGGATACCCTCAAGCATTTGAAACAGTGATTTTTTTATTTTTTTTTCTTGTTGGATATCGAAGTTCTGAGAAAATCACATCCAGGTTCATTTAGTTTCATCCTAAAACTGATGTCTCATGCTGTTCAGATCAATGCCCCGTGAAAATTATTTCTCTCCACTGGTTGTACAGGGAGTTTAAAGGCCCACAGATAAACATCTTTGGAGAACTTAGGGTATCTGAAACATCCAAAATGCATTAGTAGGTATGTCAGAAGACCTGAGGAAAATGTACATCTGCTTGACTCCGCAGGGTATGCCTGGCAGACAGGCCAGCTGAAGAGCATCACTAAAGACATTTGGTGAATATGTGTGAGCACTGGGACGGTTACCAGAAGAACTATCTCAGACACAGATTTCTAGCTTTAAGATATCAAGGGCAGAGTTTAGGCAAGATAGGCACCTGGTGCCATTATAATGTCCGAGACGTCCACAAAATCTAGCAGATATGATGCAGCTAGAAGTGAAGTGAGTTCCATGGGGCACTGAAAATGACATAAGACTCCTGCACACGAGTAAATGAAATGAATACATCTTTAATGTGAAGCCTAATGGCTCCAAATCCCATTGAATATTTTGACTTTGAGATCTATTAATTTACCTAAACTTCATTATCTGACACTGTTTGAAACGTCCCAGAGTACTTAGAACATCCAAAAAGGCTGGTAAATAATACAGGGGGCTTATAGGAGGTATGCTCTAGGGCATTTTAAAGGATAGTAAATGATAACAGTCAGGTAAGTAAAGTGTATCCTAAGAAAAACACTTGAGATGCTACTCCAAAGAAATCACGATGGTACCTACCAGATTCACAATATTCTGTCTGGAGCTGTGTTAAGTGGTAAGTCCATATCCATCTGATCCTGATGCAATTTTAAAAGCAGACACTTGAATTTTTTGGCCTGATTCTCCTGTAAGTAATGATATCGTTGAACTTCTCTGTAGCCTATGAAGGTTCCATAATCAGTTTCACAAAGTGCCTGGCAGAAAATTCCTTGGCAACTATCCACAGAGTCCATAATGTTATTCAATGATATTCTGGCAAAGAGCCCATCAGAGAGCTTCGTAACATACAGATGACCATTACCAATACCAATCTCTACAATCAATGTGCGTATAAATTTTTCCAGTTTTGCCTGCATAATGTATGTTAGGACACTTAAAACGCTGAACTGATACTAATGTATACTATGCTAACATTTTGTACCAAAGTGTGGCTTTTTGGTTTACCTAATGTTTTTTCCTAGGCAGCACAAGAAATTATTGTTCTGTGAATCAGAAGATATTTCAGAAAGTTTGCGGAGTACTCTTTGTAAAGCAAGAGAAAGACAAAACTAAACAGTTCATAACTATAGTTTTCTGAACTGATATATTTTGCCACAAAGCTTGATGAGAACATTGTTTAAAACCCACTGTTTTTGTATCTGATAGAAAGGAAAACCTAATAGGGAAAGAGAACATAACAGATGATTTCTATTCCAGCAGCTATAAATTGCACTTTCTTTTTGGCATTGTGAAGTCTTCCTTAATGCTCAGAACCCATGGAAATTGCTATTGTTATTTAAATATGGAATCATGCCTATTTACATCACTTTCTAATACTAACCAGTAATTTTGGTTTACATTACTGACTTTCTAAATTTATTTGTAAACACTGAGGGCAATTTTGAAGTGTATGCTATTAAGACTATAAGATTATATAATTACCATTAGAATTATTAACTGTAATTAAAAAATAAAATAATCAAAATATGTAATAGCTATTCTTTACTTACTGTAATAACATTTATAGAATTAAGTAGTAACTTTTTCAACATTTAATTACACTGATGTTAGGCACGTGAAAGATTTATGTGATCTAGCTGCCGTATTTGCACGTTATCCTTGGTCAAATATACAGAGCTCAGGGAAGTAGTCTTAACAGAAGCTTGAAGTGCCATCTGAGTTCCTCTTACATATCCAAGGTGTAAGATAACTGGCAGATATAGTACAGAATCCATGAGATACCTGCAGAGAAGCAGCTGGTGACTGTTGGGGATACCGTTGGCCTTTGCAAATGGTAGTATGTCTGAGCAAAGGAAATGAATTTTCTTTCTCTGTTACTTGATCCATTTGTATAATTTCCCTTCATTTTGGGAACTGGAGAATGAAATATAACTGTCACCTGAACTGTAAGATTTATTCCTTAGGTATGTTTAGACAGAATCTGATGTTTCACATGTTTATGTCAAGTAGGATTTTATTTCTGTTTCTCCATTGTACCACAAAAAAAGTTGGGAATATCACTTTTTATCTAGATTAAATGAAAATATGTATTTCTGAATATTTATATCAGAAAAGAACTATGGACTGCACTTGTTTGCTAACACTGAACAATGTTATTTGAATTTTAGACTAAAGAAGAACAAGTAAGTTTTTGAGCTGCCAGAATGCATATCACCAGGTTGGGGTTGTGTAAGTAAATAAATATTATCAGAAATATTAAGACTGTCAGGCGAATAACAATTCTGTTTCACATATATAATGTTAATATGTATTTTAACTTTCCATCGGAATAAAATTGGATTTTATCATAAAGCAAACAATCTTCAAATTCATGAAGACATGTAAGGTACTTGCTTGACTTTAGGAAGAGCCAAACTTAATTCTTGTTTTCAATAACTTAGTGTAGACACCAAAATTTCACTCAGTTTGGGATGACTTACTGAACTACTAAGCCTGTGGCTATTCTGTGGAGTGGCCATCTAAAATTAATAATTTCACCCTGAAGCATAGAAAGTTTTATTATAGGTAGTATTTTTCATGAAAATGTTTGACTTCCATGAAGAAGCATATATCTTGGCAAAAAAAAAAGAAAAAAACATAATCTTAACCAGCTGAAGTGGAAAAAGATTAGGAGAAAGGTAAAAGAAAATGCTAGCAACAGTTTTGAGCAAGCTAGAAGAAACGAGTACCTGGGCTAAACATCAAAAACTTTTCCTGAGTGATACTTCTATTATTTTTGGTACAATTTAACTTTTGGTGCAATATGACTGTATTATTCCCACTGGCTAACAAACTTCTGAAGAATGACACCAACTGCGACCAGGCTGAAAGACCTCAGCTATCGCAGTTCTACATGGCTAGTCTAATGATACTAACAACTTCTGCCAGAGGAACAGATGATGTTCCTATGATGTTTTAATCAGATGGTGTCTGGTGAGAGTGCTTCCTCTTTCTAAGGGCTATATTTAAGTTTCTACGGAGAATGAATCCTTTGTGGAGCTTAGATGTTGTTTTATAGAAGTGAAGAGCCGGTTGTTGCTGAGCATGGAGAACAGAGCAACCTGCTGAGAAAATCTAATAAGTACCACAAGATAAAATATCATAACTGAGTTGAGTTGGAACATTGCAGGGAAATAGAAGCAATATTTCTGCTGGACATGAAAAAAGGTCTTTTATAAACCCTGAGATCTCCTATATTTGTATATAAAATAAACATACAACAGAGGAAGGAGGAAGTCAAAACTGTTTGTGAAAAGAAAAATGCATTCTTGCATTCTGTATAGAACTTGACAATGCTAAGGCACTGTTATAGATGAGTTTTATTTGAAAACATACACAAACGTGCACACATATTGGTATGGTTTATTAATTTCGGATTTTCAAAATTCAGTGCACTACTCCTTGCTCCTTGTCCTCTTCCAGGGTTTGGTGTGTGTTTTTTTCCCCTATTTTATATGGTTTCTATGCTAACAAGTGAAAGCTTCTCTTCTGTTGTTCTGTTCAGCCTGGAGAGATTGAGAGGGAACCTGATAGCAGTTCACAGCTTCCTCACAAGCAAAGGAGGAGAAGCAGGCACTGATATCTTCTCTCTGGTGATCAATTTTAAAACCTGAGGGAATGGCAGGGAGTTGTGCCAGGGGAGGTTGAGGCTAGATGTTAGGAAAAGGTTCTTCACTCAGAGGGTGATGCAGCACTGGAAGATGGTCCCCAGGGAAACAGTCATGGAGCCAAGCCTAACAATATTCAAGAAGCATTTGGATAATGCACTCAGAGACATGGTGTAAATTTTGGGGTTGTCCTATACAGGGATAGGAGTTGCACTTGTGATCCTTGTGGGTCCCTTCCAACTCAAATTATTCTGCGATTTTGTGTTTCATATTTATCCGTATGTGACATACATGAATTTAAATGTAAATAGTTATACTTTGACAATGGTTTTATTCAGTTACTTGATGAAGACTAGACTTAGTAGTATCTGTTAAGCATTACAGGAATGCCAGTATCTAACCAGGTTTCTCATTGGTGAAGCAGATTCCTTTGTCTTTAATTATCTATGATACTACCAAGTATAGTTTTCATCAAGCTGGAGAAAATTTGACCGGTCCTTTCATTCAGGAAATCTCTTTAAGTTGATATAGCAACCAACTTTAACTAGATCACCTGAAATAGTACTAATGTTAACTATACAGTATTTCAGCCTATTTCAAAGCCTGTCTAGATGTAGAAAACTAATTCAAAACTAGAGATAAAAGTGATCACGTATAAGCACCAGGAAGATATACCTTCAATTTTGTCAAGTTAGAAAAAATATGTAACTCAGATATTTATTTAAACTTATTAGAAGATTTCATCAGAAACTTTTTATGAATAAATACAGTACATGAAATTGAAAGATGAATTTGAAGATAAAGAAAAAAGGACAAGTAATCAAACTGAGTTTGTTTTAGATGTAATAAAGAAATCATTAACAGAATAATATTTTATAGAATCAAACCTTTTCACTAAGTGTTTTATAACTCTAATTAACACTTTTTATATGAAAACGAGTAGCCCCAGCATCATGGATAACAATAATTGAAAAGAAATGTTGAAAAATAATGATATATGGAAATGACTCCCACAAGAGTACCTAATAATGTTTTTTTTTTTAAGTTACCTAAGACCTGAAGAATATAGTTGTAGTAAAAAGTGGAAATTACATGGGGTATCCTTACTGATCCTGGAAAGTTATGCTACATTATCTTTCAACAGAGAATTGCTTTACAGACCTGAAGGGAGGGAACCTAGTCAGAATGACTTTCAGATTAAGAACTGTGTAATTATAATCTAGGGAATACAGCCATTGACTGTCCCAGATAAAAGAGCTCATGTTTTTAAATACAGTACTCTGAAAACTTATAAGAAAACACTTTTTTTTCCATTACATTACCTTCAATAAACTGAACCAGGAAGATAATTGATGAGGTGAACTGTTCTACCAAATTACTGAATGATTTTAGATTTACTCTGCCTTTGCTCTTTTCTGTCAAGCTCCTGCTATTAGCAATCTGTGGCAGATAACAGGTAAGAATAACAAACACATAAGAATTATAACTGTATTCTTATCACTTATGTTTTGCTCAGCTAATCTTGATCCTTTTGTCAGAGGAAACAAACTGAATTCACAGGCTGACATTGATAGACTTTTTATTCTATAAAACCCAATCAGCTATCTTTGAACTGCTGATTTGAGTAAAGTTTTCTCATTTTCTCTTATTCAGGCAAAAGCAGGAAGAACTTGAAATTCTGAAACCTTTGAAATCAACATTTCTTCCAGGTCCTGTACAATAAGCACCTAAAGGAATTAAATTAAAGGTGGGGGATATATAATACTCACTCTTCTGCTTAGAGGACCTGAAAAGATCTACTAAGTACAGTTGTCTTTCCTTACCATATAAAACTTAAAAAAATGAAAGGTATTTGAAAGGAAGAAAAAGGAAGGAAAGCAGTATAAACACGGCAAAAATTTTAAAGCAAATAAAATTAGGCCTACATAACTCCTTAAATATAGTACTATTCTTGTATCAAAAAATGAAATTATATGTGATTTAGAAAAGAAGTAGTTATTCTTTCATGGAACTGAAGCAAAATTCTCATTTATGTGTTAAGCCAGAAAAAAATAAAGTCCTAAAATGGGTATTCAGATAATAGGTAATGGCTGCACAACAGGTATGGGTGAGATTTTGCCAAGAAAACAGATCTGAAGAACTACTTTAATAGATTTATGTTAAATTCTAATAGAAAATGCTAAATTTTTAAACTAATATTCAAATTAACTTATTTAAGCCGATTTGCTTGAAAATTCTAAGATTTTATTCACACTCAAAATCAGTGTAATTTAAGGGACTACATGGTGTACTTCAAACATAATAAGTACATTCCTGCTGTAAGTGCAAAACTAGTCTTCATTGTGAAGACACCATCAGTGCCTTTCTGCTTTTGTTCTTTCCTTTGTTTCATTGATTGGGAATACACACAGGGGAGGAATAGAAAAGAACAAAAAACAGATACATAGTTGATTTACATTTAAAAATGTAAAGTGATGTAAAACCACAAGTGTTTTCCCTCAGGAGTCCATACTGGGACCAGTGATGTTTAATGTTTTCATTGATAACATAGACAGTAAGATTGAATGCACTCTCAGCAAGTTTGCAGATGGTGCCAAGCTGAGTAGTGGAGTCGTCACACCAGAAGGACAGGATGATATGCAGAGGGACCTCATGAGGTTCAACAAGGCCAAGTGCAAAGTCCTACACCCGGGTCAAGGTAATCCGTGGTTTCAATACAGGCTGGGGGACAAAGTGAATGAGAACAGCCCTGTGGAGAAGGACTCGGGGGTGCTGGTTGATGAGAAGATCAACATGAGCCGTCAATGTGTAATTGCAGCCCAGAAGGCCAACCGTATCCTGGGCTGCACCAAAAGAAGAGTGGCCAGCAGGTGGAGGGAGGAGATTCTCCCCTTCCACTCTGCTCTTGTGAGGCCTCGCCTGCAGTATTGTGAGGCCCCACCTGGAATACCCAACATAAGAAGGATATGGAGCTGTTGGAAAGGGTCTAGAGGAGGACCATGAAGATGATCAGAGAGCTGGAGAACCTCTGCTATAAGGACAGGCTGAGAGAGTTGGGGTTATTCAGCCTGGAGAAGAGGAGGCTTCAGGGACGCCTTGTCATGGCCTTCCAGAACGTGTAAGGGGCTACAAGAAAACTGGGGAGGGACTTTTTACAAGGACATGTGAGAATGGCTTTACGTTGGAAGGGAGAAGATTTAGATTAGACACTAAGAGGAAATTATTCACAATGAAGGTAGTAAGGCATTGGAACAGGTTCCCCAGGAAAGCTGAGATGCCCTCTCCCTGGAGGTGTTCAAGACCAGGTTGGATGGGGCCTTGGGCATCCTGATTTAGCAGGAGATGTTCCTACCCATGACAGGAGGTTGGAACTAGATGATCTTTAAGGTCCCTTCCAACCCAAACCATTTTATGATTCTATGATTCTATGGTATTATATCTAGATTCCAAATACATCTTTCACTGAACCAGATATTTTCCATTCTAAACAAAATCAGAGTAGAAAACTAAGAACATTTTACTTCTCATGATATCTAGTAAAGAATACTTAGACAAAAACAGACAACATATAGAATTCATATTTCTTGGAATGTTCCCCTTTTCTGGTTAGAAAGAGAAAAAAAAAGCTTTATATGTTTAATTTATTCTTTACAGTATTAAATTTTCTTTTCTTTTTTAAACTCTTCATTCTCTTTTCGTTTTTAGTTACATGCAAAAGTATATGGGTGGTAAATTGACCCAACATAAGCACATAATTTTATTCAGTGTTAAGTTCTTTCAAATCACATTTAAACAGCCCACTCCCACAAGCCTTCCCTCTTTCTTTTCACCGGTTAACTGTCATCTAAGAGAGGTGTAATTAACAGAGAGATATGAAGACAGCGCACATCACAGAGAATAGAATACTCAAGCATAAACAGGAATAGTGGCATATTTGATATGTATGTAGAGATTGTGTTTATAATTTAGTTATACCGTAGAATGATAAACATTTTTTATTTTATTTTATTTTATAAATGGGGTGGGGAGGAGGATAAGAAGAAATCATTGCTATAACCCTCTGGGGATGCCTCAGGCTAGATAACTTGCTTAAAGGCTGACAAAAACCTTCACGACTACAGAGACAAAAATAGAAATACTTCCATCAGTGTCCTCTTCCTGCCCTTAAATAATAAAAGAAATGAGATGGTAGTCTATATCGTGACTCAAAACGTGTGTCGTGCACAAGTAATATGTTATCACTTTTAGAGAGAGACTCATAACAGAGATACAACAGCTGTTATCTTAGATAATGTATCTTAAAATGAGAAAGGAAAAACGAGTACTTGATAATATTTCCAGAATTACTTGAATAAAAGAATTTTCAGTTTTCCACGAGGAGTCACCAAAGCCTTTCTACAGCAAGTTTCCATAACTTACATAAGACGTAAAAAATGAGTGGTGTATTGTGCTTATTATGAATGCATTTTGTGCGCAAAGTCGAGGGGTTTGATGTTTAACCGATCTAGAAAGCCACATTTCTTAAAGGAACCACTAACACTGTGTTTGTGCTCTGAATAACGTGGATTAATTTAGTAACTGGAAAAGTGGTTTTGATGTGCATAATCTGCACTTTATGTTTCAATTAGCAAGACTTTATGACAACTACATACTGCAATAGATCCTGTACAGCTGTACGGAATAGAAATATTTCAGCATCCACTTTTTTTTGGTAAGTTGAAGAAACAATGATGAAACTAAAGACCTTTTTGAAAACTAAGGAGTTCAGTTATTTTTAAAAGCTAGGCAAGGCTTTGATTTGAACCAAATAACAGAAGAAAGCCAGTGAGTGAAAGATTAAAAGTGTGTTCCCCTCTGCTATGTGACTGTTACAATGTTCAGTGCATCTCTGTTATTTAACTGAAGCAGTTATGTGGCAACTTAGGTGTTCTTACCATAAAATCATTGTCTAATCTACAGGTTTGTTTTGCCCACCTTAATGTAATGCTGACATTATGTGTCATTTGTACTACCAAGCACAAATTCTTCTCACTTCTCTACTTTTATTCAGAAATTGTATCGGTAAGCTTCAGTTTGGTCTTCCACTGATATCCATCAATTTTACATGAAGTAGTTAACAAATGATTTCTTAAAACATAATAAACATAATAACAAGAAGCTCTTACCTCAGCATCTAGAAAGATCATAACAATTAACACTTATTGAAATAAATATATATGACATTTAGGCATTTATTTAAAATTTGTAATTGTATTCATAGAATAATAGAATCATAGAATCATAGAATAGTTACGATTAGAAGGGACCTTAAAGATTATCTAGTTCCAAACCCCCTGCCATGGGCAGGGACATCCCACTAGATCAGGCTCGCCAAGGCCCCATCCAACCTGGCCCTGAACACCTCCATGGATGGGGCATCAGTCAAGTATGGTATTCAGTCAAGTTAAGATGTTAATTCTCTATGCATTTAATTGGTGTTGGACTGATTGTCTACAAATGTAAATGTACTGAAGTAAGCAACCAGGATATTCTAGGAACCCTTTTTTAAAAAGAAAAAAAAAAAAAAAGAAAAGTAAATCTTGGCCTGTTTTAGCATTTTTAAGATGTTTTTAACCTTGAAAGAGAAATAAGATACACCACAATCCTGAAAAAGCTCTAACTTCTTTATTCCTTCAGAACAGCAAGCTCTTGTTTTATCTGTGCTCACAGAAGCTTGTATCTGTCAGTTTAGCTGCCTGTCCAGAAAAAAATGTATATCTGTATACAGGATCTTACTTACGTACTTACAACTACTTGTTACACATCACATTTTAAAATTTTGCTTGTTTTCTTCTTGTGCCTTTTTTCTTTTTTTTTTAGTTTTCCTGTTTTAGAAAAAAAAAAAGAACAAACAAACAAACCCTATTTTTATACTTTCTGCACCTCTGGAGAAGGTTATTTTGCTGTCTTATTTTTATTTTCTTCTGGATCAATAATCCTTCACCCAGCGCTTCAGGTAAAATCCTCCTTTTAATCTCTAAAGTTGCAGAAGAACTACTATATCTGAACAAATATAGCCTCTTGGGAATGTAAATAGATGCTTAGTTTCTCATTATCTCTTTATTTTCCTAGCTTGACTGATTTTGCCCACGCATGCATGGTAGTGGGAAATGAGATCTCAAGATCTTTCAGAGTTTGTTCGACCCTTCATTCAAAATACAACCACCTTAAGCACAGAACAGCACTTACTTAAAAAGGCCTGAAAATTACTTACCCTATGGTACAGATAGGGTAAAAATGTTTTCTTAAAGAGTCTGTACTGTTTGTGTGTCTATCCAAGACTGGTTTCCTCATGAATAACAATTTCTACCATAGAGTAAGCCTTTCACAACCCTTAGTACATTACAAAAAAAAAAAAATATATATATATTCAAAGGAGGAAGAAAGCTCAAGGAAGTGGCTTTGTAAGAAAAACATTCTTACTTCTTTATGTGATTGTCCAGACAAATTCCCTCTCTGTTAGCCAGTATATAATTCTTTCAATGGGTTTTGAGTTAACTTCATTTGAAGATAAATTACAGGACAAGCCTGTTAAACTAAAGCAAATCTGCAGTTCTAGACCAAAAGCATAGGGAACTTAGCAGAGAGACCTGGTGAGGGAACTTGGAGGGGATAGTCCAAACCCACAATTCGACAGTATCAAACCCACAAATATTTCTGAGATTGTTCGCAGATAGTAATTCTCCCTCTCTGAATGTGTTTTTAAATTACATTTGCTGTCAGGTCTTTGGTACAAGGCAACAAACTTTAAAAGATCTTGTAACCAGTTTATAGGAATATCACAGGACAAGGAAGCCATGAAAGTAGAAACCATTCCAATGACTAATATAACTTTTTGAAACATGCATTGTTTGTCATATATTTTACTTTATGTTTGCAAAATCACATATGAAAATGATCTTTGAAAAGAAATTGGACTTGATGATCTAAGAGGTCTTTTCCAACCTAGTGATTCTAGTAATTCTATGACATGAGAGATTTAGGAGCAATATACCATAATTCTCTCTTCACTACTTCTTTTCTTTTTACCTGGCTCTTGAAGCATATACTGGACATTTGGACCCAGATTCCTTCTGTGCAATTGGAAAAATACTTTAAATTAGAAACTTAGTCATACTTTTCTCCAAAGAGAATAATTTATTTTTTCAGAAATGACAGCTAGAATTGGACAGAATCACTTATAGGAATATGCTACAGTCTTTCATGAGCATAGTAATAACTTGCGGTGACTGAAGTTCTAAAAATAGCATAGAAAGGGTTTAGAAACACTTATCCTGAACCAGGTATCTGAAACTAGAACAAGAACCACTTGGGTGAAAGCACCATTTTCCCTTTGTTATATTTGTTAAATGGAAGCTAGTGATCCTATCTAGATGTGGTCAATTGACCTGATAAACTCATTTTTATTTTAAGATGCTATTAAACTTTGTCATCAAGAGGCAAACTGTTACCTGATGCATTTGAGAAAATGCAAGCTGGTTACAATAATCCAGAGAAAAGAAACCTGGATATAAGAATTAAGAAAGTCCCTTTTTTTTCTGTCTTCTTCAAGGAAAAGGACAGGAACACATGGAAACAAGCTAGATCCTGACTGCTGTCAAGGAGGTTTCATACATTGTCATCACAGAGAACAGAAGTCAAAGTGTCTATAACAATATTCTTGCTTCCTCTTAAAAATGCTACTATTGTCCTCCACATGCGTATGTTACAGGACCTGTTTCTCCCCTGTACATGTGGAGATTCCTCACACAGCCCTCAGGCTGACCATTTTTATTTCCTTCAATTGTTATTTTTTCATTCTTGTAGATATTTCGAGAGTAGTTCTTTGTGGAATAGTTCTTCCCTTGCAGATCTCTGTGTGATTCTCCTCCCCTTTTCCTGTAATGTTTTGAAACTTCTAGCTTTCCAGAGGCAACAATTGTACAAGAGTTCATAAAAGTATGGAAAAGTAAATGTAAGAATTAAGCACAGGATGGTTTCCTGAGAAGGAAAATATCTGATTGTCTGACATGCAGAAACTACAGTGATATGTAGATATGCAGATTTGTAGATCTCATTGGTGTTTCTGTCTGTGTTGTCTGGCAAACTTAACGTTGCAGAGGCAGAACACGGTGTATGTATCTCATGACAGAGTGTATAAATAAGCAAAAAATACTTTTGAACTATAGAAATTCTGTGCAATTCTTGGAACTGAGAAAAAAGTATTGCTA
Organism: Cuculus canorus; assembly: GCF_017976375.1. Lineage (NCBI taxonomy): Eukaryota > Metazoa > Chordata > Aves > Cuculiformes > Cuculidae > Cuculus > Cuculus canorus. The sequence continues at coordinate 38,676,368 of NC_071401.1, forward strand.
TGATGAAAATTGAACATGTTTGTGCTATAATTCAGGCTGGAAGGACATCACAAAGTCTCTGGCTGAAAATAGCATTAGCTATTAGTTTGGATCATTTACTCAGGGCTTCAACCTGGCCGGATAATCAGTTGTAGTCTTGTGCTGTTTTAACAACTCCTTTGATCAAATGAAAAGTAATTTCCAATTGGATATGTTTAAATGGCATTTTTTAACTCAATGAAGTTACAGAAAACTGTAATTTGTAAAGTTTTATACTAGAATTTAAAAAAAAGTCATAAAACGGGCTTGGGCATAACTTGGGATACCAGCATTATGTATTTCACCTACACAACTATCAGAAACATTGTATTTCTTTAATTTAGTCCTGCAGAATTTCTGGTATGAGAACAATCTTCTTTCTAATGCAGCTTTGGAGAAGTCATTTGTAATAAGCAGCTGGGTTGTCCCAGACCACTTGTATTTTAAAGCTTTATTACTTAAGTACTCATGCGTATTATTCTCTTTCCCTCTGAATTGTCAATGAAGTTGAGAAATAAATCCGTTCAAATAGAAAGCCATTTACAGCATCAATAATAAGCAGTTTTTCATCTGAAAACAGGCAACATATGTCATCTATTGTATTAGTAGCTTTGAAATGTCTTTTCTTTTTCTGACATTTTAATACACTTTCCTGGTCAAAAATCCTAGAGTTTAAAAAATAAGACTATGAAAGGATCAGATCGGAAACTAGATCAGACTGCTTTCTCTTAAGGTGTTGAATGTCTAAGCTACATTAATGAGTAAGGTAATTTATGCTCCGCTCTAAAAATACAGCAAATCAGAACTCATCTTACAGATTTCAACACAGTGTAAACAAAACAATAATACTATAGTGTAGAGAACTCTAGGAGTCAAACAGAGTATTTCTGTGACTCTACTGCAGCTCGATATGCAAGATTTTGTTGACATTGCATTGAAAACAAATGTAACATCCTTCCTTAAACATATGTATAGAATGAAATCGACCCCAATAACATAAGATTTCTGCGAAGCAGATATCCATAAATATATAGGCTTCCTTAAGAACTAAAGAAGAGGAATTTTCAGGATGTACTTGATTTGACTTATCCTAAACTTCTATCTCAACAGTGAAAAAAATGCTGTCTGGAAAAAATCTTTAATCTAGACTCATGACAAAACCAAAACAGTGTGCATAGTGGCTGCATTTGTGTTTCTTTCTCTCTCTCTTTCTCACACCCACTTCCCTACACATGGACACTCCCAACAAAAACCCAACAAAATCCAGCACAAAACAATTAGAAGGTTTTATTTCTGATTTTTTAAAAGATGTTTACTGCTTTTTATGTAACTACCATTTAAACATGGATTTGATTTTTTAATATATGTACCATTTTTTTCTGGTTTGTCCTCATTAATGTTAAAGAATTCTGCTGGCGGTTATTAATACAAGGGCTCATACATTTAAAAAAACTTTGTGCTAGTTTCTTTGTAGTATACGTACATAGAATTCAATTCCAAACTAAATGTAAATATTTGGAAAGTGACACAAACTTGCATCTAGTGATTGCCGTATCAGATTTTCAGTGACTCCACTCATTCCTAAGTTCTTGAAAGTTAAAAACCATTTTTATTATACAGAAATTATTAGCCCTGTGCTTTTTTTTTCCCAAGGAAGTCTAATTTGTTTGTTTCTCAGCCATAAAAAAACAATGTATATGCAAGTTGTTTAAACAGTTTCATTATATTTATTTTGGAAGAAATATCTGTGTACACTTGAGTAATGCTTTACTTCAGAAAAACAGAACACCTTCCACCACATCTCATAAAACAGGATGTGTAATATGGGTTATAAAGCTGAGTAGCACCATGGAGGTTCATAAATTTATTCAGCAACTGCTGATTCAGTGGTATGTCCATACTAATACTAACTTGTAATTGTATGATATAGAAATCAAAACTGATAGTTCAAATTAAAAATAATAACTAGATGTAGCCCAGTAAAAAGTCAGTTACACTGGAAATCACATATTTCAAGAAAAAAATATTATATATACTCCAGTTCTTCACACTCATTCTCATATATTTATTATAAATGCATGTATAAATATATATAATATTAATATAAATTTTATAATGTGCATTAATAATTCGTTAGAAGTTGCTGGTATTACAATGTAATATTAAGCGAACTAATCTCCAGAAAAGCAAGATAAAATACCAGCCAATATAAAAAACTCCAGTTAAGTCAAACATTCTAAGCCAGTAAGTATACTGTAATGTCATTGAGTGCCTTGTTTTGTCCCTGTGAATAAACTATAAGCAGGAAAATATTAAAAGACAATTATTGACCAGAAAGGCTAAAATAAATTGAGTGCAAAATCTACAATTTTTATATATTGATAGGCTAATAAAGTCACATTGCATTTGTTTATCATGTATGTATTTTTCTGTAGTAAAATTCATCTCCAATTCATGAAAATGAATTTACATCAAAAATCAGTATTGACATTTTTTCTCTCTTCTCATATCCACTAAATATATTATTATGTAAATCAGTTGAAATATCATTCCATAGAAAATATGTTGTTTCAAATAAATAAAATCTAAGTAAACACATGAAAACCAATGATTGTACACTGGAAGATGGAAAAACTTGCTTCTTGCTTTTCTTTTTCTTACTCTAAGTAAAGTTTTCATCATTATTACTACAATTTTCAAGCATATTCTCTGATATATTAAAGTATTAAATCTCATCAAACTGGATTTTTAAAATCACGCTTGTGTAAATCTTGTTGCTGGTGAGAAATTAACCAAAACATCATTAAATTAAGGTTCATGTCATGTTATCTAACTTTAAGGCTCCAGAAATAAGAAGCATAGGCTGAAAACCACCCAGACCACCCAGCTAAGAGGAGGCAGCTGACGAGCTCTTCTGTAAACAGCTGGGGATGATCTCTAGATCTCTACCTCTTGTCCTTGTGGGTGACTTCAATCTTCCAGATACCAGCTGGGAGTACAATACAGCAGAAAGGAAACAGTCTAGGAGGTTCCTGGAGTGCGTGGAAGACAACTTCCTTACACAACTGGTTAGTGAACCAACAAGGGAGGGTGCCCTCCTCGACCTGCTGTTTGTGAATAGGAAAAGTCTTGTGGCGGATGTGAAGGTTGGGGGACGCCTGGGACTAAGCGATCATGAGATGATAGGGTTTTCAGTTCTAGTTGGGATAAAGAAGGGGATTAGCAAAACAGTCACATTAAACTTCCAGAGGGCAGATTTTGGACTGTTCAGAAGGTTGGTTGGCAAAGTCCCGTGGGAGACAGTCCTTCAGGGCAAGGGAGCCCACGAGGGCTGGGCACTCTTGAAAAATGAAATCCTAGCAGCTCAGGAGCAGGCCATTCCTGTGTTCCGGAAAAGGAGCAGGTGGAGGAAAAAAAAGAACTTGGTTGAGCAGGGAGATTTTGGGATGCATCAGAAAGAAGAAGGTCTATGAGCTTTGAAGGGAAGGGCACACGTCTTGGGTGGACTGCAGGGAGGAAGTGAGATCGTGCAGGAAAAAAAATCAGGAGGGCTAAGGCCCAACTAGAAATCAAATTGGCTAAATCTGTGAAAGATAATAAAAAATCTTTCTACAAATACATTAACAAGAAAATGAGGAATAGGGAGAATATTCAGTCCCTACTGGATGCAGAAGGAACAACAGTGACAGGGGATAAGGACAAGGCTGAGGTACTTAATGCCTTCTTTGCCTCAGTCTTTAATAGCAAGGAAAATTGTTCCCTCCGTGTACAAACCCAGGAGTTAGAGGAGCAGAATGAGGCTCCCATGATCCAAGAGGAGGTGGTTAGAGACTTGCTTGCCCATCTAGACACCCACAAGTCTATGGGGCTGGATGGGATCCACCCAAGAGTATTGAAGGAGCTGGAAGATGTCCTTTCCAAACCCCTTTCCATCATCTTCCAGCAGTCCTGGCTGACTGGGGAAGTTCCACTAGCTGGAGGCTGGCTGATGTTGTGCCCATCTACAAGAAGGCTTGCAGGGAGGATCCAGGGAACTACAGGCCTGTCAGTCTGACCTCAGTGCTGGGGAAAGTCATGGAACAGGTGATCTTGAGTGCTATCATGAAGCACATGCAAGAGAACCAGGTGATCAGGCCCAGTCAACATGGGTTTACAAAAGGCAGATCTTGCCAAACTAACCTGATCGCCTCCTATGACAAAATGACTCGACTACTGGATGAGGGAAAGGCTGTGGATGTAATCTTCTTGAACTTCAGTAAAGCCTTTGACACAGTTTCTCACAGCATTCTGCTTCAGAAACTGTCAGCCTCTGACATGGACAGGCACACACTCTCCTGGGTTGAAAACTGGTTGGATGGCCGGGCCCAGAGAGTGGTGGTCAATGGAGTTAACTCCAGCTGGAGGCCAGTTACAAGTGGGGTTCCTCAGGGCTCGGTACTGGGTCCAGCCCTGTTCAATGTCTTTATCGATGACCTGGATGAAGGCATTGAGTGCACCCTCAGCAAGTTTGCGGATGACACTAAGCTGGGAGGAAGTGTGGATCTGATGGAGGGTAGGAAGACTCTACAAAGGTATCTGAACAGGCTGGACTGCTGGCTAAGGCCAAAGGCATGAGGTTTAATAAGGCCAAATGCCGGGTCCTGCACTTGGGGCACAACAACCCTATGCAGTGCTACAGAGGGGGAAGGGTGGCTGGAGAGCTGTACAGAGGAGAAGGACCTGGGGGTGTTGGTTGACAGCCAACTGAACATGAGCCAGCAGAGTGTCCAGGTGGCCAAGAAGGCCAATGGCATCTTGGCTTGTATCAGAAACGGTGTGACCAGCAGGTCCAGGGAGGTTGATTCTCCCTCTGTACTCGGCACTGGTGAGACTGCACCTTGAGTACTGTGTTCAGTTCTGGGCCCCTCACCACAAGAATGATGCTGAGACTCTGGAGCGTATCCAGAAAAGAGCAACGAAGCTGGTGAGTGGGCTGGAGAACAAGTCTTATGAGGAGCGGCTGAGAGAGCTGGGGTTGTTTAGCCTGGAAAAGAGGAGGCTGAGGGGAGACCTTATTACTCTCTACAACTACCTGAAAGGAGGTTTTGGAGAGGAGGGAGCTGGCCTCTTCTCTCAAGTGACTGAGGAAGGGACAAGGGGAAATGGCCTGAAGATCCACCAGGGGAGGTTCAGGCTGGATATCAGAAAAAAAATTCTTCACAGAAAGAGTCATTGGGCACTGGCAGAGGCTGCTCAGGGAGGTGTTTGAGTCACCTTCCCTGGAGGTGTTTAAGGAACGGGTTGATGAAGCGCTTAGGGACATGGTTTAAGGGAGTGTTAGGAATGGTTGGACTCGATGATCCAATAGGTCCTTTCCAACCTGATGATTCTATGAAAAACAGAATGTATGTCAATGGAGAAAAAGATATGCTTCCAGGGTACAAGTTTTAGTATGGGATGAGTCTGTCTTCTTAGAAAGATCTCTTTCCTTCTGTTTTATAGGAGGCATAGACAGCTAGTTTATGGAAATTGCTTATCTTTCAGGTATCTGATGTTATCATGCTGAGGACACGTGACCTGATTTGAACAACACATTAGGTTTAGGCATTTATATCTTCAACTCATGTCACTGTCTACTTACTTGTGACTGTTTACAACACAGGTTACTCCCTCACCAAAGAGAGTGATGTGATATTTCAGAAAAGCAGTAGTCTGCCTCACACTGGATCCAAGTTTAGGTGGATTCCCACCAGATTAATTGTCTATGCAAGATGATACTGATGTTTTTTTAAAGAATCCTCATTCATAAATCACAGTCCAGCTGTTTTTCACAGTAGGATGCCATATTACTGAAGAGCTATTACCAGGCTGGCACCTGCCCTCGTCACTTTACATCTTACAAAGTCATTTTGATTACAGCTACTTTCATTTATTTTTTAAGTCGTTTACATGCAGAAATGATATGCAGATGACCAGAAAGGTCTTCTGAATACTCAACTAATTCTAGTCATATTATGTAGGTCAAGGAACTATACATGTGTAAAACTCTTTGCAAATACTCAAAAATCCTTGCTATACCCCCAAAATAATCAGTAAAAGAGAAAAGAAAGTTTAACATAGAAATTAGTTGAAGACTTCATTAATTGCGGTTTCATTGTTGCTTTCCTGTATTACCAGTAATTGATAAACAACCGATTCACTTAAAAATGATCTTTTATATCAACTTAAGCAGCTTGCAATCTTAAGGTTTAAAGTGCATATTTAAAACTGAATGCTCTCTTTTATGATTTCTTTTTCACCTTTACAGTTTATGTGGAAGACAGAAGCAGCCTGGGCTTTTCTAAACCCCAACAATTATCTTTACAGTTCATCACAAGATTTTTTTTTGTTTTATGTGCACACATGAAGGACTAAAGTTCTCCCACATAACATTAGAAAACTAAGCTTTACATTTGTTACGTAGTCAGTGAAGAAAGGCACATATCTCTAGTTGATCTAGAGTTGGGAAACATCAAACAGACATTTGAAATTATATCAGCTAGAAAAGAACTGTAGGCATTTTTGTTTGGAGCTCATCATTAGACAAAAAGAACGTAAGAAAAACATTTGTAAACCTGCATCTAGGCTGCAGGACACGTGAGATTCTCCTGAAAGGTGAGATTTGCTCTCCTAACCCAGGCAGATAAGACCAGATGCAATTTGGATCACTCCTTGACTGAGCACCAAAGGTTTTTTTACAAGAAAGGTCACAGAAAGGAAGGAGGAAACTGCAGGCTTGATTTTGACATACAGTCAGTTTACAGTATCCTGACAGTATAAAACACATTAAAGAAATGCATAGCTAGTGTTCTGGCTTATGCCAGCAGGCAGATAAACTCCACACAGCTGTTCACTCAATTCACTAAGAGTGAAATGCTGGAGAGAATTGGAATAAAAGGTAAGACTCGTGGGTTGAGATAAAGACAATTTAATAGGACAGAAAAGAAAGGAATAATAACAATAACAATAATGCACAAAACAAAGTGATGCACGATGCAATTGGTCACCACTCACTGACTGATACATAGGCAGTTCTCAAGCAGCAGCTGCCACCCTGCCCTGTGCAACACCCTCCAGATTTTTTTGTTCAGCATGATGTCATATGGTATGGAATAACCCTTTGGCCAGTTTGGGTCAGCTGTCCTGGCTGTACTCCCTCCCTTCTTCTTGCGTACACAGTCCCATCTCCCTTAATGGTAGGGCAGTATGAAAAGCTGAAAATTCCTTGACTTAGTGTAAGAACTGTTTGACCACAACTAAAAAATGTATGTTACAAACATTACTCTCATCCTAAATGAAAAACATAGCATTATACAAGCTACTAGAAAGAAAATGAACTCTTTTCCAGCCAAATCCAAGACAGCTACACTGGCTGTAAAGTCTTGTGAGGTCAGATAATAAACCATATACACAATTTTCCACAGCAAAAAGGAACAAATATAATCTTATTTTTCTATAAATCTTGGAAAATAAATACATATTTGAGAAAATATGTGCACATTGCAATATGATTTCTAAAACAAAGAATCCCAAAACTCCTTACAACCCACTTTCATAAATATGTAAACACTTTATATTGCATAATTTTTATGGTAGAATCATCTTGATCAGTAGAGTTTTGTTTAACTTTACAGTGAACAGAAAATTGCAGGAGGACTATTTTTATTATTATTTCATGTAATTTAGGCAACAATTGCACCAAGACATTTACCGCTGTTATTTTCTTTCAGTTTAGAAGAAAAGTAGTTTGACCTACAATGCAGATTCTCTTGGTATTTTGTCAAATTTATTTTATGCCAGCAGCAGTCACTGATTTTAATTGAATGGAAACAACAGCTCTCATCCTCTGTGTCACATTGCTGGATTTTGTATCATTGAATTTCAATCTGGTTTCACTGGGACCTGCCAAGTGTGGCTTATGCCAACCTCTGAGTCTCCTTGCTATACTCCTTTCCAGGGTAGCATTGTTTGCCTTTTGTCTGCTCTCTGATTAAATTGACACCATTTTACCTTTTGTGACTCCTGTGTCATTTTCTGTTGACAGCATCTGGTAATGGTAACAGACCAGTGTCCTTGTGAAAGGGGCAGAAACCATTGATTGGCTGGGTGTATTAATGCAGACCCATTAAAAGTCATGCAGACGCGGCTTTGTGCTAACTGTCAGACGAATAAGGGCTAGTGAGAGATGCTATTAAACACAGATAACAGTCAGCACCCTCTATTCGCTAGCAATGTCACTTTGTACCATTTGAGGAACAGTCGATACTGGATTTTTTTAAAGCAATTCTTCCCCTCCTGCACACATCTTGAACTAAAGCTATTTAAGGGAGAAGGGTGGAAATAGTGTTCCAATTAGACTGATGACGGTAGGATGCTCATATAATTTCCAGGGAGCTGAAACACTTAATACAATCCATCTGCACTTCACAGCTAAAATCTCTTTAGGACAAGAAGATAGGCCCTACTGACATGAGAGGTTAAATGTTTACCATGGATAGGGAATTTATAATTGCCTTTTCAGAAATGAATGATTGTAAGTGGTTACAAGAAGCACCTGGCTATATAAGTCCTATCCATAACACACAAGAGAGAAGTAATAATTATGTCAAATCCTCCCACTATGATAATTTTAAATGGGATAGAAAAATGAAAATAACAAAACTTTAAAATTAAGGATTTTACAAAACACCTGCATTTAAAAATAAACTGTCTAAGAAATGCAGAACTGTTTTGGTGCACGTTTATATGCTGAACATGAAGCACTTATTCAGTTCCACCTCTGCTCAGCAGCAGATTTGTTTTTGTCATATTTTCAAGATTTACATGCAAGTTTCAGTGTTTTTTTCTCGATTAAGGAATTCAACAAGAGATAAAGTAGAAACTATAGTGGGAAATTTGTCTTTCTTCTGCTTAGTTTACATTATAATGAATAACATAAACTAGCCAATGTAATTTGAATTTTCATCAGCATTCTGAAAACATAACTGTCCTCATATTTTCCTTAGAAACCGAACATTTCATCCTGGTTCTAAGTTACCCTATGAACAATTTTAAATACTAAAGGGAGGTCAATATTTCTGAGAAGAAGTCATACTGTATACTAAGATATACTAGTTCTTGCACAATGCCATATCAAAGTAAGTGTTGTATATTATCTTGAGGACAATTAAAATGACCCCTGCTGTGACATTACACATGCACTATTTCGTTAGCTCAGTAGAATGATATTTACTTTATTGAGTGCTTTTCTTCCCAACAGTTATTGTTTTGCTCCACTGTGGCAAAGTACTGCCTGCTTAGGTTATTGTTCACTATCTATGGTTTCCAAAAAGATTTTTCCCATTATGAACAATGTAATTTTTTCTGTTTTTTTTTTTTTTTTTTTAATGCAAACATAGAGATTTTTTATATGTGATAGGGAAAAATCAAATCAAAAGAAATCTTATGTTCTTTGCATTTTTATTCCCCACAATAAGATTTATTCCAGTTTAGACAGAGTGCTTTGCCATTTGTCAGAAAAATATGTGACAATATACTGCAGTTCTGTATACATGACCATAGACTATTACTAGACTATTACTAGAACACTATTGTAGAAGAGTTCTTTGATATGCAGCAGCTCAACAAAAAGGGTTTTCAAACAACAATTCAGTGGTGTGCACATCGTCTGCACATATATTAAAAAAATAAAGGATTCAGAGCATCATTTTCAGTAGACCACATCATTACCAGGCCTTTGCATATCGATAGTTTTCGCTGCTGTATTTGAAATATGCCATTAGATATCTAAAATTAGATATACCTACAGTAATAAATATATTGGAACATATTTGGATGTTTGGATGACATAAATGAAATAGCATCTGGTTGCAATGATAACTGACATAGATCTATCAAACTAGCTCCTGATGTCTGTTTTTGTTGCTGTGTCTCCAACTCTAAGAGAACAGTGATATCTATGACCCTCAGAGCTTGCTGTAATTAAACTCTGTCAGTCTGTGCAGAAGATTTTGTAATATTTTAAGGAATAGAAATTTTTTGGTTTTCTACGTCTTTATTTTGGCTTGTCGAGGAGTATATTATCCTATATAACCTTCAAGAACAGTTTGTAAGGAAGCTTCCTTCAGAATGTTTTGCTGAAGAAGAAGTAACTATCTTCAGCATTTAAAGGTCAACTCGATTTTTTTTCCTTTAAAAGGCCTATGTGCATACCGCAAGATGCTTCTCTTATAAGAGTTAGTGGTAGCACTAGAACATAAAGTAGGGCAGAATTTTTTTTATTTTATTTTCCCTCTCTTGTCTGGCATTAAATATTCTATATCAAATGTGTAGGCAGTGAACTACACTAGAACTAGAGGCTAAAGAACTGTAAACACAGAGGAAGACGGGAAAAAAAAGGTTTACAGTTTCAGTAGATAACAGCATTTCACTTTTTGAGTGAGAAATCAAGTCAAGAAAGCTGTATTACTGCTTTCAACAACTGCAGAAAAGATTTGCAGTCATGAGCTCATGAGTTGGCAGATACATACAGAAAGTCCTCAAAAAGATGGAAAACACTTTTGGACCTCAAATATGAGTGTATGTATTCCAAATAATTTTCTATGAGCCTTAAAGGAAAACAATATAAATCAAGACTTGGAAATTACCAGAAAGTAGTGATGCCTAGAGAATGACAATTCCAATTTCCCAGAAAATTTTAAAGTCTCTGTATCTGTAGTGTCTTACAAAGAAAAGTGGGAATTTCTTGGCTTTGGTTAAACCAGCAGTCTTCTGCTAAGTATTTCTGCTTTCAAAATACATTTCACCAAATATAGTCGAAATTCTTCTGTTCATGAAGGAATAATCAAAAGTGAAGTAGTATTTTGCTTTTTTTGGAAGTAAAATAGATTCAGGAAAAAAATAGAAGGATTCTTAAATCACAGGAAAAAGACATTTTCCTAATGAGAAAATTAGAATCAGTTGAAAAATATGACAGGTCTTTTGATGAGCAAAGAAGTGATAGACAGGCAACCTTAAAAAAAAAAAGAAGAAATTAATCTATTTTAACAGTTCTAAATACTTGGTCAATAAGATAATGCATTCCTGAGTATAGGTGTTTGTAATTCATTAGCTCATAGCCATCAATCTGTGAATTGTTTGGAGGTCCATGAATATTCTTGCCTACCTCACTAACCCATCTGCCCTTGCTTCTTCTGTGTGCTCAGTGGTACTCCAAATTTCAGCTGCTGCTTACTGTTGCAGCTGGTTTTGAGTTCTTTACAAGATGAAGTTCTGCACAGCTGCCAGTGTCATCGTTTGCCACTAGCTCTTGGAGCCTTGTGTAGTTGGTCACTTCCACCACATAATTCAATAAAGAGAAGGAGGAATTGACGTGAAAGAATTGTGTTTTTATCTGAATACTGGGAGCTACAGCCATCACTGGTGTGTCATTCTGTATCCTACTTATCAAAAGGCCACACAACTAAGGAGAAACCAGAATTTATAATGCAATATACACAGTCAATTGAAGTGCTTTTATAGGTACACCAATCAAAAGAGGAAGATCAAAGAGAACTTACCCCCACTAATGGTTGGAAATGGGGATCATGTATCAACAGATGAGGAGAAGACTGAGGTACTTTACTTAACTTTTTGCCTCAGTCTTCACTGATAACCACTCTCCTCGCCCCTCCTGGGTCATGGGACAGCAAGATGGTGACCACGGGGGTAGACCCCATTGCAGAGTAGAGAAGGATCAGGTTTGCCAACACCTGAGGAACCCAAACATATATAAGTCCTCCTACAGGGAGGTGATAAATGGCAGCCATCATGGCGTAAATCCTATATGACCAACTTGGTGGCTTTCCATGATGGGGTAACTGCAGCAGTGGACAGGGGTAAACCAACTGATGTGATCTATCTAGACTTCTGTAAAGACTTTGACATGGTCCCCCACAACATCCTTCTCTCTAAATTGGAGAGATATGGATTTGATGGGTGGACGGTAAGGTGAATAAGAAGCTGGTTGGGTAGTCATATTCAGAGTAGTGGTCAATGGCTCAAACTCCAGATGGAGATCTGTGACGAGTGGTGTCCCTCAGGGGTCTGTACTGGTACCGGTAGTGTTCAATATCTTTATCAATGATATTGACAGCGAGATTGAGTGCACCCTCAGCAAGTTTGCCGATGACACCAAGCTGAGTGGTGTAGTTGCCACACCAGAAGGACGGGATGTCATCCAGAGGGACCTGCACAGGCTGGAGAATTGGGCCTCTGAGAACCACATAATGTTCAACAAGCCCAAGTGTAAGGTCCTGCACCTGAGTCAGGACAATCTCCATTTTCAGTACACGATGGAGGATGACGTGCTTGAGAGTAGCCCTGCAGAGAAGGACTTGGGACTGCTGGTCAATGAGAAGCTCAACATGAGCCAGCAATGTGCGCTCGCAGCCCAGAAGGCCAACCGTGTCCTGGGTTGCATGAAAAGAAGTGTGGCCAGCAGGTCGAGGGAGGGGATTCTACCCTTCTATTCCTCTCTTGTGAGACCTCATCTGGAATACTGTGTCCACTTCTGGAATCCGCAATGTAACAAGGATATGGAGCTGTTGGAACGGGTCCAGAGGAGGGCTACAAAGATAATGAGAGGGCTGGAGTACCTTCCCTACGAGGACAGGCTGAGAGAGTTGGGGTTGTTCAGCCTGGAGAAGAGAAGGCTCAGAGGAGATCTTATGGCGACCTTCCAGTACCTGAAGGGGCTAGAGGAAAGCTTGGGAGGGGCTATTCTTAAAGACTTGTGGTGATAGGACCAGGGGGAACGGGTGTAAACTGGAAAGGGGCAGATTTAGACTAGCCATTAGGAAGAATTTCTTCACCATGGGAGTGGTGAAGCACTGGCACAGGTTGCCCAGGAAAGTTGTGGATGCCCCATCCCTGGAGGTGTTCAAGGCCAGGCTGGATGGGGCCTTGGGCAGCCTGGTCTCATGGGATGTCCCTGCCTATGGCAGGGGATTGAAACTAGATGATCTTTAAAGTCCCTTCCAACCCTAACTATTCTATGATTCTATGATTCTATGATTCTATGATTCTATGATTATAAGCTGGAAATGACATCCCTAATTTTTAAATAAATAACCAAAAATAAGTAAGGCAATTTTAAAAATAATTTTCTTAAGCAATCTACAGGAAGAATTACCTACATCAGTTCCCCAAAACTGATTTAATCTGTTCTATTTAATCACTTTTTCACTTTATGTTTTAGGAAATTGTATTCCACTGAGGTCTCACTAGTTATTCTGCACTGTAATTGACCAGGTTTTTAATATCATCTATAAAGTCAATATATTTATAACAGTTTTTCAGGTGCACTGTATTGCAGTAAATTAGTAGAACCTGATAGTATGGGAAAAAGCACAAGAATTAAAAAAAGCCCAATACTTATTGGGTCCTCAGGATATTTTGGATTTATTAAACTACATCATAATATGGCAAAAGGTGAGAGGGTTGGTTTAAAAAAAACCAACATAGACAAAGAAGGAATTGAGGAACTCAAAATCAGGTTTAAGCTTCCTTCAGTTATTTACAGAAGTATAAGCTGACAATTTACGAAAGGCTGCTGTACTTCATAAAATCATAAGCTTAGAAGGGACCCCAAAAGATAAGGTGTTCCATCAAGTAGATTTAGTCACTACTAACACATGTTTGTCTGCCTTTCAGTTAAAGAGGCTGTTAAATCCCTGAAATAATCCATTCTGGGGTTTAGCATTTAAATTATAAATTTTTTTCCTGGTTACCATATTTCCTTGGTGCAATTAAACTTCACTACTTCTTGGCCTATGCTGCTAGGAATAAAGAAAAGAAAATTCTTATGTTCTGTCTTACAGATGGCTTTTTATGAAGATGTTTACTACATTCAGTCCTGACCCTTTCTTTTCTCTTTTTAAATTGCATGTAGTAATTTGTTCAGAGTTTCCTCATTCAATCCTGTAGACCAAACATTTGATGTTTAATTAATCTTTTAACTCTTTCCTGACTATTCACAGTTGCCAAACTCTTTCTAGAAATGAGGTGCCCAAAGCTGGAAGTAGTATTCCTACTAACATTGTAGAACACTAAAAGAGTAGAAAGACTGTTTTGTATCTTCCAATTTATGCTTCATGGTTTCATCTGCCTATTATATCCGCATTTTCATTATGGCCTTGCCCAATTTGAATAATATTTTAGTAAAATTAAGATATAGGTTACCTTCCTTTCTTCTCTGTTTACAATTCCTCCACCATTTTATAAACAGAAATTATTTGATTCCTAATAAATACATATTGACTGTAATTCATCTTGTTTCCTTATAGGTGTCTCCAGATATTTCTTTCAGTATTTGTCCTGGGTGTCAAAGTTAAACTAACAGGTGTACAATTCTCTACTTACCTTTTTTTGAAGATAAGACAAAGCTGCTTTCCTCCTGACTTTTGATAGAAGATGATGTCTTTTCAAAAAGACTTTATGAGTTCTCAAAAATGATTGCTAATATTTCTCAGATTCTATTAGCTTAGATAATGTGCGCTGAAACTTGGCACCAGACAACCTGAAAATCTGTAATTAATTAAAGTCCTCTTTAACCAGTTCTTCTTCATTCAAGGATGAGATCTGATCTTGTGTTGATGTTGTTGACAGACTGCATTAACCACATGGTAATAGATATGATTTTTGTTAAAGCAAATAGAAGCGTCTTCAACTTCCCATCCACATATCTGCTGCTAAATATGGCATGGGACACCTATAGCTCACATTGATAATCATTTACATGTCGTTTGGCACTTGCTTTGCTCACCATACATGAGGCAACATGAAGGCACAATTCAGTAACAGGAATAAGATTGTATTAAATTTGATTCTCAGTTTTCTACAGTTACCCTAAACTATTGTAGTGAGCTTTACCCTGTCTATCCCCACTACATGTCCTACCCTCGTGTCGTACATTATAGCCAACAGTACGTACCTTCAGACTGTGTCTATAAATTCTTCTATGCATCAGACTAGTCTCAGGCACTGGAACATTATTCTCTGTGATCACAAGCTGCCGGAAAATCCTCCGGTAGAGTTTTGGCACATTCCAGCTAGGCCTGGCCATTCCTGAGCACAACCTGGGAGCTGTAACTTTGCTGGAGCCAAGTCTAATAGAGAATTCACCTGCACAGTTTTGGAAGCTCAGTTTGAGAGCTATGCATAAGCTATAGGGTGTCTGTTGGTATCAGTGGAATTATCAGGGAATTATTCTTGGCCATGTTTACTTTGCTGTTGTAGATACAGCCTCAGTTTCCCACTGTAACAACATCTTCGTATTATATCAGATCCAGAGCTAAATGCTATATATCACTTATGTGGCCATCTTGTTAGTGAAAACCAGAGAACAATTACTGGCTCACTTTAATTAATAGTCTTTTATTTAATTGATTAATTTTTTTTATGTGTTTCAATCCTTAAATTTTTGTATCAATAAGACACTTCTCATTTTGTTTGGGTTCAATTAAAAGCATGTATTGTAACTACATTTATCACATGTATCCTCTACAAGTTGACATAGCACCTGGGAAATCATACATTTTCTTCCTTCTCTTCAAGGCTGCCCTCTTCTTTCAGTTCTATTGTTTTTCCTCTTTCCAGTTCTGAAGACTATGAATGTGAACATCTCGTACTTAGTCTACCTAACGAGATTCCCACCTCGATATTCCCAATCAGTTCTTCTCTATTAATTAGAATAAAATCTATTAATTAGAATCACATCCTCAAGATGTTTTCTGTGCCTTCTGTACAACTAAATTGTTATTAATGTCTTCCAAGAATCTGTGAATCAGTATGGCCAGGGGATTCATCTCATCCAGCTGTTGAATCAACAATGCAAACTAAGAAATCTGACTGTGTCATTCAAGGATTCAATTGTAGTCAATGAAGAAAAAATAAGCACTTGGAGTACATCATTCATCTGCCGCAGACTGCTGCTACTCATCAATCAGGTGAATCAATTCAGGGACTAATTTTGTTGAGGGAATGGGTTTGGTCCACTCAACAATTGGACCTTAAAAGAACTACAGCTGTTTTCACCACAGAATTTGTGAAATGACTTTTCACTACATAAATAATTCTACATTGCTCATCTAAAAGCAGTTAAACAATTTAGGTTTTTCATCCTATCGTATCATATAACAACTTGATTTTCTCTTAAGTGTCATTGTACAGAGATACTGATCACATTTTTCTTAGTTCAAATTTATATATTCACATACTTTAAAAAAAAATGATGGTGACTGCTATTGTTCTGGTCTCTCGTATGTTACACCATTAAGTTTAAAACATTCCACTTACAACATTTCTGGAAATGGTTTACTACGTTTGTAAACAACTGAACAATTCTGTTGCCCTAAACGTCTACAGTGGAAAAGAGTACTTGATTTTCATTCGAGAAAATGCCAACTGTGAAAGCAGGCAATAAAAACAATTATCCAAGGGGGCTTTGACTTTTATTTTTAACTATTTGCTAATGAATTTACCGCCCATAGCCTTCTCTGTGGGTGTATGCGCATGCATAGGATATCTTTCAAATACTTCTACTAAGATAGCATAGGAATAATGATTTTTGTTTGCTTTTCTTTCATTCTCCTGATCTATCCATTAGAATTTCTTTTAAACAATCAAGAAATACACTACATGCTGAGATTGGGAATTCCAGAATGCTTCTGTCTTTTTATTAAATGAAGACTTATGTAGCCTGTAGTTGAGGACAGCTTATCTTAATAAGATGAGAAATTTGTCTGCTCAGTAACATACTTTTGTCCAATGGCAGTGGATCAGCACTCCTCAGCCTTTCTAAATTTACTGTGTATATTTGGCCTATTAGGAATTTTTACCACACTCTACTGTATGAGATACTCTTGTAAAATGATAAGTTGTAGTAGCTAAATAGAACTCAAATATTTTAAGTTCCACATTGATGTAATAAAGGTTGGCATTTTTATGGGTTGGCATTTTAAATGGTAGGCTAAATCAGGTACTGATACCTGGATTGGTGGGAAAGAAATAACAATAAACATTATTATTTTTGCTTGTCACATTACCAAGAAACTAGAAGAAAGTCTAGGTCACTAACAGATATCCCTAATCATCTAAGACGAATAAAACAGGATGATGATAAGTGAGGCTTAAAGGAACAATTTCCAGAAGTTTTAAATCTCACTGTTAATATGTATTTCTACCTATAACAAATGTAAGCCTACAAACAATAATACACCTAAATCACAAAATGTCAAGATGGGATTCCTTGGCTGGAAACGAGTTGCAGAGTCACTGAATGAGATCATATGGCTCATGTTATATAAAAGGTCAGATTAAATAACTGAAATTTTCTGAATTTATGAAAAGAGATGTTGTCTCCTATAGAATAGAATTAAAGGTTCCTAAAAATATTTCCTATTCCCCTCACTGAAAGCTTCTCGTCACCAGACCTTAAGACAACAATTGATACTCTTTTTTCTTTGTACCTTCCAGCTTTGAGTATATCATTACTTTTAAGTTAAAGAAGGACAGTACATGAATTCGTGTACTGGACTACTGATTGGCCACTCTGCTTTATTGTTTTAGTGGGGTGACCTTGGCCAGCTGCCAAACGCCCACTGAGCTGCTATCTCACTCCTCACCACCTCAACATGACAGGGGGAGAAAATTAGATAAAAAAACTCAAAAGTGAAGAAAGGCATATCACTTGCCAGTTACTGTCACAGGTAAAACTGACTCAACTCTGGGAACTTATTGCTAGTTTAAAACAGAGTAGGATGGTGAGAAACAAAGAGAAAAACTAAACCACCTTCTCCTACACTCACCTTCTTCCCTGGTTCAACTTCACTCCTTCATTTCTGAATCCTCTACCTCCCTCTCCAAAGAGACAAGGGAGATGGAGGGGAGGTTGTCCATAACAGTTTCATTCTGCTGTTCCTTCACCCTCATACTTCTTCCCTGCTCCATTATGGGTCTTTCCATTAGGCTACAGCTTCCTTCAGGGTATAATCGTCTGTTGCAGTGTGGGGTCCTTCACAGGTATCTGCTCTGCTGTGGTCCTTCATGGGCTGCAAGGAAATATTCTCTCCATTACGTGTAGCACCTACTCTCCGCGCCCCTCCTACTTGGCATCTACACCTAATATAGTAATTAAAATCTTCTCTATCTGTTTTGAAGTGTTCTAGATTATTTATTTTTCTTGAATGACCAGCCTCTAATGAGAGGTGAGACTGAGGATACCACTGGAGCTCAGAAAAAAAAGCACCATTTCTTTTTCTTCTTATATTTAGCTGTAGTCAAATATCTTCCAGTGTCACGGCTATTCCATTTTGCTCTTACGGCCAATAGCAGGATGTGATGTAGTTCATTAGCATGTGTTCTGTAGTCCTGGTAAACCATCCATGCATTTAAATAAACTGGGTAAATGGAAATAAAGAATTGTTATGGACTGACTAACACAGGAATATCATGCCTCAGTTCATTGTGAAGCACTGCCCTAATTTGAAGTGCAAATCAATGTAAAAGGTAGTAATGATTGTATCTCAAAAAATCTATTGAAAATAAAGAAGTGAAAGTAAGCTTCATGCGTTTTAATTTTTAGATACTAATGTCTTCAAATTTTGCAGTTCGTAGATAGCTGGATTTGTAGAAAAAACTACTGTCATCTGTATCACAGTATAGAAAAAAAGTCCAAACTCAAAAAAATTTATTTAAATTTATCTGTAGACCTGATCTCTCCAGTAAAATAACAAGCCTGTTTTCTCTTAACAAATGGGTCTGAAACTTTTCCTTTATTTTTTTTTCATTTTTTTCCTAATTTGAGTGGTGTAAACAGCATTACCATAATTTTGTAGCAAGTATTTCATCTATCCAAATGCTAATTTTAAGG
The DNA here is from genome assembly GCF_017976375.1 of Cuculus canorus. Classification (NCBI taxonomy): domain Eukaryota; kingdom Metazoa; phylum Chordata; class Aves; order Cuculiformes; family Cuculidae; genus Cuculus; species Cuculus canorus. Next base: position 38,695,314 of record NC_071401.1, read on the forward strand.
TGAATGTGTCCCCATGGGACAGAACTCAATTATTCATCAGTTTTACTTGTTATTTCTACAAACTGTTTAGTATGTCACTTGAAGATATTTTCTGTTTCAATATACCTGCAAACTAGAAATATACTATTCTCCTTTTGCCTAAGTACATAATTTATTTCCATGTGATTTTTTTTAAAACCACACATTTTTATTGTATACTGGGATTTGGAGCATGCCAGACTTCACCATGCATCAAGAGATGAAACAATTCCATCAGGAAGTGCCGTACTGGTAGCCAGTGGAAGCATGGTTGGAATCCAAGTTTCTTGTAAAGCTAGACCATTATAATAATATTGTAGATGAAGGGACATTTTAATCAGACCATAAAAAGCTACAGTATGCCATTGGACTCACTGTCCTAGAGAACATAGCAATACAACTAGTGTAAAATAAATAATTTAACTTTAGACTGTTGAAATTATTTGTGAAAATATCATTTGCTGTATTAAAATGCACATAGTAGAAAAGGATCAGCTTCTTCATCACTGACTCAAAAAACATTCTGTAGCTTGGTTGCTATAGCAATCCCCTGTCAAGATTATTTTCCTGACTTTTCTGAAGTTCTTATCCATGGTTTTGCAGATTCAGAGAAGGCATTTGTATAAAATAGCCCTATCTTGAGGGAAGGGTTCTTGCCTATAGTCTATGTTGCTTCATGACTTGGCCTCACCAATACCACTGCTTTATAAAATACTCACCCATTTTTTCAGGGTTTTTTTAGATGTATATTTCCCATAAGAATGACAAATACAACTGCAGAGTTATAGCATAGCTTTTCTTGGTTGGTTTGTTTTGTGTTTTTTTTTCTTTATACCAGTGGGTTTTGCCATTATGGTATAACCTGAAGCAATTTGTCCTGTCCCTTACTTTTTTGCTTTTCCCTTCCTTTTCCTTTCATGCCTCTGGAAGCCAGATTGTAGCTTGTCACACTTTGAACAGTATTGTAGTTCGTTGATCTGGTGCTTATCCAGTGAATTTACATTGCATGGTGAATGGAAGCATACTGACAAAATATCCTTAAGTCAATAAAATCCCAGGAGTACAACTAAATTCTATTCCCCCATTAGGCTGAGCCTGTTGTCTAATGGGAAAACAGCATCTATTTTATAACTATTTTAGGAAGCCTAATGTGATGCTCACTATAAAATAAATAGTTCTGAGAGTATGAACATATCTGAACTGAAAGTACTTATCAAAAACTGATTCCTATTTTCTGTGTGAAACTGATATTTCTTTCAGTGTTTCTCTCTATTATTTCACCCTCATGGAATTTCTACTTTTCTTGGATCATAAATCCATATGATTGCACAGATCATCTGGGTGCCTTGGCAAGTCTGAAACCACAAAAATTGGGTTAGCCAGCTTTACTTAGGCTGTTATAAAATGTATTTGAAGCCTACAGAAGTCTTTTAGGAGATAGCTGTGAGCAGTTCCAATATCATAAGCTTTCAATCAGTTACTCAGTTTAAGGTTACTTTTAAAGGTCCTTTGGATTCACTTTTTGTTGATAGAGTTTTTCATATTTTTCATATTTCAGCTTGTCAGTAGCTCACACTAAAATATGATGGTTTGAAAATGTGTTCCCTGAACTCAGATATCAGATTATTACTCTGAATTTGAAAGCAAAACATGACATTTTCTTAGATAACAAAGGAAGGGTCCTACATTATTGGACAAATCTGTCACAGTGCCCTGTGTTAAACAGGAGTCTGGAAACACATTGTGATTGTTGCAAGGCATCATTGACATGTTCAAATTATAGATATTGAAGCACCTATTTTTCAATTACAATCATAGCCAGTTTAGTTACCATTTACAAATATGAATAGTCTTCTCCACTGAAATTAAGTAAAAATGAATAACTCTTATGCAGATCTGTATCCACTTCTCCACAAAGTGTTGACAATCCACTTATCTACATTAAAGGATTGTGAAATCATCTCACTATTTTTCCAGCATGCTAAAGAACATCCTATTGACTTCAGTTAATGCATGTTTCAAAGAATATTCAGTGCTCCTAAGAAATTATTAATTTCTCTTTCAGATAGGTTGCCCCATTGACGGGCAAGAAAAAAGCAGACTATTCTTGATGACAATAAACTAGCTAGGAGACGTTCACAGGAGAAGTATACAAAGGCTCAAACCTAAACATTTTATTAAAATCTCTGTAAAGCAGAGGGTTTCTAAAGCTTACAATATTATTTTCTAGGTTAGTCGTGATCTTACTACGCCTTGAAAACTATCGATTAAGTATTCTGGGGGGACGGACTGAATTTTCCCTCCATATGGATATTGCTCAAGAATTTCAGATTAATTTATATACAGAAAGAACTCTGATATCATCAATGGATATCTGTATTGCACTTTAAGCTAAAATTACATGTGGTATTTATGCATGCATAACTTTTTTATATGTCAACTAGACCTTATATGAGTGCTCGTTTGGTAGTACCTGGACTTCAATGGATTTAACTACTCAGACTTTAAACCATTAAAAAAACCCTAAAACAATTAAATTCTGAATTTCTATTCCGAAACTGTATTGATGTTTCCAGGTTACTGACGTTTTATATACAAAGTTATGGTATAATATTCAAGAGGTGAAATGATAGGATTAACACATGACAACCTAACAGCTTATAGACAGGAACACAAATTCTCTTAAGCTGAATAAGCAGCTAACAGAACAAGCCATAATAAAGTGAAATAGGATGCTACCTTGTAAAATGAATTTGAACCCTGAGCAATTTTAGAACAAAAATTGATTGTTCTGCTTGAGTAAAAGGAAACAGAGGAGAAAAAAATGCTACAGGAAACATCCTTCAATCCAAGATATAAGTTAAAATGCTGGGCTGGGAGCGAGAAGTACAGCAGATGCTAGACAGACTATGCCAGCTCCCTGAACTGCATGATTGTGTAATGTAAGAAATCTCAGATACAGAAGATGTTCTGATCCCTCAGAAATGACTTAATGTAAGATTACACAAAAATTTTCAGTGAAAACTCTAATTCACAGACCATACTCACTAGGAAATATGTGAGTAATGCTCTGAAAAGTTTTCTTCTGTAATCAAATGTTCTCAGAATTCCATTAGCACTTAACTTTGACATTCACTCAATTCTCTGACTAGTCAATTAAAATAAAATCTACCTCTACATACGTCCTTAAATTGTATTTATCTCCTATAAACACTCAGAGATGTTAATTTAGGAATACAATGTTAAGTGTACACGTACATACACGTATTTATACACACACACACACACACATACACACGTGAAGCAACAAAGCTGTACTTCTTTCTGCTGTTCAATTCTGCCTAAATACACCTGCTACAAAAAGTAAACCTTTTGCTTAAAATTATCTTTCCTTTCAGAACTACTGAATACCTTGTCATTCTTTCATTGTGTGATATACCTACAAGACTAATGAACTGTTGTGGTTCTTTTTTTATGATCACCTCCATTGTATTTTTGATGTATTACTTAAACATTTTAAATATGGTGCTTGAAAACCTCATCTTTTTTTTTTCTAGACAAAATTCTTATTGTCCTCTAAATCCTTGTAAATGGATTTACAAGTCAAAGCTATTTAATCTTCATTCCCAACCAAGGAAATAGGGTACAATTTTAGTGTTAGTAAACTGAAGGCAACAACTATGAGAAAACAAAGAGCTTGATGAATATGAATTATGGAAATTCCAAAATAAGATTGTATGCATGGGGAGGGAGAAATGATGGTAAGAAATCCAATCAGCTAGTCATAGTGTAAATTAAAGTTCTGATTTATATAATGTCTGAAGACGACATTATTGTATTGCAATCTCCATTTGCAATCAACATTACTCCCAGCTCTGATGAGATGGCAGTATATCTCAAGATACACCTTCACGAAGAAAATACATAAGAACAGAACATCACATTTTTTCAAAGTCAATAATACAAATTCTTTGTCCCACGTGCGTGAGAGAACTGAAGTTGGGGAAAGAATCTAGAATCAAGCAAAGCTACAATTGATATCAACAGGCACTACACAGATAAAAGGAGCAAAACTGCAAAAAAACCTCAAATAAGTGAATAGGACAGGGTGCAAGTTCTCAAGGGTGCTCTTTATAGGTGACTAAATTTAATTTCTATCCTGCTAATTACCTGAATTGTTCTGTTCTTCTTGCACATACAGTTATTTAAAAATATAATTATTTATATAATATTACTGAAAAATTATTGCAAACTTAATAAAAGGTGAATATGAATGGTAGCCTTACAATGCACATTAATATAATGTATAAATTCAGGACCAGATATTTCATACCTCCTTTTACTATGTTCCTTGATTTCCAGCAGTGACCCCCTGAAGGCACACACATTCAAGTTATGAACTTTCAACATCATTTATCTGTAAAGAGAATTTTTTTTTTCTTCTCCCCATGTATGCAACCCATCATTTTACCTGTTCTCATAAAAGAGTTTGGGATCATCTTTAGGAGAAATGTGAAGGGAGAAACACTTGCACATGTAGCAGATGGAAGATTTATGCTCTTGTAAACCACACCTGGTATCTCTGTTAGAGGTACCATTTCAGAAAGTCTTGGAGATTTTACCATTTTTATGCAGAGTATATCAGGTGGAAAAATGATCTGTTTCCTTATTACTTTGAAATTTTATGTGTAAAATAAAGAAGCAGTTGCTTAAATAATGCTATTTTGTAGATTTTTCAAATATGTTGGTTGTTAAGTATTATTTTCTCTTTCTATTTTACTTGCTTTATACTGCTAAACACAAATCACAATTTATTCTGAGGTACGTAAGGCTCACAATGCATAATTACATATTTATTAGTAAAACCCATACCAATATTGTGTTCATTTGGGTCATTCTGTTTCTAATTAATCTTTCTTCCTCCTCCTCTTTCTTTGCTGTATACTTTATCATCTTGTATGGCCGTGGAATTCTGGTTCACACATATTAGGTAAGATTTAGTTCAGCTGCCTACACAGAGAATACTAGTGCCGTTTCCGGTGCTGAGCATTTTTTTTGTCTGTCCTTCACTTTCTGTTTTAGAACTTTGCAGATCTCCTGAAAGCATTGTGGCCTAAGTACCATACCTGTGTGATGGCTTGTGTACTCTAGGGCAAAGAAAATTGTGGTAGGTGCCTACATTTAAGTCAAGGTTTTGAATTTATGGTCACTACAGTCACTGAGACTCAAACAATTTGTTTAAATGTGTTCATTTCGTGCCACTTACGAATCCTCCAGCTGCCACTCCAGGAAGATATAGGTCTGCTTTATGTACCATCTGTCACTTTTGTGTGGTTGTCTTGGATATCCTAACATATCTCAAATGACACCATGAACCTATATTTAGGCAACTGAATTAAGCCAATAAAGTCTAGAAAGCTGTTCAGCTGACTACATTTACATGCCTCCTAAAAGCTAAGCTGAATAATTCCTTAAATTTCTTCAGCTCCATTTTAACAGAGACTTGATTCATTTTCCAAACTAGGTACACAGTCCCTTTGAAATGCTTTCTCATGCCCTGTTAGACCTCAAGTGCCAGTATGGGACTACACAAATCTCCCATGAAAGTCTTTTGTTATATTTGCTAGCTCTCCACAGATACCTTAAAAACTGTTAAAGATCTCATTTGACACTAAATATCTGTATGTGGCAAGTAAACAAAGTTCCAGATCCTCCCACACTGTAAAAACAACATAGAGAGCTCACCTGTCCACAAGTGCATGTGGACTGCTTTACTATAGTTGCTCAGTTCAGGTTCTTACACCTAAGTTTTGGAGTGGCATAGGGAACTCACTCTAGTCTGCTTTTGTTGGTGCTAAAGGGTACACATTTTTCTGAAGGTCTTATGCCATAGGTGGTAGCCCAATGGGACATTTCAACTACCCCAGGATGAACTGTCAAATGCCAATAGATATCTATGTTCAGGCAAAAAACCCAAAATAATCCAAAATAACAAATCAAACCCCAAACCCCCAATCCAGTCCCATCTTATTATACAGATGATACCAAACTGAGAAGATCTGTTGATATCCTAGAGACAAGGCTGCTAATCAAATGGACCGCAAAAGATTGAAGATACTGTGAACAGAATCCATATGTAGTTCAAGAAGGACAAATGCAAAATTCTGTACCTGGGATGGAATAAGAAGACAAACTGGGAAACATCTTGCTAGAAAGCATCTTTACATATCCTGATGGACAGTAAGTTGAACATGAGGAAAGTGTACTGTTGTAGCAAAGAAGACAAACAACAAATTAGCATGTGTTAGTAAAACTAGGCAACAAGTCAACAGAAGTGATTAGTTTTCTCTGCTTGCCACTTTTGAGAATGTGTCTAGAGCAGTGATTCCAATAGAGACACCATAGTTATTAGGGATCTGATACACAACATATAAGGACAGAAAAAAGGCTAGAGGGGATCCAATTGGTGTCTTCAGTTGTTTTGAGAAGCATTTATTGGGAAAACAGAACGACGGTCTTCAGAATTGTACAGCAAAAGGACAAGAATCAGTGGGGAAAGGTGCAGTAAGTTAGATAATAGAAGAAGGGTTTTTTACAGTGAGAGGAGTCAAAGTCTGGAAAAAAATTGCTCAGAACTGCTGAGGAATCTCCATTCTTGCAGATATCCCAGCCTCAACTGGACAAGATCCTGATGCAGATGCTCTAACTTCAAAGTCAAACCTTGCTAAGTAGGAATTGAAATCAGATGACCTTCCATTACTTCTCATCCCTGTAATTATTAAATTATTCTATAATTCTTGAGTCCTGTGATGTAAATCAAATCCTACAAAGGAATTTTCAAATTGTTAATTGTCATTCTTTTACATGATTCGGGTGGAAGAAAATTAATCAGATTCACCTTTCCCTCCTTCTCATACGTAGCTTAGAAACAGGTAAAGCACTCAGCACAGGTTTTTGTTATTTATTTACAGATAAAATATCCTACCTTGATAAGTGTATTCTTTCTAAGAAAACATGAAAGAAGAAGGGAAGGACACGTTTGTGATCTTTTTTGGTTTGTTTTCTTTTTTCTTTTTTTTCTTTTGGAAAAGAATTTAAAGACTAATGCAATCATCAGGCACAGTCACCTTGGGTTTGGAGTCCTGTCTAGCTAATACGATATCCTTCAGTGCTAGGTTCACCCATCTAGTGGATGAATAAAAAGCATTGGTTATTTTTTTGTCTCGATTTTAGTAAGGCTTTTGGCACTGTCCCTCACAACATCTTTCCGGACAGCTAACTGTGAGATAAGAGGGTTAATGGTGTTCTAGGTGAACAACTGGCTGAAAGGCAGAGTTTAGAGGGTTGTAGTGAATGGAACTACATCTGACTGGCAACTTCTCACCATCAGTGTTCCTCAGGGTTCAATTCTGGGGCCAGTTCTGTGCAATGTATTTACCAATGATCTGGATGCAGGAGTTGAATGCACCATTAGCTGTTGACTTTTGAGGGACAGGAGGCCTTGCAGAAGGATCTGGACAGATTGGAGCTTTGGGCTATGATTAATGGAATGAAAGTTCAAGTACCAGATTCTATACATAAGATGTAGTAAAGCCAGGGCATAAGTATAAAGTGGGAGAGGAATGGCTGGAGAGCAGCCCTGCAGAAAGGGATCTTGGGATGTTAATTGACAGCACACTCAATGTGAGTCATCAGTTTGCCTTGGCAGCCAAGATAACAAACCGTGTCCTGGGTTGCATCAAACAGAGCAGAATCGTGGTAAATAGAGTTGATTATCTTGCTGTATTCAGCACCTCAAATACCCTGTGCAGTTCTGGGCCCCACAATTTAAGAAGGTTGTGAAGGCCTTTGAATTCATTCAGAGAAGACCAACAAAGCTCTGACAGGACTGAAAGGAACATCCCACGAGGAGTAGCTAAGGACTTCAGGCTTGCCTAATTTAGACAAAAAGAGGCTGAGAGACTACCTCATTGCTCCCTATACCTTCCTGAGGAGGGGAAGCGGAGAAAGAGATGCTGATCTCTTCTCTATGGCATCCACTGATAGGACGTGTGGAAATGGTTCAAAGCTGTGGAAGGGGAGTTTTAGACTGGACAGTAGGAAGCACTGCATTACTGAGAAGATGATCAAAGAGTAGAACAAGCTTCTTAGAGAACTGGTAAATGCCCTGTGCCTGTCAGTGCTTAAGAGGCATTTGAACAATGCCCTTAACAACATGCTTTAACTTTTGGTCAGCCCTGAATTGGTCAGGTAATTGGACAGATTGTTGTAGGTCCCTTCTGATTGAAATAGTTTTGTCTATTTTATTGTAGTCTAGTCTGTTTATCCTTAGCTCAACAGTCCTGTACTTGTGTTTAGGTGTATTAAGAAAGCTGCACTTAGATGTTTTCTCTAAGGTGTAATGAATTTTTTTTTTCAATACAAGAAAAAAAGAATTCTTCAGATTTTTCATGACTATCATTAGAAGACACATATTTTTGAGATTCCATTAAACCATTGAGTTATTTCCTTTCTACTTTTTGGTGTTAAATTCATAAGTGTCTGTAATTTGGGCTTAACTCCAACTAGTACCATTGACAGATGGGAGTATATTCTAGCAGTACTTGACTCAGTTGTGCCTGAACGACATTATAATCCTCTCTTACTTCCCAACCACAGTAGGGTTGGGAAGTTGCCTGTGATTACTGTAGCTAGATTTCCTAAATGTAAGCCTCTTGTAAGCGTAAAGTGTTATCATCCTCATAAGGTTCAAGATGTTAATTCTAAGAAAGAATATCAGTGAACTACGTTGTTTGGTACTCAAAGCAGGAATAAGCCATCAACTAGGAAGGATGTTAGATTCCTATGCACTGTACAATTTTATACTAAAAGACCATAAGAGGAAAGCCAGCTTTGGGTTTTGGTTGAGTTAGCAGAGACAAATGTTGCAGGACATCAAAGATGATTCAGTTCTAAGTTTTTCCTCTGTAAGATTTTTGAGAGGAATAAGATGTTTCAAATCAAAATTATGGAGGTTCTGGATATCTTGAAGATGCAGCCCAATACTCTTCAGACACACAGGGTAGTGCACCATCATTATTATTGGTTTATATAGCAATACTTTATGAGACATCTCAGAATTTTTAATAGGACTAAAGCAGTTGGCATCAGCCCATACAGTTATTACTAGTCTGGGTGGGATTTTTTAATTTCTTCCATTTTAAACTACAATAGACGGTGTCCATTTGGTTTCTTAGCCTGAAGGTCTCATAGTTTAAAGTAGAAGAAAACACTGGTCAGATACTGGCTGTGCTGACTCTGAAATTTGGTTTCTAATTTGAAATACTAGAGTCTTAATACCTTAACATTCACATTTGCTGCAACCATGTCATTAGAATTTGATGTTTGATCTGTGGAGCAAGTAATTATTAGAGCAGGAAGAGTAGTGAAGTAAGTGATATTAAGTATTTGATTATGAATAGTAACATTAGCTAACAGTCCTCAAAGCGTGAATGTAGGTTAGAAGAATAAGAAATAGCTTTATGTACAATTGCTCACATTTATGAGTTCACACTTCACTGTCTAGGCATATTCTCTAATACTTGCACAGAATATGATATTTCAATACAAATTCCAGACAGTAAACTCATAAATCAAATATTTATATACAACAAATAAAGAAACATGCATTTGTTGCAAACCCAAACCATTTCTTTATTCAGGGTTATTTTAAGTATTTGTTCAATTTTTATTTTCCCTAGCAGCAAGAATACTATGCTTAGAGTCAACTTGTTCTTTACATTCAGTAAAGATTTTTTTTTTCTAAACTTTATGATCAGTCATTGCTCACATTTTAATACCACAAAAAAATTTAAGACCTGACAGTTTGTAAAAATTTTTAAACATATCAGGTACAGCAGTTCTTCAGTTAACTTACTCTCTTTCGTAAATACCTGAAAAAGAGTCCTTATTTTCTGAAAGGATTTGGAGTTTAATTAGAGCCTACATAATGCATTGCCCTATTGTAAATGAAATACCCTTCTGCTCCATGCAAGTTTAGACAGCTTTCTACAGTTTGTAAATATAAATGGTATGAAGTATAAATGATTCAATTTCCCACATCTTTTGGAGATGTACAGAAGATATGCAAAGGAAACATTATGTCCTTGGGGGAATGATACAAGGGCATGAGATGAGTCATAGACACGAAATTCACTTCTGAATTTCAGATATCTGAACACGGACATCTAAAGCTATCTGAGATACCCTGTCTTATCTTGTCCTATCACAAGATATCTTGTCCCTTCACAACTTTGTCTCCTGTCCTGTTATGATGCACCATTCAGTGTGTGGTAGATAAAATCTGTCTAAACTTCAGTTTCCAAGTCATTCTAAAATAAATGTGAAGGATTTTAGAAATTAATAGGAAAGGTTAACACGCCTTTGTTAGCTCCCAGAAAGAGGTGCTGTCCTCCTAAGTTTAGTTTGAGTAAATTGGTAATACACTGGGGTGGTATCCATTTTAAATCTGTCACGTCTGTTTGGAAAGAAGTCATAAAGGAAAAACAGAAACCTTAAAAATATTTAAATGAAGAGGGAAGCTTGGCATATGAAGAATTTATTCCTGATAGGAAGTAAATTGAAGAAGAAAAGTTATCAAATAGCTAGATGCTTTTATCTCTTTTTTTTTTCCCCATCTATTTTTCTCCTTCATCTTCACTCATGAAATTAAGTACGTGACTTGAGCACATAAAGGATTCCCTGAATTCATCAGATTTTTACACTGAATTTGCAGCTTTAATTTTGTTCTTTGGAGTATTTTACTCCTGTTCTTTGGAGTACTATCATGCCATTTCTCAAGAAACACCTCAAACAACACAATGAATGTCAATGTCACAGTGAATGTCAATAAAACAATGAATCCAATGCACCTGGCTGTATGTAAAAGTAAAAAGATTCTTTTTTTTTTCTTTCCCACACCCAATGTTTATGCCTTCTATCTCCAACTCAGAGTTTTAATAACTTTTGTACAACTTATGAAGTAAAGTTCTTTAGATCAGCATGAATCATAATCTCAACATATTTTAAATGTATACAATTTCATCTGAAGAAAAAAAAAACATGAAATATATGTAACTGCCAGTACCTTTATATAAATATATTTCTTAATTTTCTTAAACTTATGGAAGAATGACTTTACAGAGACACATGCTAAATATGGAATATACAACTGAGCAGGAAAAAAAAGGATTTTAGTAACTTTCATTATGTTACTTTTAAAACAGGAATTTCCTTCTTTATTATTATTATTAAATCTCTCAGAAATATTAAAGAAATACTGAAACAGCTATAGTTTTAAAAAATGTTTAGGGGGAGCCCTTCTTCATTTTTTTTGGCTTCTATTTTAGCAGTATGTTTGGTATATTAAACTAGACAACTAAAACGAAATGAGACATGCATGTGACACTTAGCTGAGGAAGGAATCAGTCTTCTGATGCTGAAAAGCTGCCAAGAATATAGGAGAACCTATGTTTTTTAATCATACTCCTGACAACTGAAGAATGAAAATGCTTCTTGAACGAGCTATTTTGGGTAACAATAATCGTCCATGATCTCATAAAGCAGACATTCACTGATAGCAAATGATCCTGCCTCACATCTTCCCAACATTGCTGTCCTGGAACAAATAAGAAAGCCAATGCAAACTTCACCTGGTGTTTAGTCTGCCAGCAGATCAATATAACTCTTGCCCTTAGGATTTTCATAGAACTTCCCAAAGACTGAAACACTGACAACTGCAATAGTTCTTTTCCCAAAGTTACAAAAGATCAGTCAAGCCTTTAAGAGAGAGACAAAAAGAAAACAGAAATGTTGAGATTAGGAAGTAAATACTTCGGAGGCACAATATTTCAGTGAATAAAAACAGAAACTGAAACTAACCCATTTAGCTGTTGCCCATACAACAGACAAACCTGCTTGGGAAAAGAAAAACACTATGTGAAAAAAGAAAAAGTGGAGTTTTTGCTGCTTTTAAGAGGTTATTTTGGGGAGGAACGTGTTTGTTTAGGATTTTTTGTTTGTTGTTTTTGTTAGGGTTTAATTTGGAGATTTTTGTTAAGTAGAAAACAGGAAGATGCATGTTAGTGTGTGGGTTTTTTTTTTTTACAGAAGTCCTGCCTGTTTCTTTCACGGTTCAATGTAAATGAATACGGACTAGAGAGCAGCCAGCTATACCTTTACTCAAAATACTGAGCTGGCCAGGGCACAAGTCCAAACTATTCAGCAGGCAGTGTAGGTTATCTCCAGGTCAAGCAGTGTTTCCCTGTAAAAAAACTCAGATATTCTTGAGACTTGGCATAAGAAAACAGTATTGATACAATGTTTTTTTCCTATTTATTTCAACAAAGTCAACCTGTTTTGCAGAGGAAGAAATTATAGCTGTATGGATGAAATTATTCCCACGTTATTTGGCCTGAGGGCCAAAGAACCATGCCACTCTTGTTTTGCTAGGATAGACATAAATCTCATCCCTCTAAATTCATAAGACATCAAATTTGTTTGCACCCTACTTCAAATCTAGTGCTCAATGTTTTGCAGAAAGGTGTCTGTCAGCACATCAGCAGGAAGTGTTTTGCCCTCATTAGCCGGTTAGCAGAGTACTGATTCTGCTGTATAAATGATTCTAGTAGAGAAACACGAGAAACATAATTTCACCTAGTTTCATGCGTTGCATCATTGCATGCACTGTTTCTATATACTATGCAATATGCAATTATGAATTCAGTGTTGCAGACGCTTCCACAAACAAAAACCTGTCTCAGGAAAATAATAATAAAAGAAATTTCATCTGAATAATATAACAAGCAATGATATATGGAGAATTTTCAGTTTAGATAAGTACTGAAAAGTGCAATGTGTAATAATAGTCTCATCCTAAATATCGGCCAAATGTTCTAACTCCATATCACAGCACTGCAGTCAATTGTAGACAAAATGTGTGTTAAATAAGAACTCAATACATATTCAGTACGATATCAAACTACTCAGTTTGGAGTCACATGTACTGTTATTAAGCCACATTTTAGGCCTAAAATTAAAAGGCAAGTTGTGCCCCTCACTGCATCTAGATCAGGAAACTTCAAAATTCTTCCCTGCTTCTTTTCTTTCCCTACTTCCACTCCTCAATAGAAGTGGAGTTGTCCAGTGTAGCAGACTCCTCTGCACTGTATATATGTATGGTTTTCTCAAGGCTGCTAGAATGCAGGAATATTTCCTTAAATAGCATCTGAGTAGTTCTGATTCTTTAACAAATTTATAACTACCAGCATTTATTTACATAAGTGGAATAAATTATATCAATATGTATTTAAGCTTTTAAAAAAGAGTTCAAGATTTATTTGCAAAGCACTGCTTTTTTTTTTGACAAAATTAACTCAAAGAATCCACCAGTCTACTATACTTATACCACTTTTTACAGAATTTATCACTAAAAATGAATAACAGGAAAAACAATGTCATCATTATATGACTTAATTTGAATTTATCTTAGATAGAATAGAATTAATTTTTCTTTCATTTGAACCATCTGCAGTTTCCAAAAGTAAGATCTCTAAGACTTGTGGAGGACAAGTGTCATCAAAGTCTGCTGTTATGCTCAGATGGCATTTTCTAGGTACTCAGAAATAGCCTTTTTTTTAAAAAAAATACTAGCTGACATACTGAACAACACAAATTGTGCAGGTTACAATTTAGAATTTGATAGATAAGATAGATCAATTTAGCATCTTTGGAATGGCAGCAGGTTAAGTATTGTATAAAACAAGAACATAAAGAAACAATCGAATCTGTATTTTCATGAAAGAAGCATTGTTTGATTACTGGCTAATAAAAGTCACTTTGCAATATAATGCAAACATATTTGTACATCTTTAAATATTCATACAATGTTAACCACAGCTGAAATACTCAACATCTTACCAGATTCTTGAACAGTGTCATTGTAACATGCACTTCCCTGTTTACATCTCTATTATTATTAAATTTATTTCAGGAGTATTTTTTTTAAGGTGCATACATTTTAAATATTCATTTCTTATTCATATCCTTTGTAAATATCAGTATCTTCTAAAACAAGTATAATGAATTGCCCTTGAGGTAAACTTGGCTTTGATTTTTTTCAGATACGAAGGCTTCCTCTATTCTACCTAAATAAAAGTTTTATTTTTATTCTGCAGAATTTTCATAGCATTCCTACGAAAGCAATTTCAGTTCTCTCCCTCCTTGATCAAATTAATTTGATCAGGCATAATTTAATTAGCATTATTTATTGTACAAGCAGTGTACAATAAATGGATCCATTAATAAATAAGTGCATCAAACTTCTAATCATGTTATGAACTGTACTAACACAAAATTTGTGTTACATATTTCAGCTTAAGTGGGGATACATTGGTTTTGGCTTTAAAAGGTTCCTTTCCTTTCTCTTCATTCCGCAGTCATTAGACTTAGCTATAATGCCAGCCTTTTTCTTTTGAATCCCTCCATTTCCATCATATGCATGCACTCCAGAGTTTTGTAGTGTATGTTTGCCTTAGAACTGAAGCTTATTTTTGATAAGCTTAATTGAAACCCCAAAGCTTGACTTCATTTAGAACTAAAGAACAATATAGATTCATATCTGAAATAACACGCTTTGAATTTCCAAAGAGTTTACAGAAAAAAGAAACAAATTCTAAAAATTTTCTACTTCAGAGGCAAGACAAAGGCAGCCCAGAAAACTGAATTACATTGGAACAGCCTAACAGTAGACATTTTCTCTTCTCTTGTTGTTGAAGTTCAGCTATGAATTTTTAATATAAGTACACACAAAAATTATTAGTTTATCCTGAAATTGCTTTGTTTTCATCAATGAGGCAAATGAGCAATTGGTTGGGAACAGCTGAACGTAAGTAGGTATCTGGTAAAATATATGACCAGTGAAGAGTCCCCTTATATTTTTCTCTGTAATATATATGTGCAGCCTGACACACAAAAAAAACCCTCAAAACCAAATGAGATTGTGCTTGTAACTTTTTTATTTAACAAATTAAGAAAAATCAACCATGATCACTTTCAAAATAGTCCTCTTCTGAGTTGACACAAAGCTGCATACCATGTTCAAAGAAATTCTGCAGATCAATTTCCTAAAGGCTGTTGAGAATATCTGTCATTTTTATTTTCACATCTTCTGCTAACAAAAAAATGGGTTCCTTGGAGCACTGACTTGATCTTTGGGAAGAGAAATTGCAGGGAGCTGGGTCTGGCGAATAGGGTGAGTGCTCAAGCACAGCAATGATGTTATTAACTAAGAACTGCTTTGCAGACAAGGCATTGCGGGCTAGCGTGTTGTCTTGATGTTAACTCATTCAATCTTGCACACTGACATGTTTTGACTGAGATTTAAAGAAAATGTCTATTTTTTAACTCATGTCCACTCATACTGAGTGAAACAATCGAGATGAGTCTGGCCTCACAGTGACAGGTTAGAATATGTTCTATAACCATTATTTTGTCTCTCCGCACCCACTTTTTATTACCAAACTACAGGATTAGTCTTGTGGGTTTTGTGTCAGACAGTGCATGTGTGTGTGTTTCTGTGCATGCGGTGTGTCTGTGCCTGTATATATCCACAGGGGTGTGTGGGACAGAAGCAAAGTTTCCAAGCAATCGCATGATTCCCAGGTAACTGTTTTACTAGACGTTACCCCCCCCCCCATTTTTTTTTTTAATCTGATGTCTGTAGATTTATAGATGAAGTCAAAATGTTATTCTAGTCATACGAACAAATGGTTAACATACTCTTCCTTTTCATGTGATTAATTCTTTATTATATGTTTATGGCATGGATAAAAGAGAAATCAAACAGTATTTTTCATGGTATTTCTCTGTCATATGAAAAATCTCAAATGTCTAAGAAAATTAATAAAACTGTCTTCGTTACCTCTCCTTATGTAATGGATATATCCATGAGTAATTTTTGTTTGCCTCTTTTCCATTTTCCAAATTATGTCAGCTATTATTATCTTTGTCTTTAACACTACAACTTATCCTGATTGTTTCTTTATCAATATTCTGGAAACAAAATGGCTACCTTATATCTTCCATTGAATATTTTAATTCTATGTAAACCATGTTAGAGTACAACAATATATTAAAAAAAATATTTCATAGAACATCGAATATCTTACCAGCCTTTATTAAAAGAAGAGAAAAAAGAAATTCTTACAAATAATTTCATTATGTCTTGCCCTTCAAGTAAACTTCTTTTTGAAAATGTCCATCTGAAATTAGGTATTTTATCATTTTCACATGTTTTTTACATCCTGAGATAGAGTCAAAAAAACCCTAAAACTTGAAAACAAGAAACAGGAAGCAAGGTTACAAAAACACTGCGATGAGGTATGTGACTTGAAATATTCTGCTGAAGCCAAAACATGCCTGTTATCTTTTAAAAATATACATCGAGGAGAAAAATATTTGTATTTTTTATGTGGTATTTCATACATCCTTGTAAAGGATACTATTTTTCTCAGGCAATCTTAAACAAAATTCTTTCTTTCGTGAAAGGAGAAATTCCTCAATAAAATATTTACATTGATCAGCTCTCTGAAGGTTATTAATTCTCAAGGGCAAATAATCTTGCTATTTTTAATCTCTAGAAATATTCTCCATATTGAACCTTGCATACGCAGTTTAGCTTATAAAGTAGTTTAGGACATTTTAGAAGTCTGAAAACTGAACTTCAAGTATATCCTTTGAATAGTTTCTTTCAGGCAGACTGGATTGGGTCACACAAAAATGCAAACTGTGGAAAGGGACAAGAACTGTGCTAAGAGAAAAGCAGTTTCAGCTGCTGATTTTTACAGTAATTTATACTTCTGCCTGCCTGTAGGCAGCCTGATAACCCAGTAAGAAATGAAGCATTTAAAGTAAAAGGCCAACGGACAAAACCCAGACTATTCTATGTAATTCCTAGTAGTCTTTCTTAAATCTAATACTTCTATGGGACATCAAATAATCAGCTCTGCTGCCCTTAGAAAGCAGTACCAAGTTAGAAAATTTGAGGGGAGTAGTAACTAAGTTTCTTCATATGTTTCTCATGACCCCAAACTCCTAGAATGACTGGAAAATGGAAGTCCAAATATCTACAAAAGTAGGGGCTATATTTTCTAGTTCAATCCTACACTACAGGACAGAAAAGAGGTGACAAGACACGTAGTAATAGCTTCAGGAGGTGATACATTAATTCTAAACTCCATTGATCTGCAGAAAACAAATGTTTCAAATGTTTTATTAACAAAAAAAGGTTCTATATTTTCGAATTAGTTGTTTAGTGCTGTAGCAGAAGGTCATATAATAAATCAGAACTTGTGCTACTCTGTACTTTTAGGAATAATAAATACAGAAAATAAAAGTAACATTTTAATACTTCATTGAATTTGATAACTCATTTTCAAAATAAATCAAATTAATGAATTTATGTAATATAAAAAGCTTCGGGATCTTGGTTAGCTTAAGCTCTTTAAAAGTCAGGACTTCACAGACATAATTTTCATTGCACTGAATTAGCAAGTGATTACACAAGCAGATGGCAGGGCAAATATGAGGGTGGGTTAATGTATGGTAGGTGAAGAGTACGATTTGAGCAGCTGCTCTTGAAACACAAGACAGCCTTAAGCTCACCGCCACCACTCTATGTGCTGAACAGAACTGACTTTTTTTGCACTTAATATTGTATAGAAGGCAAGACAGAAGAAAGGAGGGAAGGATAGGATGTTGGGTACAAAAGGAGGACACTCTCAAGTACACATTGTTTAAAAGCAGTTGATCTGAGACAAAGAGGAGTAGCATACAGTGGGGTGTATTTTAAATCTATGCCAATGAAAGGTACTAGAGGAAGTAGGTAACTTCCATAACAATGACAAGCATTTCACTTGGTAATTATTCAGTGTAGCAGTCAGACTTTTGCGTAACTAACTGAAGTCTGGAGAGCACGTTGATCACCTGCTGTTTCTTTAATTTTTATCAAATACCAATCATCACTGAGTTATCAGGGTAGGAAAAGGGAGGACAAGGGAAGGGTGAGGGCAGGCGTCCCAAAATTGAGATACTAGTGCTTATGTTCCAATAAGATACCCTGTTCTTCTTCTTTTCAGCATGGTAAAGAAGATGTTTCCACACCAAACTGTCTTCATATCAACACTTCATTTTTGAACATTCTTTTTTACTCATTTCTTTACTAGTGCAGAGGTCCCTATGACTGACTTGCCTTAAGTTAGAAATTAATATGTAATCTTCTAAAATATCAATAAATTTGACATAAAACCTTTTTGGTTGTCTAGGATAGAAAGGAGAAAGAATGTGGCCTCAGGGCAGTATACTATGCCTAAAGGCTCATGGGGTATGCTGTCACACACCACATTCATATATTATTATATTATGTCTATTGACATTATACCCTTGGGATTTTCATAGGCTTTTGAATATAATCTTTAAGATTACTCACATTTTAGCTAGTGAATGCTAATGTACTATTGCTATAATACTCATGGGTAGGCCAAAAATGCAAGTCTTTCTTACATTGGCTAGTAAGAGCGTCAAATTACCAACCTAAACCAAGCGAAAGAGAATGCTAAT
Organism: Cuculus canorus; assembly: GCF_017976375.1. Classification (NCBI taxonomy): domain Eukaryota; kingdom Metazoa; phylum Chordata; class Aves; order Cuculiformes; family Cuculidae; genus Cuculus; species Cuculus canorus. Next base: position 38,713,986 of record NC_071401.1, read on the forward strand.
TAAAAGGGCAGGATATGTTCCATTTGTTCTAATCAAAGAGAGCTTAATCCCTTCATAAGCTGGCTGGCTTTGTTGGAGGAAATTCTGAACAACCTTGTTACTTTTGATAACTCTAAGCCACTGACTCATGGCCCCTTGACAGCTAGCTGAGCATGTAATAACATTTCTCTGTATTTGGGGACTGGCTTAGCTGGCTTTATAATAGATTATTGTGGATGTTAAAGTGAAATGTTAGTCTTTCTTTAAAGCTCTGTATTCCCTGGTAATTAAGGTTATAAAAAGGCCACTGAACACAATGCAGCTTCAAGGTCGCCAAACATGGATACAAAAGTCTTCAGTTTGTGTAAATAAGGTATTAACCATCGGTTTATTCTGCAATGCTAATAACTGAAAGATTGTTCTTCTATTACTAGCAAATGACAAATTCCCCGAAAGCTATTTTAAAGTGCAAACAAGTGTTTTTCACTTCAATTAGAAGACCCAATAAATTCTAAGTACTTTTGATAGAAGACAGGAAAGGTGGAAATACATTAGGAAAAAAAAAATGAAAAAAGTAACAAAACTGTCAGGTAAGCAGAACACTACCAGACAAAGCACAATCAAATGACATTGCATGGCTACATCTACAGAAGTAGAGGTTATGCTGTGTAACACGAGCCTCAGCAAAATCTCATGTTTTAGCATAACATGTCTAGAGGGACTGTGAAAACCAGGATTGCATTTTAACTATCAGGTCAGTGATGCTTATTTGTAGTTTGTATTTTCCAGTCTGTGTATTTCACTGTAAATGTAAAAGCTTGAAGAAAGGAGTAGTCTGTAATTTAAGTATTAAATTCCTAACATGTAAAAGATTAAGACAAGATCTACACAGCTTAAGAGTGCAAAACTCTTTATAAAAATAGGCTAAAAATAAAGTTTAAAAAAAAAAAAAAAAGTTGTCTCTGGCATTTTGATGAGAAATGATGGGGGAGATGGAAAAGGTAAAATTATATCCAAAGGCAGCCATTAGGAGTGGCTAGTCTAAAAGCACTCTGATAAGTCAGTGCACACTTATATTTATTAGAAGACTGTAACTCAGGTTTTTTTGACAGACACAGCATAAGAAATTCCTTACTGGTTTTGCCCTGATCAGAAAACTGATGTTACCTTTCAGGCCTACTAATTCAATTGTCTTTTTGACAGTACGCTAAGAGAAAAGTGAGAAATTACTTAAAAAAAAATAGCACCACACATGCACACACTAATACATCATATAAGCACAATGTGGAATGCACTGGACATAAGCTAAACAAAGAAAACATCAGATGTACTAGAGTAAAAAACTTTTTCATTATAAGGAAAGCAGGCAACCAATTGCAGTAGTTTGTCCAGACAGAGTGCGGGGGTTTTCAAGACTCAATCACTTAAAGTCCTGAAAAACCTGATCTGCCCTTTAGCAGCCCCTGTGTTGCCAGCTTGGCCCAGAATACTACTGAGGTCCCACACAACACTTAAATATTTCCTCAGAGTGGAATTGCTTCTCTAAGAAAGTAAGCAATTTTTAAGCCTTTAATCATTGCTACAAACACTGCCTTAGTATGAGGTTTTTATCAAAGCATGTTAACTGGAGCGAAATTCAGACAAAGCACTTAACTCCTGCTCCTTTCCCACGTGTTTAAAGAGACAGAGGGGAAGGAAAGCGAACTCTGAAAAGTAAATATGTAAGCCTTTAACCTTCAGATAAAGGAATACTGTGTCAGAAAACTACTTAAATCTTACCTATTTGGTGAATGAAGACAAAAATTACATGTCTGGGAGATACATGAAGTTATATCTGTTATATCTTTCATTCTGCTCAAAATTACTTCAACCAAAAAAATTAAACTACACAACGACAAAATATTGTTGTGCAGAACAGCATAGATGTAGTTACTCTCAGGACTGCATGCAAAAAGCAAGCATCTCATTTTTTGAATATGCTAAAAGGAATATGCATGTTGTGAAGGGCTCAGTCTTCCTGGAACGTTTGTTCTTAAAATACCTGTTAGACTGAGTCCTTCAGGGGATCTGGAGTCCACCTGATTTCAAAATCCTGTCTGAGACTAGAAGTCCAGCAAGCAAACTGCTCTGTTAGGCAGCAAATTTTTGCCAAATTACAGGAGTAAGATACAGCAGCAGATTAAAACACCCGAAGTTTGGTGTCATTATATGTGCTGACATATGCACATGTCGTATTTCCCATTCACTGCTTGAGCTCCAGAGCACTCTTTTCTTCCTTGTGGAGCATTTCAACTGATTCTATGTCCTGCAGCCAGGTAAATACAGTTGTCTGCTTTCTCTGTTGCTCATCATCATAAATATTCTAATAAAATATTGAGCATGTAGATGCTTAAAAGGTAGCCTATGAAAATTTATCATACATATGCAATACAGTATGAAGTAATATAGTTGTCCTCATCTATCAAGTTGTATGCATCAAGAATTTTCCTTGCTTAGATTAAAGCAAAATATTTTGAAGGCAGAACAAGCAATCAGAAAGTGTTTTCTACATCAATTGAAGTTGCTATACATTCCAAATTATTGATCCATTGTATGGTTCTAATAATAGTTGTGCATTTCTAAGCTCTCTCAGTGTAGACATTTCCCATTTTGCACTGAAATAAAAAATCCCAGCCTGAATTGTTCACAGCAGCACATAAACTTACCAGGCTTGTGGCAATTTAAAAATGCATGGTGGGTAGGATCCCAAACCAGACAGAGTTTATATGATAAAAGAGCCAAGCCCTTTACTGCTATAAACAGTCATTTCATCACTGACTTTGTTAGTGGAAAATCAGTTTGTGCTAACGGGATTTTCCAGATTTGACTGGAATTCTGTGAAAGTTATTTACGTGGGCTTTTATTTATGCAGTATTTTTTATATCTTTTCATATTATATGAGAAGTATAAGCATTAAATTAAAATTACTAATAAAATCAACACTTGGCAGGATAATAGAATATTAAAAAGTAACTCTAAGGAGTTAATGAAAAGTTAAATGATTCACTTATTACATAATAGCTGTTTACATAATCTTCGTAATCTATACTTATGACCCAGGTATTCATTAGTCAGTTATTAATGATTTTTTTTACCCCTGGGAAATTCATCAAGAAACAAAGGACAAGCAGGGAAATAGTAATGAAAAGTTTCTACAGATTTAAGTTTTCCTAAAGGCAAGGGCAGGATAATTATCAATTATTTCTAGCGCTTTGGCCTGTGTGAGCTTGCACAAAGAAAATCAGAAAACTCGAATAAGGGGCCAGAAAGCATGTTTTGGGGAGTTTTGCTTAGTCATTCTTTTAGAGTCTTATGAAACCTTTTAGGCCTATATCTGTATCACATCCTTTCCTAACCCATTACTATACTGAAGGCAAATGCCTGCTGTCTGGCCTGATCACTATTACTGGAGTTCCTGATCTTATTCTTCTCCTCAGATTGCTGCTTGTACTTTTCTCTCGAGTTATGGTTGCAATTTCTTGGATTTTTGTCAAAAAACATAAAAATACAAAACATTTAGAATTTCCTTCCTGTGGGATTTTACAGATGGCTCCAACACATTTTCCTTTAACTACGCAATTAATATCCCACAACATTTTTGTTCTGCATCAAGATGTGACACAACAGGAATATAAGGATTATATAAAGTAATTGTGTGTAGTACTATTAATAGAATCATATTTTGCACCTTGAACTAACTAACTACATTTTTATTGTCAGTTCCCAAGAGAAAAATAGTGTGGCATCAAACATAAACATGAAGAGGGCCACATTGCATATAAAATTTGAACTCTGGGTTTTGACACAGCAACTTGCTGATTACACAGCATTATGTTAGTCATGACAATCTGTTAGTTCAGCTGAACTAATTAAACAAATTTAATATAATTATATAAGCGTATATATAAACATAGATGTAAATATTTATGAGACTCAAATTTCATTAATTATTCTTTTTAAAGCCAAATGATTCTTTTTAAAGCCAATCACCCAAAGAGTTTTGACTGCTGAGAAATTAATAAGGAAAAGATGTATCATAGCAAACATCATTCCTGTAAAGTAAGAGAACAAGCTACTTCTGGCTTGCACTCAACACCCAAAGAGCTCACTTTCTCCTCTCTGTGGGAGGCAGCCTTAGTTTCTCTCAAGAAGCAGCAGTTAACACTGTTTTCAGCTAAGCATGGCTTCCAGTTGTAGGAACAAACCTCTTTCCCACCATTCCTGCAGGGTAATAGAAAATGCCATGCCTTCACAACCAAGACAAGTTCTTACTGCATTCCAGTAAAGGAGGAAACAGAGGTGCCCTGTCTGTAGATCCCCACACCCATCTAGGAAATAAAAATTGACAGCAATCAAGTGTCCCAATTGTTTCTCAGATATATGTATCTTCCTGTTATCAAAATACCCTTTAGTACATTGTGACTGTTCCTCTTTGACCCTGTATGTTCCAGTGTTTCAAGGAACCATTTAGGATAAATCTAGGATTTAGCATTTTTGTAGCCAGTGGCACAAAATCCATGGAGTACGCAATTTTATTTTTTTTTCTTTTAATCACTTGTTAATACAAAGGAGAAATAGATTTCCCTGTCTGTACATTTTTTGTTTCAACTCATCACTCCTTTTCTTTTCGGAAGAGCATTTGGTTTAAAGTTGACACTTTATTTGTATATTATGGCTATGCCCAGAAGCCACCAGGGCTGATTTTCTATAACATTAGAAACATTAGAAAAAATCCATTTTCTGAGAAGATGATGTTTCTTTGTTATCCTGCCAGCCATGTACCCTCAATCCTTCTCTTTTCTTCTCATCTTCTCTAGTCTCTTTTCCTCTTTCCTATATCTTCCACAATACTTTCCACATACTTAATTTCTTTTAAATGCTAACTAATTCAAAGGGATAGTTCTCTATCCTGTTATTTCCTTCTGTCTTTTAACTGCATAGAGTACTGTGTGTAAAAGATTAAAACAGATCTGTTTCACTTTCTTTCTCAAAACTCTTCTTGATTCCTCAGATAGTATTGGGAAATTATTACACCGCTGTGCAGTAACAAAGATTAGAGTAACTCTATTTTGTATGACAACTTACTCCAATAGGTGTATGTTATATGCATTGTTCTCAAAATGCTTCATAGATTGAACCTTTTAGGGAGAGCCGGCATTTCTCCAGTTAATATCTGGCAGCCAACAATGTTCAGGCATATGGCTGCTCAGAATGAGGCAGTTTTGGAATTATGAAGAGGTACAACTCCATGAATTTGTATTTGTGGAATTTAGCCACGTTCTGAAATTTATGTAGCAGTCATTTTTTGGGACAAGAAAGCAAGGAATTTTGGCCAATCTTTCTAAACTAGAAGTTTAACTCTTACATGCCTCATTAAAAATAACACAACAATGAAATTTTCAGTGTAATCACTTAGAAAAATCTCTGGTTTGTAGCATTCAGAATTTATTTTTAAAGTACTGATAGTCCTGCTGGAACCAGAAAACAGTAGAAATATCATGTTATTAGACTAAAAGCTTTCTTTCCTATGATTTACAGAAAGATTTCTCAAGCAAAATATCTATATAAACAGAGTACAAGAATAAAAATATCTGTGGGCCTTTCTCACATAACCTAAAACTAAAACAACCTGCAATCTGCAAACTCATTATAGCGAAGAAAGTGGGCAGTCTTATTTCCTTACTAAGTAGTATAAATGAAAGTGTAGTTATTAACATAAAACAGGAATGATACCCTTGAGTGAAGAAGGAGCAATCAGTAACAAAGAATAGTAATAATATAACAATCATGTTATCATCAAATGATGACTGCTTAATCATGATGAATTAAAGAATTGCAACATTTTATTACTTCATATCCCTCCTGCAGTAACATTACAGCAGCAATCATGCCATTTTTTTCCTGTAAATTTGGCACCTGCTGACTTAAAGTCGTTTATATGATGTTGTTAAGTTGGTTTCTTAATGCAGGTGCTAAGTTACCATTAACACACTTAATGACCACAAGGAATATGAAATTGGATCAATTGAAAGAGGGGGTTAGCCCTCCCACAATTTCTAATCACATGTGGACAACCACTAATGAATTGGAGCTCTCTTGGGTATCTATTCTGAAAATCAAATCTTCTAGACAGTTAATCAATTGAGATAGATATCAAATGAGCTTATGCTCTACCGGATTCCACTGCATTACTGCTACTTAGAGAAAAAGAGGCCAAGTGAAAAAGTAGTAGTGGTGAAAAGTAAGTTTAAAAGTGTTTATCTGCAGTAACATATAGTAAATAATTACGTTTAGTGCTATTCCTGAAATACTATGGATGTTCAAATAGAAGGACTTTTTAGACTTTCTTTCTGCTGATATTTTTCATGCAAAAATAAAAACAAAAGTTCGCAAGCAAGCAAGATCTGTTCCATTGCTCTCAGATCTTGGAAACTAATACTGCCATGAAATAGCTGTGGGCTAAACATCTTTTCTGGAACAAATACAGTAAATTATTTTTTTTTCGCTTCCAAAATATCTACTACCCCATATTGCCAGATGTGCACAACTTTACTAATGCCAGCACTACAGCAAAGATTTTCTTATTTCCAGACTTAAAAGTATGTGACAAAAAGGAATATGTCCTGATTTAAGGAAAATAAAATGAAAAACACATAAGACCTATAAACCCCCAAATCCCTCTGAGATTAAAAATATTTTAGCACTTTATCTTGGATATACTGCATTCTAACAGTGAATGTTAATTAGAGCTGCCAAGTTGTGCTTTTAAGTTTTGCTACTCATATACTGCTTTATCCTCTGGCCTGAAAGTGTTTTGTCAGTATATTGCCTCTGTAAAATCATATTTTCAAAGAAAAATATGAATTTTGGCAATTTCACGTGTACAGACAACTAGAAAGCAGTGATTGCTTGTGCCACACATGTGGTCTGTCTCAAACGTCACTATATTATACCACTTTCCACAAGGGATATAGCTCCAGCCTCGTTCAGTTTATTTTTCCTATTAGTATATAAGAAATGCCAACCAAAAAGTCTGAAAAAGAGAAGATGGCGGATGAGGTGCCTGTGCAGAGATGATACATCCAAACCATTCCACATGAAAAACCTGCTAATCTCTGTAGAGATTTGGCTCTGCAAATCCCCATTCTTGGAAGATTGACTTGCACTGAAAATTACTTGGTGAAGGGAAACTCAAGAGTACACAAATAAGCTATCCCAAAAAGAACATATGACTTTGCTTTTCAGCCAAGAGCGTGCTACTCAGCAAAAAGTGGAAATACATCTCCAGATGGCAGCTTTTCAAATTTGAAAGACAAAGATATTTCTCAAACATGTTGAAGGAGCTGCCTACTATCTAACAGAATGGATCTTCAGACTTTCAGCACTACTGCTACTGCTTGATCAAGATAACAATGAATCTTTAATTACTTAAGTTATTAAATAAAATTGATACCATTTTGACTCAAATTGCATAAACAACTGAAGGTTTTAAGAACTTTCAGTCAATAAATGCAATAGTTTCTTCCTTCATTACTGGAGATAATGAAGATGCAGACATTGTTTATCTAAGTTGTCTTTCTGGGAACAAGACAACACTTAGATCCAGACGAGTTGTTATGACCACCAATTACTGTATTTTTTTAACAAAAATCTAAAATGAAAATCTAAAATTGAGGAATGAATTACTCTTGTTTCCTCAATATCTGAGTCAAATCATGAATAAGACTTGCTGGAATTAGTAATTAATACCTGAATTGTCAAAGCATACTGATATTTGGGATATTGGAGGCAACACATACATATCCACTATCAAAAGTATAATTTTCTTGAGGCATAAATTTTACTGTGTGAGTTTTTATCAGAAAGTTTGTGTTTCTCACCTGGATTACATAGTTCATACCACTTTTTATTTAATAAACTACAAAGATAAAAGCAGCAGGGTACTCTACTCAACTTTATATCTTTATAGATATTTCTCTGAAAAAAGGTATTCCTGTGGATAAGACAGTTGTCACTCACAGAATTTTTGCCAGAGTGGGCCATAAAGGAAGATAGATCTTGCTGTTCAAATGTTGCAGTGAGTTCAACTTTTTATCAATATGTTAAGACTGTCTTGTATCTTTGACACAAGCGAATTTACCACAAATCAGTCAGATAAACATCTTATCTCTTTAAGACAAATGGTAAAGAATGTATGCTGTACTGACATAGTAAAATATATATGTATTCATGCTCACACCTTTACTAGACAAAAAGAAATGAGTGACTATAATTATATTTCCCAAATAATTTTTCTTCTTTTTCCTGACCTCTGGTTTCCTAGCTAAGGATTAACATTTGTTTGCTTTATACTTTTTTTACAGGAAGTTATCCACAATCATTCTAGTCACGTTCTTCTTGTACTCTTCCTATTATTTGCTTAATCTAATTAGTGTTCACAGTTAATGCAATCACCATTAGTGAGCATGAATTGAAATAACCTGCAGAACTTCCTGAAGCTGAGTCTTTTCAGTGTCTTGTTAGATCCAGCTTTTTGTGGCTATCACTACTGAAAGGTCATTGTTGCCCATCATTTCATTTTGTCCATTCTTTCTGATCTCCTTCTCTGACAAGATCCTCATGAATTCATACCCAGACAAAGGATATGAGACATAGAAAGAAATTAGAAAAACAGAACCTTAGAAATAGTTATTGAGAGGCAAGGGGCAGGAAGGGTATCTGGTAAGAGCAACAGATGCTCTAATGACTCCAATACCTTCTCGCCTTCCTTACCTCTATTTAAAGAAATGAGCTGTGTATGTAAAACAAACATGCTAAAAGTAGAAATGTTGTCATCTCAATTTCTCCTTCCAGAATGTTTCAAGGTCACAGACACGTTAATGAAAAAGAAATGCCTAGAAGGGTCCAACAGACTCTCAGTAGAAACAACAGTCTAAAAATTACGGTATGGAAGTCTAAAAGTTTTCCCTTTAAATATTTAAAATCTGCAAAAAAATACCTTATCATAAAAAATTATAAATAAACAATCATGGTTACAGAAAGCAATGGACTTAAGAAGGAACCTAAAATTTCATTACATGGACAGTAAAATGGTAATCTACATTCTGCAATAGTAATTAACTAAAGAGATGTGATTAGTTTCTAATATACGCTCTGCTTTAAATACATATTTATTGTCTTTATTTAATACTTATGTTGATAAGTAATAGTTTATTTCTTCAAAGCTAGTCTCCATTTAACAGAAACAAAGTGACAATGATATCCATTATAGCTGAAAACATAGTATACATTAGAGGCAACAATGAACAATTGCAATAGGTCCTTGCAATAGGTATTGGGTGGAATTTAGACATCACAGTCTAAATTTGTTAGTTCCTGAGCATCTTTCCCCTTAACTCAACGTCACCTAATCTATATTAGTGTTTTCACTTTATTACTGATGATGCTCTCACTATTAAAGCTGCACCTCTGTATATATCTCAGACAGATTTATGCGTCTGCATAGATCAAAACCTAATATGATTCAGAACCTACAAATAGTACATCAAGACTGGACCAAAAGAAGATTACTTCAATGCCTGTTATTGTTGTATATTATGATATTTTCTGAGGGAGCAGAAATTAATACAGGCTGTATTGTCTCCCAGAGAGAGAAAAAACTGCTTTTTGGTCTACTTTCACCAAAAGAGATTTTTTAGTAGAAACCAGAACTAGAAATTCTTCTCCACATTTTAATAGAAAAGTTGAGGGGGGGAGTTCTTTGGTTATGGGATTTTGGGGAAGTTGGGGGGTAGGTTATGTTTTGGTTGGGGATGGGAGTGGGGTGTAAGAGAGGATTTCAGATCATCATTCCAAGTGGCATTCCTGTTGGCAACAAGTTAAGAAGAGTTGCACTGCTGCCTCTGTCTTTTCTTTCTTGACTGGTGTTTCCCAGATCCCATTTTGTGGTACCTGGTTGTGCTTGAATTCTACATAGGTGTTTAGGTACCTAAATCGGAGATGTTAATCCCACTTCAGGAAAACATACTCATTAGTTCTATTTATTAGTCTGTAGTATAAATAATATATAGTAATTTTAATGAAAAATATCTATCTAACTACTAGGACAATTTCCACATACTAAATGCTGCAGTTTGCTTTTCAATATGTTTAAATAGCCACCATTAATATTCTATGAGAGGAGAACAAGAACATAGGTCATTTGTTTTTTAAAATTGCACCTAATTTGTATGCCCCAGTTTAGTAGGATGTATGCGGCATGTAAAATACAATAACATAATATACACTGAATATTAAGATCTGGACAAGTTGGATGACACAGGAAGAATATATTTTTTTTAAAGTTTTAGATTTATGTATGATTCTCTACTCTTATAGCTTGACATTCACTAGCAGAAATGTTGCACTTGTAAAATAACTGCTATATCTAGCCTTTTGTTTTACCAATAACATTCTTAAAACAATCCTTAATTGCAAGAAATTATAGACTGCAAGAAATATAATTTGACTATTCAGAATTCATACTTCTCAACAACTGACTCTTTGTTTCTATTTAAACCTTTGTGTTATATTTTTACACATAGGTCATGTTTTCTGTCCAAAAGGGGTACAGGGTTCTGAATGTAGTCTGTTCCTTTAAAAAAAAGATCAGGTAGCAATAAAAAAAGTGAAGAAAGAAGCTAGAAACAAAGCTAAAGGATCTGCCCATTTTAGAATTCAACATCTTGGTCTTTTTCACACAATCTAAATACATGTGGCTTCTAGCATTAGCCTTAGATATATAACAAGAAAAACTCTATTTGGGGGAATATAGGTCACATCTAAAGATTATGTTGGAGTTTAGGATAGAGAAAATGGGAATGCCTTCTACTTTCTAAGGAGTATTTAACTTCTGTGTGTTGAATTTCTGTTGTCACTGCTGATAATAACCAATGCCCATGACACTCAGTTTAGGCATATGCAATTCCAGTAAAAATAAACAAAGAAATGAACAAAAAGGTTAGTCAAATCTTAATGCATTTTTATACCAGTCCCAATATTCAGGAGGGAAATGAAACCACCAACAATCTTTTAATTTTTTATTTTTTTACTTTACATTTTTTACTTTGAGACACAAACCATACCTTCTGAAATTTCAATCTCATTTAATGTGAGAAATTTTGTCCTCCATTCTGAGACAGGGCACCTCTACCTATATGAATGTAATCTCATTAATTGAAGTATCAGTCTGACACAGCAATTGATTAAAGTTACAAATCAGAGCCCTACAAAATTCTCCATTGCACACCACTAGATGGAAGTTTGCCAAGGGATATCTAACTGCCCATCAAGGAATTAGGGATTTGTAAATGTCGAGACAGGTGGAATACTAAGTGGATGTGGAAGTGAAAAGGGAGGATTTATTTTTAAATGGTTTAAACACAAAGAGTTAGAATAAGCATAGGTGATGCTATTAAATTTTGTTTTTTCAAGGTTATCATGTACATTTATCATTGTGTTAAACTACAAAAAAACTCCCAACATATTTTATCACAAGGTAAATAGGTAAATTTAACCAGATCTTTTTTTCCTAAACACAATTTACTTTGTTGTCTTGTTGCGCAGAAGTTTATAATCAAGCACAAAAAAGAAATTTTTCCTGTCTCACTTTTTACTTCACTCTAAGACATCTATAAAGCTCTAGTTGATTTGCTTTTTGTTTCCACTTTCTTTACTCTTAAGTTTTCTTTTCCTGTGATTCACTCTTTGACTATGATATGCCAGAGAGTACTTTGCCCAGGATTCAGCAAAGTAGAAATTTAATCATTTTACTTTTCCAAGGAGAAATTCAGAAAAAAAAAAAAAAAAAAGAAAAAAATGGGCACAAATTGAGAACTCTTAGATTAGAGAAGTTATTTGTGTGTATACTTATTTATAGATTCTCCAGTCAGAGGGGATCACTACCTTAATCCATTCTGTTGTCTTGTACAACTAATCTTACTGGAATTACATGTGAAAATGCCTCCATCAAGTTCATAAATTTACAGATAATTTTCAGGGAAAAGATGGCTTACTTGGGTGAAAGTCTTCATTTGAGAGAAACCTGTGTATCCAAAGGTAGATCCTAGAATGGTGCAAAATATTTTTAAAAAGTTATTGTAGCATTGTCACCTCTTCCCAGTCATTCAGTTATTAACTATGGGGTTAAGTAAATCACTGGTTTTCCAATGAATGTCCGTAAAGTCAAATTGTCTTTCTAGGTATAAGGATATGCCACTTACATTTCCATGTCTGCTTCATGATGAAACTGACCTTTCAACATTTGACAAACATACTAAAAGAAAGCCAGAAAAGTGCATAAAACAAAACTGCAGTATTAACAGAAAAAGAAAATCACTAATGAAATAACGATAATAATTTTAAAAAATTAAACAAAACGAAAAAGGATTATGATTAAAAACACTTTCTGCAATCTGTTCAAAATAAAAATTTTACTATATGGAATGCACATGAGTTTAATGCTTATACAGTGCTATGTATCTTCTTACCTCCATAAAAATATATGTGTACACACACACACACATATATAAGTATATATATATATAAAAAAACATATATTATGTACTTGGAAAAGTTTTAATGCTATGAAACCTTATACTATCATTCAACAGGTATTATATTAATAAATTCTGAACCTTGAAGTGGGAGACATATTCCAAAAGTTCTGTGAATCATTCAGCTTCCAGTCATACTTCCATCATGTATCAGTAAATTCCTAGTGTCATGCTGTCAAACTCTGGAAGGTTGTGTTAGGATTAAACACTCCAACTCAGGCTTTTACATAGGATGGAAAGCTTATCTAACCTGACAGTACTCTAGAAGTGATCACTCTGACTTGTCAAAGATTGTACATGCCAAGACTTTACATTATTTAAAAATGAAGTTAAAGTCAAAAAAAACCAAAAACCCAAACCAAAACAAACTCTATGGTCAAATTTGAACTGTGGCAATGGAGAGAGACATAAAATGAAACAGCAAGAAAATATCTTAACACATCACTTATGACTCAGAATTTAGCTTCAACCCTTAGCAACATCTTAACATAAACTGGAGAGAAACAGATTTAGGCTAGACATAAGGAAGAATTTCTTCACCATGAGAGTGGTAAGCCTCTGGAAGAGGTTGCCCAGGGACTTTGTGAATGCTCCATCCCTGAAGGTATTCAAGGCCAGGTTGGATGGGGCCTTGGGCAGCCTGATCTAGTGGGATGTCTCTGCCCATGGCAGGGGGCTGGAACTAGATGACCATTAAGGTCCCTTCCAACCCAAATTTTTTATGATTCTATGATTCTATGATTCTTTGATGTTGAATCCTATTCAAACTGAAGAAGGAAATTATAAGTAAATATTATATGTTTCAGCAACATTTGTTAGTGAAAGGTAGTTTAACATCTATTAATCGGTTGTAGCTGCCTTTGCAGAAGCGGCCTACACTTGGCTATGGGCATCTAAAATGTATTTCAAAGGTGAAAAAGCTTACCTTATTCAATTTTTTATAATGCATTCAGTGAAAAATATATAAATTACAAAAAAAATCCCCTTTTCATGACAGAAGCAACCTCTCTACTAACATTCTTACAAAAAACCCAGAACCGAATCATAGATTTGCTTAAAAGTGTTGGTAAGAGCACATCCTGAACTGCATGGTAAGAAAAGGTAGGGTAAAAAGGGTTATTTCTATACCCATGCAGAAAATCAGAGGCTGAAAAATCTCCTAGTGTAAATTGAAACACAGTATTTATTTTAGACTCAGACAAAATCTCAAAACAGATACTTGAGTGCACTCTGAGTTGCAACTTCTGCAAGATGTATAACCAGATTGTGCCTCTAAGTTTGTCTCCAGTTCTTCAAACACCTCTTTCAATGCTTCATTTTCTCTCTTAATTTTCTGTCTGTCAGAGTTACCCTTGTGAGTAACCACCATACAACTACTGGAAGTCCAAAAATTACCAATTCTAAATATAACAACAGTGGGCAATAGAAATCAGGCATGTTCTAGGTCGCCATAATTTCTACACCAGAAGTTACAATTTCTTTTTCAGCCTTCAAATTGTATCCTTTCAACATAATTTTACCCTGTTACCAATTTTCACAGCTATCGTGTCTGATGCTATGTTAATATTACATCCTACTCTTGACACCAGTAATATTACGCCACATCCTGACCTGCTCACTCAAAACTTCTCAAAGTTACAAAACAGACCCCAATCTCTTCAGATCACAATATGATACTTAGAACACAGCCAACGTCATTAAGCAAATTACAACACAACTTGGATTTGATCTGATATGCCATAATGAGAAGAAAAAAGGTTAAGTAAGTTAAATCAAAGAAGAAGAGAGAAAGAATTATCAGGGGAAAAAGGAAAATTATCACCACTCCAGTGGAGGACACCGGTTCCTCAGGAAAATGTGGTCCATCCAGTAGCAGTTCTTCAGAAATTCTTCCCCCTCCTACATGGCAAACTGCCTGGGACAGTTAGCCCATCCGCATGTGAGGAGCTGGGAACGGTGCCTGCTGCTGCACCTCTCCATCTCTTTGTTAACCAGGAGCCACAGAAAAGCCCCTCAGGATGTACACAGCCCTACACTCAACACTGTTTAAGACACAACAAATGCAAAATAAAGGAGTCATTCTTTACAATGTTGTTTTCTTCCCAATACCTTTTGTTCTTGCCAGGCCTCCTCTGTTTCTAAAGATAACGCTATTTTTGTATAAACAAACACTTACAGCTGTGTTAGTTACACACTGATTCTCAGTCTCAGATGAGAAGCAACTTATTTGAAAGTAGTTAGCTCTCTTGCAAGGTTCTGTTTGCTCTTCAAATAGTAAAATGCTTAAGTATATTCTAGGTGAGTACGTAATCATGTTGACTATGGGCCATTGTGCTTTATCAAGAACTTTGGTCTGTTGGAGTATTTTTTTAGTTCTATGTACCTAACTAAGTAATCTAGATGACAAACTCTTTTTGAGTCTAGCTCATCTGAGTTAACCAGAAAAACCCCTTATTGGACTCAATACTGTCTGTACAAATTTTACTCCAGTAATGACAGTTGCACAGACTTCTTGTGCTTCTGTAATTTAAATACATTAGATTTAAACTGTATAAAATATTTAGACATACAGGTTGATTCAGGTGCTTAAATATGAGTATGGAGTGCCTTTTGAGACGTACTAGGGTAACTAAATAACCATACAGGGCTATTATATTTGACAGATGATGTGCAAGATAATTGCACTCTTGTGAACCAGCAACAAAACACATAAACAAATACCCTAAGATTTCTCACATTATGGTAGACAATTAAATAAAGCAACTGAATAGAACTTCTGGTATCTGCATTCAGATGAAATTGTACTTTAATCTCTGTTAGCTGATTATAACAGGAGGTTAGACGGCTCAGTTTGTATAAGGGCTCTTACCCTATAGATTTCATATTTGTGAAGCTGAAGCAGTCTCCCAGTCTAGGTGGGAAATTGTTAGAATATTTACTTTATTTCCTTATTTTACTTATTTTCAGTTTCGTTGAATCACTTCATAACTGAAGACTTTTACATTGACAACCTTCCTGCCTATAAATCAAATCTTTTTTTTTTTCTTAGAGAAAAGGTCTAAATGTCACAAAGGCACAGTCTTATAACTCCTACAATCTCCTTCTCTTTGTTCTCACACTGGGGAAGAGACGGGTTCCAATTGTGGCTTCCGGTTTGCCTTCATGTAGAACCCAAAACAACCAGCTGGAAAGAGGCCAAAGAAAGGACTGAGAAGAAGTGCTGTGCCTGGGATAATTCGGTGTGATTTGTATTCAGTCTGGCACAGTGTTGATACAGACCAAAGTAAGCCAGTCCAAAGTCCACAGAAAAATAGGAAGAGAGAGCAGGTGAGGTGACAGATGTCAAAACCATAAGACAGGAGGAATAAGGATCAATACTGAGACAAGCGTGACAGGATCCCTGGCTGGACAAACGAAATTGGTTTTGTGTAATAACAGCCTATTAAAGATAAAAATCAAGGACAGGAGAATGGAGAAGAAAACAGAATAAAAAAAAAGGCAACAACCTAACAACATAAAGAAACAAAGCAATAAAAAATAAGCTTTGCTTATTTGTAATAGATTAGGAGTACAATCAGTGCAGTCTCATATTAGTTAACAGGTGGCATATGTTATTCTGCATCTGCTTGAGAGTCTCATGGTAAGCTGCAGTAGCTATTCACTCTCAGTCCAAAGGTGGCCTTTCACAGCTCCTTACAGTGTTGCTGAGCCCAGAAGGTGTTCCTTGGTTGGTTAGTCCCCTTAATAGACGGTGAGTGTACCTTCAATCTCCTGGTGTTGTACAGGGAAGCCCTGCAACTAATGTGTAGCATGTGTAACACTAAAAGCAAGGTTGCTTTTGTTGGAAACAAAGGCAAGGTGAGCAGTGGTTCACTCTAGTGTCATTCTGGATATGGATGGCTGTAGTTGTAATGCATACTAGGAGTCTGAGATTTTTATATTCTTCTCATGAAGTACTTTAAATGTAGTTTTCAAAAATGAACAAGTTCATTACAATGTAAAAACCAGTTTCAGATGCAAATACGCTGTTGAAGATGCCTAGCATATTACAGGTAGACCTAGAGATCACAATTGTCTTTAAAAAGTGATCCTAAATTTATTTTAAAGAAGGTTACTATCCTTCAGAAATGTTAACTTGGGCTTTTTGCAGGTTTTAAATGGCTTACCAGCATTTTTTAATCCCACTAAACAAAATAAAAAATGGCTAGATCAGTACAGTCAAATTAATACTTGAAAATTTAACTCTTATTTCGTTTTATAACTTGATTATCAAGGTTTCCTGATTTTCAAGTTTATTTGTCTGATGCCCTTTTGTATGTATAAACTGCCTAGTTTCTGTGAACATCTGTAATATGAATGAGAGGGTTTTTTGTGTTAAATTCTCAGTAAAAATGTGAACATTTTTTAAGGATTAAATCCATTCAATAATTATTCTTTCTGTATATTAACCAATGGCAAATACTGATAATTGTGAAAGGTCTGACAAAGTCTGTCTCTAGATCACATTCAGATCTTGCATGCTCTGGGACTTCCTTTTAAAGCTGTTTTTGAGACTGCAGTAAAAAAAAAAAAGATCCACTAATTATCTGTCCTGGCCAGTATGGATGTAATATCACACAATTGAGGATAAGAGAAATAAGCATAGGTCAAAACTGGCTTTACAGACTAAGTAAGACTGAGAAATATCTGTAATTTAAATGAGTAATGAATGGACATAAATGCACTTTCCGTCTAGTCCCAGATAAAAGCCATTTTTCAACTCACAGTTCATGGAAATGATATGTTATTGCTACTGTATTACGGTAGTGTCTCAATAGTGGTGTTCTTTATCATTCCACTCAATTCCAAAGAAGCCTTGTTTTGGGAGTCTTAAATTTTCTATACTTACCAAAGATGCATCATTATAATGGAAGCAGATTAGTTAAATTATTCCTCACTGACTCTTAACGTAGTCAGAGTAACACCATCCCTAATCAGGGCAAGCCCTCATTGATTCTTTTTACATTTTAATATTTCAGAACAGAGATACTGTATAGGCCCCAAAGAGCTGTTTCTTTCACCTTGGCAGTAATGTAGCAAAGCTCATCTAATGCCTTTTTCACTGTCATAGGACTGGTCTGGTCCTCAGTTGCTGATCCAGAATGATTTGAGGCTTCCATAGGCTCATGCCCTATTTCCAGTTTTGTGCAGAGGTTTTAGATACAGTAAAGCATTCAAATTAATATCTGAATCACTGCTTTTGCACTAATTTGTAAGTCCTTTGGTTTTTAAAGTTATACCTTTTTTTTCTTTATGTGATACACCTGCAGTCTTACCATATAATAAATTTCTAGGCTTTATGGTAATACTAGAACAAATTATTATGATTAATAACAAAGAAGAAAATTATAATAAGTTATGAAAATAATATCAATGGTACTAATAGCAAATATAAGGAGATTAGGAAGAAAAGATAATGTATCTGTATAAGCAATGTGTCTGCATATATATGAGAAGCAAGATAGCATTATGAAGTACAATACATGTGAAAGTAATATCTGAAATACATCATCATCAGAAACTGCACTAAAGTTTTTTGGATTCAAGTATGATCTTAATCAAACTATTTGCTATTGATCTATCATCTAAATCAAACTCAGCACATTAAACAGAGGGAATTCCCATGACTACAGACTGTTCTTAATAAAGACACCACAGCAGTATTCCAGTTCTGTTTATCTTTGTCATCACCTGCTGTCTTTATTACACACTGGAGAAACATTGGAAAAAAGAGGCAAAACTTAAGGAAAATAACTTAAGGATTTAGGAAAATATTCATTTATTTATTTTTTTCTTTCCTTTTCCAGATGAATGGAATGGAGAAGGCTCCACGACTACATTTGCTGTCATCATTTTAACAGGGCCTGTAGCACTAGGGCTGATGTTTTTAAACTGAAAGCGGGTAGATTTAGATTGGACATAAGGAAGACATTCTTTATGATAAGGGCAGTGAGGGAGTGGAACAGATTGCCAAGAGAAGCTGTGGATGCCTCAAGTCTGGAACTGTTTATGTTCAGATTGAACGGCATTTAAGTAACAAAAGTTTGAACATCCAAACTTCTTAAAGAAGGTGTCCTATAAACTCTAGGCTCCTTTATGAAAGAGTGATGTAGCCACTAAGTGGCTGTGCAAAGATCACCAGTTATACAGAGAGAGATTGAAATAAGTTCTGAGAGGTAAGATTCATCTCAGCTGTTTGAAAGAGTTTTGCAAGGATATGTATTTTTTTTTTTATTTTACTGGTTGAAGAAATTAACACTGTAAAGTAGAAGACTAAATTAAGAATGCACAGTAGTTTCAGCTGCAGCTCGCAGGGAAGAACTTGACAAAAGTTTTGGTCACCTAGGGTGTATCGGGTGCATACGAAGTCTAGGTAGCATTTATGGATCGCAGTCCCAAATTTAGGTTTACAAGTAACATTTCATGCTCTGTAAATTATTGTAAAATGCTGTCCTATTGGTACACAATCATCTAAGCCCTAGCATGTACCAGTTTAAGCATATTGCAACTTTTCCTTCAGAAACTTTTCTTTTAGAGGACAGAGCTGCTAGAAATGCCCAGAGGCACGTGCCCCAAACAGAAGTTAATTTGGAACTTAAAGTCTGATCCTGTAATTATGTTATCATGCAGCCAGAACAGGGAGTCATGAGAACTACAGCACTCTCAGTTTGTTCCTTTCAAAAATGCTGCCAAAATAAGAAGTTATAGTGTCCAGATTTTCCAAAATAGTCTTCCAACTTGTTCTCTTCTACAAAAAAAGTACTTAATCTTTAACCGTTGCAATATTTTTGTAAAGTCTTTTTTCCTACTTTGTTTCTAAATACTTCAAGGATGTGAGCTGTTTGGCTTAGCTGTAGTCTGCTGGGATCCAGAAACAAACTGTAATAAACTGGAAAATATGTAATAGTTGAGAAAGAAGAGGGAGGGGAAATAAAATTCTGCAAAGGGAATACTCTGTCTGACTGCTGAATGGTTGTTTACATCTGACAATATCTTAAAAAAATAGTATTGTTATCTCTGTGTCTTTACCTGCATGTTCCCTAGCTCAAGGTCATTAGAATGTAGATCTAGTTTCTACTGGATTAATAAAATGAAATATATACCCTTGTAGGAAATTACCTAGCAAATGAGTTCCTTCAAACTCTAGTGTCAGGAGAAATATTTTACTCCAAGGCATAACGAGATAAACACCTGTTAACAAACTGCAGTTAATGCTAGTACTTTAACATTCACTGATAGCATCTCTAAACAGTGCTCAGAGAGCGGAGATTAAACTGCTTAAGAAAAAATAAGAATAAATGAATGGACTGGAACTGTCATAGTGCAACTGAATTGATTATTTTTATCCTTAGAGTTCTATATTGTATATACATGAAACTTCATGTGATCATATATGCAGCTAGATAAAGATATTAAACCTGAGTAGATTTATCACTGTATCAGACCTTGGTGCAAAACTTGAAATAAGAATTGCTGCATTAACTATAATATCATTACCATCTACCAACACAATGCAGGATTCACTAACACTTCTTTTCCCGTATTATTTAACAGGAATTTGTGATTTGCACCTTGTTTAGGTTGTTCCATTTTTTCATACTGCAAAAGCATTTTCACCATCTTCCTTAGTTTTATTTGCCCCCTTCCCTCATCTTTGAATTTCAAATATTCAGGGCTTGGTTTGGGTTGGTTTTTGTTTTTGTTTTTTTCTGCAAAGGACATTCTTTATTCTTTGTAATTCTTATTGTGATGGCCTTCTAATAAATAGTTTATTTGTCCATACTACTTGTCACCTCTTTTAACTGTTTTTGTTTTATGACTGCAAAAATTTAGGTAAGCTGGGCACCGGGAGTCAGAGTTTTGATTTCTGGGCAGTTCTGTTTTATTTGCTTTAGATTGCCCTCATATTTTTCACTCTATCAGAACTTGTGGTGCACTATTTCTATATTTCATTATCATCTATAATGACCACCCTTCAATATTTAATTTAACCTTTAATATTACATGCTTTTATCCCCATAAATAGATATAAAATGCATTACAAGTTAATTTTAGCTAAAATGGTTTCCTGAAAGATAATATAAGGATTATTACTACTTTTACAAACACATGCAACACATTCGGGGAATTCAATGGTGGTGAAAGATGAAACACTACTATTTCTTAAAAGTAGAACTAATTAAAGATTGTAATAACATATACAGCTCCGCAGGGGAAATCTATCTGATAAATACAGCCTATATGTAGACTTAGCACATTAAAAATATTTTTACCATTAATTTCAGATAAAAAAGCATGGAAAGTATGTGTATTTATGTACTATTAAAAAATTACACAATCTAGGGTAAAAGTTACATAAACTGTCATTTGTTTGATACTGATACAAATGTGACTGTGTTATTGGGTGGGCAGCAATTCCTTTTCAAATATTTTCTGCGTTGTCCGGTCTGCTCCATTTTATTTCAAAATGTAACATTTTCATAATTTTAAGTAATTTGTTTGTTCTTTAATTTCTGCATTCTATTACATGAATTCATATCCAACATAAAAAAATAAGTTAGATGGAATCATACTCATGGGATTGTAACAATTCAGACCATTGGTCTTTGTTATAATTTCATCCTTACATTTACCTTTACACCATTTAAAAGGACACTTTCAGAGCCTTCTGAGATTGGTGAAAAGAAAGGACCACACTTATATCTATATACAATTATATATATTATATCTATAATCAAGTCATGCAGCCCACTAAGTGAAAGAAAAAAAACAAATTCAAATACTCAGAATTTAAGAAATTGAGGAAAATTAACTGAACTCTATGACAAGAATCAGATTACTGAAGAATTTACTGTATTGCACATATTACATAAAGTTTCATAAAGGGCATATATTTCACAAGGACCTGGAATAACAGAATAAAACATTATTTTGTAATATGTTACAGTATCTGAAATGTCATTTATTTAAAACTAGTCCTTGAATGACAGAAATCTCTCTGAAATTTGACGTAAACCAAACGGATGTGATACTAGTGAGTTCAGGAAAACACTGGAAATTATTGCATCATTTATATCTTTAAATGAGTGAATATCTTGATTCTTATCACTGGTGCTCTTTTAAGGTTTATTCCAGACCCTCATCTGCTAATGGATGGCCACACTTCAGTACTATTTATTCTGCTTTTCTTGGCCATATGTCTGAAAAGGTGTATTTTCTCCAATTATATTATTGTCTTCTCTGATAGAAGGGCCCTACCTGATTATAACTAGGAAAATGAAACAAGACACATACAACAGCTTACTTGTTGAACGGAGCTTCTACTTAAGGGCGTATGAGAGCAGTGCTCTGAGAAGTACTGTAAATGCTAGATTCATTCTATCTACATAAACAGTGAGCTAAGAATTAGGCTTACTGAAAACTCCTTTTAAAGTAAGTGAAGGCTGATTTCCTTTCAAGAGATAAGGCAGAGCTTAGATAATTGTTTTTACTCTCTGGACATTTTTAGCTGGATGTCTTTAGGCTGAGCAGTACCATGACACTCACTTCTATGTCACATGAGACACTAGAGAGTCCCAAACTAAATTAAGGCTAGACTCAAAACTGTGGATCTGTTAACCTCTGAAGTAAGACACTAACTGAATATAATTAAGAGGAGTGAGTCTGGGACTTGACTAATTTAAGTCTGCCCATACAGTTTAGCACCTAGTTGGATTATTTTTTTCTGAGGAACAGTTTTTTACCTAAGCAGTGTTTTTTGAATACTTAAAAGATCTGATTAAAAGTTCTTCATTACAAAGAAGAAATTGGGAAAACTGAGGAAAAAACCTCTCAGTGTAAGGATGAAACTGATCCCATATTTTGTCTGAAGTGGAAAGCAAGGCAATGAATTTCTCTCTCAATAAAAAAAATAATAAATCTAAGCAAGAAGAAATCAAGTATCTTGAACTTAAGGAGTTTAGCACTATTTAAAATGATTTAGAGTATTCCCTTTTGCATTCAGTATCTTCTAGTAACAAGGTTTCTGTTATGTATAAATCCTGTGAGAGTGTCCAGGATGTTTTCAGGCATATAAAATCACTCTAGATGATTATGGTTAGACAATTAAATGGAATCTCCCCTTTTGAATGAATGTTTTCTTTTTTTTTTTAACTTAAACATGCAGACATCTTTTATTCGCTGGATTTTAGTTTTGTTAAAGATAATTAAGCCAGCATAGAAACTTTGTAATTTTTGACTCTGTTTTCTCTAAAATTTAGCCTAAAGATAATGAACTAGTGGTGCCAAATTTAGTGAACTAAAGATTCAGCCAAAAGCATGGGATCTTTAATGACTGAGTCCTCGCCAAGAACATATTAATTCCTTCTTGTTTCTGCAATGAATAAGAAAACACACAAATCTCAAAGAACATGTGTCAAACAGTTCCTGAAGGTAATAAACACTTTCCTTCCTTCTTGTATCCACTTCTTCAGAAAATTTTCATCACCAGAGGAATGTAAATCTGTTACTTTAACATCAAAGTATTCCACCAGGCCCAGGCTTTACTTCAAAATCTAATTTTTCTTAAAAAATGATGCAGTAGTCAAGTAGAGGCAATGATTGGGGAAATAGCACTTTGACCACAATGATGATAGAGAAAAGACTTTTTTAAGGTCAGTTTTATATATGTAGGATAGTGCATCAAATTCCATAACTGATGCGTGACTGCTCTGTAATGGTTTTGTCTGTTTTCAGAACAGCTCATCTTGTGAAAGATGACATGCATTCTCCCTCATCAGGAGTCAGTAGAGCCAATTTAATGAAGGTGAAAGTATGTGTGTTGCAGTTGGGCAAGCTTTTTAATATTGCTGCCAAGAAGACAGAAAAACCTAAAAATTCTGAATTGGTCTTTCAAAACAAGTCATAGCAACAAGAAAATCAACATCTGTTGTGTGTTTTTCCTTTGTTTCTTCTAATCGATCCAGCAAATCTTTGCCAAACATTTGCACAGTGTGCCATCTAGAAATGTCACTTGAGGGTGAAAAAGAGTGTCACTTTATAAGTAAATGTCATTTTGCAAGTAAATACCATTGAGTAGGAAAAGAAAAATGACACCGAGAAAAGAAGCTCAATGGCTAAATGGCTGATGATCCAAAGAAGAAGCAGAGCACATAATGAAGATTCCAGTTAATTTATACCCCATCTGTCTGATGTCCTGATAACACTACCTGGCAAAGGAGCCTGAGAGTGTGGGTTTCTGAATCATCTCAATGCTAGAACTCTGTCATTTGCAACAAGCAGTTGTGTTTCCACCTTAGCTTCTTCTTTTCCTTTCACAAACTCAATGAAAGAAGACTCTCAGGTTTTGCACAGTTATCAAATAACCTCTGCCACATTGTCCTAGCCTTGCGTCTCCTTTTGCTCCCTTTGTTGGAGGACCTCAAACAGTTTGCATAAACTTGTAAAGAATCACATAAATTAGAAGTTTCTATTGATCTCAATATGTTACCTTAATCTCCCTCTCCTCTGCCTCCATCTGTTTCTTTGAAGTACTGTCTCACTTATCTACCTTTTCTTCTACTTTTTCAGATATTTTCTTTAGGGCAATTGGTGCAGATTTTAGGAACAAGTACTTGTAAATTCTCAAAGTGGAATTGCTGTCAATATTATTCAGAAGAAAGGAATAAGTCTGGAAAGGTGTTAGCAACACATGAACAGAACAATAGTATATATTTTTAGGGCAAATTATAAATATAAATGTTTTTAGGGCAAAGTTAGTCTGCAGCACTTAAAGAGATATGAAGAAATGTAGAGGACCTACCTTCACACCAGATTTTCCCTAAGAATGTCAGTCCTCTATCTAGCAATTTCCACACAAATACCAAAATCAATACATCTGCCTTGTGATTCTGTCTTCTGACATCCAGACTTCCGGACTTTGTCAGTACTACAAATTTATCTGTCTTTGTATCTGCCACTTAAACCTTTCCTGTCTTCAACTTTCACCTCTGTTCTCTATTGTTTACAGTACTGGAGTGAAATCTCCTCATAACTTGGGAGTCATCTAATCCAAGATTCTCCTCATCCCAAACTATACTCAACTAGGAAATTTTGTTTTCTATAAGTTTTATTCCAGAATCTGCCATTTGGCTCACTTTGAATGGCATACACATGATATAATGTTTGTTTGCATAAGGGGAATCCATATAACTAGGAAATGAGAAGCAGAGGCCAGGAAAACTCTAAGTTTCTACATATAAAGCATATTTAGTACTGTGATTGACATTCACAAATTACATATCTGATCTTTTCATTTACATTCTAGAGAACCAGGCAGGTGGTGGAAAAGACGTGCAACATTCAGAAGAGGACTATTGTCCCTTATAAATCTGTGTAAGACCTGTTAGAAGTCCACATAGTAAAACACTGAATGAAATACATTGTTGTTTAGGTTCTTAGCAATGTAAATATATTTCTGGTATGCATGATAGGCAATTTGAAGACCAAATAAGTCCAGCCATAAGTTCTTTTACATCTCTGTTGCAGGAGGATTTTTACTTTATTCTGACAATTCTGTAAACTTATGTGTAAAGTCATCTAAGCCTTTGGAAGGAGGGAGTAAGATCGGACACATTAAAAAAGAAAGACATGTTTTATTAAGCATGATTAAAAATGACCTCTAAACAATTTACTGATTGGCACATAGGATTTTTATTTAGCTTCATCTAGATCTTAATTCTGAATATTATTTTAGTCTTTTTCCATAATATACCAGGGTGTAAACCCCCACTATTGATGAAGATAACAGGATTCTTGATAATCCACCTTCAGTATTACTTGAATATTTCTGCTAACACTGCAGGCAAATTACGTGGCCTCTAGAGGATAATGCACTGGTTCATTTCTGATAGAGACTACTAATAAAACAAATACTTGCAATCTACTTTCAGGAGTGGTTTCATCTTGGTTTCATGACAAGATCCAAAATCTTGACTTTACTTTGAATAGCTGTTAAATTAGTAGTTTCAAAAATTTTAACCCCCTCTTCTCTCTCAATTTAATGAATGTTTTGTTTAAGAATTTGATTTTTTAAAATTACATTTGAATGCATAATATGTAAGCACTATCCACTTTAATTCCATAATATGAAAATATCAAATATAGAGCAGAGAATAACTTATTTAAAGCTAACTGTATTTTGAAATGTGAAATTTGAAATCACAGTGTAAAATATTTTAACAGTTTGGCATTGTTGGCCTTAAAGCTTCCTTTTGCTGTTAGCAGGTGGTGTTAAACCCAAACAGATTCCAGGGAAATAAAATGGATCTCTAGAAAAGGTGTAGTTAGCATAACTACAAAGCTATATACTCAAAGCCCAACAAGACCTTAGTTTTACTTCTACTCTAAGTGACATTTGTATACTGCCAAATTAGGAATGTCACCTGATACCAATTCAAATTACATTATACTAGCACATAACACAGAAAAGTATTCTTGTTTACAACTTCAACTCTAAGTTCACGTAGCATTTCAAGTATGTGCCACTATGTCAGTTTGAGAACTACCCATACAGCTTAATCTGCCTGCATAGGTTAAAATGTTTATTGATGAGTAGTAGTGTATAAAATGAAAAGGATGGAAAAGCACCATGGTCTAAAAGACCATATCAGTGTCTTCTTCTGAGAGCCACATAATAGTAAATCAACTCTGTCAGAAAACAAATTTAATATCACTATTTATAATCAGGAACTTCTTAAGACAATCAGAAAACCAGCATTTAGTATGTAAAATTTAACTGATATTATGTAAGCACTGCTCAGCTTTAGCTGAAACATCCTTGCATTTGTCAACTCTGTTTTCATCCCAGATCCAAAACCCAGTCTCATACAAGCTACTACTACTAAAAACCCCCAAGCCTCTACTTCAGACAAAATCAGTAGGCAAGGCAATGTTAGTTTTATGGACATATTTGTAATTTATTAGTTTCTGATTAAATTCATTGAGTAAAACCTTACTATAAATCTCAAACACTAGAATTCAAGTTGAGGGGCTTCTTAAAAGAGAAACAGTAGCTTCTCTTTTCAACATTTTTTATTCTGCTAACAGCATGAAAAAATAATAATAAAAAAGATTATTACTATATCATCTAATAGATTTGTAGCAGAACTCAGCAACCGCTGAGAATCAAGGACTACATCCTTCATCCTTAATCCATATGAAATAGTTATCTAACTTTTATCCTGTAGTGAACAGAGGAAAACAAGAAATGAGGAAAGTGATCCATGCTGTCATCGGAGAACTGTCATAGGGGAGGAATTATCTGGCCTAAGTTAAGTTCTCTACATAATCAGAGGGGGAAAGAAAAGAACCATCTATAAAACAATGTATCATCGTATTTTAAGTACTGAGATAGCTGAGGTAATTTATGCTCTGACAGTTATTATATCTCTGCACTGTTTATACCTGCAGCTTAGACAATAGGCTGAGAATTGGACATCTCACAGAAATGTGTTGAAGCAACAAATACTATACTAATTGCTTTTATTGCCAAGGGCAACACACTGTGACCAGGCATATATGATATTAACACTTGCAATCTAATTCTCCATAATGTCTGGTTTTTGTTTGCTTTATTTATCTACTATATGTTTCCATACTCCATATAAATCTTTGTTTAAATAGGGTAAGTTTTCTAAGTATACTAACCTGGATAAAGGTGTCCTTTATCTGAGTTCTTGTACTGTCTTATCCTGGGGAATGATCTTCATTCCTAGGTGATACTGGAGCCCTTGCTATTCTTTCTGCAACCTCTATGAGACCACAGTTCATATCCCACTGCTTTCTGTACTTTCTCTACATTGCATCAATTACTACGGAGCACATCAGTCTTCAGAGGACAGTGGAAAAGCTTATTCTCAACCATCAGTCTTCTCTTGAGAACTAATTGGTGATTGACTTGTAGTGGTAAGTACATTCTCATAGTGATTTATTATTTGGTGAAGTACACTGTGCCACTGGAAAGCTCTCCTCTGTGTCCCAGACACACCAGAAATCCTCTTTGCTTTGTGCCACTTTGCCAAATCAAAATGTTCAACATGAAAGAGTATACAATTTTCACTGAAAAAACAACTCCTTAAATGGTGATGCCATCTATTTTATTGCAGGAACATTCTCGTTCTAATTCTAATGCCACATTACTTTATGAGCATGTAATCATTTACAAGATTCTCTTTAAAATGTTTCAGTCATCTTTAGTTACAATATTTAGTCACTTTGTAAATTGATGCATTTATACCTTTGCTTTTTATTTCACTAATACCGCATAAAAGATTTGCTGTTTATGTGTTTATACAGAGCTTGTAATTTTATATTGCCCATTTATATTTTCTATTGTTATATTTTATTATTAGATAATATTTATTTATTTTATATTGTCTTTCTATTTTTATGGAGTCTCCATCCCTGGAGGTGTTCAAAATACATGTAGGCATTGCACCTTGTGACATGATTTAGTAGGCACAGTGGTGTTAGGCTGACAGTTGGACTGGATGATCACAGAGATTTTTTTCCAAGACCCTTAAGATTCCATGATTCCATTATGGCATAATGTGATATATTTAATGATGTCAAAATATATCAAAACCTGAAATTTTTAGTTAAACTAATTTTTGCCTTTCTCAATTTAAAGTCATGGAACCACTCAAACATGCTAATTATTGGTTAGAAAATATATTAAATAGGATTTAGCTGACATCTACAAACAGGTAAAAATACAAAAGATGCATTTCTTTAATGTGCAGCACAGGGCTTACCTGTTGGTAACAGTATTTGCATGATGATATTGCATTACTTTGTCATCTTGGTCATCAAAAGCTAAGCTGTGCATACAAAAGAAAGCAGAAAAAGAAGATAGTTTTATCAAATTAATTATTCACTAAAAGCAGTGTGCTCAACAGAATATCTTTAAGATTAATATAACTGTAAAGAAATACTCTGTCTTTGTACTAAACAAAACATGCATAATAGTGCAAAGAAGATTCTTTACAAAAACCTAATTGAAGATAAACCTTTACATATAACAATGTGTTTTGACTATTAGGTTTCACAAAAAACCTTTCTGTGATTAATCTAAAAGTTTAAGCTAAAAAAGTACTGTATAATTGCTTATTATCATGAGCCTCTTACAAAATCTTAAGGGAGAATATAATTTGTACAAACATATGCTACTTCTTAGATTACTAAATATTTCTTAGGGGGAAATGGTGAGAACATTAATGAATAATAACAACAGATAATTTCATTACATTTAACATAGACGTAAGAATTTTTTTCTCTATCAGAAATGTTAATTGCCACAGTATATATGAGAAGCAGTGATTTAGAAATTATTCTTGTCTCACATGTTTTAAGAGTTATTCAACCTGAAAAAAATGCATTGTGAATCATTAGATTTATCTCTAACACTTTTAAAAATGTCACGTGTATACAGAGAAAGAAAATGTGTCTTTAAAAAAAATGAATTTCATATAGCTTTCTTATTAAAGT
Source organism: Cuculus canorus (assembly GCF_017976375.1). Lineage (NCBI taxonomy): Eukaryota > Metazoa > Chordata > Aves > Cuculiformes > Cuculidae > Cuculus > Cuculus canorus. The sequence goes on from NC_071401.1 coordinate 38,743,160, forward strand.
AATTTAATAAAATGTATGGTATGAAGTTTAAAATTTGACATATTTTAATAAAATGTAAATACAGAGATGGATAAGGAAAAGGATGGAAAGTAACATTCCTTGAAGTTACAAGAATAAGAAATGTAGGTGTAACACGTGTTACTAGGAAAAATGCCTTCTACTACCTGGCTGTATTTCCTACTTTTTCACCTACTAGAACAAATGTAAGATTGTAAAAAATCTTTTGAAGCAAATCATGCCAGACTAAATCATCAACATTTATTTCCAATTTTTTCATAGTAGAAAGTAACCTTCCGTAATTCATTTGATAACAAATACATGGGATCAATTGGGTTTTCTTATTATGTCAGCAATTTTCTCCTTAGGAAAAAGAAACTTTCCCTAGCAGGAAAAGACAGAGATATCAGAAAGACTTTCTGTGTCAATGGTCAATTTTTAATTTTTTTTTAATTTATTTTTTTACTCAACAATAGTAGATCCTACATACTATTTAAAAGCTTTATTATTTTTCATGTGTTTAAAAGGCATTGACAGCACAGACACATTTGCAGTCAGTTAGAGACTGGGTTGAATTCATCTACTTCTGACATGTCTTTTAAGACTGAAAAATTTGTTCTCACCAGATTAAGAACAGACCAGAGCTGCAAAAGTAAGTTTTACAGTAAAAGTAGGCCTTCAGTTCATTAAAAGTAGAGAAATTTTAGTGGTTGCTTTATATACTTCTGGTTACAATTCTCTCTCAGCGTGTGAGACAGGTGAAAGTCTTCACTGTACTTAAATCTAGTTGCCTTCCATTGGTTTATCTAGAACAACACTGTCTTTGACAGTGGAAGTATCTCAGGCAGTTGTTATTACTTTTGGTTTTGTTGCTGTTATGATTATTATTGTTCTTGGATGAACTGCGTTCCTATCTTTATCTCCAATTTTAACAAGATATTCCATCTTGTATGTATTACAGTTCCAAGAAGATTTTTCATTGAAAAAGACACGAGGTTAAGGAAATGCTAAATCAACTTTTTACCTACTGAAATGCACATTAAGATATTCACGAAGATTTTTACTATTCAGGTGCTCTAGTGTTAAGACAGACAGACCAACGAGAGGTACAAAATAATTTAATGCTATAAATTCTGCAAGGAGTCTACTAGAGTTCCAGTCAATAACTGATCCATTATTAGCATAAATGACAAAATGACCATATTTTTTTTCTTTTTGATGTGTCTCATTGCCAAATTCTTTTACTTTACTCACCTAAACTGGTTTCTAAATCATGAAATGCAACCAGTTTTCCATATTGCAGCCTTAAGTTTCAGCAAACCTGTAAACTTAACTTTAGTGATAACCATTCTCAGTTACTTTGGGAGTATACCCTCATCAGTGAGGTCACCATTTCTTCCTACACTGAAGTCACCTTAAGCTCTTGTTCGCCTTTGCAGAGCAGCCCTCCTTCTTTTGCTGCTGCTTGACAACTAAATTCCTGTCCTACAGTGTTACAACTATATATGCAGTTATAAGATGAGAAATACCTCAACCAGAAGAAGTCAACTTTTACAAAGACAAAGTAGTTAAAGTACCAAGAAATAATAGTATCTCATTTTGCAGCTAGAGAACTGAAGCATAGGCTCGGTAACTCTTTAAGCAGTGTCTGCCATGAACTGAATCCAAGAACCTTAAACATCAAAACATTTTAACTGTTTACACGTACCAGAATTATAGATCCATTTTCTCAGACCATTTAAGGCTGTGATGACTTTTATTTTTACTTTCCTTTTTCCCAATCCTCTCACATCTGCACCAAATGTAGTGCTACCATCTAATATCAGGGTTCAGTTACCCTACTAAAATATTTTTGTAAATATTGATCACTGTTCAAAAATATTCCTTTTTTTTTTTTTTCAATCTTACAAATACTTTCACTTAGCTTTTTAAATCACACAGAATGAAACATCAATCAGGAAAAGGACTCCAGAGATCTCATGACTCAGAGTGCCGTACTACAAACCAACAAATCTTCATGTATAATATTACATCTCAAATAAGTCATTAATTTGGGCTTCAACAAGGAGATGTGTCTCTTGAATAACAAAACATCTGCATAAGTTGTAGCAAATGTAAAGAAAAAGTCAGTATGCACTTGTTTCCTAAGAGACAATTGCTTTTTTAATGTCAATGCTCATTAATTTGCAGACTTTTACTTCCTTCAGTCAACGTGACTCAGTAAAGATTTTAAAGATTCTGTAGTCTTTTATCTTGCTACTTTTCAACAAGACCATAAAACAGTTCTAGAGCTTCAGAATAAGGACTTCACTCTTTTTTAACAATACAATGAGGCAATTAATGATATTGAATGATGTCAATTAATTGATAGGTGTGGGGGCCATGACATTTATATTGCAAGAGGAACGTCTGTATACTGCTTTAGACGGGTGTGAGAACACAACAGGTGCCGTAATTTTTTGTAGATAACGATGGTCCAGTCTCATTTCCCTTTATATCCATTTTGGCTTCCTTGTACCTCATAGACTGGAAACAGTAACTCGAGATGACATTGTCGACACCATTTAAGACTTTATGTACATCAAGTACATTTTAGAATTTTATATGTCACAGTTATTTTAAATCAATGGCTTATAGGTATATTAGACTGCCACAATATTTTTTTTTTTTGTTTCAAAATATTATCAAGTAACTTGTTGTATATTGCAGTTTATTGCGTCTTTGGTCATAGCACCTATTGCTCCTCACTTCACTATTTACACTGTTCTGAATGGGTTTTATTCAATTTCTTCAATTTCTTTATGTACTTTCTGTTTCTGCATATAATAATACTATTTAAAATATGTAACAAAATAAGTGTAAGGTGGACTGTGGATAATCTACTTTATCATCTTCTATTTTTTCAATAATTTAGCACTGTTGCCTTAGTCTGGTTAAATTGCAATCTAGATCAGGCAAAAGCTATTCCATGTTGGCTGTTAATATAGTGGTTTAGAAATGCAATCATTTACTAAATCCTAAATCTTTCAATTTTGTCTCCATTGTGCAGCATGCCTGGGAGATTTCCCAATTAATACCAAAGAGGTTGAAATAGGTTGAAATCAAATCATCCATAAGCACAATCTTGTTAACCTAACTTGCCCTCCTTATCTCTTCATACAAGTTTTCATTTCCTTTCCTGTTTCCTGTCCTCAGAGGTATATTGTATGGTGTACCTGTCTTATAATCACTTTAATACTCTTATGTATAAGGTAGCTTATTTCCTGAAGATTTCAATTCATTTCTTCATGTGCCTCATTTTTCCTAAGTTGTAAGAGTATAATAAAGCCTTAACAAAAACAATGTTTCTTGGGAAACTTTCTGCCATCAGAGAATATTCTAAGCAGTATTAGGTGATTATATGGGGTATAGATGGTTTTCCCTAAACAGTATTGCCTCTAGAATGGGTCGTGTTGTTCTAAATTTTCTGGGAAAATATCTAGCTTTTAGATTAGATTCAAATGCATATTGAGATGAAATCTCATAAAAGTACCCTTGAACTGGTGAACAGAGTAGTGGTCTAAACACAGAAGCTTACAAATACAACTCCCTTAAACACTCTAAAACCAATACTCTCATATGTAATACTTTCATTTTGCAGTCGAGGTGTTTGTTTTTCCCCATGTGGATAATTATACTTGCAAACAAAAATAATCAATGTTACAAAAATTGTTACTTATATAGCATTTTGATAAAAATTAGTAGTCAATTTTCACCTCCACAATGATAAAATACAAGACAGGCATACAAAAAACTGAATAATTTCAAATATTCTTTGACAACATTCCATCAGAAAAATACAGCCATTTCTATACATATGATTAGTACTTAAGCACTCATTTCCCTTTCCTTTCCAGCTATGAGAATACAGTTTAGTTTCCTATGAGAATGCCAGCTTTTAACCTTTCCAGATACAGCAAATTAAGCACAGCTCAAAATGGATTAAAGTAAGTAAGAACAGAGTGTAGAGAAAAGAGACTATGCCTATAATCCTCCAGCTATCTTCTTTTATTCTGACCTTGCTTTATTTCCAAGCACCTCGAAATGGTAAAGGGCCAAATCCCATCTCTGTATTATATATATTTCTCACCACAGTTTATCTGAAGGCAGAATTGAGGGCCAAATGTCTTACAGTAGAATAAGTTCAAATTTGATGTAAGACACCCCCTTTTCTCTTCAGGCCTTATTTCTCAAATATAATAAGAATCACCTTTTTAGAAATCACAGAATCACTAGGTTGGAAAAGACCTCCAGGATCATTGAGTCCAACCATTCCTATCAACCACTAAACCATGCCCCTGTTTTTTCTCATCCACCTGTTTTTTAAATACCTCCATCAATGGTGACTCAACCACCTCCCTGGGCAACCTCTGCCAGTGCCCAATGACCCTTTCTGTGATTTTTTTTCTGATGTCCAGCTTGAACTCCCCTGGTGGAGCTTGAGGCCATTCCCCTTGTCCTGTCCCCTGTCACTTGGCAGAAGAGGTCAGCATCCTACTCTCTACAACCTCCTTTCAGGTAGTTGTAGAGAGCAATAAGGTCTCCCCTCAGCCTTCTCTTCTCCAGGCTAAACAACCCCAGCTCTCTCAGCCGCTCCTCATAAGACTTGTTCTCCAGCCCCCTCACCAGCTTCGTTGCTCTTCTCTGGACACACTCCAGAGCCTCAACATCCTTCTTGTGGTGAGTGGCCCAGAACTGAACACAGTACTCAAGGTGCGGTCTCACCAGTGCTGAGTACAGAGGGAGAATCACGTCCCTGGACCTGCTGGTCATACTGTTTCTGATACAAGCCAAGATGCCATTGGCCTTCTTGGCCACCTGGGCACACTGCTGGCTCATGTTCAGTTGGCTGTCAATCAACACCCCCAGGTCCTTCTCCTCTAGGCAGCTTTCTAGCCAGACTTCTCCCAGTCTGTAGCACTGCATAGAGTTGTTGTGGCCCAAGTGCAGGACCCGGCATTTGGCCTTGTTAAACCTCATGCCGTTGGTCTCAGCCCTGTGGTCCAGCCTGTTCAGATTCCTTTGCAGAGCCTCCCTACCCTCCAGCAGATCTACACTTACTCCCAGCTTAGTGTCTTCTGCAAGCTTACTTAGGGTGCATTCAATCCCCTTATCTAGGTCATCAATAAATATCTTGTCTTCTGTCTTTTCACATGAATGCTCTGACTTTGCCCCTGTCTATTTTTGTTATTTTCATTAACCATTTCTAACTTCCATGTACATAGTGTCTTTTCACCTATTCCTTCACTTTCTAGAGTGCTTTACTTTCCATTCTTGTTTTCTTTCCAGCTGTCCTACAGTCCACAGCAAAACTGTAAAACCTCCTCCTTGTAGAATCCAAAATGTCTTAATTTTCCTGCTAGCTACTTGTTAGTTTTAATCAGCAATATTTTAGTTACCCTAGGACTGAAAAACCAGTCATGCTTAGGTGCTAAAGCATTTGTATTATACTGTGCAAGTCCAATATGTAACAGAATTATTTTGTGTAGTTAAACAAACAAACCCCAAATTTTGATAGTATATGTTTAAAAAAGAGACTAAAGTGAAAGTTGTAAAAACATGTTCTTGCTCCCAATAATTACCTTTAACACAATACCTCCTAAGCTCTTGGAAAATCACCAGTTTTTCCATGAAAACCACAAGACATGAAGCAATAGGTGCTAATTACAAAGAAGTAACGTTTATTTAATATTCAATAATTACTTTTTAGTAATTTAGATTTTTCCATCTGTAATATATGTGTGTATAAATGTAAAATTTTCTTTTTCAAACAAGAATTCTTGCCATCTAGAGAAGGCAGTTAGGGAAGACAGAAAATTTCTGAGGTTTCTGGTACAGTAATTTCAAAGATGCATTTCTTCTCTCAGTAGACAGCACCAATTGCCAGAACTAATGTTTCATCTGTTACACCAACTCAATTTCTCAGACAACAGATAATTAGCTAGACTCTACTTCTGGATGATTATTTCTGTCTTCTGAGGAATCTCAGGCTATAATGGACAAAATGTCAGGAATAATGAGGAAGTACATTGCTGAAAGCTATATTACTAGATGTAAAACTGTATTGTCCTTTGTCTTTAAAGAAGAAGGAAAGAGATTTTTATGCATTAGTGGTCTCAGTTCTGTTTCATCTTTTCCTTAAGAGAGAATGTTCACATCACCTAGAAAATTAAAAGCCGAAGATAAGGATATATAATGCTCACCTTCTATCTGAAGAAGGAACTGAAATAAAAGAAGTGAAGCAATTTTAAACATCCTCAGTATTCTCAGACAAAATTTGTTATTTAACAGTGCATGAAGATTTCTTTTACCTCCGAAATGACATGCTATAAAGTTATAATTGTATTAGGTGACTCATACTTATGTAATTACCTTAGGGTATTGCATCGTATTTCCAAGGATATGTTTTTACTAAGTGCTGCCTATTGAGTTTATTCATATTATTTCATAGATATGGATTAGGCTCTTTTATTTTCTAAGTGAGATGCTTGAAGTACAGAAATAGGCTCCTTCACCACATGCTGCAAGGTGTCTACACTGCACAGCATCCCCTGCATCACTGCATGTTTTAAATACATCACAGAAAAGGTGGAATACTTTCTCTTCCATTCTTCTGAAATAGCAAACAGCAGGAATATATTTGTGTTCAAAGAGGTTTCCACAGAGGATGGTACCAAGCAAGCAGCAAATGAAGCCAAGCCAAAGACAATTATTAGGATTACGCTCTGTTGAGTCCTTGTTGCCATGTAGCACATGAGCTTTACTTGAAATTGCTTGCAAGCTTGAAGACTTGGGGGGTAAGCCAGCAAGAGAGAGAAGTTTATCACTGGAAATATATGCCTTTGGAAACTCCTCTTGATGATCAATTCATTCCTTGAGAGTTTTTGTTAATTTTGATGTTCCTAAGGTACTCTAGGTGTTCTGTAAAGGAGTTTGTGTATGATCTACAGATAACGAGATCCTGTCTAATATTATAGGTTCTAAGTACATTTAACACAGTTCCCATATCCATAACAGTTCTAAAGAAAATGAAAAAAATTCTGGCAATATCTCAATAACTGACCCTCTTTGGCTAGAAGCTTTGCTATTCAATGTAAGCCAGAGGATGGCTCACACAGGGATATATTCTTAAATTAAATGAAATATGACATAAATGTAGGTGATGCTCTGCTGGATAGTACCCCAAGATAATCCTTATATGAACTCAAGTAATTTCAAGGTAACAATGTTGTACTGTCCAACTGTTCCCTGAGGGCTGGATTGACAGAAGCAGAACAGCTGGAGGGCACCAGGGGCAGCCTGGCTCAGCAGGGCCCATGGCCAGGCAGAGCAGAGTTGTGGGGATATGCTCTGGGCTTGGAATGGGTCTTGGACCATGGGTGTGGTGGGCGGAGCCTTGAGGTGTGGGCAGGGGCAGTATGACCTGTGAGTGTCCTCTGGGCTCCCACAGTATTGTGTCTCTAAGGCTATCTTGCTAAAATGACTACGTTTTCAATGTTCTGCTCACACTGTTAAGTAAACCAACACTAATGTGTTCATAAAATTGCCTAACTAACAATGCAAACTTCTTGAATAAGGGTGGTGTCAATGAACCAGCAAGACACTTGATGGTGGGCCAAGTGGTGATGAAGAACAACTGGAACTCAACTGACACAGTCCTTTTCTTACATCTCAAACAGAAATGTTGTCATTGCTTGTGAGTGCCAAATAGACAGCTGGGCAAAAATATTATTTACTACAACCCACGAGATGAAGGTAAATCATAAGAAGAATGTGTATACGTTAATATTTCAAAGTAAAGAAATATTGTCTAAGACTCACTCTCCCATGCTGTAAAAGTGAAATGTGAAGTCTACTACACATTTACCTTCTCTCTCTGTCTCTTTACACTTCTTCCTTACATATCGAACCTCCAAACACCTTGTAACATACTATACCAAAATGAAGACCCGATATATGTGGTATACAAAAGCTAGACTCCTAAAGCACTATCATACCCTAGACATTACTCCAAAATAGTGAAATATTTAGTGACTATCTGAGAATTTATTTTCTAAAAACCTCCTGTGTTCACAGGTGTGGGCCTTTTTTTTATTTATTTTTTTAGAATTATTATCCTGTTTAATGATCAACAAATAAAATTTTTATTTCAGTGGAAAGGAGAATTCAGAAGCACTCTGATGCCACAGCTGAGATACTTAATAATATATGAGTGCTTTGTAGTCTAATAGTCTAATGCTTTTGTAATGGCCTCAGGCTTTGCATTCTATTGTCTTCATGTCTTACACTTATAAAATGGAGAACATCCTTTGTTGAGCACTTTCTTTGCTAAGCAATGCTTTCAGATGGTGCTTAGTACAAACATCAAACATTGTTGTCTCTTGTGCTGATTATACTCTGGATTATTTTAATTATTATTATTTTTTTCATTATCCTGTATTTCTTATTCCTTGGATTCCAGACAAGTAAACAGAATTACATTGTATGCTGCAAAGTAGCCTCAGACTTTTTCTGACTAGAGATTAAAAGGAATGCCAAGAACATGAATGGAGCCTTTTTTTTCTTTGTTGTTGTTGTTAAAGGTGTATTTAATTATGTATCCTTTTTCTTTTGAATTTTCCATCTTATTTTGGAAACAATTGTGCACATTGAAGTCCATTCTATAATGTACTGGGACCCATGAATTGGTGGATGATGTTTTTAGATGTAACTAGCAGTGCCAATTATGAAGTTACAGTGGCTAGTGAAGCACACAGGTTGCAGCTCAGAAAGATGAGCCACTGAATATGAGCAAGTTTAACAGCAAACAAAGACTCTTTTTGCAGCCACTAAGCTTTTTTATTTCATTTCTTGCTCATAAATTTTCAAAATGGCACGCAAGGATTTTGGTAGTGTGTTTCCCACTGGCTTTGATGGGAATCACATAACTAAAACTCATTGTATAGACTCAAAAGCATAGCTGCTGTTGAAAATTATTCTATGGCAGATGGTTAATATTAGAAATAAAATAGAAAATTGTGGATAAAATTGAGACAACAAGCAAAAAAATATGATAAAAAAAATCACTATATTTAAAAATTCGTTTTCATTTGGTGAAAAATATTCCACTGCCTTCCATAAAGGTAGGACAAATTATAGGATCTGATCCATAGGTTTGTGTGTCTGCAGGCACCTCTTATTCACTAAAATTATGACGTTGTAAATATGCAATTAATTTATTCCATAGGTCTATTTCTTAAGTCTCCAAAGTCAAGGTCATTAATTTTACCAATGACGAGGTTTCACATAAGGATTTTACAGTCTGACTTTTGTTTCAGTTTCTGATTCTTCATTTTTAGTGAGCTCAGGATTATACTTCGTAACACAGGCAATGTTAAGAAGCATAACATAACTACCTGAATATCCAGTACTGTTAGTGATATATCCATCACTGTTATTAGTACATGTAAATTCTATTTATAATTTTCTAAATATATGTTTCTTAGTTAATTTAAATTAGTTCTTATATTTCACCCTTTTCTTTCAGTTATTGTAGATTATTCGGCTTTTAATTTTTTTTTCTCCCTTTTAGGGTAATGACCTTATAGGCAGGGAATATGACAATTTTTCCTTTTACATTTTTCAGAACAAAAACATTTGTAAAGCACAATATTGCTGTGGAAAGATGACTGTTAAGTAGCAAAAATATGGCATATCTATATATTTTTTTTAAAAAAAATACACTAAAACCCTCTGTTCAGGCGAGTGCTCCTATTCTTTCTGATCATATCTGCACTTACATGAACTGGCAACTCCCTAGAGCTTAAAAGCCGAGAAGATTTTCCAGACTTGGCTTCATGTGTAACTGTTTTGTCTTTTTAGGTAGATTGAGTTACATTCATGCTACCCACAATTTCTCTCTGTTATTTTATCAGGACAAAAATCAATGTCTGCCCAAGAAGAACTGAAATAGTCTGTCTCCTAATGCCACCTGTGTTACACTGTCACAAGGACAATGCACACAAGCAGGCTGCCAAATCAGAAAGGGAGCAGTGAGATACATCTACAGAACGTGGGGGGAATGATTAATAACACAATTAAAGCAACTAAGAATCATCTGGTCAAATGTGAATGCCTACTTTAGGGTGAGATTAATTGCTCTCTGAAGTCCACTGGCTGTACTGATGAGTTAAAACCATCCAGGGCAAGAGAGGACAATCTCAGACAAGTGCTAAGATCTTGCGGAGTCAGGTCAGTGCAAAGTCTACGGCCTCCTACTACTAATGTCAAAATTGTATTTACTGAGATGCACCATAATTTATGTCCTCAACTGAAAAAAAAAAAGCATTAAATCTGTGAACTGAGCAGTAACTGAGTCAGTAGAAGCATCTGAATTATGCATTACTCTTTAAACTATGTAGCATTAATCCAAGCTGCTTTGAAAACATGATGAATGCTGGAGACTTCAAATGCTGGGTGGCAATTTAAAATCTGGTCACTTTATTGACCTGACAGTAGGCACACAACCTGATGTGTACACCATTAGAATTTAATACTGACAGCTTCTTCTGTAACTTTTAAATTTTGTCTTTTATGGAAATCTTTCCATAACTCAACTTTGTTTGTTTGTTTGTTTATGTGACCTGCTGAAGACAGCATCTTTACAGGATAATTCATAATAACAGCATCATTTTTAATTAATATTACTTTGGCTCCCTGCTTCTTTGAGGGTTTATACACATTTCCTAATGATGCTTAATATAGCTATTAGTAGTTCCCATTCTTTAAAATATCTCTCACTTTTTATATACCCAGTTTAGCTTTGTTTTCACAGTATCAACCAGTAGCATACATTATTACCGTCTTTTGAAGATTATTATTGACTGGTTTTGTTAAAATTTCAATATCCGTCCTTCCAGATCCAAAAATGTATTAAACATACAAAGACATTAAACATATCACTTAACCCAATCCAAGAATGCATCCTATAGAAAGCAACTTTAAGCTCTCTCACCATATCAATTTGAGACTTTAAACAGAATAGATCCAAATAATATTTTAGTCAATTTTTAAAATCCCATCATGTGATCACTGAGAGAAAGAATTAGACATACTTTAGACATAGGAGTGGTAGGTGCATACTATTGATACATTTGGGAAGAAAATTAATACTTCTTAAAGGTTTTATTCGTTGTTCTGCTGACAGGAAATAACTGAGCTGAAATGGACTTTGTTCGCATACTTGCTAAAGAAAAAAATTGGCAAAACATACCTGTTACTTCCTGTAATCTTGGTGTTTTGCAATTCAGTGGGCATTCCTCTTTTCTTTGCTTTTCATTGTCCTCGCTTAATTAGCAAGTAACGTGAATATTTTGGTACATATTTTTCAAAACTATTTGGTTATTGGAGAGATGTAATCATCATTTGTTACTTCAGTGGGGGATATCCAGAGGTTTACAGATTTCAGTGTTGGCTTTTTTTTTCAAAATAAAACATCTAGAATTAATATTCTGGACCTGCGATATATGTGTTTATGATCACTAACTATTCCTTTTGCATATTGTCCTTGATTATATTTTACATTTTTACTTTTAATTCAGAATTAATGTAGTTTTCAGTTATGCATTTAACTTTTTGATGTGTACCACCAAAGAACATATTTTCATTGTAAGAATATAAAGTTCAACACAGCATAACTTTCCATGTTATATGTCTTACATAGTTATATGATATACATAGAGAGAGAGGGAGACAAAGTAAGAGAGATACTACTGTGGACCCTATATCAAGTAGACTTTGCAGGTTTTCTTCAACTGAATGCATTGTTTTCAAATCATACTTGTACTTCTGCCTTTTTCTCTGCTTTTTCTAATAATTTGCTGTACTTATATATTTCTTTCCTAAAATAAGGTATATTTCTCATAACCTTGGAAGACTATTTAGATCATCATAAAGCCATATGTTCTAGTTAACACCCCTTAATTTATTAGAAATGAGAAAGCATCTAGTTAGTGTGAATGAAATTTTCTTCTATACACCAGATTTGCAAGCCCTCAACTGTTTATTTCAAGGTTGTGTTTATTGTTACAAATCACAGATCTTCACTCTGAGTAGAAAATATTTCAAGTCTAAAAACTTGGCCAATTATACATCTTCTTCTTAGACTTTCTGTTCACAGAAAGACAGCCATCCTGGTAACGAGCCTAGGTTAATTAAAGTAATGGGCTAAGACTGACATTTGGCAAAACCTATGAGAACCCAAATTGTGCTGCGGATAGTGCAATGTGTATAAATAGCAGTCTCAAGGTATCACTGGTCTTAATTACCACATGGAAAATATATACGTTTGTCATGTTTGAGAAGCCTATTTGTTTATATATTATATAGTATATGATATATAGTATCCTTAAACTAACCTGAAAGCTTTTTTTGTTTGTGTCTTTCTCTTACACTTTGCATGGGTTTTTTTAATATGTCTCTGGTGTTACCTTCCATCAGTTGCATACATTTGTTAACAGAATGTCTTAAAGTGTGGATTTTAAGTGAGATATCTGTTTTCTTGCATTTTCTTTCAGATAAGACTGCCAGATGAGTCTTTACTGAGAATTAGTCATGGTTTTCAGGAGTGACTAATAAAAGGTACTCTTTCATCTCATTGGAGAAGTGATAGAACACCACATTTTGTCGTTCTCCTGGAATCTTGTTAATATTTGACTTTGTGATATTGGCACCACAGCAATAAATTAAACAAATGCATTATACAGGCATCTCATTATTTGTTAAGGATAATGACCCTCTCCTCCCCAAACACTGCTTCATGTGATGACTCCTGAAAGAGTCATCCCATAACAACCACCTTCAAAACTGACCTCTGTTGATCTCTATGTCTGAGATATCTCACAAACTATGCCTGTCATCATAATGATGACTCACATTTACAACTGTTTTCTGTAGGAACTGTCATTCTGACAATAGTGGGGGAAGTTAAAAAAAAAACCTGTGTTACAGCACTTTCTCAACAACAGGACCAAATTTTTAGCTGACTAGGCTAAAATAAATGTGAATTTATCACCCTTTCCATTAAAATATAAACTTACCCAAATATCACTGAAGATAGAACTGATGAATGGAAGAAGAATTAAAACAGAAGAAAAGAAAAAGAAAGATATAAGACGTGGTTTAAATTACAATAAATAAACAAAAACACATTCCCAGCTCTGGCTGCCTTGAGAGAAGTAGAGAGAGAAAACTGGATCACTGGCCAGTTCTTAGAGCAGTTACTGTTTCCTCAGTGACACTTAGATGTTGCAGTGATATATGTTATTTTAAGAACTAGAAACTAGCAAGCTAGCTAGAAGAAATTAAAATAATGTATGACCTGATTTCAATAGCAGAATTAGATCCTGAGTTAGTAGATGTCTGATTGGAATATTTGTAATATATGTCTGTTTAAATTTTATGTTTAAATTTATGTTAATTGGGTTATTTTGTGCTGTTTTGTTATTAAAAGATGATTGTGAATAAGGTTAGCACATTTAAATTCTGTATTAAGCATTAGCTCATGGTCATTTTGCAGAAAGTGAGAACTCTTTTAAGGTTTTGATTCCAAGCAAAATGTAGCATTAGAGTCAAGACACTGAGAGAGAAATCTACTGCACCTAATTTGGCAGTGAGGCAATCCAGGCCACCTAAGTAAGTTTCTAAGTTTTCAAGTAAGCTAATCTAGATATATGTGCATCTTGTAGATCTACAAAGTGAAATCCAGGATATCTTAGTCTTACTTAGCTTACCTCTTCATTATACACATATATATGGCCGCCAGAGGATGACTCAGTCTAAGCTTTCTTAACGTGGGTTAGATGTCCTTCAGATGACTACAAGGCTAGACAGATCTAGACACGTCTCAATGCAGATGGGATTACAAGGACTGATTCCCACTTTTGTGTTACAGTTCAGTGGCTATGACAATAATCTAAAATGGGGAAAAAGACAACCCTGAAACACAGACAGTCTACTCAGTTGATATTTAATTATGTTTTTAATGCACCATACTTCAAACACAAGTCAATGAGAGACACTTACCACAGAGCACTAAGTGGAGTGCTTAATGGCTATCACACTCAACTGAACATAAGTACTTTTCCCAGTAAATGACTCCAGAGAGTGAAATGTTTAAACACTCACATATTCCTAAAGATAGTCAACACTGAAAAGAACTTGTCTAGCTGTATTGTATTGCGTGGAAGCTATATCTAACATAAATCTGTTCTGAAGATCTTATTGTCTAAGGAGTCATGATCTGCTAAGATATGTGAGTGTAAAGGCTGAGTCATTTACTGATTTGTCTGTCTTAAACATTGTTTGAATGTAGGGATGCCTGCCTAAGCCTGAGGACCTTCTCTGTGTTGCCTGGGTCAATGAGGAGGAGGGGAAGAGGTTGCAGCAGCAGTCACTCCTAGTCCCTAAAGAGAGGTTGTAGAATATCATCTGAGGGCTGGCTAACTTTACCTTTTGTTTGTGGTGTTGATCCTGAGACGGCTGCTATAGCGAGGGGAGGATGTGCGACAGTGGGTGCTGCCACCCACACACCCACCGGACTGCCCTGGAACTGCTGCACCCTCCCAAAGGAGCTTCTGCACACACATGGCAAGACCACCCCTCGTACTGATGAGTACAGACTTGCCTTGTAAAAGAACTCACAAGGAGTCACACAGTGCACACCCGCCATTCCAATGGGACCGGCCTGGACCACTTGACTTGAAAGAAGCTGCTGCTGAAGCTGCTGCTGAAGCTGCTGCTGGAGAGACCATGTGTTCCAAGAAACTGCTGCTGTCCATTGGAGTGGTGACCCTTTCCTTCTTTTTTTTCTTCTCTCTCTCTCTCTCTCTCCTCCCCTAGCTCTCTTTCTCACTTATCTTACTGTGTCTTAATTTTCTGGAATAGGTGTGTGTCAGATCAAATCCAAGTGACCCTGGCTGTGTTCCAGGGATCAGATTGTAATCTGAATAGATTGAAATCTATTTTCATAGTTTTGAGAAGTAACCCCTCACAATTTGATGATTGATACTGTGAAAAGGCCAAACTCAACAATCAATGCCAATTTGATTATTAAGGTACTGCTTTAATACATAATATGATGTTGGGCACACAGGGAATCATTTCACCTAATGTCTGTGTCTATTGAGGCTGGTTACAGGACTTTTATACTGGTTAAACATACATATTCATATAGATTCCAAGAAACACTGGTGACATATTCTAGGAAATATTGGTTAAGCATACATAGAACTAATTATCATATCTTATCACCCACTCTCATATGTCATCTCAGTTCCTTTGTGTCTTCAGAATCCTCTGATGCTCTTTGTCTTACCTGCTTCCTCATTGTGTCCTCTTGGTGAGCTCAGGCTTTTGTTCCTGCTGGGGGACTGTTCTTGTTTCAACTAGTAAACAAGCTAAACTCCTGTTCTTTCTTGCTGTAAGCTGGGCAAGGTTTGATTTTTATTATTCTTATTATTCTTATTGTTCTTAATAATTTATTTCTTCGTTCACTGTGCACCTGAGTATTTTAGTCTGTTTATTTTGGTTGTGACTGAAAAACTTTGCTTTTTTGATTTCATCCTGACTTTGTTGACCCCAGATTGTCACACAGATAAACAGACCACCTTTTCTGTGTGGATCAAAAGAATGCCCAAACACGAGTGTGTAACTCATGGACTGGGCATAACAATGAGGCATCATTATTTTAAAATATCTTTATTTGATAGCCCTCAAAGCTTAACCTCTGCAAATTCATTACAAAACAAAAATTATTTATTGCTGTTGGCTACTTCATATTTTTGAGAATGTCATGGTGGAAGTTCAAGCTCCAATAATCCACAGTACTGAGCCAAAGTTAACTTAATTGCTGAGCACAATTTTGCTCCTGTCAATAAGGGCTCTCAGAAATACAGACAAAGCTCTGATCAGGGGATATCAACTACAACAAACCATTTTCAAGGGGAAGTATGATTGGAACAGGGTTTGGCTCCCTTAGTGCAACACACTCTTCCAAAACTATCTCAGTAGATTATGCATGAAACATATGATTTCATTTTCATGCCATAAATACACCACTCTATTAAACTGCATTATATTAACGTTATTTAAACAGTCTACATGAAAAAAAAAAAAACCAACATGCACAGAATAGTGTCTTAAGGGACTGCGGACTTCATCTGCGATATAAAGGAGACCCAGACTGAATCAAATAAGTGTTAATGCATCCAAAGTGCCTTAGTTCTCTGACAATATGCTGTAAACATTGTTGATGAAAATCATGTATTTCCACAGAAGCACTGAGACAGGGACTGGTGTCTGACACTCGTTTATTTTGAAGTATAGGCATAGCCTTTTTCTCTGGACTTGTTCAAGAGTTAGCATCAGTAGTATGCATTAACTCCATTTCCACTTTTAATTGAAGTATGCTTGTCAATTCACATGGTCCCACAGGATTCTGTATACAGAGAGGCTTCACAATGAAAGTAGCTTATTGCTTCTTCAGACAGGAAGGTGTTTATCTTTCAGTGGATAATGATTTTGTAATAGTTGAGGCAAGTTTAAGACATGATAGTTTGTCTGCCAAAGGGCTCTTAGGATTTCTAAAGTGGTCAAGTCAGCACACAACCTGAGGTGGTATTACTAGATAAGAAAAATAATTTTTTTTAAAAAAAGAAGATATCAATAGAACTCCAAGAAAAGGATGCAATACAGCAGTAAGCCTAATTTATCAAAGATCTGCAATTGCAACACAGGGAAATTTGCATAATGGATTTGGGTAAGCATCAACAATAAATCAGCTGTGTACAGAGAAGGGAAGTGAAAGGTTTGGAACCAGATCTTACTTTAAGAAAAGTATATATGTTTTTAAAAATATTTCTGTCATATCTGCCACTTGGTTGTAAATTACATCTTTTGGATTTTCTAATAAACATTTTCATTTTTTTTTAACAGGCCTTGAGATAAGGATGACTTTAATCTTAAAACAGGGTAATTCTTTAACTTTCTAAATTTTTAGGTGTAGTCACTTATAATCAGACTAAACTATGCATGCATTACCTAAAATTTCAATGTGTTTTTGAAGAGGGTTTCCAAATGCTAAGAGGATTTTTCTCAATGTAAGCTATATGGGTTGGGTGCTGGTGTGATTTGAATCATTAATTACTCCAGTGTCTGATGATAATGATTTGATTAAATCCAAGGAGCATGCGGGATGTCTGACAGTCACAAGTATGGATCTGGTCAATAGCAGCCTAGTAATAAAGGTTTTAAATATAAAACAGTCCATTCATGAGCTCAGCGGTAGCATTAAAGATGTCAGTATTAATGAAAGAGCGTAGACAGGCATCTAAAAAGCTTTGTAGCTTAGCCTTGGAATGCACTGCATGTTCTGACGGAAATGTGTACAGATCAATTTTAACATTGATAAAATAGCTGTTGTGAATTTGTATATATTTTTCATATTTAATTCTATTATGTATATACTATTCTGGCAATGTAGCATGGATTTCAGTAGGTTCCCAGCACAAGACATATTATTCACAATCCACACTGACATTTTAGGAAAAAAAAAACGGTCCAAAGGAAGTGTTAATATGGATGATATCAATGCCTATTATATTTAATTCACTAAAGTAATCAAAACCTGCAATTTTCATCTTAAAATACATTCACATTTTATGCATTTGAGAGATTTACTTTAGTGGCACAGAAGGCTAAGATGGGTACTGTGAATGCATGTAGAGGATGGTGCTGGAAATATGCTATAAATTGCCAAGATTGGGTTTCAATAATAAGAATACAGCTGATCTGCAGAATAGCAAGAGTTTGGGGAAGAAATTGGTGCTCTGTGATCACAGATGAAGCTACATATCATAAAACATGTTCTGTCACTTATAGATATCCAATATGTCCAAAATACTCTGGTAACACCAAGTTTTCTGCCATATCTTTTTCACTCTCTTCCTTATGCTATAGAATTTTCTTTTCATTTTTATTGCATTGTAATAAATTTATTAGTTTTATTTTATAAATCTCCAGAATGGTATTACATTGATGCTTGGGAATTCATAGTCTGCCTGAAATGGGTAAATGTGGCCCCTAATTTAGGAATCTTCACTAGAAATCATAGATAGAAAGAATGGAGGTTTCTATGCTTCCATGCCAGGCAGTTCAATAGGAATAACTGTCAAAAGATAGCGACTAAGGCACCCTCCACATTACCATCGCCTCAAGAAAAGCTAAGAAAAACTTATGAGTTATGATTTTTTTTTTCCTTGCTTCCACCTCTTTACCTACTGTGATTGGAAATTCTGGTGATGGAAGGGAAGTCTCATTTAATGACTACAGATTAGAAGGTAAGAATGCGTCTCCAAAAGTCTCTAGGTGGAAGTATGAGCTGATCAACACATTTATTGTGACTTGACTTTAAAATTAAACCTGTACAAAGGTTTACCTTGTGCCTTGTACCTTTGTTGCATATTCATATGGCTGTAGCAGAACACAAACAAAATATGCCTTAGAAATGGGTTATCAGTTAACTGTAAGGTGTAAAAGATCAAAGCTTTGTAAATGGAAACAGCCAAAGTCATACTCACAAATATTTAGCTTTTGAAAAAATACATATTAGATTTTAAAAATAATTGTCTAGTAAAATACTGTTAAGTTCCAAGTCATAACAGTTTCAGAATGATGAGACAGGTGGCATCAGTGATTTAAGTAGTTATCATAATACCTAATTTGGAGAATAAACAAATTGTTGAAATGGGTTAAGGACAGTTTCTCCCCTTCATGGAGAAGCACCAGCTTTGTAGCCATTCACAGCATCCCTATGTTAGTTTCCACACCTCCATTATGTCAAGAGCACAATGTAGTAAGAAAAATCTTGAAAATAAAGCATACTTGCTTCCAGATTGCAACAAACTGGATTCCTAAGAGAAAGAAAGCAAAACACTAGTTCTGAGACTCAATTTTAGAAGTCCAGTGTCTTGCAGTGTGATATATGAATTGTATTAAGAAACACAGATACATGTGGTGTTACAGTGTCAGCTGTCTAAATTGTAGACAAATATGTTTATAAACAGGATTATTGACTCAATATATCATGCACTAATTTGAAATTTTTCCCCATGTGGGCTTATGGGCAAAAACTTATAACAGGTATTTGTTCCATTAAATTGCTCCAGTCCTTCCCCTCACACATTTTTATTTAGTCAGATATTACATGTTTTGGAAGCTAAAGAGTTTCTCCCTACAGACTACCTTTTTTTATATAATTTAAGAAAATAAAAATAAAAATAAAAGAAAAATAACTTCTATAGTTTCCTTGTTTTTGTAGACACTGATGAGTCAGTGGCATTGCTGAGTATGTTAGGTGAGAATTGTTATTTTTAAGAATGACTTTCTGCTTATCTTGGACTCCCAGGGTTGTACAAATAAGGTTCCAATCTGCTGAATTTTCCTGCTCTAAGTACAGTTTTGACAAGGTATTGAGGCAAGAATCTATCCAGGATGGTCTGTAATTTTGGCACAGCACTTTAAATAACTGTAGAATTCGCATGCCACCCTACATGTATTATAAAAAAAAACAGAGATTGTCATATAGGAAATCGATGGCCATTACATATAAGTAGGGACACAGCACAGTTATCTACATACTGCATTGTCGCAAGCAGATTATTTCCCTGTTCTCACATGGCTGGCAACTTAGCTAAAAGAAAGCATAAATAACAAAGGTCACAATAAGCTACAAATCTGAAATGCCTACAAACTGTGTCAGAATCACAAAAGTTTATAACAAACACATTTTATCTTTCTAGCTCCCATGTACAATTCCATCATATTACTGCTGTTTGCTAACTGAATTACTGGACCTGAGGAAGTAGTATCCTAATTCTATATCTATGTGCTCTTATAACCCAAACTGAATCCCTGCCTGTTCACCTAAATCTGGCTGCACACAGCATAATTACTATGTAAAATGCATCATATTTTACTGTTAATTTTCCTCTTTTGAAGATTACACTACAAATTTCAGCATCACTAAAGAGCTTAGACTGTTATTCATTTGCAAAAACTTCCGATTCTGAGAATGGATATAAGGTGCTCTTCAGGGAGAAAAAAAAAATAGAAAGAGTAATTTTATTTAAAATATAAATAAAAACTTAGAATTCTTTAGCTAGAAACATAGGACTATACTTAACTGCCAAGCAACATAAAGATTGTTCTAAAGGTTGTCTTTAAAACTAGGAATATAAACATTATTTTCTGCTACTGATGATTTTTCACGGATTTTCCAGAATGCTGCTGGCAATAGGGAGTGAAATGAAAACCTCCAAGAAAGTTCACCTATCCATTGATTACCAGGGCAAAAAGGTTCCCTAGAATATCTGGTCTATCCTCCTGTACAATATAACACTTCATGCAGTTATTCTTGGCTTGAACTCCACAAGTTATTTTTGCCTGCAGTAGTTTTCAAAATTTTGTCTTGGAGACTGCAGTTACAGATCAAATCTAAAACTGGAAAGACTTATTAAAGTCTTTTCAATGGCTTCTTGAAATGTCCCTCTTAGTAACTGAAAATCTTTGAATCTTTCTGTCTTTTTATGTACCAGATCAATGTTAGAATGAGAAATCACAAGTTCCTACTAAGGATCCTGGAAGAAATAGTACAGGTCTATGGTAACCAGCCTTAGATTAACAGACAATTATTGTATTTCTACATATAATAGTAATAAACCTACTGCTTAAAAACATGTTTCTGCAGTTTCTGTGGCACAGATTTTTCATTCCAGTGCATTGCTTAGTTACATCATTATTTCATTTGAGCAAGATAATATAGCTGTAGTTTAAACACATCTAGATCTTTAAATGTATCTTTTAATTATTTTGGTAAATACTAGTCATATATGGATATACCAGATAAATTCTGCTGTATTTGAGAAGTGATAACAAAGTTTTAAATTCAAGCACAGGACCTTGTTTAAATCAAGATCACAAAATATTATCTTAAAGAGTTGCAGTTTTTTTAAGAAAATATATTTAAACCCAACAATCTATGTCAGACATAAAACAATTAGTTCTACTCTGTTGTTGAACTGGATAGCTTCATACTAAAAGAGACAATTAAAATAAAAACTTCAAGAACACCTGAAACATACAAAATAAAATTCTATTTTTATTTCTTTAGCTGAAACTCCTTCATAGATTTATGATTTGGGACTAGGTTCAAAGCTGACTGGAGTCTTTCTTCAGCTTCTGTTTTCACAAAGGTAAAAGAGTGCCAATATCCATAATAATGAAATTTTAATCTAGGTTGTTGATAGCTTCAGGACAAGAGAAATTATTTTTAAGTTTCCAGACACTGTGGTTAAGCTATTTTGACTGCAGCTTCCAAAATCTTAGAACATCTAATCTCTCTCCTTAATCTGGCCTTGAACTCAAGCTCTTATTTAAACAAAAAACGAATCCTAGCATCATCTAATTGACCCATCTTTTGACACGGCTGATTTCAGCTCAGTTACGTGCTATAACCACATTTGTTTAAAACTCCCACAGCTTTTAAATAAGTGTTTAGTAATGACACTGACTGTAGTGAAGCATGCACCATCTGGCCATGATATTTTGGCTATATCCATGAAATATATTTCCATCCCTTCAGCAAAACTGTAATAACATATTCTTCTTATTAAAGCATACACAGTTTTTAACTCTGTACATCATATAAACCTTGCAATACATTTACATTGAATAAAATATGAGCTTGTGATATTAATCTTTCAATAATTTTTTTCCTCTTTTTAGATGAGAGTCCTGTAAAAGATCAACATATTCTATTGGAGCAACACTTTTACAACATATTGTGGAAAGTTCCATTAATGGGTTCTTGCGGATCTTCTTAAGAGGGACCAGGTGAAAGTGAGAGTTTTTCACTGTGCTATTTTGCATGCTGCTGTCGTCACTCTCTGATAATTGTCACACTATTTCAAAATAGCTTCTTCTGGCTTTCCTGGACAACAGGCAATCTTTCTCAAAGAAAATAGTTAAGCTATTTGAAACTGTAAAATTAAGGTTTCCATGACACTCTGCAATAGACACTAAGACACAGAAAAAGAATTCAGGAAATGAATTCTGGCATAGGTCTCCATATACTTTAGATGACAAGTAACTCTCTGAAGACAGACTGTCTGGAGTCTTATAGCTCTGTTTAGCTAGTTGTTATCCAGACTAGATCACCAGTAATATTTTTCAGCTATAACATGATGCTTGAATAAAAATTGAGCACTTAGTTTTAATAAATACTTAAAGAATACTAAGTTGTTCAGTGTTTTAAAAGATTCTTATATTTAGTTGAATAGAGATGAAATAACAGATAAGTTTCATATTCTCATATCATGGCACTTTTTAAAGTTTAAACTTAATAATGTGTAACACTTAAAATTGAGTCAGATTGGGTATTTATGTTTTCAGAAGCATATATTCATCCTCTAAGTCAAAGAAAAAGAATAAAAATCTCATTCATGGAAAAAAATACTACTCATGAAAACTGTTGTGTCCCAGCTACAAAACTGGCATTCCTCTACTGCATCAGAGATGTATTTTCCCAGAAAATGGAAAGAATTTTTACAGAGACTGCAGTACATAAATTGTAAAAATATCAGTGGGTGCCTTCCACAACCTTTTTTTGTTACAAAGAGAAGAAGTGTGGATGAAAGTAATGCAACTGCGTTCCTCATACACATACTGGTATATTTACTGGAAGGAAGTTTATAGAAGAATACCTGCAATTGAAATTTCAAAGATACGAAAACTGTAAAAACAGTAAGTAATGTTTTCTGTGAGAAATTTATCAGTCATTTAACAACTGAAACATAACCTACCCAGATGAAGCTGCAAATTTTGAGTAGAATGAAGGAACACATGCACAAGTATCTACACAATACTGTTTTCTTGGCTTAGTGTCTACACAAATGACCATATTGCAGTTTCATTTCATCATAGTTGGCTTTATTACTTTGATTTTATGGTTAATGTTACTTTGAAAGAATGCTAAAATAAATATTTGTACAGCATAAAGGAGGAAAAATACATAACAAGATGTATTTTGTGATCAATCACGGTAAAACGGTTGCAAAGTGCGAAGATTAATCGTGATAAAACAGTGGTAAAGTCCTAGACTGCAACTTGGCTTATTTGGCATAATGGGTTCATGAAAGTGATGGGCACAAATCAGAATGCCTGAAGAATGTATCAAAAAACACTTAAGAATTTGTAACTACTAAAGTTTCATTCCTTCACTGACTATAAAATGCTTAAAAAAATATTTTAAAACATTTTAGGAGAAGACTGGTGTCATATTTTCCTCTCAGGGTTTTAGCAGGTTTTTTTTTTTAGGTAACATCTCGTACTCGCTTATGCCTTAGGCTTTATTGACAGTGTTGGCTGTTCTATTTTGATGCTATAGAAGACTTTATATTGCAAAGTATGTGTGCTTGTTTACTACCTTGTACTGCACATAATTCTCAGCTCTCTCTTCTCTCCCTTGTTATTTTTACTTTCTATCTTTTCTTGGCCCAGTCAATGCAATCGGTGACCCACTTCACCCTTCTTCAATTCTGAGCTGAACACAATCTTGCCTGGCTCTCCTCACCACCTGTAGCCTACCATGATGTTCAGACATGATCTTCCCTAGATGTCAGATTTCTTTCAAATCCTTGTAGCCTGGATGATAGACTGTGTCTATACTTCTAAGAAGGAAGCCAGAGATTCCGTTACCACTAGGGAATTGTTACAACAACAACAACTTAAGTTCAGCTAAGACTAGGTCAGAAGAGTTCTGAGTATTCTGAGGGCTGTCAAGTCAGTACAAACATTATTGCCTTTTATTAGAAATGGGAATACACTATTTACCAGGATGCAATTTCATTTTTAAATATACATGAAATCACCACTGATTTTATTAATGATATGTTTCAGAACCTTGCTATAAAAAGAAGGTTCAATTCTATGCACAGCACATAAAAGCTTTATCGAAAGAATTTCTCTATTTAGGTATTAATTTATGTATATTGTAGTTCTGAATATTTGGATAAAAGTAGCCATAAACTAAATTACTGAACAAAAATCTTAAAAAAAAAATCAGTTTCTCTTTTCTATACCTATAAAGTGGGTTTATATCTATTTCAGACTAATGCAGAACTTAAATATTTATTTGGAAGCACGGGGTAAAAAGAAACATAAATGAAGCCTTCAGTCAAATATTTTAAGTGTTACCTGAAAATGCCAAATTAACCTCAATAGCAGCAATGTAATATCTCATGTGTATGCATATTATAGAGTCCTCTGTCATGTGTGACTATAGTACATTCCTGTTATGGTGAAAGTGTCACAGCAATATAGAAATCTCCATTTTGAAGGAAAATATCTTTGAATTTCCTCAAAGGGAAAACCGAAATCACCCTGCAGAGATCTCCGGGAAGTAATTCCAGACTTTCTACAGAAGATAGGAGCCATAAAGAAACGAAAGTGTAATATTAACCTTTTATCTGGAGATACTGTATGATATATAAGAGGAAAACTTACTGCAGTTTGGCAGAAAACTGGCCTAAAAATTTACTGCTGAGGGATTAAATTAGTCATAGAAAGCATAAGGCTGTAAGTGTGCTAAAAAATCAATGTAAATAGCCACAAAGTAGCATGTAAAACTATGTGATTATAAAAGACAGTATTGTGTTAGAAATGCTATTCATTGTGATTTTATATATCAGTGTTGTTAAAGATATTACAAAGACTGGTAGATGCAGGATGATACTATTTCCAAGATAAAGCCTTCCCATGAGAAGTCTTTATGGTAAGATCTAGTATACATAAATACAAAATAACAAAACTTATATCTCTTAATAGACACTTTAATGTGAAGGAAATTTTCAATATCTAAACTTTCAAATGCATTTTTTTCCACAATGTTTAATAGTTTAAAATTTTAAAAACAAGACTGTACAACCTGAAAATGTGTAATTGTTTTCTTAGCATTGTCTTATCTGATTTTTTTCTCCAGATGGATCTCTACGATACTGAAAATTACAAAATCATAATGCATCTTGTGTAATTTGTGTACAGGTGTGCTTATGGGTGCACCTATATACTCGTCCCTCTTCAATGAGGTCTGAATCTAAAGAGCTTTGAATGTAGCATTATAAATACATCAGTCTGGGGAAATGATTTGATCAGTGCTCCAATTGCATAGGGCACTTTTTTTGTTCATTTGCTGTGAAAGTTATACTACAAAATGAAATAATTTTAAAATACAAAATTATTTTCAGTGCTTTATCAATTCAGTATATTCATCATTTTGTGAAACGCTGTACATGGGAATTTTTCTATACATCAGGATAGAGACATCATCTCAAAAATCAGTTTGTAAAAATACAGTATTTCAGGGGAAAACAAAGAAAAGAGAGAAAGGAAGGAAGGAAGGAGGGAAGGAAGGAAGGAAGGAAGGAAGGAAGGAAGGAAGGAAGGAAGGAAGGAAGGAAGGAGGGAAGGAAGGAAGGAAACTAATATCTGCAGCCCTGATATCTGCATTTTATTCATATTTAAGACAAATGAATGTTTTCCAGAGGTTTCCGTGGAATCCAGATTTGGCCCTGAACATATATTCGGTAAATGCCCATTCATTCACGACCATCACTGTTATACAGGGCAGTAAGCATTAGTTTCTTTGCATATACAATGACTCTTCAGGTCTTTCTCAATGCTGCATAATCCAATTTTCAGAAAAGATTTTAGTTCACAATGTAATGCTGTCCATCAAGGAAACTGACTGATGTGATTTCAAACAGAGGCGAACTATGTCTATGGCTAAAACTATACTCAGATTTAACAAAAAATATTCTGTCATTAAAAACATTAGATTTCAAACTGGAATGTATAATTACTAAAATATTACTTGATAAGTGACAAATTTATGATGCGCATTGATCACAAACTGCTTCCAGCACAAAGTAATATGAAGGACACAAACCACAGAATTATTAAGCAACATGTTTCCATGCAATCAAATGTTTTAAACTATCAGAGGAAGAAGGCCAAACCAATAGCAAATATTTCTCCAAAGCATCCCTACCTACGACATAGAGTGGAGGCAGGAATAGGTAAGCATAATAACATGAGCAGGAATGTGTAAATCCATAGCACCACTGACTTAGAACAGCAAGACACACCCGTATCTGCTGAAAGTGTTGCAGGAAGAACAGCTACAGGTTTTATACTCAGATAAGGTCACAAGGTGAGAAATATATTTGTAAATACAATGGACTTTTTCTTCCAATCGACCCTTCTTACTCCTTCAAAGAGCAGTGTAGATTGAAGTAAAATTGTCATTTGCATTTCCATTAAGTGTTATTTTGCATCACAAGTCACACAACAAATAATTAAGTGCTAATATCAGAAATAAATTAACTATTTTCTCTCTCTCTCATATATCCAGATTTATGATTTAGAGGTTTAAATACAACATCTGGGCTTCCTTTTCCTTTTGAGTAGGTCTGTCAGAAAAGAGAAATAACTCTGTTTGGTAATAGCCAAGAAAGTCAAGCTATTTACTTCTTCCTAA
Organism: Cuculus canorus; assembly: GCF_017976375.1. Taxonomy (NCBI): domain Eukaryota; kingdom Metazoa; phylum Chordata; class Aves; order Cuculiformes; family Cuculidae; genus Cuculus; species Cuculus canorus. The sequence continues at coordinate 38,769,825 of NC_071401.1, forward strand.
TTGCACTAGTTTTTTGTAACTGCAGATCATTTTTTCCTTATCATAGAAAATGGAACTTTTAGGTAAGGTTAGTTTCATTCACATTCTTATTTTTTTTATTATTGCTATTATTTTCTTTATGGAATAGAATCCAGAATTCGTTAATTTCCATTGCAAAAAAAAAATCCCCCAGAACTTTAATTTACATAAAAATAAATGAAATAACTTTTGATGTGATATCTTTTACCTCATTGTCTGTCCTGGGTTCCTTTTGCTACCTCATTTGCTTGATTTTTTTTTCTTCCCCAAGCTGTCTTCATCGTGCCTGAACCAAGTCCTTGTTTCTAATATCTGCTATGCACCACTAATGTCCCTTAACCCAGTAGGACAGGCCTGGGAGTCTGATGTTGTATTTACTGCATGAACAACAACCTAATTAAGTCGTGCTTTAGAAATATCATCAGTGCTTTGTTGCCACTACTGCACTTGAGCATGTATCACATTGTTCTGGCAATTGTGTTGGGAGAATTGCTTTGTAGTTTGTCTTGTTTCTGGAACACAACTGGCTAAGGACTCTGGAATAAATTGTTTCTACTGCACAACTGGGGATAATGCTCTCAGTTCCAAAAATGAACACTAAAAAGTCAGGATTAGGACCAAAGTTCTTTCAAGGCAATGCAAAACCTGAATCAGAATTAGACTCACTTCACTTTCATTAGCATCCCCTATGAATGACATAGGAGAATATGTTTCTTTTTCCCCATACTTTAATAATATAGAAAAAACAGGATGGAATTCCATCTTCCAGTCCTCTTTATATGTACAGCTAGGGAAGGCAAGAAAATAGAGAAAAAAGTACTTTATTATTTGTTCTATGAAAGCTGGACCAGCATTTTCTATTCTATTTGATTGTCTTGTACTCTCTGTGGTTTATTCACTTGCACCACGTAGGTGTAAATGAAATAATTTGGACTTGATTATCCATCAGTTTTTGGCTAGTGTGATTATTTGCACTTTTACGAAGTAAGTACAAAGTGAGTGTGAACTAGGATTAAAAAATACATTTCTTAGATAAAGTGAACAGACCACAGTTCTAGGAGTATCCAAGTGCCAGAGCCTTAATTAAGGAAGGCTAAAGCTATTGTTCAGAGATTTCTTAAATGGAACGCTATTATACAATAGTTATTTGGGAAAATTTATGGTTATTGGAAACAAGGATGAACAAAACCCACAGGGTTCCTAACACTGTAAACCCACAGTTGCTAACAATATAGACAGTAATAAAAGGTTTCACAAAGTAGAGTTTAAACTAGATGTTGTTACCTTCAGAAATAATTTTGTGCAGTTAATATTTCTTCATATATAATTAAGTAAATTATTTGAAAGGTCTACTTAAAATTTCTGGTCTAAAGCCTTTTAATGGTTTTGTTCATTCTTTAGATGTTATTGTTCCAGTTGAAATACTAGACTTACAGAATCACAGAATAACAGAATGATTTAAGTAGAAGATATAAGGGTCAATTTAAATTATTTGTCTTACGTCTTAAACATTTGTTTTAAAATGAAACCGTTGCAGGGTGGCTTACATCCTGCTGCCCCAGTGACAGGAAGGTATAGTTAGAGAAAGGAGGGGGCTTTGTGCCTTATGAACAGGTGAAAACTTCTGAGTCACTCTGACTGAGCTGAAAAGACAAAAATACACCTGACTGCACCTGCACCTCCATAGAGCTCAAGCAGTGGTTATTTTGGCAAGGGTCTTTTGAGTCACGATTGACTTCTAAAGGCCCCAGACCCAATTCAGGAAGCTTCCAAAAGGGACTTCTATATATATACTACTTCCAGAATTTTCCAAGCAGGTATCTCACCCTCACTGCAACAGCCCTCCTCTGTGCACTTCGTATGATAATTGTGAACGGAACTTTATGTATAAATAACCCAATAACCCAAACATATATATAAATATCAATAACCCAGATGTGTGTGCCCGCTGCCCCGTGGACCACAGCTGCTGGAGAGATCTTCACTGGATTGATTTGAATAGTGGCCATCTTTCCATTCTATTCCCCTTCCCCTGCTATTTTTCTTCTTTCTCTCTCCATCCTTACCCTCTCTTCAAATTTATCTCATTTTTTCTCAGCACTTTTGGGTGACATTGACTGTATATAGTTTTGAGCTGCTGCTATTTGTAAAAAACAATCTTTTGCCAAGTTATTGTTGTAATTGTTATAACTTTCAGTTCAAAGTAAAGACTGAAATTTTGATTAAACCTCTGAAGTGAAATTTTGATTAAACCCCTGCTGGTGAAGCAGCTGGAGAGTCCTATAACAGGCGATTGAGGCAACTGGGGTGGTTTAGCCTGCAGAAAAGGAGGGTGAGGGGAGACCTTACTGCTATCTACAACTACCTAAAAGGAAGTTGTAAAGTTGTAGCGAGGTGAGTGTTGCTTTCTTCTCCCAAGTGACAGCTGATACAAGGAGAGAAAATGGCCTCAAGTTGCACCAGGGGAGGTCCATATTAAACATCAGAAAAAATTTCTTCACTGAAAAGGTTATCAGGCACTGATAGCAGACCGCCCAAGGAGGTGGTTGAGTTGTCATCTTTGGAGGTATTTAAAAGAGGTATTTAAAAGACAAGTAAATGAACAGCTTAGGGATATGGTTTAGTAGTGGACAGGTACGGTTGGACTTGATGATCTCAAAAGTTTTTTCCAACCAAACGATTCTGTGGCTATAGACCTTGATAAAAAGTCTCTCTGTATCTTTCCTATATGCCCCTACGTCTTTTTCTTCCTCTCTCTAAGAATCCTCTTTGTTTCTGGCTATCGGTTCCTTATGAGATAGCCTTAAAATATTATCTCTATAGCAAGCCATTTTTATATTCCTCTGAATAACATTTATGTAGGTAAATGCATGTGGAAGGAATGTCTGCTTTTTTAAGGGTATCTAGGGAACAACCTTTTCAACGCAAAAGGGATAATGAGTAAAGTAGGATGTCATATATAAGAAGATACGGAGCACCAACCTCATTGACAAGTGATAGTGTTGGGTAACAGCCTGTATGCTGGCACACCCCAGGCTGGGGGATAGTGGGGTATGAGTGTGAATTCACTGGGAAAACTCCAAGCTGGACCAGCCAGTGAATCGGGAACCTGTGGCGTGGGTGTGTGGGCCTGGGATCTGGTCAAGGTTACCGGGTAGGCAAAGAGGGCCCTAGTGTTGCTCAGGGAATCATGAATGTGTCTGTGCTTGTGAACCCGGAGAGTGTGGGGTGTGTAAGTCGCACTAGTGATGTGCTGCCTCTGCCAGCCCAAGAAGTGGGAGAGGGGATGTGGCTGCCTGTGGCCATGGCTAATGCGAGTCCTAAATTTGGGATACAGCTGGAGGCACTGCCTTGTGTGTGGCTATCTGTACAGCCACTGCCGTGGCAGTGTCATTGCCCTCTGTGGGTGAGTGTGTCCATGTGTGTCTGAGATACAGCCTCAGTACTGCAGCAGCTTCACTAGTGTAAATGGGAAAGCATCAGCAATGTCCCTCAGCCTAAGCAGAGGCACTGGGTTCCTGGGCAACACACTGGGCTCCAGCAACTGGGCAGGAGGGTCCTGGGCTGGGGTAGCTACTTGTCCAAATTCATCTTTTAAATTAAAACACAGTTGGATCTTTCTCCCAGGAGGCTGAATTTAGTGACACAAATATTAGATACCTCAAAAGCGTTCCTAAGTCAAAAGACATTCCAGCTTTCACAGTGACCAGAGAATCATATTTATACATGTTTGTGACTGATACAAAAATCATAAGCAAGCCATGGTGTAGTGATCCGATCCCAGGTTCTCTTCTTTCCTTAACCATATTTTCACAAGCAAACTGAAGAGTTAGACTCTTCTTTGTTCAGTTTTCTCCACGATTTCTTCTAACCAGTACTTAAAACTCAACAGAACAGGCAGAGAAATATGTTCTTGAGCTTGATAGTGACCTTATGTTTAGGAGAAGTACCTAAGGAACAAGACCTGCAATAGGCTTCAAGATAAAGCTGTTGAAGAGGGCCCCAGATATTTCCTCATTGATAGAAACTTCTAAGATTACTACAAAATGTAGTGCTTACTCAGGAGATTAACTACAAGAAGATGACTGTCTTCTCCTCTGCATAGATACCACCTTTCTTCCCATCCGGATGATCTACACTCTCTAAAGATGTCATTATTTCTCTGGTGACTGTGAAAAAGATGAGATTTCTGTACACATAATATTTAGATGGTGATGATCTGGTAGGTAATGATGAGGATTTAAACCTAACGTTTTCAGTCTTTAATAGTTGAGCCTACTGCAGTTCAGTGAACAGAATTTCCTACATGTGATTGCTAATTAGGAGCCATAAAAAAGGCTAAAAACCCTGCATAATCATGTCATTTGTCCAATGTCTCAATAGCCAGGTAAATGTACAATAGCCCTGTTACTGCAGAATAATTTAAATTGTATCAGGTAGCATTTTTGTTACCAAGCATGTTATCAGACAGAGTTAATCTTTGAGATCTATTTTTGTATTTGTTTTTTTTTTTTATATCTAGGAGATCACCACATCACCCTGATGTTTCAATACATATTAAATATGGTACATCCATTCTTTTTTATCAGCCTTTATTCCTTAAGGCATAACATTTGTATTTAATATTAACTATCACTAGACTATCTTTCAAACTGACTCTTAACCAGGGGACTTGGTTTAGGGAACTTGAGACCCATACAAATAAGATTATCTTAATGATTTCTGCAATTGTTTCCCTTAGAGACTTGAATATTCTACTGCCTGTCTGTTGCCTTAATAGCAATGCAACCACAGCGATATAAGTAGAAACTATGCGTACAGAAACTATGTGCCAAAAAAGACTTATTTCTGTTATCAAATTTGCACTATTTCCCCATGTAAGATTTTGTTAAATCAACCAAAGATCTGATTTTAGAAGCTCAAACATTTTGTTCCAAAATGACTGCACAAGCAAAATTGTACAGTATAGTCTAGGTCTGAATTTACTATTCAGATTATAGCATAGATATTTTTATCACAAACATTATATCATAGTTTAAATAAATTAAGGCATGTAATGCTAAATTATAATATTTTTCCCTTGCCCTCATTAGTTCTTTTGGTTGTAGAAATATCCGCAATGTTCTTAAGATTAACTTCATTATTTCCTTGACTTGGATTTATTTAATGTAACTTACACTGTCTACACTGCAGAAGTCTCTGTCTGAGCTGATAACTCTGGAATCTTTTTGTACTTAATGAAAGGAAATAGCCATGTACATGATGTAATACCTTTTACTTGGTTTAGATTTCTAAATTGGGTCTGCACATTAAGATTACCTATTTCTTATTTTAGACTGTGATGGGAGACTAACTCAGAGCCATTCACACTCTATTTTATTATATGAAATACATACCTGGTGACAAACGTTATATCCACCTATTCTGTATTCACAACATCAGTTCTGTAGAGAAAGGACAGCTGTCTTGGTATGTATTTGTACCGTGAGAAAACCAATAAAGCCTTGATCCATGGCAAATATTTTTAGGCACCATGGGTAATAATAATACAGTTATAAGTACTACTAATACTAAAACAGATAGGCACAGGAAAATATTCTCTTCTGTAATATATACTGGGATGCAGGATCCAGGAAAAATATGCCTACAGAGATTATGATAACAAGCTGTCTGAAATTCTCACTGACAGAAATAAATACAATTGTTAATGGAATTTATTGAAATTAAAGACTAAAAAAAAATGTAAAGCATCTTTTTGTTCATGGGTATGAAAAACACTTGTTAGGATTTTCTGTCAAAAATTTCTATTTCTGTAATACCTTTTCTGTATTTCATTAGGAAACTGTATTCTATGTCAACAAGCCTATAGGACATTTCTGTAAATAAACAGATTCTAAAAAGAAATGCAGTTTTGAAAACTGTCATTGCTTTGTCTTTCAGATTTTTTCATCATTGCACCTTTATATTTGGGCAAAAGCATAAAGTAATACTCTCAAATTGGAGAATTTTATGCTTTTAAGTAATCCTAAGTGGCTATTTTCCTGGACTTTTTAATAACCTAAGTGGTCATGTCAAAGCATCGTGTTTCTCTGAAGCACAAAAGCAGATTTTTTTTTTAGCTGACGATATTTTGTTTCTTGCTGTACAAACAGAATACAACCATTTTTCATTATTAGTACTTATATTCATTTCACAGGTACTATAACAACAGTAGATTAAAATCTTTTAGTATCAGCGCTTAAATATTTATGGCTGCATATAAAAATATGAAGTTGATTCCACAATATTAACAATCATTTTGCAACAGCAACACTATTTTTTTTTTCACCCCGAAATGTGATTCTAAATTATTTACCCATGTAGTCGCTAAGGTTTACCAGAAAATATAACTGCTGTTGACTGCAATGTTAACCTTATGATGGTAACTTACCCTTTGTACACCTCCTGATTTGTGAATCCTGAACATTTTTGATCTCTTACCCATAATGTGCCAATAGTACTACAGGGTATTTTGAAGCATTGCTTTTAAGGACACACAGCAGCAATTGCTAAAAATTGCTTTTAAGGACACACAGCAGCAATTGCTAAAATTATGTGCTTGTATTTTATTTTACGCTTTTTCCTTTTCTGTTTTTCTTTTAACATTTCTGAACAAATCTCTTGGATGAATTCAAACAAGCACGAGGGAATGTTTGCAAAGCTTTTATGGTGTGCTTTAAGAAGCTACACATTTTTCTGTTTTCAGAGAGAGCTCTGCCCTGGAGGAGAGATACTTCAGAGATAAGAAGAAAGGGAACACAAGGACTTAGAAAAAAAGTTTTGCAAATGTGGGGAATGATTAGTACAAAGGAAGGAGGAGGAGGCATCTGTTGATTAAACGATTTTTAGAGATAATTAAGTGCATTCATCCAGAAATAACAAACATTACACATCCTTTGCAGGCACACATGGCTTCCTTGAAAATAAGAGAGAATTAAACAGAGCTACAAAATAATCAGCAGCTTGGGGCCAGTCAAAACTGTGTTACTGGAATGACCTTCCAGATTTTGTACAAGCCTTTACAAAGTAGTAGCAGAAATCAGGTGCTTAGTGTTAAATCAGAAGAGTCTAAATATAGATATAGGAATTGGAAATGAGGCAATTTTTCTTTAAAGTTTCATTTAACTTTTCATTTCTCAAGTAATCAATTAATATTCACTGTTAATGTTACATAATTCCGTTTATTTTCGTCATTCTCACCTCAAAAAGCTCACATCTGTTTTCTAAAACAGGTTAGATATTTTTATAAAGAATTAATTGTGCTGAGAAGCTTCTGATATTGTATCTAATATGACAGATGTATGAAGATGAGTTCAAGGACAAGATGAATGGCAGTTCAGAGGAATGATGTTCTGTGAACTGCTGAGTTAGTGCTACTACACACCTTAAAGAGCAAAGAATAAACAGAAAGTTAAGTTAGTGTAATTCATGCTTACATAAGTCTTTGATGCTAGGCTCTGTCTTCTGCTCTTGTAGGTCACAGAGAGCACCAGCAATAGAACTGGGAGAAGGAGGTGGGAAAAAAATATCCAACAAAACCATTTATACCTACAGCTAAAATTCAATCTCTAAACTCACACTTTTTCTGTATGCAATGCTAATCTTGGATCAGTTCTATGGAGGGAGACATTGTTGTGTTTTGGCTAGAATATCATCTCTAGATATGTTTGACCAAGGTAGACATGGTGGAAATGTCTAGTCTGTGGTAAGTCATTACTGACCCTTTTCCTGATGGGCACCTTATAAGACAATGGTGGGTTGACCTCAGCTGCCTGCCGGGTCCTCACCAAGTAGCTCTATCAATCCATCAACAGGACTGAGGGAGAAGTTATTACCTATTACCATCACAGGCAAAACAGACTCAATTTGGGAAATTAAATTTATTCCTGGTTAAACAGGATAAAATAATGAGAAATGGGAAGAAATTCCCCCACCCCTCTCTTCATCCCATGTTCAACTTTACTCTCTATTCTTCTACCTCTTCCCCCTCAGCAACACGGGGGCATAGGGAATGGAAGTTGCAGTCAGTTCGTATCACTTCATCTCTGCTCCTCCTTCCTCCTCACACTCTTCTTCTGCTCCATTTGGGGTTCCAACCCATGTGAGACAGTCCTTCACAAACTTCTCTAATGTAGGTCCTTCCCATAGGCTTCAGATCTTCATGGACTGCTTGAGTACAAGTCCTTTCCACAACACTTTGTCCTTCAGGAACAGACTGCTCCGGCATGGGTCCTGCAAAGGGTCACACATCCTGCAAGAAAATCTACTGCAGCGTATGCTCCACTCCACAAGTTCCTGCCAGGAGTCTACTCCAGTGGGGCTGTCCAGGAGCTGCAGCTTCCTATAGGATGCATTAACTGTTCTGGTCTTGAATGATCCTCAGACTGCTGTGTAGGTATGTGCTTCGCTGCGATCCTCTGTGGACTGCAGGGGTACAGCCTGCTTTACCATGGATGCGGGAAAGTCTCTGCTCCAACACCTGCAACATTTCTCCACTCTCCTTCTTCGTTAATTTGGGTATATGCTGGGCTGTTTGTCTTGCATCTCACTCCTCTCTTTCCCAGCTACTGTTACACAGCTGGATTTTTACCCTTTCTTAAATACGTTATCACTGAGTCACTATTAACATCGCTGATCCCCTTTGGCCAGCAGCAGATCCACCTCAGAGCCAGATGGTAGTGGCTCAATCCAACATCAGAGCAATTTCTGGTGTCTTCTTACAGAAGCCACCCTTTTAGCACACACCTCTGCTACCAAAACCTTGCCACATAAACCATATACAGAGAGCTAAAACCTCAACAGGTTGGAGTGAGCAGGAGAATTTATGAACCACACCACTGCTGTTATTAGAGATGACTAAAACCTGAAGAATCAGCAACTCTCTCTATATAGACACTCTGTTTAGCAAGGCCGAAGGAATGGTCATACTGATAGCAGTAAGTTACAGAAGAACTCTTCTCATATAGGTAGGTCGACCAGAATCAAATCAGTATTCTATTAATTTGTTTGCTTGTTTAGTTTAAATTTGTCCATCAAAAAAAAAGGAAATAAAAGTAGTGTTCTTAAGGAAGCTGTGTATTTTGCTACAAGAATTTACAGAAAATCTCAAAAGACAATTTCCAGTGTATCCAAAAGACTTCATAATTAAAAACCTGGGAAGTGTTGACTTTCAACATGTAACAAGTACTGCTACAGATTCCAGGTTTGCAGTCCTTGAACTTCAGAAAAGACATAAAACAGGCCAGATGTTAAGTAGAATGTGGTAATTCTCTGCCCAAACCAGTTCTTACACGGACCAAGCAACTTTGTTTTCTCCCAGCCGTAAGAAACATGACTATTCCTTTTTCCATAGAATAGACTCTTCTTTCTATGTGTACGGCCATGTTCAAATCTATGCTAAATAGAATGTGTCTTTGCTTTTAAACACAAACAATGTACCAATATTTTTCTTACCTGCTGAAGGCAATATGTTACCTTAAATAAGCCAATATGTTAACATAATCTTTACTGATTAAGAATGAGATTACAAATATATTAACAGATCTGACAAAAAAATAAAATGTATAAAAACTTTATTTTCACAGATTTCATAAAAAATAATTATTTTTTTAAAAAAAGTTATGAAAAGCCTTAGTCCTGTGTCTAAGCTCATTAAAAGAGACTGAAGCCAGATAAGAGACACTCATTTTATGTTTTCCTCCTCTGTTTTTCTGCTGCATCTGTTATCCCATAGTTTTCCCTCTCCTTTTTCATTTGTAAAGTATCGTTATTTATAATTTTAGCACTGGCTCAAATCTTCTTCCATATTTCAGAGGGGAATTCAGTTGCTTTTGACTGAATATAACAAAACTTCAAAGGTAATATTCTATCATACTCTACGGTAAGCCAAATATGGCTATTTTCCCAATTTTCTTCATTGACATGTATTGATACATATCAATACATGTCAATGTACATCATGTATTGATACAATTTCAGATCAGGCAAATGATTATGTATTTTCTAAATCAATACATTCATGTTTATTTACCTCAGTTCCTACAGTTAATGAAATACAGCTGTAGGTAGAGCACAGATCTTCTAATTTAGGTACAACATTTAAACACTACTGTAGCAAAAATATATATGCCTGCAAGAAGAGTAACAAAATTCCCTACAGAGGCAGTGAAAATTCAGATTCTAATTTCTGCATAAGAACTAGTATGAAATGTTAGGCATACAGACCACGTTAACCTACCTGGATTGGGTTTTTCATCACCTTCAGAGGATAAGACTTAATCAAGTAGGGATTTTTCTTTCTAATAGAAGATAGAAAAAAAAAAAGTTGAAAATAGCATCTGAGCCTACCATGTTTTTTTTTTTCTAATGTCTCTATAGATAGTCTTATCCCTACATGTGAGCCCTAACTGTTGTATAAGATTAGCTTGCGTTCCTGCTAACTCTTATCCTTGACTGCATAGTGATCCAGCCTCAAAAATTGTAAGACCTCCTACTGAGGATACTCCACAGATTGTCACAGTAGTGTCCTAGGAGATGCAAGTTCAAAGCCTTTTCATCTGACAAGGTCAAAAAAACAAGCTTACATATTCCTACTTCATGCCTAAGCTACATGATATTCATACACAAACTTGACAGTGGCAAATCACATTTATGTTTTGGGGTTTCTCAGTAGACTTGGGTCATGCATATGAGTCACATCTGCATTCCAAACTGAAAAGGAGGACCAGTTCCCTCAAATAAGACACTTCTGAGTAGGCATGATAAATGTCATTGGGAAGTGAGCATTCAGGCCAAGAGCAGTAGTAAATAATGAATATGAGGGTAATACGGTCCTAGAAAGCAGGCATACTGAGACATTGTGTGGCACTAAAAAGGTCTGTAGGTGATTAGATTTCAGTTAATGGGGATTTTTGTCAATTAAACTCCATGACAATAATAACCTTGTTCTCTTATTTGGAATCACAAGACAATCTAAGCACTCTATATTTCTCATTTGATTCAATCTTAATACTTGCATTTGGCTTCATCTTTTCTCGGTGTCTAGTATATGTGTTATGAAATAAGAGATTAGAAGTTCTTTCTTTTTAGATGGTCATCTTTTCCTTCTTTTCTTCTCTGCACAGCGTTATCCCATGTATTTAAGCTTTGTCCAGTTTGACTTAAATAACCCACAGATACATCTTTTCCCCACAACTATAATCTAATACACCAAATTTCAGGCTTGGAAATTTCTGGTCTTCACACTTACTTCGACTGCTTTAATTTCATCATATTATTTTCCTACTATACATACATTTTTCTTTGATCCTTTCCATTTCTGTCTTTGGTATGTACATCTTTGAGCAATAGCCAGGGGATTATCGTAAAGCTTTTTTGCAAATCTGTGAATACTTGCTCTCTTGTAATCTCTGCTTATCTTAAATCAAATCAGCTTAATTCCCTGACCACTTTAGTTATTTCATTCTTTTCAATTTATGAATATATTTCTGATAAAGTGGTGGCTAGACATGAATTCAGACTTGAATCTTATCACTTTATGTTTAAAGTATTTGTGTAAGATAAGTTTTGAATCAATGAGCAAAACTTCACAACGAAATGTCATTCAAGCTGACATACAAAGAAGGTTATATTAGCTTCTGAAAAATTTACATTTGCCTACAAAATGAGATGGAAAACATTTTGGAGTTATGAACAGCAACTCCTGAATAAAAGCAGATAAATCAGACTTGATGTCTTCTAATACGGGTAAACTACATGAGTTGAGGAAAGACCTCAGCTGCAAACCCCAAGTAGTTTCAAAAAAAATGAAGCCATGAATTTTAAAAGTAATCAAAAAATACAGAAAAGGGAGAAAATCACTAGAAACAATATAGAAGCGTAGAATCATAGAATGCTTTCAGTTGGAGGGGACCTTAAAGATCATTTAATTCCAATGCCCTTGCCATAGGCAGGGGACACCTCCCACTAGATCAGGCTTCTCAAGATCTCATCCAGCCTGGCCTTGAACATCTCCAGGGATGGGGCACCCACAACTTCCCTGGGCAACCTGTTGCAGTGCCTCACCACCCTCATTGTGAAGGATTTCCTCCTTACGTCTAGTCTAAAACATGAGCACTGCTATAACAGCACTTCTGAGATGCTTGAGGACCTCATCTCTTATTGAAAATAAAGATGATTGATCAGCTTATGTGTTGTGGCTTAAATTGGTAGGCAGCTAAACACCACAAAATCTTTTACTCTCTTCCTCCACAGTGGGATGGGGGACAGAATGGGAAAAGATGTAAAACTCACGGGTTGAGATAAATACAGTTCAATAGGACAGAAAAGGAAGGGGAAATAACAATGACAACAAGATCAACAATAATAATAATAATACAAAAGTATGCACAAAACAAGTGAGTCACAACACTATTGTTGACCACTCAATGACCAATACCCATATCTATGTGATATACATTTACAATCACCTTCTCTACCCAGCCAGCAAAATGTTGCTGCAATAGGACAATCTGGACGGATTTGCCTCCGTGCTGCCAGTTACTTTGCTTTCACTACTGTAACCACCCCCACAGGGCATTTGCCAACATCCATGAGTCAGTATAGAGATAGAGCATTGGCCACTCTTCTTGGCCAGCAATGTCTAAGGCTACCTGGATGGCTTTCAATTCTGCAAACTGCCTCAATTCACCTTGTGTTTCAGAAGTTTCTATGACTTGCTGTGTAGGACTCCATATGCCGGTTTTCCATCTTCAATCCTTTCCTACAGTATGACAGGACCCATCAGTGAATAGGGTGTATTGCTTCTCCTTTGCTGGTAGTTTATTATACAGTGGGGCATTTTCAGCATGCAACACCTCCTTCTCTGGTGATATTCCCAAATCTTTTCCTTTTGGCTGGTCCATGATCACTTCCAAGATTCCTAGACAACTGTGTTTTCCTGTTTAACCTTGCTTGAAAAGAAAGATCCACTTACTCCACAAAGCATCAATTGCATAATGTGTAGAGGAGACCCTTCCTTTGAATATCCAGCCCAGCACTGGTGTTCAGGGTGCAAAGATTAGTTGTGTTTCAGTACCTATGACTTCCAAAGCAGCTCAAACTCCATGTGCTGTCAATTTCTTTTCTTTTCTTTTCTTTTTTTTTTTTATTTGAAGTAGAGCAGAGTTCAGATCTTCCGTATACCCAACTCCAAAACCCCAGGGGTCAGTCTTGAGTTTCCCCTCGTACTTTCTGCCAGAGGCTCCATGTAGGGAAATTCTCCCTGGCTGCAGTGTAAAGCATGTGTTTTACATCTTGTCCTGACCGGACTGGCCAAGGGCTACTGTATGAACTATCTCCAATTTAAATTGTTTAAGGGCTTGTCATTGTCGATTTGAAATTGTTTTTCTTCCAAGTCACTTGGAAATGGGTGGTAGCCAGGAGAATCAGCCCTGCTCAGCAATAACTAAAAGATCGAATAGTAATAGAATCATATAATGATTTGAGCTGGAAGGGACCTTAAAGATCATCGATTTCCAACCCTACCTTCCACTATATCAGATTGCTCAAAGCCTGACCTGAAACACCTCCAGGGATAGAGCTTCCACAACTTCTCTAAGAAACCTGTTCCAGTGCCTCACCAGCCTCACAGTAGAAAATATCTATATGGAACAACATTTATAAAGCCAATACAATAACTTCCTTGTTAACGATACAGCATTTAGTTGTGTTATTTTCATAAGTGAAAAAAGAATCCAAATGTAAGTTGCTCCACAAAGAATGAATAAATTATTAATAAGAATTATGCAAATATTGAAGGAGGAAAATAGTAGACTGGACTATATGTGAAATATCTTATGAGAAGATCCAGAGCAACAACAGCAATGTTTAAGACCATCACCAAAAGAAAAGATGACAGATTGATAAAGATGGTTCTGGAATGGTTGCCAAAGCCTGAGAATCCCACCAGATGAGACTAAACAGTATCGCAGAGAGACAGAACCTGGTAGATAATGGAGAACAGCAGGGGTATAGACTAACCAGATACTGCAGAAGATGTAAGACATGGGGAGTCCTGTGTCCAGCAGTGGATTGATAATGGCAGATATGTTGGAAATATGTTGTATTTGTATTACTAATGCAGTTGTATGATGCTACCATATTTGATTAAGCGGTTTCATACTGAGTCTATCTTACATATTCCAACTTCATGTAGTTGTATAGAACACCATGAAGAGACATAATGGAACAGATTCTTTTTCTTTTTCCCAAATGGATTTGCTGCCAGTTTGAATAAGATATTTATGTGCAATTTCACCTGCTGAAAAAATATATGTTAATGTAACAAATAGGAAATACATTCAATTACTCTAAGTCTGTTGTCCCAGTCACCTTATTTTTATCTAGGTCTTGGCCATGTACACCTCACAGTGAAGCCCCTGGGAGCATTGCCTGAACGAATGCTGTAAAAGCAAACTCCCACGGTGACTGAAGTCAGTGGGAATTTTTCCAATGATTTTAATAGAATTTAAATCAGGCTTTCAAGAGAGATGACCATTAGGTACTTTTTTATTTTGTTTTTATGCATGCAGGTGTTAGCAGAACCTTTAGGCCAAATGAGGAACTCAAATTTACTCTGTGATTCATGCAGGTGTCTCCTGTCATAGTACTACAAAACCCCCTAATAATCCAGAGCACTTCATGGAGCAATGAAATATTTATTTTCTCAAGGTTACCCATGACTAGAAATAAAAGCTTGATCAGTAGTACTCTACAACCTGATTAAGTGCCCTTAATAAACTACTGGGGCTACGTTGCTAAGAATTCAGTGGCTCCCATCCTGTCACAGTTCTGGAGTGTTATCAAATGTGGCAATTAATGTTGTATTCCTCCAGATATGTATTTGTAGACATCGTTTCTAGCCATACTAATACATGTTTAATTTTAGGGAGGTGCTTAACTCCCACTGACTTTAATGTTATACTAATTAAGTAATCAGTTTGAAGAAGGTGCTTATATGCTTTCCCAAATTGTTATTGTCATTTCATATTATTTTTAACATTACTTTTTCTTCTTCCAAATTCAAGTAAAGATATAAGTAGTCAATACATAACTTGGAAAATTAATTTGGCCAATGACTGTTGTAAATTAACACCACAAGAATATCGTGTCTAAATGAACTATAAAGATTTTGCAAAATTTTCCTTAAGTGCAAGCTTTTAGTTCCAAAGTGAAAACTTAGTAGTTTACAAAAAGTGGCTATGTAAGGATTGGGTTTTTTTTGCTGATGTGGATACTGAAAACTATTCCCAGTCAGGACTCCTAGAAAAAGAAAAATATCTCACAGAACTGTAAAAAGAAACGATAGCAAATGATATTTTAGAGCTTATCATGAAGAGTTTTAACGGGTCTCTTCAGTTTTAGAAAGTAAAGGATAAAAATGACAGTGAAACACCAGATACTTATGCATTTCTCAAGCCATCTCCTTGCCTCTATAAAAGATAAGAGGAAAACACCCTGCTGATATAGAGATTTAATTTGAAGTAAGATGCATAAACTTTGATACCTCCTCACTGATTTCTTAACTCTGCCACAGATCTTCTATATTCTGCATACTGTATAAACATGGTTCTGAGGGTAATTCTCACATTAAAATTAGAAAAAAAGAATAGCATGCATACTTAATACCTCCCTGAAGTGTTTTACTTCATCACTAAAGCATAGCAGTGAAGTAAGGAAAAGCTTGAAGTTGTTTTCCTGAGCTGTTTGCCTGAAAGGGATCACATTGCAGCATTTGTTTTAATAGGTAGAAATGGATTCATTTGAATAGAAATGCATTTTTCCACAACCTTTTCTGCTTGTAAAAAAGTCAGACAGCTCAAAGAGGCTCATAGACAGAGCTGATCTTTGGCAATTTGGATTCAGAAACAGTAATGTTATGGAAAAAAACAATTCTACAATTGAAAGTACAGTATATAAATTTTAACAAGCCTTTACTTTTCAAAACAAAGGTGAAAATAGGTAGGTGGCTATCTTACTGCCTACTTCAATATTTCAGCCAATGTGATTCGATGTAAAGTTAAAAGTGCTAAGACTCATACATCATTTATTAATATTTTTTTTCTGGACTCATTAGCAAACTTCCAACGAGGAAAGTGCTAATAAGACAACAGTACAGTGATACATCATATTGCTGTAATGAAATTCCATCTTACAAGTAATTGCATCTCTTGTAATTTCTGACACAGAATAATAAAATACTATGGGAGTTCTTATCTTGCAATTTTGCCCCTGCACTGACTTTTACGTGTGTGAACACCCATTACTAATAAAAGTAATGCCTATCTTACTCAGAGTATTGCAGAAGATATTTTCTATTACGATATATAATGGTAGTAGCAAGAATTATATTTTAAATTCATTGAGCAAGCATATCAAGACACACAATAAAAGGAAACTGAAAGACAACAGTGGATACTGTAATCTTACTAAACATTTCAGAATCTAAGTTTAATTTTAATTTATATGAGTGTTTCATGCACTGTAAAGACTCCACCTTGCTGAGGCCTATAAAATAACTTTATGAAACTCAACTGTATTTATTTACGTAGGAATTTATTTGGTTGAGAATAATTTAAGTTTTAAACACTGCTCCTACTTACTGAGAAGTATTCATAGCACTGTGAACAGGAAAAATGCTTGCAAATTTATGCGAATATTTCACAACGTAAACAGCTCAATTCTTGTTTTGAATTGTGCTTGCAGATTGACACTAAACTTAAAAAAAGATAAGAGAGGAGTACTAGTAAAAAAACTAGAAACAAATTAACTTTTCATCTTAATAATCGCTAGTTACAAACTCATATCTATAGGCAGAAAGCAGATACATTTCGAGAAACCTGATCAACAGTAGAATTATACTTGGACTCTTGACACTAGTTTATCTTGCAACAAAAGCAAAATGCTGCTTGGAAGTAAAGTAAGTGAAATATAATTAATCAAAATATCACTTCTATATAGGGACTGTTAATTTTTTTTCCATAAGAAGTAGTTAGGATTGACAAAACCACTTACTTTGTTCCACACCTTGCAATATCTACTTGTAATACTTAAATCAAGTTTGAACAAGATTTAAAAAAAAAAAATTAAATTAATCAAGGGATAGACTTAAAATAGTGGGCTATTTAAAACAAAACAAAACAAAATAAACCAAAACCAAAAACCAAACCAAAACCCAAAGATCGTGTATATGTAGGCATATATGAGCTGTTATTTTTTTATTCTGTTTTCCCTGGACTTTCAGATTTTGGAATCACAGTAACATATGCTAGCTTATAAACATTCCAGGCACAGACGATGCCTTCCACAAAATCAAGAGATCCCTGCTGAAGGGACAATAGCCACAGTGCCAAGTTACAACTGTGAAGGAAGTGACAGCATCACACAGCAGTACTTCTGGCCCTAACAGAGGTCAGCAAACACAATCAACATCGAGGAAGGAAGTTCAGCTTCATTTGCTTCTTGCAGTTTAAATAAATGAATGCTTAGAAGCATGCTACATTAAGTTCTGTAACCAGTTTACCCTTTACCGTATGGATTAAAATCTTTACTGGAAAAAAAATATAATATTCAGATGATTTTTTACATTGAGCGTGTGCTAACATTTATTCAGAGAGGTTTGTCTTAAGGAATAATGCTGAAGGAAAGAAGTGTGTAATTTTGAAATTAAAATTGTACTTCATGTATCAAGCAGTACAACAAAATCGGCTACAACTATGTATTTTTATTAGGTGAATTTAATCTTCTGGCTTTATCTGTGTAACAAATCTCATATTTTGTCTTTTATAATCTAATAAATTCTTCTTCCAGTAGAACAAGATGGAGGAATTATTAAAATAATTAAATAATATCATTAAGTGATGATTTTTTTTCTTTAAGTGATCAGGAAAGAGCAGAGATTTACTCAACATTGTTACATTTTTTATTTTCTTTTTTTTCTCATATAGATTTTTAAGCTACATATGTGAGTTGTCTAGCTTCATTTCAAATTAATTTTCTTTTCCAGAAATTTTCCCAACTACAGAAACCAATGTGAAGACAGCTAGTATCCCATTATTGAATTTTTTTTCTCTTATTAGAAACTGTTATTCTTTGTCATATAGATTTGAGACCATGTAGTCTTCTTTATAGCCTATTCTTTTGATCATTAACTCTCTATCAAAGCAAACAAGAAAAGAAGCAAACAAAAAAAAATAAATAACAGGCTTTTTACAATAATAATAAATACAATAATAATAAATACAATAAATAGGCTTTTTACAATATTTTCTGGTTAGGGTATCAGAGTACTTAAATATTATGTCTGTCTTAGAATAGCTTTTTAAGGATAATGAGTTTAAGGGTCAAATTCTCATGAGCCCATATGTTCGTCAAAACACAGTCTACTAATAACATATCTAAGCAGCTAGGGAGCTGAGAACAGAACACAGTCCTCCCCTCTTTGACTCCTGTGAGCTAGCATTATAGCACAATTTTACTTTACTACTTATCAGCTAAACAGTCTTTATGATTTGTTCTGTTTAATATCTTTATCATTGACCTGGATGAAGGCACTGAGTGCACCCTTAGCAAGTTTGCAGGTGACACTAAGCTGGGTGGAAGTGTCGATCTGCTGGAGGGTAGGGAGGCTCCGCAGATGAATCTTAACAGGCTGAATGGATGGGCTGTGACCAATGGTGTAAGGTTTAACAAGGCCAAGTGCCGGGTCCTGCACTTGGGGCACAACAACCCTATGCAGCTCTACAGACTGGGGGAAGAGTGGCTGGAGAGCTGCATGGAAAAGAAGGACCTGGGTGTGCTGGTTGACAGCTGACTGAACATGAGCCAGCAGTGTGCCCAGGTGGCCAAGAAGACCAATGACATCTTGGTTTGTATCAGAAACAGTATGACCAGCAGGTCCAGGGAGGTGATTCTCCCTCTGTACTCGGCACTGGTGAGACCGCACCTTGAGTACTGTGTTCAGTTCTGGGCCCCTCACCACAAGAAAGATGTTGAGGCTCTGGAGCGTGTCCAGAGAAGAGCAACAAAATCTGTGAAGGGGCTGGAGAACAAGTCTTACAAAGAGTGACTGAGGGAGCTGGGGTTGTTTAGCCTGGAGAAGAGGAGGCTGAGGGGAGACCTTATCGCTCTCTACAACTGTCTGAAAGGAGGTTGTAGAGAGAAGGGGGCTGGCCTCTTCTCCCAAGTGACAGGGGACAGGACAAGGGGCAGTGGCCTCAAGCTGTGCCAGGGGAGTTTCAGGCTGGGTAGCAGAAAAAAAATTTTTAAAGAAAGGGTCATTGGGCACTGGCAGAGGTTGCGCAGGGAGGTGGTTGAGTCACCATTGATGGAGGTATTTAAAAAACAGGTGGATGAGATACTCAGGGGCATGGTTTAGTGGCAGATAGGAATAGTTGGACTTGATGATCCAAGAGGTCTTTTCCAACCTGGTGATTCTATGATTCTATGATTTTATCAGTGTAGTGTCCAGATGCTCCAAAGAAGGCACAAGTGATGCTTTTACTAGTCCCCGCCTTTCTGAACAATGCCGTGTACATGTTGTGTGAGACACTTTGCCTCTTTTTTATTAAGTAAAATGGTTGCTTTTACACTAGTCCAAGATGAGGATAAAGTCGCAAGTCCATGAAGTAGACCTCACTTCTCCTTTCCTTGACTTGTCAGCATTTTTTCTTTACTAGAAGCCATAATGAATATCCTATTCTTCTTAGTATTATTATTGATACTTTACCCAGTTTGATGTTCAGTCATCTGACTTTCATTCGTATTCTTTCATATACTGTTATTGATGCAGCCACATCTAAGAGGATAAAGTGACATGTCTGGAAATGCTTAGGATGTTTATGCCAATTAAACTTACAGTGTCATAATTTTTTCAGTGGTTCTCTCCTACATATGAAATAGATAAAACTGAGATAATTTTTACAGGGCCATACAAATGAAAGCTCTACTGGATGAAGCATCAAATGACAGCTTTGTCTGAAATCTGGTTTTCTTCATGAAAGTAAGAAGAGGAAAGTTGTCAGCTTGCTCAGAGGACAGAAACAGTTCTAAAGCAAGATTCTTCTCATCTTAATATAGATGTCTGACAGAGATTGGCTTATTGGCTCTGTGAAAGTGACTATTTCTCTCTATTGACAATATATTATAATCAAAGTTGTTAGCTCAAATCTGAGTGTTTATACTAAAGAAATACAAAAAGATTAAATTAATTCTACATCAAAGTATTCTTCTCATTCCAAGTGCTCATTTATGGACATTTTTGTCTTTACCTTCTTAGAAATGTTCCAGCATATATGTCATGAAGCATAAATGGGATAGTGCTTACTAATCAATAACTAGTCAACTTTTTGAAGTTTGTACTTCGTCATTTGATCAGGCACGGTTTCATTGTTAATATCCTTATCCTCTGTGCATTTTTTATTATTGTTTCTGTAACACTCCTAGCAAAAGTCTAGATAAGTGTATTATTATGCTTACTGCTGCATGCTACTTTTTCTTCTTCTTCTTAAATTATTTCTCAAGAAACTCAGACATCAGTATTACTTATTTTTTCTCTCAGCTAGAACACTAAGGGCTTAATTCAGTTACCTAAACGCAGAAGAAAACTACTGTTTTTTTGAAATATTCTAGATTACATGAGATATGGGATATCCCCTCAGGGATACCTACTGGAGTATAATACTCTCTGGTAATGGCATTGGAAGTCAAAGTAGGCTGCAAAAGGCAACTAATTTGACAATAGTTGCTGATTTCTTGAACTGAACTCAACTCGTTAGCTCATTGGCTCTATGGTTATGTGAATTCTCATCTGCATTCTTTTCAGATAAACTGGTTGGATTAGAAGTTCTGGACTTAATTTTCTTCCTTTAAATACAAAAAAAAAATGAGTATGGAAAACTACTTGACCTTTCCATCAGTCTAGTTTCTGCAGGCATGTGTAATATATCCACTATGGGATATACAATTCCGTTTTTAATTAAGAAACTTTAACAAGGATAACTATACACCTACATATTGAAATTGTAAGTTCACAATATGGTCAATAATCAGCTCATTTCAGCTGACCACATATTTCTATCTTTTGTCATTTGAGTTTTAAGAACATCTATCTGACATTTCAGGATGGTGCAGGGTTCCTATGGGTCTTGTGTCTTATATGCAGATCCATGCAGTTTTGTTGATTACCCTCGGAGGTCTCAAATTAGTGCTAAAGATCTATGTTTAGGAGATTGAATCAAACAGCAAGCTGAATTACTTTCTAGGTTCCATTTACAATAATGAAAACTTCAACACTTAGTTTGCATACCACAGAGAAACAGCAACCTAGATGCAGGTGTTTGAAGCTTAGGCCCAGTCTTTATTTCATGCTTATTTTCAGTCATGGAGTTTATATCAGATATTATAATACTTCTACTCACCCAGGTTAACACACTAACACCTACAGGTGGAGACAGAAACACATTAAGGAGGAAAAACACCACCAAAAATATAAAAGTATAAACAATGTGGGGTTACAGCTTTCTTTATCAACAAAGTTATATTCAGAGCCACAGCTAAGTAGAAAAGCTGATGCTGTTCTCAACATAACAGTGACAACTGTGATGCTATTTCATGTGAAGTTAAGCTGCATTTTTACTTGATTTTGAATTTTTCTACTTCTAAGGCATGAGTTAGCCCAGTTTGCACTAAAGACACATATACCCAAAGGAAAGCCAGTTTATGTCTGCTTAAGCACTGTTGTCCATTTTATCACTACTCTGTGAAGAATCAGAACCATTCACCTCAGTCACTACTGCAAGGTCCTACAGCAGCTGAGGCAGGGTGGAGGAGTCTTCTGTTAATAAGAGTCTATCCCGAACTCGGGAATACAGCACTGTTAACAAGAGATTACAATACCAACTTCACTTACACCAATTCAATATATCATTTTATCTCATTTCAAGGATGTTTTGTGATTCATATGATTATTTACCCAAAGAGTAACTATTTTGTTTAAGCACCACTCTTCTGTTAAGTCACCTTGAGATGTAGATCAGTATTAAAAACCTGCACAAATGCTAAGGTGAACAAGTCACTTCCCTCACTGTAGCTCCAACTCTCTGTCCATAAAGTGGAAAATATGAAATCAACCTTCTCCATGTAGAGATCCAAGAATGATAAAAGGAGTATGGAAGAAGTAGCTGTTACAGCTATTATTAAAAAAAAAGAGTGAGAAGAGTCCTCTCTCTTTTGGATGACAAATGATGATTAGTAGGCACCACTGTCATGTTTGCTTGGGTGAAATTTTCAAATGTACTCAGCTCACATCTAAATATATTTCATTGAAGTCAGTGGGAAAACTCCTACTGACTACTATTGTTGTTCTTTAATACTCACCGCTGAACGTAGAAGAACAGAATTTGAATAGCAAAGGACCAGACACCAGAAAAAGATCTCTGGCTTTTATATGAAATTGGTATACAGAAATGCACCTTTAAAAAAAAAAAAAAGAAAGAAAAAAGTTAAATGAATAAATTTTGGACTTGAAAAGAAAGAGAATAGTCAATTTTCTAATATTTAAATAATCAGCACTGTAAACATAGACAAACCTCTAGAAATAGATTACATTTGAAAGGATGTAAAACTGAAGCTTAATGATTCAGTTATCAGCCGCATTGAAGAAAATACATATGATCTTCAGTCTTCCATACAGTGATTTGATGCATTAATAGAATGAACCCCCAAATTTTGCGTATCATTGTAATGTTTCTGGGTACTGGATTCATTTTATAAACTTCATGTAGAGAAGTATGCTTTCAGATTAATAGGAGAAAACTTGTATCCGTAAGTTTGGGGGTTTCTATTACCTTTTTATCCAACTAGCTTAAATATAACAGCTTGTGAATATTCCAACATAAATACCGGTGTACTTGTTATACACAACTATACAAGCCACGATGTTTTGAGACTAACAGGAAAATGAAAAAAAGCAACAAAAATACAAACTAGATGAGAGAATAGGTAGTAATGGAAATTAAATGCTCTAAGCTCCAGCAGAGGCATAACTATTGTTAACTTATACATAGGCATTTCCAAAAAGGAGAAAGTAACGTGATAATAAGAAAATAACCTAAGAAAATAATTACCATGACAATGCAGAAGTCTCTGAGTAGAAAAAAAGCTGCTATGTAGTATCATGGGAAAAAATGTACAGAAGAAATAACATTAGAGATTTGTGCTTGAGAATAACACTTCTCTATTTTTATCATATTTACCACCATCCTCTACAAAGATGCACAGTGTCCTCATTATCATTTGTAATGTTCCTGTTAAGAAGAGGTAGTATTAGACTTATTAATGTGTTTGGTTCTCCTTTAATTTATGATCCTTTCCCCACTTTAATGAGATCTGCTCTACAGCCCATAAAATAATTGTTATGGTAAACTGACTTTTTAAAATTAGCTACACACCAGTTGGTCCAGAAACCTATTCCTCTGGACTATTCATGCACAAAATACCTTTGTGTGAAACTCTTTCCAAATGTGTAATGACTGGAGTAAGTCCAGAAGTTTGCCTGCAGAGTCTCTCTGCATGATTGCCATTGCAAGCAGTCTTACAGTTTCTTTTCCCAATGATATTATGGTCAGGGTTACAGCAATGTAGAAATGCTGACACTGCTTTCAGCCTTAACAATGTAAGTTGTATGTGCTCCTTCGATAGTGCTCCTTCATAAGAAATTGAAGCACTTTCCTAGTAAAAAAGAATTGTTCTAAACTCCCAATTCTACCTTGCTAGGTCTCAACTTTCCATTAGAGAGTTTTTACAAGAAATCTCAGAAGGGGGGGAAATTATCAGACTTCCTGATTCTCTCTCATTAACTTACTTCAGTGTAATACAGCATTGCTGTTTACTCCTAGACCATGTATCCCACTGAGACGGTATTCTGTCCCAACGATTTCCTGCTGGGAGTGTCAGTCTAGTCTCAAAAACTGTTTACCAACAATACTTTCTAATCAGCCCTAGGAAACAAATATTTTCTGTTCCTAGGAAATAGTACATAGGGAAAAAAAACCCACCATCCCCGAATCCTAAGGCAACTGAAGTATATCATACCTTATGGGCTACATGAAATAGAGGTACTAAGGAAAGTTTAGTTATCAAGACATACCAAGAGGCAAACTTCATCAGATATAGATACTGTATGAAACTATTTGTGTGCAGTTCTGTTATCACTTGTCGAAACATGGGTGCTCCTCTGTGTGAGAAGTGGAACAAAAGCATAGTGGAGAAATGCTTTTATATTGCAGTGAGTAGACAAAAATCTCTATCCACTGTTGCTCACAATTTTCTTGCTCTTCAGCTCTTACAATGACTTCTGTAAATGACAGCGCCTGCAGACAAAGGAGGGGCTGATCTGGTTGAGGTCTCAACAGTTCTCCTAAATGGCTGAGCACTTTGACTTCACTGCCTGACAGCTCTACTTTCTTTTCTCAGCAGAGAATTTAGAGAGGAGTAGTGACTGAAGGTGATGCGGAGAGCTGGAGTAATCTGTTAACACTTCCAGAGATTTGGCATTTGTATGGTTCTTAGCAGAACTGAAATTAACATTCTTGGCATTTTTCGACGTGTGTTTTCTGTGGTTTGTTTTTTGTTTGGTTGGTTGGGGTTTTTTTGTTTGTTTTTCTTTTTTTGTTTTTTGGGTTTTTTTTTGTAATAAAGATCAGGAGTATATGTTTGAATTGAACTAGTCTTAATCCTTGTTACAACCCACTCACAAAAGAATAAAACATAATACCTAAATGCCACACTTTCACATTAAATTGTACAGCTCAGATCCTGCTTGCAACATTTTATGACATAACTGTAGAAAGCAAAACGAATACAGCATTTTTGCATTTGGAAGCAAGATCTTAGTTCCACCCGAGAAAATGCATTGCATATTAGAATAGAGCGCTGTAGATCACTTCATGTTTGGGCACTTCATATCGCTCTTTACATACACAAAAGATGAGCAGCAAAAAGAGAAGAAAACATCCAATATGTTAAACGAGTCACTCTCCTGGCTTCCATCTCATTCAGAAGTGTAACACACAACACATGCTTTAGTTTTAACTCCATCCCTGCAGAAGAAGAAGAGGGAAAACAGAGGGTTCCTGAAAGAGAACCCTTCATTATGCACCTTCATAATTTAGCGGTGACTGGATTGTCTGGGCTGCACTAGGGCAGTGTGCCTCAAGGATATACCAGCTGGCAGAGCCTGTCCAGGAAAATACCTTTGGTTCTTGTTGAAACATTCAGTAGGGATAAGGGTAAGGATCAACACTTCCCCATCACTGTAGCAACATAAATAACAAGAAAATAAAGTGATTTATGCCTTTCTTGAATCTGTGAACAGTTTATTTCTGCAACAGCATTTATTTTTACATTAAAAATCTGTAATTGTGATGCATTTCCTTTCAGTCACAGCAAGTGATAGTTACCCTATGCCTCGTATGTGTAAGTCATGGAACTTCTCTGTGATTTTTTTCTCAAAATTCATAAAAAGTAATAGAGGTACATCACAGCAAAAAGAAACTGTGATTAAATTTTCAGTTATGTAATTTTTGTTTCATAGAATCAAAAAAATATAGAAAAGTTTTGTTTGGAAGGGACTTTTAAGGTCATTTAGTCCAACCTAGTTTGTGTGAATCTGCTTCTCCCCAAAAGAGAAGAAGGTTAAAATCAGCCCAAAAGTGTTTTCAGAGCTGAAAGTGTTAAAGAAATTATCCCCTACTTACAGAAAAACAGAAAACAAAAAAAAAAACAACAAAAAAAAACTCAAATAAAACCCAACATGTTAAAATAAACAAGAAGTAATTTGAAAATGCTCTCACAGTATGCTGAAGATTAACAAACTACCATGGCAAAAGCCCAGAGGAAAAAAAGAAAGCATTCTAAGATTATCCAAATTGTCAATAAACACGTAGCACTTCTAAACAAGACAAAAAACCTATCACTAAAGCCTTAGAAAAACCAAACAATGACAGAAATCAAGCATCATAGTTTTAAAAAACTACCTTAAAAATTAAACTCAAATGAGTTGGAATTTTTTCATCGTCAGGCCATGAAGGAATCGACAGAGTAACTCAACGAGACATCTGCGGTTTTTCTCATGTGAATTACCTGAACCTTGGAAGATAAAGTGTCTGCCTTCTCTGAAAATCTTAAAGTCAAAACATTACTATGTGGAAAATAACCCATCTTCAATCCGCTCAAGAGCCTGCGGAGACATGTAAAAAATGTTAAATATTCAATTGTAAGTAAACAAAACTTAAACTGGAGGTCTTCCTCCCCTCTCTGAGGCAAGGCACCCTGCTTCACTTAGTGTAAAACTGGGTGATGCATAAATTCTATTGCATGTTAAATCAGCACAAGTTCAGTTCCAGGTGTGCTGTCTTAGGGGATGCAGTAAGGACATTTAGGAAAAAAAACAGATGCAAATCTGTGAAGGATTAGGCTTCAGTATCTCACTTCCTCATAAAACAGTTGTTTCATTTGCCAAGGGCACAATTTTCCTTGTTTTCTGGAGCAAAAATAAACTACTGAATTTGATATCTAAAGTTTGCATTATTTGAAAAGTGTGTACAATCCCCCTATATTACATTTACTGTAATATAACAAGATAACTAGAAACAAAGTAATAGGAATTTGTGACATCACTTAGCAGAACTACAGTGACTATGAGTTTTGAACAGCTATACTGTATTTTAACTCTAAAATCTTAACCTTTGATCTAAAACAGGAGCTTAGAAAATAGCTCTTAAAGAATTTTGGACAGTAGTGTCAGTCATAATACTCCAAAGCAGTATCAGCTAGACCTTTTTTTTTATGTCAGACATGCCATTAAATGATTAAGTTCTGGCTTTTTCTTGACACAGATCAAGTATTCAAAATGTATTTGTTAAAACTATATAGATGACCTGTGATATTCTGCAGTAAACAGTGCAGATCCCCTGCAGCACATTCTATTTGTGCTGTAAATTTCTGACACAATTGGTAAGGATATTTTAAAGTAGAAAAAACAGTATATGCAGCAAAATTCAAAATTACCCTTGGGGATAAAAACAGACCTGTTGCATACTTAAAGGAAGTGTTTCAATTCATTTGAAATATTTGTATTTGGAAATCCTTTCACTCACTGCTGGTTTTGGTCCTAGGAGGATGGATGGGAAAGGAAGGGAAATATTATTTACAAACACTCTTATTCATTGCTTACAAGAAATAGATTCACCACTGTATAACAGTAATATTTAATAGACAGTAGAATACAGAGGACAGAATTTAATTTTTTTTTGTGTGTATCCACAAAAAAGAGAAAAAGCCTGAAAGTCAATGTGGTCTTCTCTGGAGTAAGCAGTTAATGATTTGTTTTATTTTGTTTTTCTAGGAAGTGCTTTGCTTCTTCTTTTCTTCTATCAACTCACTTGCAGAGATTAAAGAATGAGTCAAATGTTTCTCACCATGCCAATATTATAAACATAACAGATTAGTACATATACTTTCTTTAGGGTTTTAAGACGCCATTTGGTGGACATTCTATGAAGTCTTTAAAGAGATGTGATTAAGAACGGGGAAAAATAATTCATCATCAGAGTGGAAATAAGCTTACACTGAGCATCATTAACGCTAGCATTATTTACTAGTATGGACAAGATGGTAAATGATCTGATGTCTAATCTGAGGAACACATGTAGACTGCTAAGACTATGGTACAATCATATTCAAAGAAAGAAATGGAAGCAATACTTTACTTTCAAATGAACTAACCAACTATGAAAAACAGAAGAAACCTTATTGACCCCATATATTTCTTAAATCAGTTCAGTAAAATACATTGCATTGTATGCTTATATCCTTGGAGAAGACTAAAAAAGTTGAGAACCTCAATGGGAGACAATAAATTCAGACAAATGAGGAGGAGATCAGTGAAGGCAAAATTTGATAAGGCGAAATATATCATAAGAAATCATTTGAGTTGAATTACTCATATATGTCTCTGGGTTCTAAATTAACTGTAGTCACTGAGGCTAAACACCTGGGAAGCTCACTGGAAACATATGTTCTGTTTGTAATTTTGATTATTTTTTTCAAAGAAACAAATCTTAAAATGGAATAGAAAACATTGCAAAAGAAAAAAACACTGTGGAAGCAGTATGTGATTTAATAGTTCCTTCACCCAAGCCAAAAGTGACATCTGATCATACACAATCATGTAGATTATCACCAAAGAAAAAAAAAAAAAAAAGAGAAAAAAGTAAAATAGTCCAGAAGAAGAAAACACAAATACCTAGAAGAAGCCTAGCACTATATAGTTTGTAATAGACCTAAGGAAAAAATGGTACCCTCTATCTCAGTAATGAGCTAGTATAGAGTAATGTTAAGTTGGTAGCTCTCTTCCATAAAAATAGAGAAAGAAGAAATTCCATCAGCCAGAGCTAATATTTAACCTTCCATTCCAGTAGAGAAGGATAGAGTTTCCAGACTTTTTTTCTCTTTTTCTTTGCATGACGATGGGTCCACAAAAAAGCTCATTGCAGAACTGAGGTTCACTGCAGAAGTGCTTTTCATCTATTTGGCTAGCAGAGGGCTTATCATGTCTGTGACCTTAAAGGCAGGTAGTGACAATGAAATAAAGGTTTTGAAGATTAGCCCCATACAATCTTGAGCTTGACTGGTTGCCCTTTCTTTGAAGGCAAGGGAATGGAAGGAAGTCAGACAGTGAAATGGAACTTTGACTTTATAAGTTTTCTCCATAGACAAAGGAAAGGACAAATCAGATGTTAGCAGATATGGAGGGGTTTTTTTTGTTTGTTTGTTTTTGTTTTAAAATTTTCCTTTGTTTATGATTGTCTTGAACGGTAAGAACATGAGAGAGAAGCCCTGTGACTAGTTATATGTGGCATTTTTTATGTATGAGCAGATGCCCTCTGTTGGAATGAGCCTATTTGTTTATCTATACACTAAATTTCTGAAGACATTTAACTCTCTGCTGCCTTCTGTGATCAAAGTCTGTCCCTTACACGAGGCATTTACCAGTTTGCAGCAATATATAAGGAACACAAGTGCACCTTGCCTGTTAAATACTAACTCTTAAGTACATAAGTGGGACAATTCCTATTTTAAGCAATGGAAATCAGACTAAAAAAGTCTGGAAATAAATCATTAGAAAAAAGCAATATTCCCTTCCTCTCATTCTTCTACTATTTCCTATTTCTTCTAAAAAGTCAGAAAAAAAAATACAACTTTCTATGCCTCACCATGAGGTTCAAGATGCGGACTACTCTGAGGTCAAATAGCAACTCAATGTTAAATGGTAGATCACATTAAGAATCTATAAAGCCAAAGTGTTATTTAATTTGCTGAACGGTTTGAAGACATGAACTAATGACAACATATATGACTCCTAGACAAATGTTATCTGTACCATCTGTGGACCATATTGTGCATCAGATGGCAGGATAATATTTGCAATAAGAAAGTTTCAGAGCAGAACTATGATCCAGGGACTGGAGCCATGATAGTCATAGAACAGCTGTACTGGGCCGGTCACACATCTAGGATAGAAGTTGGTGTGTCGTTTTCAGTGACAGGGGTCTCCAGTTAACAGGTCATTATTGTTCCCCACTGATCTCTGTGTTTGGTTTCCTCACAGGGTGCAGGTGGGAGAGGCTAACATGGCTGGATCTGGTGGTCCTATGGAGACAGAATGCAAATCTGAACTTGACAACTTAGAAACATTTCTGATTCTTGCGATCATGCACATCTGAGCGTAAGTATTTCATTCATAGTAAAGAAAGGAGCCATTAAAGAAAAAAAAAACAAGGGTAATCTCCAGTACTACAGATGAAATCAATGGAAAAAGCATCCCAGTAGTGCACTGTTTTTGGTTTCTGGTTTTATTTGTAGTGCATTGTCTTTTTTCTTTTGCACCCCTTTTTATTGGTATTTCAGCGTAAATGTTGAGGTATTTATTTCAAATTCTCACTTTAATTAATGAAATTAATTTCAAATTTTATTTTTAAATGGTCAAACTAATGGCTTGGTTCACAAAATTATTTTGATTTCTACTTGATGAGATAAAAGGCTTCATTAACTTGGATAGATTTGAAATCAAATTTTCAATATCTCAGAATTCCTGGAACCAAATTGTGTGTTGGTATATACTCTCAGTTACATTTTGGATTTACAATGGAACTCTTCAATCAACTCAAATTAACAAATACAGGAATGAATATGTATTCTTTTTACTGTATTTTATCTATCTGTCTACCAGTTTATAAATGTATTTATTTATTTATTTTTACATTTGGGCTTTGAAATTCTCCTTGTAAAATTAATTATCAGAGGTTAGTAAATAGGTAGAGAAATTGTTAATCCCATGACTAAATAAAATGTAAAAAAGAAAAATTCCATCTTTTTCTTTCAAAAAAATGATCACAATAAGCATAGCTCATCTGACTAAGAGTAGATGTCCTTAGGGGTTGTAGATATCCTAGTACTCATCAGAGGTCTAAATACTGCTTCCCTCCATTCACATGCACATACACAAAGAATCTATATATTTATAGTCAGAAGATATCTATACTTGGACATCAAGATTTAGAAAGTACCAACATCTGCAATTCAGCTTTCTCACATGTATTACAATTAACATCCCACTTCTAGATGTATTCATAATATGCTTTCACTGACTACATACTTGTTACTTCAGTTTTTCCAGGAGTACAAATCGAGACCATCCAAAACAAATCCTTTGAGGAGACACCCAGGTTCTGCTCTTAGTCTGCAACCATGCATGCCGATCCTGATACCTTAATTATAGTGATATTTTAAGGACTTTAACAAACAGAACATGGGTTTTGGAGGCAGTGGTTTGGGCTAACACAGAAAACTCACAAATTAGATGAAAATTGCTTGCAGATAATGGCAGATCTTGATAGAAATTCAGAGTTGATCCTAGCAACTAATGTTATTAGTTAGAAATGAAGTTGTGCGAGGTTCTATGGTCAGACAAGGCAAAGTTTGGACACTGAAATTAGGAGTTTCTGTTTATTGACAAGGGCAGAGAGGCAAGTTACAGTTCAGAGAGTTAGAAAAGTGATGATCTGAGTGTACCAGGATGTTCATCACCTTGGTTGGTCATTGATGTGTTGGATCTTTGTTGCATTCAAGACAGCCTGGCCTCCTCAGACTCCAGCAGAATCCATGAGTTTTGAGGCCAGCCAGTCAAGAGATACTTCTACATGTGAAAGCTTCCCTGCATACACTACCTCCCTTCAAAGCTTGAATTAGTGTTACCATAATGATTCTAGCTTCTTCTAGTAAGGCCACATTGCTGGGTCACCAAGCAACTTCCCAGAGTTCTAGGCAAGAACTTAATTTATAGAATATACGCAGCAGTCCAACTGCTCCATTGGTCTGACAGCCCAAAACTGGACTTCATATTCCTTCTTCTTTGGAGATATTTCCCTACTTTTCCCCACACTTCAGGGGGGAAGAGTAATAACACATGCATCAATATTTACAGTGTCTAGTACTACATCATCTGTGTCACACAAAATAGTCTCAGGCATCATAGATAGACATTCCTCAAGAAGTCATCCATCCAGAAGTTGGATACAGAAAGAACAAACACAAAGTATAACATATTTCTTTTCTTTTTCCCTTTCTTTACAGGTAGTCAAACTCATCCCATCCTTTCCTGGCTTCTTGCTCCTTTCAAAAACCCTCACACTTAGTGAAAGCAGCTCCTGTGTGTAATTATTCACAAGTGTACACCCTGTAAGACTCTTGAAAAGCAAAGGCTCTTGAGACCTCAAAATACAGACATATTTCCTGAACTGATTTAAAGGTAATCCACAGCAATTCTTAAGCAAGTCAACATCATCTTTGGGGCATACTTTGTTGCACAAAGCTTTGAATTAATGGACAATCTCGGTTGCCTGTAGGTCTAAGGGAAAAAAAATGGAGTGATCTGTCCACTTGTGTTACAATGATTCAAACAGAAGGAGATCCTGAAGGATTAGGAGGTTTATAATTTGATAAATTGTGTCACACAATTTGGATATCTTAGGAGATTCTTCAATAGAGCAAAAACAGGTAGCAACGGTGAGAGACTACACAAGAACATTGACATCTATTTCTTGCAGACAGAAGGTTGAAATGCTACTAAAATAAGACTGGGAACAATCAGGCAGATCATATCAAAACCAAAATATGCTTATTTCACAAATCAGCAGAAGTTTATTTCACACATCAGCAGAAATTAAAGGTAGTAAAGAACTAAATTTGACATCTGAGGGGGTCTTTCAGGTAAATCTTCTACTATTATTTTTCATTCTCCAGTGGCAGTGTATACTCTCCTCATGGAAGTAGAGTGCTCTGGCACAACAGTTTGCACTCCTATGCTCATTCTAGGTTTTTTGGTAGTGATTATAGTGCTCTATCAGGATATCTCAGAGGATCAACTACTGACCCAGCAGAAGAGGTGCTTAGAGGTCTGTCTACCTTGAGAGGTAGTGGAAGTGGAGAGAGATCTCTCTGGCACAACTGTGTTGATGTTCAGAGTGGGCTAGAAGAAGTAAGGGGAGGTTCTCCCACACGTGACACTGACACCTACACTACAGCCCTCTGCAGTAGGGGTTCAAGTAACAAATAGCCTATTGTAGGCTTACCATTTGGGAACTTATGTAGGATAACACCTCTCGCTAATGCTAAAGAAAGTTGTAGATTATTTCTTGCCCCCCACGTTCTGTATGCCTGTTCCTAGACAGGGTTAAGTGCAAAGTGAAGACACTTTTATTCAACCTAATTACATAGTTCTCAGCTTGGTCATCAGAATGTCTTGGTTGGAAAACAAATATTGTGGTTTAGCTCTCACCATTCTCCAGTCTTAGCAAGAGATGAAGATGTCCACATTCACTTGCAACTCAGGCCCAGAATTTCTATTTTGAGGGTAAGAATCTTACTGATTTTAGACAGTGAACATATTGATGATGTCAGCATATCTCTAAGTCCATGAGTAGCTTGTTGTACAGAGCTGTGTGAGGAAGTAATGAAAACGTGCGAAGTCTACTTTATAAGCACTTAAAAGCATTAAAATTTATGAAGGTCAACCATTAATTTTGGTGTTGATGGGAAGAGGAGGTGTTATGTGGTAGACCTGCAACTATGTGCTATACTTTAGGCAGTGTGGGTCTTTCTAGGTTAAGATTGTTGTTCCCCTTTATTCTTCTATGTAAAGACATTGTCAGTCACCTGTCAGGATTACTTGGGGGCATACAAGTTTAAGAATTTTACGGTGTCTCTGATTGACTGATTCATCCTTATTTGGGATAATGAGTGCTGACATGAAAACTACTGCCTGAGCTAATCCATCTCCCACCGAAATCAAAGAGAGACTTTAGTACAGAGACCTTTGCATAACAAGGATAACTTAAAGAAAAAAAGGGCAGTTTAACAAAATTGTACAAATCCCTTTCTACAAAAAACTGCCAACTATTTACTTCTGGCAAAATATCAGCTCCACAACCTCAGGATCAGCTGTTGCCTATCACACAGAAAAATGAGTGGCAAATGCAAGAGAAGGGCAATGAATTCTGAATAGTTCCTCTGTGTCTACGACCCATTGTCATGTTTATTCTAGCATAATCACAATGCCATAAATATTGAAAATACAAAAACACTGTCACAAATGGCAGCTTTAGGTGTTCAATAGATTCAGCAGCAACCAATCCATATTAAAGCCAGACAAACTGTTGGAATCTAGTCAGGAAATAATATTTTGGTAACTGCATGTAGTGAAAATGCAATTCTATTGTTTGCTTTCATTTTCTAATTCTTCTTTCGGTTGGTAGTTGGTTGTTTTATTGGTTCAAATACCCAAAAGCGTCAGTGAGTGTTAAACAGAATTTCTGTAATTTTGGAAATGTACAGACTAAGACCTCATTAAATCAGTAGTATCCCTTTTGAAATCATCCATGTCTACTCCCAGTTGAGTTAGTAATTATGCAATTGTTCAGGACTAAAGAATTACAGAGTCTGTGACTGCAAGCTTATTATAAACAGTAATCATGCATTTGATATTCTAAAAATGCAGAGAAACTAAATTTCTTTGTACTTTCCATAAAAGAACCACATATTAACTGAATGCATATTTGTGTAGAATTACTGCTTGTAAGTTTATTGAGCTTAGCCTTTAGCATGGTAATTGAACCATACATAGTAGAGCACTTAAAGAATACACAATATTAGCAATATACTTCCTTGCAGCATCACGTTTTACAAAGAAAAAACATTTAAAAATCTTGATGGTATCTTTCCCTTCTTCACACACAAAGTTTGTTTGCATTTTTGAATTTTGTCTTAAAAAAAAATAACAAAATATAGACATACTAGCTTCATTCTCTCTTTCACTGTTGTTCTCCTTACAGTTTTTTGTGTTTTCAGTATTAGTGATGGGTAATTTTACATAGTAAATCATCCAGAAACAGCTGTCAGCCATAAAGTTTGGAATAGGTTCTGCACTATGATTGTCCCCACAGCAGAGAGATAGGGAGTCTAAATGTGGGAATAAAAGGCTTATGGAAATCTTCAAACATACCTGTTTACAATTTAGAGAACTTGAGATTCTTTTAAAAGGTTGCTCCACTATATACCTAACACTAAGGATCCAGACACCCGCTTAAGATTGTCTTCCCCACAAATCCATATACCCAAAGGCTCACATGTTTCAAATCATTTTCAGAATGAGGTTTAGAAATGCCATGTGGCATAACTGTTCCTAAAGAAGGAACCAAACAGTGTCCTGCTGAATCAACCAGTATCAGTAAATAGGTAGTTGTGGCGGAATGAATAGACCATTGTAAATTTTGCTTTCATGACACAGTATAGGGTTTTCTTGCATGAATAAAACAATTGTCTATGTGGCTGCCTCCCTTTCTTTTTCATTTTTCTCTTGGGTGTTTAACACCACATGGAGGACAGTAATTATGCATGATCTCTATTAATAATGTAAAAGCAACTTCCTATTAAAGACAACTTAAATGTCCTAGGAGGACAAGATCATGCAGTAAAAGCATAAGCTTATGCCATTGCCTGTGGTAAATAATACTCCTGAAAAATATCTAAAAAACAAAACAACAAAAAAAATCAAAAGTACAAACATCGTAGACAGAACTTTTGTCCCCTGAAGGAAAACTAACCACAACCTTGCATTATTAAAAATACAAAGTATTTTTTACAAACCTGAAGAATGCTCTCTTTAAAGAATCTCCTTGTCCAGTACTAAGAATGATATAATTCTTGTTACATAGTAATTAAATATTGACTTGCAATAGAAAAAAGAAAACAATTAATTTATTTTATTAATGCGATATTGAATTTTTGGTTTTATGTGACTGAAGTTCTTTAATCTCACATTGACTTAATTAAGATATCAGATGAAAACACAAACATCTTCTGTTTTCTGCAGAATATTGCATGTGAAAAGAAATCCATCGATCACTTTATAACATTAAACCTGCTTCTGCCTTGGCAGGGCAACTGCAGGTAAAGGTGTCTGAATTGCTTACCAGGAGTGTTATCCTTGTGTGCTATCTTTTTCAAATTGGTAACAGATAATATCTTATTCATTTGGGCCTGTTGATTATTTGTAAGTTATTTGTAGCTAATGATTTTATAAACATTTGATATTAAAAATCCATTAGTCAGACTCAGTGCTCAATTACTGAAACCATGTGGTAGTGCTTATGGCTTCTGTATACATGTGGTAGGCAGAAGAGCAATGTCTAAAAAAATTTAGCATGTCTTAGAAGGAATGTGAATATCAAACAGAAGAAATTTGGCAGAAGAATGTTAGACCCTTGCCATAATGCTATGTACAACTTTTTCACAAGAAAATGGTGTTAAATGTGGTGTGTGTACACAAACTGATTCAGATAACATTTTCTACAGTGTTACAGAGTTCTGAAGATTTAGGATACATTCTTAAGGGCCTTCACAATATTTTTTCTTATCACATTTAATCTTACTCTTTTCATTGGCGCTGTAGTTTACTTCCTTAAAACACGGGTAACACATACAGCCTTCTGCTATCTCCTCCTTTTTCCATCTTACTGTTTCACTCTCTCTCCTGCTCTTCATTGTGAAAGCAATGAGGTTTACAGACTTCTTTTCTATTAGTACCCATGTCACAAGATGTCAAAAATATCTGCATAGCCGTAGGACCTTGCAGATCCCACTTTCAATTTCTTACCTGGAAATAAATAGAAAAAAATGCCTCTCTAGGCATTCCTTCAGGGAAGGATGTGGTACAGGTAAACACAACATAACAACAGATTTATCTTAACATTGAAATCTTTGAAAAGTACAAGTGGGTCCTCAAGAGAGGTGAGATTTTATGATTCTGTGATTCTGTGAAAAAGCAAATTGTAGGAGGAAGCCTTATTGAAATGACTGGTGGAAATAGTGCCTGTCTGGCATTCCCTAAAAAGTAACTAAGGGACTTAAAATAACTGCCCAGTCTGAGTAGGTACTAGGAACCTCAAATTTGGTCTAATATTTCATAGCACTGCAGCACTTACCTCTCCAGAACCTAAGACAACAAGGTCGGGGGACAGGGAGAGTAGGGCAGGGAAAGGAAGAGAAAAATGTTTCTGTGTAATATTGCAGTGAGTGGAAAGAAAGATGACTTTCCTTCAAACTAATACATATTTAGATGCTAGTAAAATAATTACTTTTTTAAAAAATAATGAAGAAAATTCTAGTTGACTTTGCTATACCTACAGGTTATCAAAACCAGTTCTGTTTGAGCTCTCCAAAGAGGTACACACAAAAAACAAAGATGGGAGCTGTCTATGCAAAACCTTGATTAAGTGTACAAGACTTCTGACTCATCTGTTAAATCAGCTGTTCTAAATACTTTTATCTGAGTACAGTCACTCCTTCTTTCATTTGAAGCTTAATATTTCTTTACCTGATAAATGAAGAATGTAGCTTTGCTTCTGATAGTTACAGTAAGCAAACTCTAAGTACTGTATAATGCATCTATTTTATGGCTGATTTAAAGTATAGATCTCATCCTAATTTCACTTGTGAATAAAGGTAAAAAGGCATTTAAAAGCCATTGGGGCATTCAGAGTTACATGAAGAATGTTACCTTAGTTTTCCTTTAAACTTGGACCAGGAGCAAGGAGATGGTAAACACATAAAAAGACACATTCTTAAAACTCAGATCACTAATAAATATTGTTATAGGTATATATTTGGACAAGAAAAGAAACAGTTATAATTCCCGTACAGTACTTACCCATTTTAACATTATCACATGGTTGTACAAACAGGATTATAACAAGCAAAAGAAAGCATTTTATTTAATGAATAAATAATCAAAAGCATTGGTGAAGGTAGTCTTAAGAATATGCTGCTTCATACAGTTAAAAGTACATCAAACAACAAAATCCATAGTCCCAAAATTCCATTAAATAATACTGAGTAATTATGTGATCAATAATATTTAAGTGTATATATATATAATCTATATATATATGTGTGTGTGTATATAATCATATCATGAGTAATTAAGGTATCTATTTACATGCCATGCAATATTAGAATGTGTTGCAATACCTAGGCACAACAGGTGGATTTAAGAATGGCTGTGGTGGAAAAAAATAAACTTATTTTTGAAAATGAGCACATTACTTTCTTTCAGTTCTTTCTTTTCATTATATACAGTGAAAATTTCAGATCCATTCTGGTAGCTAAAGACATACTTTTTCTACTGTACAATTAGGTAGCAGTATAAACTTAAAGTTGTAATTAGAGCCATGAGATGCTGCAGTTAGAGAAAGCATTCTTGCTTCAAAACTTAGCATATGACGTATATGTCTAAAATATTCTTCTCATTGTGTACCCAGTTCTGTGAAATGTTTCTCCTACAAGAGGGTGCTTTGCTCTAAAGAAATTAAGGTTTTTGTCCAGTGAAGTGATGTGTCTATATCAATTAAAAACCAAATATCTTCTGTTTCAGTATTTACTACCAAAAAACTGCACTATGGTTTAAAAACATTTGCAATTCCACTGCTTACTGAGAGCCTTGCTATTTCTGTTGCTAATTATGGAACAGGTCTTGACATTTTTCTTCATAATAGGTTCAATAAAGCCTGAACAATCAGGGTCTGGCCTTTTATTTTACAATCTTACTATGCTCCACTGGTTGAAAACAAACTATAAAATGGCCTTTCGTAAGAAAAGCAGTTTATAATATAAACATTTGTGTTATATAAGGTATTGTATTTCAGAGAATCCGAACTGGAAGAAGAATTGTATCTTATAGTTTTACAAGGAACCATCTACAAATAAGAGGGTTTCTTTGGAACAAGATGAAAAGTCAGAGATGTTTCTGGATTATGGTATAATTATATTCGATGGATGTATCCACTAAGGGGATCAGCATTGACAGTTGATAAAACTAATATTGAGTTGGATCTTAATTATCCATGATATACTGAGCTTATTCACATCTCTGGATGATATTGTATCATGTTTTCTGTATGCTAAAAACCTCGCTCTGCTCTAGAACTGATTCACTTTTAAAGTTTCTCATTGCAGCAGCAAGGACTTCAAGGAGCACACTTCTGCTGAAGAAGTATATTAAATAGGAAAGAATTAGGTATGAAGAGGTAATGCAATGAATACTCAGTTGCTTTCCCTGTTGGAATTGGCACAGGTGCGCACACCTGCTTTAGAGAACTGTCGCTGTTTATTTTACTATACAGTAAGAATGAATGCAATAAGAAAGTTTTATCAGCTGAATCAGGTAAATATTTTTTGGTCACAAGAAAATAGTCATCACAAACCACTTCAGTTCCACTTCACTTCACTGCTACTGTTCTTCTGTCTGAATAGATATGACACCACTACTCTGCTCTCAGACCAGTAGGAATACTTTCGTCACTTATTTGGAAGTATCAGATGCTACTTACTAAGGCTATTAGATCCCACTTCTATGCCTTTTGACATCACCTATTGCCATGATTCTCATGATTCTCACTGTGTCTTTCATTAAAGTTTCTAGTGTCGTGCTTTGTTCAAAACACCGCAAGATTAAAATTCTAATTGATGTTGTGAAATGTTTTTCCCTATTTCTTTTCCTTCTCATGTAAGTTACATTAGTCTTTGTTACTCCTCTTCTTTCCTCTTGCAGATATGCATCTCATGCTTTTAAGCCATTTATGTATCTTGTTTCTTGAGTTTCTCCATTAGAGTTCTGTTCCACTCCATGCTCAAGCCCCTAAGATTCTTTCTGATCATGATTCTTATAAATATCTTGATAAAAAGTAATAATCACATTAAGCAAGTAATGCAAATGTATTTTTCTTTTTATCTATTTGCTAAAATGTATATATATTTCTGCATCTTCTTTAATTCTACCCATGTATTTCTTTGTCTGCCTTCATGCAGTTCTTTGAGAAAGAGGTCCTGATTGCTTTCTTTAGTAAGAATTGGCATAGTATAGGGCTAAGTAGGGCTAAATAACTGTATCTATGAATGGTTTCTGTTTTACTAATTGGACAAAAGTTTATTTTGTCAGAGACATAAAAAATAAAGGAGTGTAGAATAAACCTGTGATCTTTCAAATGTATATATTAAGAAATAAAGAAGTAAAGAACGTCCAATCTTCCTGGCAGAAGAAAAAATCTAAAGCTGGCATTAAAGAGGCATTCATATTGTGCCAGTTTGCTAATAATTCTAAGTGATATTTAGCCTCAAAGCTAGTAAACTCAAATAGCAACCACTATTCTTTTCTTTCCAAGAAAATTGTTGTGAATGAATAGGCATTTACTGAATATATGTTTAGGGCCAAATTCAGATTCCATGGAAACCTCTGGAATACATTCATTTGGCTTAAATGTGAATAAAATACAGATATCAGGGCTGCAAACATTCACTTCCTTCCTTCCTTCCTTCCTTCCTTCCTTCCTTCCTTCCTTCCTTCCTTCCTTCCTTCCTTCCTTCCTTCCTTCCTTCCTTCCTTCCTTCCCTTTCCTTTTTCCTTTCCTTTTTTCCTTTCCTTTCCTTTCCTTTCCTTTCCTTTCCTTTCCTTTCCTTTCCTTTCCTTTCCTTTCCTTTCCTTTCCTTTCCTTTCCTTTCCTTTCCTTTCCTTTCCTTTCCTTTCCTTTCCTTTCCTTTCCTTTCCTTTCCTTTCCTTTCCTTTCCTTTCCTTTCCATTAAGAATCTGAAATTACTCAGAATTTGGGAAAATTTTCATCTGCTAGAAATTTAACTCATATTTGTCTGTGCTCCTCGTGTACAGGTTCATAACAGCACAAAGTATTGAAGCTTGGAAGAAAATGTAGTTCCCCTTCTGTAGCAGTTGTCAAGTCATTCACTTTCAGTCTGTGATAGACATTTTTTCTAATATATTCTGTTTAAAAAGGCACTTATCATTTAAAATACTGCTATTTGGGTTTTCAAATAATTATTATATTTTTGGTTTTAATATTGAACTCAGGGAACCTCTACTTTAAAACTAAGCGTGTTCAAAACTCAATTATTTTTATTGATACATCTTTTTCAGGGTTGTTGCGCTTTTTTTTCTTTGTTTTCTTTTTTCTTTCTTTTTTCTTCACTGTGCTGCAACAAAAGTGCTTATATAACCACTCAAATTTTCCTTATAAGAAAGTATTTACTGTATTTTGATATGACTTTATTCTGCTCTCAAAAGAAAGACTGAGTGCTGACTTTTCTATATGCTACCATTGTATTGATACAGAGGCTCATGCAAAGATGCTTATTACATGTGCTTAAGTATGTCTAATCTGGGCTATATTCTGTCACCTTTGTGCTGGGTAAGTAACATTTTACCCAATTCAAATAAGTAATTTTTAATAATTTCCTACTTACTATAGGAATGACAGAATACGGCCCTCAGGATTTATCATTTGTTGTATATTCCATTAATATACATATTTATATGAACAAATTGGGCCATGATATGCTTAGAAAAATAACTGGAAATTCAAAATGAAGCAAAGAAACAAAGCAACAAATAACAACATAAAGAAATTAACAGGAATAAAGTCCCTTAGGCATCTGCTAAAGAACTAACACAACACAATCAGGAATTCAGAACATTTATTGCAAGAGCTGAATAACTAAATAACGTTGAACTGGCAAAGCAGTAACAAGGATAACTGGTTAGATATTTATTCTGTCAAGTCATCAAACACCCCTCACAAACTGACATAAGTACTGCAATAAGCAATGCACCCCTAGCCCATTTTTATGCCTTTTATACTGTGCAGGGGAAAAAAAAAATAAAAAAAAAAAAATGAACTGCTATATACAAAAGACTAAGGAAGAAAAAAAGATTGTGTTTTTGGTTAAGAATAAAATCACTTTCAGATTAGCTAAGTTTGTTACTTTAAGACTGATGTTTCACTGTGGCATAAATAACTTCCGTTTTTTTTTTGCAAGGACTTTTTTTTTTCTTTTTTTTTTTTCTTTTTTTGCATGCTATTTATTCGTGTAAATCATCTGTCATGCCCTAACAAAAACCATTAAAAATGTTTGGATTTGGATTTGCTTTGCGTGCAGCTTAGATCTTACTAACATTAGGAGTCACTCTGCTGGTTTGACTGAGGTGACACGATACTGGTACCTGCCAGGCATTGACCAACTATGATAACAAACAGTTAAACAGCAATAATTAGAGATTTAACCCTTTAGTTCCCCCAACTAGCCTACCAGGAGAATGCTCAGTTACATCATGAAGGCACAACACATTAAATATTCTGTGGCTATGGTCTAAAAACACTTGTGTTACTACAACATTAACGCAGATGAAGATCAACACAAATGCTGCTGTTTCAGCAATACAAACTGTCTTAGGTATAGACACACACTTGCCCAGTTGGAAAAATATGATTATTTTATTTTCCTTCTGTAGAATTTCCTCTGTATACTCCAGCTGAGATCAAAGTCAACTACCACTCATTAAATGACAAATTGCAGCTAATTTGATCAATGATTCCAAATTAACATCTTTCTCTCTCACCTACCACCAAAAATTTAAATAACTTTCTTCTGTTTTGCAGTTTCCCTGTTTTATGAAACATAATGGAAGTTAAAAAAAAAAGAAAAGAAAAAGAAGAAAAGCTAAATTTTAAGCCCTTACACTACTCTTTTCATTTCTTGATATCAAAAAAAAAAAAGAAATTTTACCTGGATGCTGGCATTATTTACTGCTACATAGGAAGAAATAAAAAAAAACAACAACTTTTTTTTTTCCATTTTCTAGAAAGAAAACACCCCTCCCAACCAACCACTCCTTTTTTCCCTTTTAACACAAGTGTTTTGAGTTCCTTGGAACATTGTGTGTCAGACAGACTACTAACACAGAAACACCATCATTGAAAATAAAAGCAAAACAACAGGAAGCAATGAAAGAAAGAAAAAAAGCAACTGGGAAACACAGAAATATGCTACAGTGTCTTTTCAAGTGAACGTTATAAGTACACAAAAATTGTAAGTAGTAATTGTTTCTATTTACAAGTATTTGAACACTGATTGACTTATGAGTGTCCACAAACATTGTTAATAGCACAATAGGTTTCATGTTTACAGCTTCAGTTGTTTTGTTTGCAATATGATCTCAAGTATAATGGTCCCAGCATAGATCAATGACAACAAAAGCACAATATTCTAACTGGATATGCTTTTCAATAATTGCACTCCACAGAACTTTCTCGCTCTCTCACTCTCCAAATGCATCTTCTGTTGTTCATAGCAGCAGTCCAGGGTCAAAAACCAAACAAATAATAATTAAAAAAAAAGGATATTTGCAAACTGGAGAGGTCTCTGCAGATTTTAATCATGTCTATTTAACAAAACCACACAACTAGTAGAAACACTCTTTCATGTTGCAGGACATCATACCTTCCACGTCGCTAATAT
The DNA here is from genome assembly GCF_017976375.1 of Cuculus canorus. NCBI lineage: Eukaryota > Metazoa > Chordata > Aves > Cuculiformes > Cuculidae > Cuculus > Cuculus canorus. The sequence continues at coordinate 38,812,896 of NC_071401.1, forward strand.
AAAGATATGCATATCTCTGCTAGGTGAAGCATAGTTCTAGAGGTCTAGCCAGTACATAAAGCTCTGACACACACACAGTATTAGCAAATCTAAGTAGGCTAAAGTCATTGGTCCAAAGTAACCGTTTCTTATAGCTGGTGCTCCTTTGGACTCTCAACAGCTCCTGAGGCCTGTTTATAAGACTTCAAGTTGGCCAGAGGAATGTCAGTCATGTGGTTGCCAGTGTTGAAATGGCCCTCACTGGAACCATACTGCTTTCGGTCACTGAACTGGTTTCTGTTGCTATCTTCTTTCCAGGTCCTGGTCAATGTGTGTCCATTAACTAGTTTGTCCTTCTTAACCCATTCTTTCTGAGGTGCAAAGGTGGAGAGGGGAGACTTTGGCTGTTGGTATGGGCCCAAGCTGGGAGGCATCCAACAGTTGTCTGAGTGACCCAAAACCAGGCATTCTTGAGTACACATCTCTGTAGCTTCAGCTAATCCTCGTGGCCCAAGAGGCCCATCTGTAGAAAGAGAGGAGAAGAGAAGAGAAGAGAAGAGAAGAGAAGAGAAGAGAAGAGAAGAGAAGAGAAGAGAAGAGAAGAGAAGAGAAGAGAAGGAAAACAAAATAGAAAGAAGAAAGAGGTGAAAGAAAAAAAAGAGACACAATATTAGATTGTGATATTTGGCATTGAATTTATCCATATATATAATCAGAAAATTAACAATGATTCTGCAACAAAATACTGTGCCAGTAAATCCTAGACATGTTTTAATTCTGTTAGAATGTAGTTGCTTTGAGAGGAGTATGCTCTCTGAATATGCTAACTACATAGTTTCTAAAAGTGGAAATATAGCTCAAGCAGCCTTAAGTTATCAGTCTCAGATCCTACTATGAATAAACTTAACTTCCTTTTAGAGTAACACTAAGAAAATCGAGCTAGGTAGGTGAAAATTTCAGAGAAAGTAAACATACCCTTGCAGATTATGGGAGACAATTAATGCAGTTTGTAAAGGCGTACAGTTTGAATGTATTCTCTTCTGCTTTCAACTCACTTTACCGCTGCAGAGCCTTGGTGAACTAACAATCTACTGCAAATTGAGAAACCTGTGCATTATCCAAAAATGATTTTGCCCAAAGGAAAGCTCTGTATGCAGAATTACTCTAATGTCTGCTATTTTACAAACTTGCCTTGGTGCATAGTTCTAGACATCTACTTGGCAGATAAAACTCTGATGCACACTCCTCAAAAGTAAGAGAGAAGTTACACTTTACTGGATTTAATGTGAAACCATGAAACACTTCAAAACATTGCAACAAGAAAGAGAATAAAATATGCAATTCTTCTGACCATTAAACACATCTCAGATAGCTGCTAAGCAACCATAAAAATCAAGGTGTAAATAAAAAATAGTGGCTTGTGTAACTCTCGTACTCAATAAAGGACTGTTCTCTTAATTCTTTGTAAGTCAGGAATATGTTACCACAGGAGACAGAAATGAAGTCTGCTGAAGTACCGGGCAAATTAAATACCCACATCATTGTTTCACATGTTTCAGAGGACGCAGCTGGCCACCTGTAGGCATCTTGCTGTCAAGCAAGGAGGTGACCCATGTCTTCAGCAGCACTTCATTCTTGCCGCATTTCTAAATGGCTGAATTTACTTATCTGATCAGAGTACGTGTATGAGGAAGGTCAAGCCAGGAAAAATGTGAATAAATTACTTTGTGTGTCTTTGTTAGATATTTCTCAATATCTGAGACATGGTCTGTCATGATTCTTTGCTAAATGTATTTTGAGACTCCTCTTCTTGACTTCAGAGTAAAGCACCTGGCTAGTGCTATAGACGTATAGACAGAGAGCCAGTCATCTTGACCAGGCACACTAAGAAAAGAATACCCATTGTTACAACGCAGCAATCCAGACGACCTGAACACTCCCCCAGTGTTCTTGAGTCCCTGTGTACCTAGGAAGGGGGGCCCTCACTGCCCGAGAAAGAGATTGACCATTGGTCAACCCAATTAGTATGAATATTAAAACATCAAAATGGATATTCAAATATCTGGTCAAAGTCAGTTATCTCAAAACCCTATGAGATTACATAAAAGGCCCTTTGACCTCTTCTGGATCACAGCAGGCTGAGACCAGTCCCCCTAAGCTGGGACACCTCTCAGGTGTAAAGCACAATCTCATTTGCTAACACAGCAAATGAAAAGATCTTAGACAAAGTCATTCCTTCTCAAGAGCCAGCCACCACCTGTCATAGAATGCCATTGCGTTTTACATGTTTACATAAACCACTAGAGGGAAATTTTCAGGCTAGCCTGTCTATCTGTCATGATCTGTACCTTTCATATGCCTAAACACTGATATATCTTTGTATGTATATGTATCTCTATATCTCTATGCTTGTATATATGCTTATTACTTCAAGTAGCAAATAGGAGTGAATCTGGTGATTTTTAAATCTGATTAAGTTGCTGATCAATTTGATTATTATACATACACTGAATATTTTAATCCCTTTGTTAATCAATTTATAACTAAGTGTTAATTGGAATTTTGAAATCTTACTCTAAAAAATTCCAAATTCCTGATAAACCAAAGTTTTTCAAATTCCTGTCAGTGACACCTGCTCTCAAAGCAGAATACTATCTCGCTGACCAAGGAGGGAAGGTTTGGTAGGGATTAAAACTTTTCAAACACAAAGAAAACCATTTCAAGAAATACAGTGCATACGCTCTGTGCTTCCAGTCTACAGTGGAAAAAACAGATAGTGGAAGAACCTTCAGTACTATAGTTCTGAAGAGGATAAGGTATTTTTCCTGCTTAGTTACATAAATTTCAAGACAAAAGTTGTTTATTTTCATTTAAAATTTAAATGAGTAATAAGGTGGTTTTACTTGGGACTAAATATAGGACATGTACGGTCTTATAAGCTACATTTCAGGTTCTTTGGAAGATTTACTTCATGCTTTTGGGGTTTTTTTTCACAACAGTTCCAGGCAGTTAGTGTTTTGTTAAACTCAGAATGGATTTTAAACATCTTTTGGTTTAGTCATACTTAACTTGATAAATTTTCTGGAGAGCACTGGAATATTTAGATATCTGTTACTGCGAGTAGCAGACAGAAACTGGGTTACAATTCTAAGATGATTACCTGTTCAGGAGGAGCAGCTCTTTGGTTTGTTTTTTTTTATTAAAATACCACTTACACTTCAAAAATTAATTATTATACACAAGTCTTCCTCCAGGCAACTTTCCTATGCAGAAATTTCAAGCAAAAGCAAGACTAATGTAGTCTCTCGAGCAGGCCAATTACAATTTTTGTATACATATGGGTCACATCAAGTGACAGTTGTAGGCAGAGTGAGGCCCTCTCCTTTCAGAATAGGACTCGAAATTCCAGGATAATGCTTGTAGAACCCTTCTTTTAGCTGTATAACAATTCAAATAGGTGTAATATATAGTGTAAGCCTGCACACAACTCTACATAAGCCTGTATGTAAAAATCTGTGATAAGAATGCATGTCCGGAGTTGAGTAGAGGTTCAAATTCCTACTCAAGTAGGCATATTTTCCACTACTCTAACTTATGCTTTTCAATCTGTAAAATACATGGAATATTTCCTTGCCTTATTAAAATATTATGAGGTTCAAGTTTGCAAAATGTTTTGTAAGATATCATCTAATATATAATTAACAGTTGCTATTTTACTCACTTTATTTTTTACATCATCAGAAGAGAAAAAGAAATCCACAAAATATTTTTCTTAGAAATGTAGATTGTTGAAATAACATAGTTTACTTACGAGTTGCCACAAGGAATGATCATGCTTACTGATTAAGGAAAAAGATATTTTTCACATTCTGTGTGATACCAATAATACCTGATCTCCAGTTAAGATTCTTAGATCCACATACTATGTTTTTGTAAAAAAATATTGCTAATTGTATTGGTGATGATTTAGGGGACTCTATAAAGTTCCCATTGTAAGACACAAGAAAACAATCAAAAACAGATCTGGGAAAAAAAAAAAACCCTCACCTACAAAAAAAAAAAAAATACAGTCTTTCAGTAATACGGGTTTTTTTCAGCTTCTATTCTGTGCAATTGTTTGCCAGTATAGATGGCTTATTCTTTTCTAAGACTCCTTATTATTCAGGTTGCTATTCAGTGGCATAAAGCAGAATGATCATGAGCAGTATGATGGGAGAGAGAGATCTTCTGGGGGTAGCTTGCACTGAAGAGTTGGCTGCTTTGTATTGAGAAAGCATAATGTTGCCTCAATAGTAATTATCTTTCTCCTCCACCACTGCTGAGCAATAGCTTTCACCCAATTTTCTAAAGTTGTTTCATTACTGCATACAATGACAACACTTAAAAACCTGTTCCTGCTGGTTTAATTTTATAATTGCATTAATTTGTTTCCTTTCTCTTCATAAAAATGTCACTGAAATTTCTTTATCAAGTTTTTCCACACTGAAGTACTTTGTTGATATGGGGTAGGATATGTGTGTGTGTGTGTGTGTGTTCAAAGTATTTGTTCTCAAAACAATCCGTAATACATGAGTCTGCTTATCAGTCTTGGCTGCTTGAATATACAATGACATAAGTGCTGATCAAACTGTATAAGCCATCTGTCCCTGGAGTTAAATGTTTTGAAAGCAAACCCAAAAGTGCAAAAGAAAGATTCCCTTAAATTGTCTTTCTAAATATTTATATCAGATCTTACCTAAAAATGCTTTTCTGTTGTTATTGTATTCTGTTAATAGCTGTCAAGCAGATGCATGACTTGCCTATTCAAAAGCAAACAGGTGTAAGAAAGAAAATAATATATGTCACTCAAGAGCCAGTCACACCCTAATGCTGGAATTTCTTTGTGGTGTTTTATCTCTTTTTATTATATCCAGAAGCTAAACTGCTATTTCATTGATTAACTTACTGTTGCAATTAGCAAGTTTCCAGTGTGCTGACCAGCTGCTTTTCAACCTGCTTCTTTAAAACTCTCTTAAAGCCAGAAATACATTTTTCAATTCAGAAGGAGTGAAGACCACAAGATAAGTTCCATTCAGTGAGACTTTTTGGTCTCAAAATAAACCCCAGTGGTCAAACTTCGCCAGAGGGTACTAACATTAAGAACAGTGGATTTGAACATGGCCAAACTTGTGTTTCAGACAATCATTTTTATTTAACTTTTCATATTGCTTCTTAGAAAAAAAACGTAAAATAATTCAACAGCAACATTTTCAGCTCTATTTAACCTCAAATACAGAAAGCTTTTTTAAGCTTTCATGGGCTGCTTTACTAAATGACCTTTTCTGAGACCACATGTTTTTGCAGCCTTCTCCACATGTATTGGAATCAAAATGACATTTTTACATTTTACAAAGTTTTTGCAGCTACTCTATATAATAAATATAAAACCTGGAAAACTGTTTATAATGAAAAAAATGCTTTTGACTTTTTTCCTCTTAAATATCAGCCAAATAAATGAGAAAGACCGTTTTCTATTTCTAGTCTGTTAAAAAAGATAATCCAAGACTACAAAGCCACATACATGCTGTGCTAGATGAGTTTCCTTGGTATTATTAATTAACAGCAAGATTCTTCAGTGACTACTAAAAATACATTTTTAGCAAGTTATTACATGGTCACTCCACCTGGCACAGTCAGTGCTGATAAAATCACATCCTATCCCCAGATAACCTTGTTCCAAGGTCCCTGAATTCCTGCATCTGCTGCTACCAGTTTCAGTAGGTTTATCACCATCATCTTTTAACCTGCTGCTTCTCTCTCCATTTCCTGGAGTTGAATCTTCTATACTCAGGAACAGATCAAGAAATCTCTGCTAGTTCCTATTCCTTGTCTTGGCTGCAATCTTCTTTTTCATCTCTACTGAACGAAACAATACTGGAAGAGAGAAAACCTGGGGATGGGGAGGTGAAGGGGTAAGTAGTAAGTGTGTGTAGAAAGTACTGCCCAGAACATAGAAATGCAGCAACAAAAGTGTTTTTAAAAAAGACTGGGAAGCCTGCAGAATAAGTATTTCTACACAATTCTGTGAAATACTTAAGTGCTCCAGCTGAGTTCCATAGAAATGTAGGTGTCTAAGATCCAAAATATAATTTAGAAAATCATGCATGACTTCCTTGAATCCATGGGCAGCTGATTTTTGAAATATGAGGCTATTCAGCTACTTGAAATTCTGCTTCTACACAGAATTGCTTCACTCTTCTGATGACTGAGATTGTTTCATGACTAAATCTTTCCAGGCTTAAGACATTAAGTGTTCCCTTTTCTTCATATCTTGAATATCTAAATGTGTTAGCCATTTTAAGAATACCACATATGTTGTAGTGTAGAACATGTAGCAGTCCAGTCGGCTGGTGTTATCCCCCTCCAGTTTATACCCATAGGCTTATCACAGGAAGAGCACCTGCCTTTTGTTTCAAACATATCTTCCTGATATCAAAAGTATCTTCCTGATGATAGATTCTGGCCGCTCTCTCTCTCTCCTGTAGACATGCAAAAATAAACCTCAACCTTGGTAGCATGAATTCTTCTGATAAATGAGAAACAATTCTGTAATCCTCCCTGCAGAGAAGATTATACCATGTTTTCTTATCCACATAAGTAGCACTGAAGTTATTAATCTACTGTACAAAAGGTCTCTGTTAACACTATAATAGCTGTTAGAAAGTATTTCGCATTTCTTGTCTTGAGCGCCTTTCAGCTATAGCTGCTCCACTGCAAAAATTACAATGAAGGGGAGCATTACTTGGATTATTGCGGTTTGTGTTTTGGATTTTTTTTGTTCACCAGTCCCACCCCCGCTATTTTTACTAGAAATTTAATATTAGCCCATAGAAGATACACCTCCACCAGTAATGATTCTTGTAAATATCTTCTTTTTGTCTGTCCTAACTTTCTGTGCCCTTTTAAATAGCTTTTTCTACACTGGCATAAAAGTACATAAATCTGCATATATTTCCATTTGTGCACATTCAAACAGGAGTCATGTACCATAGATCCCACACTTTGAAGCACTGGCAGCCTAGACAGACTTTCCTTGTGTTTTACAAGCTTCTAAGAGCTGACACCTTCCAAAAAATGCAATTTAGTTTACAGCGCCTCTGAGAATAAAATCTTTGGTTTTCTAGACCTGTTTACCTACACATTTCTTGGAAGGAATTTGTAGTCTGTTTCTGCAGATAGGAAGAAATAGCAGGCTATATCTACCGTCCATCTAGATGCAGAACAGGTGCCTCAAGACTAAGTTTGCATGCTGCTGTGCCTAAGTAAATACACTTAGAAAAAGCATATAAGGAATTTCAGCCAAGTTTTTAGTAGTTTAGACTGGCTAATAATTCAATGAATTCTTCAAATCCAGCTTTTTTTTGGAAGTAGAAAGCTTTGTTTACAGGCAGGCTGCATTTACACCTCTTTCTCCCTGCTATCTAAAGACACCCTTAAAATTAGTTCAGCTGTGTAGTATTATTTTTCGGTTTTATTGTTGTTGTTTTGTTGTCTGGGGTTTTGCTTTGGGTTTGGATTCTTTTTAGTTGTTTTTTTTTTTTTTTGTTACGACTGAAATTACTTAATAATGAATTTATTTAGGACTTGACTCTTAGCAACACCTCAGAATAGGAAATAAATTTTTATAGCCTAGCCCCTTGTGGTCCATAGAAGATATGAAACAGCCCATTTCTTAATCTCTACCAAATACACCTTATGCAACTGCCAAGTTTGTAAGATACTAGGGGTCAAGTTTGCTTAGCAATATCTGGTCTTTGTGAATAGATAGGTGACTCCACTAATGTTAGTCTTGTGATCATTCTACAGGCAAGTTACAACACTCTGAAATCACAAGGAAACAGTCTACACAATCAAGAGTGTAGGAAGATGCCGCAGGAGGCATTACGAAGCAGTAACGGTGTGGAGTGGTGGTAAACTGCCCCCTGAATAGCTCAAATCTGGATGATTTAGTACTCTTCACTGGTCATGAAAATCCAGCTCTGTTACTTATCACAGGTTGCACATTACCTATGTTCAGATCTCTTTGCCAGTCATTTTTTTTTCAGAATTTAGGTGGATGAAACTTTATACCTTGTAGTAAAAAAAAAGTTGGGTTCACCAGATAATCTAGTGGTTCTTTCTGGTCTTAAAGATATATGTATCAGCAAATATTAACATAAAACTATATTCTATATTAACTTCCACTGACAAATGTAGCCAATTGTAGTGTACCATTCAGAAACACAGAACATAGAAAGTAACATCTGGGATTGTTATTCTGTTTTAATGAATTCTGTCATTAAAACAAACAAACAAACAAACCCCACAAATGACTGCAGCCTAGGTGTCATGTCACAGACAATCACCTTCCAGACGGAGCAGGAGAAAAGAAGCTCAAACAGGATTTAGCATCCGCTCACCCCCCTGCTTTTTGTTAACAAATAAATAAAGATTAAGTGCTTTACACATCTCTCACACAGATTTCACTCTCTGGTCACAGATGAAAAGTCAACATTTGCAAATGGAGATAGTCAAAATACAATAACATGTGAGCAGCCAGAATAGCAGATTCTCCCCTTGAGAGGATAATGTTATTTAGACAGAATTTATGGCACACAAATAGCAGACAGTGTATCTTTATAAATTTGCACCCATCTACGACATGGCATAGAACTCATCCATCTTCTTATCACAGAAGTTATTCCTATGAAAAACGCTGTCTCATCTAAACTTATTTCCTCTTTTTTTTTTCCTGCCATGCATTTAATTTCAGCAGAACAACCTGACAAATCAAAGTTCCACAGAGAATTCAAATTAATCTTCTTAATTTGATTGGATCATTTAATGAGACCAAAGCACAGCCAGTGTTCAAGTATTTGGTGTAATACTCATTTTCAGCATGAATCTTTTTTGTTATGTAGCTCTTCATTTTGCCGCCTAAAAAAGTCTGTGTTCACAAAAGGTGACGACGGATGGTGATAATAAAATATTTATAAAGCATTCCATGGTCACAATGACTTATTATATTTTTTTATTTCACACCTAAATATTTATGGTACTTGATCAAAATATTTTGTTGAATCAATTTACAGGCAACTTGCTGAGACAGCACTGCTTTTGACATGGTCAGATTTTCTGATTTATTAATACTCCCCTAACACGAACCAGCTGTCAGTCAAAACCAACCTAAGCCTCGATCTGGAACATTCTGTCAACTGTTTATCGTCAAATCAAATTTTGGTGAGTAATTTCTACAAATTTCATGTGAGAAATGGTAGCATTCAATGTGACAAAAAGATACTATTCAAAATGAGAAAGGTGGACACAGTGCTTTGAAATTGAGCTGAACGATGTTTATTTCAACACTATACAGTTTTTTTAAACTTCCTATGAGGCTGATATATGCCTGATCATTAATTCATGTACAGCAGAAAAAATAAAACCAATCAACTTCAACTTCATTTATTATTGTTATTTTCAAAAGTAGTCTAAATTAAAGAGATTTTTTCCCTCATTTTCTGGAATTTACAGTAAAAGCCTGAACTTCTGACTTGTGAAAATATAGATCATGCCTTGAGGGCAGGAATGATACTTTGCGGTTTTATCGAAGTAAGGCTATTTACTTTACTAATCCATAACTGAATAAAGACACAATTCATCATCATATACACAAGAAAAATGAGATGATGCCTGTAAATCTTTTTATTTAAAAAATTTAAAAAATCAGCTATGATCACCTTCAACATAGTTCCCTTCTGACTTGACATACGGCTGCATACAATGCTGCCAATGCTCAAACAAATTCTGTGGATCATTTTCTGAAAGGCTGTTGAGGATCTCAGTTGTTTTCACTTTCACATCTCCTCCTAACAAAGAATGGGTTCCTTTGAGCAGCAACCTGATCTTTGGGAAGAGCTAGAAATAGCAGGGATCCAGGTCTGGTGAACAGGGTGGGTGCTCAAGCATAGTGATGGTTTTATTAGCTAAAACCTGCCTCACAGGCAAAGTTTTCTGGCCTGGCACACAATGATGTTTTCTGACCGAGGGTAAAAAAAAATGCCTATATTTAAACACGCATCCAGTTGTACTGAGTGAAGTGATTGAATTGAGCTTTGTGTTACTGTGACGGATTATGACATGTTCTATAACCATCTCTTTGTCTCTCCCCTCCCACTCTTGGTTAGTCTCAGGGGTTTTGTGTCTGACCTTCTATGATGAACTGTGCTGTCTGTACAAATAAATATATAATACTTTTTTATATATATTATATGTATTTTCTATATTTTGAGATATAGTTTCTACCTATCCATCTAAGTGCTTTATTTTCATTTAACAATAGAATGGAATTAATAGGGTAATGCATATTAAAGTGAACAAAATTGCTCACAAAATGAGAAACTTAATTACTGTGCTCAGGTTGGGTATCCAGTCATCCTAACCTCCTTCTGTTATCGATGGAGAGTGAAGCATTAGCATGAAGTGATTCAGCTGTCTGAAGGCCCAACTCACTTTCTAGAGGTGCGACTTTCTGTCCACTGATAAAAAAAGGAATCTATGGATGATAATTACATCTAGCTCTATGTATTTAAAATGGATTTGATGAGTCTGAATCTTTACCGCCATTTCACAAGATGTTTGGTTAATTTACTCTGGTCTCTTGAAAATGCACTTGAAAAAAGTTTTTCCTTTATAAAAAAAATGGTTCTTGCAAAGTATAAACCAGCAGAAAGCTACACCACTCAACGTACCCAAACGGCCGTGCATCTCAGTCCAAACCATCTACTAAATTTTAGTAGTTTTGTTAGTTTATATTAATCATCGTTGATAAGTCTTTCCATAAGTCTCCTCAAATACCTCTAATTCTCTTTTAATCTCCAAGCATTGTCACTTTTTCTGTAACCTTGAAGTATTACTAGTAATAGTATTCAGCCGCTAGTTTAATATATACTTGATAGCTTAAGAACAAAGGTTTCTTCATCTTATTGTAAGAAAAATTTTTATAGGAGGTATGGTATTCTAATGAAACATAACTTTTCTTTTAAGATGACACTATGTTTCAAAGTTTCATAAAACTTTGTCCTTTCAAGCAAGTTCTAGAAATAGAAATGTCCAGAACTTGATGAAAGAGACTAGAGAACGATAGTCTCCAAAACATAATCTTACTGCTTTTATTATCCCCTACATGTTTATTAAGAAATATAATTAAGCCTATTTTTGTACAGATATATGAAATTCATTCTGTAATTGTTAATTACAGCTATCTAAACAAGTATTACATTTAAGTTGCAATGCATCCTCTTTCTTATGAAACCCTATTACTAATAAAGTTTTCTTGTACTTTTTTATTATTATTTTATTTCTGCAAAATTCAGACCAAAATCAAAATTAGGTTAAACTGGATTTTTTGCATATTTGTGGCAGATGCCTTATGTGTAAGTGCTACTATGGAAATACATAGTTTAACTGACTTGAAAACTCCTTTTCAAGTACATTTTTTTTTTTTGCAGTATTAGGGCTTAAGTCCGGGAACTCATTCTCCTAACTTAGCCTAAGTGAGCCTGAATAGCTGAAGTATGTAACAGAAGAAAATATTTAAATTAGTTGACTAATAAATTTGATTACATTGTTGATTTTTTCTTCCCTTCCAGGCAAAAATATATGCTTGATAAATTGCTCAGGACACGGAGGTCTGGGATGCCACTAAACTAGTCCAGAAATAAAAGAATCATTTCTTAATTCTGCTTGTATAACAGCATCTCATTTAGTTAGCTTTGTATAATTCAGTTCAGTGGCTTTTGAGTTGTCCTAGGAAGTGTATACCTTCAATATGTCTCAGTTACACCTATGTTATTATTCCTTCATTTTCTTTAAAAATTAAATTAATTTACAGTTTTCCAGAAGAGATATCCATAAGTCTCTTAATGAGCTTATATAGTTTACAGTAAAATGCCTATTAAACAAATGTTCTTGAGTCAGAATGCTTACATTTTATTAAACTACACATGAAAATTAATCTGTGCTGTATTAGTCATTACACTCAATTTAGTGAAAATTAATACGGAAGCAATGTCTGTATATACTGGTTTTGTTAGTCTCACAGTCCTGTTGTAATCCTTGGCAAATCTTACCTGGAAGAATGAAGAAAAAAAATAATTTTTGATTCTAAAGAGGAAATCATATTTTACATGAATTGTGAATCCACATTTAATGGAGGCTGAAAAGTTTCATTTACATTCTTTCTATTTAAAGAAAAAATCTCAGCAAACTAAGCCTTCCAAACCTCTTATGCTTGTTTTTTACTATATTATATTTATTCATGCAAGAGAGGCTAGAAAGTAGGCCACTTTAAGTTGCATCTGAATCTAAGTATATAGTAAAAAGACTGTCTGAAAGTAATGCACAAAATGCACATATAGTGCATCTCTGCTAACACATTTAGAGGAATATCCTGGATGGCTTTTCCAGGTGCCTGAACTTTTTTAAGCAAAGAAATATTAACAAATATTATTGATTTTTAAATGGATTAAAATGGATTGAGGGAGATGCTGAAGGAAGAATTGCTACTGTGAGCAGAGATCACAAATGCTTACACATTTAACAGGGTCTTTGCATTCTCCTTTATGGTTGGACACAGCTTAGCTTCTTGAGTAATCAAAAATGAGTAAATTTTGTTCATCTCTAAAGCAATTTTTGGGCAGGAGCATACCAAGAAAAAACGTTGTTTTTCTTTCCTTAAATCATTAGTTTTGTATAATACAAAAATACAAGAATTAAAATCTGCTTAACTCCTGATTATTAATGTATTTTTTATAAAATGTGGTTAGAAATTCATATTCCTCAGTCAATTTTATAAGAATCTAGGAATTCCTATGACATGTGAATACTGAACACTTCATTAGACCTTTTATTTTTGTTCCAATTTGAGACATAAAGGGAAACATAATTTCATATATGTGAATTCACTAGCTTTAGTTTTATCTTATAAAAACAATAAAAAGAAAAAAAATAAAAATCAATGCATGATATAATTTTGGGCACACATTTAATGAAGTATGCAACAGACATCCCATCCAATCTTCTGAAAATAATGGGCAGTTTGAACAGCTTTGTGCTGTTTTCCTTTTGCATTAAAAAAAATAATCTGCAGCACAGATGTTAATTACCATTTATAGATTGCCTTGTCAAAACACCTAAGAATTATTGTTCTGTTAATTATTTCATCCTGAAGTTGGTTTCAGTGACTTATTCGAACTGAAGAACACTGAGAAGGATCACTGACGCCGGATTAGGACACCCAGTATTTCCCTGCAAACCTCAGCCAGTAATTCATGGCTTTGTGCCAACAGTTCAGCTTTAGAAGAGGAAGTATTAAACATCATAGTTATGAGGGAATTAACAGTCATATTTAAGAAGATTATTTCCCTTGTATCAAGTAAGTTAATTCATTAAATGGTAACTTCAGAGGCAGCAAGTCATTTAGAAACAATGTCAAACACTTAAGAGCACAATGACGTACCTGAGATGCTTTATTGGTACACAAACAGAAGTATTCCAGGCCAATTTATTGGCAACAACAGCAGATGGCTGTTGTTTCTCAACATATTCATTGGATACATACCTCTTCTCCATTGAAACAGGTTAAGTTCTGCTACTGCTTTCATTGGGTGTAAAACTGGGTCTTTTGTCTCTATAGAACATCAAAGGAATTTTACCTGTAAACTCGATTTAAGAAAGAATGCACTAACGGAAACGGATCAATTCCCTTGTGAACAACAATTCATTCCTTTAGCATTCATCGCTATATACAATGCTAATTCTTCCCTTACATGTTCTTCGGCTCAAGACTCTACTTTTTGCAAGTTGTCTATATATAATTCTGCTTATTGTCTTTCTAGACCTGTTTCCAACTAAAGTCTCACAAGCATGCCTAGTTTATTTTCCTCAAAAAAGCTGCTATCTCATATCATCTTCTCAACTGCCTTGACGATAAGTCCTTCTCTTGTACATTTATGTCATGGAATTTAGTTACCAGATATCTTTTAAAATGAGTGGGGGATTTCTTTTTTGTATTTCATTTAGGTACAAAACTTAAAGTTACTTAAATACAGAGTTATAAGCAATGTAGGATTCATTGCACCATAGGATTCAGCTGTATAGACAGTCATCTCAACTGATTATGCAAAGAGAAAATTTCATCTCTAGTATTTGCAGTCAACAAGGATCAAGGTGATGGAGTCCTACAGAGGAGACAAATATAGGACTGAGATTCAGATTCAAAATTTAAATGTCTATAATGTATATATCTACCTGGGAGCTACAGATGCATGTATTTTCTCATCTCATTTTATTTAACAGAGAACCTGTTAATCCCATTTGTCTAGTCAATGCAATACAGTAATTCACCTAACCAAATGTACATAAGTGAATCTGAACAGCTCTCTGTATTATACTGACTGTTTTGACTGGAACTCCATTAACCATAAGGAGAAGTTAAAGGACTTAACTCTTATGTACATACTTTCATGCTAGACAGCTAAACTTAGCGTTTGAATCTGGAGCTATGTCCTACCCTTGACTTTGTCAGAGCACATCATTTTCATCTCTTCATGTCTGCACACAGATTAGGAAACCTTCCCTTACATAATTAATTATTTCTTTAAAATGAATTGCTGTATCAAACTGCTGACTTTTTAACTTAAAAAAATAAGCCCATTGAAGTAATTATTTTTCCCTGAATTCCATTACTTGTGAGTGGATTTCATCTGAATAGAATAGAGCCCCTACTTTAGCAAGGCTTCCAGATGGTGTCAAAGACCATACTGCAGAGTTTCAGGACATATTCACTAGAGAAAACTTTCATTTTTTTCTCCATTGTGACACAAAAATGAAACTAATTTCTTAGAAATAGCAGGCACAGCATTCACCTTCACAGTATTGCAGATCTCTGTCAGTATAGCAGGGACCAAATCTGTAGCTATAAGACAGCCAAGAAAACTGAAAAACAGTCAACTACCGAAAATTCCATAAATGCTAATGGCTTTGCTGAGTGCAAGATGAGATGACAACCCTTTCAAAAAGTTTGAAAATATGGTTTACAAAATAAGCTGCATTTGGTCTTCCATTCAGCCATTAATTGCCAGCAGTATTCCTGATTAAAATAGAAAATGTTATTCCCTGCTGTAGGGAGAAAAATAACACTGAAAGTAGAAAACACCTGGCATACACCTTCAATATGAAACTTTATATTAAACACTGCATTTTTTTTCTTTGTTAATTAATCTATTTCACAGTCTTAGGCAATCACTTCACAACTTCTCAGTAGTCTGACTTTCAAAGGAACTTTATGGTCTGTCAGTTTCTATACCTGTACTGTCAAACAACATGGGGATGACACCAACAGCTTGGTAATATGTTTGCTTCTAGCTTGCACAATGTTCTTTTTCCAGAAGGCACTAACATTAAAACCATTCTTTGTCCTAACAGTTATGCATCGACAGTGCGTTCTTTGAGGCTGTATTAGTTTACTAAGTAAACCTTCAGGGTCCTACTATTTTACAGCTAAAAGAATGAAGTAGTAAGATCTCCTTGTTGACAAGGCTAATTAAGTAAGACTGTAGCACTTGTCTGCATGAATCCCCACCTCAGGGTGGCCTGAAGCAGTCACAGCACCAAGTCGGAGTACTCACTTAAAGTTCATATTAACTCTGTTGCATATCACCTAAGGTTCCCTGTCTACACTTGATGTGCTTTTGTCTCATACCTGCTGTTTACTGGGGAGGCATTGACTACAGACAAGCAAGCACAATTAATCAGAGAACAAATCAGAGAACAAATTCAAATTCAACGCCAACTGATTTTACCAATATGCGAAGTACGAGATGAATGTTACCCGACTGGGATGTCATAAATGTACAGCCAGTCTTAGAGCAATGAAAAGCAAGCACAAGTTACTGCAAATCTATAATAATTGATCTGAAGGAATTAGACAGAATTTAAGAGGAAAACGTAGCAGCATGACAACTGAAAAAGGGAAGATCTGCCACCTCATTTTTTAAGAATGGTAGATGATGTGAGATCACCACGGTAAATTGCTTCATTTTAGAAGCAAAGGATAATTGAGTAAATCTCTTGTCTCCAGATTTCAGTAAAGTTTGTGATTAAGTGCCACATAAAAAATTATTTCAGTTTAGCTAGAGTATTTGTGAATACAACCTGTAGGTTTATTCAAGGAGTGAATAGATGATGCTGAAAGGGGAAGTATGGGGCTCGAGAGAGGTTCCAAACAGTTCAGTATCAGAACTAATCCTGAATAATATCCTTGGTAACGGCCTGATCTAAATACATGTGAAGGACCTGACACAAAACTGGGATGTATGATCAGTAAAGATCGAGTTATCTTATCAAAAGAACTAAATAATCTTCAGGACTGAGAAAGAAAATAAATTCAGCATTCTCTTTTATTAGGGAAAACATGGAGATTTTAACTTGTTTCATCTAGAAGAATGATACCAGAGAGTGAAAAAGGTGAAAAACAGGGGTATGCAAATAAGGATGTAAAATAACATCGTAAATTAAGAGATAGTGTTGCCATGAGAATAGATTTAATGATATGGTGTCTGTAATAACAGACTGCTGGATCCCTTCCTAACACTTGGATCCTTATATTAGCAAAAGTCTCTCTAGAAAAACAGTAGGCCTATCTTTATCCTGCATATTAGTGGAAATTTATACTGTTACATTACATTTCTTAATGTCTGACTATAGTCATGGCAGATGATGTACAATAGAAGTTTGCATTGTAAAAAAGTATTAAGGTACTATAGTCATAATGTAAAGTTTCTAATACAGGATAGATAAAAGGATTTATCATACCTTACAGAGAGAATATGTGGTGTTAAGGATAAGAATCCTGAGAAAGAAGGTGGGATTTTTTGGTATGAATGCTGCCCAGTATTCACAAACTTTCAAAAAATCTCACCTAGTTAAAGAAGGCAGGAGAAGTAGGATGACCTGATGAAATGCTGGAATTTGCCATTGAAGAAAACCTTTCAGCTAATCATCTAGATTATTTAAATAGCCTCTTTTATAATGTGATTAACCTGAACTACTTTAGGTCTTACTTTACAATGAAATGAATTGTGCCCTGAAAGTGTCTACTTCTCCCTGCTGACTACTAAATTACCCAAAGTGCTTGTGTATGTGAGATACGCATGTGGGATCCTTAGCTTCTACAGATGAAGCAGCAGAAGACAGATCTTTCAAAATATCTACTGAATCAACAACAGTGTGTGTGACCTCAACTATGTCATTTAGTTCCTCGGTATCTTTACTGTCCATCTACAAAACGAGGATAATATTATTCCTATACCTTACAGGGCAACACAGTGAGCTGTGGATTGCATGGCTCTCTAATACCATGGTGAGGGATGCCCTATAAGTATTTAAGTCACTCCTAGACTGGTAAAAGAGGAAACGTAGCAGAACAGGCAGTAAAACTTGCCTGATTTTTTCCAGAGAGAGACATTAGACATCTTCCTGAAGCAAAGTGCTGTTGAAAGATGGGGTTCATGTAAAGCATGCTCTGATCATTCATAGAAATAACGTCAATGGTTTTGAAAGAGTGGGCATCCTTCCCTCCTGAATAAGAGAATTCACACAGGAAATGTTTTTCTCTCCTGTCACAATCTATTCCATTTGTCTCATGATTCAAATAAACAATTGCTGAGAGAACAGAAGAATCCTTTTTGTTCATTGCCCACTTATACATGACAGATACTTCTAAATTTTTTGTCATCTTTTAAGACACCTGTCAGGGAAATGTTTGTCAGCATTAAAATTTTTAGTGAAAACTCATTGCAACACATTTCTAGTATTATGCTGTGATTCTTCTCATAAGATATGTGCTCATTTCATATATTCCAAGCCTGACTTTGATCTCATTTATACCAATAGCAATTGACTTAAGCTGAATTACTCTTAACATACCCTGGAATCACTGTCCTCATATTCCAGCCAGAGCTCAGAAATCTCCAGCAGGAAAGTGCCTAAGTAAGGCTAAATTGGCATTCATCCAGAATTCCCTGGGAGAAAGGGCTTTTTAACCACATTGATTTAGAGAAACATAGAGGCCTTATTTATTTAAAATCAAGGATATAAATATTTTAACAGCAGCATCAGCCGCAAAGAGAAGGCAAGCATTGAAAGTTTCTGAAAATAAAAAAAATCTCCTGTTAGGTTGTCTAGAGCTAATGGCTGATGATAGAATTTGGAGAGTGCAGAGGAATAGGTACAAAGAAGTACTTGTCAATAATAAGAACAACAGGACTCTATTTACAATTCGATGTTTAAAGCCAAAATAGACATTCTTTTCTCTCTTTGATCTCAAGAGAAGTTATCTGCAGCTCACAGGCCTGAATTTGAGTCTTCTTATGTCACTCAAAAGAAGTACTGAGATAACTGCCTAGAGATGACAGACTAGCAACCCCTCTAGCAAGCCAGACCTGGGGGGGGGTGTCATGTTTTCCCTTTCTCAGCTGAAAGCACTCTTCCTACTTAGAAATACTCTTTTGTTCTCCTATGGTGCCTGAAAATCTTTCTCAAGAGATATGAAAAGTTGAAATTCATCTTATAGAAAAAAGATCTCTTCAATTTCCATAGGAACAAAGAATAACAAAATGAATGTAAATCTTTTTTTTTTTATTATTATTCTCAAGGCAGCACAGCTCACAGAAGTCATAAACCAGATCTCCCACTACATCAACTGTCATAGCACCACTAATGTTAGAGGGTGCCCCCCCTTGTATCCTTCTCTGTAAAAGTCGCATAAGAATAAGCCAATACTATTCAATCTCAGTCATATAAAAAGCAATGAAATGAAATCATATTATTTGTAACTATACATTTCCAACATATTTTATTGCTAACCAGACAACTGGCAGGGCAAAGCCTAAAACCTGATGTCTTCATGATCTATTGTATTTTAATGGAAAGATTGCCTTTTTTCAAAACATTTACACAACATTTTATTTGTTATAATAAAGTATGACCCCAGATAAAATACAGCAAGTAAAGAAATTTTACAGGTTAAAGAGACAGAGAAATTTGGGAGACTAAGCTCTAATATCTAGACATGTCCAATCACATTATTCAAACCATATCCCAAGAGATCAAAACTAGAGCTCTGAATCTTGAAAGCTAGCTATATTATCATAACTAACTTATCTCAGTTTGGTAATTCTCTTATCTAAAACCAAAGTTTCCATGTGATCAAACATATTCCTAAAACACATGGCTGGAAATATGGACAAATATATATATATATATATATATATAAAAGATTCCATCAGAAAGCTTTTTAAAACTCTAGGTGCAAAAGCAAGCTTTCCAATTTCAATTTTCAGTGAGCAATCTGAGAGTGTCCTAGTAATGACTTTTATTTACAACTGCTAATATCATTCAAATCTGTACTGGCAAGATCTTAACAACATAGGGTTTCTACTTTTAAAATAATGCCTAAGTTATTTGCAGACTTGTCAGGGCATTAAAGAACCTGTTCTCCTCCATTCAACACACAAGCCTTCATCTCTTGCTTCCTCTGAGGAACTCATGCCCCACGAAACTTTCAAAACCCACTTTTTTGTCCTGAGTTTCCCCTTCTGCTGACCTTACCTATCAACCATAAACAAATAACATGACAAGTAAATAATAAACTTTATCATTTTATTATATTATTATATATAATTATATAATTAACACATATGGTATAATATATTATTATATAAAATTTATTATAATATATTATAGTAAACAATAACAAGCAAGTCCACTCACAATCCAACACCAGGTAGAACGGCAGCTATGCAGCCACAGTGATGTCCATATGGCCCTGAGATCAGAAGCCTGCATATGAGCTCCCTGAAGGGTCTCCTCCACCACAACATGGTTTTGACAGAGAAAGAACTACAGTTATTCTCCTGATGATTGCATTTCATACAGCTTTTTTGGTCTGCTTAAACTTTGGAACCTTAGTAGAAGAAGGGCAGATGCCTTGAAGATTTTAAATAAAAATCTTCTATCTTCAAAAGAATTCTGAATTGTCATTGTAAAAGACAGTTACAACTTCCCCTGTAAAGTAAGCACCTTACTACTTGAGCAGTGATTAGGTGCTTGTTCTAGTAGCCAGTGACAAGTATTAATGACTTTGTTAATTATTTCCCCTCTAGAGCATCCTGTTCTTGGGTCAGTGAGAAAGTAGCAAAGGGAGAAGTGGCTTCTGCTCAGTCTACACAATAGAGATTTTACTGAAATTAGCAGTGATACAAGATTTAGTGACTAGCTCATATCAGAGCAAAGTAAGTGGAGTATAAGACAAAAGACACAAGAACCATCAACCATGATCCTTAGAAGTTCTGGTAAACTTACTCAATGAACAAAGTTACAGAGCCTCTGAGATAAAAGAAATAAAAGTGTCTTTCAGCTCTGATAATGGGGATGTTCTTTCTTAGGAATAGCCACATTATAAGCCTATCTTAGCTCTTTCTGTGTTCATACATCACTCCCAAACTCCAGACATATAGACCCTCCTAGCTGAATCCTCTGAGGGACAAGTAATTCCTTTTTTTTTCATCTTTACAATCAAAAAGTTTGCTTTACTTTTACTATTTCTTAAGTTATGTAATATTTACAGAGCAGAGGAACAGATTCTAAAACATTCATCTTCCTTAATAATTCCTTTGTATATTTTTACAGAAAGTTTAGTTAGAATTTGATCCTGATTTAAGAGAATTTATCATCTTTAAAACTCTGGACAAAATAATAGAATATAAAGCAATAGATGTAAAACAAAACATACATATTTAAATGCTCTCCTAGTCTACCAACATCTATTACTTATTTAATTTCAACACAGAAATAACTGCAATCCCCTACACCAAATGGATGAAATAAGATAGGGAACCTAATGTATTTTTAAGTTACCTTTCTTTAGTCTTGTTTGTATTAAGAAGCATTTAACACAGTCAAATTAAACATATTGCACTAAATATACTGAGGAAGTGCAAGTCTTACTTTTTTTCAACAGGCTTTATTTCTGGACAAGTAATATCTTAACTAGAAATATTGCATAATTTTTGATTCATCAAAAGAATGTGTATGATTATGGAGAATGTGTATGATTATGGGTATTCTCAGGACAAATCAAATGCATGAAGAGAAACAGTGTCTGAAAATATAAGAAATACAAAAAAAAATATTTTATTAGGCTGATTTCCAAACCATAGTCCCAGACAAGCTTTTGGGAGATGAAAAATACAACACATAATTTTCAAATCAGCAAATACAAAAAATTGAAGTGTACTCTAGCACAGTCTTCAGAGTATACATTTTATGTGTGATTAATATGTAAAAAAAAAGATCATAGCTAAATGTGCGAAAACGTGCCAAATACGTCACTCAAATCATTCATTAACAGTAAGCTGATTAACACAACATATTTTATTTCAGAATGTAATTCAAAGACTGTTATGGAAAAACAATTTAGGCTTACAGGATTGTATCGAGCACTGTTATACTTGACCATGCTAATGTAGCTGGTTTATTTTAGAAGCACTAGGGAGGGAAGCATGAAATCATTAGTAATTATATAAATATTAAGGCCACACAACTGGCACTATTACTGTTTTCAAATGGTAGCATCTGCAAAATCAGCCTGTAATAAACACTAATGCATCCAGAGATGAGAGTGCTGACACATGAATGGGGTGCTTTGTCAGACTTGCATAAAAATGTAGATGAACTGCAGGGAAAGAAAGCCAAAGATTTCAAAGGGTTTCTTGATTGCCTTCTGTAAAATGCCAAGAACTTAAGTTGGCCTTTCTTATCTTCCTCTACATGCATGTGACACTTTAGGAGGTCTTTCTTATTGTACTATAATTCAGTAATTGTTCCAGCTCTGTGCACCATGTCTTCCTTCCAAAGGGCAGCATGAGATATATGATTCTGGTAATGAACAGCTGCATAATTTAGAGGTCGAACTAACAAGGCACTGTTCCTTATTTGTGTTTTCTTAGCAATTGCCAAGATATTCCAAGCCTATTTAGGAACAAAATCCTTTACCTGCCTTATTTCTAGTAGATGATATATGTTGAGACTTGATCATGTTCCAGAAAGCAGATTTTATCAGCTGAAGTACCAGAGCAAGCTTTCCTCTTATTTTGCTTGAAAGGGCAGCTGTACAGAACTATAACAAGGTAACTTTTTTCCCCGGCCACGAACATTCTCTGTTCTATCATGCAGACTTGTTCAAACCTGGTGCTATCCCCTTTCCAAAGCATGATAAACTTAATCACAGAGCTATCAAAGGCATTTCCACTCAGTATTTCTCTCACCGAGGCTAATCTTCCAAATGTTAAAAAGGTCCAGGCAGCTAGGCTCTTCAAGATTAAAGCTGCATGCTGATTAATCAGCTGGTTTTTTTATTCTGCTCTGGCAAGTGTTCCCTATTTATAAATAAAAGGTTTACTCTAGATTTCCTTTTAAACTAAGGAGCATAAGGCAGCTTTGGACCAGACTCATAAAGCAACAAAGCCTTCTGCTGTTACATCCGCAGGGGTAGGTTGTTTGTTCTGTCGCAAACACACTTTCAGGTGTCCTGGAGAGAATGAGCTAATCTAACACAAACATCATTCCAACATGAGAAAATTATGTGGCAACCTCAAAGTCACACGCTTATTAATTATGTTCTTTGGCTTCCATTAGCGCTTTTATTGTTGCTTGCTTGAGAAGACCTGTCTGCAATTTGTGTCATTGCAGAAGTTCATGTTGGTTTATGACGTGTAGCACAATGTAACACAAGTTTCTCACAGAAGCACTCTCATATTAAAGACAAATACATTTATTTATGTGGCAGTGCACTGGCTTTCTCTATTCAGATGGTAAATAGGTAGTGTGAAAGAGATGTGACAGACCCAAGAAGACTAGAAATTTTCTGCAAACTGGCAGCCACTGTGGTTCACTGACAGCCCAAATTACTTTCAGGCAGTTTGGCACATCTCCATTTGTCACACTTAAAAGCTTAAGCCAAAGATATGCAATTAATACTGAAAACAATACTTCTCTCTCTCCTTGAAGCTTGAACAGAACTGTAAATGCTTAAGATTCACAGTGTGCGTCATGTGACCTACATTTCACAAAGGAATGTATAATAAAGGGAAACATACGTAACTTAACTCATGCACTTGGCAGCTGCTCACCTCAGGTTATCTTTTATGCTGTGCATGCCACTACTCTACTATTTATTCCAGACAATGATTTCTCATGTAGACTGAGTGCCTGCTGCTGTAAATCATGCAAACAGCTAGCATGAAAAGTTTCTGAATATAACAAGTATGAGAGAATGAGCTTTCTAAAAGTGTATCTAGACCAAGAACAGGAAACAGTTCCCTTCCTCCAAAGTTTTGAAAGTAAGGCGAAGGTTGAAAGAAGCAGAACCTTAATGGATCAGTATAAGTTCTTAATATTATTACTTAAGTCCATCCATTACCACAAAGCAATAGTAGCTGAATCTTTTACTATGACATAATGTAGGTTTATATATGATTTGGTTTGAAATTGGCCTCACCTCTGTGTCTGGGAAGATCATGGAACAGATCATCCTGGAAGACATGCTAAAGCACGTGATAGATGGGGAGGTGATTAATGGCAGCGAGCATGACTTTACCAGGAACAAGTCCTGGGACCTTGGGCAGCCTGACCTAGAGGGAGGTGCCCCTGCCCATGGCAGGGGGCTTGGAAGTAGATGATCTTTAAGGTCTCTTCCAACCCCAAACTATTCTATGATTCTATAACTATTGGTAGTGTAGTCATGAAGGTCAGATTTATGTAGCTTTTGTATTGTCAGAATTTTTGTTGAATCACAGTATATCCTTGAAGAATTTCCACTGTCCCTAAGTAAGTTTACAGAAGTCCTCTTTTATCCACATGAGCTTTCGTTATTCACAGAAAAAGAGAAAACGTGCAACAATTTCACTGATTAGAAAGGCTAACCAGAAAGACCTGTGGGACATCCCCTTACATTTTCTAAGGCAAGATTACATGTGTAAAATAGACACATGAAAGGATAGGTTTCAAAACCTCATATTTTTTAGAGTAACTGACGATACAGATCATTGTATTCTATTCATCAATGGCATTTGGAAATGTTTGTAAATGCTTTGAAAAAATAATAAGGGTTAAATAATGAATAAAGAATAAGAATGGCACTTTCCCTCCTCCCTTTTATCTGAGGAAAGCTACAGCTGCCTCCTTTTGTTTGTCCCCCTTGAACCATCCACGGAAAAGTGTTTTAAAGAAAAAAGTCCTCAGATACTTATCTAAGTCTGCCTACTCTCAGACCAAATCTGATATTGAATTCAAACAGCACCACTAACATTATTTCAAGTTTAGTGGCGTAAAAAATATTAGAACCCCTGGCTTTAATTGCCAATTAACATCTTTTACCAACATATTTCCTGCTTAATGCTATGGTATTTTTGACTGTGAAGTCCAGTAATAAATATGACAAATGAAATGCTTGCTAGGCAAAATATTTCAGATCAAATTTTAAAACTAATCACTGCAGCTTAGTCAGTTTTTCAATATTTTCATGCCGAAATTTTCATACATGATTTCCTCTGCTAAACTTTCACCTCTTTGCATACATAGTATTCAGGAAAAGAAACCAGGTGATAGATATTAAATAAGAAGGAAAGTTGTTTAAAGATCAGTTCATAAAGACATTAATCCATTTTAAAGAAAAATATTCAAAATCCTGATGCAGATTTTTTATGTGGTAAGCATAACTGATCTTGCAAATACTGTTAAAAGTATTTCACAACTTAAAATAATATGAGAATATCAACTATAAAACAATGTTTACATGTTTAAAAACTAAAGAGAAAGAATTTTTTTTGTTATGCATTAATTTAAAATTATGAATTTTGAAATAAAATGGACACAAAATAAAGTATTTCTCTCCCTCCTCAAGGACGTGCTAAGAGTAGAAAAGAAAATAAAATTAGAAACATTATAGAAGATTTATAGAGCAACAACTATTAAATAAATTGTTTCAAAATAAAATGATTAGAAAAAGCCTTTGACTCTAATATAACTTAAAAGCAAAACCCAATTTTATTACATTTCAAAGGATAGCCTGCAGCATTGCAGGTGAAATTCTGTATAATTTGACATTCATTCAAATTAGTTTATGTAAAATCTAAATTAGAATAGAACTTATTTTGACTTAATTGTTTAGGTTTTCATTCTAGATATCAATTGTAATTTTGAAAAGAAATTCTAGCTTTCGTCTTTTTTATTTTATTCACCATCTTGATTAGTGGAGTATTAGTTTCAAGCAATAGTTTTCTTTCACTGCCATAAATGATTTTTTTATGCAAAATCATCAATTAAATAGTCTTTACAAATCAGTTGATATTCTTTAACGAGAGACATGAGTATGATTGAAAACACATATAATTTTATGTTTATCCATATGTCTCCAACAGAGTTTATTTTAGTTTTCAGATTATTTTTTCCCCTTTTACTTTAAGTAACCCAGTCAAATGGACTGGAAGGCTAATGAACTAAAGGTAATTCCTCAATTATTTCACTGTCAGTAAAAGGAAAAAAAAAAAGCAGTTCCCGAGTGAGATTGTTCTTGGGATGGTTTTCTTCTGGAACAACCTCTCCCAGGAATGCAGGAGGGAAAGCATGGGGGAGGGATTGTTCTAGAGACTGACTGTGCGGACTTGTGTAAACGTGTGCTATCCACTTGGTCACATTGGCTTAACACAGGCACATCGATTGTATAAGGAGTCTCTGTAGGAAACTAATAAAATACACCAAAACTTTTGTTGTAAGTTGTGTAATTTTCTGTTGATAATAGTAATAAAAAAAAAAAACAGAACAAAAATATATTTTGGTTGTCTGGAGTTATATATGAGAGCAAACCATTAAAAAAGGGCAATTAAAAAAATAAAAACACTGTATAATTCTAAATGCATTCTCTACAGTTTTGTTATTGCGACAAATTATATTTTGGTCTGTGTCACATTTTATCCAGTCCCTGGAACTACTGCTTACACTTCACTTTTCTGTCAAGACTTTTCCAGAAATGCTTGGTTTTATTTTATTTTTTTTAAAGGAAAGACAAAAATGCCTTTCATTAGAAAAAATGTTTGAGGGAACTTCCAGAAGACAAGCCTGTAATGAACAACCCTGTCACAAACACCTAGTGGAACTGAAAAGTGAACCCAAAAGATGATTCATTACACTTGTCTGCTTACAGATGATTGTTTGAAAGGTCACCAGGAAGAAAAATGTCCTCCAAACCAAAAAGGTATGTCTGGTAAGGAAAACGACATTTGTAGGACAAAAAATTGTCACACACTACTTACATTAAGAAAATAAGCTTTTCACTGTTAAAATACTCAGATTTCACTGTTAAAACACACTGTATTTTTGTGAAGAAAAAAAAATCCATATATAAAACTCTTATTTGCTTCCTTTATATGCACATGCATAGATAATTAAGCTCTTTGTTGCAAATAATTTTTCACTTAAGACAACAGATTTTTTCCAGAATGATCTACTCAGTCACATTGTGAACACTGATTATGGTATGAATTTACAATCTGCAAAACAGTCTGGAGTAATTAACTATCGTTAAAGCTTCTTTTACTCTTGTGTCATATGGTTTGCAATCCATACTCCATTATACACATTCTTTACTGTAATTGCTGTCCCACCATTTTTCCAGTGAAAAATAATTCCATTAAAAGACACAGCACACTCTTTCAGCTCAGAAGAATATTTTCTTTAGATAAAATGAGTGTTGTTACATAGGCGGAGAAGTAGTAAGTTTATATGACTTTAACTGAATCTAACTGGAGGAACTAGATCAAGGTTTTGCTCCTCCATCCTAGAGAAACTGTTTGTGAAATATGAAAAAAATTAAGCTAATGTAAAGTCTATAAATAATAGAAAGAATTCCCTCAATTAGTTGCTCTTGCATGAGAATGTGCTGTAGGGTATGCTCTGAATTCATAACTGAAAAAGAAACTCTGCAGAGGATTTATATGAACAAATTGTACAGTGTCTCACAACCACAAATATTCAGCATGCAATTTTTCTTTTAATTTCTCTGTGTATGCTTCTTTTGTCCTAAATATGTCATGCCAACAGTTATGTTTTGGTTTTTTTTATGCACTGCAACACTAAATATCTCCTCAGCTGAAGGTTGTGTATCAGTATACGGGAGCCAGTTGGTTGTTTAATGGTAACAAAAATATTTTACTGAATTGTTTGTGTAATAACACAAGGACATACAATTTAGATAATGAGTTCTTTTTAGGATTTCTGTACTCGACAGTGATGTTACTGGAATCCTCCTGAAGATGGAATTTTAGTAAGAAGAATTCCTGTTAATGACAACAATAAAAAGACGTACTCTGAAGGTAACACTGAATTAAAAGAAGTCTATATAGCTTTTAATTTAAGTTAACACATTTCACATAAAACAAAAAAATATAATTAAATTTAATTAATTACAGAAAATGAACTAAGTTATAGGTAACAGGCATCTTAGTATCCCTAAGTGCTAAATCTCTGCTGTCAGTACCTGGTAATAACCAACCTTAACTGAAGTTCTGAATTTTAGCAAGGTCAGAATTAAAACTAGAACTAGAAGTAGAACTGCAATTAGAATCAAAATTAGAATTAGGAAAAGAAATTATAAAAACTATTCCTTGTTTATTGAGTACTAGATAAAGCACAAAGACGTATATATGTAAACGTATATATAATTGCTTGGTCGTAAATCTGCTTACAGGACACACTCAAATTTATGTAGGGCCACACATGTGAACTAATAACCATGTCTTTCAACACATATACTTCCATATAGCAACACTGAAATAAATATGAAAATAAAGACAAAATTAAGGAAAAGTCTTGACAGCTCTGTTGAACTGCATCGAACTTCACATCTCACAAGCCCGTTCTAATTCAACTTTAATCTTTCCAGTTTCATAACACTGCCTTATAAATTGCCTCATAGTACTATTGCTTCAGCATCTTTGAGTTTTAGAACAGTACATAAGAGTTGTACCACTTCGGGAACATGTAGCGACTTATGAAAAGGTAACGGCCAAGTAAATTCTTCAAACTGAACTATCCACTACAGTGTAAACGTGACCAAGCACAGAGCCCTGATCAATACAAAGGTACACAGTTGCAGTAAAATGGCTATGCTAAGCACAGTAAGTAATCCACCATTTTAAAGACTTGAAGTACCAGCCAATTAAGCAGTGGATAAGGTCAAATGTTATTGATTGTAGATTCAGGTGAAATTACTTCTGTTGCTTTTCGTTCTTTTGATTTTACTAGTAATCAAAGTATTATTTCCTTAAAAATACACTTTTTTTTTTCAGTTGCCCCACTTACATAGCAATAGGATATGAGTGGTCTCACAGAACAATGTAATGATGCATTGACTTGAAGATCAATATTGCTACAAAGCTATGGAGACATAAAAATATAGAGGAAAACACATTTTTCAAAATCCAGTACTAGTCTAACTTCTGCAGCTTTTAAACAACACGGTTTGACAACCCCATGAACTTTTCTGAAAAATACCAAAGAACTATATTTTTGTAATTGTGGAATACTAACAAAAGATAATTTCAGGCTTCATTCATGGAGAGTGGAGAGAGACTCTAAAATGGTACAGGGAGCAAGAGTAAGGTGCTTTTAATGAATAGCTTTCTGGGTCAGGAACAAGTTACTGCTCTGCTACAGAATAGACTTATTCTTTTAGTACACACAAAAGTCCAAGATATCAACTACAGATTAACTATGCTATGCATTCCTCATTTGTTCTTTGTTCTTTAGCTGCTATAAAATCTTCAATGAGAAGTAACCTTCACCATCTGGAGAAAAGAAATATTAAGCATTGCAAATATTATTCAAATACAAAACCATATGCAATAAAAGTAACATGTACTGTTCATCACTTTCCTAATCTTTTTATTCTTGGCCAAATTCATACAACCAGCAGTTTTTTATGAATTATTTTCCTCGTACACTCTTTTGTGGCATCTTGTGTGCAAAGCAGTTAAGACCTTTCATCTTCCCTTTCAGCAACTTTGTAATATTACCAACATATGACTTCTATCTTAGATCCACTAAAAAAAGTGAATGAAAATATTCATTTCCAGTTGGTGGAGAAATCACTCCCACTATTTCTTTTTTCTTTTCAGACACTTTATCTCTGAGCACAAAGTCCTTTTGATGAAGTTTCACAGTGGCCAGGTATGCCCTACATCAAGTTCCTGAATGGTAGTCTTCAACACAGAGAAGGAAAAAGGAAACATTGATTTCTTTACGTTTCTCTACATCTATGTGGAAGATCTACCTTTGAATTTTCAAACTGGTAGGAACTAAATGTATACTACAGGTTCTCCGATTCAAATTAAGCAAGAAAGCTCTGTCAATCTGACAGTCATCTAGTATCTTGTTTTACTTCGAGCTCCCAACTGTAACGCAATAGTCGTTTAAAGTTCACTTTAAGCGTCTATGAATACTTATAATGAAGGTGGTAAACAGTATTTTTTACTTTATGCTTTTACAATACAGTGATATATTACATTTGATATTGCCTCATTGTCCTGGTTTGCACATTTTCATTTTTCAAGCATATTTAACATGTTGCCTTAGCTTTTCTCTAGCTTTATAGTACCTGTTCCATTTACCCTAAAATCATTAATAAATTCTTGCTTTCTACTGTATTTTTAGGCTGCTGTTATAGTGATCTCAGTCTCATATGCATTCTCATCTATCCACACGTAGAATGATATGCTGGTGTATTTCTATTTGCCTGTCTCCAGAAAGCTGCGAATGGAGACATGGAAATATTAGAGATTTTGATAAATGCCATCTGGCACAAATCAGTCACTAGGTGGCTGAATATTGTAAAGAAAAACAACTGGCTAAATAGAAAATCTACTTTATTAGAATCCAGCAGTGCATTTGAATTGTATATTTAAGGTTGTAACAAAACATTTGTCTTATTCAATGACTTTGATGGTGTTTAACATTCCTGATCTTTGTCTGTTTTTCAGTAATGTCATCACTTATAATTTACTCGAAGACATTTTACTTCTTTGCCAACCCCCCTCCTCACAGTTCATAGCAAAAGAAGAATAAGAAAAGTTGAGTTCTAGTTGTAGTAAACAAGACATTGATACTTTTTGTGGCACCACAGACAATACATTTATACAGTTCTTTTAAAATTTATTTTAAGCTCAATATGAAATAGAAACTATCATAGCTTCTCAAATACACTGGAATCTTTTAATGTCATCTGTTCCTATGACATATACATCATACTTGCCTATGTATGTGCCAGACTTGTACAGAAATAGAAGTGAGACACCAATTCCCTGAGGTAGCATGAAAAAAAAATAATTTTTATAGCAGTTGTGCTAGGTCTATTTGAAAGTTTTCAAAAAAAATGTGGGGGTTCCCCCATTAGAAAATAGAAATTTTCATGATATCACTGTCTGCCATTTCTAACAGTGAAGAAAGCTTACTGCAGATGAAAACCTAATTAAGAAGGTTGAACTACAGAAGGCAGCATAAGGAATGTGCATGGCAGATATTTTGAGGTATCAGAACACGTTTCTGAATTCAAACATGATCCTTGGCAGGAAAATAATCTGGTTTGGAATTTTTGCTGAAAAAAGATTAACAAAAGATTCCAAACTCCTCTTTTCACATGATTCTGAGGCACAATTTGATCTGAGTGTAAAACTTCAGTAACTTTTACTATCTACTGTTTTTCTCCAGCTTTTCGGAACAGGAGAGTATGTAAGGAAGGAAAATGGATCTTTCCTTAGAGGATCAACAAACTTTGCATAATATCAGAACTATGGTCTTGTGTTAGAAGGTTTACAGCAGTTTTACAGCAAGTAACAATGAGCAGCATCACATACTGAAAATTCTGCTGAAGTTCTACTCCGTTACTTTGTCACCATGCTTGTTTCAAGCCCAAGACCATAACAATGGGATAGTTTGTTTTTGCAACGATGGATGCAATAAAGATGAAAATGAAGGATGATACGCTTTGCAAGAAACAGGATATCGAGTAGAAAGTCAAATGAGTAAGTATTCCAGCTAAATCTGATATCATGAAACATATGCAATAAACTCCACAGGCGTAAAATTAGATTGCATTTACAGTGCATCATTTCGCTGGTGCTTGGCCCACAAATAGTGATCTGCTGGGACCACTTTAAATGTTCCAAATCTCTCAGAACCTGTCAAACACCTCTTTTGTGGAGTCTTTTTCTTTAAAGGAATTCCAACCACAAAAGTCATGTTCTTTTTCTTCACCATATTATGTTCATTTCTGTATGGACACCCAAGATTATCCCATGACATTTGCAGCTAGAAGCCAGCTCTGAAAAAACTTGGACGTAGAATTAAACACTTTTGGTTTTGTGTTATTTTTTAACTCAGTAAAACTACTTAATATGTATAAAACAACATTTATCACGTGTGATATTATTTGTAATGTTAATGAATGTATAAGTGAATGTTCATTAGTTTATGGACCTCTTCCTTTTGGGTCTTCTGTGTTTATGGCATTAGTTTCTCAAATCTAATGGACAACTTCTACTTTTTGAGAGGACACTTCCCTATGTTCATCAAAACATTTCTGACTGCCATGCAAATTCCAGTAGTCCATATGTAAAAAAAAATAAAAGTTTTAAAAATGACTGATATTGTCCCACAAATTTCCCCAAAGAAAAATCCCTTTCTCATATGTTCTAGATACTTTGCCTATTGCCTCTTCTTTAAATTATTAGAGGCTTTAAGAAACTGAGTCATTCTGCAGGATTTGATGAACCAAAGAAAAGGAAAAGTATGACCTTGATAGTTACTATTGCTTGAAGTACCAGTTATTTAATGAACTTGTTTAAAAAAAACAAACCTTCTAATCTGTAAAGATTTAATTAGATAGAATTTCCACAACAGATAAAGCATCTTAAGAAAAAAATAAAAATGTTCTAATAATTGCAATTTCAATACATTTTTTACATAATTATCATTAGTATTACAGCACCTACTGCGGGTTGTTATTGTTTCTGGGGATTAGGAAGATCATCATTTATGAGATGTAATTATTCCTGCTAGAGACATAGTTTAATATCAGTTAATTCTTCAGAAAGACTGTCCATATCTTTCTGCCAAAGACAACAACTGAGCTTTTCCATCAGATACCTAATTCTGTCCCAAAGCAATTCCAACAACTTTTTTTTTTCCCCTTTAATTATTTCCTTTGGAGGAATTCAGGCAAAATAAATTGTCGTTCTCTGCTACACTGTGTAGTCCAATGCCAATTCTTAAGTCCTCAGTGATCCAAACTTGCTTTGTCATGGGAGTCATATGTACCAGTGGTAAACTTAATTCTGAGAGAAACCTGGCTAGAATTGTAGGACAGTAAGCAAAGTAATGTAAATGGAATATGTGCAGACTGCACACTAGCAATTCTTTAACAAAACTGTAATCTGCAACAATTTATAGCAGCAGAGAATTTGGTTCACTGATTCAATCTAAGAGAAAAAAACTGAACATATCTATGGAGAAATATTTTTCATTTGCTTAGCTCATCAGGCACATTGTTTTATCCACTGCTGTAAACAAAGAAAAACTGCCTGTGCTCCACATACAATCCTGAAACTCCATTTGATTTCAGTAATTTCATGGTTCATGTACTAGCTGAAAGAAAATTTCTCCCAAGAAGACCACAGAGAAACCACTGCCAATCTCAAACCTTTAAAATCCTGAGACCAGGATCAAAACTCATAGGAAAAATTAAAAAAAAAAAAATATGTATATATATATATATATATATGATTGGTTAGATAAGCTTTTTGTTTTCTTTCAGTTCTTAACTTTTCTTTTCCAGGTTTCTTTCCCAGATCAGAAATACTCATTATTTACTTATTTTTGTAATAAAAGTCTATATACTCATGCACATTCTGATTATTCTGATTTTTAAAGACAAAAAATGCTTCCAAACATATGAATATGCAACCTTAAAGAACTGGCAGTGCTCCTTTCTGGCTGAAAATTCC
Source organism: Cuculus canorus (assembly GCF_017976375.1). Lineage (NCBI taxonomy): Eukaryota > Metazoa > Chordata > Aves > Cuculiformes > Cuculidae > Cuculus > Cuculus canorus. The sequence goes on from NC_071401.1 coordinate 38,846,066, forward strand.
CAGAAATAATACATTTATAGGAAAATTTTCTACAAACTAAAGATTTTTGTAAAAAAAAAAAAATATCTGCAACATTCTCCTGATTTACATACTGTGGCCTGAATTCAGATCATCTAACTTTCCTTGGCTAATGATGCCCATAGAAATGGAAATACTGAGCAGAATAACAATGAAGGTGGCTTGCACCTTCACACGATGCTATGGATTCTGATTGTCTTGCCCATACTACTGCTGATTTATGTCCTCTGTGCTATCTGACATTATGCATCTTGCTAATGTTTTGCACAAAAATAATTTACCATTGTCATTTGCTAATCTCCTCCTACTATTGAGCAAATATAGCTGATTTTCTAGTGAATGGCTTAATCATGTAATTATATAAGCCATGGGTTTGATTTTTATTTATTTATTTATTTATTTATATGATGTATCACTGTTGTACATTTCCGACAACAGAAGAACACCTCAACTGAGCAGGGAGATGTGCAGGCTCTGTAAATCATACTTATTTTACTGTTATGTGCTGGCAGTGGGCAAGTAACTTCTCATCATTTATGGAAAGAAAATAAATAAAATAAAAAGAATAGGAAGTTATGCTGCTTAATACATATATAATTTTGCCAGGTATGATTTAAGGTATAATGAAGCAGTATTAGGATGATCTCAAACTACTATTGTAGGAAGCTAACATAATATAAAATATCTGCTATTGCATTCACATATGTGTTCTTTTAGTGAATTCCTGAACTTTCCCTTAAATACAATATTAATAATTTGATTATGTGATTTTAGGGTTAGATCTGTGAGCAGAAGGTAAGTATATTATTATTTTAATATTTACCTATTTAATATTTCTCTGATACAAAGAATGTTTATAGTTCCGTTTTTTCTTTTTTTTTTTTTTTTTTGACCAGATGAATTTTGGTAAAATACTTTAGTTAATATGCCTGGCAGAGTTTAATAAATTTCATAGCAAAAAGACAAAAGATAGTGCTGGACATAAATTTATTTGGTTTGTACCTACTGAAACATTCTTAATCAGTAATAGATTTGGTGTTGTCCTGATTAAAAGTCCAATTAAACAAAAAAATCCATTTTATGTATACCTTATAATTAAATTGTTTGCAAAAATTGCATATTTAATTTGAACATTAAGAAATCACAATGTAAGATCTCATTTCTAAACACTTCTTTAGTATTCCAAGTTAAGGGAAGTACTAAAGGATTTTAATTTCAAAGAATAATAGATTAGAGAAAATGTTATTTTCATCAAATTCAAATGTGAAAATAGCCATTTCTTTTCATTTGAAATCTTAATCTCTAGCTTTTTTTTTATATACTTATTACAGTTTACACCCAAAGAGTGAGCATACTAACATCTTCTGTGGAACCAAAACTACAAAATTGTATATAAACAACCACATGGAGACAAATAAGAAGTATTTTCTACTTCATTGGTAAAAATGAAGAGAAGTAACTCCAAAATGTTGTCTACTACATATGTATACCACTAACAACAATAAATACATTGCATTGAGAAGATATTATTGAAGTCTACTATTTTTCAGTAGAATCTGTGAATCATAGAATCAAAAGCTTTAAGTTTTAGAATGAAAACTGGCTATAAAACTTGACTCGTACTTCTGAACAATTTATTAGTAAGCTGAATTCTCACTGTAAAAGTAGACTCAATACAGAATCAGAATCTCTCAGGAGAAGAGAGCTAAGACAACATTGAAGGTGACTATATCAAATGTTTTAATACATATGTGTACTGCAAGAAGATGGTATAGTCACATGCGTTATGTATGAAGTACTTCTCACAGAATCCAACAGAATCTACAGAATTCCAACATAGAATCTTTGAGCTGGTGATCTCTTATGGGAAGGAGCACAATGACAAACTTTCTGTGGGTATTCTTGCATGCTACAAAAGGAATGGTTACAAAATATAATATTCATTTAAAGAGACAAATCTTCCTAAACTATCCCATATAACAGGACCATAAGAACTTCAAGAGGTCATCTAGCCTAGTCCTTTCTGCAGGCAGAATCAGTTATGCTATTCCTGAGAGATGCCTGTCTCACCTGTTTTTATAGTCTTCCAGTGACAAAGACTTTGCAATCTACTCAGAGAAATACTTTCAGGGTGCTTCTCTGATGATACTGATGGAACATTCCTCCTACTGCCCAATAAAAGTCTTCCTTGCTGCACTATTGCTTTGTCTTACTCGCTGCCTCCATGGACAATAGCCTTTGGAGAACTATGCTATATATTTTAAAAATGCTGATATCCCCCACCATCTCCCCTTTGTGACAAGTCTAATTTCTACAATCTTTATAAGCAGATCATTGTTTTTAAATCTCTTCTTGGTCTCTTCTGTACTCTTTCTGAATGGTCCACATTGTTCAAGTCCGGGCTCTGCTCAGAATCAATGAAAGAGCTTATTTCTTTTTCTTTCCTTGGATTATTAGGGGAAACTAGGGTTATTAGCCTCCCAAGGATAAAGCTAATCTTTGTGAGGCACTGAAGTAAATAAATTGTATTTTGTAGTTTCCTGCTAGATGTCTTCAATGTAAGGACCATTGCTCCTAAAATAGCTCCCAGACTGTTATTGTATGGTAAATGATGTGAACGACTTGTTGCTATATTCACAATACAGATGGTCTCAAAATCCACAACTATGTGCCTTTATTACGTGACTAGGATCTAAAGTGTGCAATTTGGCTATTTTATTAAATTTAGCATGTGATATACTTAAATTCAACATGTGGAAATCTCTAAGTCACATTATGAATCAAAAGGCACTCACTGGGTACAAACTATTTGAAGAAAAACTTCACTGGAAAATAATCAGGCCCTGTATCTCAAAACATCTGTCCACCTCTAGCTGTTCTGTTGTTCACATATTTCATTGAGAATGCATTTAATATGGGTTTTTTGGTTTTTTTTTTTTTTTGTGTGTAGCCTTTTGATGTGATCTAAACCAGGGTCAATTTTCGCTCTTCAGAATATTATTTTTAAATTATTATGATGAAAATTCTAAAGTTCCCAAACCTTTGGCTCTTAGGCAAAATGTTGCTTCATAAGATTTCTAATGTTGTTTATTGCATCAGAAAAGTCAGAAGAAAACTGAAATCCAAAAGTAGAAGAAAATATGTTGCCATTCACAGCTTAGTATTTCCTCACTGTTGCTGCCTGTAGGTCAGACAGTGTTGGAGGACCATGGATCTATTATATTTACTCTAAAGATTTTATTAATAACAACTAAGAAACACTGTACACATAGAGCAGATATCACCACTGTCTTTCTCCAGGACAGTCTGAATGTCAGTGTTTCAATAAATCAAAATACTTAGACAATCCATGGAAACATATGACAGTTACAGTTTTTCCACTTGTGTAGCAAACTCATAATTCATAATACTGAAAACATAGAGTATGTCTCTAAAAAAATAAAATAGTCGCACCCTGAGGAGTCTTTTCTGAACAGCAATGAAAATATTGCTGGCTATAAAATTGGTGTGTAGGTTTTGTTCTCTCAGCACAGAACTGATGAAGATAAATTGCATTCAGAAAGAAGCATCTAGAAAATCCAGTGTGAAGCATACAAACTCAGAAACCCAACACATACAATAATGATAAGTTACTCATACACTACCTTTTGCCAGCTGTCTATTGCAATAGGTTATCTGTGGTGACTATATATCTCATGTTGGATAAAGGTTAATAAAGGTTAGGCACTCAATGAATTCAATATGAATCTTTCAGCTAACATCAGCAGCTATTGAATTTGGCCATAGAACAAAAAGCAATTCTACAAGTGTATAATTCAGAGACTTTTTCTTTTATTAACTGAACAGAATCAGCATTGAGAACAACAGAGGTAAAGATGCTCTTTTGTGTATTTCCTGGATGAATAAAGCTGTAAAGTAATATCAATAAAGTAAGAAAGCAGAAAACAGTGAGGCATTTTATTTCCTTGTAGTTGGTATTAATGGAAAGTTAGAAATTCAGTAACACACATCTGTTTCGGTGCTTCAACCAAGGTCATCCTATATAAAATGAACTTGCACTCCAGATGCTGAAACCAGGAGAGTGTTTATTAATCTCAAGATGTGATTCTTTTAAGGGATTATCGCCGTCATGACTGCCATATAGTAGATCTCAGAGATCTCTTTATGTAGAGCAAATATTGATCACAAAAACAGGTGCATTGTTATTGTACCTGACAGAGCATGCTTTCGACATTATTTTTTTAAAGTAGCAGTTTCCATACAAAGCACTCACAAATCTGTATCACAAAGTAATGAGGACAAATCCAGTCCTTCATAATTTTAAACCACATATTTCAAAGTAACAATCTTGGATAATCTGAAAATATACTGGGAAAAAAAACCCAACAAAACAACAAAACAACTTAACTCATGCACTTGAATAGTGCTTGAATCCACATAGGAAGAATCCAAGATATGAGTGATTAATATGAATTGTAGAATCTGTTACCATCCTTTCTAATTACTATTATGAAAACATAAATATTTTATTTATATTCCCAGGCAGCTTGATCCTGACATCTCAAACAATTATCCCAGCTCTGTAAAAGTTGTTATTTTTCCTAGCAGCTGAAAAATATTTACTTGTATCACATCCAACAGGTAAGCCAATTCCTTGATATAATCTCTGATCAGAGAAAGTCTTTGAAAGAAAGTTGAAGAGAACTCATTCAAATGAGGTATCACTCTGCTTTCTCAAGTAGTCAAGTTAAGGTCTTCTATATTGCTGGTGAGGGGGCTGGAGAACAAGTCTTATGAGGACCAGCTGAGAGAGCTGGGGTTGTTTAACCTGGAGAAGAGGAGGCTGAGGGGAGACCTTATTACTCTCTACAACTACCTGAAAGGAGGATGTGGAGAGGAGGGAGCTGGCCTCTTCTCCCAAGTGACAGAGGACAGGACAAGGGGGGAATGGCCTGAAGCTCCACCAGGGGAGGTTCAGGCTGGATATCAGAAAAAAATTCTTCACAGAAAGAGTCATCGGGCACTGGAACAGGCTGCCCAGGGAGGTGGTCAAGTCACCTTCCTTGGAGGTGTTTAAGGAACGGGTTGATGAAGTCCTTAGGGACGTGGTTTAAGGGAGTGTTAGGAATGGTTGGAATCGATGATCCAGTGAGTCCTTTCCAACCTAGTGATTCTATGATTCTATGATTCTATGATATATTCCTATGTTGGCTAACCAATGAGATAGTCTACGTAATATCATGTCCCTACTGCGTGTTTCTACTGAATCAATACAACTTTCAATCTACAAAAAAAGCACCACCATTGTGTATTAAGCAGATAGAACCTGTGTTTCTCAGCTAATGTGGAGTTGTATGCTAATATCACAATTTCACACCCAGGATCCTCCATTTGTTCCACATTTTGCACGTTAATGGTAAAAATGTGTAATTCAGACCAGCCTTTCCCCCACATAAGCAGCGTGGGGAAGTCCTCGGGGACTTCAGCCACCCAGAAATATGCTGGAGAAGTAGCACGGCAAGCTGTAGGCAATCCAGGAGACTCCTGGAGTGCGTCAAAGATAATTTCTTAGTTCAGCTGATAGAGACCCCCACCCAAGCAGAAGCAGTACTGGACCTTATGATCACCAATACAAGCAAACTAGTCAGTGACATTAGGATCAGAGGCAGCCTGGGTTGCATTGATCATGCACTGGTGGACTTCAAGGTCCAGAAGGATATGGGACAGGTGAGGAGTATAGTTCAGGAGACTTTCAGGAAAGCAGGCTTCCAGCTCTTCAAGGAATTACTCAGTAGGACCCCCTGGGACACGGTCCTCCGAGACAAGGGAGGGGAACAGAGATGGAAAATATTCAAGGACGCTTTCCATAGGGCACAAGAGTGCTCAGACTCCATACATAGAGAATCAGGCAGGAAAGGGAAGAGACCGGCATGGCTGAGTCGAGACCTGCTGGTTAAACTGAAAAAGAAGAAGGAACTGCACAGGCAGTGCAGGCAGGGAGAGGTAACCTGGGACGTGTATAGGGACGCTGCCCGGTTGTGTAGGGACGAAGTCAGGAAGGCCAAGGTGCAGCTGGAGCCGAACTTGGCAAGGGAAGTAAAGACCAACAAGAAGGGCTTTTACAGGTACATCAATCAAAAGAGGAAGATCAAAGAGAACATACCCCCACAGAGGACTGGAAATGGGGATCATGTATCAACAGATGAGGAGAAGGCTGAGGTACTCAACAAAATTTTTGCCGCAGTCTTCACTGATAACCGCTCTCCTCACCCCTTCTGTGTCATAGGGCAGCAAGATGGTGACCAGGAGGGTAGACCCCCTCCCAAAGTAGAGGAGGATCAGATTTATGAACACCTGAGGAACCCGAACGTATATAAGTCTGTGGCACCTGACGAGATGCATCCCAGAGTCCTGAGGGAATTGGCAGATGTGGTTGCCAAGCCACTCTCCATGATATCTGAAAATTCATAGCAGTCAGGAGAAGTCCCTGGTGACTGGAAGAAGGGTAAATTTATGCCCATTTTGAAAAAGGGTAAAAAATATGACCCTGAGAACTACCAACCTGTCAGCCTCAACTCTGTGCCTGGGAAGATCATGGAACAGATCCTCCTAGAAGCTATGCTAAAGCACATGGTGAGGTGATTAATGGCAGCCAGCATGGCTTCACAGGGGCAAGTCCTGTCTGAACAACTTGGTGGCTTTCTATGATGGGGTAACTGCAGCAGTAAATCAATGAATGTGATATATCTAGACTTCTCTAAAGCCCATGACACAGTCCCCCACAATATCTTTCTCTCCAAATTGGAGAGATATGGATTTGATGGGTAGACAGTAACGTGGATAAGAAACTGATTGGATGGTCATATTCAGAGAGTAGTGACAAGTGGTGTCCCTCAGGGGTCCATACTGGGACTGGTGCTGTTCAATATCTTTATCAATGATATTCACAGTGAGATTGAGTGCACCCTCAGCAAGTTTGCAGATGACACCAAGCTGAGTGGTGTAGTTGCCACACCAAAAGGACGGGATGTCATCCAGAGGGACCTGGACAGGCTGGAGAAGTGGGCCTGCGAGAACCTCATGAGGTTCAACAAGGCCAAGTGCCAGGTTCTGCAGCTGGGTCGGGGCAATCCCTGTTTTCAGTACACAATGGGGGATGACGTGCTTGAGAGCAGCTCTGCAGAGGGACTGTGAATACCTTTGGTACTACTTGCGTATTTAATACTTTCAACATGATGACCTCTTCACCTTTAGGATAGGGAGTAGAGCAGATGCATTACTAAACTTTGTCATCCTAAAACAGATAAAATAATAAAACAGATTTATTCCTGTATAAAAGCAGAATTGACTAGGGGAAAAGATGATTGATTTAAGAAAAATATTTCCTTCCCACTCCTAAATTGCTTAGAATTTTTATTTTCATTTTTATTTTATTTTACTACAAGTTGTGGAGATATTTTCTTAAACCTAACCCAGTAAATGATCTTCATAAGTGCTAACAAACAAAATAATTTTTTTGCAGCAAAGCTAAAACATTAGTTGATAAGAAATGGAAGTTGATAAGCTGTAATCTCAGCACCTCCCTCCTATTAAGAACTTTAACACAGATGGTAAAGGGAATATGTTTAAGGCTTTTAAGGAAGTAATGATGAGTTTAGTCATACAACAGACTGAAATAGGATCCTTCATACCTGCAGCAGGATTCTATTTTTTTTTTCCCTTGTGTTCATAACTGCAAGAATATATTTGGGTTATATGGGAAAATAATTAAAAATAGCTCCTTTCTGCCCAGTGCATTAAATTGATAAGTTTTTTGACAGCTGGAGCTGAATTACTAGTGTACACTGAGACATGAGCCATATGGGAAGGAAAGCACAATTGCCAAATAAAGGATTAAAATGAAAGGGGAAAAAAAACCCAGCTCTTTCAGGGAAAAAAAATGCATGAAGGAAGACCAAATGGCAATATGTTACTATAACCTTCAAATGTGTAATTTGCAGATTGATTTCCCTGTTCTCTTAGCATAGTAGATGTAAAGATTATGCTGAAATCTAGGAAAATTTGATTGTACATGTGCCAAAGTGAATTGAGAACTTGAGTCTAATGCCTGCCCCTGTTCTAACAAATTCATAATGAGAAAATAGCTCTGCAAGGCATTTCTTTGTAAACACATCCAACTAATTTACAGCTATGCATTTTAAGAATGTAGGCATGCAGGATGAATCTCCTTCACTAATTCAGTTTGTTCTTGCAACATGACCAAATTTGTGCAGCTTTAGCCTTCTGTAATAAGCAGAAAAGTCACACATCTCCTTATATTTCTCTCATCTCTGTCCTATTAGTGCTGTTTGGTCAGGTTGTTTTTTTTTTTTATTACTCCCAGTCCCTATTGCTGTCTCAATTTTGGCAGGCTGCGACCATCTCAGAATAGAAGGTAGAGCTACTGAAAACCCTTCACACCTCCATCCCTCAAAGAAACGTGTTTCTCAAATGCCACCCATAGTCTGCTTGACTGATAAATGTACCACCACTGGAACAAAACTCGACACTCTTATTTCTCAGTCATCTCTGTTTGTTTGGAGCAGTTAGCTTTCTCCCTTCCGATCCTTGTCAACATTTCCTGAAGATGTTTTAACTGGCACTCTGTCAGTTGACATATCTAAAGCAGGAAATCTGACTAGCTGTGAAAGATGTGACTCCCAACTCCAGCAAGACTCAAAACACTGGAAACTGAAACAAACCCCTTAAGAGCATATGTTACCCTACTTACAATGAAGTTTTTGTGACATCCTTTTAATTGCAACCATATGACACTTGCTTGTAAGCCAGAGGCACTGAATATGAGTGAAAAGTCTCATGTGAAGTACTAAGCTTTGCGTTTTCGAAGGTACTTTCTAAACAGATGAGTATCTTCACTTACAGTACAGAAATAAATGAAACCCCAAAAGCCTTTTTTCAACATGATTTTGTCTGTGCACGTCTACAGAGTGGGCATATAAATGAGTCATTCCTGGCAGAAATACTGTCCAGTAAACACATTTTTAAAAAGATACCATTAGCAAATGAATGTTTTGTGAATAACTTGTATTGGTGGGAGCAGAGTTAAACATACAGGATTCGGACAGAAGGAGGCAACATGAGGATTTACTTTTAATAAGTGTAACACATATGGCATTCTAAAATGGTTTGGCTTTAGTGCTAGTCTTAGCTGTGCACACGTTAAAGTAGTATCCCTCTGTATATGAGTGAAGTTAGTATATCTTTCATCTAGAATAAAGGAGTATTTATTCATGTCTAGAGTCTCACACCTTCTTTCCTGTTTTCCTTTTCTTGAAAACTTCCAACACAAATTTCAACTAAAGCATACTACCAAAGAGTATTCTATTTTTTCCACCATGTCAATTCCTCTCTCCACCTATTTCTATATTGAAACATACTTTAAGGGCTGTAGATAACAGTTATCTAACAGAATTTTTTTTTTTATTTTTTTTTAACTAATAAGGTACAAAGCTCCAGAGTGGTTTCCATAGCATATCTTGATTATACTGTGTTGGGTAGGAATTGAAAGAATAAAAGACAGCTTTACATGGCAGTGTTATGAGAAATGAGAGAGTAAGATGACACACCAATACATATAACTCCAGCAAAGCATAATTAATTTTAAAACAAAAAGTATTGCAAACTCACACAGTATTAATTTTAAAAGAGCATAAATGCTATCAAAGTATCAAATAGGAAATACTAGAGGAAACAGTGGCTAAGATACAAAGAATGTATTAAAATTAGTAACTGTGTATGCCAGATTAATCTCACTAGAGCTACCTTAGTTTAGCCCTGGATACAGTTTGGTCTCGAAGTCAGGAAAGCACTTAGGCAGGTGTTCAAGTTTGCCTCCATTTAGAGAAGCAGTTTAACATGAGCTCATCTTCAAGCACATGATTTAAGAGGCATTGACTTCTGCGAAAATTAAATACAAGCTTAAAAATGTAACCAGGTAGTTAGAGCTCTATCTTGAATAGAGATGCTTCCTCAAAAGGGGGCTTTTGCCATGTTCATACAGTGGTTAAATTAAGATAAATCTAGAAATAGGACAGTATATTTGAAATGGTATTGGTAGCTGGATGCCTGAGAAGCAGAACAGAAAAGAAAACAGCAGCTACTTAAGCAGAATTTATGGCATATGCAGGTGTAAAATTTGTACAAATTTTGCCTTATTTTAACCTTATATTGCTTGTGTGCAAGACAATAGCATCTTGGCTTGTGTTAGAAACGGCATGACCATCAGGTCCAGGGAGGTTATTCTCCCTCTGTACTCAGCACTGGTGAGACCGCACCTTGAGTACTGTGTTCAGTTCTGGGCCCCTCAGGACATCAGGAAATTTTTTTTCACGGAAAGATTCATTGGGCACTGGAACAGGCTGCCCAAGGAGGTGGTTGAGTCACCTTCCCTGGAGGTGTTTAGGGGATGGGTGGATGAGGTGCTGAGGGGCATGGTTTAGGGAGTGTTAGGAATGGTTGGACTCAATGATCCAGTGAGTCCTTTCCAACCTGGTGATTCTATGATTCTATGACTCGTAAATGCCTAAATATTTCCTAATATTTTTCAGGAAAGAATGGACCTGGCAAAACTATTGTCTGTCTCCTTGAAAAAATCCTGCTAAAGTTTGGTAGCCTCTCATCTCTCAGGGATTAAAAAAAAATGTTGTCAGCCTGAAACAACACAAAGGTGGTGAAGATTCTAAAAAGTATGCTCACTGGCTTTGAGGACAGCAAATGTTAGAAAGAAAAATTAGCAAGACATGACTAGGCAGTCGTGACCAGTATTTGTGTTTGGGGGCTGTTATTGAGAACAAATTAAGATCCTTAGAACATTCCTGGTTTATACTAGTGGATGAGGTCTGCAGAAGGCTAATGGATTTATCTTTTGCATTATAGAAGGACGTGAACTGGCAAGACACAAATTATTTGTCCTATGTGGCATTGGAAATCTATTTGAAGAAGGAAATTTAATATACAACAATAAAATATGAGGTTAGCTGCAAAGATTGAATAATTTTTCTTAGGAAAAAATGAATTTGAAAAAATAAGATAGAGATAAAAATAGCATTTTAAAATTAGAGGAAAAACAGACATAAATATTTTTTACTAAACACATGCTAAAGTGAAACAGAAAGCAAAGACAAAGAGGAGGAAAATACTTAATAGAACTTCACAAAGAACCAGATATATTAACAGCAATAGTAAAAGAAAAAAAATAGAAATAAAAATAAACTTGGTTAGATAATAGACTTTTACATGGTAATGTATTTACTGAGTGAAATGAACAGTTCAAAGATATATTGTATGCACACATTCTAGAAAGAAATTTTCAATTATATGGAAAAGATTATGAGACTTAATATTACAAAAAATGTTTACTAACCCAAATTAAAAATAAAAATAAATACCGAAAATCTATGTTTGATACGAATACTGTAAGCAACATGAAATGGCCAAACATGAACATTCTGGTCACAAGTTTCACAAGGTGTGAATTAATACAAGAGGGTATAACTAATAACAGAAGAGTACAGTGATTCAGAATTCTAGATATCAAACAGAGTCATCTCACCTAACCTTATGTGTGTAACAGTGACATCAGCTATCGGATAGTGACTGCAGAGTGACTGTTATCTTCAAATGGCAGTTCCTTCCTTACCAAAATGATTTTAAGAGACAGGCAGCATCAATTTTGCCTGAAACCGACTCTCTTTCTTCTGATAATAGAAGGATCCTGACTAGGTGAAACTCAGGTGACAAACATTATATTCCAGAGTTAGATGAGATTAATTTCACATTGTTGTAGATTAAGGGCCTTAAAAAACCTAACTCTTTGAGAATTTTTTTCCTTGTTGACAGTCATTTAGTTGATTAATTTAGGCCAGATCATAGCTAAATTAGAACTAGGGCTTAATAAGGAACACAATATATTTTTGTAAGAAGGCAGATTAAAAACACTCACCAAAACCTGGTCTGTGTAGGAATGTTTTTCAGTTTCAAAATAGCTTAGAAATCTAATTTACTTGCAGAAATGGATGTTGTTACTGCAGAAATTTATGTTGTTCCTCTGTCCACAGTCTGGTGACTAGATCCGTAACACTGACACTTCAGGAAAGTGATGATTTTAAGAGCAAGCACAGTCAAAACTAAGCAAATTTTTAGTTAGCTCTGCATACTTTAAATCTGAATTACTCTCTGTAGGTACTTGAGTTACAAAACAGCAAGTCAGCAGTTAATATACTTCCATCGAGGCCCCTGACAAGGTATCAAGTAATAGGATGAATCTAAGTCTAATTATATAGACAATCCTATCTGTAGACAACCTCTAATCCATTAAGAAGCTTCACTGAAAATAGGCTAACCACAAATTTAATTGTCCTCTAGAAATCTTAGTTCTTCAGCACCTTATTCCCTGGTTAAATGAGAATGCACTTTGTCAGCTTTGTCTTGCAAAAATTGCTACTCAATACTTGTTTTCTAGAATCTTTTTTCTAAGAAAGGAGCAATTTTTCATCAGAATCTCATGAAGGCTTGTAGTACACTTAGAAATTGAAAACAAAGTTTAAAAGTCAGATTTTAACTTTTTTTTTTAATTGTATTTCCCAAATTCTAAATATTAGAGTAACAAATGTTTTCTCATCTCAGGTCTTATCTGCAAATCAAGTCAAATCTGATATAATATATATAATCAGTCAAATCTGATATAATAACTGTGAATCAGAAAATCAGAAACATAACAACTTTACTGATTTAGGGCAGAACACTGAGCTAGATCATTTGATTCACACTTGTTCACTGTGATTCTGTGGATTAATTATGTGCAAAGGCTTCAGATTAGACATTTTCCTATTTTAACAGAAGATTTTTCTTTAAGCAGAAACAGGGTAAAAAAAATCAGCTAATCTAGAAAAGTTATCTGGAGTATTTAACAAAAAATAGCTCTTCCTAACTTCAAATATAGAAAAAAAACTTCTAATGGAATGTGTGAGAGAGGAACATAAATATTTAAAGAAAGGCTTGCAATATTTTCATTTTGCTCAAAGTCATCTTCTGGAACTAGTGAAATCTATTGTTAGCATTCATTAATTACCCCCATGTGTTTTAAAAGTATTCACATCATCTTTTTCTTGTAATGAAAGGGTCATCAACAACCATTTGTCGTATTTCACAGAAAGCAAAATTTTCATAATGAAAAGCAAAGTTTAACAGGCTTTTTTTAATTCTTCCTACACACATTAGAGACATGGCCTAAAGCATCATATAGATTAATGTAGTATTAATTAGTATAGTTTTCAATTTAGTTAATTGTTAGCTCTCAGTCTAATAAGCTGTTTAAATAACAAATTCTTAGCTATTCAAATGAGGTAAATCTCTCTCTGCAACATATTTTTGGCAAATTCTGGTCAGGAAAGGCTTGAAATACTATGTGCTATGCTACATGCTCAGCTTTCTGTTATAAAGGAGGACTTTGGCTACTATCCTACCTATTCAAACCCAGTTCTGTGCTCAAACTCAAAAAGTAAATCAAACACACAAATTGAGAAGTTCCCAGAAGTGGATCATGGCTTGGGGAAGGAATCTATCTTAAATTAATAAGAACTAGTACGACTAAGAGTGAGAGGATGGAAACTTTTTGTTCATCACCAAATATTTTCACCTCCTAGGGAAGTACCTACCATTTTCACTCATTTCATTATGCCTCATCACAAAAAGTTAACACTGATACTAATCCATCTAAGATACTGTAGTACATCCATCATCATATATATTCCTCACTCTACTGCTTTCTAATCTGCATCTTCTAATTATTTTTACCCTTTTGTGCTCTTTCCCATTTCTCCTCCCAAAATCTCCTCTGGCAATAAAATATTACAATGAAGCCATACAAAACATTTGCAAAACACTAAAACTTAAAATTAAAAATACTATTAAATAATAATATAGTCTTTCTGAAACTTTTTGCACAATTTTAAAAAGAAAAACGGGGTCAAAATCTATCTGCAATCTATTACTGGTAAGTTCACATAACATACAGCTACACACTGCAATTAGTCATGTATTGTTTGCTTTGGTGTGATGACTCTATCTCACCGTGGCCATGTTCATCACATTCAATCTTTTTATCTGGTCTTAGATTAGACAATATAGAAATATTTGTGTCTGACTGTTCAATATAACAAGTTTTACATAGGAATAATATATGGCAAACTTGTAGCAAAAACAGAGTGACTGGTAGCAACAGTTTTTAAGAAGAATTAGATAATATGATGATCCCTCTTTCTCCAGACACTTGCAAGTGTTTCAGAAGTTGTTTCAAAGCAATATTAATATTCCTATGAGTAATTGCGGTTGGAGGGAGACTGAAAATGGACTTTTATGGGAACAAAACTCTAAATGATGTTACATTCTTTCTCTCTCTATAAGCAAAAGTGGTTAGATATTAAAAATATACTTCCCAAGAAAGCTGAATTGCACAGAGATAGAAATGCTTATTCAAAATGTGTTTCTGGGATGCATTTTTAACTCCTCTTTATAGAAATGATTATGGAAATAACTTTGCTGAAAAGCCCCAAGGAGAAAGAGCACAAAACTGGTGTTTAAATGAAAATGGATTTAAACATGAAATAATGGAACTGTTGTCATTTAACACTTTGGCAATATAATAAAATATTATAACAAAGTTTCAGATCCTCCAGTAAAGGAATAATTCATCTCTGACTCATTTAAGAGTTGTTAGCTCATAGAGTTCAGGTGTAAGTATACTATGATCCTTTCCTCTCTTAATTCTGGCACCAACAAAAAAATAATCATACCCAGCTTTAAGATCTGATGAATGTGTGAACTGGTTTTCCTTTACATAATAACTTTGCTACAACTCTAGCATCCATATTTTGCTGCAGTTAATCTAAGTATATTCAAAGAGAACAAAAGAAAAAATCTCCTGCACATTAAGAATGAGCCACATTCTCTGAGATTTACCTACCCTATAGTGTTATGTTAAAATGGAACACAAACTTCTGTTGTGCATGTGCTTTACTGACATAGTTTACCACATGATTATGCAATCATTATACAACAATATCTCACTCATGTATGACTCTTCTACTACTCATTAAAGGACACAAATTTATGTACTAATGACTGGTTCAAATCAAGGAATAACAGAATTATTTAGGTTGGAAAAGACCTTTAAGATCACCAAGTCCAATCACTAAGCTGATACTGCCAAGTCCACTGCTAAATTACGTCCCTGAGTGCCACATCTACATGTCTTTTAAATACTTCCAGGGATGGTGATTCCACTACATCCCTGGGTAGCCTGTTACCAACTCTTAACAATCCTTCTGGTGAAGGAGGTTTTCCCTATATCCAGTCTAATCGACACGAGCCCATTTCCTCTTTTCTTGTCACTTGGGAGAAGAGACCAACACTCACCTCATTACAACCTCCTTTCAGGTAGCTGTAGAAAGCAATGAGGTTTCCCCTCAGCCTCTTTTTCTCCAGGTTAAAAAAAACCAGTTCCCTCAGGTGCTCCTCATAAGACTAATGCTCCAGACTCTTCCATCAGCTTTGTTGCCCTCTTTGCACATACTCCAGCTACTCCATGCCTTGCTTGTAGTGAGTGGCCCAAGACTGAACACAGTGTTAAAGACATGGCCTCAACAGTGCTGAGCACAGGGAAGCAATCACTTTACTAGTCCTGCTGACCACATTATTTATGATGCAAGCCAGGATACTACTGGACTTCTTGACTGCTTGGGCACACTGCTGGCTTACATTCATCTTGACAACGCTCACAGGTCCTTTTCTACTGGGCAACTTCCCAGCCATTCATCCTCAAGCCTGTACTGTTGCATGGCATTGTTGTGTCCCAAATGAAGGACCTGGCACCTGTCCTTGTTAAACCCCATACAGTTAACCCCAGCACACTGATTCAGCCTGCCTAGATCCTTCTGTAGAGCCTCCCTACCCTCAAGCTCATCAACACTCCTACCAATTTGGTGTCGTCTGCATACTTACTGAGGAAGCACTCAGTTCCCTCCTCCAGATCACTGATACAGGTATTAAACAGGACTGGCTCCAACACTGAGCCCTAGAAAACACCTCTTGTGAACAGCAGGCAACTGGATTTTACTCCATTCAGCACAACTCAATGGGCTTTTCCACTTAGTTTTTTACCCAGTGAAATGTACACCCATTCAAACCACGAGCAGCCAGTTTCTCCAGTACACAAAGCTCCATGTGGAACATACTATGGTGAGGAAAAGTTGACTGAGTTAGATTTATAAAAGACTTGATCCAGAAGAGATTGAGAAAATGCAGAAAACTAGTATGTGCTGTGTAAAATATCTGGTTTTGGTAAAGACCTTCCCCAAAATACTGTGTCTATAACACTAGCTGGAGTAAAAAAGGGTAAAAAATAAATTGCCAGATCCACCAAAGACCTCTTAAATAATAAGCAACAGGTATTACAAACAAACAAACAAAAATAAAGGAATACAAGAACTTTGCTGGGATGTTTCTGATACAGGAAAGATAGCAGAGAAAGCGTCTAAGGCTATTACTTAAATATTCTGGGGTTATTCTCTGGTGCTGAGATCAGCAGCATGGAAAAGCTTGTATTACTGCTATTAACCCATTTGTTCCCCAAAACAATCTAGTCAGGACAAGGCACATCTGAACTGTCTACTCATGATGGTCTCTGGTCCGCTCTGACTACTGCACCAGGAGCTAGATGCCTTGGAGCTGCTTGGAAAAGACCCATTTGTCTTGGGCCCAGACTATGTGAGGGAAACAAATCTAACAGTTTAAGAAAGAGGACAATTCTGTTCCAGCGGCTTGAAACATTCCTTTAAGCTGTTTTATTTAGTATAAATATAGCCTTTGTTGTCACTAGGGATTTGTTATTAATAGTCTAGCTATGTGGAAGGTATTTCAATGACATATTTATGAATGACACTAAAGCTTTAATATAAAAGACAGATCTCTTAAGGAAGCACTGAACAGATTTCAGTTCTTACGGAGCACTGACTCTTTACAGAATACAATCATGAAAAGACATTTGAAGCCTCTACTAATGTAAAATACACAGAATGATCCTTTCCATGTTTTTATTTTTAAATTATACACCAAGAAACATTTCATATATAAAATTCTATACTAACACATATTGTTATTGTATTGGCTATACCATTAGAATAATCCACTTTCATTTAAAAATATATATTTAAATCTACATTTTCTGAAATCAAGATATCCTAGGTACTATGTATTTTGAAACAAACAAAAAAAACGGGCAATTACTTTAAAGTATAAAGTAACACACTGACAGCAGTATTAACAAACATAGCAAATATACCAACAAGTCTGTGTTTATCGACTAATCTATGGGCTTGTCAGACATGTCTGAATGAAAATATCTTAAGTACAAATTTTACCAAATGATCAAAGAAACATCTTAGACTTCTATTTATTAGATAATTTGTGCATCATATAAAATACATTTTTAGAGTGTAACGCAACTGAGAACATTTTTTATTGATATGGAAACTTCCAAGTTAATGAAAAACCAAGAACAAGAATCTGATAAAAGTAACACTCAACATTGTAAAATACTGTCCGAATGCTCTCTATATATTAAGAAAAGCAACTATTATTTCTGGAATGGCATTATAACCAGAAGATTTAAAAAATGGAAGATTAGTTTGTCTTAACTCCAGACAAACCAGTTAAAATCCAGAAACTCTCATTCCTCTTCTTCACATCTCCAAAAGAAAAGAAAACAAAAACCCAACAAACTCAAACAAAAGCCTGCTTCCATATGAATATTTAATACATTTCCTTGAAAAATAAGATCTATTTTTTAATTTACATAAAAGATATGAAAACAACTTTTTTTTTTTCTGTTTACAGAATAAAGAAAAGTAACAAGTCCTTAGCCAAGTTGTTCTCTTGTCGCTGTGTTACAGGACATTTAGAAATTCTGTTTTGACCTCCTTTAACTTCCAGAAAATAAATGGGACAGCACATGTTCAATCAAAGTGATTATATTACCTGAGGCTTCTCCCTCAAATTTGCAGCTGCTAGCTGGAAAGCAGTGAAATGAGGTCATGAGGGTGAACACAATGACTTCCAGAACTACAGAGGCACTCCTGGATGTTGTCCCACTGTCAAAGTACTCGAGCTGGAATACACCTCCTTTTGCTCAGATATTTGAATATCAGCAGAAAAAAATTGTTTTGCCTGCTACTAACCAGACCTACTCTAGATGTTTATGTCATGATAGGAAGCAGGCCCTGGGCACTGCATGTTACTATACAAAAGAATCGAGCAGTCAAAGAGCTCAAGGTTGGAGGGATCTCAAGAAGCCTCTAGCCCACCCTTGCTCACAAAGCTGCATCAGCTGTAAGTTAGGCAAAGATTGCTCTGGACTTGAGCCAGTCAGCAGAACTTCTAGGAATGGAGATTACAGAGACCCCCCCAGGCAGACTGTTCCTGCACTTGACTGTCCTCAGGGTGAAAAAGTTTCTCCTTCTACCCATACAACTTCACTGCCAAACAGAGATAATTCTGCATTTGCTCAATAAATGTAGTCTCACTAGTATGCATGCAGATAAACCCTATATTATGAGAACTGCATATAAGGTGTGTCAGAATTTGAGGCTGGTCTATGGCTGTCCAGGTTCTGTGCACTCACATCTTGAGGTTTTAGGCATAAAAAAATAATCCTATCCTAAAGAGTTTTCAAATAGGCATAACCATATTTTGCTCAGTGATCTAATGTACCATCTTCTGCAGCTGTGAGTCTTGTTTCCTTCAGGAGATACCACCACGTTTATAAATGAATGGGTAAAGAAAATTAAAATTTGCTTCCAGATATTTGGTCAACTCTCAAAATAGCAAACACGACTACATGCAAGTCATTGTGCTCTCTTTATGGTTATGCAGTCAAAATAGTGAGCAACTTCTTCTAATCTACCAAATTAGTTTAAGAACAAGAGGTGACGTTCCACTTTGTCAGACGTGAATACACAGGGAATTTGAGTTACAATCCCAATTTTCTTTAGAGTTTATGCATAAAAGGAATTCTAAAAATTTTCTAGCTATCCAAAATTACTCTTGTGAAGGGAGGCTGGCTGCTTAGATGTAATTTTTAAGTTCTTCATTCCTGACAAAGAGACTACTTTCGAGTACTACAGCATGTAATAAATGACCACAAACTTTTTATGATACAATTTCTAAATTAGAGAAATTTGATTGGATATGGGCTCAGGTTTCTGGTATTACCAAAAGATTTCATCATAACAAAGAACAAAAGAAAATTAATTTGGTTATAAACACAACTTTTGTCTAAAAAACACCCCAGGGCAAAGCAGAAGAAAAAAGAAAAGGAATTGTAAAGACTCAATAATCCTCAATTGGCTGACTTCAAGTCTTGTTTTCAAGAAACAGATTTATTACATCCTGATTCAGTTACTTTTTTTCTTAAAAAAAAAAAAAAGTAAAATGAACTTAATAATTTGGAAACTGCAGGACTGGCAAAGTTTGGCATAAATAAGAAAATGGTTTAATTGTCCCAGAAATATCATGTAGTTTAAAAATACTGAATTGTGTGATTGCATGTTTCAGAAATCTTAAGATATAGTCTATTATTTTATTTTAAATTCCCAGCTTTTTTAATGTCTTTAAAACTTGTTGAATTTACGTAGTCCATTTCTACATGGAAAAAATATTTTTCTTGGGTAAACAGACTTATGCAGATCATAGAAGCTCATTAAATATCATTTCTGTTAAGATTGAGATTTAAATTAATTTCAATTATATGCATAAAAAATATGAACTGAAGTTCAGAAAGGAAAGATGTATTGATATTTATAATATGCATCAGTTAATATGAAGTGAAAGCTAAAAGTAACTGAGAGCAGTGAAAATTGTGGGTGCTGTGGAAATGTGTACACAAAAGAAAAAAATACATTCAATGGTAAGGGAAATGATGACGTTTTTCTTCAGTATCCCTTTGATTAAAATATTTTTTCCTTAGTTAATATTGTTGTTGAAAGACGGTTATAAAGTATTCCAACAAGAAGATGCCAAAAATGAAGTTTGATTGATTATAATAAAACATTTTAAAGGGATAAAGTGATATGGTTAGGGACTTTTAATTTTCAAAGCAACATTAGTTACCAAGTTATTACTTTCTTGTAAGTATCCTTAAAAAACATTTGCAAAGGTTCTCTGAGCACTATCACAAGCCAAATAGGACGAGCAGGTCACTGAAAAATAAAATGAAAAATCAAAAAGAAAAAAAAATCTTTTTTAAGAAGCCAGCAACTTTAATTAAACTAAATAATATTTTGGCTAGTGATATTATATGCCATCAGTATGCTAAGCAGGGTAGGGGCAGCAACAAAAGACTGAAGGAGGATAAGAAATTTTCTTCCCCATTCATGGCAATCTTCCCAGCAACAGAGTTAGCACATGTTCATAATACAAAACTCTTTCCTCTGAACTTCCGATGTTAGCCCTACCACAGCAAGTAGTTTTGTTCAGGACATTGGCATGTCAAATGCAGAAAAGTATAAAAATGGTAAAAAGTTGTGTAAAACCATGAAATGAGCTTTCCTGTCCTTCAGATATGAATTAGGCTGACCTGTATCTGAGGCAAAGCATGAAAAGAAGTCTGTATTCCCGCACCTTATTCATTTCTAGGCTGAATCCAGCCTAAAAAATCCAGAGATAGTGTAGTGTCCTATTATATAAAATACACTGAAACAAATAAACAAACTGGAAAACCTCAGCAATTCACATTATAACATTTCCTTCATGGTCTTCAGACCATGACCTCAGTCGTTCCTCTCTGACATGTCCACAGAGAAGCTTTTAGCCTTGATGAAGAATAAGAAGGCCATTTCTGTGCTAGCCTGCTACTAGAGGAAAATGGAAATATAATTTGTCCTGGTGCCAAAACTGCAAGTACTCTTCACTTAGAGAAGCCAAGAGCTTAACGCAAGGTCAGCTGTGGAAATGTATTTCTTCTAAATAGAATTGTATTTCTTTTGTGTAGAAGTAAATGGCTGAATTAGAAAACAATGTGAAATATGACAAAATGAAGTACATCTACCAGCCAGATCTTACCTAAAAAATACATGGCTTATGCCAGCTCAAAATCAATTCTTCCTTTCCAAGCCACAGGGCTTTTGTTTTATTTTTTAATTTTTATATGCTGGATATTTTAGAGTTGGAAATTATCCAGTTACAGTGACAATGTTCCTGAAGCTGCCAAATATGTGAATATTCACTGAATTCAAATAGAGAAACACATACTTACTCAATAGCAGTCTGGAAATCTTACCCTGTATTAAGGTACAAGACCACAAGTATATTGTGTCACGTCACGTTGCCTCATTCTTGGTATTTAAAGGGAAAGGGAGAAGTCATAATTCATTCAAGTTACTGAACAAGTAATCAAAATCCCTGGAGATATCTGACTGACAAGCAAGATCTCCTTGCACAGAGAAAAACAGTGATGACAATGACAACAACAGCAAAAAACTTTAATAACCACTCTTAATAAATCCACTTCAGTCTGCATAGGTAACTGACATAGGCTAGCACAGTTATCATGAGTTTACCACATTTTCAGTAGTATGACAGATTATGGCTATTTTCAAATTCACATGTATAGAGGCTGGAAAAGAAAGCCCAGAATTACAGACGCTAAAGTAATAAGATTCAATTAGATACCTTCAGTTACAGAAAAATAAGACTATCAAGACCCCCATAGATATATATTTTATAGAAGAAAACGCTTTATGTTTATTAGACAACTGGGATGGAGTTTGTTATAAAAACGCTGAAATATCCACATCTGAGATAATCACCCAGCCTAGGTGACTTTTATAATGAATGAAAAATATGTTTATCTAGCGTATGATTCATTCCTACTTAAAGAAAAAGAATCCAGAATAGGTCAAGTGACTTATGTCCTGAAATGAACATATTTCTCTTAAATATGACTATTCATTGGTATTTTTAAAAAAAAAAAATAAAACAACAAAAAAAGGTAAAAACAATATGAGAGTTATTACTCCTTTCACTTCTCCTTGAGAATGAACTTGTGCTTCACAAACCTTTGGCTAAGCATCTTATGTGTCAGTGTTTTCAAACTGCTTAAATCCCAAACTACCATCTAGCTTCCACTTTAAAACTGCAGTAAATTAAACAACAGTTCTTAAGTTGACTCTAAGTGACTATAATTAAATCTTCAATCCTAATGACGCTGCCCATTTCAAAGACAAATTCAATATGGTAAGAGGTGCAGGAAAGGTGAATTATAACAAAATCCTATGTCTTGGCTTATGGCCATGTGTAAAGGACATACATTAGCACTTTGGTTTCTGCAGGAGTTGCTGGAAAAAAAAATCAGTTTTGAGTGAGTACAAATGGAACACAGTAAAAGATACAGCCATCTCTTCTTATTCAGGTTCTCCATACCTTTTCAAACGTTTTCTGTCTTGTAAGTAAAATCTTACTTTACCAGAGGAACCTTAACCAAGTTCTTCTTTTTCTATTTTATTCTCAAGCAAGGTGTATCCACACTAATATTAATAGAAAAAAACCCCAACTTAATATTAGAATGTGTGTCCAAATCCAAAACTTAACAGATCCCTTGAGATTCCTCTACTTTTCTTGGGAGCTCTTATCCTTAATCCTCATTAGATTAGTTGTTTTCAAGGAATCCACAAAGGCTCTTCTTGTTAACATGGCCAGGTTAACAACCAATGATAACAACGGATAGAAAAATGAGCTTTAACAATGTGTGTGAATGCAATATCTTACTCTGAGACGGTGTTGCCCCAAATGAGAAACCCCTAACGAAGAAATTATCCATGACAAGCTTTCAATGGAATTACCAATCAATCAGATTAAAACAATAATCAGAGAACAGAAATTGACTTTTGAGAAAAGGAGTCAGTTTGATCAAAAGAATAAAGAAGCATGATAGAGAAACAATCTGACCCCAACACGACACTGCTGGAAGTTATCCCACCACCATCCTGACCTCCTTCAGGGCCCAATGGGGTCTCCCCCCGCCATGCGACAGCAAAGGCAGCTGCACTCCAGCTAGAGGGACGGCACTGCAAGGATGCCATGTGCTGGGACCTACTCATTGGAGTAACTGTGTGAGCTCAATGGACCTTTT
The DNA here is from genome assembly GCF_017976375.1 of Cuculus canorus. Lineage (NCBI taxonomy): Eukaryota > Metazoa > Chordata > Aves > Cuculiformes > Cuculidae > Cuculus > Cuculus canorus. The sequence continues at coordinate 38,869,326 of NC_071401.1, forward strand.
GCACCAGCAGTAGGCTGTAGGGAGCAGCACAGGACAAGGAGGGGTGGCCTGAAGCTCTGCCAGGGGAGGTTCAGGCTGGATATCAGAAAAAAAAAAAAATCACGGAAAGAGTCATTGGGCACTGGAACAGGCTGCCCAGGGAGGTGATCGAGTCACCTTCCCTGGAGGTGTTTAAGGAATGGGTGGATGAAGTGCTTAGGGGCATGGTTTGAGGAGTGTTAGGAATGGTTGGGCTCAAGGATCTGGTGGGTCCTTTCCCACCTGGTGATTCTATGATTCTATGATTCTATGAGTACAGGTCACACAAAACTAGCACACTTGCAATCCCACTGAGAAAAGGGCTTCAAGAGGAGAACCTGCACTCGTGGACGCAATAAGATATGCACACAACCATGTGATTCTGTGTGTGCTGTTAGAGATTCCTGGCATTACTTCAGGGCAGTTAGAAACGTGTAGGGTTACAGTCACATTTTGTAGGTGTCCAGTAATATGCTTTATCCGTTGTATTGATGACATTGATCTCAAATATATAGTTCAGTAATTGCTCCATTAATTACATCTCATTTAAAAATTCATAAACCAGTTTGATTCTGATTTGGTTTAATCCAAGTGAGCTGAGTAGCTCTTCCCTGCACATTTGTTGAATTTACATTTTAGAATAATTACAGCTCTGATAAAAACCTCTAATTAATTCCTACCTATCATCTGTCTAACTTTTGTCCAATGAGGCTACACAAGAATGAGGATTTGTAAACTAGATCATCTCTTAGATTATAAACATGTAGTTTTCTGAAAGTTTGATTCAGCTAATGATTCAAAAGTCTGCCAAAAAAATGAGGGAACTACTGGAGAGCAGGACTGAACAAATACAAAACCAATTCAGTTTTCACAAATGTGAAGTATGGCAATAATTTTTGTTTGCATGTTTATATGCACACTTTAAGATAAATTATTTTATTTATGTTACATTGAACCACTCTTCCCTCTCAAAGGTTGGAAATATAAGGAAGACATACAATAACAACAGTCATTGCTGCGGAAGACAATTGACTGGTCTAACAATTGAGGCTCTGCAGCTTGATTTTTAACTGATAAACTGAGGGCTTTTAAGCAAACCAATCTTCCCCCTGCCCCTCATGATCCAGATACTTATATTTATGCAAAAGTGCTTATGAATTACAACTGTGATGGCGATTTTTATGATGGTTTCTCACCTAAATTAAACTCTGCTTGATGCTACGGAGACATTATGATTTTAAAGATAAAAAGTCATGTAAAATATGAAAGTAATAGAATACATTTCTATTCTCATGTCAAAATCTAAAAATAGTAATGTTATTGTTATGATCTAAGAAAAGTGTATGCAAAAAGATTGCTTATTTCTTCAATTGGTCTCAAAATCAAAATTCTCCTTCCAAACTTTGTCCTATTTAGTATCTACAAAAATAAATGCTTCCTCATAGAAAATTTTATGCCATAAAGAGTTGATTCAAATTATATAAGATTATATAGAAAAATAAATGAATATATTAACAATTATAAATTAATATTACACAAAATTAAATAATTCAAAACTTCAACAAATTTCTTTTTAAAATATTTGCTAATTCTTTAAACATTTTCACTCCATAGAAAATTCTGTCAAAATCAGTCTGATATTGATTAAAATGGATTAGCTGAAATGTCAGATTGAGAATTTGGCTTCTTTTTTTTCCCAAGCAGAAGGTGGAGAAATATGATGTTATATAAATTGATTATTTATCTTTTTTTTTCTCATGCACAGACATTTGCCAGTGTTTAGATGCTACAGGGAAGGACAGCAATGTAATTTTGGACAACGTTTGTCCTAAACCTCTGCCAGTTTATTCCCTTATATCTGACCTTGTGGCAATACATAGAGCAGTAACCGATCCTTTCTATAACTTAAGTCTTGCACAGTTTTTTGGCTTTAAAGTGCACCTTTACTCCTAGATTTTACCTCCTAGAACTAATATCTGTCTTGCAGACAAAAGGAAGTCCTGTTAAAGTAGAAACTGAGTGAGTAGATATACAAATGTGAGGGCTGTTACATGTACGCAATATTTATATTCATTTTAACTAGCTTGAAAAGTATAAATGAACTTTTATAACCTTTTTTTATGAAGCAGATAACTAAAAAGACTAGCTAAATACTTGTGGGGAAGGCGAGTAGAGTCACTGCAGTGTAATCAAAGAGAGGAATATGTAGAAGAGCAGAGAGCTGCTGTGTTATTTCAGTCCCTTTTCTTCTACTAGCTATTTTCAAACCTGCATTTGACTTTCTAATACTAATTGGAGTATTGACTGACCATATAAATGCTTGCCCTCATTGTTCTGCTCTCACAAATTAACTAGTGAGTGCCTCCAGTTATCTAAATAAGGTGCTGATTGATCGTGTGGAAATAATTAATCAAGCTAGAGCTGATATGATCTCCAGCCATGTCAGAACTTTCCTTTCTCATTATGCTTACCTAGTGCAGAATTTAAATTTACAGCCTGTGGCAAAAGGTAATGTTTTTTGAGAGGTTTCTACAAGTCAAATTACAAGGAGGAAGTCAGATTTCATTGTAATAAGACTTTAAATGAGTCCAATTACATTTTGGTTCAAACAGTCTTGTTTCAAACATTGTTCTGCCTGTCTGGCAGTATTTAATAGAAACCAGCATTGAGTTTAGAGCACTGGGGAATATGCCAACTTTCCTGTCTTGAATCAGTGGAAGTAGACGTCTTTAGCGGACAGGCACTTAAATGCATGTAATGCAGAAACAGAAATGCTGTTACAACTGTATTTCTCCTTAACAACAAGTAGACATAGTAAGATATACAATGCCTTTTGCTGCGGCAACTCATTTATCATGAACAAGCTTATTGTCCTTCACCCTTCACCCTCCTCCCCAAACATACCTGCTTAAGAAAAAATAAAAATACCTTTTTAACTGAAAATGCAGGAGTATCATATGTTAATACTTTGTTCAGCAAAGTACTTGACACTCTCAGTGATCATATAACGTCCCCAGACTTCTGCATAGTATCTTAGCTAGGAAAAGCACAGCAGAAGTGAACTTCTAAATCATCAAATCCAGACTACTGCAATGACAAACGATCACTACTTGCTAGTATTTCTTGACACACTGTCTTGGTCTTAACTAGCACTTCAACACAGATGTTCTTATAGAAAACTGGAATTTCCTAGCTTCTCCTCTTGACACACTGGTAATGAGATAAGAGGAGAAAGCTTTTAACAAAGCTGTCACAATCTTATGACAACGCAAGGAGGCTGAGAGCTATTCCCACACTGTAGAAGCGTGCCTGCTTTCTCCCTTAGTTGTACAAGAAATCTAGCATGACACTTACACTAACATTTGGTGTTTGCCCTAACAGTTATGGATTTCTGCTACACCCAAACCCCATATTACCACTGATGAAAAAGAAAGCAACATTTCGTTCATAATTAAGAGTAGTTCCCAAATGTGCATACTTCAGCAACATACCCTCGGATAAGTTTGGTGGTAAACCCAGGCCCTAGAGCATTTTCTGCTTCAGAGGTGGTAGAAACAAAGGCTCCACTTTAATTGCATATGAATCAGCTTTTAGCTGATTTTTGCATTGTTAAAAGAGCACAATTCGCAGCTTTCTTCCAGCATAAAACAGAAAATTTATGCTTTTACCCTTTGAATGCAGAAAGCATGCATTTGTAGTACGGAGGAAAGAGCTGGATTCTGCACCTTCAGATATATTCCTATGTGAATACATTTGAAAATGTCTGACATTAAAACATAATTACGACAAGGAACTGTCACATGGAGTATTTGAAAGGAATCCATTTAGTTTGCAATGATATATATTTAATAGCCATTTAAGATCTTCACCAAAAGGAACGGAACACAAATCTGCAACATTGCCCAACTGGGAAAATAAATGGTCATCTTATTTCACTCATAAATGAGCACTGTTGGCGGTGAGCCATTATTGAGAAATATATTGCCTTATTTCCAGTGGTAGACCATTATCAAATGCTACCAGATGCTCATCTCAATTTTCAGTGTCATATATGAAAACTCTAATGACACTAGCTAGTTTTCTACATAACAAAAAAAAAGAAACAAAACTCAATTTCTTTACCCCAAAGCTGCCTATCTAAGGATACACTCAAATATTGCAAGAAGATCTATTTCCATTCTGAATGAACAATTTCTTCAAAACATATCACAACTTACAGAAGGGTTTATTAAGTGCTGCAGAAGATTATCCTTGTAGCTCTCCATAACTTAATTCCCAAGAGGGAGATAAATATCTGAAATGTAACATCATTGGTTATGCTAGCAGAATTGAGTTTATCATGAATATATCCTTTCATGTTTAAATCACAGTACAGAAGCTTAATCAAGTAAGTACATTTGAGGAGAATAATTAAAAAAAAAACAACAAACAAACCAAAGACCAACACCTTAAAAGAATGCTTAAAAAGTATTTATGTATTTATTTAAAACAAATATTCTGAGCGCACTGTAGCTACTCATATATACATACAAACATGCATTATAACACAGGTATAGTTACCCTCAGTGCTAAAATCTTATGTTATGCCTTACATATTAAAACAGCTAATCACCTTTAAACTCTGTTTCAGCTTTTATGGCATATTAAACCAGGCTTGAATAAAGTAAAAAATGCCTAGAACACCTGAAAGCCATGCGCTGCTTAGCTATGTTTATCTAAGTGGATCAAGGCATGAATCAGAATGGTGAATGACCATTTGGCATCTTAAATAATTAAAGGAATAGCATGAAATAATTTATTACAAATGGATTTTTAAAAGGGAGTTACTCAGTGTATATGAGTTCCTTGCTAAGAGATCTCACTGTTTCAGTCATTGAATTCGAATGCCATTATTGAGATCCTGCTGGGAGAGCAGCATAGGTATTTTCTGGATGGCCTGTTTGTTTGCTTCCAAACAAACTACTCTTACGATGCAAGTATTTCTTGTTCTGTAGAAAATATGTGACTTCTCAAAAGGTGGATATGAATAATGAGCTGAAAAGTTTTGTTAAAGCCAGATTTTAAATCACAGCTACCCTCCAAATCAGACATTTTATCTACATTACTATAAAATTTCATTCACAGTTAATTTGCAGATCAAGCCTAAATCCAAGCCTTCTAATACAGGTTTTGATAAACATACTTCAAATTGTATCTTCACTTGCTACACTTACATGGAATATGTCCTTTTTTAATTTTACAGACCCTGCTGCTGCCCAGGAGAAAACACTCACTACTCTTAGCAGCATCACAGTCAGATGCAGAAGGACTCCTACTTTAAGCAGAGCCTTATATAAAGGCCATGATCCTCACCACATTTTAAACAAGGGTTTGACAGCACTTCCATTCTTGACAGGGTGTTATTAGTCATAAAGAATAAAGATAAAGAATCACTCTGGGCTAAACATAGCACTTAGTGGTTTAGAACTGAAGATCATATATTTATAGCAATTAAAAAAATCCTGAATTTTTAAGTGCACTAAAGGAAGGAGATATGATCAGTTCAAAACTTTGTCATCTTCCACAAAAGCTTACAATTTTCACTACATGTGTGATTTCTTTAAACTAGCACTACAGTTTATTTTATCCAGAAATTGCTGTTATTTCTCTTTTTGTTATGTGAACTAAGTAAATGTTTCAAACATATCAGTGTCAAAAAAAACAATTGTCAGTTACAGTCACATGTTTTATTGCTGTCTTAGAGAAAAAACCTTATTTTACAACACCTAGCATAGACATTAATATTCAGGCTGAACGTTTCAAGTTAGCGGTGCATAGAAAGAAGTTTATATGTAGTCCTTGATGCCAAAATATATGTGTTCTGTATTTGAATGACCATGCTCATGACTTCATGAGTGGCCTACAGCAACCTATAAACAACAGGATTAGTGTGCAGAATAATTCATCACATACTGTGTAGAAATGCATTTTAAGAGTCCAGCCTTGCAAACAAGATACCAGCATGCATACAAATAATCTTGCTTTAAGTCCCATGGTATTTGCATAATTGTTTGTGAGAGCACGCAGCAAGTCTGGACGTTCAGAAAACATATTTGTTACATTAGCTAGGAACTAGAGACCTTCTTATGCTTTATAGATAGAAGTAATTTATATTCAACAGATCCTCTTTTAATCACGATATTTTACTTATTTTCATATCATCCCTGTCTTATCATCCTCTTTCTTACTATTTTGGGTTATTTTGACTTGAGGTATGCAGAGAAGCAAAAAACCAGTGGTTATGCATATGAGGACATGCAAACTCAAAAGTATGCTCTGGTGCCTCTATTTCCATTAAATTCATGGGATTTCTGTTTGGTTGGTTTTTTTTTTTTGTTGTTGTTGTTTCTTTTTTTTTTTTTTGCCAGGAGCTTGCTGACCAGGATTATGTATGAGCGCTAAAACAAATTCTGTAAGGATAGCCTGTGGTAGCCACTTGGGCAGAGTTTCTGTTAAAATAAAAATATGGAAAATTCATATAAAACAGTTGCTTACAGATACCCTAAAGATAACATCACTGCAGCATATGGAAAAAACAGGAATAAGAATGACAGGAAAATGCATTCTTTGGGGTAATGTTATCACTAGTTTCAGACAAAAAGAGTACAAAATGCTAATAATAAATATTTATATTTGAAATATATCTTTCCATTTTTGCACATAGAAGCAGGCCTAAAATGGAGATAAAACAACAACTTAGATAACCAATAAGTCACAATGATGATATATATATAATATGGGCAAATAAAACCATAAATTTTAACATTAAATAAGTAAGATTAATTTGCTTTACCCTGATAAAACTGTACATGGGAAATAAATTCAAGCTAAATCAGTTAAACAGATTAAAAGAAAGACCCAGGAACTACAAGCCAGTCACTCTCACCTCCATGCCTGGCAAGATCAGGGAGCAGATCCTCCTATAAACTGTGCTATGGCACGTAGAAAATAATGAGGCGATTGGTCACAACAAATATGGTTTCCCTAAGGGCAAATCATACCTCGCAATTTTGCTGGCGTTTGATGGCTGGATTACAGCTTTGATGGACAGGGGAAGAGCAACTGATATCATTGTCTTTGAAATAGAGAGACAGGGATTTGATGGATGGTCTAATCAGTGCATAAGGAATTGGCTGCATGGTCACACATAAAGAGTTGTGGCCAGTGGATCAGTGTCCAAGTGGAAACCAGTGATGAGTGGCATTCCTTAGGGGTCAGTATGGGGTCGGGGCTGTTCTACATCTTTGTCACAGACGGGGCAGTGGGATTGACTACACCCTCGGCAAGTTTGGCAACAACATCAAGCTCTTTGGTGCAGTCAACATGCTGCAAGGAAGAGATGCCATACAGATGGACCTTGACAGACTGCAAACCTGATGAAATTCACGGCCAAGTGTAAGGTCCTGCACCTGGTCTGGGACAATCCCAAGCACAAATACGGGCTGAGTGGATAATGGGTTGAGAGCAGCCCTGAGGAGAAGGACTTAGGGGTGTTGTGCCAGCAATGTATGCTCACAGCCCAGAAAACCTACCGTATCATGGACTACATCACAAGAAATGTGGCCAGCAGGTCGAGTGAGGTGATTCTCTCCCTCTACTCTGCTCTTGTGAGTACTGAAGTACCCTCATCTGGAGTACTGCATCTAGCTCTGGGGCCCCCAGCATAAGAAGGATATGGACCTGCTGGAGGGAGACCAGAAGACATCAACAAAAATGATCAGAAGGCCAGAGCATGTCTATGAAGACAGGCTGTGAGGGTTAGGGTTTTTCAGCCTGGCAAAGAGAAGGCTCCAGGAGAACTTATAGAAGACTTCCAGTACTTAAAGGGACCCTACAGGGAAGCTGTAAAGAGACTTTTTACAAGGGCTTGTAGTGATAGGAAAAGAGGTAATAATTGTAAACTGAAATAGGGTAGATTTATATTAGATATTAGGAAGAAATTCTTCATTGTGAGGGTGGTGAGGCACTGAAACAGGCTGCCTGGAGAAGTTGTGGATGCCTCATCCCTGAATGGCCAGGTTGGATGGGGATTTGAGCAGTCTGAACTAGTGGGAGGTGTCACTGCCCATGGCAGGTGGGTTGGAACTAGATGATCTTTAATGTCTATAATTCTATGAAAATATAGTGACAAAGACTAAGCAAGTATCTAGAATGAAAAACTAATAGCAATTCCTTACTAATAGTTTATTCCTTATTGAACATTTAAAAATATATTTCTTATTAAATAAACATACATAAATATTTATTATTTAAGTCTTTATATAATTAAATCTATTTGTCTGCATAAACTAGATATTTTCCACTTGCCTGATCTTTTAGACATGTAAATTGATGGAGTTGTTTTACATTTTTATTATTTTCTTTTGGAGAATGCAGTAAAAATTAATTAATTCATGATAATGTTGACAAAATAAGTTAATTAAGGTGTTAATGAAAACAATGTTAACAAAAAATGGTAAGTTCTTCCAGCACTAAATCTGCTCATTAGACAAAGCCTATTCAGTTCAGGGGATACAATAGAAAGGCTTATAGTGAAAAATAATAGCACATTTGCAATTTGTTGCAGAGGTAATGCAGGTAGGAGATACAGTAATAATATGCGGTCCATAGCTGACAGATTTATTGCTTTTGAGCTAAAATTACAGTAATTTACATATTACTAAGTAATGTTAAGTGGATATTCAGAAGAATATGTATTGGTATAATACTACAAGTGTCAAGAAATGTGAATATGGTTTATGAATAATTTAATTGTTATTATGCTGACATAAGATCACTAAATAGTCTTTGTGCAATTTTAACAAACAAGTGTTTCCACATAAAGGAAAGTGTAGATATTTATGATTACAGACCTGATCATAATATTTTGATATATAGGTCAGATATTGACAAAACAAGTTACATTATCAGTCCAAATGTTGCAGGCCAGGGGAAATAAAGATAATTATGTGGATGGATAGGTACAAATAAAAACAGAAAATTATCATCCTTGGGAAAACTGAGCCATCTGAAAAGCAGTTCTAGCTCTGACAATCAAAACTATGAACTGAAAAATCAGGGCAAACAGAGTTATAATAGTTACTCAGCAGTCCATCTACTTCATAATAAACGTGCCAAAACTTTCAAGATTAAAATAAATGCAGTACTTTGTATCTTTACAGATGACTGCAGATTTTTCTGTTGTTGCTTTTTACTGATAAACTTTATATGCCAATGTAATTTGATTTAACCATTAGTATTCATTCCTCTAATTTACATTTTTTAAAATTATATTTATTTGCAATATTGTCTTTGATTGATGTGGATTTTCAATTTATTAAATACACCTTATGAATAGTGCACAGATGTCACTACTCACATTGTTATAGTGTTCCTATGAATGCTGACACGCTGTGAAAAATGTAACATTAAACTCACTTACAATTAAATGCTTCATTCCTAGCACTTTAAATAGATATAATGTTTGTATTTAATCTTACAAAATGCACTTTAAAGCATTAGAAAACAAAACTTAATGTAAAAGGAAGACAATGTATCTCAGACTTGCCAATATTAATATCCTATTAACAAAACAAATTATAAGAAACTAAGTACAAATTGGCTTTGTACATTACTTTGTATTCTCTTTTAAAAGCGTCATGATTTTGTACCCTCAAGATCATGCTGTTTTGGTGCAGCCATGGTACAGTATGTGATTTATCGGCAGATTTATAGGTATTCTTTATAGCTACTATAATAAAATGTACTTGTATCTATCCAAGACACCTGTATATCATTGGCAGCTAATAGATCAGAAAAATAAGTGGAAATGCTTGATCTTTTTCAGTACCTAACAGTCATCAAATTTTATGTATGTCTCATGAATTAAAATTCTTTTAGAAGACACACCAGGAACATTGACTCTAAGTGGAAAGAAGGTCAAACCAATGACAAGGATAAATTTGTTTTTTTTTAATGACTACTCTTTCTATTTTCCCACTTTTTTTTTTCAGTAGAAAAGTGAGTTTGCCACTCTCACTGTTTACAAACAAGAAAATGAGCAGGACTTCTTTTCAAATTCAAACAGCAACAAAGAATTTAATTAAGTTGCAAGCACAAAATACGTATGATCAGAAACATGTTAGACTGTCTGCCTGATTTTACGCTGATTTTGTTGATCCAACGTTTGGAGAATACTTTTTTGTTGTTGGCCTCTTTTTTTTTTTCCTTTGAACTGATAACAGCTTGTCTGAGAAACAATAAAGGAAACATATATAATGCCATACTATCATTTTAACAGCCACTTTATATCTCAGGACCACACTAATATATTCTCCATAGTTCCAAAATTTCAACAATGGGCCTTTCATAAAAGCATTCTTACAGAACAGTGCTTTGGCCCCTCATTCAAGTACATTCAATCCAAGAGTTGCAAGGAAAACTTCTGGCTACAATTCACATGACCTACACACACTAGTTAGAAAAAAGAATGCCCAACAGAGAAACCAGAAGAAACAATGTCCCTTGGAAACAGATCATTCATTCAAGTAAAAATGAAATACACAGTACTGATATAACTGAAAGGACCATGTGTAAAGAATGCTAGAGGGTAAAACCTTTCTGCTAAAGCAATGTCATACTACCAGCTGACCTTCACACTTTCACCTCCAGTGTAAGGCATTATGCACAGTACAGTGTTTGAAGCACTTACAGAACCAACAATGAAGAAGAAAAGAAACAATTAGTATGCTCAGACATAGCACAGGAAAAGAAAAAAAAAAAAGCCCAACAAAACAACAAACAGCCAAACTGCTATGAAGCTATGTAAAAGCCCTATGTTACAGCTCACTCTCTCCCTGCCTCCCCCTTCTCAATGCTCTCCCCTGCATATTAAACACTGGGTTCAGTAAGGGACACAGCTTTTTGGATTCTCTAATGGAGAAGCATCCTTTTTCCATTCCAAGTACATTATATAACTGTGTAAGCGGTGGAAGCCAATTCCACTGCCATGCCCTCGAGCTGCATTCATCTAATGCAAACAGCCATGGAGAAATCTGCTGCTGCCTCACATGCGATCCCAATCTAGGGAAAACATAATTCAAGACCTTGCCACACACTACAGTCTTAACCATTTCATTATCATAACTTCCTGATTTCATAGAAAAAAAAAGCACGTTTATTTTCATTTTATCTGGTTTCAAAGTAATCAAGTAAGCTCCCTACAGTCATAGTTGATCTCTTATATTAAAGAGTTAGCTTGACTTATTGCAGGCAAACAGTTATGGTTGAATCTCTAGGAAGGTTCACACTGATATTTAAAATAAATGAGAAGCTTAAAGCGTTTGCATTTATAGACTATCAGAACAGAAATATGCTTATCTGAACCTGCTTACCATCTACTGCAGTTTATATACTAACATTTCCAACTATTATTTTGCAATTTTTTCTTACGCCCTGGAAAATAACCCCAACAAAACCTCCAGTCAAACAACCAAACACGCACCCTCCTTAAAAAATTCTTTCAAGTGTGCTATCAGCTAGCAAATATATGCATAAGGACCAAGAAAATTACAATTAATTGATTCTTAAGTAGCATATTTTCTCCATAAAAAGAGGATTTTCATGCACCAGCATTTGAGTCTTACAATTCCTTTTAGATCTGGTGGCCACTGACTCCTCACGTACAAATACATACTCATTGAATTTTTTACACTTCCTTTGTGTAATGGAGAGAAATTAACTGATTAAAAGGGTATGGTTATTAAAAAAAAAAAAAAAAAATTGACAAGAAGAAACCAAGAGGTCCAAGAGGTGAGTATTCCCCTTAATGGCAAAACTGATCCAGTTTGTTCACTTAAGGGAAAGATGGTGTACAGCAATATACAGTAACTAGAGCACAAGAAGCAGGCAATGTCTGCTACTGTGGCATTCGAGGGATAAAGACTTGTAAAGAAGAAGCTATTAAATGTTTCCTAATACAAGGTGAATAGGATTTCCAGACTTGGCAGTAAAAGGATAGTTGCTTTGAGATACTGTAAGATTGGCAGTAAGTACTAATCATGGGTTGATTATTATCAAATAAGTAAACTACCCTAAGAAATCTTTAAAATAAGGTTAAAATTGTGGGGGGTTTTGGCACTTTCAGTTATTTTGCTAAGATTTTTAATGGCATTTGAATGTTAAATCCTTATCAGTGTTGCTGCCCAGATTAAACATCATTTTCATTGATAAGTTGAGTCTTTAGTAGACTGAAGGAGTAGGATTTCTGTCAAATAACTTCTACTGTGCTACAGAGGTGTCTATCTGAAGACAAGTTAGGCTTCTTTATAGTGATTTCAGAGAAACAGACAACTCCTAGATGTGATTCATCTCATACTGAAGGGCATATCTAAACCTAGTCACACGAATTGTTCCTTAGAAGTGCCTATTTATCTCCACTGACAATACAGAGAGTGACTGGAGGTGGACACCTACAGTTCAGAAGAAACTCGTTCCAGATCTTTTGCAGCAGTGAAGATCTACCACAAAAGAAGTCAGCACGGAGCACCGAACCTGCCTAACATTTTTATGGCATTAAAAAAAGGAGTCTGTTTGAGATTCCTTAACACTTTGGATAAAGCTGTTCTAAGTCTCAGACATTTTAGTACTAACATTTATCATAAAATCAGGTGTAGAGTAGATACCTTGTACAGGGATTTTCCTAGAGCCACCTAGGCAGAGATGTTAAAAAATGAAGTAATAAAGCAGATACCAGTAAAGAATAATCACTTTTATGCATACCCTCTCTTTCAAAAGAAAGACCTTCAAGTTAGCACATCCAGGCAATCAGTTTTAGATTTCAGCTTTAGCCTCCGATCAGATGAAGGATATCATAAAAAGCAGGAATGAAAAAAAGGGCATTTTTCTTTAGTTTTGTTTTTTTCTCCCTACACAGGAACTATTTGAAAATCATAGCTTTATTTCTAAAATACATGAAAAGGAAAAAAAAAAGAAAAATAGCTCAAAGCCTTGAATGGCACAGTCAGCTTTTCAAAAAAAGAATCTTCATGTCGCGTTTTTCTGTGAGTCAGTTTTGACAATGCACAATTAGATACACAATACAAGGACAGAAGGTATAAATACCACATTCATGACCTGTTAGAGAGTAGATACTGGTCAATGTTCTTAAGATTTCACTAGGGTTAGGGTTTTTTTAATGCATTTGGTCATTATTTCCTTTCTTTTTAATTATTACTTCAGTTTTCTGGATAAGTTTCTTTGGTTTGAAATAATTGAACCCTAGAGTTCCAGAATAAAGGAGATCCGGACACACTTGGAAAACAGCCAGGTGCCACAATTTTCCCCTAAACTGCTTGCTGAGCAGGTCAGCAACTTGAGGACCGTGATACTGCTGAGTATGAAACTAGAAACTAGTTACTGAGAAGCCATAAATCACAACTAAAATTTAGGACCTACTAAAGAGATTAAGAAAAAGAAGCATGTGATGCTTTTGGCACCAGCGGCGCAATAGGGACATTGCTTATAAAGGAAAAATCATTAGAGCATTAAGGCTTTCTTCACCAAGATAAACCCACTACCGTAGTTTGTTTTATGGTTTTTAAAATATCTGCTTTACAGTTTACAGCAGAGGATGAATGAAGTCAGGAAGCAGTACAAACAGATATTCCAGGGTTAGGAAAATGCTTCAAAAGTTTCCAGAGCTGATAGGAGAAGTGTTAAATGAAAGGGAGGGGAAAAAAAGTAACTACAGCCCAGAAATGCTGATATAGTTCTAAATACTAAGTATGAGGCAATTTTTTCAGTCGACTGAAAGATATCTGAAAGCAATGAAAACGCAGTGTTATCTGTGCTTGTGTGTGTGTGTGTATATAGATATATCTTCATATAGAATGTGGAAAACAGTCAGCTAAATGCCAAAGATGGGATCGGCCTTAACAGTGATGCAATTGTTCAGTAGTTCTACATGAATAGATAGATAAGAAGAAATAAACACAGAGTATATCTGTACTGTTAAATAAATGAGACTAGGGAGTAAACTGGAGCACTAGCCATCGTGACTACGGAAACATTTGCAGAATTCTAACCAGCTCTTGTCAGGATTTGATCCCTACACAGCTCACAGGGTTTCAAAGACTGTTCATGTTTGGAGCTAAGCAGTGACAAAGACCCTTCCTAAAATTCAACATGGACATAATTATAGCAGTTTTCACAGAATCACAGAATGACATGAGTTGGAAGGGATGCACAGGGATCATCGAATCCAACTCCTATCCTTGCATAGGACAACCCCAGAATTGGATTCCTTTGTCCTGCGCTACTCTGCGTCATCACTGTTCCAGCAGCATAACACTGGTACCCTAAAAAAACCTTGGCATTCTTTAGGACCTTGTACACCCACGCCTGAAACACAACACGAGTCCTGTGTTTCATGCTATAAAAATGTTGCTTTGGTGGTTTGCAACACAGCCTTCACATCAGTTCAAACTACTCTGAACTGGTACTGATGCCTCCAATAGGAGTACAAGCTGGGGCTCTAAGGAAACTGACAGCTCAACGATGTGTGGAGTAGACAGAGCCAATCTGCTCCAGAGGGATAATCCCAAATAATGTGAGTATAAACCAGATTGTAGCACTTTTTTTATAAGCAAATAATGTATTTGCCTATATGTGGACATGTGACCAAGAATCTAGTTGTTACAAGCATTTGTGAAGTACTAGGCTATTTATTACTTAGTACACTTTCTACATAACTAAGTGGTAAAGTGAAAAAGTAACAAGAGTAGAAATGTACAAAATTTGAGGCAACTGAACCTGGATCACTACTTAAATTTAGATCCTTATTTCAGATAAATAAATAAGGAGGCCTTTAGTTACCCCTAAGTAACTATGGGGCATAGCCCCATATTTCCACAGTGTAATTAAAGTCTGCAGAGTTAAATGCCTAAACTTAGGTAATATTCTTCTGAGTCCTGGAGAACTGAAAACCTGAGAGAGCAATTGAGTGAATGTGTAAGAGGAAATGTAACAGAACAGCAGAGAAAGACAAAATTTACGTTTGAAATGCTGAGCAATACAGTGAGATGTTGATAACCTGTCGAAAGGAAAAACACCCCTCCAAAATTGTTACCTGAACTACTGTGATCTCTTTTCTCAGCAGGTGGCTATGAGAAAAAAAATGTATGTTCAGTTGATAAATTTAAAGTGCCAGGACAAAGTTCATTAAATGCAGCAGGAAATTTTAAAGAGATTTTGTTCTATATACTTTTCTAATAAACCTCCTATTACTATTTTTTCTTGAAAGTTATGAGAAACTTAAGACCAGAGTTTTTATCCTCAGTCCCATATATTGGCATATTATATCTTTCCCTTCAACCTGAAACCCACAAAAACTCAGCAAGCAAAACTCCCAAGAAATTCAGAGAATACATATGCAGGATTTTGATTTTTCAGTTAATGTTTAGATTGTATATCCCTCTACTTTTTACCTACTTCATATGTTTTATTTCATATTGATCTGAATGCAGTTATTTAGATGCTCCTAAGAGCAATGAAACTGAAATTAATCATTATGCACCAGAATTTGGCTTGATTCCACAGGAAAAGCAATAACAGTATTCCACTGTAAAGAATTTTAAAGAATTATGTTTCTACTTCTTTCAAAATAAATAAATGAATTCTTGATGTAAAGGAAGAGCCTAAAGAAATACATAAAACAACACTTCAGTTTTTACCTTCACATCACTGCACAAGAAGCTCCAAACCATAATTTAGAGAAGAAGAAAGGAGGAGGAGAATTCTACACAGTTGATAGATTAAACTTCATGCTTTGAAATTTTCAATAAGTGAATGATTAAACAAGAAAGCATGATACAATTAGTATGCTTTGTGGGTGTGATGAAAGGGTGTAAGTGAAGGACAACTGCAGTAAGTACTTTTGTGGAAAAAGGAGGAGTAAAATTAGATGTATTCTCATCCCTTGTCCCAATCACGGTGATTTAGTATCAAGCAAGAAACACGCAGTAAGTTCTTTCCTATAGTAGTAGTCATCATGTGCACAAAAATATGTATTTCAGGAAACATGGGATTAGATTTTCATATTTAACCTATTGTTGCTAGAAGAGGTAACTCCCACAAAACCACGTCTTAAATTTACAGCTCGCTAACACTTGCAGTATGAGGGGTGACAATAGACAATTCAAAGTTCTGTTTAACCTTTATAAACATTGTCAGATACTGACTATCGAGCTGCTGATGAAGTAAAAAGAATTATTGATGCTAGCATCACATTATCATTTATATACAATATTGAAACCTCATTAAGTTGAATGATTGTAACTTTAAATTTCTTTAAGAATTTCAAGGAAGAGTCTCTAGGCTTGATCAACCCTCAAAATGCTTTCACACGTAACTCTCACTGATTTCAAGGGGCTTGTTCAGATATGTCTAATGGAGGATTTGGGCCGTCAATGCTAAATTTTTGGACAGACCATAATACTAGCATGCACCTTTAGATAGCTACAAGCAAAGCTTATACATCTGAAATAGCCAAGAAGAGATCAGTGATTATGCCACTGTTAGTCACTGAAAACCTCTACAAACGTGCTTACAGACTGATAAACCACTGAACATTTTCTAAAAATTGGAATCCTGCTTTGGCATTTTTGTCTATATGATTTTAAAATATGCTTTTAACTTCTTGCCTTTATTGACTGTATTATGGGCATATAGATTTTACATTGTGTTTTTATAGCCTCACTATAATGAATCGATAGTTTTTTCGTTCCCAATGCAATTGTTAAGACTGTTGGACTTCTTAGAGACAGAAAGCAAGATTTGCTCCAAACTTTATAATCCTAACATTCCTAAAGTAAAATCTGTGACTCACAAGGCACAATGGAAAGTGTTTCCATTTTCCATAAAATAAGCACATATCTAATGAAAACACATTGTTGGAAGGTTTAGAAAATTATTTTCTGATCAAGTCAGAAATTTGTGTATATACTACATGTACTATAAAATATAATATATACACTACATAATATAGTACATGATTTTGATAAATCTGATTCCCCTCACAGGTAATCTTATGAAATGAAAAACTAGATCAACATGAATAAGAAGGAGTGAAAAAAGTATTTAAATTGCAAAACAGTTAATTGCATGTACCAATGTAATTAGACATCATAGTTCACTTTTAGTTCATTCAGAAAGGTTTACATATCATAAGTATCATATTTTTTCTGCATTAGTTCAAATTCTATGTGGTATAATAAATAATATATGAAATCACAGTAAATATCTTAATTTCTAATAAAAATAAATCAAAATTAAAAAACAACTATGCAAAGAAAAGCGATACCAACCCACATTAACACCTAATAAGATACTACATATTATTTTAGAAGAATTTCCTTAGAAAGCAAAATTCACTCTGATTAGTTTAGAACTGTCCATTTAGAAATGTTGGGAAGTTTTGCACCTACTTTGATGAGAGTAGCCTTGTACTCTTGTCTGTGTTCAAATTAAATTAATTTCAAAACTCTAAATATACAAATATGGTGCACGTCCCTTTGTCTTTAAATGTCACCCTTTATCTTGTAAATGTTTGAAAGCTTTTAAAGAATTCCTTCTTCCTCTAAGCTGAGTTGATTGTGAGGGTAGTTAGGACAAGGAATGAACAGTGGAAGTGGATACTTCATTTATGCCTTTAGTCAGCTGAAGGGTAAACGGGCACTTCTGTAATTTAGTCTCCAGATACATTAAAAATTGACTGGAGAAGGTAACCTTGATTTACTATTTGTAACTGAAGTATTAAGTATATTTACAGTTCTGTAATTATGATTTCCTTTGGTGTTCAAACCTTGTGATAGGGACAGATGTAATTCGCCTGAGTTCATGAAAGAAATAGTCCAGAGATGACTTTCACACTTACACACTGTTTTATTTATCTTGCAGTACTGTCTTATCTCTTGGGTGTAGAATCTTTACAATTCCCTTGAAAGTACATATAGAACTCCGGTCTTGGAGGCTGAAAGTAAAGAATATATCAAAACACATATGATATACTTCCTATGCTTACACTCCATGTTCTTCTCTTTTTATTTCTTTATTTTTTTAGGAAAAGAAAGGTGCCATATTGTTTAGCAGCTTAGAATGCACTGATGTGAAAAATGCCTCAGAATTCAGTAATGGAGTGTTCACCTTACTGCACATCTGTTCAAATTCCAAGTCACAATGAAGAACCTATAAAAATTCCAAATCAGTGAGAGAGAGAGAGAGAGAGACACTCACAAGTGTTAAAGTGCTGCTGAATCAGTATTTCCACTACAGAGTTTTTATGGCTAAGGAAGAGTAGTAGTTATAGTTTCAATTTCCCAACTGGGATGTGGGGTGCGTAGGAGACAAATAAAACCAAGGAGGCAGACTTGACCTTTTTCCTGTAGCTTGTTTTCATCATGCTTTGTTTAAATCTCATAAAGACGGAAAGGTGAGCCCGGCCTTTTCTGATGTCAATTGGAAGTTTTGCCATATACTTACAAGTTTCAGAATTCCTTATCATCTTTCTACTCATTTTGGTTTTAACAGAATTTCTCCAGTTAGGAAGGAAAAGCTTTCTTCTTTGTGTCTGAAGATGGACTTACGTAATAAGTCAAAGACAGAAGATCCATACTACTCATTAATTTATTGGATCTGTTGATCTTGAAGCCAATATATAAAACTTTAAAGTGGGCATTACTTTTTACTTGTGTAGCTAGCAGGTAGTAGAAGTAAGAAGTTGCTGTGAGGAAGAAGAAAAGATTGCTTCCAGAAAGAATAAAAAGAATGGAAGAGTGGAGAAGAAGAAAAATAAACCCCAGAATTTCAGTGTTAAATGGGCTATGTTGAAGCTAACAATATTTTCCTTTCAAACTTTCCAATACTTTCCTAGAATTTCATGCAGTTCTTAGCATTTTGCAACTGTTCTGTAATTTTCCATGAATATTCATATGTTATAAATAATAAAAATAAAATAGGCAAGGTATTAAAACTAAAGCCATATTCTTTCTCTGTTATCTAAGAAAGCCTTCAATTGATATTGCTGGCTGCTCTTTTCTCTGTTAGGGGATTTGTCTCTACATCATCCTAAATTTATACCTAATTCACAGACTATGATTGAACTGAAATGGATGTATTAGTAAAATGGATATGTGTACTACTAGGCAATGAGGTAGGAAAGAAAATTCATAACTGCTTGATGAAAAGCCTTGAAAGACATAAAAAAATCAACTGATCATTAGACCAAATTTTCAACATCTGTTTCAAAATACAGTCATACAAAAAGGTGCATCACTGTTGTATTAGTCTCAAGTTGGAAGTCAGTCTGACACTGCATTCATCCATGAAGTTTTCTTCTGATGTACAGTATTGTAGTGATACTGGACAGAACAACTGATGCAGGACCTTGCCTCTTTGCCTCGGATAGATTTGATGAACCAGAAGAACACACAGAGCTTGGAAAATGGGTTCCCATAGGAATGACTGTGGTCATCTTTTGCTTTTGTTATTTTCACCTTTTTTATCATGCCTGACAATTTTTATTACAGAGAGTTTCTTTAGACTCTAAGCAGGAAAGATGAGTATTTACTCTGCAAACAAATGCAGCTATAAATATTCTAAGAATGTAAGGTTCGCTTTCCATTTGGTATGATTCTTATAGTGAAATAGAAAATACATTTTTAAGATATCTTTCTCCACAGCCAATCTCAACAAGAACCCTGAAATCTCAAAATATTTTCCTTTTGGTAAGCAATAAAGTACAATGGATAAATAATACATACAGAGCATTTTAATATTTAAATAGTCACACTGGAGTTCAGATGTGTTAATAAAACTACAAGTAGGACGCAGATGAGTGATCCAAGATAAACTATATGTAAATAAACAACTAAAGAATTGCTAAAAGACAATGCTGAAAATATCAACTTCATTAATTCTTCCTAATATCAACCTCCCAAACGGATTTTATGTCTGCACAAGTATGGTCTGCTAAATATATATAAATGCAATGGAGAGATACAATACTATGGTGGGTTTAATGATCCATATTCTTTTTGTAGAGAACGGACATTCTTCAGAAGAATCAGGCTGACACACTGGGGTAGAAAGAAGCTTATATTTAATTTCCTGAGTTGCTAGATGTTGAGTGAGGCACACACACACATAGATAATTTTTTTGTTTAAAATATTGTTTTCCTCTGGAACTTTGTTTCTGTTGCTAATGTAACTGGTATTTCATCTGAATAAAGCTGTCTGATTATTAAATACCACTGCTTATAGATATGCAGGCTAAAATGCATTTTTGCCTTACATGCAAGGTGAAACATTTTAATATATGTGAAATCATACTTTGAAACCTGATCTACAAACCACAAAACTATAGAGTACAACTTTATGAGTGATAAGGAGTGAAAAAGTAACAACTTAAACCATATTCAATAAATAATTCTATGTAAACTAATGTGCTTTGCTGCAAAGTTGACTTCCAGGTCCTCATTCCGTAATTTTCGTTGCTACACAAATCTCAGTTAACTTGTAACTTTCTAGAGGAAACCAATTAATTGTTTACAAAAGGAAACCTGTCTACAGTTCTGAGGACAGTTTGGTCCAGGGATCATTTGTACAGGCACAACTACATCAGATTTGCTTCCTTTTCCCTACAGATTTCTCTAGTAATCTCCTCACAGATTATGTACCTGCAAGCATTTCTGCCTGCCCTCAAGCCACATCAAAGGAGAGGCCATTCTCATACCCTCTTTTGTGCTTCAAAATTCTCATGCTGAGGATTATGGCATATACTTCACAGTATTTCAGACACTGATCAGAGAAAGACAGAAGAAATTATTCCTTTGTCTTAGGGTTATATAGGCACACAGAGAGCCAGAACTGTGTGCTATGTAGCATGAATGCAGCGAATCTGGTCTGAGATGGGGTAGCCCTGAGTGATGCTCTGAGTATGAGTCATCCTACACCACTTGGCATGGGATCAGCCCCTTGGGGGGGGTGCAGGTGTGATTAACTACTAAAAAAGGAATCCAAGGTGAAAGTAACACCAGAAAGTGCAGCAGTTGATACCCGATTTCTGCTACCTGCTCTTTGCATAATACTATCATAAAAGTCTTAAATCTCCCTTGAAATTCTGGAGAATATTTTCTGTTTAGATACAAATATTCACACTTGTACTCAACATATGTGTAGTCATGACCTCAGCTGCACACACTTACAGAAAGAAAACAAAACAAAATAAGCACATGAAAAACAAGGTCTGCTTTATTGCACCGCAGCTGAGATTTGCAAGACGTGTTGGAGGTAATTTCACCACTATCTGTACTCCAATAGTATGTGAGGAGAGTATGACTATAAGCACAGACATACACAGAAAAAAAAAAAAAAAAGACAGCATAAACTTATCTATCTCGTTCTCAAAGCATCTATAAAGCTATCACCTGAAGGGGCATGAAGTGTATCAGCCCTCATTTCTTTAAGTCCTTTCACTTTTAGGAGCAGAGTAAGTTTGATCATTAGATCATTAGTAGAAGGAATGTCAAAATGCAACATACTGCAAACAGACCCACTTTTATATTCTCAGAAGCAGCCCAGATAGAAATCATCGCCGTGTCTTTCTACAAGAGTATTTGTAAGATTGGATATGCAGTTAGCTGTAACGGAAGAGTTTTGCAACAGAACTAAAAATAATATTAATGCCTACAGAGTATAAATGTCTGACACAAGTCTGAATCCGCAAATAAAAACATCAGTTTTGGCATTTTGTTGTATGAGAATCAACAAAGTAAATCTTTTCCTCCTGTTCCGTATTAACTCTATGCCATCTATGGGATAAGTTTCATCCCTCAATGTACACCATGACAAAGCTCACAAAACAGTCCCTGAAGTTTAAATGGAGACTTACATGTTACTTGTTTTTGTGCCTCTTCCTTCATTGGGGATGAGACCCCATAGGCCAGTCTTTTGTAATACCCAAGGACAGTGACCACACTTAACATTAACAAAAGCACTTCTACTATTCTGCTTTAGGCAAGAAAGTTGCATGTTCTGACCACGAGTCTGTTGCCTGGTATCTGCAGTGCTGTTTCTCACAGATAATGAGTCACAAAGAACAAACTGAATGAATACAAGGATTAAGAGCAAAAATGAAACACCACTAGAAAATAAACCATATGAAAGTACACTAAGTCATCTAGTGTCATCTACCAAGCTGGAAACTCTAAGGACATGATCAGTCTCATTAAATACCTTCAAGGCAATAATATATAAAAGAAAGAAGAGATTTATTTAGTCTAGAAAATGGTAAAGACAGAGGGCACTGGCCAAAAGCAAAGAACAGAAAAGTGGTGGCAGTAAATAAGAAAAAAGTCCTAGCTTTAAGATCAATTGGTTGCAGAAATAAGCTCCTTAAGGGCATTTGATCAAGGCACTGTCATTGCAGATACTACAGTGAAGACTAGATAAATCCTTAGTTGGAATGATGGGACATGGTTTGGCAAGGGTCTGAGTAGCTGCCTAGTCTGATGTCTCTTAGCATTATTATTGCACAAATAATATCATACCTCCAGCTCACTTGCCCCTAGGTTTCACATTTTCATTGTAACGCAGGTTTAAAAAAAACCCTGAAAGATGGGAGCGGCACTATGAATTTCAATGTCCAGATGTTTATGTTTTGAATGTCACAACAATTAACTGTTGTTTTCTAAGGACCCCATTTAGATACTGCTGAGACTCTGATTTTACACCAGCCTTTTATGCGTAAGAGTCGACTTATTTGTCAACAACAGCTAGATTGATCTTAACCAAAAAAATCTCATCATTTAAACTTTTTGGAGCATGTCTTTTTCATATGAAGTTACTCTCTTTGGCAAAATTTCATTTTAAGTTTTTCAAATGTTTTTGAGAGAAGTGGCAAAGAATGACCACAGAAGTACAAACTTCTAAGGAACATCCACTAAGAAGGAAGCCATTTTCTTCCTTCATGAATAAAAATTTGTAGATGAGTCATTATTTAAGCAATAAATTTCAAAATGAAACAAAGAACATCTGATTCCACAGAAGTCTGAGTATCTTGTGTGAATTTAACTTGAAAGAAGCCAATCACAAAATTCCTTTGACACTAGCATGAGTGGGATTTTATTAAATTTCATGGACATCAGCTCCCACAAGAACATAGATTAAAATGATTTGATTAAATAAACAAAAAAATCAGATTGTGTAATGAAATTAATTTATGATTCTAGTAACAACTAACCCTGTTAATTCTGATAAGCTATTAAACAGATCAAAGCAGAATTTAAGTACTGTGCCCTTTTTTGCAGAAAGAATGTATAATTTCAAACGCACTTTCTTGGTTACAGTGGTAGGAAATAACATATAACAGAGATCAAATGAAGGTGTCCATACACCAAGACACTATCACAGATCAGCAAAGGTAATACAACTGCCTGCACTGTAACTGTGTTTTGTTAGTATGAGAGCAAAGCTTATTTACAGGCTCCAGAGAGACAAAGGCTGATACCAGCAGCTAATAACTAACAGTATAATATTGCAATACAACTGGGCTGGCTGGGATCATTGAAGAAGAACAAGTTTGGGGACCTTTTGCAAAGATGATTGATGAGGTTTTCTTTCTTTCTACTAAATATGTGGAGCTACGCCGTCTTCAAAGCAATATTTTCTTTACAACTTTTCTCACTGTGCAGTGCCCAGAATAGAACAAAACCCAATTTTGACTCCTCTCAAATATGACATTGTGATCACTTGTCAACAACGTCATTTAGGAAGACCTGGAAAATAATTTTCCCAAAACCTTATGCACTAGTAGCCATTGTATTAAATAGTGTTTACTAAAGGAAAACTAATTTTCTTCTTTATACTCTTCGTGATGTTGGAGACAAGTGTCTTACTTCTTAATATTCCATCAGATTCAACCTTATTCTCTTTATATGATCCAGATACTTTGCTACAGGTATAAAACACTAACATTGTGTCGCATGAAGGATTTGTTACAATCCATTTTCCTACATTTATTTTAGGAATGTAATAAAAATAAATGTTAACAAAACCGTATGGCGACTAGACAGTGAAAATAAGTGGGGTATGCTAGATGTTGCAAACTTGTGTCTTTAGACTGATAATTCTGTGAAATTTAAACATGCTATTAAGGAGTAACTTTACAAAGTGTTCTTGTATCCTTTGGGGGGGCGGGGCTTACTTTAAAATCAATGTATACTTAGAAAGTGAATTAGAATTGGTGATAATCAGTGATTAATTTAGCACATGGGATTTTTTCTGGTACAAGTCTCAGAAGAAAAACAGTATTGCATGCAGTAGACAGTCTAAAGCATGTTTTTCGCTTTTTGTATAAGGATGTAAAATTTGCCTCTATCATCTCTTATCTGCTTTATGTGGCCTGATACTTACTCCAATGCATGCATAGCTCCCACTACCACTGGAAAAAAAACAGTACTGAAAATGTTATTCACAGCGTTCAAATGCACATCAAAGAGGTTACAGCACACGATATCAGCCAAGAGGGTCTCTAGTCCAACAGTTTTGACATGAACTTAATAGTTCAAATGATGTGTGTGGCTGCTGCATCTGCACAGTATTAAATATATGAAAGATTCAAATCTGAAAAAAAAATCTTTCAATAAATTGCAATAAATAATTTGTCACAGTGATGGTAGGCCACTTGCAAAATTAAATAAAGAGTTTGGGTAAGAAGGAAGCATATAGGGGCTTAGAAGAGGAGGTAAAGGAGGAATAATGAAAGAGATACAGGGAGATCTGATAGCCAGGAACAAGAAGACAAAAGTTCATGGAGCCTTGGAACTGCCACAACTTCAGAATATTCACTAGATGTGTGATTTCTTTTGCCAGCTTGGTAAGGAATCCCACTCTAAGTACTTCATAGTTACTACTCCCCTTGATTCCACTTAATAATCAGTCACAAAGCTAGCATGGTTTGTCGTTCACACACATTTCACATATTTGGCTTTTGGAGTGCTTACAATGATTAAAGTAAATCTCTGTAATTGAGTGTAGTCTATAATCTGTTTTCCATAATTTAATCAAAGAACTGTTTCAAATGCGTATTTTTTTAAAAAATGATCACAAGACGAGTTGGACAGATTATTTTATTTTTTAATTCACTGCAAACCCCATAAAGGAATTGTTAACTGTTGCATTCTCTTTCTCCTTTTAATCATGGTGATCCAAGCAGAAATGAATATATAGACACGAGATATTTTTTCTTGGAATAAAAAAAGTCTCTTATTGTTGTAGGTTAACCCTGGTGGGCAGCTAAGCATCATACGCATGTTTGCTCACTTCTCCTTACCGCACCCACAGTGGTCTGGGGAAAGAGAAATTGTCCAATCGAAGTAAGAAAAATGGGAGCCAAGGAAAAAAAAAAAAAAAGAATTAAAGAAGAAATGATTTTACAAGTGCAACAAGAAAGAAGACAAAAAAAACCCAAACAAATAATGCAAAGTCAATGACTCCTCACCTCCCAAAGGAAGATCTATGTCGAGTCATCTCTCAAGGAAAAGAGGGCAAGCCCTCCTAAACACGCCTCTTTTCCCTTTTATTGCTGAGTCTGATACTGTGTAGTATTCAGCATATTTTGGGTTAGTTTAGGTTATCTGCATGGTTCTGTCAATTCCCAACCTATTGTGCACCCCTTAATCCATTCACTGAGGAAGTAGAGTGACAATCAGAGCTGGCCTTGTTGTCCTGTTAACACTATTCAGCAGATGCCGGAACACTGGCATATCCTGGCTAAGCCCAGTACAAATACGTAATGTTAAAAGTTAATAACATGTAAATTAAATTAAAGCAGAATATATTATTGAGTATTTCTCTTCAACACTAGCACAGCTTCCATTTTAGATAAAGGTTTCAAGGCTATATTCTACAAATCTTCCATCAACCTTCAGGTTCTGAACCAGCTGAATTCAAACTCAAACGCAGTCCTTTTTTGTGGGGAGCTCTAAGGTGGATATGAAAAGAAAAACTGTGCAGACAGACTAACTGTAGCAACAATACTTTTTTTATGTTAAAGCTTTACAGATTAGTAAACCAACGAAAGAATTGCAGATTAATATTTTAATCTTAGCAACCGTGCCTGTTTGCCTTCCTTTATGATGGCTCTAAAGTATGTAAAAAAGATAGTTATTGTGAGTGGTCTCTAATTATCAACTTAGCTTGATAGCTGTCACACAAAAATAAAGCATCATATCTATTATTTAATACATTTATGAAATGAAAATTATCAGGTTATCAAATAAATTAAAAAGCTAACCTATAATTATCATAGGTTTAAATGGCAGGATAAATGTATAATCATCAAATAAAAGCTTAAATCATTGATACAAGGAAAATTTCAGAACTTTTTTTTCATTTGTGAAAGAAGAGGTCAAATTATTTTGCTTTTCAATGATGTTCATGTAAAAGTTATATGAAACTAATGTGCAATTAAAGAAGGATGAAATGAACTTTTAGGGCTCCCAAGAGGATAAATTAGTAGAGTAAAAGCCAAGGACTTTATGCCAGTTTGAAAATTGATTAATGCTAATCAGAAAAGTATTAAGCAATGAAGAAACTAACAAAATGTGGTATTTAATTTTTTTTATTTTAGTGGCCTTCGTCAAGAACATTTCCATCAAAGCTGGCAAAGTTATCTGACTGACCAATGAAGATTGCTATCGTATGCAATATCATGCACCTTTGTGTGAGCAGCCAAAACAAGCCTCAGGTGCTTATTTGCTGTGGCAAGATCTCCACTGACTATCATGGGAGCTTTCACACCTCTCAGATGGGGCACCAAATTTAAAATAATGGTTTTACTGCATGTATACATACTTTTAAGGGTTTCTGTTTCCCAGGAATTGTAATCTTTGAGTTTTTCCCTAATTTTTTTTTTCTTGATATCAGCCGGCAGCAGCAAGATGGGATAGATGTTTGTATAGAACACCCCACTCCTTGCATGATTTTAGCACTCCTCTTCTTCCTTGTTATATGTTTAATAAAGGTAAAATTATTTTTGTTCCCTTAGGAACATCAAATTCCTTGTTTCTATCCTAAATGTTCTTGACTACCGTTTTTTACACGAAGACATAACGGAGGAGCATTAACCACAGGTAAAATTAATAATTCTTAAATTTAATATAAGACTTACAAATTTCCTAGGAATCACAAAATCTGTAATAGTTACAGTGTCAGTGACTGAAAGCATTTAAAGATCCGTTACTGAGACATTATCTTTTTCTCTTACAGAGTTCTCTTACAGTTACATCCGTTTCAACTAGACACATAATAGATTATTAAAAAAAAAAAAAAACAAAAAAAAACCAAAAAAAACCCAAACCACTTTATGCTTAGAAATATAGAGCATTATGCAACACAGCAACTAAAATAAGTAAATGACATCGAGATGACCCAGGGAAAATTTCATTATAGTAAGCAAAGCTACCAATTGTGTTGTTGAGTAATACTACTCAGCAGCTTCTGAATTAAATACTGTATGCATTTACCAAGGAAACCTTTTTTAAAAAGAATATAGAAGATAACAATCTCAGAAAGATACAGTTGTTTGGAAGGTGCAGAGGAAGATGATAATTTAGATAAGCTTTTCTCTTATTACAGATTCAATATAATAGTCAGGTATTTTGACTATTTGAGAGGTCCCACTGGGAGTATCTTATCAAAGTTTTAAAAACAGTAAATAACATTATTGAATATGTTTATCATTTACACAAAGAAAGTAATTTATTCTGTTTACTGTGTTCTCTATATTTGTCTGTTAAAAAGAGCTCAGTATTTCAGGCTGAGCTTTCATGATCCTGGATGAATAAATAGGACAGCAAAGAACTATTTTCATAACCTTTAGATCCCTGAATTTACGCATCAGTGAAACACACTTTGCCAAAGAAGGAATTAAACTAGAAGCTGTCTCTTAAGGAAGGGGTAGAGAAATCCATTAAGTCTCGGCTGGATTCCTTGGTGTTTCAGGGAATGTCAACAAATTAACTTTTATTATTTGTGCCGCAAACAATTACAAGCTCTGTGATGTTTAGAATAGAACCTAGTGAACTGAAAATGCAAATCACAAAAGAACAATCTAAAAGAAAATATTTAAGGTAGTGTAATTAAAGTAGAATTAAAATATACATAGCAATGCTTTAATCTCAAATCTCCTTGAGTTCAACACCTATTTCAGAAGGGCAAATTCATCTCCCTTGTGGGGAGAGGAGAAGTAAGAAAAGAAACACATTGTAGAGGCTTTAATTCTTTACTATGAAAAAGCAAACAAGTGTTTAACAACTTCCTCTTGGCAATCAATTCAAAAAATTGCTAACTAAAAATATGATTAGCATCCTTTAACTCCTGTTGCCCAGATTTTAAATCTTACATTCATTCTTTTTCCACTAGTTTTAAAAGCAAGTCATCTGTGCCTTCTGAATTCAAGCTGAGATCATATTTGAACGAGTCTTATAAGGCAGCATCTCCTAGTCCTACTGTCTTCCAGAAGAGTGTCAAACATAAGAATTGAGAGAAATTAATGAAAATGCACTTTGTATATAGAAAGAGTAATTTTCACTCTCTCAGCAGTTTTAGACTTTCTATTGTTAGTTTCTTTTAAATATCTTACCTTTTGTATTACAAAATAGAAAGAATTAAACTTCCTTATTCATCTACTCTGCACTCATTTCCTTTTTTTTTCCTATATTCCCTTTTAACTATAACTTTTTTCACATTTTTTTTTAATAGAAGTCACTAACAGATTTATCTTAACAGAAAAAAAAATCAGAAATGGAAATCTGTACTGTCTCACAGACTATAGTTTTATAGTGAAACAGCATGACAAACTCCTGGAGATCCCAGACAAATCACAATCCAGAATGACAAATGTCTGTCAAAATAGTTTCAATACTGCTTCTAAGTAGAATTTATTGCATGTTTTAAAGATATAAGATTCCAATGTGTATAACAATATACAAAGAATAAAATGTCAAGCAGCAGCACATGGAAGAGACTAAGAAATAAAGGAAAATCTCCTAACTTAACCTTTTTGAATTTCACCACTGTTAAACTTTAACAATGCACTTAGAAATCAGTGTAACACTGTATAGGACAACAGCATCAATAGAATGGATTATTTGTTTGATTATTTTCATTGTTATTTATAGAAAAAATATTTGGTAAAGTATAGATTGAGGAACATGATTATAAGAACATCTAGTAGCACACAAGATTTTTTTTTAAGATTTGTATTTAAAGTGTGTGTTTAAGCTCATGTGTTTACTGAAGCATATTCAGTGCCTACAAATAGGTGCATTATTTGAATCACTTGAGCTCCACATCTAACAAAAACAAGGTTATTACGAGGTTCATAATAGAATCATACAATCACAGAATCACGAAATCTCTTAGATAATTTCTTTCACTCCAGGTTAAATTATATTTGTATTTTAGGGGAAAAAAATAATTGTAAAATTCCAAATGGTCACACATACAGACATACACAAAAAATAAACCCAAAACCCAGAAAAAACAGACAAACAAACAAACAAATAAAACCCCCAAAATTCTGAACTAATAACACTTGAGCTGTATATTTCAGGTATGATTAAAAAGTGACAGTTGCCCGTGAGTTTTAGCTGTGAGCTAGCAATTTAAATGGTTTTAGAAAAAGAGGTAATCTAACATTTGCCAAATTGTTACTTCATTGCCAACAAAGCTACAAGCTTTATAAAGAGCAACAAACAAACCCTTATGTTCTTCTGTGGTGAACATTGGAAAAAAAAAGAAAGCTATCACATTTGCAATGAAGAAACTACAGAATGACTGTGTGGGAGCTTTCATCAAAGCCAGAAATATTCTGAACAAAGGTCTTATCATATCTTTGCTTCTGTATGATATTAATTGTTTTATTATCAAATTAGCCAACACCCTCTTACTAATAGAGTACAAAAGTGAACAATATATCGAAATGTTGATAAAAATTTAAAACTTTAATAACTTTCTTGAAATTATCTTCTTCCTTTTTTTCCACCAGCACAGAAAAGCACTAAGATCATATACTGTCAAGTATCTTTCATATCATGTTATATCATATTAGTTTAAATGAAACCATTAAGACAAAAGGCAGGCCAAAGACACGATATGAAAGTCTGACTCTTTAAGTAACTTCTTAAGGATGCAAGTTTATATTTTATTACACTAGATCACAGAAAGCATTTCTACTGGCAAGATTTCCCTCATATCAATTATATGCTACCAGATAATTACGTTTTGTACAATAGTCAAATAAAAGACGGCCTTAGCATCCTCTCTTCACAGTGTAGCCCCTGTAATAACTCAGGTCCTGGAATACATCCACTGATGTATGACTATTGCATAAAGGAATGATGATGTCTTCAGTTCTTTTCCTGTATTTCCATTTGGCTGCACTCTGATAACTGGCTATCATATTAGCATGGTATCTTAATTAAGGAATATGTTGGAGTTCATATGATCACTGACAAAGGGCATAAACATGGCTTTACAACTGTAGTTTACACATTTGGACAATAAAAATACTCCAATTTGAATTAACACAGATTTAAAATTAAAGGATATGTTTGAAAAGATAGAAGATGCCAAATTTCCTCACACAAACACATCTCTCTTTATTAAGAAAGTTCAAGGAAATTGCCAAAGAGGAAGTTCTCATAACTGGATATGTAGGATGTGCTATGTCATTTTGTAGTGAAAATCATGCACACTGCAAATGGCTTTCCACTCTCCTTGGGGGAACACAGTGCCAT
Organism: Cuculus canorus; assembly: GCF_017976375.1. Taxonomy (NCBI): domain Eukaryota; kingdom Metazoa; phylum Chordata; class Aves; order Cuculiformes; family Cuculidae; genus Cuculus; species Cuculus canorus. The sequence continues at coordinate 38,900,219 of NC_071401.1, forward strand.
TTTCATCAAGATCCACAAGAGCATTGGGAGGATGAACATAACATCATCAAAAGCAGATGGATATGAGAAAGTTTGCACGCATCAGTACTCCCTTTTTTATTGCTGGGAATTAGCAGTATTTTAATGAAATTGTCTATGAGTGTTAGCACTATAACTTGACTAATAATAATAATTTTAGTTTTATTTTCACTAGAAAGTTCAAGTGTTGAGTAAACAATCAGTGAATTCCTGGTGCTTCACAAGCAGTATTTTCTTAATCAACACATATTTCTCAGGGGATAGCTTCTGTCCACAGAAAAACTATCTACAGAATGCCTATTTCACTAAGCATATACACCAAGTTTATTTAACTAAGCATATGTTCCGCATAGGTAACCCTTCACCTGTGACTGTATTCATGGAATAAACTGTATTCATCTTTTTAATCTACAGACGAGACTGCTATCTGCCATTATCTGTATTAGCATGCGAACCAGAAAAATGTAAAGTGAACCAAAGGCATTTAAAAAAGATATCTCTATGGGCTACAATTTTTTTCTGAAAATTTGGGAGAGGTGGGAATGAGTGGATGGAGACACTGTTAGGGGTATTACTCAGCTGTCATCCTGAAACAGCTAGCGCAGCTGAGTTCGTGCACAAAGAAGCAATGAGTCAGATATCCACAACTGTCATAGTTTACTTTGCCCTAGGAACAAAGGTAGCAAACCTGACAGTTATGAAGTTCTAAAGCACAACGTGATCTCAGCTTTCTCTCCTGAATAGCGAGAATTTCACTTCCTCTTTCTAGAGGCAAAATTTCACTGCAGTATTTCTTCAGCAGAAGCTGTAATAGAGGTACAAAGTTGCAGGTCAAACTAGTCTTGAAAACTGTGGCAGTGACCCATTATCTAAAGTTTCAGCTCTAAATTTATTTCTTTTTTGTAGTCAGCTGTGTTAATAGATCTTCTCTGCAGCATTCCACCATCTGGACTGTAGCTATAATGGGATGGATAAATCTTAATAGGGAACAAACCACCTATGACTCCTTCCCTTTCAAACACACAGTATTTGCATATGAATGAAAGCAGAACTGTACCTCAACACAAATTTTAGGCATGACTTACATTATAGTGACTCAGATTTCCTATTTATATATATTTATAGTGCTTTTTCTCCCTCCAGCTAGATTTGCTTTGTTAATTTTGGGTTTATTTTCTTAAGAAAAATGTCTTGAAGTAGGAGATAGATACAACAGGTATTGTATATTATTCCCTAGCAGTAACCTGGATATTTATGCATTAAAAAACAGAATACCAAACCCCCCACCAAAGCCTCCAATAAACAACCGAAACCCAATAACCCCAAACAAATGAAACAGTAAGAAAATAAACAACTTTTCACTATAGACTGGTAGAGATACATTTAGAAAGAGATGGAAATTAAGTTTTATAATCATGAAAAAAAAATATGTAATGTGTAATCTTTCTGCTGTGATATGAGAATATTTATCTTGTCTAGTACTATAGGTACCATTCCTAAGAAGGAAAAATAACAGATATGCAAACATATTCCTATGCTTACACAAGTATACACTTACCTATGTACAACGTGGTTCAATATATACATTCATAAATACTTTTATACATGTATTCCGCTTATATCAGTGGTTTATTTTGATACTGTCAAAAGACAGTATTGTATAAATCTGTTACTGTTCACTTACTATTTCTGTAATGTAATCATCCTTAAAATTGGTAGAGAAAGAACAAAAAATTAACTTACTTTATTTTTAATTTGGCTTCTATGTAGAAAAATTTGATAAGAAAATGAGAGTAATAATTATGAGAGTAAGTAAATGGCATAATTTTCACTTTAGAAATTTTTTCACTTATTATGTGTATTTCATAAAGAAAAAAAAATAAGATACTCTGTTTTTCTGAATGCGTGGTCTGAACAATTGCCTTCACTACTACACCTTGCTCAAGTTACTATACTTTGTTACTGCAGCTATTTTCTACAGCTAATCTAATGTTTTTGTAAAGTATCAACGCTATTTTGTGATCTATTTAGTCTTTCTGAGGGGACTGAGTCTCACCATCTGTTTCCATATGAATAGTCAAAATATCAGACCATAGAGACAACACAGGTACAATTAATCTTATCTACTTGAAACAAAACTACAGTGTAGGCAACTGAGCTAATCAGTCTAGTTTCCTTTGTAATCAATGGAGAGAAACAGACGCTGTTAGCATGAAATTTATTTGATCTCTTAGATATCTGCCTTAGCATAAGTAGAATTATGCCAAGAATTGCCTTTTTCTTCTGTAGCCTGTAATTAGAGTCTAGATAGATAGCTCAGATATAGATGCTGACTGTAAGATAAATACTATCCCTTTTTTGCTCTCTTAGTGTACTTAATTTATTTTTCTGGCATATTGTTTTACATAAAATGGAGGATTTAGATTACTCAGTCCAGATAAAGTATAAAGATCCTTTTCCAGTGCCTACTTAATAAAAAGTTCAAAGAGGGACAACCACAATGAGACTCGGAGAAATCCAACCCAAAAGAGTCAATAAATGGCAGACTGTCTGCTTGGCCTCAAACACGGCAATTTTGAAAAACAGGTTTTATGCATTCTCTGAAAGTACAGTTGTCCTCAGAAAAATGGCTAAGTCTTAGTTTTATAAATTACAGAGCACAAAACTTAAAAATTCTTGAAAGAATTCAAAGAGAAAAATAGAAAGTAATAATCATTTCTTATTCAAATAGGAAATTAAAAAAAATTAAGAAAACAACATTGTGCCTTACAATAAAGTTTAATAACAGCTAGGAGTTCATCTTCATCATTTAGAAAATAACTTTCTTTTCCATCTGCATAACTCCTTCAGCCATACCTGTGGTAACAGAAACATGCCAAGGTCATCATTTGTCCCTTTGAGCAAGATGGAAGTCAAAGCATTGGAGCTAAATATATGAATAAAAAAAGATAAATGTAATAACTGGTATTTAAGGTGGATTTCACTGCCAAGAAGCTGCATTATAAGATTCTCACTCTGGCTCTGCCTTGGCTTAGTGTCAGATGTGAAAACAGAGCCAAGCCAGCCACAGGTGCTGAGCTCTAATTTAACTTTAACTTTCATTACACTCTTCATCACATTGTGGCCAAAACAGTAGACCTGCCAAATCTTCAGCTGGAACCAAAAAGGCTCTTAATTGGCCACCAAGGATGAAGAAAATAAGAAAGAAGTCCTGTTTTATTTTCCATTGGGATACCCAGAGTCTTATATTGTAAAGTACAATAATGATTTGCAGAGTCCCTCCATGATTTTGGCTTCCAACTTATCAGTAATACTTCTCACCTTCCAAATCATTATACTAGGAAAAATGTTTCCTTTTTCATTTTTTTTATTTATACAAAATCCAGGAAAATAACAAAGTTTATACACTCAGAATTAATCCAGTCACTCATACATTAAAAAACAACAACAGCAAGAACAAAAACAAAAACAAAAAAAAATAAAATAAAAAAGAAAAAGAAAAAGGCAAAAATCCGAAAGTTGGTGGAATCAAGGAATCAAAGACAGGGAGCCTAGGAAGAATGCATGAAAACTATCTGAGTATCCAAGTATGAGCTTAGGAAAGCTAAAGGCCTGATAGAATTAAATCTGGCCAAGTGCATCAAGGCCAAGAAGAAAAGCTTTTATAGGTATTTTGATGATAAAAGGAAGACTTGGGAAAATACACACGGTCTCTGGAAGAACAAAAGAGACCTGGTTACCCAGGATATGGAGAAGATAATAACTTTTTGCATCAATTTTCACTGGCAAGCCTTCTAGCCACAGTATCCAAGGCAAACACAAGAATTGTGAGAATGAGGTACCGTCCACTGCACGAGAAGATCAGGTGTGAGACCATCTAAGGAACCTGAAGGTTCACAGCTCCGTGGGACCTCATGAGATGCATCCGAGGTCCTGAGGGAACCGGCAGATGAAGTTACTAAGCCACTATCCATCACACTTCAGAAGTTGTGGCAGTCTGGTGAAGTTCCCACTGGCTAAAAAGGGGGAACCAGCAATGTATGCTCATAGCCCAAAAAGCAAACTTTATCCTGGACTGCATGAAAAAAATGCATGGCCAGCAGAAAGAGGGAGGTGATTCTACCCCTCTATTCTGTTCTGATGAGACCCCCACCTAGAGTACTGCAACCAGCTCTAGGGTCCTTGACATAAGAAGGACATAGACCTGTTGGTCAGAGCCCAGAAGATGGCCACAAAGATTCCTGGGAAACAGTGGCATCTCTTCTGCATTGACAGCAAGAAATGCTGTCTGTTCAAATAGCAGAAATATGATACAGGGTTCGGTGACCTTCTCTCAAACCTCTGCAAAATTTTTCAATTTCAATGTTTACTGCAAACCATGGCTATTGTCTCTGTATAGCAAACATATTTAAGAAAAAAATAAAAAAATTCACAATTGCGTATATTTTGGCAAAATAGCTATTTACCTGCCTAAATACCAACCTGTGTGCAACATTCTTAATCCTTCTTCCTTCCAGCACAAGGTTTCAAACTAACGTTTGACTATTCTTGAAACAGACAATTTTCTCTTGTTGGCTTTTCTTTCAGCCCTTTACCATCCAGAAAACTACCTTTATTTATGTCCAAATCCTCGATGCTGCACAGCTGATATTGCAGGCTGCTAATATCTAATTTTTGGACAGCCAGGTCTACTTGTCTCATAACAAAACACTTTTGCTCTCTAAAACATTAAGAATTAATATATACCCTTACTGAACCTTTCAGCCTATTCCAGAAACTTTGACATAAGCTGTCCGAATCCCCATCCACCCTTGACTCCATTGGCCAGCAATGGTTTCCGTGGTAATCAGGTGGTAGACAGAGCAGAAGCAGATTTCGTCAGCTGTAGAACAGCACTGGCATTATCCTACACTTATAACTATATCTTAGTAGGACTAGCTTTTACATACTGTAGTTTACAGGCATAAAAACAAGACAGTTCTAACTATTCCGTTGGGAAAGAAATTGTGGTCTCTATGCTAATATCTGGGGCTTTTGAGGGTGCTTTGGGGTGGTTTTTTTGTTTGTTTCTGTTTTTTTCAGGTAAGAGAGTTGTGATTTAGGTGACTTTTTATAAAGGGAATGGAATACAATTAACTACTCTTAAGATGCATTTGCTGAATAACATTGATATTTTTAGTCAGTGTTTTGTGTGTTAATGGAGCAACTCAAACTGCTGCAGCACACAGGAATTTCATGTCAGAATAAATCGTATATCTTCAAAACCAATAGGTGTAAATGTGAGGATAGGTTATTCCAGCAGCAAGGACAAGCACATTTTCTAACTTATGCTGTTAACATTTGTATTGGTTTTGGGGGGGGGGTGTGTGTGTGTTTGTTTTTTGTTGTTGATGGTGGTTAGGTTTCGTTTGTTTTGTTTGTTTGTTTGTTCCCTCCTGTGAATATTTGTTTGTTTCTTTAAAGAAAAAGTCCTTGGGAAAATCCAATATGAGATTTTTATTCCACAGTCCAGCTGGTTCCCCTGGCATAGCAGTAGCCACTCCATGATGAGCATGCCAAATGAATACTTAATCCTTATTTTAGTGACAAACTCAAGAACTGGTTGATGCATGTTTAGAATATGAATTAAGCTTGAAAAGGAGGCCGTTGAAAATTACTATATATGCCTACATTTACCACAGCACAGCTTAATTCAAAGGATGGCAGTACATCCACAGCAAGTATTCCTGGAAGCTCTAGATAGACGTAGGAGTGAAGGAAGGAGGAAGAAGAAGAAGGCAATAACTAAGAGCTCATTATATGGAGTTTATTTTGCAGGTGAGGAAGACATGGGATAAAGCTGAAAGGAAAGAATGTATATTTGATGAGACTCTAGGATGACAAATTTTGTGCTTTTTACTCACACTTGGGTTTTCAGCTTATAGGTCTTATGTACACAACCGACTACACGCAGTTTTGTTATATAAACAGCTAGAGCTATACATACCCCAAATGAGAGACTCATCTCTGAAACTATGACCCTCATAGAAAGGCATATTATCAGTAACAGAAGGTGACAAAATAGAATGATAATGCAACTTTTCCTTCCAGTAATGACTGCACAAGTTGTCATGAAAGGAGAGAAGTAAGACATTGAAATATTGCAAATCTGTAATTTTTCAAGTTTGACATTACAAAAAGTACAAGACTCCAGAAATTCATGCTAGAGGCAATGGAGTAGGCAGCAATATAGTCAGAAGTCACTATCCTAAAAATACTACCAGAAATGTAAATGTGATTCTAGTTCATGGAGTATAAATGATCACAGAGTGTACACCATGAACAGGGGCTGCAGCTAGGAGACACCAGGTGATGGGTAGAGGTTTGAGCTGCAGGGCTCTAGGCAGATGAAAGTAGGGGAAGGATTCCTTGAGTCCTAGGCTCATTGCTGCAAAGCTGCCACATCCTTACTACCCTCTGTTGTTTGGAAGAAGGAGCCCCAAATCCTTTGCTTGAATAATAATCTTCAGCACTGTGATTACAATAAGGATTCTTGGAGCAGTGGGAGCTCCTGCTGCAGAGTGCAGACCTGGAAATCTTCCAAATGAGATCTGATATCTGGCTATGAGCAGTTGAAGAATTGTTCTGATGATTGTGAAAAAGCAAACGTTGCTACTTCAATTTTTTTAGGTCTGATTTTGCCTGGAGATGAAGTTTTTTTTACTGTTAGCTTTATTATGTTCAAGTTTGAGGACCTAAATGTACCTGATATGATATATACGTGGAATAAAAAATGTCATGTGAAAAATATGGCTTAGAAGAGAGTTAAAAAGTAATATTATAAAAAAATATTTTTTAAAAAACAGAAAGAAAATTAAGTAAAATATTCCTGAATAGTAAAGGATATAAAGATTAGTAAAAGGACTACAACCTTTCAACTTCTGACAGATCATTAGTTTATATGTGATCCAGTTCATTTCGTGTCCAAACGAAACATCATTACTGACTGATAGCTATTCAGTTGCTTATGAATATTGATCCTGTCGTCACAGTTCACTTCCTGTTGGACAGATATCTGCATTACAACTGACATTCTTGTTGACAGTATCAAGAAGAATGCCATGAATAGAGCAGAGGTGGAGAAAATCTGTAAACAGATTTTGATTTCTTACAGAAAACAGTTTGTTTGTTTGGCTTTTTCAATATAGGACTTTAAACAATCTTTCAAAAGACATTCTTTGCAGCTAATCTCAGATTGATAGTAGTCGTTTCAGCAGCAGAAATGTTATGCTCAACAATATTTCAAAAAATACATGCAAAGAGTAGATTTATGCATTTAAGTAATTTTTATTATTCAAAACATACTTTTTTAGATGTGCCATTTTTGCATTATGTAAATGGCTATTCCAGTGTTTACACTATTTCATACTTTTATCCTTGAAATAGATTATTCTGGAAGCAGCCCCTACTAGCAAACAGTAATTACAAACAACCCTAACCTTCATCATGAGAAATCTCACTAAAATCAGTATTATTCTTAACACAACCACAGCTAGTTGTAACCCTAGGTATCTTTCTGAATTAGGGTATAACTACCGTAAAGTAGTTTGTATAGAGTAAATTGACAAGACCACTGTACACCAGATTTTAATACAGGACACAAAGTTCAGGGAAAATATAGTCATATGCTTATCACGCCATTTGTTTAACAGTAACAACACAGCCTAAACAGCAAAGGAAATAAAACGAGTTCCAGATTTGCCTTGTAATTAGCAAATGCTGGATAATTGACAAATTAAGTTCAGTGTTGCAAGGCAAAGCACAGAAGAAGGGCAAAAGTGTAATATAATTAGAATCACATTAGAGTAAAAAGACTGAAGACCTGATTCTGCATTTATCAAAGGCAATAGCAAAACTCTATTATTTTTGACTGAAGCAAGACTAGATCCCTTAAAAAACCTGACATGCTTCCAAAATACCTAAACAATAGCAAGCAGCAGCAAAAGGAAACAGATTATTCAGATGCTGCAAATAGAACACAGCTAATCGCACCAGAAGGAAACCCAATCTTATATTTCTAGTGTGAGACACAAAGTACCATAAGCTATACAAAATCTTCAAGGACCTCTGGACAGGAATATTTTAGAAGTGAGAAAAACCTAGATATATACTTCCTCCTATCTACTTAATAAAAACTGAATTGTAATAGAAATATCCTGGGGAAATTCAAAAGGACTATTTCTATGTGAGATTTATCTGACTAAATCTACAGCTAAGACAGAGTTCTTTATAAACAATAAAAAGAACTAGTATTTTTACTGTTTGATCTCATTTCACTACCAGGCAGCTCTTTGTAATAAATTAGTTGAATCATACCCCAGAAAAGCCCGCTTCTTTTCAGTAACTAAAGAGGTAATCCGGGTAACATGGTAAGGCTAGGTGAGGTGAATCTCACGAGATGTGTAACTGGAGGAAAAAAAGGCAAAGGACATGACCTGGTTTAGGGTAGAATTACCAATCCTTCAGAGGGTTGGCTAATCGCTGCTGAACAGCCTTGAGCAGGGACAGGAAACTGAAATAAATGTAAGCCGCTATCATGACCTGCATCATACGTAACATGGGCTAAGACTTGACAAGTGATCTTTCCATTTCATCATGTTCACACAGAAAATATCTGAAATCAGAGGCCTTTTTCATGCCTCTGCTCTTTCCACAGAAGAGGACTCCTATTCACAATTTAGCCTAAAACAAAGCCAGCCTCAAACTGTTTGCATTATGACAGGAATCAAACTAATCACTAATTTCCCCTTAAAGGCAAATTGTGCCTGACAAACCTCACTGCCTTACATGATGGGAGAATTAGCTGTGTGTGTGAGAGGAGACTGGAGGATGTGGCATGCTTTGACTTTAGCAAGACATCTGTCATAGTCTCTGATTGTACTCTTATAGCCAAATTCATGAGCTATGGACTGCATAAGTGGACAATAAAGTGGCAGAAATACTGGCTGGACTGTTGACCTTAAAGAATGGTGATCAGCAGTTAAAAAAAAAAGCCAACTGGCAATATTACTAGGGCAAATACTCTTCAATGACTTTATTAACAAGCTTGAGGACAAGAGAGAGGACACTCTAAGAATATTTGCAGGAGATACAAAATTGAGAGAAACAGATGATACGCCTGAGGGTAGGGCTGCTATTCAGAGAGACCTGGACAGGTGTGAGGAATGGGCTGACAGGAACATCATCAAGTTCAACTAAGTGTAAAATCCAGCATCTGGGAGAAAATAACTCCACACTACACTGTAGGCTGGGGGCTGGCTGGATAGAAAGCAGCTTGACAGAAAAGTATCTGAAGGTTCAGATGAGCAAATCGAACATGAGTCAGCAGTGCACCCTTGCAGCAGACAGACAAGTTCAACCTAGGATGCATTAGAAGAAGTGTAATGCACAGGAAAGTACTGTTTCTCTGGTTGGCAGTTGTGAGGCTACACGTCAGTTGTCATACTAGAAGGACATGATGTCATCCAGAGGGACCTGGACAAGCTGGAGAAATGGGCCTGTGTGAACTCATGAGGTTCAACAAGGACAAGTGCAAGGTCCTATACCTCGGTTGGGGCAACCCGCAGTTTCAATACAGCCTGGGAGATGACATGATTGAGGGTAGCCCTGCGGAAAAGGACTTGGCGATGCTGACGGATGAGAAGCTCGACATGAGTTGGCAATGTACAGTCAGAGTCCAGAAGGTCAACCATATCCTGCATCAAAAGAAGTGTGGCCAGCAGGATGAGAGACATGGTTTTCTGCCTCTACTCTGCTCTCATGAGACCCCACCTGGAGTACTGTCTCCAGTTCTAGAATCCCCAATATAAGAAGATGTATGGGCCTGGCATGGTATGGGTTAAACAACGTCTCAAAGTAGGTGATTCTCAGGACTGACCCTCCCTCACGGTGGCAAGAACAGGTGCTAGAAAGTATGTCCAGATTTGTCTAGGAGGGGGTGTCCAGGCTTGTCCAGGAGGGGAGCATGTCCAGGCTTACTACCTGTCCCGACACCTGATAGAGGTGAGGGGTGGGCACAGAGAGCTTAAATATCCCCATGAAAGCCTGTAATGGTGTTTCCCCCCCATCATCTTCCCAACTTGGCTCAACAAAAGAACACATGCTGTAACACCCAGGGCATTGGAGGTGGTGACTACCTTTCATCTTTTCTATTTCTCCTGTAACTATTTATTTATTTTCTCCTTTTCTCTCTTTCTCTTTTTTTTTTTCTCTTCTCTTTTCCCTTTTCTCCTTGCAAGATGTGTGGCTGCAGTGGCCTGTGGCTGGTGGGTTTGGGGTTTGGTTTTCACTCTGGCAGCACCAGGTGCTGTTTTTCTCAATTCAGCTAAGCAGATTGTTACAGTGTTTTTACATGACCGACTGTCCTGGAAACTTTGGCCATTGAAGTTTCTTCATGTTTTGTCCTGTACAGATTGTTTGATTGTTTGAATCCAGTGTTTTCAGGGTGTGCACCTTATTAATAGAAATATTGTTTACACCTTCCTCCTGAGTAACCTGTATTGTTCTGGTGCTGTGCTGGTATAAAAAGCTCCCTTTTTAAAGCCAGCCGTGACAGAAGGATATGGAGCTGTCAAAACAGGTGCAGAGGAAGGGCACGGAGATGATCAGAGGGCTGGAGCACCTCTGCTACAAAGACAGGCTGAGAGAGCTCGGATTCTTCAGCCCGGAGAAGAGAAGGCTCTGAGGAGACCTTTGAGCAGCTTTCCAGTATCTGAAGGGGCCTACAAGAAAGCTGTGGAAAGCCTTTTTACAAGAGCACATAGTCACAGGATGAGAGGGAATGGCTTTAAATTGGAAAGGGGAAGATTTAGATTTGCCATTAGGAAAAAATTCTTCATGATCAGGGTAGTGAGGCACTGGAAGAGGTTGCCCATGGAAGTTGTGGATGCCCCATCCATGCAAGTGTTCAAAGCTAAACTGAATGCGGCCTTGAGAAACCTGGTCTGGTGGGAGGTGTCCTTGCCCATGGCAGGGGGGTTGGAACTAGGTGATCTTTAAGGTCTCTTCCAACACAAACTATTCTATGATTCTATAATCCTATGATTGTGAATGCTGCTTTTGATCTTGGGCTCCCCAGCACAAGAAAGGCACTGATACACTGAGTGGGTCCAGCGAAGGTTGGGATAAGAGGGGTGGAGCACATGATGAGCAAGAAGAGATTGTGAGGGGCTGCAAGGTATTTCCAGACATAATAGGAGACAGCTCAGGGGAGACCTTATTGGTGTCTTACTATGGCTTTTGGCATGGCACAGAGAAGATGGAATCAGTTTTCTTGAAGGTACATTGTGGCTAGTCTGGAGGCAATGGACACAAGTTAGAGAACAGGAGATTCTGTGTGGACACAGATTTTTACCATGAGAGTGAAAAAACACTGGAAGATATTACCCAGAGGGATTGTGGGGTCTCCACAGGGACACCAACACATTTAAAATGCAACTGGACATGTCCCTGAGCAGTTCACTCTAATTAGATCTCCCTCGAGCAGGGGTCAGACAGATGACCTCCAGTGGTCCTTTACAGTCATTAAGATTCCTTTTTCTGTGAGTATAGCTTGCCGTGATGAAGTTTTCTTTTGTTTCTGAAGGCAGAGAAAGCCATAGAGGTTTTGCTGTTTACTACATCTAGCAAGAGTAACACTGTAAGAAAAAATCCTAGCCAGGTCTGTCCCTAGGTTAAGGGAAAAGAGTTATGCAGACAGCTTAAAAACCTTGGAGTTAAATAAAAAAGTAAAATTTATATATGCTGGCTCTCAGCAATGTAGACAAATTCATATTTAGTTCAGATAAGAGCACTTCAAAGAAATTGGTTAGAGAGGCATAAACGGTACTGTAGAAAAATAAACTTGACCAAGACTTAAGGAACCAATGGAGTATGGTAGCCAAAGGGAAATCAGTTTGGAAATAGGGCTATGAAAAAAAAGACAGTTATTTAGGGAAGCAGAAGATAAGGAAGGTCTGTTTGTGAAGGCAGCCATGTATTAGGAAGGATTAGTTCCTACGTGATTTTGTTTTAAAGTAGTTGTCCATTGCAAATAAATTAACAGATTTAATCCAGAAATACAGTAATGTAATGCTGTTTAAAGAAAAATACTTTAAAAATCTTGTAGACTGCCATTGAAGGTCATGCTTGTTGTTTTGTCTATCATACACTGCTATTTTCAGTTTCTGTCATCTATCCAGGTTCCTATCAGAGTTCAGGAACCTAATAAAGAAATTAAACCATGAAGACAATCTCTTTAATGCAGTTGAGAAAGAAATTTGTGCTTCTATATTAGCAATAAACTGCAAGAGCATCTGTTCCTCTCAGTGAAACCTCCTAAATTTAGTTTACATACAAAAAAGTGACAGTAGATATTTCAACAGGAAAATGATCTGCTTTTCTAAGAGAAACTAGATGGATAGCTATGGATCTTAAGAATTTAAAAAAATGATAACTGCTTTTTGATATTATTAAGTAGTCAAAAGAATCTGAAAAAAAAGTAAGGATTGTAAAAGCAGTTTCATGATTCAATCCTTTACACAATGAAACAACTACAGCTTCAAGATTAATATAGTTTTGTATAATTCAGAGTATAAAACTATACTTTCTCAAACCCAGACTTTTTTATTCATTGAAAATGTAATCTTGAAGTACCTGCTAACAATCAGTGTAATTTAGTGGCCTTTTATTTATTTTTTCACACACAATTTAATTAATATGCTACAAATGAAAAATCCATATATTCTTGCACAATGAGCATCAGAAATTAGTATGTTTTTTCCCTTCTTTTTCCAATTCCTTCTGCTGTTGGTAAACTGCAATGGGCAGGTAAGCACCAAACAGATGCTTGCCCATTCCCCTCCTACCCACCAGTAGGATGGAGGAAGAGAATTGAAGAAGAAAAGCAAGAAAAATTTGGTATGTGGATTTAAAAAAAAATTAGTAAGTGAAAGATAAGTGAAAGAAGAGAGACAAAACCAGAACAAAACAAATGATGCAAAGGCGATTATTCATCACCTTACAAGGGCAGAGGAATGCTCTGCAAGTTACCGAGCCAAAGATGACTGACCTCCCTTAAACCTCCTCTCTTCCCTTTTATTACTAAACATGACTTTATAGGCTACAGAATATTTCTGGTTAGTTCCAGTCGTCTGCATAGTTGTGTGAGTTCCCAACAAATTGTGCAATCTTCGGTCTTTAGACTAGGGGAGAAACAATGAGAAACAGAGAAGGCACTGAATCAAGGGAAATATTGTATTTGTAATTGTTTCTGCAAAAACTCCAGCCCTCATAAGGTATCCTTCATTTATACCACTCAGAGAAAGTACCTGTGGGTCACTTGCGTAGTCTTCTGTTTCTTTCATGCAGCTAAGACAGATACATCAGAGTGAAATGTTAATGGTTTCTTTTAACCAGGTATTAAGAGCTAATACATAGCTGACCTCTGTTGGCCCAGACTGTTTTAGACTATTTAATAATTTTAGCCATGCAATATTTTTGTTAATAATGATCTATTGAAATTCATGTTTCAAAGATGGAAAATTTAAGCAAAGTCAGACTAAACAAATAGTTGGTGAACAAAGTCCAGTGGAAATAGAATGTGCCTTAAGCAGGAAGAGCATAGAAATCTGATTAATATCCAGGTACTGACAAGTTTTGCCAGGAAAGCTTATAGCTGCCTCAAGTTCTGCTATTGCTCAGACCCAGAGGCTACCCCAAAGGCTACTTTACTTAATCTGAGCATTTCAGTATCTGTTTCGCACACAAAACCCATTTGAAATTCAGAAATGGACCTGCATGTGGGATGTATAAGGGATCTTACCTGAAAAGAATATCTGATATATGGACACCACTGAGTTCACTGTAAAGGCTGTTTCTGGCTAATACTATTTGAGTTTGGGGTTTTGGTTATTTTTTTAAATAGGGGAAAAAACAGGCAAGTGTGAGAGGCAAAGCAACCTTTTTTCCTAGAAGAAAGGGAAGCAAAAGGAAGGAAAAAGTAAGGAAAAACCAAGATGTAACCAAATAATTTCCTTAATGAGTTACCACTCATTAGCTGAGCATGTTAAATTTGATGTTTGTGAGCTATTAACTTATCATAAAGAAGAAACAAGTTTGTTCATTTATATCATTGTTGCTGTGACTTTTTCTGTGAGGAAAACAGAAGCGAGGCGCATGTCTTAGCTTTATCCACCTTAAGCTGCATATCTACTACTTGCTATTGCCTAAGACTCACTCTATATCCAGGGAGGTATTTCCAGAGTACAATACTTTCAATTCCAGATAGCTGTCCAAAATAGATGATATAACTTTTTTCTTAATACTGATCTCAGGAATGGAAGTAAGAAGAGCTCGATTCACTGTTTATCTAAAGTGGTGTAAAATGGCAACAGTACAGTGCATCCTGCTTTTACTTCACAGGAGCTAAAATACATGCAGGTAAAGCTATACAGTCACTAGAAGGCCATTCTTAGGATCAGTAATTTAAGCAGAATTAAAAATATTATATTTTCCCACCTAATCCTTTGGTCCTCAGAAGGCAAAACTCACTCTATAAATATAGATAATGTCATGCTATCCCTAAATGTCCTCTTTTAAGGCTTTGTCAATAGCAGCTAGAAGATTCCTATATCCAGTGATTAAGATAAGTTTATAAACAGAGTAACTCAGAAAAAAATAGGGAGGGAAAAGATTTGAAGAATAATTAGAAAGAGTGAATCTGCCTACCCCAGATGTTTAGCACTCAGTGATATGATGAACTTAAAATATTAATGTAACACTCAGACATATTTGCAGCAAGTAGCAGTCAATCATTCAATAAGATACGCTGAATAGATTATCAAGTTAGTAGCATACTTTCTGCAGAATTACTGAGCATATATAATGTTAAAACTAGCTAGTATTGAAAATAAATTAGGTAGCTAATTATTTCTTTAAAAGAAATAAAGTACTTTACTGAAGGCATCAGTTTTCTTTCTTTCCATACTTTGTCGATTTGTTTGAAGTCTCAAAGAAAGCCCTATTTCTATGTTAATTCCATGAAATCCTAATGCAAAGGCTAGGGAAGCAAATCAAGGAAACAACAGATAATTATTTTTCATTTCCCTGTCACTTTGTCAACCTTGATAAGAATGTGAACTCATCAATGAAGCAGTTCCAAATCTATGAGGTATGAGTTCATTGACAGGAAATCAGTAAGTTCAAAAGGTAATGAATATATATTTTTGGTATCTATCATCCTTCCTACCACATGGTCTTTTAGCTTTATACAGAGTGAGCACTGACAGTGCAAGATTGGTTTGTGGCATCCTCATTCCAAGAGACACAAAGCAGATGTTCCCAGCTACTACCAGAAGCGCGTACAATAACAGTGGCCTCAGCCCTCTCTATTGTATTTCACATTTAGAATGCAGCAGCTTTCTGTTTCACATATAAAATCTCCAAAATGCATGAAGTATGAATCATCTTTTGTGCTAAATTTGATCAGCTCCAATCACACAATCCTATCAAAAGGGAAGTCTACATCCAAGCTCCTCACAATCGCAATATAGGGGGCATTTGCAATGAACAGTCATTTTTACAGTCCCATTGGTCTATGCTTACAGCATGCAACACCATTACTTCAATTATAGTAGCTCTGCCTCTTTGTAACCCGGTTCCCTGAGGCTTAGCAGTCACAGGAGGTTAATCTGGTTTTCAGATTTTTCATTCACTCTAAGTTCCAGTATCTTTACTTTAATGCAAGTTTCCTAGGGGCTGTGCACTGGAGTGGATACATGCATAACCTCTCATCCTCTTTAGTTCAAGCATAAACTCAGACCAAAATGAAAGCGTAGCTTTTACAAAGCTCAGTTACTACAGGAAAATTACGACAGAGTCACAAAGTCATTAACATAAAACAAAATTGGGGGGATGGACGGATGACAACCTCTGGGATTCTGAGACACAGCTTATAGCCTTTCTATGATTTTATCAACCTATGATTCACGTAAAAGCCTGTTTTAACAATTAAAGGCAGCTGGGTTTGAAACCTGAGGAAATTCTGCTACTTATTTAGTATGCAACACTGCCAGAGAAGGAGCACAGATTTTACATTCTAAAGCTTTCACAGGACTGAGAATAAACTCTAAATCCATAACTAAAACACTTCTGTGGATAATCTGTGCAGTCCTCCTCAACACTTGCATGTAATTGTTCTCCCAAGCAGATTTAAACCGTTACATTTTCCCCACTGCAATTCACCATAAGGACTGAGTCTGGTTATATAAATTCTTAAGCAAAAATCAAACAAGGTGAATGCACTTAAAGTAAACATTTTCAGTCACTGCAGAAACATTGTATATGTTCTTAAAGTAGCAACATCATCTAGCAGATGAATCTGTATTTATTATCAAGTAGAAGATTATCTGCTGCAGCATACAACTGTAAGAGCTTCCCTAATGCATGTTCCGTTCAGTGTTGCTACATCATCAATTCAAGAAGAAACCATGCTTGTGATTCCAATTATTGCACAGGTAATTTTCACACTGCTGGTTCATCCTGAGTTTTAAGCTGGATAGATAAAGATTTTTTAAATGTTGGGAGGTGGAGAGAGGGTTTTTTTGCATTTTGGTGGGAATTACACTGAAAATGGAATGTGTACCAAATCTGCTTCCTTCTTTACGTAACAATGCTATATGGAAGGGGACACTGATCCATCTCTGATGTAAGTTTGATTTTGATCTCAAAGTAGTAAATTTTATGACAAGGTGAACTTACTCCTGATAAACATGGAAGAGATAAAAGAAGCAGGAAGAAGCAGAAATGGATAGATAAAATGAAATTCTAGATTAATAGCTCTTGTCATGCAGCTATATACTTTACAGGAGTATCCAGTATGTGAGTGGCACATAGGAAAAGAAACTGATCTAGCCTTAGCTTGAACTGCAGGAAGGAAAACCACTAATGACATGAAGTATTAGTTAACAAGATATTAATGGAAATAGAATATTAAAGTGCAAAGGAAAGAACTGGAGTGATTTGTGAAAACATTGGTATGTGACAAATAAGGAACACTGCATGAAAACACTTTACTGCTTGAAACCAACTGCTGAATCAGTGTTTTAATCAAAATATGTTGTTCAACTCACTGAGTAGTTTTCAGATAAGCCTAAACAGTTTCTGACAACTAACAAAACTAGAGTAGTATCAAAGGCTTGTACAGAAATTTTGAACCATATTCAAAGATATTGTCAGTACTCTGCATTGCTGAGGCCATATCTTGAATATTGTGTTCAGGTTTGGGGCCCTCACTTCAAGAAAGACAATGACATGCTGGAGTGTGTCCAAAGAACGACAACAAAGCTGATGAAGGCTCTGGAGCACAAGTCTAGTGAGGTGCAGCTGAGAGAACTGGGGTTATTTAATCTGGAGGACTCAGACGGGAGTCCTTATTGATCTCTACAAATACCCAAAAGGAGGTTGTTACAAGGCAGGTTTTGGTCTATTCTCCCATGTAACATGTGATAGGACGAGAGGAAATGGCCCTACATTGTAAGGCCAGGGGAGATTTAGGCTGGACGTTAGGGAAAGGTTCTTCATCAAAAGGATTGTTAAGAATTAGAACAGGCTTTCCAGGGAAGTAGTTGGGTCACCATCCCTGGAGTCATTTAAAAAAATGTGCAGATGTACTTACGGACATGGTGGTGGACTTGGCAGTACTAGGTTAAGGGTTGGACTTGATGATCTTAAAGATCTTTTCCAACCTAAGCGATTCCATGATTCCAAATATTTGCAGAAAGGACCATATTAAAAAACGTATCATTTGGTTGGGAGATTGGGAGGTGGAGGATCTCTTATTCCCTATTAAAATTATTATAATCCTAGTGTAGAATAAAGCAGCCCCTATACCTCGAGAAAAGGTCTCTGGGTAAAAAAGCCTAGAGGTATTTCACTCACACCTCACGAAAGAATACAACTATATGCCATTACACATGCAGGCATTCTCAGTTTATATCTTGTAACAAATGCATAATAGCTTTTTTTCTGCAACGATAATGGAAGAATAAAATATCCTATTAACACCATCAGATTAAACTCATATGCATAGTAGGTACATATACATCTAAAAGAATTATACCTTTGGTGCCATTTCAAGTCCCAGAAGCCCACTTCAATGACCTTATGGATACTCACTGTCTAGAGACTTGTTTACTTCCCACAAAATATAATCCAGCTGGATTATTTGCAGACATGATTTAGCTGATGATAAAACCAGTAGCATATAAAATGGTCTATCTAGAATCTTATTGGGTGATCCTTTTCATTGTATCCAGGGAAGACTATTTAATTCTTGACTATGATAAATGGAAAGACAAATTTAAATATAACTATTAAATCTTCTGTAAATCGGCAAGCATTTTCAAGACAGCAATTACATTGAGGAAAGGTACTTGTGAGTCAGTGTCATTCAATCTGATGTGGATTTTTTTTTCCCTATGTGGGGAACATCTGTTCTTCTGTCTATACCTCCACTTCTACGTCTTTCTTATCACTTCCCTGGCTCTTCTTGTTTCTCTTCAGTTATATAAAAATGTGATTTTTGTACTAAATATATAGATATTTTAAGAATATTCTGCAAAGCCAAGTAAATTATTAGACTCTGACAAAAACATACACTCTGCACTGTAGTTTCTTTTTCCCTGCAAGTCCTCTAAACAAATTTTACACAATCCTTTTTCCTCAATAACAGTGAAGTAAGCTAGTCCAATTAGTGTCACTGAGTATCACTACAATATTAATTCTATTACCCACTCTTGCATGAGATATGGTGATGATACAAAATAATATTACAGAAAAATATGCCATCTAGCTGAAAACCCTGTTAAATATAATAGCACTGCCAGTGATGAAAATTTTATTGAATAACGCTTGTTTGAATCAAGTGCAAGATAATCTTAATTTTTTAAAAAAAAATATATGATCATCAATGTATTTTCTATACCTTCCTCTCTCAAAGTTCATTGTATGGGTTTTGTTTAAAGAAAGAAAAACACCTAGTCCAAAATAAGACTCAGTAATATTAGAGATAGTCAAAGCAAATTCATTCTAATGTGTGTGAAAATGAAGATACTTCCTTACAATTTATGTAATATATTAATTACCACTTACACAGAGATTGATCAAAAAGATAATCCTAAAATCCTTTTTAAAAAAAAATATATAAATGAAACATTTGAAAGTTTTACTTTTCTAAAAGTGTCTTACATTTCATATGAAAGCACTAGGTTGACTTGAGTAGATATAAGGATGTTTCTAAAGGACTAGGAAAAGATATTCACAATGAGTCAATGCAAGATTTTGTAGAGAATAATTTCTTAGAAGAAAGGTATCTAAAAAATAAATAATTGTTGAGGTATTCAATCTCTTTTTTCCTTTCTCTCTGCTAATGAGTTTTGCTATGTTGCTATGTCTGATTCAGAAACGAAGAACTTTTACTAATGCATCTGGATTTATTTATTCGTGATTCAGTGGCAGAGTGCTACAATTTCCCTAGTTGAAATAATTTCCTCTTCCTTGGTTAGCAACAGGCTGCTTATTAATTTCCCAGAAACAGACAAAGAATTCTGTCTCTGATCATTGGCTATTATGTGTAACTTTAGCTAAATCTCCTGGTGTTTTGTAATAGAGTCCTTAACAAAACTAAGTAGTATGCTAATAAGTTCTTTTTACACAGTCACTTTATATAAGTGTTCTCAAGGTAGCAAGTGCCTTGCTTCAAATATTCACTACAAATAATACAAATGAAATAGACAATAATGCCATGCTTTGCTTCCTTTATACTTATTTGTCTTCTGTCTTTTACACAGAGCCTTTTATTTTCACAAAAGCAGTTATGACCTAAGTACTTTAAGAAGTCAAGGCTAAACTACAAACACAAGGTGTTCATTTTCCTAAAAATAAACTGTTCTATTGTATTAGATGAAGAGATCCTGTAACTGAACCTTCATATCATGACATTATTAGTAAGGCATTGCTTTATTCTGCCAGAATAGTTGGGAATGACAGAATGAATACTGCATGTGTCATCTTGCTTATGAATCCTATGATCTATACTTCAAGATCATAAACTTACATAAAAATGCATTTTTTCCAACTCTGATTAATATCAGAAGACACTATGCCTTAAGACATACCATAATCAATAATTATTCTCCATAGAGAAAACAATTCATAAGCATTGTTTATTAGAGAGAAGTAGCTACCATATACAACATACCTATAAAGAGCATAGGTATACTTGTGAAGACAGAAAAAGAAATTTTCTGTGTATCTTTCAGTTTGACTGAACCAGAGGACACTTACTCACTAAATGTCAGACTTCCATCCTCCCTCCCCCATAATCTGCTGACAGTGCCCTTGGAAGAACATGTAGGAGGATCACTTCTTGTTTAACTTCTCTGCTTAATCTTCGCAGCATTTACTTACTATATTGGGAGTAAACACAGGTCTGAAAGGATATGCACTGCTGGAAGGATAGTTAAGTGCAGCATTAAGCAACTTTTCCTCTTTCTGTGTAATATCTGTCGGGAGTGAGTGGATAAAAAAAATGTATTTCTTAAGCAGAAAAATAAATTTAAAAAAAACCAAACAACGACTTAGCTGAAATTAAAGGTAATTAGCTATGAGGCAAAAGTCTTTTGTTTGATGTAGATTTCTGCAAGTGGATTACAACTCTACTTTCTTTGATGCCCATAAAACCAAACGATTTTCATCTATCAGGCCTCCTGCAGATTTGATTTATTATTTCTTTGTATGGTGATATTTCTTCAGAGTTCTTGATTGACAAGGTATACAAGATTTTTTTGCAAACTTGTGAGGAGGCAATTCATTGGATAAGATTACCTACATACACAAAATAGCCAATAAATGGAAAGACAGATGGAAACAGAGGATAAATATTGTAAACCTTATAATAATCAGTGGCAGAGTTATTAAGAGAATTCAAGATTTCTTAGCTATATTTGGGAGTTTTTAAATGGTGCTACAAGTCATTTCCACTGGATAAATTTTTTAGCAAGGACAGAGGACTTTTTAGCCCTTGTTTTAGTGATTATGAGAGTTTTGCTTCAGTAAGGATCAAGATGAAGCGATGACTGTTAGGGAAAATTAAAGTCTTCACAAACTGCATTTTCCTGTTCATAAAAAAAGCTACAAACCCAATTTAAATAGCCAGGCATATGAAAATAAATTGGTCATTCTGAAATTTCTGATTACTATATAGATCGGTGAAGCAATTGATTTACTGAAAGAAAGCACAGACATAAGTCAGAAAATCAAACGCCTTTGCAAAACCTCCTCACAGATGGATTCATTCAAACATGGAGACCAATAAAATCTTTTCCTTCTACTTACAGAATATTGACAATTTTGATTTGCATTGGCTAATAGTGTAAAAGTGTTCTGTTCAGTTGCACGGTTATGGAAGCATGAAAATACTTTGATAGCAGCTATTTGCCCTAGGTGAAATTCAATGAAGGATTCAGAAGTTGAGTGTTTCTAGCAAAATTAATTTGTGTTCATCTGCCAGAGACACAGGAAGCTGAAAATACGCTTTTTATGGCATTTCCCCATTTTAAAATACAATTTTCTCAGAAGACAAGAGGGTACTAAGCATAAACTTCTTGGAGCTTTTCCTCTATCTCTTAGTTTAGTAAAATTGCTAGGCCATACAATTTCTGAACTATTTCCTACCAATTTGTGATGTTTGGCTTCTTAAGATTATTGTGCCATGTTTCTTTATGGCACAGTGGAAGATGCAAAATTCCAGAACACCCACTGTTATCAGTGGAAGTATGTTTTTTAAGAAGTACAAAGACCAAGGAGAGTCTTTTGCTTTCCCAGTCCTGGCAATGGGCAGATAGTACAGAATGAGCATTTAATCTCTGACATCTTCCTACCGTTCCTGTGAGACTTTAAAAAAAACAGACATTGTAGGCACGTAATCAGATTTTAACTTGTTCTTGCAACATTTCTAGCTCTCTTCCTATAGGTTACCATGGGGAAACCAAAAGAGAATTAATGATTATTCATTCAAAATTATATCCATGGCATTACTAAACAGCAACAAGATAATTAATCTATAGTATCACAGAAAGAAAGCATCATTAATTAATATCCTGCCTTCATGACTCTGAAGGAGAGATGTAAGCATAAAAATAAGATTATTAACATTTAAGATAGACTCTGATTTCTTTGTTTACAAATTGCCATAGAAAACATACTCTTAAATTCTGTGGTTTGGCTAGAATTTCACTTTGCTTCTTTCCACCATTCTGCTGAGCAGGAGGCAAGAGGCAAGTAAGTACTCACTTCCTTTGAATTGAAAAGCCAATTGAATGCAACGAAACTGCACTCACAGAAGAACATGGCAAAACTTTGACTCACCCTGGAACATATCTGAAGACTTTTTGCACTGAATAAACAGTGACTTGCCAGAACTACAACTCCATATTTTGCAGCAGTTTTACACAGTCAATGTGAGTCCCCTCAAAATAGTAACACAACTTCTATGTTCCAAGCCTACATTCCTTTGAGAGACTTAAGAAAGAACTCACTTAGCAAACACTGTCTTACATAGATCATACTCAGTGCAGTATATTAATTGAAAAAGCAATCTCCAAACTGCCAACAATAACTGAATAGTTTGTGTTTCAGATGATGACTCATAACATGTACTGTCAAGCCCACAATATTTTGTTTAGACGAATGCAGTAACAGAATGTGAAACTAAAGCAATATTCTTCAATTACTGCAGTTAATAATAAGTAAGGAGTAACAGGGGAGCACCCCGAACTTCACATTTTTCTGCTGGACAGTTTTGTCTGCTTTGTACTGACAATGCTGTCAGCATAAATTTAGGGTCCTGATATATCCTGGGTAGAAGTGAATCAGTCTCTTTGAAGTGGCTGCCTACATGGATGGCCTGACCTAGAGCAGTCCAGCCGAGCAACACGATAATGCACATGCTCAAAGAGCTCTGCTCCAGGGAAGGTTGTGTGTCACACCATTAAGTACAGCTGTCAGTAAGTGCCTAAGTGCAGAGACGAACAGAAGAAAAGGCAAATAAATTAATTAATGGTACGTGGTATGATTTCTAGACAAAATACATGGCTTTTTGGTGATATTTCAATAGCTGTTCATACTGATAGATTTTGACATGATCAAAAGCTCTTGGTTTTTAAAAGGGTACAAATCTAGGGTGTCTCAGTTCAGCCATTGTTGTTGTTCTGACAGCTACTTTACTTCATATGAAAGTCAGGAATTATCTCAATGAAACTATAAAGCAGACCACCATCTACTGTAATAGAGTCAGTACATGGATGCATAGATGTATATACCAAGTTAATCTACTGTGTCTCTATCCAGCAGTTTTAGTACAAGTGCATACCTCTCCTTTTCATCATAATATTGTCATTTACCATACAATTATTTCAGATATTCAGGTATTTAGTATTGTAACAATTAGTAAATATCTTCCCATTACATTTCAATTTCAATTCAGTATGACATACTGAATGACAATTTGTGATATCTGCATATAGTTAAAATTCACACAAACACAGGAAAGATTAAAATAAGTGTAAAGAAGGGATAAAAGCATATCTTTGGATGTCTGATTTTTTTTGTCATGTAATGCAAATGTATCTTGAATTTGACTTGAAATTGTCCTGAAAGCCTCTTAGCCTCAATGACACTTTTCTTAAACTTTCAAGTCTGAAAAATAAATTTGCTTTTAGATTAAATATTCTAGCATTCTTAACTTTCTCATCTCACTTTTTTTTGTTTTATTTTACTATGCATAATATTCTAATTTTTTGAGACTTAGTGAAGTACACACTGTAGGCATTACACAAAAAATTATAAAGTTTATTTTTTAAATATTTATAATGAAGATCAATACCCAAAAAAGGGTAAATAAATATCAAAACTAGATGAAATAATGGGCAAGAAAAATGTAGGCTGGTTATGAGACAGGAAATTATAAGAGAATTGAATATAATGCAGATAAAGAAACAGGGAAAAGTGAATTGCCACATAGAAAAATTAATGGTAGGAGCCAGTTACAGAACTGTAGTTTTTCCTAACTCTTAGTAACACCTGAAATGCTTTATCTGCCTGAAGGGTTCTAAGCCAAGTGTACTCATCTAAAGTAGTGATTATGAGAGATGATGGCAGGCAGAGTTAGCAGAACAATTTCAGAAAGAGAGAATTTCAATGCTGATATTTAAGCTGAGATTCAGAATGAGGAATTATCGGAGTGCATTTCTTATCTGAAATGCTAATGACTTAGAAAGGAAAGCCAGCCCCACCTGATTCTTCAACTTTGTCTTTCTTTCTGAGCTTCAGCAGTAACGTACCTCTCCTGGAAGCTCCTATTCTCATGTGATAATTTTTTTTGTCCTATTTAAAACTTGTTCTGTTGTCAGTGTTATCAACCTCAATATTGTGTTTGGTTGAGTGATAAGCCTCAAGGCATGCGAAAGCAACGTGTAAATGCACTATTCTTGCATTAGGATCTGCTTTACTAATCAAGTTTGACCCAAAATAACACAGTAGCTAAAGAGGTACTTCCACTCAATTATGCTCACAGTTAGGAGGCAATTATTATTACAATCATTTAATAATAGGTAATTAATGCCAGGGCCCATATTTTTCCATGAGACATAGTGCACTAACCATGTTTAGGTTAACATTTATTGAGAAAACATGCAATGGTCCAAACTAAGTGAGTACTCAATGCAAATCTTCTTCTGGTGTAAATCAGAGTAATCCTAGTGGTTATAAAAGAATAATAAGCTAGATCCAAAATAAGTCTCAAGGAAGAGAGGCTAATTTCCTGCTTTGGTGCTGAAGACAGGATTTTGAAAATGTCTTCTGTTGTCAACTGCTGGAAGCATCTACCTTACATAAGCACCTACCTTACCTCAGCACTTCCACTTCCGACTCTATGACTGCCTCTATGTCTAAATTAGTTCACATGCAGAAGTAGGAAGCCCTGCTAGGGAATACTTCCTGTTGATTCAGGCCTCCTTTCCACTTTGAAGTTACATGGATCTATGCTCAAAGTCTGTTTAAGAATGTCAGCGATGGTGTTAGGAACTGTGTAGGGTGTTCCAATACCACTGCTGAGGCCAAACCCATTAGAACACTAAACTACAAATCTAACTGCAGGCATTGCCAGTGGGCATCCCACAAGACATGCAGAAGCTTGGCCATTATGTTCTTTAATTCACTATCATAGAAAAAATTGCTTCATCAAATGCAAAAGCAGATCAAAGATGACATTATATTCATGGCATCTTACATGGCTTCTCTTCCAGTACATTTAGAGATACCTACCAGATTAAGTACAAAAAAACCCAATTAAAACTATTTCTTCAAAGACTGTTAACAAAATTTTGATGAGTCACAGAGGAAAGACATAAAAAAAGTGGTGAGGCCTTGTGTAAGTACTTCTGTTGTGTGACTAAGCCTGATAGAATCACGAAAGACCTAAAAGCGAGAGAAGAAGGTGATCATGGTCCTGCAGTGGAAGATAAAATTCTGGTTTCAAATAGCTGTCTGTCATCACAGGCAGGATAAATGTCTCAGAATCTGCGGGTCTGTCCAGTATGTTTATTTTAACATTTTTGTCACAGCCTCCAGAAGTGTTTATGTGTTTTATACAAAAATCATTTACTTCAGAAACCCATTCCTGACAGCTGTGACTGGAATCACTTTTCAGTCTGCGCAGTGATCCATTTTCAGGACAAAAGGAGAAGAAGATTGCCAACCATATATCCCATCTTTATGGAGAAGCCTTCAGCCCTTTGAATTCAGGAAATAAGATTCAGCCTCATATTTTTGTTTTATTTTTTTCTTTTTCCCAACAAGTATTTAAATAGAGCACACAAATACAACAGAGAAAGATGGAAAGAGATCGCCAAATTCTTTAATCATAATATCTATAGCCCAAGTCTTGATGTAATCTTGTAGGAAACATGCATTTAAGTTTTGTCAAGCACTAAAGGGATCTAAAGAAATGTTTCCCATAGGGTGAAATGTTCTTTAATCAGTGAACTGTTGGAAAAAAAATGTGCAGAACCTTGTTATTCTGTACTTTGTGTGAAGAGATTGGCTTGAATCCCTGTTTTGAGGATAAGTTCACCTATGAATTCAGCAAGAAGAACAATAGTGTTGCAAAGGTGAGGCTCAAAGGACGCTACTCTCAGCGCTTAGGGCAATCTCAAGCTATATAGGAGTCTGTAAATTCACTGGGTTCGTTGCTCTCTCCTCTTTCCCCAAGTAAATCTGTGCACTCAAGCTATCAGCAGAAAATGCCAAGTGTACAATAAGCTACCAGATTTTTTTTTTCTAAAAATGTATATTTAAAGCTCACTCTTTAAAAACTCCTTTTTCCTTCTGAGGTTTAGGTAATGCACAAAACTGACAAAGAATATCTAGGCACATGGGAAATAAGGATCCTTTAAGTGAACCACTGCTTCTTTATGGAGCTAGCCTTACAACTATTAATATTTCCCACAGTATATTTCCATGTTTCAGTGAGGTACTGCTATGTGCATTGTTTCTCTATGTACTTATGAGGTGTACTGAACTTGGTAAAAGTTACAAAACGGTTTTTTTTTAAACTGAAAATATTTGCTACACATTTATAATGTAATGAAGGCACTCACCTTTCCCTGATTAACTAGAAAGGCTATCAAACCTAGAAAATAGAAAAGAAGGAAAAGAAGAAAAAGAAAGATTTTTTTTTTCCCTCTTTCCATTGGTAATTATTAATTCTGAGAAGAACCAAGAAATAATCAAAATTAAAAAAAGGTCAAATTCACTTTATCACTTTATCTTCCTGCCATCTTATTATATGTAGATGAAAAGCACTTCGTAAACAAGAACCACTAATTTATAATTAGAAGACTGAATACACTGCAGTCACTTTACAGCTGCACGGTGATAAGTTGTATTTTAAGTCAACCAGTTACAGAGCTTACATTCATAAAAGAAAGTCAGAATTTACCATTACTTACAAAACACTTAACTGTCTACACCAGTGTGGGTTTTTTTGTTTACTGCAATGAATAAAATCAATGCAATTTCTTTTGAGAGTGAGGTCCATGAAAAAGTCATATGCCAAAGACCACAGATTTGAAAGATGGAGATCAGCCTTCCAAGCTCTATAAGGAGGAAGAGCCTTAAGCCATGTTTAGATGAAAAACAATAAAACTAATTTATTTCTGTAGTACTCAGTTTTTATTTGTACATTTTTGTTAGTAAATAAGTTATTATTTCAACACATTTTCCTGCTATACATCCTCAGAAAAAGAACATGAAATAAATCATACATAATAATACATAATAATTTTGTCTAATTTCCATGTTACCTAATGTGAGTTAACTACCTACATGGGTAAACGTGGACAAAAAACATTAATGTAAAATATGTTAACAAAAAAAAGAATTAAACATTACAACTGTTTATTCAAATGGGCCACTAGAAGATCTCAAAAAATTCCTTGTTCTGTGGAATTACAGTCCTGGTAACAATTAGGCAGGATGCAATCTACTCAGTTAATTGTAGTGGCTCAAGTTTTAACATGCCTGCTTCAGTCATTTGGTACCTACTAGTACAGATCAGGGAAATTTTGAAGCACACACTCAGTTTTGCATAAATTTTGAAATCACTAAACATAATTTGCGATCACATGTATGAAAAGTTATTCTGCAGCCTTGATAAGTGTTAGCTTATTGATAGAAATGCTAGCAAATATCAGAATGCTGTGCTGCTTGAAAAGTTGCAAGGGGATCATTTTTTTCTCAACAGCAGGAACACATGGAGGTTTTCCTCCGTGATTTTTCTAATAATTGTAAAATCAAGCAATTCTGAAATAAAAACTATGTACAAAGATATGGAAGACTGATTACAAGGTTAACACAGACATTCTCTGGAGTTCATTTTGTTAATATTTAAATTCTATGAAATTGGAAGAGAGGCAATGTTCCAACTCTGTCTGATTAATGAGATATGAATAAGCACCTTGATAGCTATACTTTTGAATCTGATAAGTGCAAATTTATTGACTGTCTGTATTTCTGTTGATTGTGCTGCAGGCTCTCTCCTTCATGTTTCCATTCTGAAGGACTTTTTTCTTTTTAGCCTTTCTTATCAAAACATATTATTTGTTCTTTCCTCTTGGGCTCTTTAAATTAGAATCAACAATAAAGACAAATCAGAATTAAAAATAAGGCAAGATATTTTAATTACAGTTTTTCAGACAGTGAGGGTATTAACACAAATCAAACTGTTCTTGAGAATTGTTCTGAATACTTTAAACAAAACTATTATTTAACTTTTTTTCCTAGAAGATAGACAAGACTTGGCTAACCTAATAAAGATCAAGTCAGTTCAAGGAACTCCCACAAGTTTTGTTTCAGTAAGACAGATGACATAACAATTTTTCCGTGTGCCCCAGAACATAAAATCTCAGTGCTGGTTCCCAAACCACTGTCGTAAGTTCCCACACCGATTCCTCACCACCCTTTTCTTAAGACTATCTCAAGTATTTTACAAAACATAGAATAACACTAAAGGAATTGGATGCACACATGCAAATTAAACAGTTCTGGTGCAGATGTTAGCTTTTTTATTGGTTTAGCGATAGTCCACTACTCATCAGACTGAGTTACTCCCTTGATGCTTCCTTTTTCTTTAAATGGAGTTGTCTCAGTTAACTTCCTTGTGGCTAAGCCTGTCTTCTCATAAAATATCTAGCCAAATTGTGACATTTCTTGGCAGTCTGAGCAGTAGTGTCAAGCAGTGAATGAGCAAGCATTCAGTGCTTAGCCATGCATAGCCATGGCCTCATGCATAGCTGCGGCCTGAGAATTGTTACACGCCAGCTAGACACTGTGGAAAAAATTGCATTGCCATTTCCCTTTTCAAACTAAATCTCCAAATCTGCCCATCTGCAGTCATTTTGCATAGGGATGAGGGCTAAGTTTAGCCATCTTAACTTCAGGTAATTACTGAAAAAATCCAGTAAATTCCTATAGACCTCTATGAAAAGATACATCCTTCTTCCAGAGGATGAATGAATCATCTTTTGGAAATGTCCATTGCTTCATGGAGAAAATCTAGGTAATTATAACTCTAATTTCAGTGATCTTGAAAGCAATTAAACTAATTTTTAGGCAGCTGCCTTTAATGAGATGGATAAATACAGGCATAAAGTTACACTAGAAGTATGCTAATGCTCCTGTTCCTGTTCAAGATGCATTGGAGTAAGGCAGGAGAAAAAAAAGAAGTTCGTACACATTGTCAGGACCTAGGAATATCTAAACTACAGAGCAGGAGGAGACGCAGGATTGACTCATAGAGGAAAGTATTTTAGGAACATAAGTACTGTAAATATTTTATAAGTAACAATTTTTAGTGAACAAATTAATTTTTAAGTGAAAGGCATTTTTCTGTTTGCAAGTTTTCATTGCTTTTTTTCTGTACAAACAAACCAGGATTTCTGTCTTTTTAAAACAGCAAGGAGAAACTGACTGTTCTTATATCTCAGTGGAAGTAAGTCATAGGAGAAAAGGCATATTCAAAGGATGGCATAAGTTCTGAGACCCAACAGCACACTTGGTTTTAACTAAGACCACTGCAATAGATCAAACTTTGCACTAAAGTGAAGATAATTTATTTCTTTTTTAGTAAGAAATGCTCACAAAACCCCTAAATATTAAGGAATGGATTTTTATTCTTCCTGTTTGTATTTAAACACAGCCAGCTATAATATGAGAATAAAGTAAATGAATGCTGTCTCATCCTTTATATTGATTCAGATTTGTTGTTAAGGATCAAATTCTGTCCTCTGACATGCATTTGGGAAAGATTTAGTGTCCAGAGACCTGCTAGAGCATAGTCTCTGACTCATTAATTTTGCTCTAACCCTAACTTACTTCCCAAAAGAATTGCTGCCTTCTGAGATTTGTAGAGAGATTTCTATCTCCCGATGGCTCATAGATGCAGTTAACCCTAAATCAATGACAATATCAAAGAAAAAGATACCACGACACACTTCAGTGTTTTTTCTTTCATAGAGCCAGTTTGACAATGGCATGTCTCTCAGCCTACATTCTGTCAAGAACAAACAAAAACAAAACTAAACCAGAGAAGTCAGGAAGGATACAAAGATGTTCTACGTGACTACTTCCCAGTGGTCTGTACTGGGCCCAATCTTGTTTAACATTGATCAATGACCTGGACGAGGGAACAGAGTATACTCACAGAGAGTTTGCTGATGATACAAGACTGGGAGGAGTAGCTGATACACTGGGAGGCTGTGTTGCCATTCAGCGAGACCTGGACAGGCTGGAAAGTTGGGCAGAGAGGAACCTAATGAAGTTCAACAAAAGCACGCGTAGGGTTCTATACTTCAGGAGGATTAATCCTCTGCACCAGTACAGCTTAGGGGTTGGCTGGCTGGATAGCAGCTTGGCAGAGAAAGACCTCAGAGCCCTGGTAGACAATAAGTTGACGATAAGCCAGCAATGTGCCCTCACGGCCAAGAAAGCCAATGGTATCCTGCAGCACATTAAGAATGTGGCAAGTAGACTGTGGAAGGCTATCCTTCCCCTCTACTCTGCCCTGGTGAGGCTGCATCTGGAGCCCTGTGTCCAGTTCTGGACTCCCCAGCACAAGAAAGACAAAGAACTACTGGAGAGTCTGGCAGAGGGCCACAAAGATGATTAGGGGACTGAAGCATCTCTCTTATGAGGAAAGGCTGGGAGACTTGGGTCTGTTTAGTCTGGAGAAGAGAAGACTGAGAGAAGATATTATCAATGCTTATAAACATATAAACAGTAGATGTCAAGAGGATGGGGCCAAACTCTTTTCAGTGGTGCTAAGTGAGAGGACAAGGGGCAAGAGGCACAAACTGGAACACAGGAAGTTTCATCGTAACATGAGGAAAAACTTTACTGTGAGGATGACAGAGTACTGGAACAGACTGCGCAGGGAAGTTGTAGAATCTCCTTCTCTGGAGATATTAAAACTCACCTGGACACATTCCTGTGCAAACTGCTGTAGTTGAACCTGATTTAACAGGGGGGTTGGACTAGATAATCTCGAGATGTTCCTTTCATCCTCTCCCATTCTGTGATTTGACAGGTGGTCTTCAACACTTGTCTATATACCTGGTTTCCTAATCATTATTCTTAGGGAACTTGAAGGAGAAAAACACAGGTCTACTTACCAAAGAGTAAGAGCAAATAGCTCAGAATTCATCCAAGAACAAAGTCAGAATATGACTGGAGCATGTAGCCTAACCAATGAAATGGGATTCATGCTTGCATTGCATCTCGACTTTGTAATAGCTAAAGAGAGACAGATGCCTCCTTAGTAAGAGAGTTGAAAAGTCTGGGCCCATGTTTCTGGTAAGTCTAGAAATTTCCTTGGGCAAACTTTATAGATGTTCTTGGAATTTACACTGAAGAAAAATGTAGACTCAAATCTTTCCATGCCACAGGTGATATCTGTTGAAAAATCAATAACACTGGCTCATAAAGATTTGATAAGTAAATTCATCAATACTACTGAGATTCTCAAGCAGGACAGAAGTCCACAAAACCAGGTATTTTTGAGCAAAATAACCTCAAATTAATTCTCCATTTTTTTGTCATGGATAGAAAATATATAACTGTATGTTAAAAGAAAATGAGCCACTATTAAACTGCACAAATTCTTGCCACCACAGGTATGTGTATATATTGTAATTCTTTAATATATTAGATTTAGCAGGAATGTAAATAGATTTTCTAAATTCCTCACAAAAACACTGAATTTCTGATAAATAGACTATCAAAATATTCCACAGAGCTTCCTCTATTTGATTTCTCAGTAGCTGTGAAAGCATTTATTTTTCAAGGTTTGTTCTGCTACAACCTGAAGAGACTGGGTGCACCATCTCTGTTTTCTATATTTTATAGCATTGTTAGCATCATTCCAATTATGTTTGCTTTGATCTTGATGCAAGAGCCAGAATTCTGAAAAGTAGTAAGGATGTCTTACTTCATGTATATCAATGAATAATTCACTATAGAGTCACTCAACATCTCATTTATCAGTATACCCCACCTTTATTTGGGTTGAAGTGAACTTTTAAAATCATCAAGCAGTAACTTTGGAAAAACAACAGTTGTTTTTTGTTTTTGTTTTTTTTTTAATCAGAAAATAAATAATATACTTTAAATTTTAAGTTTAAAAAAACAGGAATTAAATAAATATATGTGCTTTACAACACATGACACTGAAAAGAATCATAAAGAGAATGGATTGGTATGAGTCTTAAAGCTATAGTCCCCTTCCTTGGCAGATCCATGGGTAATGACACTCTGTAAGAAGAATCTGCAACATAGTACTATGGTCTTTCTCTTGCTACCCACTTTATTTTATCAATATTCAGTGAGAGTGAGCTATACTAAATACATGGTTTTCCTCTCTATATTATAGGTGGTGAACACTGCCTGACAAATCAGAGAACGTAAGAAGTACAGCCTGCAAATGAAATCTGATAGTCTCTCCCTGAGTCTAGTATTCTATCAAACCCATTTTTAGATGTTTTCTATTACATCTAGAAATCTGTAGACATCTAATGAGGCTACAAACCAGACCTACAGTGATTTCAAATATATTTTTTCTTTTCTCAGCTTCCTTACAGAACTTCCTTACATCTCATTTGGATGTGATCAGGACAGTCTGTATGGGGAATACGAGAAAGGTCTGGGTTTTATACTTTGTTTTTCATCTTTCTTTATGATTAAACTTAGAAAATCCCAAACAACCAAATGAAACAAACCTGCCTACAGTCTTTCTGCTGATGTGTTAAAAGCTTACTTATGTCTTCCTGGAAAAGCCTTGAAGTCCAGTTGTCTTACTGAAGAACTGGGTGGGCAGCAAAAGTATCAGTTCCGGTTCTGTTGGTGTAGCTCCAAAATGCTAGATTTAATCTCAAGATTTTTTTAGCAGCCTGTGCTGAGAGAGCAATGACTTCAGCTCTCCATTACTCTTGGCTTTAAAATTGTTGAACTAGAGTTAAGCTATTGTAACAGCTTTTTCAATCTTTTCAAAAGTGCACTTGAATTAAGAAGTGCAGTCAAGATGGTAAATTTAAATTGCCTTGACGTCAGTTCAAGCTGAAATAAAATTGTTTTGAAAACTAGTAATTTAATAGGAATTGACTATATTACAAAGTAAGCATATATTTGAGTATGCAAGCCTCATCTAATGCTACTCTTTATATTCCCTGAGAACTTGTGAAAAATTAATATTCTATACCACCTTTTCCTAGGAAACAGTATCAAATATATTATCACACCAAAGGAGAGAAAATGTGTGTTGTAAACCCACACAATCTGATGACCAATTTTCTTTCTTGTGTTATTCCCACATAGCAACAGAAGCACAGTGCATATGCTTCCATGGCTACTGTCCCTGTCATCCTTTGTCAAACAACGAAGACTTCTAAGGTCCCAAACGCACTTCCAAATTCCAAATTATGCATAAAGCATTCAAATAACTTCAAAGAAATGCATTTAAGTTGCCTTATATTCTCTGCACAGTCAATGGTACAAAAGGAAAACCTTGAGGGCATTTCAGAACTGAAATGGATATAGTTACTGGGAAAGCTTGTCTTTCTTCACTGACTGATCATTAGCAATAAATAAAATAATAAAAAAAAAAATTCTAGATCTCAGTTCCACTTGGGCTCATAGAGGATATTCTCAGAAGATCAATCTACCTATATGATACCATGCATTCAGCACCTGACTCACACTGCCGTCATTATTTGCTAAATTCACTAACTACGTGTGTCTGATTTTGCCAGAAAGTGTAGCACTCGATCTGGCACAAAAACCTGCAGCACAGGCTGTTTTTTTAAAATGCTGCATTTTGTTCCGTTTTAAATAACTGAAGAAATTCGGCTTCCGTTTCCTCCCCTGCAAGACTATTAGGTTGAAGTTTTCCTTAAATGATATTCTCCTTTGTATTACTAATTCACATATTTTATTATGTTCATTAATAATACACATTGTTATAATAATAGGTGCTTAGTACTCCTTTCCTTCAACTATCAAATTTTCTTGTTGTGAGCATGTTGTTATTAATGTTTTAGAGACTTTGTCACAAGTATAATATCCAAGTGGGTATTTTTTCACTGTAGGGTGACTACATTTTTCTGGTCTTAATTTAGCCCTTCCTATATACTTCTTCACAATGATTATTGGCCTGGCTTTGCTGGATTATTATTCTTACTGACACTGCAATTGCTGTGATATATAGCAATCTTTTTAGAAAAAAACATGCAGATGAACAGCAGAAAACAAGCCACCAAGATAACGTAATGAGGAACAATTTGCATTCAGCAGAACATTACAACATTATACCAAATAACAAGAGAGAAATAAATATTTTTCATATCCAAAACCCTAAAATTATTTTCTAAAGAATTTAAGACTTATTGATCACTTACTGTGAGCAAAGTCTATCCTGAGACAGGGATGTAATGTTAATTGTGGCAGTAAACAAGATTTCACCACAAATAAAGTTGCCCCGGAAATCATTTTCCCATCAAGATTGGCCTCACAAGTTCTCATAAATATTCTTGTACCATACTTGAACTAACAAAAACCTTTCAAAGTTTCTCAGTAGTAAAGAGACAGAAGTCCATACAGTATGACAAATAGTAGAGAAGGGACCAGCAGGGACTGGAGTCATGCATCCCACAGGAAGCCTATGTTCTCGTCACTTACACTAATGAAACAAGCAGGGGCATGAACTTTTCTCAGTATTGTTGTGAATTCTAGCTACTAAATGTTACAGAGTAGGTATTTCTTCACTCTTTTTTGAAAATGATTGATGGATGTGGGAAATATTTCTTGGGACAGAAATATTTCTTCACCAGAACGGGTATGTTTCTGAACAAATTATGATTTTGCTGAACTTGTGTTTTCTAACAAAAAAATCAGTTCCAGCTGTATACTAGAAAACAAAACAGTTCTCAGCTGATAAAATCTTGTCCCACTGTAGCCTATCATTACAGAAATGGTATATATTTGTTTCCTCATATTCAACATTTGCATTTCAGGACATTTACCTCCATTAAAAATTTTGCCCCTAATTTTCTTTTCTTTCTTGTTTCTTCTCCACCGCTTGCTCCTTAACTTTGTTTTCTTATTACTAGGTGTTCAGCATTTTCTGCTACATTATGGTGAAAAAAATATTTGGTTTTTCAATGGAAAAGGTCACTTTTACTCTGTTACAAAATATTCAAATAAGTATTTTACAACCTTATTTTAGGCAGCAGTATTTATGAGAGAAACACACAATGAAATTTAGTTGAAGCCTGAGAGCAAGCTGAGCTCTCTTGATTTAAGCAGGCAAAAAGTCTGACCCCAAAAGTCCTTGCTGCAGTAGAAGGAATGATAAAACCAAGTAAATAACATCTTTACATGGACATACATCAGTGTATATTAAATACTGAAAGGTTGGAAAGTAACATTTCAGTCAGACTTATAAATAATGTCCATTCACCACATGTCCTTATAAAAAGCCAGCAAATTAAATAATTAGTTATACAGTCATGGTTGACACTTTAATTTGTGTTAATGAGGACAGCAATATACCTGTTTTCAGCATACAGAAACATTGTGCTTTGACAAAAGCACATTATGTTGCCTCATAATGAAAGGGTTGCAGAAACAATTATTGAGAATCTAATCATATAAAGTGAAAATATGATTAGGATCTTTTTTTTGCTGCCATTTTATTTATGAATATTACACTTGCTAGGGCATGGTACTCTCTTTCTTACAGGTTCACCAGAGAAGAGAAGGATCATAACTTAAAAAAAGTTTCAAATACATTCAGATGTTCCTCTCCCTTATGTGTAAATGAGTAAGTATTAGTCTACTTTCAGCTATTACTTTAACCACAAAAATGACAGTATTCTTTAATTCATTTTGTTATAATTTTAATAACTGCAAAATGATAGAGAATAAAAAAAATGAAAAGTGCTATCTGCAATTAGATTCCACCAGAGCCCACCCTACCAGGAAAAGTCCAGGCCAAAGACAAGTCCTGATTCTGCACATAACGATGTCTTACACAAGCCCAGGAATTCATCATGACTGCAATCAATATGTGTTGGAGTGGTATTAGACTGAGAAACGTGAAGGGTATATAAGATAAACTCAGCTGAAACCAGATTTACTATTTACTAAACTGTACTAGTATGTTCCTTAATTTACAGGTATCTCCATTTCTTCTATGAAAAAATACCAATTAAGAGAGGTCTTGATGGATGCAGATTCTCAGAAACTTTATTACTCTGTTTAAAAAATACGTTTCTCATACAATATATTTCCTCTCTTGTGATCTAAATCCCTGCGCTCGACATTAAAATATTATCTTTTATTCATGTTATTTCCCAAATGTTTCTGGTACTGTACATGCACTTTGAAGGTAAAATACAGGAAAATTTGCACCATCCTTTTCCTGTTGACAAACTCACACAACTGAAACAAGGAGTGGTGCTGGGAAGGCAGGGAGCCATCTGTTCCCGCACTGGCCTCTGTAGCTGGAAGAGTAAATCCATGGGCAAAGACCATCATATGCTTAGTTGTTCACCTAAACAGCAGCAACCACTATTGAGGGAGAAAACACCAGTAGGGCATCAACCATTACAAAAGAGACTCTAGTTGGCCTCCAAGCTAGCCTAGCCAGAGCCAGGAGAATTTAGTAAGTAGCTGAGTAATCTATTTCATTCTTGTTTTAGTATCTCCTAAAGCAGATTAAACATAGCATGAAACATGATTGCCTCAGTGCTCTTGCACTGCTGGACACTGTCTTGAGAAATCAATCTTTAACAGCAAAGCTTTGAATATATTTGGATAGTTTAAAAAATGAAAAATCAAAAGACGCAGAAAGTTGACAGAATATAAACAATGTGACTTTGGATCATTCCCAGTTCTCAGTTTTCCATTCCACAAAGACAGAAATAGTATTTGTAATCAAAATTAGGAGAAAAAATGCTGACTGTGTCTTGTTGAGACATAAATCCCTAGCGTACTTTATGGTGGAAAGAACAGAGTTATGCAGTCTAAAAGTAGAAATGACATATTTCATGGTCACCTTAAAAAACGATGATTTCAAAGCACTATTAAAAAAAAAAAAAGACTTAGAGTTCCAGAAGGGTGAAAAGCCATAGGAATTTCAAAACTGTCAGCAGTGAAATATGAAACAAGATCTAGTTAACAGCAAAAAGGTCTTTGGTTCTTTACTTCAGAACTTGTGATAAGGCCCAAGTGCAGCACAATGTCCTGCTCTGTTAAGTAAAGAGATTAGATATAGAGATTGAAACTATAATTTAGTACATCCCACTAACACTCAGAAATATGTCACACTTCTTGAGAATTTCCAGGTTAAAAAGATGATCATGGATATATGGTACAGGGATCTGACAACTGACCACCACCCTACAGCCCTGTAGCACTACATCTCCTCTTGCTTCTTGTCCCTCAAAATAAATTCTGGAACTCGATTTTTGTTTGCATAGTTCCCAAAAGTTTCCTCAAACTAGCCTTTACATAATCTTCAGAAGACTGATACTCCATTTCACATTAAATATTTATTCCAAGACTAAATTATACCTCTGCTTACTTCCACCAATAAAATTATTTGGCTGGGTGTTTATGTATTTTATTTAGGTCTATTTTGGTTTAGGGCTTTATTTCTGTTTTTCACTTATGTAATGGTGACAAGCCCTAATGAACATATGCTGCCTCTTAGTGTATGAACAGTCCTAGCATTACACTAAATTTAAACTTGAATTGCTTTAACATAATTCCACCAATAACTCCTGAATAGTGCATTTATTAGACACCTTACAGTATAACCTACAATTTACTGTACAAGATGTGATAAATGACAAAAGATTAACTCTTCAGAATGTTTAGAATGTCATTCGATATTCATCTCACATGCTGTCTTATACAAAGTACCTTAAAATACTTACCATCCTTGCAATATAAAACCTAGCTGTAGTTATTAATATCTTCATTTAAATGCAGAGATCAGTTTCCCCTGGAGAGTGGTAAATATCCAGCATTGAGCTATCAAGGGAAAAGTAAACTTTGAGTCATGCATTATCTGCAAAGGAAAGACTTTCCTAGGGTTTGGTGGGTTGGATTTTGGGTTGGTCTTTTTTTCTCTTTTTTCTTTGTGTGTATGCATGTGTGTGTGCTGGCAATCTATAATTGCACATATTTACCTTTAGTACCATATTGCACTTTCAGTCATAGGACACTATGCAAAGCAATTGCTTCTGTATTATGAGTCAGTATGCAGATTATAGTCTATAAATGTAACAGTAATAGAGATGATAATAAAGCTTAGCTCTCCTACAGCATTCTCTTAGTACCATAATTCAATGTTTTAAGTGGAGAAGAAATTATCTTTAGTGGATGGAGAAACTGAGGCGCTGAAGGAATTTAAAGACCGGATTTGAATGTTTGCAAAACAGGTTATTAAGTTTTCTTTCTTCATAAATTCTTTAGTCCAGGAGACTCAACCTGTTTAATTGAAACAAAAGTGTTACAAAGGCCCATAGTGGCTGCTGACTTAATGCAGTTTCTTCTTAGTATGTTCTCAATTAACTTAGAATCAGTGCAGAACAAGAGAAAGTGTTTTAAATGTCTTGTTCCAGGGCATTTAAAGACTAACTTTCTTTCCATAAACAATTTTTAACACACACACAATGAAGTCAACAAATAGAGCCACTGGAGTGGGAGTTACAGTTATTTTTCCTTACTATGAAACTAAACTGTAATAACCATTTCCTTAATAGCATCATAAGCTGTAATTAAATCACAGTACACACACATCTCTCTCAGCCATCCAAAGCCTGAAAGAAATGTTACAAAGTGGTTGATAGCAGAAAGTTTTGTGATTTCAAATAAATTCAGAATAACTGTGGTGCACAGTAGCATGTGTTTGCAATTCTCTTTAAGATTTTACTCTGGTAAGTGGTTACAGAAATGACACAAAATAAATCTGAGATGCTGAACACTTTGTATTAAGAACAGTCAAACAAAATGTCTAAAAGAGGAAGATACATTTTTCTAGGTATGGTCATTTACTTCATACAGTGCTAGATATGACCTACAAGAGGTTTAA
This sequence comes from Cuculus canorus, assembly GCF_017976375.1. NCBI lineage: Eukaryota > Metazoa > Chordata > Aves > Cuculiformes > Cuculidae > Cuculus > Cuculus canorus. Next base: position 38,939,517 of record NC_071401.1, read on the forward strand.
TGCTCTATTTTAGTTATTTTCTAGAGTCAAAAGGACCTTTCTTTGTGCAAACAGGTGTCTAATGTTGCAAAATAAAGATGTGTGATTTGCAATGATTAAGGTGAAAATATATCTTCTAATAAGAAGAAAGAGTACCACAAAGGAGAACTTGATAATCTAATTTAAGAATTACATTCACTTGATACGGAAGAAAGAGCTGAAAGTGGAGGAAGAAGGTGCCAAATTATCCCTACAGGTTAGAAGATTTGGAAACATTTTAGATGACAGGAGCGAGATGAGAATGAACAAGACAACAGAAAGATAGGTTTAAAGATTCAGGAAAAAATCCACATGTGGGGACCACCTTCCCATAGAAAATGCTGGTTTGTGGGCAGGAACAGAAATTGGCTGAAAATAGTTGCCGAGATAGTCTTGCAGAATAACCATGATTGCTCAGAAACAGAAAGAACTTAATGCGCTGGAAAAGAAAAGGAAAAATATTTTTTTCAAGGACTCATTACTGAGGTGAAAGTATCTTGCACTAACAGACAGATAATTGGATGGATTTTTATTTTGCTTTGGGTGGGATTCAATTGCCTTCACTTAGGAATTTCAGCAATGTGCTGGAATGTCTAGTAAATGAAAAGAAATAACCATTTTCATATAATTCAGCTAATCATTAAATATTTGACTCCTACTAATCATTAAACGAAAGCAGTATTCCTGTTAATGAGATTTTACCAAGACTGTTTCTCCCACCAGCAAAGAGATTCCAGATGATTACTCATTTCATTTTAAAAGTGCCTTTAAATTTTGAGAGTGAAGGTATCTTTCTCTATGGACTATAGAAAAACCTACAGAGCAGCTTAGATTAGGTGCCTCGCTTACATTACTAAAATAAATATTATCCACAGCATAAATATAAAACTATTTATGTATCTCTAGTCCCTGCACAAGAATTTATTGGTGATGGTGCATTTCAGTACAAGTGCCATTTATCCATCTGAATTCATAGAACTTATGGGGAATCAGCTGACTCAGCCAGTCAAAGGACATAAAACTAACAACTACCAAGGAGGGTGCAAAGGAGAAACAAATGAACGCTCATTTAGCACAAAATCAAGATGTCAAGAATAAAATTAATCAAGGCACCAATAAGCTTGAACAGAAATACTTTGCCTATATATGAATGCTAGAAGTCTGGGTAATAAAAAAGAGGAATTGGAATTGGAATTGCTCTTTTATGATCTAGCTGGTATTACTGAGACCTGGTGGGAAGATTTGCCTGAGTAGAATGTTAACATTTCTTGAAATACTGCATTAGGAAGGACCTAGTGAGCAAAAAAGAACAAAAATATTTTATACCAAAAAGGGAGTATTACCTGCTGTATTATTTCTCTGGTAACTCAGAGGAAAAAACATTTTATTAGTTCATATATTCATGCTTTAACAAACAAACCAACAAACAGCTTAGATAAGGTACTAGTAACAGACCAACAATCGGTCTGTAACACACCAACAATTTAATCTAGGTAAAAGGGTAGCTGACTTGTAAAGCACTGATTTCTGCTGCGCAGACGGGAAAAACTGCACTATAATGTATGAATTGAACTTGACTGGCTTATATTGGAAGCCTCATGATCCTTATGATTTCTAAAAATTATTGAGAAAAAATATAATAAAAGAAATGTTGCATCCTAAATGTTCTATATTTGTTAGAATTACCTCAGAAAACAAAAGAGTTCTAAAAATTCATACAAACATGCACACATGTCCCTCTGTATTTGTGGCTTTGCACAGGTGATTATGACTTCATTACATCTGTCACAGGTAAATATCAGTAAGTCCAAACAAGTAAGATGTGCATTCTTATGAAGTTTGTGGATAACACCAAGCTGGGTGGAGTAATTATTATATTGGAGGGCATTCAGAAGGATTTCTGCATGACTTTCAGGAATGTCAGGGAATTAAAAACAACAAAGTCATAGACCTGCATCTGCAAAGGAAGAAGTCCCTGTGCTAGTACAGACGGAATGATCTTGCTGAAAAGATCTTGCTGACCTCTGCTGAAAAGAACTTGTAAATCCTAGTGGACTGGATTCTAAACTTCCTTTAGCAGATATTTATTATTCTTCCTGACTTATTTACTGTAGCACTCTCAAAGACACCAGTCAAGATTTGAACCTTGGGTTAATGCTAGAATCTGGCATTATTAACAACACAGAAATTAAAGCTCAAACTGACATTCAAAGTCACAAAGCCAGGAAATAGATACATATTTTGCACTTAGAAATTGATTAAAATTCATGACTTCACTAAAAAGCATCCATGGAACTTGGCATGGGACTTTTAAAGCCAACTCTTAGGACAGGAGCATGGTTTATTACTATTTTTCTTTTCTGTTCTGAAGTGTATTGTCAAAAAGACATACTGCTAAGACTTAGGAACCCTTCTGCCTTGAAGGAAGAAAAAATGTTTTCCTTCTTAGCTGGCAAACTAGTAAGAAGTAGATTCTGTAAAAGGAATGTGAAACAATACAGATAAGTTATGTTTTGAAGATTAAGAGAAAAACTAAGCAAAGACAATGACAAAGTTCAGTGTTATGTCGCATAGCACTAATACATAGGTTGTTCTCACAGCAGAATTTATCCGTAGTTTTTAACTGTATAAGGAATTCAACAAATCATTAATAAACTGTGCAATGAGAACACTGATTATTACAATACATTATTTCTCCTTTTTTATCAATGTCTACCTATGCAAAGGTCTTTTGGTTTTGTTTTCTTGAAAAAATTACAGACAGAAGGGAAAAAAAGAATACTACTTTGGAAGATTTGGAAATAGCTTCTTTAATAGCAACTACAATGCATGTGCTGTGGATTACATTTTTGAATTAAAAAGTTTTTTGTCTTTTAAGATGGATAGAAATAACAACTTTAATTTTTGATTATTTGGAATGCAATATCTCTTTCACTACAATTTCGGAAACTTGATTTTAAAAATTTGTAAGTTTTTATGAAAATTACTTTGCAAAAGAAAACCGATTTTTTATTAGTATATTTTCTCGTGTTCTTGCTGTAGTTTCAATCAATCAAAATATGGCTTAGATACTTAACAACATGCAATTAACTAAGCCTTCTAATTATACTAAGATTCCTCCAATTTTACAAATGTATCCCCTTGTAAATTTGTAAATATGAATTTTCTGAAGTATTGGTTCATTATGCTACAAAAAAAGCAAAATACTATTTTATTCTAGATGGTCCTCACAGAAGCAGTGAGTACTAGAAAAAGATGAAGAAAAGATACCTTCACAGCTACAAAAAGTTACTGAAATTCTTGGCTCAATTGTCGCATGTCTTTTGCCATTTGAGTTAAACAGCACCAGAGAGTAACAGTAATTGTCAGTCGACCTTCTAATTAGACCTAGTCCTGTTAAGTTCCTATTAAGTGTTATGAGAGTAATCAATTGGTACTAAACAATGAGAAAAACAAGTAAACAAAATTATTCCATTAAATAGCCTTTTTTAACACTACTAGTTCAACAAGGGTATTTTTTCTATATTTAGCTTGGCTCTGACAGAAAAAATAAAACAAAATAATTCACTCTGAAGCTGTTCAACTGCAATAAGGACAACATCACAACGGTTATTTAAATCCACTAACGCTCTTAAGATAGCTTTTGCTTTTTCCTGTGTAACTCTTCCTCCTCCACTGCCCTTCCACTCCAACAGGGCCCGTCAAATTCCAAGGCTGAGTAGAGGAACGGAGGCCAAACAACTGCATTGAGGTCAGGGCATAAGAATGCTTTGCATGTTCATAAGGATGCTTTAGATGATTGAACTAGATATTGAATGAACCATGTACAGTGATGCAGATAGTGATATACTTTGTGGACAAGCTAGAGGTTTCTAGTTGGCATCTCTAACTCTTGAAAAACTTTCTACTTAGGGGAAAAAAGATCCTTACTTAACATTCATATATGACAGTATGCAGTTCATTTGGTTGTTTCACCAGTTATTTTTCTTACAGCATGTTCAATTGCCATGGTAATGAATTTTTATGCTGACCCAAGGCTAGCCATTTTTATTACAGGGTGTTCCATCCACTCTTCCTCTGAGATAAATCCGGCTATTCGGTTTTGCTTCACAGTCCCCTAACTCTAAAGCAGAACTGCTCACCTGTTAAAACAAAAAGTGGCTTCCCTCTGGGTACAATAACAAAATAAATTGATAGTACAGCATATACAAACTTATTTCAGCCTTTGGAGACTTGCATACTGCCTTTCATACTCAGATACACATAAACATGGTAATTCACTCTGATTTTATGAATCGTCTCCTGACTATCATTGGGGAATGATGGTTAGACAGTGCTAAATGAAAGCATCTAAGGCAGGTTGAGAATGACTGCAGTGTGTCTCTAAAGATAGATGAGTTGGCAGGTAATGTTATAAATTACCATCGGGTGTCATTCACAGATGATAGGAGCTTCATCCTGCATGACAGTCATTGATCTGATGCAGAACTAAGATGCAACCTTTGATGACACTCCTTGAGGATAAAAGGTTATGCTTCACATTTAGTTATGAATAATAAGGTCATGTTTTAATTAAAGCAGTGTCTCAGTGGAATATTAGGGCAGTGAAAACGTACAAATTAGTATGACTTGTATAACAATTGTTGCTGGAAAATAGCCTAGTGATGAAGGTAATAATGCAGAATAGCAATTCAATTGCATTAATGAAGCAAATAACCCACCTAATTAAAAGGTGCTGAACTATTCAGACTCAAAATGCAAAGAAATAATATTTTTTAAGTTTACATTTGACATTAAAACTGACAAAAAAAGAAAATTTGCATTTGGTTAAGAAATATATAAAGCGTACCCCAATATTTTGGAATATAGTAATTTTAAAAGATTTGATTTGAGAAATATTTTCTTCAAAATCTAATATTCAAGCTAAAAATAAGCTTTGGATTGACTATTTATAGAGGTTTCTGAGTCTTCTGTGCAACTCAAGGGACTGTTTACAATTTTCTTTCCTTTTTACAGTTCTAACAATATTCCTAACAATGTTTTCTGAAAATAAAATTAGCCATACAACAAGCATATATTTATAAAATTCTATTAAATGAATACTTGCACCAGAGTCACAGAAGGCAAGGCAGGATCTGGGAGATTGAAAAATCACCTACTATAGGATTAGATCAGACTCAAGACCATCTAAGGAACTAAATCTGGCCCTCTCCAGTTTATAGCCATTGTTAAGCCACTACTAATGGTATTTGAGGAGTATTGTCAGTCTGGTGAAGTTCCCTCTGGCTGGAGAAGAAGAAACATAGTTCTCATTTTTCAGAAAGGAAGAACAGGGGAACTACAGGTCTGTCAGTCTCACCTCTGTGCTCAGCAAGATCATGGAGTAGATCCTCCTGGAAACTATGTTAAGGCATGAGGAAAATAAGCAGGTGATTGGTGACAACCAACATGGCTTCACTATGTTCAGATCATGCCTGACAAATTTGGTGTCCATCTATAATGGCAGGGTTACAGCACTGGTGGATAAGGGAAGAGTAACTGACATCATCTACATGAAAATGCACAAAGCATTTGACGCTGTCCCACACACACAATTCTTGTCTCTAAATTGAAGAGACATGGATTTGATGGATGAACCACTCAGTGGATAAGGAATTAGTTGGATGTTCAAACTGAAAGTGTCATGGTCAATGGCTCAATTTCCAAATGGAGACCAGTGACAAGTAGCATTCCTCATGGTTCAGTACTGGGACCACTGTTGTTTAACATCATTGTCATAGATGCGTATAGTAAGACTGAGACACTCTCAGCAAGTTTGTCAATGACACCAAACTATACAGCATGGTCAACAAGCTGTAGGGAAGGGATGCCACACAGAGGGGCCTTGATAGGCTTGAGAGCTGGGCCTATGCCAAGATCATGAAGCACAATAAGGACAAGTGCAAGGTCCTGCGCCTGGGCCGGGACAATCCCAAGCACAATTACAGATTGGGTGGAGAATGGATTGAGAGTAGCCCTGAAGAGAAGGACTTGGGGGTGCTGGTGGATGAGAACCTCAACATGAGCTGGCAATGTGTGTTTGCACCCCAGAAAGGCAACCATATCCTTGGCTGCATCAGTAGAAATGTGAGCAGCACATCAAGGGAGGCGATTCTCCCCCTCTACTCCACTCTTGTGAAACTTCATCTGCAGTATTGGATTTGGTTCTGGAATAGTCAACACAGGAAGAACATGGATCTGTAAGAGTGTGTCCAGAGAAGGGCCACAAAGATGATCAGGGGGTGGAGAACATCTGCTACGAAGACAGGTTGAGAGAGTTGGGCTTGTTCAGCCTAGAGCAGACATGGCTCTGGGGAGACCTTACAGCAGCCTTCCAGTGCTTAATGAAGGCCTGCACAAAAGATGAGGAAGAGGATTCTTTATCAGGGAGCTCAGTGATGGGAGGAGGGGTAATGGTTTTAAGCTCAAAGGAGGGAGATTTAGATAAGATATTAGGAAGAATTTTTTTGCTATGAGAGTGGTGAGGTCTTAGTACAGGCTTCCAAGAGAAGTCATGGTGCCCCATCCCTGGAAATGTTCAAGGCCAGACTGGATGAGGATTTGAGCAATCTGATCTAGTGGGAGGTGTCCCAGCCTATGGCAGGGGTGTTGGAGCTACACAATCTTTAAGGTCCCTTCCACTCCAATCCATTCTATGATTCTATGAAATACTGTTCATCAATATTTGTGAAGATTTTATTATATGACAAAATAAAATATAATTGATAAATATTTGTGATGATAATCTAGCAAAATACTTAATCTTGTGCTTAAATTTAAGCATATGTAATCTAACCAACACCAGTTTTAAGTATTTAATTAAGGGATGTGGGGTGGAATAGAGCTGCTATGCAATCTACACAAGAGTCAATGAGTAGCACATATTCCAATAGACACTCCAAAAGGTGATTTCACTCATCCAAGTCTCAGGAATTAACCTGTCACATAGCAAGTGCTATAAAAGGTCAGGTGTGAAGATTTAAGAAGAAAATAGTGTTGCTATCTTGTGCATTCTGTTGGCATTGCAAAATTTATTTATTTATTATATGACATACTGCAAAGCATGTACTATCAAGCTGGTCTTTCTTCCTACCCACAGCTGTTCTAGCTTATGGTGTCCTCAATCCAATCTAAATGTTCATTTTGCAATTACTCTGCTGTCAAATGATAAGTGAAATATAGGATATATAGACATTAAGTACTTAATAGCTTTAAAAATATACTTTCCATCATAGTGTCACCAGTTGCTTGTCAGAATTAGTAAATTTTAAAATGTTTGGTGCTCAAAGTAGCAGAACACATCTAGATCAGAAACCAAGAATAGTAGCTCTGCAAGAGGCTGGCTATGCAAATGCCTTGAAAACATAAATTGCTCTGAAAAGCTGAAAACACAAGATCAGATTGGGAGGTCAACAGATTATGGAAATGAGCTGTCCACCTCCTGTGGTGCACAACAGATTTCCTTTGCTTTTCCCGACATGACTAGCCAGCCATAAAGCAAAACATGGTTACTACAGACATAGCAAGGCTTGCAGGGCTCTCAAGTAAGTCTGGGCTCTTACAGAAATGCAAAACCTCAAGACAACTACCCAAACAGACCAGTTACTTTGCGCTTCAGAACTGCCTTTAAATCAACCAAAACTGGGATAGTGGCTGTCATGAACTTGTTTATAGCTATCTTACAGACATAATCCACAGCTTTGCAGTGGAGATACAAAAATTTCTGATTTTCAAAAAAAATCAGTGACATTCCATATGAAAAATGCAAATCTACTCAATATTTATTTTGCATGTGATCTATATTGTTGCTGCTATCAGACTATAGCTAAAATTGTTTCAATTAACATATAATATGGACTGAGAATCTTCCAAAATCCACACCAAATTCTCCAGAATCATTACGTAAGTTTTATGTCATTAATTTTTTCCTACTTTTTTTTTTAATTCAAATCAGTTTCCTGATAACAGAAACATGCAAAATTAAGAACAATGACTCTTTAGCATAACATGGCACTGATTTTTCTTGTCTCCAGTTTCAGTGAGGAAGTATGCATTCCTTGCTTATGGAAAAAATAATAATAAAATGTTTTAAGGAGTGCCCTGGCTACCGATATTCATATTCCATTTCTGCATGATGAGAAGCACAAGATAACTTCATTTTTACAGTTAAGTCTTTTTTCAAAAAGTTACTTTTTAGTATCTTCCAGACTAGAGAAAATGATCAGGATAATTTTGAGCGTACTTGGAGATTTGGTGAAAGAACAAATTGCTAGTTACAGCTGAGGTGGATACTTATATATATACATAGAAGAGTAACAAATCTGGTGAATGATATGGTGGATGACTCTCATGTTTAGTTGCTGAGGAAACAGGGGCTGTGTAGTCTGTAGAGAAGGAGACTGAGGAGGAGACCTTATAACTCTTTACAATTACCTGAAAGGAGGTTGTAGTGAGGTAGGTGTCAGTCTCAGAAGGAACAAAAGGAAATGGCCTTGAGCGGTCTCAGGTGTGGTTTAGACTGGATATTGGGAAAAATTCCTGCACTGAAAGGGTTGTCAAGGATTGGAACAGGCTGCGCAGGGAAGTTATTGAGTCACCATCCCTGGAGGCATTTCCAAAGATGTGTAGATGTGGTTACTTAGGGATATGGTTTAGTGGTGGTGGTTTAGTACTAGGTTAGAAGTTGGACTCAATGATCTTAAGGGTCTTTTCCAACCTAAATGATCCTATGAATCTATTTTGATATAATGCAAACATACAATTTGTAGCTACCTCATTTACTTCTCTTGGGAGGAAAAAAATCGATTAAAGAGACTACCAATTAGTAAAATACTGTTTTCTGGAAATATTTTGATTTGCTTAAACTTATTCTTTCTGGGGTTTTGTGTGTGTGTGTGTGTGTGTGTGTGTGTGTGTGTGTGTTTTTAATGTAACTCATTTGTCTGCTTCTTACTGGTCCATTTTTTCGTGCAAAAAATCTGGATCATAATATGAATCATGGTCAATATTCTTCAACTGAAATCGGTGAGAATTACATCAACATTTTTAATGGAATTAGATAAAGATCAATACATGGATGATATCTGCACTGTTAAACTGACTGGACTTTATTCATTGGGACACAACAACATTCCTTAAAAAGACAGACTGTCATAAGAATTAATGTAAAAAAATTGCATATAGCAGTTCACCTGACACCTACAAATCCACAGCCCCTGAAATAGTGGATGTTTATCTGACATGCACACATTTTGGATTTGAGTTCCAAATACTTTATGGTAGAAGCTCAGAAAGCCGTTCTCAGGCAATCCAACAGGAGATATAATGAGGAAATGGCAACGGATTTCTATATTGTTGAGGACACTTACATAAAGAGTGCAAAAGTTACAGATAACTGACTAGAAAATAAAAAGAAATAAGATGGCAAAGTAAAATAAAAGTAAGAAATTAAAAAGAAAAGCTCTTCTTTTTTTAATCTGAAGGCAAAAGAGCCTTGAATGTTGAGTTTCCTGTTGCAATAGCATAGTTTCAGTAAGTGCCAGTATTAACACAAATTTCCTGAGAGCAAAAAGGTTTTTGAAGGTACAAAATAGTGTGTGAAGCACCTCTTAGTTATACCGCAGTAGAGCAAAATGTGTAGAAACATACTGAGGATCAAAAGTCTAAATAATTATGTGCTGTATTAGTTCATTCTAAAATTATATTTTATCAATGTCCCTGCAGTACATCTTTCAAGGATGTATTACCAATATTTTAATATGTTCACTTCAGTGCAAATAGTGTTTACCCTTTGGTGACTGTTTAATTATTACCACATCAAGAAAACTCTGCCTTCCTTCACCCCTTTGGCAAAAATAGTATTTCACTTTGTTTTATTTAGGCACTTATCCTTCAAAGAGGTAACACAGAACATGATCTCAATACATTTATTAAGAGGAAATTTGACTTTTTGAAGTACAAAATTGACCAACGGGATTTGATAAGAAATTTCAAAAGGAATAATAAATCACATCAATGATAAGTAAATCTAGGGAGGTTTTTAAATGTTATGTATTCACCTCATTCTAGAGTAAAAACGAAAGTTATGTTGAAGCTTCTTTAAAATTTAAAAAAGATGTTGCATACTGAAGACTGCTGTCCACTAAGTTTGTTAAAATGTGTTAAAATTAACCCTAGATTTCATTTCTGCTCAGTCTCCCTTTTGCATTATGTGCATGTTCCCTTATAGTGAAGCACACTAGATCTGTTGTATTGACAGTCATCTACATTTGGTATGTTAATTAGGAATCAACTTTATCACTGGGTGAGCCAGCAAATACAGTTTTAGTCCACACATTACAAATCTTCTCTGAGTATTTTACAGCTATATGTTAAAACCAAAAATTATTGAAAAATTGTTTTAAAATCACAGTGACAATTACTGGAGGGAGGCTTGTTTACACCTGACTGCTGATTTCAGTCAAAGTTCTAATTTTACTACTACAGAGACTCTACTAAGTGATTAGGACCACATCCAGCAAAGCTCTTAATATTTAGGTTTGGAATGTATAAGGAGATCACTGATTTCAACAAGCTACAGGAATCAAACTACTAGAATCAATTAGGAAAAAAAATAGCATATTTTACTAACCTTCAAAGCAGTGAAAGAGGGATGATGCTCCCTCTCACATGATATAAGCCTAATTTTTACTGTTTTGTTCCTTTCTATCACATTTGACTAGGATGCAAGCCAATATGAACAAATGAATTACTATGAGGCTTATTATTTTAAATAACAGTTTGTCCTTTTTTACTTTCTGGTCTTTAATCTTCTGTTTCATTCTTCGTACTAATTCTTGAAATCCAAATGATAAGGCTGTTCATCTTATTAGAAATCTTACAGGAAAAATGGGCAAACTATCACCTAGAAAATGTTAAAGAAAATTGCTAATGAACTTATCCACACCCACACACCCACACCCCACACCCACAATATTCAAATATCTGTAAACAGACAAGATATCGTATACAAAACCAAATGGAGATAAGTAGGCAAAAAGTGAGATTCTATTCTGATACTATTCAAAGATGCATTTCTAAATCAATTTAAAAATATATATAATTTATTGAATTATTGTTTTAGATAGAAATATTTTTAACAACTCCTAGCTCATTGTTATTTTACTAAACACAAATAACAATTATGCATTTCTGTGATCGTTCAGGACACATTGCAACACGAGATCATGTAATTATTTTTCTGTAATAATTTTTCAGTGTCAGATTTATACTATGATATTGCACTGTCAGGACTCAGTTTTGTCTCTCAATTATGTTACATCACAATGAAACATTGCAAACTGTGCAAGGCTTTAACACTGAAGTTACATTCACACTCTACTTCAACTCCATTTAGTTCATTGTTATTTCTCTTTTTTGTCCTGAGTGATGGGTCCCTTTCCTTTGCACCAAACCCTTTTCTGGATCTTGGATGCAGACATGTTTAATGGGGGCTCAGCCAAGGAAGATAAAGATGAAGACCAGTGCTTGGCTAGCAAGGTTCCACTGTAGTAATTGCAACAATGTTGTGGTCAAACACGTTCTGATCTCACCTTAACCACAGAAGAGATAAGGAGATATCCCAGAGAAAAATGATTTGGAGTTGAGATAAAGGTGAGTAATTCTGCCCACAAGTGTGAAAGTCCCAAGAGTGGATCACAGGACATTCAGTGCTCATATCTGGGCTGCAGGTTGAAATAGTACTGCTCTGAATAATTTATAAAGAAAAAGCCATATACTATAAACCCAGGAAAATGTGAGGAATGCATTTCTCCACTATCCTCAGGCACTTGCTCTTTGTACAATTTTACATACGCTGCTTGTTATGATGATATTGATTAGTAAGTCAACATAAGGTTTCACAAGGGACTGCAGATCTCTTTACTACTGTTCTGCAATATTAAAATGTCATTACTGAGTCACCAACTTTTGCCCTGCTGTAAAGTTATTCTCTGATGATTGCCTGCTTGAGTTGAAATTTGAAACTGTCACCCACAGACTTGTAGAAGTGATTCAACTTCACTTATAAGGAAAGTGAAATTAAATATTCATCCCTGGACTGCATTTCAGGTTCAAACTGACTGAAGTTCCTCAAGGCAAAATGTAGTTAAGTCGTAGAAGATTTCTTTCAGTTTCAAAAATACAGGATGTCTGTTTATCAGGGCTGGACAGTCAAATAGTCATTTATCTGGAAATTTTCCCTCTTTTGCAGTATGCTTTTTATTGTTTTGGCTAGGTAAACTCCTTCTCCAACATGGATGATTTTTAGCAAACTGAACATCTAAACTGATCCACTATCCACTCTTCAGAAAGAATGGCAGTATATTGTGGAAGACATTAGGTTTGGAGCATCTGAACTTCCTTACAGTGGTGACCATTTTCACAGGCAGCAGCCTTTGAAATTGAGGCATATTACTTTTACGAATAAGTGATTACAGTAATGACTAAAGTCCAGTTAAATCCTCAGATAGATGTAATGGCTTGAGACTTAACTCAACTTCCAATTTACAGATCTACTTCAGGGTTTACCCACTGTGGAACTAAAAATGTCTGAGTAAATAAAGATAAAAAGTTAAATTTCCCTCTAGTTGAGATTTCCTCTCAGCACAAGAAGTAAGAAAATTCACTGATCCAAGACACTGAACCAAAGGATTCTTCCTCACAAGGGAGACTCTTCTTTGGGCAATTGCACCTTAATGATTGGAAAATGGTCCATAGACTTGAAATTTGGTTCATTTGCAGTTCTTGAAGGGGAAAAGACTATTTTATTTAGAGTTTTTTGTTTTATTTGAAATATTCTTTCTTGGACACTAGGAAACTAGCATAGGATTTGGCAATTTTTAATATATTACTAAATTCTACTCAGAGCAATTTTTAAATACAGTATACTATATTTAGGGAGTATACCAAATCTCTCACAGAGAAAGAGTGGTCCAGACATTGCAGGTAGCAACACCGGCAAAGACATTGAGAGACTTAGTAAGCTATTAAGTTTCAGGCAGCCTCAGACCAACGCTATCCAGGCAGCAGAACAAAAGGGAGGCAAAATTATTTGGGAAAATGCTTAGTTCATGGCTTTTTCCCAAGGACCACTCTCAAAGGGCACTGAAACAAAAGTAAAAATGGTAGCATTTGATATCTCCGCTGCTTTTATTACTATCAACATGAAGTAGTCAAAATATTAATATGTAGATACACCTTTAATAAAATTGTGAAATGAGAAAAATTAAAATGTATAAGATGCAAATGCATAAAAAAGTGCATATGTTTGTACATTCATATATTTTTCTAAAAATTACGGCCATCTCAAGTATTCAACTTTCTATGTGTAGAAGGGCTTTCTCCTTTAAAATTCATCAGCACAGTTCTTTCTTTCTGTTTAAGATATCTTTGTATTATATGCTAAGGATACTTTTGGACATATTTTATGCGATTCCTCCTTGTTTTACAAAAGATAAGGTATAAAGATTGAGGTAAGATATAAAATAATTGCCAGTAGGCAATAAAAGTGGAAATGTATTTTCTGAAAATCAGCAAAACATGAGACACACATTCAAGGCTTTGGCTGGTACCGTATTTAAATGAGAACCACTGGCTACAATGAATAGTTGTTGCCTTTAGTGAGTACTGTCCACTTTATCTCTAGAGTAGAATCCTGGCTTTTAAGTAAAGAAAAAAACATGTTAGGGACATGTGAGCCTATAGCCTGATTCAAGCATAAATTTTATCCCTTAGTTTGGAACCTCCGATTTATGCAATGAGACATTTGTCCTAACATTAAAGTCTAGATTTTCAGGTTTCTTGTGTTTGGTCAAGAAGACTAAAACAAGCATTGAAAATTACTCTAGGAGTCTTTAGGTCAACTTGTTATGTATAAAGGGATTTTACTTCATTTTTAATGAAGGACTCTGTATGATTACATAGCATTCAAATTGCAAGTATAATTTCAACCCAGAAAAACAGCATAATCAGCAAGACTTTTCTTCTAGATTACATTACCATTTTTACAGGAATTTCCAACTTACATTAAATTAAAGATCTGCTTTGGTTTTGATCCATATCTTACATACAAGTTCTGCTTTACTAAGTTTTTAAAATGCCAAGCAGGCTTGTGTCTAAAGCTATGACATTCACGCTTATCTTCCCCGTATGACGTAACAGTATTTCTCTCCTTGGGCTTCTCATCTATATGAAAGGAGGTCTTGGCCTCATGCTTTTCCTTCCCATGCAAAGTACTCTGTAGGAAAATTACCTCTAGATTAAACCCGGCTTGTGCCTAAGCAGGTGTCAGAACCAAATTATGAAAGGACAACCTCAAACTACTAATTGCAGAAAACACGTTTCATCTCTGCTTCTTTTTGATGAACAGCACAGCTAGAAATATTTAATTATTGTTTAATTATGTTTACTAGAAGTATATCTAAAAGCTCTAATCTTCCAGGGATAAATACTGGGAAAAAAACTTTAATCAGTGCTGTCAATGCAGAGAATGCAATACTAAAACCTACCTGTCATTAGAGATACTTTTTTAATTTTCCTATTAACTTACAACAAGAACAAGACATTGTTTATAGTTCCTTATGGATCCAAAATTCTGCTTAAAAGAATAGGAAACAAGTTGAAGAGGATACAAGTATCAGTAATGTGATTGAATTCTTTATCCCCTGGCATCATGAATTGTCCCTGAGTAACAGCTAAGTCTTTGTCCCTAAATCTTTAGCTCATTCTGTTTTCTTAGACTGCATGTACCTGAAATCCCAACAGATTTTTCATCTCCAAGAAGATGATAAAAGCAACAACATCTAGCTATTAAATGCCCATTTCACATGCCAGAAAAAAAGTAATTCTCTCATTCTGAGCTGTCGCAATTTGAGGTAAATTAGAGTCAGTTTTGTGACTAGTTCACTTGCTGTAAATAAATTCATTCTCTGAGAATTAACTGCATGGGTTTTGAGACATTGTTCTTCTCTAAAGTTGTAACATGGACCAAGAAGTCTAGCACGTGTGAGAGTCAAGGACCCCATCCCGAAAGCCCGTGGTGCAATGAAGGTGAGGGCTGGTGAGCACCAGCTGAGGTGGGGTCCCAGGGTGAGCCGGGAGCATGCAGTGAGCCCTGGGCACATCACCAGCCCATCTCAACAGCACCCTAACCCGGCTGGGTAGGTGGAGTCTGAGCACCCGTGCTAGGACCCAAAAGATGGTGAACTATGACCTCCAGCTCTTCAAGGAGACACTCAGTAGGATGCGCCTGGGACATGGTGGTCTGGAGCAAGGGAGCAAAACAGAGCTGGCAAATATTTAAGAATGCTTTCCATCATGCACAAGAGCCCTCAGTCCCCATATGTAGGAAATCAGGCAGGGAAGGGAAGAGACCAACGTGGCTGAGTTGAGACTTGGGCAGCCTGATAGTGAGACACGTTCCTCCCCATGGCAGAGGGGTTGAAACTAGATGATCTTTAAGGTCCCTTCCAACTCAAACTATTTTATGATTCTATGATTCTATGACATTAGTATGCTAAAAGACCAATACTTATACTCAACTAAGGCCATCCTCAAGTTTTCAGGAAAGGAGCCACACCTGCGAGGAGGGGCAAATAGGACAGATGACTCTAAGCTGACCAACAGAGTACTCTGTCTCATGTATGTCATACTCGGTATGAGACTGAGAGATTATGAGGGTCTCACTCTCTTCTGCAATGGTCAACATCCAGTGAGGACCTCATCTTTCTCGTTGCTCCTGATCCCGGATCTGTGTTCCTGAATCCAGTTCCTGAGTCCAGCTCCCTCGTAGCTGTGGACTCATCCCCCCATGTCTGCTCTGAGGCATTTGCAGTGACGTATAGTCATTGAGGGGTAGGCTGGGGGTGAAATCTCACATATTTGTGTATATTTTATTACTTTCTAATTATTTTCATTGTTATCATTATTATTACCATTGCATTAAATCTGTAAATCTAGTTTCCAACCTGTAAGTCTTTTTCCTCTCATTTCCCTCTCCCCTTTCCCTGCTCCTTGGCGGGGGGGAATTTGGAGGCTCAACTGCATGGCTTTAGCTGCCAAGTTTGGCTGGGTGGGGCTAAATCGTGACATGAGGTTAGGCCTAAATTGTCTAAAGTTAGGTACTTGGAAAACAGATTACTTGTTTATCAAGCCATAATATAATTTCCCTCCAATTGATTCAGAGAGGTTCAGCATAGGACCATACTTTACCTTGCAACAAGAAAAAAAAGATTGCAAAAGAATTTAATAAAACATATGGTGATTCAGGGTTTCTGAATTTCATAAACAGTCTTTCATACTGGACACAATTTCTTAGATGTAGCAAATCGTCTTTTATTTCAAATTTCTTAGAAGCCTCAGAGAAGATATTATGTTTAAATCAAGTGATGAAGAAAGCTAGGTACCTAGGTATTATAAAGACACAAATTGTCAATGGTTTACATACTCAGCATATCTTTCTCATATCTACAATAACTTTAAAGTAAATTTTGAAGATTGCAGCAAGTTCCTTTATGGAAAAAAATGGAAAAAGGGGTCATTTTACTTTGAGGTTCAATTCAAGAACACTGATTCTCTGCTTTCTCAGAGATGTTGCACCAGTTCTACTTGTTTCAAAATGATAACTTAGGACATAAGAGTTCTAAAATTAAGGGAGATGATTCTTTAAAAGTTACGTGTTTAAGCATGCAGCAGTGATGCTAACATACTTTATAATCAATGCAGGGAATGAGAGAACAGTAGAGATACTTTAAATAGTCATATAACAGATAGAAAGGGTCATGCTTTTGTGGTGCCTATGTCCTTTCACTTAGTATAAATATGATTAAGTATATATTCTTCCATGGATAACAGCTGAATTTTAGATGTCTAAATTAATGTAAATAAAACTATCCCAGAGTTCATAAAACATTTATGTAACATAATTTTTTTCTCCAACTTTACAAATGTGAGAAAAAAATCACGGATTTCCAGCTGAGTGAGATTTGTAATGTAGTTTTCAGAAGTAACAAATGGAAAACTAATGAATAAGTAGTGAATTATCCTTTGCTAGTACAAAAATGTCACTGTTTCACCTTAAAAAAAGCCCCCACTGTAATCTGTTAAGCTATTGAAATTAGTATCACGGCTTTTAAAAAAGGCTACAACAAACTACATATTAAGTGGCATGGACTTATGTACAGAGACAAAAGTTATACGAGAACTCGCAAAAGCCATACATCAGTTCATTAGTTCAGAATCATGTTGACTGCCCTAAACAAGGTCTGTTTGGTTTTATGCATTATTTTTTTAATGCTTTTAGTATTACAATAAATAATGTATGAATTCACACAGCAACTTGAAAAAAAACTATACTTGACATATCTCTAAAGCCTCATTTTTTCTACTAGGACTGGACAGAGCTGTGATTTGAATCAGAAAAAGGAGGTTTTCCCTTTCTTGGAATGTGTTGGAATGATCATGCATAATTAAAATAGTCAGCTTCATGGGGAAAAAGCAGTCAACGTGGATTAATGAACTGGCCAATTTCCCTAAACACTGCTAATAAAACACATTTTGCCAAAGCAAATTGTTCTGTATCAGAAAGAAGATTTATTATACATGCAGCTGTCTAAATTCATACAAACTGTTAGATCACAAATCTATGGCTTGTGATTTTGGTATTAGAAGGAACATTGATTGAGATATTTTGTTAAAATAAAATTAACAAAATTGCTTACTCAATTATATTAAAAGGAACAAAATAGATTTTGCAGTCCCAAGACAGTTTTATATTAGTTGTCAACCATCCAGAAAGCTACCTTATTACGGTTCCTGGACCTTTTATTCATCTACCTGACTGTAAATTACAGTGAAGTTGAAGCTTGTATTACCCAATATAGGAAAAAAAAAAAAAAAAGACCCACAGAGGAAAAAATCCAAAAATGTATTTGAATAAGTTTCCTGGACCATGTACTTAGTCTGCCAGAAGAAGATTCATGCATGCAAACAAAACAAAACAAAAATACAAAGCTGCATATATGTCTGTTTATTTTTAAGAAATCACAAACAACTGAACCAATAAAATCCAAATAAACACCTAAAGAATGGTGGATTTAACTATTTAAATGATCTAAAATATTCTTGATGTTTAACTGAGGTGTCAAGAACGTATCTTCAGTTCCTTGAAGTTCACCAATTCTTCACTCACACAACTACTGTATAATGACTGTTTTCTACTATGCTCAGCCTGGACAGCCTATTACAACGCTTGACAACCCTTTCAGTAAAGAAACTTCTTGTAAACCCGCATCTCCCTTGGTGCATTTTGAGGCCATTTCCCCTTGTCCTGTCACTAGCTATCAGGGAGAAATGACCAATCCCCACCTCACTACAATCTTCTTTCAGGTAGTTGTAGAGACCAATATGGTCCCCTCCCAGTAGCCTTTTCGTCAGGCTAAACCCCAGTTCCCTCGGCTGCTCCTCATAAGGCTTGTGCTCTAAACCCTTCACCAGCTTTGTTCTTCTCTGGATATGCTCTAGCATCTTGATGTCCTTCTTGTAGTCAGAGGGCCAAAAATGAACACAATACTCAAGGTATGGCCTAACCAGTGCAAAGTACAAGGGAAGAATCCCTTCCCTAGTCCTCCTGCAAGCAAGGATGCTGTTGGCCTTGGCCACCTGGTCACACTGCTGGCTCGTATTCAGCTGACTTTCTATCAACAACCTCAGGTCCTTTTCCTCCAGGCAGATTTCCAGTCACTCCTCTACAAGCCTTTAGCATTGCAAAGTGATGTTGTGACCCAAGTGCAGGACCTGGCACTTGGCCATGTTGAATCTCATGCAATTGGCCTAGGCTCATTGATCCAGCCTGTCCAGGTTCCTCTATAGATCCTGTCTACTTTCAGGCAGATCAACACTCCC
The DNA here is from genome assembly GCF_017976375.1 of Cuculus canorus. NCBI lineage: Eukaryota > Metazoa > Chordata > Aves > Cuculiformes > Cuculidae > Cuculus > Cuculus canorus. The sequence continues at coordinate 38,958,513 of NC_071401.1, forward strand.
ACCCAGCTTAGTATCATCTGCAAACTTACCAAGGATACACTCCATTCCCTCATCAGTGTCATTGATAAAGGTATTAAACATAACTTCCCCCAGTACTGAGCCTTGGGAAACACCACATGTGACTGGACACCAGCTGGACTTCACTCACCATAACTCTATGTGCCTGCCCACAGTGTTTTACCCTGTGAAGCATATGCCCATTCAAGCCATGAGCCTCCAGCTTCTCTAAGAGAATCCTGTGGGAGACAGTGTCAAAAGCCTTAATAAAGTCCAGGTAGACAATATCCACAGCCTTTCCCTCATCCATTAAGAGGGTCACCTTGTCATAGTGGAAATCAGGTTAGTCAAGCAGAACCTGCTCTTCCTGAACCGATGCTGACTAAGCTTGATCACCTGGTTGTCCCACATGTGCTGTGTGATGGCACTCAAGATGTTCTGCTTCATAACCTTCTCAGGCACCAAGGTCAGACTGGCAGGTCTGCAGTCCTTTGAGTCCTCCTTCTGGCCCTTCTTGTAGATGGGCATCACATTTGAAAGCCTCCAGTCAACTGGGACCTCCTTGGTTAGCCAGGACTGCTGATAGATGATGGAAAGCGGCTTGGCAAGAATTTCCACCAGTTCCTTCAGGACCCTTAGGTGGATCCCATCTGTCCCCATAGATATATCTAGGTTATGTAGCATGGGTAAATGCACCGTAACTCTTTTTAGTCTTAGGCGTAAGGCATATAATCAAGGAAATGAGGTTTTACAAACATAGGTGAGTCACTCATCTTTGTAGTAAATAGCCGTCTTCATGTTCTTAGCTCACAACAAATGAAGGTAAATCCATATGTTTAAAGGTCATTGGCAGTTCCTGTAGTGCAACTCATGCACAGTAACATATTCAGGCTGTAGAAGTTTCATTCTGCATCTAGCTTAATTGTCCTTTTTGTTAATTTCCTATGGGTTCTGCAGTAAAGAGGTTTTTTTGCTGCAAGTGAATGAGGATGAAAACTCGAATATAAAGCTCTTTGCCTCAGCTGCTATGATGCTTGGCAACAGATGAAATATATGTCAGTACTTGTGAACCTAAGTATCACAAGACGATAAGATATTAATAAAATATTTTGGACCCTGACAGGTGAGTTACAGTACCATCTTTCTTTTAGAGTGCTATGTTCCTCCATAATTAACTTGCACAAGAACTATCAGCAAACAGGACTATGATATATATAGTAAATATTACTATAGTACATGGTCCTATCTTGTCTTCCATAAATATATTTACTTTCAATCAATAATTTCAGTTAGTAAAAATATATTAACCATTTTATTCCCTTAAATCCCCAAAGAATGTAACCTCTCTCTCTAATCTGAATATGGTACAAAAGCTATGGTCTGTTTGTTTGTTTGTTTGTTTTTTCCCCACAGACAACTATTACTCTGACAATTTAGACTTTTAAAAGTGAGAGAAAAATTGCACTGTCATTTATCTGGACATTGATAACAGGATGGGTGAACCGTCTATGAAATTTAAACTGCGTCTTAATGTAGGACATATTTTGCTGTCAACCATGTTTAGACATTTTCAGTATCTTAAACAACAGTCATACCATTTTGTAACTCCAATAGAAGAGATGTACACAATATTGTCAATTTAGGCACCACACATATGCCAATAAGAGTAAATATGACAACTATACTATTTTTTCTTGCAGTTTATGCATTTGGGATGTTTTTTTCCTGGGATTTTATGGGGTTTATTTGTTATCTCTTTGCTTGTAGTGACATATATACAGATGAGAATCAAGTTGTCTGGGATACCTTACATTGAGTGATTGTGTATGAAAATTAAATTATTCTTTTTTTTCGATATTGTTATCCTAAAATTTGTTTAAAATTTAAATTTTGCATACATTACATATTAATTTTAAAAGTATGAATATTTATTCTCTTTAGCCTTTTTATGTTCAGTGATACCTCTTCCAGTATCTGAATGTCTTTTACATAACTTTGTTCTCTAGTAAAATTCCAATGCCCTTGCTCTTAGCTTTATAAAAAAAAAAAAAAAAAAAAAAAAATCCTTTAAGCTCCAGGCATATCAATCAAAAACAACAGAGTCAGCACTAAGTCTAATAATGAAAACCATGATCTCATAAATCATCCTCCACAGGTTGGGGTCATCTTTTAAAAATTTCTTATCAGGTGCAGCTCAAGATTTCTCAGACTCTCATTCTTCTTTCTTTAATGAAAACAATAGGAAGGATGTCAGCACACAAATGATGTGACCCTCTTTAGGGTAAAAATATCTTGAAAATGAAAAGATTGTACTTTGCTTTGTCCTTGAAATTGTGGAAGTCAGAATTTCTACCCCTCCTCCCACAAAGTTCAAAGAAAAACTTTCTCTTACAGCTCCATAATGAAATAAAAGTATCTAATCATATGTAGACTTAGTTTTATAAACTGTAGATTTAATATAAAGAACCTGGTGTTACAGGAGACTTTGTCTACTCTCTGTATCCAGTGTGTAACAGTCTGTAATTGCCTAAGTGGCTTTTGTTACTGCATGTCTTCAGGTAGAACAGAAGTCATCCGTTTATTGAATTACATCTTTTTACTTCCATCAACAAGTTGCAATACATTTACGTACATTTTATACATTATTTTTTGCTAGTGTTTTTCCAAATTATAGTAAAGTCCTTGTTCTGTCTTTCAAGTCTAGAATAAGAAAAAAAGATGAGTATGGCATTCAATCTCTGTTAATAAAAAGCAGATTTTTCAGCCTTCACCTTTTGTACCTGATATCGTACTGCTTTTCTGTACTTTTACACTCACAAAGCCTGACATAGCAACCACTTGCAAAATCCCATTTTTAAGTTTTTGCAAGGATCTAATCTACTCCATCATGAAAAAAATCATTTTCTCCCAGTTGTAAAAGACAAAGACGAATCAGAGATAAAAAGACCTATGGGAAAGGAAAAAAAAAAACCTAAAAGAAATAAAAAGCCTTTGCCGGTTTCTATCTGCAGAACTGAAGGAGATATATCCCTCAAACAAGACAGTTTTAAAGAAGCATTGCAAGACAGCAGGAATATCTGTCTTAGTTAATCGTAACTGTATTGTTCTGTATACAAAATCTGGGTAATACCTTACTAGTGATTTACCAGAATTAAAAAAAAAAATCTATGTTAATATTGGATGGATCATGAAAATTTGTTCATTTTCTTTATTAGAGAAAGATACAGATTCTTTGGATGTCTCTACACTGCTGGCTGAGGTGCATCTCCAAAAGTAGACACAGACACTGTAAAGAGGGCAAAACTGAAAGAACATTCAATTTGATCAAATTATACTTTCCGAAATAACACATATATGAAAGGGGGTCATATTGGCTGAACTACATACCAACCCTTACAAAAGAACAGATATAGTCATTGCTTGCAATGAGAAATATCAAGCTGTGAATGCTGTCTTGAAGGGAGTGAGATCCTTTCTGTTATATCACAAATTAAAATCTTCTAAAAATCGAATGTAGCTCTATAATTAGTGCAAAACTTACTAAGATGAAGAGAGGAGAAATTCCATTTCCACAAGTAAGAAGGGGCAATGTGTCCTGAAAGTTCCTGACAATTATATTGCAAATCTGACTTACGTCAGACCTCGTCCTGACCTCGCGATATCAACCGTGTTGCATCTTGCTCCTCCATCTAGGGACTTAGGTTATTCAGCAGACCTTTTCTGCCAGCATGTATGAAATCCACAATTTCAACTTCTCAACTGCTATTTAGTGGTAATAACTCTTCTAAAGTTTATGTAGAAGTTTTCTGACTGTGCCGGCTTAGGCAGATGTTGCTAATAACTTTATAAAGGAATTTGATACACTATACTGCAAAGTGAACAGTTTAGATACCAACAGACCATATGATTTACTACTAAATATAATTTGATTTTCAGTGCTCCATCATTTAATAAGTGGTGAAAAACTTGAGAAAAAATAGTGGTTTGGCAGGAAGCAACTACTTATCAAGTATTTATCTTTTCTTCTTTCTTTGCCAGAATTTTTGAGCATAGCTGTATTATACTGGCTTGAGCTCAAGGGGAGTTTTATCCCCACTGACCAGTATTTGGGGCCCTGTCCTCCCTCTGCCGTATATGAACCATGATGTGTCCTGAACTATCACAGTAAATGTTAAGATTCAATATATTTGAAATAAACTTATTTCACCGCTTTCTTGGTTAACAACCTGCCATAACTATTAAATGATAAAAAATACTTTAAAAAACAAGGGAACAAATTGATTTTTAAGTAGTTTAATAAATTGCCAGTGACACAAACAAGCTCAGAATTCTCTTTAGAAGGGCAAGAATGGACTATGAAGAGGTGATGAGAGTGATCAGCCAGTTTCTCCTGCAGAAGTATTGGATGATCTTATAACTTCAATGTCAAGAAAAAATAATGAGACAAACTCAGTAATTCCTATTAAAAAGCCAAAATATCTCATCATAGTTACTATTGATTTTACACAAATGCCTGAAACCTTTTAATAGAGGATGGAAAACTGTGCCAGCTAATACAGAGAAGCAATTATGTGGTCATGACACCCTGGAGTTTTATGGCTCCAGGCTGAACAACACCAACTGTCTCAGTCTTTCTTTGTAGTTTTTTGTTGTCTGATACAACCTTTTTAGTGGCCCTCCTATGGACCCTCTCTAATAGGTCTATATCTTTCTTGTACTGAGGCCCTCAGAGCTGGATGCAATACTCAAGTTGGGTCTCATGACAGTGAAATAGAGGGCCAGAATCACCTCCCTTGACATGCTGACCCTGCTTCTTTTCTATGCAGCCCAGGATACAATTGGCTTTCTGGCTTTCAAATGCACATTGCTGACTCATACCTAATGTTTCACCCACCAGTATCTCCAAGTCCTTTTCCACAGGGCTGCTCTCAGTCTACTCATACTTTAATCTCTATTGATATCAGTGATTGCCTCAACCCAAGTGCAGGGCTTTCACATGGCCTTGTTGAATATTATGAGGTTCACACGGACCCACTCCTGCCTACCAGGGCTAACCTGTAAGAAGAATGTATTTTTGTCTGTCCGCCCATCCATCCATCCATCCATCCATCCATCCATCCACCCATCATTCTTTCTATCTATCTATTTACCCAACTTTTGCATGAAATACATGTTTGTATGCATATATATAGAGAATGAATATAAAATACATATAAACAATACATTGTGTACATGTATACTCACTGGAATATTTTCATTATTACAAGACAAATAGTCTTCCATATCTGAATGGCTGTTTCTATGTGAGTTATAATCTCAAGAACTGTGGAAGAGTCATCCGTTGGACTAACATGAGCACATACACTTCAACATTCACAATACAGAGTAAAATCTTACTCTAAGCAAGTCCTCCGAAGTTCTGTGTAAATTAATTAGTCTGTAACATAGACTGGCAATAAATACATCAGCACTTCTTGCTAAAAAAACTTGTAGTTTTAGGAACCAATACATTTGGCACCTTAAAATGACATATAGACATTTAAAATGCAAATTCCAGGCAAAGATACAGCCTATCACTTTCCAATACTAACTGAAAAGACAGACATCTCGCCTCAAAATACAACTTTTTCATCATGAAAGTTTTTAATATGTCAATACAGCAGAATCAATCCAAATCCAGAATACAGTGCTCAGGAAAAGACGCATAACGTTCACTTTTGCACTCCTTTTGGTAAAAAAAAAAAATAAGATAATATTTTCTGGTTAATCAAGAGTATCCAGTGGATTATAGAAGTTACATTTTTTTCACTCCTTTATTCTGTGAGGCTAGCATTACTAAGCTGAATATTAGATAGTGCAAAAAAAGATAGTATTAAAATAAATTAACTGATCCTTGCTAAGGCTAAGAAAATATCTTTTCAATTTTAAGGGAATTCTTTACATATAATTCTAATGTGATTTGAATCCTCCTGTTTTAAAAGGCATTAGTGTATCAACAAAGATTACTTGTCTTTTCTCTTTCTAATTCATTACTAACCTAAGGAAGTATGTAATAATTCAATTTAATTTATACTTCCCTGAAGAAGTGAAATTCACTGGATAATACATGTGGAGCTTCCATATTAATAAAACCTAGCTAGAGATGGTAGAATACGTATGGTATGTGATGGTTACAATTAAGTAGGAAAACCTGAGACAGAGGCATTTATATTGGCAGCTTTGTACTATTTAGGAAAGTAATGGACCCTGGGGCAAAGCTGAGGGACTTCTTTATCTGCTATGATTAAAACTGTTGATAATTCCCAAAGTGGTAGATTCGGCTGCTGTTCCACATTTTATTGCTTAAGATATTAATGAGAAAACAGAAACATTGCCTATGCTATTTAGTTAATAACAACAGGCCAGGTTCCATTTGTCTTTTTTTTATGATTAGTCTACATTACTATTGTTGATTTAATGTTTTACGAAATGTTCCTTGGCTTAACCCATCTACTAGGAGAGTATAATAGCACCAGTGATATTCCAGGTCTTTTGTGATACCTGAATATCTTTATTGTGACTGACTCTACAGTTTCACCTACCTCTACTCGTGAATATTTTGATATTAGTCCAAGTTAGAATAAAATTTGTGGGTTAGATTAAATTGTTGCTTCTGTATATGATTTTTTTTTTTTGTAGAAACGTGGAAATGTTGAGTACTGGGGACAAATGCTGTCCACGGACTAGTCTTCCCTGTGATCATTCTGAAGTGATGCTTGACGCTGATCTCCAGTCAACACAGTCTTTGTTAATACTGACAGTCATCCTTTCAAGTGGGATGAACAATTAAATATCCCACCTAAGCAGCAACACATTGGGAGAGCAGGAATCACTGGCTCAGTCACTCACAGGAGAAGTTGGAAGCCAAGCAATGAGAGTTGAAATACTGATTATAAAAATGAAGTATGAAATGAGTTTATCAAGCTGTAGCGTCTGATGGTAAGAAACAGTCATGACAGTAACTCTAAAGAGTGGCTGTTTGAGACATAAGATAGTTAAGAATATCAGACTCAAAAATTCACTTTTGATGCACTTTTTCTCCCTAAGCACAGGGAGACTTTACACTGTTAAATCACCACATTGAAGCCTTTAACCCATCACCTTTTCCTTGTTAATATTTCTAATTTCATTTTCAAAAAGACTTTTGACAGATATCCTTTGTTTCTGTCCTGTCTGGGATTTACTTTTTTACTTCTGGGTAGTAAAGCAATCGAAAATATTTATGTTTTTCTAAAGGACCCCATACGTTTTTAGCTTGGAAATATCTGAAACCATAATAAAAATAATTCATGCTTTAATTTAAAATTAGTTTTTACACAAAGCTCTCATATTCAACTAAGGTCATATGGACACACCTGCAGACTCAAACAATTCACTGGGTGAAGATGCTGTGTCACGTTTTGGTGTTTATGGGACAGGTGAAGCACCCAAATGTGTGACCTGTAAAGGCTACTCCATTATAACCATTACATTTCTAGGATGGTAAAATTACAGTATTTTAAAATAAGGGCTTAGTGTTCTTTCATATGTATTTTAGTAGCTGTAAATACAGGTTAATGCCTTTATTCTGACAGCCATGGGTAAAATCATAAAACAATAATGTTTTGGGAATAGTATAGAGCTGAAGAGAAAAGGATCTGACTGGTCTACTGGCAAAGATTTAGAAGGAAAAATAGATATCTTAACATCTTCTTTTCTGAATTGGTTCTAACCATTCAGATTAGAAGAATTAAATGATAAGAAGCTAAACACAGTAGGAAAATGAAAAAGCTGGAAGATAATAGGAGACTATTCGTAGCAAAACTGATGAGATAAGATATTGTCTGTTTCTAATACATATAAGGTGCTCAACTGCTAGCTTGTGAGATACCTTGTCTGAAGAAATGGGCCTACACAGTCAGATTTGCTTCTTAACCACAAGCTTCTCGCCTTCCTTCAGAGCCAACACTCTGAGGGAAGATGCAACATGATACCCCCACACCAGATTAAGAATGATTACGTACTATCCAGAGAAAATTCCAGTTACGATGGGAATAAGTTGTCAGATGGAAGCTTTTGGTTTCAACTAATATAACCATTACAGAAATTTCAAATTATCCATGGAAAAGAGATACGTTTTGTATCATGAGACTACAATTCTTATACTATATACTTTGACTATAAATAAATTAAAATATATAAAAACCATTACCATTGTTGTGCTGCAGAACCTATGTTTCTTAAATACATATAATTTTGCTTTTACTCTTTATCAACAAAGACAAGGGAATGACCTCTGATTATTTTCATAGGGAAACATTTAAAATTTGAAGAATGGCAGAAAAAAAAGATTAAATATTTCACCAATGAAATTCAAATCTGTTATTTATTTATCAAACGTGGTGTTTCTTATATACAAAATGGGATAGACAGACAACTAGTGTAATACAATGTCTCTCTACAAAATTCATAGATATATGCTAATTCAATAGTAACTAAGGCGGGGCTGGAGAACAAGTCTTATGAGGAGCAGCTGAGAGAGCTGGGGTTGTTTAGCCTGGAGAAGAGGAGGCTGAGGGGAGACCTTATTACTCTCTACAACTACCTGAAAGGAGCTTGCGGAGAGGATGGAGCTGGCCTTTTCTCCCAGGTGACAGGGGATAGGACAAGGGGGAATGGCCTCAAGCTGCACCAGGGGAGGTTCAGGCTGGACATCAGGAAAACATTTTTCACGGAAGGGGTCATTGGGTACTGGAACAGGCTGCCCAGGGAGGTAGTTAAGTCACCTTCCCTGGAGGTGTTTAAGGGACGGGTGTACGAGGTGCTGAGAAGCATGGTTTAGGGAGTGTTAGGAATGGTTGGACTCAATGACCCAGTGGGTCCCTTCCAACCTGGTGATTCTATGATTCTATGATTCTAAAATTCCATACATACTTTGAAAGTATCTGTTACAGTTATTCTGGATTATGCATTTATGGAATGTTCATTCCTTTAAAATTTGTTTGCTCTACAATAATAGGTCTCACATGTAAAACTCTTGGAATTCTGACTTGTTTGCATGTCATCTGTTTTGGTTATATGGCTGTATACAGCAGCCATAGTTCACATTTGGTTGCCTTTTCAAGACAGAAAGAATAACGTGTTTAAGCTGCACGACTTACTCTTTTTATTTGACAGATCAGTGGCAGTCCCATTAAAATAAGATATATGCTTTTACATTAGCCTGACAAAGGATTACACTAAATAAAATGTTTTTGACTGGCATGAATTTCCTATTATTCAATTTGTCCTTCACTGCCAGAATAGGGATATAAAAAAGAACATAACATGAAAAGTCCTTGTCCTCAAGCTCCTTGAAATTACTTGGAGGCCAGCAGTCCTGAAAACCATATGTATTCTTTATTTAAGCTTTACTAGTACAATGCTTTCTATTCATGATAATTCTAACATTTAAATGCATTTTTTTCTCAAGAATAAATAGCATTCTGATTCATAACACTAACAACAGCTTTATATTGACTTTTTTGCATGTGTACAGAACTATTATTCCATCTCAGATATTCATCTATTCATCATTCAACATATGTTATACTATTTTTCTGTTTTATTTCCACGCCAAGTCAGAAGGTAAAAGCTGATGAACTTGGGCTGTTCCATGATATTACTAAACTTAAAAAAGTTACATTGAACAAAGTTTACCAGTTGAATTAGTCAGTTAGCAGCTCTGCTCTCAAATTGATAGTTCATGATGTTGTTTCTAATGTGATGAACATTACATCATTCAACACTTTATGTCACCTTCAATGAATTCGGTCTTTATTCCTCAAACTAAAGAACCTCAGTCAACACAGAATTATACAGGTCACTAAATAGCTTGTCTCTTTTCATGAGTCAAAACAAAGTTTCCCACCTGATCAAGCATACATACAATATATGTCCCAAGTGGAAATCACACTTGCCAATTCTTTTCCTACTTAGTTAAAAAGACACATCAGAATTCAATATTTCCACATAAGTAAAACATATAAACCACTAGAAAAAGCTGAAAGTTAAAATAGGCTTAACCATACCACAGAATCATTCAGTCCACAGCTATAAATTTTTGATTCATTGACCCACCAAAGAGAAAAATCAAATTCCTGTGGTTCAGAATAGGAACCAAGTAATAATTCACAATTAAATCTAATCTTTGCACATGTTATCTCTGGTTTTGAATCTGCAACTCAAGCAGTTCCTCAGTTTCCGTGGAGTCAGAGGTTTCTGCCTCAACAAATCAAAAGTGTGAAATAATTATGCTTTACATCTAACAACTCAAGTGGGTTCATATCAGTTACCCACTTGCAGACACTGAATATCTAACTCCTTTGATCCAACTATATTAGCTCATTAGGCATTTTTTTTCTCAACAATCTTGTGTATGTAAACATTGAACAAAAGGCTAAATATTATACCAAAGAAGAATTCAATACTGCACAGAAGGGTTTGATGCTAGCAGCCAATTGCCTCCCCTGCAGTTGGAAGACAGCTTGGGTAACTATTCCAAAGATTAATGAGCAATCAGTTCTAAATTAAAGCAAGACCTGTGTTTAAATCTTTTTCCTTCACACCCTTTACAAGTCTGAATTTGAGTTACACTCAGAGACACAAAATGCAATGTTCGGCTTTGTGTGCTGTAGACATTATTAGCAGAGTGAAAAACTGCTTTCTTAGCATTTCCTTCACATTTTCAGCTTTTATTTTCCTGAGCAATTTTAAAGGAAACAGACCATGATGAGGTTTGCTGCTTCTGCACAAAGCCATAAACTGCAGTTTCCTGTCAGTCATTTCTAGAAACGATATAATCCTGTTTTGAAACTGGAACAAAGTATTAGATCAGTGAGACTCACAACCATTCTGACACGTCACTTTCATATTGAGTTCAGTTTTTAACTACTGACAAAGCTTTTGGGTAGTATGAAAAAAATACTGCCATGAACAATGCAAAGAAGTGTCATTGAGGGCTTCTCAGCAGCTCAATAAATAATGTTATTTGTGTCTACACAGCATCTGTAACTCTGTACCCCTATATCTGTATCAATTCAGTTTCTAAGTACAGTACTGATACAACCCACAATATTGATAAACTGATGTGTTAGGTGCATATGGGCAGAAGTATGCCTCAGTAGTCACATATTTCAAGCACCAAAGCATTTTTTAGGTTAGACTAAGTAAGGGTGTTGTAGGTTAAGAAAACCATTTTAAACATGACCACTTTTTAGATGGCCTAACTAACAGAAATCAATTATTTCCTACACATTTCTATACTAGTTTCCTAATTGTCCTCTCTTTCCCTTCCACCTCCCTTAATTCCAGAATAAAAACTTGTGGCAGGAATTAAAAGACACCTCAGAGACTGCCAAAGAGATCAGGGGTGCAAAAGTTACCCTATAAGAAAACTTTAAGAAGATGTTAATTTGCTGTGTTATTTCCTCCTCTCAGTGTGACTTTTCCTCCTTTTGTCCATGCACAGCTTATGTAGCATTTATGTATCTATAATAAGGAATCGATGACATGTACCATCAAATTTTGGGTTTTTACTTATTCTTTCTGTCATTTAAAGAGTAAAACCACAGAAGATAATTTTGCTGAGCTTAAATCTGCTGAGGTTCTAAATGTGTTGAAATTAATTACAGTACAAAGAATCACAGAGTAAATAGGATACAGAACGTAATGTGGCTTGATAAGATTCAGAAAAACAATTATCACAGTGACACTCACCATTTTGATACTGAATAGCAGTCACATCATATGCCATTCTGACATTCAGAACTGGATTTTCCCCTCTCACTTTCCAATATATATCAAACAACAGAGATATATATAGGTTACAGATTAGGTTTTTTTCAGAAAAAAAAAAAGAAAGAAAAAAAGGCAGCACGATATTACTCATCATTTTATACCCTCTTTTGTTTAATCATTTGACAGTTAAGTGTAGAAGTTTGTTTGTTTGGGCTTTTTTTTAAAAGTAATATATTTAAAGAAACTTCCAACAAAAGGCATTCCATTCAATGAATAAACCCACCTGTGAAAATTACAACAACCATATCACCATGCAGTTATTACTGTTCAGCCAGGTGATGGTGTCTAGATAAACTATGATATCTAGTTATCTGAAAGTATACTCTTGAGCTTTGTGAAATAGATAAGAGGAACTACTTCTGTGCTGGAAAATACATGAACTAATTTAATATATTTACCTTTGACAATGTGCTTAATATTATACAAAATACAGTTGCTTTGAAAACTCTGCCTTTTTCCTGTTTGGCAAAATTGCCATTACACGATTAACTTTTCCTGATAGTTTCCATGCACTTGTGTAAAATCTGTTTACATTGATTAGTTTTTAAACATATGTACAGTTGTTACTGTATGTACATCATTTGAAAATGCAAATAAAGTCATGCCAAAGAGATGAAAATTTGGTGAAATTAATAACAATTTGAGCTTTTGCTTAGGTGTTTTTAGCTAAATAATCACATTTGACTAGTCATCATGATGAGAAATTTCTTATAATCGTGATATAATCAATTGAACCCAGGACATGCGTATCTCTCTCACATCGGTTAATGGGCTTCTGAGCTGGAATACTATCTGAGTTCATCCTATCAGGAGAGCTGGGATACAGGAACTTCATATCTGTGTTCCTTTTCCTGTCAGGAGTTATCAGTTAGGCATAGATCTGTCCAAAAAAACAATTCTAGATCCAAGATATGCCAGGTAAGAAGTTTCTATATCAAATTCGCCTATTTCTAGATATGTGATTGCAGAAAAAAGGTGAGATCGGAAATCTCTGCAGCCATCACCAATGATAAGCCAAGAGACAGTATCTTGATGTATTGATATCTTGATTTTGCATGTGCCAGCATCCTTTCAACCTCTAGTTTCATATCTAGTTTTCTCTACATGTCTAGTTTTGGTACATAAATGTTGCACAAGTAGAAAAAAAAAGACTTTGTATTACAATTTTTTTTAATGTTTTCTCATAAACCACCAAGCACTGGAAGACTACTATGTATCTTCACAAAGATGAGTAATTTAGTATATTTTCATGTAGCTCACAACATGAAATGTTTATTAGTGGCAGGTTAAGATTTTCCATCATAATCTAATGCTAACAATTTATTTATCCATCACTATTTACTTATGTAAACAAGAAATACGAGTCATAAACAGAGAGACCATCATCAATTCTTGCTTTTTAAAAGCTTGCATTCACATTATTTTGTCACCATCATGTTAGAGAAATCACTGTACTATATTCAAATAAATGGATAGTAACAGGAAACTGAAAAAGGATTTGAATTTTCTTTGATAAAGCTTCAGAGTTTAACAAATAACGATGTTATACAATGGTTATTAATTTCCTTTAGAACCACATATGCCCTTTTGTCAGACACATTTAATTTTGTTTTTCATTACTTGTTGATGCTTATTTACTTTGGATGATTAGCTATCCAAGTGTGTCAAGAACATGCTATTTTACAAGACTGATCCTTGCATTACAAAAAATTTTTAGGAATGCAGTCTGTTTCTTTCATACATTGTCATTGAAAGTTTAAGACATTTCTTCACTTACTTATCTAACTACCTAGCTGCCCCACTGCAGCTGCCATAAGAACAGCAAGTGCAGTCCTTCTTTACTCGGTGCTTCCTTGCCACTCCTTTGTCATTCATCATATCTGTCTGTGAATGGTCAGCTCTGAAGGGCAAATCAGACACAAGACACCGTAGGAGGCACAGATGAATATATACCAGGAAAAAGAAAGAACCGGGAATACTGCTAATGGAGAAGAAACCGAAAGACTGAGCAAACAAATGTACTAAGAAGAGATTAGGAGAAGAATGTGTCAGAAAAGATTAATTTGAAGAGATGAAGCATAAGGGATAATACTAGGAATTTCTATGGAACAGCTAGAGAGACAGGTCAAAGAAAAAAAAAGAGAAAGAAGAAAAAAGTGAAAAGAGTGAAAAGAGAGAGAAATAATATGAGCAAAGCCTTTCAAAGTATATCAGAATACCACTAGACTAAAAGTAAAAGAAACACATGGCAGAAAAGATGATAGTGATAGGAAAAGAAGTGGTGAATATAAAGTAGTAGGGAAAGGAAGGAGTTGGCAATAGAACATAAAAGGAGGAATTTATGCAGAAATGTAAATGAACTGGCTAAACACATTGGTTGCAGTAGATTTTATCCCAACAGACTAGGACCCCATCTTCAAAATATAATTGCTATGCCAAATGCTGTAGGGTGCAAATAAATTGTATGTCAGTTTACCCAGAGGAGACAAAGTTCAATCTGCCTACACTGCTGAGAAGCTGGCTTAGAGCTTACTTTCACTTCCCTTTGAAAGGTAAGAGCATTCAGCTGATGCCTAATCATATTTTAATAAATACTGTTCACATTCATAGGTTTAATTAGTTGTATTTTACATGCAGCTATCCTAAAAGTTTATTTATTAGAATGGCCTGTGACCTTTTTTTTTTCACAGAATCACAGAATCACAAGGTTGGAAAGGACCCATTGGATCATCGAGTCCAACCATTCCTAACACTCCCTAAACCATGTCCCTCAGCACTTCATCCACCCGTTCCTTAAACACCTCCAGGGAAGGCGACTCGACCACCTCCCTGGGCAGCCTGTAAAGTTTATGGTTCCTGAAGTTTATGGTCATAAGTTTATGGATTTTTGAAAAGCAGGTTACTTACTTGAAAATTAAACACTTTGTGAATATTAGTTGAAATTTAGACTTCAGTTCTCACTAGACCTCACAAGGAATTTGAAAATATATAGTTAACAGAAAGGTTAATCTAAGGCTAGTAGTTCTTAGGGCAGAAAGTAGGGACACTTAGCAGCTATTTCACATGTTAACTCATTTCAGCAGGAAGTCTCCAAGGGCTGTAAAGTGACCATCCTGCCACTGTTTCTCAGATGAAAACAGTCTAGGGACACACCAGGGCATTAGTGTCAAATCTGTTTGACATCAGTTGAGGAAAAGCTGCAAAAAGCTAAATTTGGGAAATCAAAAATAATCTACAGAAAAAGCATTACACAGATTAATTTCTAAATCGATGCTGAAAATGAGTAATCAACCTTGAGAGTATCTGGCAAAATCCTTACCTTGAAAAACTGTCAGTCAAGACATTGTATGTTCTTGTAATTGTATATATGCTTATGTTTTACACAAGATGACAAAAGTCAGAATAAGACATGTAGAGAACAAAAGAAACAAATAAACAAACTATGCTAAAACAATGCATGCCTGTATTACTGAAACATGCAATATTTCATACTCTTTGATATAAAATCTTAAAATATTTTTGAAGTAAATGTTTACATAGGGAATTTTAATGAAAAATAGAGTAAAGTGAGAGACAAATCATAACATTTTCAAAACTGACAAAAGAGAAGGAAGAAGAGGCTTAAAAGCAGCCAGTCTTACAAGAACACAGGTATAACTTTTTGTTTGCCTGAAGGGATGTGACTCTTTTCTTATTATTCTTCAAAAAAGGATATACTAGAAACATTGTTAGAAAGTCTTGTCAATCTGTTCTGTGTAAACATTTAAAAATTAACAGGTAGAGAAACAAAAAGCTAAATGTTTATCTGCTTGGTGGATGCTCTAATCATCAGGCAATAGAAACATTTTCACTCTTGGGTCCTATAAGTACTTTAATAACTTCTTATATTGAGCAGAATGTATGCAGCAGGATGTACTGACTTAAATCTAAATCCGAAATCCTTAGACTCAAATGTTTAGGGAACTGTACTGAGAAATGAAAAGTGAAAGCTCCTCAGACACAGAATAGATCTCTCTCTCCCTGATTCTTGTTGAAAAGTTTAGCACCTGAAGCTTTGTGTAAAAGAAAAGTCCTGGCACCCTTTTCAGATCAAGATGATCGTTAAATTCTATCTGAAATTTGTGTGTCATCATGACAATGGAAACACAAGTTTTGAACATAATAATCATTGAGAAAATGTCATTCAAGTCTAGAGAAGACAATCCGAGATAATACAAAGGAAAGGAAATCTTAGATTTGGCTCTTCAATTATCCTACAGCAAACATTGTATTGGTGACAGAATAAAGACATATTAGAAGACATTTGGCTGTCTACCCCATTTTCAGGTACTGTAACAATAGTGTAGTTGCACTACATTCTTCATGAAGGAATACAGCACCATTAAGATCAGGACTCTGACATGACTACACCCTCACAATCAATACCTTTGTGTGTTCTTTGATGTGTCTCCAATGTGCACTAAGAATACTGAATAGTCACCCATCATAAAGCAGAAAAAACAAATATAATCTGTATTTTTCTTTCCTTTTAAATGGCACTTAAGTTTAGTGGCAGTAAAGTAGAAATAAATTTAAAAAAAAACCCCAAAACTAACATAATTGAGGAAATATTAAATATGGAAGACAACTAAAGAATTATGTTTTCTGTTATGTATTCTGTTATACATATTTATATATGTGTTCTGTTTTTTTTTCAAAATAGACAGGATTTGTTTGATTTGCTTCTGATTTCTGAAAAATGCTACAAGAAAACACTAAGTAGCTAAAGCTAAGTTTATCTTACCAGCTATTGAATTGCTTAGGGAGCCTCAGAAAAACATAGTTCAAAACTGGTCTAATAGAAAACCTGTATATTAGTTACAAACGTCCAGTACTGCCTCTGATATACACATTTACTATCGGTCTTTTATATCGGCTGCCAAAGTACTATTCAGTCTTTTGTTATAAAATAGAAAGCGTTGGCATCTAGATGATTTCTCTATAACGAGATCAAACCTGGCAAGCTCAGAAGATCAGCCAAAAATTGGCATCAATTTTAAGACATCGTGGCTAAAGTTAATGGTGGATTTGAAAACAAAGCACTTCCAGTAAAATTAGTTTAAAGCTGGTTTAAAGTTGACAAAAAGATTAGGTCTACAATAATCAGCAAAATTGGAATTTTGGAACTGTGTTTCATTTCTCTCATTTACTCATATCAGTCAAGCACGTATTTCATGTTTCATGAATGAGAGGGAAAGCATACAAAAAAAATCAATATTTGAAAAACAACACTAGGATGATACTGCAGATTGTGCCCACTGAAATCACATGGGAAACCTAAGGTAACCCCAACTTTGATACCACACAGTCACAACTATTGATCAATGCTGGGCTTTAAAATTGTTTTCAGAGAGGTTATTCTTTTTTCCTGGTGGAGATTTTTTGAATGGTACGATGGCAATTCCCAAGCAAGCTGTTCTACACATAATTCACAATTCAGAGCTGGAAGGCACTTAGCTCTTTTTCACCACACACACAGGAGTTCAGTTTTTGTCTTCCTATTCTACTGCACAAGAATAATTGAAAAGTTCCAAAATTAGAAAAGTACATTTGCACTTTAATCACTTTTCTGGATTTCCTGCACATAAATCAGACATTCAAATCTCATCAGCATATCAGAAATTGCAGTCATAAACTTACTGACATCACTTAACAATCTTTTAGATTATGTGCTTTATGTCACAGAAATTTATGGAATCTGGTTTCAAGAATCTTTTGTTCTTTTTTTTTTAATAAGTTCGGAGTTAGAATAAAGGGAAGAAGAACAAAGGAGCTTTAACTTTGTGGAAATAAAATTATATTAACACAGACAATCATAAAACCAAAACCCTTCAATGAAGAAATACTCTAGAATATTACTAAAGATCAACAACAAAACTAGATACATCTATATGACTGTAGATATACACAGGATTTACTCAGTCCAAAGCTATACTGCTTCATGTCTGCGTGCCAGCACTGACACCCACTAATCCTCAATAAAGCTTTTCTGACAAAACTGCTTCACAGTATTGGCAAACTTTCAGGAAATATATGATTACTTAAAACTTCTGTTGTGTAATTCTATGAATCCTGCACAAGTTGTAATCACTCCAAGAATACTGTAAATCACTGTTAGAGATTTAGTTAGTCATATTCTTTACTTATAGAAATGGAAGGAAAATGCTGCAATTACTGGTTATTTCCAGGGAGGGGACGATGGTCCTTGGGACAATACATAGGACTTTGATTTTGGAGTACAAGTTAGTTAAAGATTGGAGGTATGCTGAGCTGTTCTCTGTTTTAACATCATACTTTCTTATTACATCTTTATAATTAGTACACATATGTTTCTCATTTCTTAATCTTACATTAAACTCTTATAGAAAACCAAATTTATATGTATACAGCGAGCTTTTTGTGTACCACAAGTATCATGTGATAGCAAAAATCTTTCTCAGTGCAACAACCTCTTTATAAACTGACATTCATTAGAATTATGAAGTTGATCAAATTAAAGTAAAAAATTAAGTCTGTTCCGAAGTAGGACAAAATAAAATCATGTAACAAATTATCTTCATTATCTTCAGAAAGCTCATAAGCATCCACCATCATAATCTAATATTTCTGACTAGTTTCTCATAAAAGGAATACTGAGAGACAGACTTGACAGCATAAGCATAGTAGATAAAGACCACCTAAATGCATTAATTTTAAAGGTAAATAGTGCTAGTTTGGGCACTTATTTGATCTCTTATAAAAAAAGCAAGAGAGATTTATCTACCAAATTCCTCTTCATGCTTAATTCTGTATTTAAAATTACTTATTATTTTTAATAAAAAATATCCCAATAACTTTTCACAGATTTTAAGACGTGGTTAATGTATTATGCTTGTTGGTAAATTGTGTCTATGGTTAAATACCTTCATCTTCAAAAGTGATATTTAGTTCTCCTTATAATTCTCCTTCAATCTACTAAATTCATTTTAAAAAACATGGATCTTAGAAGGATTTTAAAATTAAAAAAATGACAAAAAAAAAAGTAATAACTATTATGAACACTATTACGTTTGATATAAAAGCCCAGTCAATATGGGGTGTTCCATATCAACTGCATTTTTTTAAGTTCATTTTATAATTATTTTCATTATATTATTTGTCAGAATTCAGTCAACCATATATATATATATCTTCATCAGCTGATGCTTCTTGCTAAAATGTCCCTTCATGCTTTTCTCTTTTCAGGGAAAAAAAAAAAAAGTCTCATTATTCCATATAGTTTTTCTGACATAAATATTTTGGAATCACTATTTAAAAAGCTATTAATCCAGAACAGTGAATGCAAATAACACCTGCCTGAAAATATATGACACTTTACATTTTTCCCTTTGTACACCAACTATTCTGCCTGGCCGATAGCTTCTAAACCAGCTCACAACTCCCATTGAGGAAAAAGTATCTGCTTTTTTCCAAGAACATTCTTTAAGCACCGCCATCATTTCCACAATCTGCTGGCTGCTCAAGCTAGGTAGGGATTAAAATCTGCCTGGCAGACACTCATATTAATTCCACAGAGGAGTGGCAAAGTCAAATGTTGTACCACTGCCAAGGCTTGAGTGGCACTACTCCCACGCAGTCAGATTCCCCAGGGATTGATTGCTGCCACAGCAGCACATCTCTCTGCTAATCTCCTCTAACTGTTGTTGACCTATCTCTGCCAACCTCTCCCAAGTATACAATAAATCAAGAACATTTTACATGAAAAATGAAGTAATTACTCAGTGAATCCAATGGCTAATTGCATGAAGTAGCCTCTGGGAGATGTGGGACAAATTCATGTCAGATTTCGAAAGGCAGAGAAAAAGGAAACTAAGTTAATAACTGCTCAAATACTGACAGACTGAGGGGGATTGAAATGCACCATTTCTTCAAGGAATCCAATACCTTGCTTAAGGGAAATGGGAAATTCTAGCTATACAGCTTAGATTTACAGCAACAACAGCAGCAATTTTGAGGAAACACCATACTAAAACCAACCAGGCTCTAGAGAATCATGTCATGGGGCTGCAGCTTCTTATGTTTGATATCATTATTATACGTTATTTAAAGTAAATTTCTCTTTTTCATACCCTTCTGACTTCCCATCTGATCTACAACTGTATACTACCCAGCTCCACAATTCTTAATTCGATGTAATACAGTTCACTTGCTGCCTTTTTCCCCCGCTGCCCTCTTGATTGCTCCTTATCCAGCCAAAACCTCCCAAAACTCTTGATACGAATGTAACTCTGGTTGCTTAGTTGTCATGTACCTGAGCTATCCAGCTTTTTTAGCCACGTTGTGGAGGGGGATGAAAAAAGAAACAGGGATATAGAGAAAGCAGATGAAAAAGACACCAATTCCCCTGCTCTCATTTGTGTTAGTTCCCAGCCAGTCTTTGCTCAAACCAGATCATATCAGGTGTGATTAATTTCACCCTTGTAGCTCTGACCTGAATTAAGCATTTTAGTGATATTCAAGGGTATCATCTCATCATCTGGACAGTACTAAGAACTGTGAGAGACCAAAACATGCTCAATCACTTTTTTAGAGGTGAATTCCTGGTAAGTATCTACTGAACATATGTGCTTTTCAACTTGGCTAAATTTACTTGGATTGTCAAAGGATAGCAAAAGAAACATCCATGACACAAATGCCACTCCTCTGCCAAATTTCAAGGTCACCTACAATTTAGCTTTGAAAAACAACACATTTTTTCTCAAGCCAAGCTCCTGCAAACAGCTGAACCATTTCAGTGGCTTTTTTTTCAAGTTGTCATCTAAAGTGATTAGCCAGCGCAGAAAATTTTAGCCTGAATAGTTACAGATATAAGTTTAGTGTGAGACATACATTTTCACTTATTTCCTAGGTGCTTCCATAGCAGTTACGTTCATCTCACACAGCTACAGGGCAGTGCTGAGATTGCCCACAATTCAAAATGCCATCAGTAGGGTACAACTGAACAGCTGTTAAGGTACTTTTGGTGAAAATGGGAATGGGGAGACAAAAATAAGAAGACCAAAAGCAAAAACCTTTCAGTCAGTTCTTTAGAAGAATGACATTAAAAAAAAGAATTGCAGTGACTCTTGGAAATTAAGTTTGGATGCCTGTTCTTCTTTTCTCCTTATTGGCTAGACTTCTCAGTGGGGGCTACCAGCCTGGTTACATCAGACGAGAAAATACCATGGGAGAGAAAAAGAGGAACTAAAATCTCTGACCTACAGGTTCTTTAGTTACCTGAAATAAAGCATGTTCAAACTCAAAAGGTTTGGATTAAAGATTTCAGTCCAGCAGTGGAACTTCAAGACTTTTTTAAGCAAGAAAACAAGAGACATTTGCCCAAGAGTTCTAATGTTTTAGTACAGAGAAATATTCAAAAGCAAAAAGCTAAAAAAGCTCTTGGGCATTGGAGCATCTGAGGTAATTGGATTTGATCAGATAAAGAGGAAGGCAATTATTTACATAACAAAAAAAAATCTACAGAAGAAAAATAATCTTCCTTTCGTGATATCTTAGAAACAATCAGACATCAAAACATTACTCTCATGCAGCCATGTTTTATTGTCTTTTTAGGTTTAATCAATCTGCAGGGATGAGATGGAGATAGTCAGAAATTAAAACTTCATTCCTACTATCTGTGTTTCCTTAAATACTCTTAGAAAAATTTAACTTTGTTAGTTCAATGCACTTATGTAAAGAAAACACAGTTTCTTTTCTTTTTAATATAGCAAAGCAACAGTGATACATGTCACAGATATGATAGATGACATAGGTAGTATTACAGTTGTTGGAGTAAAGACATTAAACTTGGAAAGTTTGCACTAATCAAGGTGAATAGATAGATGGGAACATTCAGCAGACATTATCCTCTGTGTGTGTGTGTGTGTGTGTGTGTGCGTGCACATGCGTGTGTACTGGAAAGGAGAATATTTATGTTACTCTTACATGTTTTCCATGACTATTTTTTTAAAACATTTCTGATTTTAGTTGTTTTGGCTTTCTAACTCCAAATTTCTGCTATCATTTCACAGCACATTAATGTATTTCTGCACCTCAGACCTGAGAGGATAGGAAAGAGAGACAGGAGTAACCTACTTTGATATACCTCCTGGCTTGGAGGAAAAAAATGTTTCACTGTGCTGTTAGATAGAGGAAGGACATTCAAAAGAAGAAAGTAAATGAGTTTGCTCTGAGCTTTGTGCTGACATGGCTAGTATTTCACTTAGCCTGATTATATGTATGCAAGCCTGAAATGCGGAAATAATATAGGGTGTCAATTGCAATATATTGCTTAACACTATTTGTGAGAGGAAATAATGCTTTTATTTCTAATTTCTGCTATAAACTTGAAAATTCTCAGAAAAATGAAATGTTAATGCTGAAAAGGTTAATGCTGAACAAAATAGTCCTTCTATTCACAAATACAAAATCACAGTCCCTATTCACAAATACCCAAATTTTACATTTCCGATAATCACTGTTTCCTCTAAGTTTTATTGAAGATGCACAACTACACAATTATGTATATTATCCTGACAGAAGTCTGGCAATATCTTATCATAGGCATATTTTTATATTTACATATTTAAAACATTTTTCCACCAAAGTATCTTGCCACCAAGGAAATGCAAATGAATGCAGTAGATGTACTAGCTTCTTAAATACCACCCCTTTGCAGAGAAAATGCACATTTGGGAATAAGATAAAGGAATTAAGAAATTTGTCCTATTTCAGAAATGTGCATGTGTCCTAAACTGTACAGAGCATCATTTCAATACAACATATTTTTTTTTTCAGTTTGACAGACATTTTTTGTCTTATCTCAATAATAATGAAATAATGCATGCATGGTGTGATCTCAGTGCTGTTTTCTTGTGCGGTAATGAAAAGGGTTTACACCGAGTGGAAAATATTAAACATGCTTTCTGAAATATTGTACTAATTGCTTTTTTGAAGTATTTGTACAAACAGTGTGGAACTCTGATTTTTAGAAGAGTTTTTAATTTTATCTTCACTCACCTTCAATACTTCCACACTGTTTGAAAAGGAAAGGCTGGTTTTCTCTTTAACACTATCGTTTTCTAAATACTTATTACTTTGCCAATAGTTTTCTCTAAACCCCATAAAGGACAACCTCGTATCACCATGGGAAAATCCATACTGCTACGTATTGAACCAAATATTCAACCTCTGAACCTCTTACAACTCAATTCTTGGTGTATTTCTGATACAAGACTAGGCAGTGATAAGGCAATGAGTATGACGATAAAGCACTGAATCTGACACACTAAAGATAAATGAGAATTACTGATAGAAAGCTGCTCTACTTTTGCCTTCGCCATATGGGAAGGTGGGTTCATTTCTATCTCCCTGTCAGGTACCTGAAAACAACAGGTCTTATCCCTCCTTAATCTCAATGGGTTACCTTCATAAGCTCTTTAGAAGTTATATATGGAAGCTGGAGTAAGCCGATTAGCAAAAGGTTGTTTGCAATTGGGCATCAGCAAAATACATAATAATACTGTAACATTACTAAGAATACAGAATGAGGATGGTACCAGTGGGCAGGTAGAGCAATGTTATTTAAGACACAGAAGGGTCACATCAAACTCAGAAAGTAGCCATGTACATTTCTAAATACCATATCTTCCATCCTGAACCAGCCATTTAAAATTTCCTGACTTTGAAGGAGGCACCTTTGCTGACACTGCTCAAACTACAAAAGCCTCATTGTAGATCACTTTCTAGGTAGACTTTTAGTGTTCCTCAAATTTTAACTTTCTGAAGTTCTAAAACAATGATTGATAGTACTCGCTTATGTCTGTTAGGTATATTTTATTGAAATACCATCTGTATGCTTAATACTCTCCAAAGTACATTTTTTATTTCTTACTGGATTAATGCAGCTTTTAAAAATTCACACCAGCATTTTATACTGGAACATTCTCTCACTAATATTTGTACTGTGACAACAGTTCAGTTATGATACATACATCATCTCTATCTAATGTGGCAGTAAAACCAATGCTGAGCAAATTGTGATGCCTAATATCCCCTTCTGAACAGATTTTAGCCTGCCTCACATCCTTTGAAATGGTGTCTGTGTCACGTTTGCCCATTTGTCAGTCCTGAATAACAGTGAAAATTGAGAGCACAGACAAAAAGGAGTTGATTAAAAGTAAAAATAAGGCAGAATAGCATATACACTAGCTAAAGTTCTGAATGATTCTCCTCTGAGGTTAGACAACCTTTTGATTTAATTTTTCCTGACAGTTCAGTATAATATCGTAATAGACAGAATGTCCTTGGTTATCACTTTTTCTTCCTCTCACTGTTTGTCCTTGTCTAGTGCAAATGCTTTGTCTGGACCACATCACTTCTCAGACAATGCAAATAAAGAGAAAGTCTTTTACCTACAGTTTCTTTTGAAAATAATATGAAGGACCTGTATATGACTTTTTGTTGCAATTCTAAGTACTGAATTACTTTCCCTTCCTTAAGGTACAGAATTGTGATGGTAGAATTAAGACATGTGGTACCTGGCAACAGTTTAATGAACATACGTGCCAACTTTCAAGACTAGATTTACCCCCTATTTAGATTAGAAACCTTCAAGGATACATTCAGATAAGCAGGTAGCGCAAGCTCCTAAATATTCTGAGCTTGTTAGCATGATTTTGCAATTGTGTTGACCAAGCACGACCACAGCCACACAGAATAGCCCAGACTATGCAGTGATTACTAAGTATTGTGGGAGTGCTTTGAGACTTTGCGACAGCTGTGCAAAGATAAATATTGAAAACAATACAGAAAATAATGGGTGCCAGAGCTGGCAAAGTAAAGGCCCTCTTCACCTTGTAATATAAATATAGCTAGAGATACTGACACAGTCACTTAGAGGTAGAAAGGTATCTAACTGTAGGGGCGTTGATGACAATTAACCTTATCGAAGTTGATAAGAGAAGGTTGATGACAGTTAAATGCTAACACTCAAGTCCTGAAAGAGGTTTTAATGACATATTCACAGTAATGCATGATATTCAGGGTGGATTAGGTCATAAAAAATACTTATAGAACTGAAAATTAATTCCTAATGCCGAAGTTAGAATAGCAAACATTGGTCACTTTTCCTTAACATATTCTTGTACACCTGGATGTGGGGGAAAAAAAAAATTAGAAATATTTGCTAAAGAATTCTACTTTCAGAAGGAGAAGCTGTGCTAGATTTTGGGCTGCAGACTTGTAACCATTGTAACCATATTGCTAGATTTGGTTAAATTTAACCTACACAATTTAGTCTGTGTACAATGCTAAATATTTTCCAGGAACATCATTAAAAGGATGAAAATTATAAACACATTTTGAAGTGCTACATATATGAGTCTAACATCCTTAAAATAGTGATAACTTTTAATTTGGACTTGCAACAAAGATATTACAAAAACGTGCATTATAAATAACAACATTTCCTACATATATTTTCATCCATTAATCTCTAGTGCTTTGTTAATACAGTCATTTAACCCCTGAGAAAACAAGACAATGACAAACGACATCTTTTTTCCCATAATATACCAGTAATGATGGGGAAAAAAAAAATCCTCATTTGGCATTACCTAAGATCATCACTCTTTCCTTTGCCTTCTTTAAATGTTCATATTAGAGAGATAGATGGCAATGCAAAATAGTAAGTAGAGTACTTGATCCACTCTGATTAAACAGAAATGGACTACAACCTTTATAAGAATATTCAATTAATCTTTTGTGGTTATTGTTCCACAAGTATATTCTAATTTCCCAGACTGCAAGTTACACTTCTCTCTGGAAAGGCTCAGTGTCTTGCTCCTCATGGTTTATATGCCTCATTACTTGCTCTTTCATTATAGTAATGATTGTGGGGGCTTTAAAGGGACAGCAGAGGTAATCCAGTTTTGAAAAGAGCTAAGGATGGGTGGAAAATACTTGCTGTTCCCTTTTGTGCATTTAAGGTGCACAAGAAATACTGTGAGAATTATAAACTGATTGACTGCAGTTTAAACCACCAGTAGAAATCTCTCAAGAATACACATTAAAGACATTTTCAAGTAGGATGGTATCCAAGGCCCTCTGAGATTGCTGCTTTTCAAGCTAATTATTTTACTGGTTTTATCCCATTAACTAGTGCTCCTACAAGTTAGTTAACCATACTGAAAATCTGAGAGTAAATGTGCTGATAAACCAAAGAATGCTCTGTAGGTTGCAAAGAAAATAATTTTATCAGATTTAAACCAGTGATAACTACTATAGAATGTGATGCAACGAAGACCTGTCTAAGCTCAGATTGCACATTTGCTTCTGTAGCACTGAAATATAAGTGGAAGTCTTTGTGAATTACTCAAACCCTTTTAAATCTATGGCTATGTAAAATTTGTGTATCCAAAGAACAGGCTAGTTACAATCTCTTTGTTATCCAGTTCTGTACATTCACGTTAAACCTTGTGAATAGGGATAGGTACCAAAAAAAACTGTAAAAAAGGTCATGGATGACTGCACTGGAGAAGTGAATTCCTTTTATTAGTTCTCATTGCAAAAGGATAGTTTTGTATTGCTTAGAGATATTGCCCTGTGCCTTTCTGGTCTCATCTGGTTTTCAGCACTGAGAGCTAGTCACCCATCCATATATTCAATATAGCCATCTCTCTTTCACTCTAACAATAGCAATAGAATTAGTCTTGTTTCTTTTAAATTATGGTAAAAACAGTTCATTAACTACATGGATATTAAACAGACCAATACAGACGAAGACTGACCTGCTATGATTGCCAGCAAACTATTTCTGTTCAAGTAGCTAACTACTTTCCTTTGGATGGAGAATCACCGTGGTATCATCTTAATTTCTATCACCATTTGCATTTACCCGAAATATGATAAATAATGAAACAAAATGAAATTGCTAAAATTATGTTCTTGAAAAGTGTTCAACTGAAGCTTCTTAAGAACTTGTTCCAAGACATCCTGAAAAGTTGTTTTTGTTGTGAATTTTAAAGGAAAAATATAAATAGATACATGGTTGATTTGTGTTATAAAAGTAGGTGTAACAGTCCCTACTGGATAGGAGTCTAGAATTAAAATAAGTTTTAAAAATTTCAACCAGACATGCACTCAATCACACACCCAATTCACTAGTACACGTTTCTGGTAGCTGTATTTGGGAACAAAAGCAAACGAGAATAAGATAATATGTTTTTAACAGGGTATTTAGTTGAATGACCTAGTTCTGAAACCTTACTCCTGACTGTAAAGGAGGGATATAAACACTTCTCCTATCTTTTTTTTTTACTTATAAAAAACACCAAACCTGTTCTAAAAAAAAGTATGCTTTTTTTTTTTTTTTTTTTAACATCCCCTCATGTACTGGGGTTGCAACAGTATTTGAGGTTTCTGGTGTTTCTTGAACAGAAATGAAGGAAAGAAAGGGCTGTCTTTAATTTTCTTTGTGAGTACTGCGCACATACATTAATGTTTTCAAGAAGTATATTAGAACATCCCAACAGACAACCTGTATTAATTCCTCTGATGTAAAGATGTAGTGGTCTTGGTCTTTACATATATACCGGCCAGGTGTGAGACACCTTAATGCAGAGTAACCATAGCAACAATATGATGTGTTGACTAAATCAGCTTGAAAAATGTTGAGAGCATTAGATATGCAAGGCATAGAGTTTTTTATCATGTTGTTGGATCAGACCCATACTAGTGCTTTATATTAACTAGCTCTAGTATACATAAAAACTCCCTAAACCTCCCCAAATTAAGTCAGAATCACTTCAGGCCCTAAAAATGATTGCACACTTGAATACAGTTAGAAGAATGCTTTGTTTGTAGCGTGCTTTGAAGATAAACCCTAAGCAGAGCTTTTAATCTACACAAGCAGTGAGATAAAATGCAGGCCTGCACATATTTGTATCAGAGAAAATTTGGAGCAGTATATTGTGGGTGATTGTGAGGAAAGCACTACGTTGAAAGTACACGGTTAACGTAGTGATCTAAAAAGCAAATTAAAAAAAATAGAAATAAATTTTAAAAGATAATAGAAGTTCTGAGATTTAAACCCCCAACTGTTTTCTATGTAACTTCCTTCAAACTACAAACTACACAGTTTTTAAGAGCTGAAAATCTGTACTAACCATTAAAGTATTTGAAAGGAAAACTAGAAAACTTCATCTAATTTCTAGAATTTGAATATGAGTATGTAGGACTAGGTTTCTGAATATTTCTATTAAAATGAAGGAAATTAGTACATCCTAATAAGATTCTATCTATTATTATTTCTGTTAATTTATCTGGTTCTCAATATATGATAAGAACATTTTAAAAACAGAAGACCATCTATTTTCTCAGTTACAGTTAAGAAAACATGTAGGTAACTCAGATCTTTGGCAATCCCAAATTTATTGATTTATTATATTCATATAAAGAAACAAAAATACCAGAGTAGAAGATGAGAGCTCACCAAACTAAAAACTGCCTAGGCTCCTAAGTTTTCCCATCAAATCTAAAGTAAATCACTTTGAGTTTTCATCAGTTTAGAACCTTCACAAACAAAATCCACTGTCAGTTTCAGTGTTATTTCAGTTGTCATATTTTACCCTCTCAAATTTAATTAAGATGAATTCCATTCCACTTATATTCCTTAGTAAACATTGTTGGGGGAAAATAACTTTTTTTTATGTGTCTTTTCTTCACCTCGATATTCCATTTAGCTTCTGACAGTGTTGTGGAACGGCAATAGCTACAGCAGTGTTGAAAGGATGGCAGACTACATCAGAACTCAGGGACTCTAGGGTGCTTCAATGAACATAGTAAGCTACTCTGTTTTCAGAGTTATAGAAATGTATCACAAATTTAATAATGGTCTTTTTCTTTTTTTTTTTTTTTTTTATTTGGTAAGGAGTGACAAAAGATACAGTCATTAACACCCAGTATAATTTTTCTTTCCTTTGTGGTTGCATAAGACACACTTAATTTTTTTTTATTCAGTTCTCTCCCATGGTGCCTTCTCTCTCTAAGACTTCCATAGGCCAGCTGTTTCAAAACATTTTTTTTATGAAACCGTGCCCGTAAAAAAATCTTCAAATGAAAGATGGACTAGGTATATCAAAAGCCTCTAACTAAATTCGGGTTGCCCATTAGGAAGCCTTCATACCCTGTTAGCAGCTCTAAGGTGTACGTGATGTCTGAGAAAGCAACCTCTGACCCACTGTTTTTTTCATGCTCTAACTAGTAAGTAGGAAACAACAGGGGTTGAGGGGAGCTCTATGAAACAGTGCTCGTCAGAGCGTGACAAATTGGAAAATGGGCTCTTCTGTATTCTGTAATGACAAGAATATTTAATAGGCTATGTAGGGGGTACATTAAAAAAGATGTTCTCTAGCCTGAAAGTACACTCCTGGGGTGAAGTCCTAGTCCCACTGAAGCAAATTGCAAAAAGTTCCAACAGATTGAATGGGGCCATAATTTCACTCCTGGTGTACACTCCAGTGAAAATGCCTATATAATTTTACAATAGATAGGAATTCTGATATATGTTTTTTGATTCTACACAAAACACTGAAAATGCCTGTTTAGGTAAAATGACGTATGCAAGCACTAGAGCTCTTGAGGCTTAAAATAAACCAAGTTAATTTTTTCTTCCTACTTCACCACTCTCAAAATGAAAGTTTACTTTAGGTGCTCAGTGGTGAGTCATGTCAGATGTACTTTTCTATCCCACACTTGAACAGAGTGTAGAGGACCAGAAAGTGGATCATTGAATAATGGCTTGCAAGCGTGCCACCCAAAATTTATCTAAGTAGTTTTTTCCCCCTTTTTTGACTTGTAACTCCAACATTAGTAATTTTGCTCCTACTGACATTCATGAGAATTGTGACTGCAGAAAGGCTGAAAAAAACTACTGTAAAGAAGTAATCTAAGGGCTGGAGCATAAACCCAGGATCTGTGCTAAAGTCTTTTCTCTTCCAGTAATATCTTGGCAAAGTTACTTTGGACTCAATTTTTAAAGGTATTAGGCTTCAGGAAATACAGATTGTCAGCAGACTAGATTTTCAAAAAGCATTAAAGGTATCTAACTCTTTCTAACTTCTATGCTGACAGAATGGAGGAAGTAAATACATATTTCTAAGACGGCCATAACAGATCTTGAATACCTTACACGTGCCCCATATACATGAAGATATCAAACAAAGTGAAATAATTATGTATACTAATTCATAAAAATCTAAACAGTCGCAAAAAGAGAAAGACTGTGACAGTCAGATATTTAATTACGATATTTTTCTTAAAATTGGCAATATCTTATTACTCAGTCTTATTTACATAAACAAACATATTGGGTGGTAAAATAATAAAGTATGAATAAAGGTGGCAGACTTGGCCTGAAAATGATTTTGTTTTCACATGCAACATTAATTACCATTTGGATTAGTCTAACGTTGCACTTATCACTGGGAAGTGGTGTACAGGGAAAGGAGGAATGGAAGAAATCTTAGTGTAATTATTATTCTTTCTAAGTGGATCCATATGCTTTACATGTCTGTTTTCTTTAATCTATTACTGTAAAAATCCTTTTTTGCAAACTGCTGAAGAGTTCATTTCATTAATCCTTTAGGAAGTGTTTCTGTCAGATGCTTTAACTAATGGCTCTTAGCCCCCGGATGAGTTTGAAAGGAAAATATTACTTGGATCAATAATTAAACACCTGAGTTTTGGGGTTACTTTTTGAAAAAGGAATTACATATTATTATTCTTGTCAAACTGGCTTGGCATTGACTAGTGACTTTAGAAATCTTGTTATAAGACAAATCTTTTATTTGCCAGTGGCCATTACCTTTAAGCTTAAATGTCCTAAATATTCTGCTTTGGCAAACATACCTTCAAAGTGCTCTTTAATCACTACTGTATTAACTGCTGTCAGTAACCAGCTGCTTCCATGAATGTTTAATACTGGGATGAGTGAATTTTACTAAAGTTTGTATTAACCATGGGTAAGTAAACAATTACAGTCCAGAAAATCTATGAATAAAAGCCATAAAGCACACATTGGAACAGCTTAAATTCCTCTTTTTCAGGATGACAAAAGCTCGTAATTCTAGTCTGCAAATGAGTCCATCAATTAGGGATCCTGAACATTGTTATTACTACTTCAAGACAGCTTTTAATGTTTTTGCTCATATTGTGTTGCACTTCACTATGAGGCAGCCTCAGTATTGATTTTTATAGGACTATTATTAAGTTATTTTCAATATGAGTCAAGATTAACTATAAAGTATGCATTCATATAGTCTACTTAGGTATTTTAAGTATGGAACATCTTCACTAGCATTTTAGATTTGATCAAGAGTGCCCTTTTGAAGGAAATCTCTTGAACATCCCATTTATCTCTCTTTGTCTCAAGCACTGAGAACTCTTGAGGCACACAGATTTTTCCTGGATAAAATTAAGACATAAAGATACTCTAGTTGGCACCATTAACAGTAATGAGTATTCAGTCCACAGGCTTAAACCAGAGTTACTCTCAAGAGTACACATACACACCTCAAAACATGTTAGTTGAGGACACAGTCTCAAACACCACCTCTTTCACTCTATACATCTATTCCTACTGGGCTACTCCACTCAGTACTATAGATATATTTCTAATGCACTCTACATTAAATCTAAAAGATGAAAATAAAACTAGTCCAAAATAAAATTCTGAAATATGTGTAGTATGAACATTTTGATTTTGTGTTTGCCAATTTATTTGCATTGGTCCAGACTACATATTAGTTAGAAAATAAAAATAAGATCCTAAATTCCCGTATGCTTAAGGGAGACAGGAGGCATCTCTGGAGTGGTGATTCAGAGCTGGCAAGTTAGCGATGTAAATGACACACTGTTAATACTCTTCTGTGACTACTTTATGCCTTCGTCTTTGACAGCTGGATGGCTAATCTTATGTTTTCATAATAACAGTGCAAAATAATGTAGAAAAATTGCTAAGGAAGGACCTCAGGCTGGACAGTTCACAGATGCTCTGGTATAATATGGTTCAAGTAAAGAGCTGAACACCAAGCTCTCAACAGGAGCTATAAAACCATAGAAATTTCCCAATTATCAATTGCTGTCTTATAAACACTTTGTCTCTCATCGTCATTTTAAGAGATTGCTACTCTATTTCTATCTACTTGTCTCTCTATGCCCAGCCACTGAGCTCCCACTCACTGCTAGGTTTCTTTCTCTCCCTTAATGCTTATCTCCATCAAGAGCTGATTCAGCTGTAGTCCTAACTGTTGGGGTGGAAAGCTTAAGTGGTGAGGGAAGGAGAGAAGAAGGGGAAATAAGATTAAAAAGTCAGGAAAAAGTAGGTCTCACTTGCTTCTGACAGGGAGAAGCAATGCTTTCTAAGTGTTCCCGTCTTTACTTAATGTATAGTTCTTATCCCCCTCATTCATTCTTAGTCTGTTTATTTTATCATAGTATACTGTAAAAATAAATAACATTATTGCTATATTTTTATTCTGGTTTATTTTCAGATCTTGAGGCTTTTCATGTGTTTGTATGATATTAATTTTGTTTGGTTGGTTGTTTTTTTTTTTCCCTACCACCTGTTGTGACAAAACAACAAGATAGAGTTAAGCCACTGCAGGAGGAAATCAAATATAAATACTATTTCACTTAACTCTGCCATAAGACTCCATTGAAATAAATCTGAGTTCTATATAGTTGGGCTGTGCTCAAGTTGTCTGCAGTGGCACTTCATATATTTTTTTTCTGAAGGAAAAAGTTATTATTTACACTTTGTTCTTAAGAAAAAAAAATATTCACTTAAGATTACTATAAAACCATAGGGAGGGCAAGGGAATGGATGGGGCAGGTTGGAGGGGCAGGGAACGGATGTATGAAAAAATAATTGAGATTTCAGAAATAAAGGGGGAAGTTTACACTGCTGTTAGACACACCTTCCTACAAATTTCATTACTACATATACAGAAAGAAGCTGATTTGACCTTGATTTTATAAATGTGAAAACATAGTTTAGCATTTAGACAATTCATTGTGAGGAAAGACATAATCCCAGCAGAATACTAATATGTTAACCAGCATTTTCTTCCTGAAGAAAGGAGAAAATATTATTAACCCTTTGTTAACAAAAACCCCAAAATGCATTAAATGAATGATCCAAATTTCAAATTCAATCACTGTGACACTTGCATTTTAGACAGCTACAGCAATTCATGGCTGGTTTATGGATGCAGCCAAGGACAGTAAACAGGCTACAGCTTAGTATTTGTCTCAAATCTGTGCCCTAATGCACCACCTGAACATACTTTTAAATCATTAATTCTAGACTATAGATTTCATCTCCTGATATTCACTGAGTCTCCCAGGCTTAAAAGAAAGCTTCCCGAATTCCAATACGTCAAGTAGAAAGAATGGTGAGTTACAGGCAGCAGCAGATGGAAATCTGCTTGTAGCTATCTCAGCTTGTAATCACCGCTTCACAGCTGAATACAGAGACTGAGTGTATGAGTATTCCTGTTTCATCTCATACATTGAAGGAGGCAGCTAAAGGTGTAGTTTCCCAGATGAACCTGATGCCCAGCTGCACCTCCTAAGTAATATATGCAGCCACTTAGGTGGGATGCGGGTCTCAGGTGTGAATCAACTCTGTTAACCGGTCATGAATACTATATTAATGCTGCTTTCTCTCCAAGATGTGGAGTCACATTAACTCTCAGAAGACCCTTTGTCTGTTTGTTGCTGCTGATTGAGAAAACCAGAAAACATTCACAGTGGCAGTGGTAGTTTCAGTTTCTGCTTCCTCACCAAAGAATCCATCCCCACCTTCAATTCTCTTTTGCTCTATCCAATAACAGTTAGTTGGACACAGCAGAAAAATCACTTTTGCCTAACCAGAGGTAAAGATTTAAGACCAGGACGCTTAACAGCATGTAACTTTAATCATACAACTTAAATTAGGTTCCTAAAGAAGGCAGACTGTAACACTTATCATTCTCAAAGCTAATTACAGCTTATGGGGTTGCTACTGAGAAGAGTGGTGTAAGAGCTGGTATAAAATGGGAAAGAACATGCACAGTCATCAGTCCTTTATTTTTAAGCAATTGGTTGAATATTTTGACGATGTTCAAACTGCTGAGCAAGCTGATCAGTTCAGTGCCAGCCCATCTCTCCCTGTAAGGAAGACACTTAATTATTTTGCAGTTCTAAAAGGTCAGGTAATTTAAATTAAATACAAATAATTTGCAGGAAATGACACACAACAAATAAAATGCACCAAGAATCAATACACCACAGAGATGTTTCTGATTCAAGTAAATCAATTAGACTATCACACAAATCCTGCCTTTGCATGGGTTTTGAAACGAAAGAAAGCTTGAAGTAGATATAAATCAGCCTGCTTAGTGCCATTCTTACTGTCATATATTCAACTGTAATATGAAATAAAGTGGCAAGCTACCTGGTCAGCTGCCAGGAGCCCACCTTTCAGTAAATGACCAATGCTTTTATTACAAGTGAGAACGAAGCAAAAATGGACTGTTCTTAAAAACCCCGGTCCTGCATCAAATCACACTGCTCCTAGAGACAGAATGCACTATGCCTTTCTCCTTAACATTTTAAGGTTACCAATTACTCTTTGGCTAGATATACAGACCGTAAGGATAAAACCTATAACAGATTGGAACAGTTATTTTAATTAGAATAAATGAGTGGTTTAGCCTGGATATCTTTGATCATTGTCATGTTAACAAACTGAATAACAATGAAGTCTTTGAACAGCAAGCTCTGCTGGGATTTCTGTAGTGTATAAAGTCCAACTACAGCTAAAACCCAGTAAGCCAACGCTTTTGTTTCTTTATGCAGTTTCATCGTAAAGGTAAATGTTACCCAGTACAGCTACACATTAAACAGCAGCAAGTACTGTTAAGTCTTTTATAGAGAATTGTCACTGTCAAAGGCTAATCTTCTTTCCTTTTCATCATTATTTTTCTGCCTAACAAAAGGCACAGATAGGGTTTATATGGATACAAGCAATGGCTGCTCACACTCATTAGACTTATCCTACTTGTCTAGGTAAAAGACAAAGGTGCACTTAAATAAAGCTTTCCATCCTAATGACACGAGCAGACAATGCGAATGTTCTACTTATGCTTTTCATTAATTTAGCCCACTTCTGTGTGCTTAGTTTCCTATCTGCCTTCGAAGAGAGAGAAAAGGAAAACACAGAGACAGTTTTATAAACTTGCATACATTTTAATGTTCCACCACTGCCAGCACTTTATCGTGTCTTAAAGATGCTGATATTTTCTCAGCAGACATTTCAGATCACAAGATGAACTGTTTGTTCTTTCAGTCCCCAAGTACAGCTCATCTCTGTGTGTTCTGTTTGATTTAGAAAAAGCAAAAACATGTGACAGCAGGACTTCTTATCAAATAAGGCCAGTAGTTTAAAGAAGCTTTAATAGCTTAAAAAAAACTAAAATAAGAAAGCCTATCAAACTTCAAAAGCCCTGTAGGTTTTTCAAAGTGATAGAAACAGAGTGCCTTGCAAAATTGCTAGGCATCTGACAGAGGAGTTCCCAGAATACAATAAATTTTTCTAGCTAATAATGAAAAAATTCTCCCAGACCATTGTACATAACGGTTAAAAGATACCACAGTTTGACCTTGAAGATAGAGCAATCCAGAACTGTAAATTCACAGCAGCCTCCTTGACACTGCTTCATCATCATCACCATCATCACTTTACCATTCCCATAAGCTCACTGGTATTGATGCTTGAACTACAGCTACTGAGCACCTTGCTTGCAGCCTTCATCTGACACAATGGGCTGTAAGTCCTTAAATGCCTCCCAAACCTGAGAACAGTGACAGAGAACTCAGTGGCTAAATGACTCCCCTCCTGTGAACACAACACAATATAATTCTTGAAACACAAAAAACAAGGAGAAATACTTTATTTCCTTCCCTTGTTGCTAGTGCAGACCTACTGACTGAAATCTTGCTGTGGTCCTGCAGAGAGGGTTTGTAAATCTAATACAATTCCTGTATTTTTTACCAGTGGTTTATAGGGAAATTCAGCTTTCTTTCTAGTGAAGTTAACAGATGACACAAAGATTGATGGAGGAATAAATACTAAGGACATATTACTTTTACAGAATGGTACGGATCACTGAGCTCAAGGGCCCCATTGAACAGACTGCATTTTAATAGAGCAAATAAAAGCTAACACACCTGAGAATTAACAATTCAAGCATTACTTACAAATTAGGAGCCTTAGAAAGCAGTGTCTTAGAAAAGGATTGTCAAAGCCCTGAGGTCACTCACAGGACTCACTGACCCTGTCCAGGTCACAGGACTCACCCCTACCCTGTCCAAGTCCCAGGACCCTCAAGGGTCCTCAGCCCCTGCCCCACGGATGCCACATCAGGGCCAGCATCCATCTCCCAGCAGCCTTACCCTGCCTGGCCATGGGCTGCACCCCTGCTCCTGACCCCACGAAGCCCTCAGCGCACTTGGTACCTCAACAAGTGTTTGGAAATCAACATGAATAATCACTCTCTACTCTAAGCTATAAGAGGAGGAGACATTTTAAACTTTGCAGAGTTGACGTTGGTTGAGGTGATGAAAACTCTACCAGGCAAGCACACTTCAATAAATATCAGGAAAACACGGGAACCAGCTCAGAGGCATTCTGTGAGAAAAGTGAGTGCGCCTCTTAGACGTTGTTTGCAAGTACCTGCCCATCCAGAGCAAGAGATCTGATAGCGATAAGTTCTAGTCTTCCAGACTGAAAAGCAATATCAAATATTTCGAACCTGAATTTAGGCAAATTCAACCTTGAAATGTGACTTGAATTTTCCTCCTGTGTAGGTGAGTAATCACTGAATGACAGGATCACAATAAGGATCTATACCATGTTGTAACTGTAAGTCACCATTGACATTTAAACATTACTTGTCTTTTGGAAAGATATCTTCCAGTCCAGACATAGAAAAATATTTATATAGTATGAATTCAGGAAACAAAGTAACATGCAACCACTGGATTTCTGAAGGCTTTGACTTCCCTCATGAAGGACAGGTGCTTGACCATGCAATTGACAATTTATCCACACTGCCCAAACAAGTGGAGCTGAAAGTCACTCAAATAAACCAATAAACACTGCTAAACATAGATCTTTTCATGTGTTCTGTTCCAGATTCTTAATGCTTAGTTGTGTTTAATTCTGTGCTTGTGCTATGTATATTCAGTACTTCCGTAATGGGCTGAGACAAAATGTCATGTTTCTGTCTAAATTTGACTTTTCCCTGTTTTCTGGATTTAAATAATCTATGACTATTAATATTGCGACTTGGGAGAATAAGTGTATTGGGAAAAAAAGCATGAAGTTGCTGGATTGGCACATTCAAATGCTGCAAATGTTAGACATTACTATATCTGAAGACAGAGGAAAATCCTAAAACACAGGAAAAAAATGAAAAATGAGCTCAAACAGGATATAAACCTCACTTCACTGGGCATATGAGATATATATACATTAGAATGGGAATTATATTGGTATTGTGATTGAATGGTACCATATTTTGCTAAACACAACTTGCATTTAGATTGTGGTTTTGATATGTTTTGTATTGCTCTGCTAAATAACAAATCATGTGTAACATCAATTGTCTTCAGATAAGTAAATTTGATATCAAACATTACATTCTCCACATGTGGAATATCTAGAAGAACTTGATCAGAAAGTATTGGACTCTGACAGTTTATAATAAGTAATAAATTCAAGTCTCTTCAGTAACACCTGCAGCTCTTGATGCAGAGGATAAACCAATTCTAAAGCTGGTGTAAATCAGACCAGTTTCAATTGTGAGTGAAATTGTGTTAATTTATACTAGTTGAATATCTGATGTATGAAGTACACAAGATATGGAAGACTAAGCACACACTTTATGATTTACAGAATTAGGATAATGAAATTTACTTATTGTTAAAGTGAATTCTTTATGCTAGACTTGAAGGAAAACATAAAATTGTACGTAAAAAGTATACTTGCCCAATTTTAGACATGCTAGGAAAGGAAATCTCATAGGTCCTTTAGAGGCTGAGCTGAAGAGAAGCAGCTTAATGGCAAACCACATAAGCAGGAGGCTGCAGGACAAAGCCTATGGCCCCAGAAACTTATATATAAATTTCCCATCATCAAAGAGCTCATAGTGCACTGGGAGGAAAAAAAACAAAAAAACCCACAAAACCTCCTTGATGTCTATCTGGATATATATAACACAAAAATTTTAGGGTGTTTAAGATACCATCTTATATTTTCCTGGTGTTTTATGAGCCATTCTCTTTGGCATTCATGGATTTAGTAAGTCTAATAGATTATCATATTGCCATAGCAGAATAGATGTGTCGCAATGATCACCCAGAACTCTTTTTTTTTTTTTTTTTTTTTTCCTGATAACTGGAAGTAGAAAAGAAGATATTGCCTTAAAAAAAAAAGGTTTGTCTTTTACAAGAAGATAACTACTTTTCGCTAGCTCCCTGGCACCTTTTTCATGGAGACAGCAGCACTTCAAAAAGTGGAACTGATTGCAGGAAAAGAGAACTTTATCACAATTTCTTTCAATGTACTTTACCCTGTAAAGGCCACAGTCTAGTTAAACTTAGTTCATGATTCTTATCTTTCTCTGTAGAAGTGAAAGGGAGAAGTGTTCTGTGAGTTTAGAAACTTCACTGGTGGTGTGAAAGCCCATCAAAATCTGACAGGGAATATTCACCCTCACAGGGATCTACAACTCCAAGAGGAACACTGTCTCTCCTTCTCAAACTAAATAGAATCAAAGAATGGCATAAATATAAGAAAGAATATAAAACCTGAAGATCAATCTCCTCAACAAGACTGCCAACAAAATTTCTACATTCTTTAGTATTATTGAAGAACATCTGGTACATTTGCATTGCACATTTGACATGACTGTGCCAGTTTCGCCAAGACAGACACTTCAGCAAGAAATTAAATTAAAATTGAATTAAATTAAAACTGTCCCTTTTTTTCACCCAAGTTAAATTCAACTTATGATGTCTGAATAATGTGATCACCAAATTAATTATTAGGTATTTCTTAAACAAACCTAAAGTTAAAAAGTTCCCTCAGGAACTCTCAAGGTTAATCTTACATACGATACCACT
The DNA here is from genome assembly GCF_017976375.1 of Cuculus canorus. Taxonomy (NCBI): domain Eukaryota; kingdom Metazoa; phylum Chordata; class Aves; order Cuculiformes; family Cuculidae; genus Cuculus; species Cuculus canorus. Next base: position 38,997,654 of record NC_071401.1, read on the forward strand.
GAGGACACAACTAAAAGTTTATGTACACTTACACTGCTGACAGTCATTAAGGAAAAAAAAAAGAAGTAGAAGAAAAAAAGAGAAAAGGGAAGCTCTGAAAACTTGAAATACTTTTCTTTCTCTGTAAGAGCAATTAACACATATTCCCAAAGGATCTACCAAAAGAAGGAAAGAAACTGAGGATTCCCTTTGGGGAGGATAGTAACTGTAGGAGGCATTAAATATGCAAGCAGCCATTAGACATGATTAAAGATTAATTCTGTGTCATAGACAGGACCTGGGATCATTACAGGTCATGACTTTCATCTTAATTATTTGCCTTACTGTTTTTATTTAATTAGCTTGGCTTAATGAGTCTTCGGTTATAGATGTCTGGCACACTGGATTGTGCACCATTTATTAAGTAAAAGACTCAGCTATTTAACTTCTTAGCAGAAAACTTATACAATCTCAGCAATAAGATTCTGGATAAGACCCAAGTAGTTCCTATGTAAGAACATATTGTTACAATCTTATTTACCTCTCAAAAATCAACATTAGAGATTCTACTGAAACTGGTGGCATGTCTGAATTCCTAATTTGGTAGTACCATTTCAGTGCTGTTTAATATATTAGTTACATTGGCAAAATTATCTGTAAGTCAACACTCATAGCTCTCACCAGGCACTGTGTATTGTACTGGCCCTTGTGTTGTATTCACTTTTTTTGACACAAAATATTCAGACAGAATATAAAAGTACTTATTATGTAAAAATTAATTTAAATCATTGTTTTCATCTAAAATGCAATAAATATTTTGATAACAGAGATATGACCAAGACCTTCACACACTTTTCATATAAAAATAATTTTGTTCTGGGTATTTGCATTCCGCTTTAAGGGCCTATCTTTTCTTCCTTGAAAACCATAAAAGCTAACAGTTCATTTAATTCTCTTACCTTGTCCTAAGCTTTGTCTAACAGTCAAATAAATCACAAATATGACTGAATCTCAGTGCAATGTGTTTTTTCCTCCTGCTTCAATTAGAGACATAATTAATCAAACAAAGAATAATTAAATAGAGCACCTGTAAGAAGGAAAGGACCATGGGAAAAAGGATTGTGCAAGCATAGCTAGGGGAACAGGAGAATTTCTTTCTTCTTCTCAGATCTGTTATCTTATGTACCAAATTGAAAAGCAAATTATCCTATTCTTGAAAGACTTCAAGAAATAATTAAAACTTCAGAAAAAACATAAGTGTAGGGGAGTTCTGTTTCTCAGTGCCCCCTAGAATGAGAAGACTTTCTCAAGTGAAAAACTAGTAAAATCAAGACAGATTTTCCTGTGAATTAAGAATGCTTTTAAAGCACAACAACTACTAGGGAAGAGAACTAAGACCATTGTGACTCATAATAAAATTAAGACAGCTAAGGCTTAAATCAGACTGTGAAATTCACAGTATTGACATTAGAATAAGTTTGCAGCGTATCTGGTGCACAAATTAGGTAGATATACTGGTAAGCTACTAGGTAGCCTGGCAAATATTGCTTTAGAATCTTTAAGGACACAAGGATTACAAGTTCACCCAACATTTACATTCAGGATTTGCTGTAGTACAAGGATAAGGGACATGAAGGACTAGGAGAAAATTATAGCCCTGAGCTCACGTAACTAACAGGTTTTTTTGAATAATGGAATAAATTATAATTTGGCAATTTTTTATTTGCTTTCAGGCCTAGAAATTTTTTTGTCAGAGAGAGCAAATGTAATTGTATAAGCACTTTGGAAAGGCAAAAAAACTGTTCTTCACATTGAAATATATGGAGACGGTTCAAAAGAACAAAAGGTCCTAGAAAAAAAGAAAGAAATGTATTTCCTTATATAGGCTTGATAAGAGAATGGAAGATTCTATCCAGCAACTTTTGGCATAGATTTGTTTCGGTATTGGTACAGCAACAATAGGAGAGATGTTCTTGGCCATTGATCCCTGTAATCATGTTATTAAAAAACTATATCCGGAAAGAAAGTTAATGATTTATTGGACTCCTAACACTTCATGATTGAACAGACTCTTTTATACATTGAGTCTTAAACGCAGCCAAGTTAGCTGCAAGTTCTTAACTGTGCATGAAGGATGAAGCCATTGTCTTGTTATGAAGTTAGTGCCTCCTCAGAAATCACTGATGGCTGAGCCACAGGCCAATTATCTCCTAATTGTTTACCTTGATAGTGACCAGAAGGCTTACAGGAGAATAAATCCAAAAATTAAAATTCAAAGGATATAAAATTCAATGGCAACTGTTAGTAGTGCAATTAGAGTGGTTGATTGAAAATGTTTATGAAAGTTTCGCAGACTGTGAAGTTGCGGCAGACTCTGAAAAAAAGTCCTGTAACAACCTGCATTATAAAGCTGCCAAGACAGTACCTTCTGAATATATGGCAATTGTACAGAAGTTCATTGATATATTCAGTAGATAAACTATTTAAGGATGACAAATTCTACCAGCTGAACAATGTGACCTTGGGGATTGACTTGGGCAAAACTGCTTAGAATCGGAAAAGAGTTCAAACAAGCTTCTTTTTTTTTATGCAATGGCAAATATTTTTTTACATCTATAACTCAGTGAACTTGGGGACAGGAATTAGCTTTGTACCTAAAGCCGGCACAAACTGAGCTCCTGACTTAGTGCCCTCTCTTTTCCAAGAAGAAGGAGGCAAATACGATTCAAAGCTGAAAGTGTCTTACTTTAATTATTAGATATTTAACTGAAGACCAGATCGAGTTAAATCAAAGCTGAATCTCCCATACTGTTCCACTGCCCAATATATTCTGTATACCTACCATCTATATCATTTCCTCTATTATCTGTTTCCTTACATCAGTAACTTCCTTGGCTTCATTCATATCACTTTCCCCCTTCTAAATCTCTGAAATAAGGCCTACTCCTCACTACAGGGAACCTGCATTTAGTTCTGTATTAATAGAGTTTCACTATAAACACACAGTGCACTGAGCACAAAGAGGGAACTGATACTTTGGAATGGATCCAAGATCTATTTGATTCAATATATTTTCTCTGACAGAGGAAGATATAAGAAATCTACAACATTCAGACCTATGTTTATTCAAGCTAAACAACATAGAACACTTTAACCTTAAGATTGTAATATTCATTTCAAATGAATTTCAAATGAACCTAAACCGAGTCTTGTCTTAATGAGCACTGTAATCCATTTACGATAGTAAACTCATAAGCATTTCTGGATTGCATAACATTTAATTTCAGTGCATTGTCTTCTTTTTGTTGTGTTCAGTGATAGGTAGAGTGTGCCATGTGGAAATATTTAATACAATATAAATTAGAAAAAATCTGTTAAAATGTTCCTCATTTGCTTATTTTGTTTTGTGGTAGTTTCACTTTATTCCAACAGAACTTTTCCGAACACTTCATGATTGCATTACCTATTGCTGAACCTCTTTGTTCTGAGATATCCTTTAAGATACATGACAGTCAGTATTACATAGCAAGATAGAAGAGGTATTTACAATATCGTGATATCTTTCCTATTCTTTGCTTACCCCTTTTCTTGCCTTTTTTTTTTTTTTTTTACTACATCTATATGTTAAGTTGAATTTCTGCTTGAGTTCTATTCTGTAATACATTATACATGGTTGGTACATCCAATTTAAAACACTGTAAGTTTTTTAAGTTCAACTACAAGCTATTTTTCCTACAATTCGAACATGTTTTATAAAGTTTCATTTACCATTTGTTTCAGCTCCCTTAGATATCTAAAAAAACCCCATGATTTCTCTGATCCCAAACAAATATCTCTTTGATGTTAAATATGTTGTCTACAAATGTATACACCTCATTACTTTTTGTATTTTCAGGCTATTAATATGGATATTTAAAATGAAAGCAAAAGACCAAATGCAGAACCTGAACTCAGCCTTACTGTTGAAGATTTCCCATGAGAAAAAAATAACACATTTTTTTCTTTGCATCCTGTTTTATCCAATACAGTTAACTTCACTATGTATAGTTACTTTCTGCCTTTAATAACCCATCAGAGCAATAAGAATAGTTGTACTACAAGAATATTAGCAGCATCAAAACATGAACCAAATTTATTGATAGTGGACTACTGCTGGGTCATCAGAATATTCCTTCAGGTTTAATCCAATTCATCAAAGAAATGTAATACTGAATGTGTTTTAAATAATTGTTACTGCTCTGTTTTTCTCAAGGAAAAAAAAAAAACTTCTTTTATGTTTTTCAGCAAGTGAGAAATATAGAAAAGCATGGAGAAGTAATACTAGAAGAATTCAGAAATGGCCATCACAACTCTCATTAGCAAAAATGTGTAGTCCAAAGACAATGCCACAGCAGCTTCATACAGGACGTGGTTTCTATTTTAGGTGGTAAATAGACTGGGAAAAATGTTAGTGGTTGTTAACTGGTGTATTTAGTTAGTTATTCAGCATTCAGTTCCCTGTGTGTTGTATTGGTAGTTTATTTTGAATACATTCCTAGACATAAACAACAGAAAGAGTCAATTTGCCATGTCAAGGAAGAAAGTATGTTAAAGCTTAGAGAAAGTCTTTTATATTCAGCAGCTAGTTTAATGAAGTACTATAAACAATCTATATGACCGAGTTTTCAGGGGAAAAAAAGGTTCCTCCTTTCTGTTTTCTCATTTTGCATAATGCTTTTCCTAAGGGAATGGCAAGAGCAAATGGGGAAATCAATTGTACATCAAATTGTAGAAACACTGACATATTCCTCTAGATCACTAAATTTATCAGGCAGTAAGTGAAAAGTGTACATAATTTGTCCATCAGAATTTGTCAAAACATTATATGAAAATTCATTATCGCACAACAATTCTAATCACATCTGGCATTAAAATTTCGTATGTCTTGCTAACAGAATGTCACCAAGCCAAATTTCTAGAGGGATAAAAATAGTGCAGCACAAGTGAAAATCTGGTTTCAATGAGGAGAAAAATCTGCTTACTGCTGTCATTATTTTTTCCCACTGAATTTCCTCATTATTATTTGAGGTTAATTATGATAAAAAAGTCCCACAAAAGTAGTCAATATTACTGTCACCAAAAAAAAGATGATGTGAGATAGAAAAAGTAATGGAGTGATAATAACTAAACAAGGCATTTTCTCCTTGCAAGAAAATATATCTCCACATCACTGAGTTATCTGTGACACAGCAGAGATACAGATTTGTTTGTTTACTAATGAATAAGCTGAATTCATTGTACTGCTGCCTATAAGGTTCAAAAAATCATAGACTCATTAAGGTTGAAAAAGACCTCTAAGAAAATCAAGTCCAAACATCAGCCCAACAAAGTGTGTATTCAATTGTGTATTTTTTATGGATACTGATGTCATGACTGTTATCAATAGAAAGTGGTTATAAACACCCAACTTACCATTATTTATTAATTATTTCATAGATTTTTTACTAATTATTTGTAATATTTCATTCTCCATTTAAGACACTGATTCTTCCTATTATACAGTGAGAATACATCATCTGTTTTAGAATTTACTTTCATCACCACGTGCAGTAAAAATACAGATCAGAGAGGATTTCAACAATCTTCCCCATACTCACAGAAGACTTCTTACTAGTTTTCTTTTTCTGAAGCAACAGTATTTTTACAGATTCAATTCCCATACCACTATTAGAAAAATAAATAAATCTGATATCATTTCCAATGTGATCTGCTTCTGCTCTTTCTGTAGTTTGGAATTCTTTACTAGTCCAAAACTTTCAAATGAAGAAGTTTTGTCTTTAGATTTGAAATGGGGGAAGTTCATAATACTTGTGCTTTGATCAGAAGGAAAGAAAATATAAAAATACCCAAACACACAAGAGGAGATACTTATAAGTTCCAGTCAGGTTTGGGATTTGCATTATCCATGTGGAATGAACATTTCCCTGTGTTTCATACATGAAACTGGTATTGCCTAGATCTATTTTATTCATAAGCACCAGATGAGGATCAAAGCATGAAATTAGAGATGGTAGGTCACAGAAGCAAGATATGAGGGCAAGCACACAGCAAAAAGATATTGCCTGTTGATGAGAAAAGTAGCCATATTCCTCACACTCCAAAACCTGTACTTTTTGTTTACATTCATCCTCAGATATTATATGTATACCCTAGAGCTCAAAAATGTAGACCTAATACATGAAGCTGGATGGGATTTACATGAGGATATTAAAAAGCCTGCTGATACGACTAACTGAAAGGCTGAGGATTTGGCTGACAGAAATCTCATGAAGCTCACCAAAGAATGCAGAACTATGTACCTAGGACAGAATAAACCTGTGCACTGATACAGACTGGGAAGCAGCTGGCTGGGTACCAGACCATTTGAAAATTATCTGGGTGTTACAGTGAATGGCGGGTTAAGTAGGATTGAGCTGTGTGCTTTCATTGGGAGTGAGGCAAAACGCATACAGGGCTACGTAGAACAAATTGTGGTCAGCAGATAGAGATAAATTATTATCTACTTCAAGTCACTCCCAGTGAGGGTGCACTTAGAATAGAAGTTCTCTGTCTCAGTTCAAGACAGATGCTGGAAAACTGGAAAGCACTCAGTAGAAGACAACTGAGGAAGTGAGGTACTCACCTACCAGAGGAAATTGAGGGAGCTGAGTTTGTTAAGTCTGTTAAAGGAAAAGCTAAGAGGAAGCTAAGCCTACAACTACCTGAAGGACATCTACAACTGTAACTGTCAAACTCTTGGCAATGGCAAATTGTAAAACAAGGAGCAATCATTATGAGCTGTGACTTGGGAAGTTTACATTTGGCAGTAGGAAAAACTGTTGTACAGCACTGGATCAGGTCACACAGAGAAGTTACAAAATCTCCATCTTTGGAGAAATTCAGGACTCAGCTATAAAAAAACATGGATAACTTAATATATTCACTATTCAAGAGGCCTGCTCCTTGACTTCATTGTGGAGGGTGAACTACACAACCTCCCAAGGTCTCTTCCAACTCAAATTTCTGTAACGCACTCACATCCTCCTCTAGGTGAAAATACAAGTAAATTTTCTTAGAGAGTAGTAGGAATAAATGGAAAGATCTGGAAGCTACTCAGCCATGTAGATTGAGTTTTAACTGAAGTATGGACACTATGTCCTGCACTGCTAAAATAAAAGCTCTATATCCTCTTTGTTAAAGGAAACAGCATTTGGCTAGCTTTCTGAAGCACTTTCCTTCAGCCTTACCTGAGACCAGGAATAGTTTTCAAGAGGTTCTAAGCAACAAGGAACAAAGCTAAAATCAGTTTGACAAAAGCGGCCTTTTTTAATTATTACATAAACAAAGCATTCCTTTTTGACAACAGAGTACATTACATTCATGTGCAATTTTATTAACAAGTTTTGTTATTGTTTGCTTAAATGTAGCATCTTGCTTATGCTGCACAAATACAAATACAGGCCCCTAGGTTAGAAAAAAAGAAAGGATTCATTATAAAGTGAAAAATTTGGATATTGTTACGTGATCTATATGATAATCACCAACTGTCATAATAGCGTGATCACGCATTCAAAAGTGAAAGTCCATATTAACAGATCTAACACTGAAGTTAGCCCTGTTTTGAAAAGGCTAAGCAAGATGACCTCCAGAGATACCTTTGAACATCAATTATTCTGTTTGTCTATTATTACTTAAAACAAATGATGGAGGAGGAAAATAAATGAAAAATACTTGTAAGATCCACAAGCTTTGCTTAGGGCTGAAAAAACCCCTCGTTTACAAGTACATACATAAGAGAAGCCTAGATGATATAAAGTGGGAAATAAAGGCTTTTTCTTTTTTTTCTTTCCTAGAATTACAGTACCTTTAAATCACTCAAATGTCAACAGACAAGCCTTTGAAAGACTGTCGGATGTTACATAACAGTTAGTAATGTGTTGTAGTGTGGCAGGGTAAGCTAAGGACACAGCTTTATTCTACACTCAGAAAAATCTTTGGCATAGTGGGTTGAAGTCAAATACTCCTTAATGTGAGCAAAATGTGGCTTTTAAGTGTTAATAGTAAGATAAGTGAGGATACACAAACACGCAAATGCATCCTTGACATTTATAAACCTCTTTTCTTCTCTTCATATCTAATACTTGCCTTCACATCCCATTATGTCAGATCAGGTGCTATAGAGCTACATGATGGATATAATTTAATGTGACAGGTTACAATGTAGCACATTATTTGGAAAATTGGGGAAAAGGCTGTTGTTATGAAATTGGTTGTTAAAGGTGTCTCAGATTTGTTTGGGTGGTGGCTTGTTTTTTTTTTTCTGTCTACGATTTTTAGTTGGTTTTGTTTTGCCATTGTTTTTGTTAACCCATGAATAAGAAACCCCTAAGCTAGCAATTTTTTTAAAAAAAGCATAATTAATCCCTAACGTAAGAGCTAAGGATTTCTCCACATGCAGCAGGCACTTTAAAACTGTAAACAGTTAGAGATGGAATTACTAAGCAGACATTCTCTAACCAACTAGGAAGAGGAATTCTTGTGTAAGTTGCAGTGATGGTGCTTTCTCTATTTTCCTCATAGAGAAACTCTAGCTAGGTTAAAGCAAATGTTTGTAATTTTGAAATTGGAAATAAACCCAAATAAAAGCTATGTTGAACTGCATTGGATGGATAGAACTACAGCTCTTGCCTTTTACCTTACATTTCTTGCTCTTTTTCTGGTATAGAACACACTTTTTTTTTTTTTAAAGTAAATTTCCCAGGGGTTAATGAAACAAATCTGCTTGAACATTAGAGAATATAAGTATCTGCTGGTTTTATTTCTATTATTTTTTTTTGTTTTGCTTTATTATATTAGATTTCGGCTTTGGATAAGAGATAGGGAAAAAAAGAAAAGATATACGTCTCTTACATGATGAGGAGACCTGCATGCTCAGTTTTTCAATCAGCCACAGAAATGTAATCCCTAAAGGCTAATTTTACTTTAGAAATTTCGCAGACAGAATAGGGAACAATTGAAACATTTAGATTAGAGTTATTTAAGAAATTATTCTAATAGCAAGAACTACTTAATTATATTCTTATATCTATGATGCTCTTCAATTATAGTAAGGTATTCTGATATTGTCATACATGGGTATTGCAAGAATCAGGAAAAAAAGAGAGGACAGTATGTATTATGTATTAATGTTATATATTAATAAAATAATATTCCAGTAGATACCTTGGTTCCTACTTTTTTTTTCCTTAAAAATTTAGAATTATTTCTATAATACAACATATGTCATGGGACTGACAACAACACTGAAATTCAGACAATGAACACATCAGTAATTATATCACTTATCTTTCCACTCAACAGACACAGTATAGAACACAGTATCTTAATATACATATTGATGAAAGTATGTATAAGAGACCTAATTGCTGAACATTCTGAAGACCATGACTTCATTCTCTTCTGGAAGATCCTATCTGCCTAAGTTTGATTAAGCAGAAGAAAGGTTTTGAAAGTTCCACTGTAGTGGATGTCATAACAGATACTACCAAGCATGTCTCCTTAAAGCTACAGTATTATCCATCATTATAATTTTCTACATTTCTATAATTTGCATTTCCATACATCAAGTGAAGTGAAGCACTATGCAAATATATGGGCCCAGAGGAAAAAAAAAATTTTATTCTCTGATCAATCTTCAGAATACTACACTGTACAAAATCTATCCAAATCCCTTAATATCAGTGAGAGGATAAGATGTTTTTGTTAAATAAAAAATGTAATCTTGGGTTTGAGTAGCATAATCTCAAAAATAGCATTGCAAAACCTGAACAAAGAATACTTGAAATTTCTGAAGGAAAATAGAAACTGCTGATATACAGAAGAAAGAACCATTCTGGAAACCAATGTAAGTGAAAGGAATATAGATTTTAAAGTACTGTGAAAGAGGTACTTTACACATTGTAGTTTTACACCAATGCAGTTCCACCTCTGGAGGTGGGGGGACCTCTTATTCTATTAATTATTATTCCTATGATTATTGCATAAAAGATAAACATCTCACTTACTGTGCATCTTATCATAATCTGTACTAAATTTCTAACACAATCGAGTATCTATTCAACCATCACAGCAGGGATAGTGTATTATTGCAACCATGAATCCTAGGTGGCATTTTACAAGGGTTCATCCTCTGTTACCTTCCATTACCAGCCAAGTAATCCAATAGATTAGAGCTGCATGTCCTTGCTGGAATTACTTAAAATTCAGTCATCTGTTATTATCTAAACTTCAATAAGTTGTGTAGGGGGGAAATAAAAATTGAAATGATGCAAAAAGCTTGGTACCGGGGCTTATCTCAAATTATAGATTCTAAAATTTGTTGTTTCTTATAATTTTCCGAGGTGATATGCCTCTAAGGCTGAGTTACTTCAAAGACATGCCCAAAATTCAGGGGACTGCAAAAGTTTTGTGTGTAATTGTATCAGGGCTTTTTATCAGGCCCACGGACACACACTTTCAGAAAAGCATAGCTGAACTCTGTGATTATAATACTTTCAGTCTCCTACAAATTAAAATCCTCTCAAAGGGGAAAAAAATAAAATAAAATAATAGTATCAGGATTACTTAGTGGATTTTTAAAGTTTTCCCATAATAAAACACCAGTGAAAGAATTCCAGGGTTTTGTATTTAAAAATCCTGATCATATTAGTTGATTCCATTTAGCAGATTTAGAGAACAATCAGGGAAGAGTTTATACCTGAGCATCAGACTGACATTTCATAGCAGAATAATCTTTCTTCATATTTTAGGTCATTCACCAGCTCACTGGAAAGATGTCGAATAATGTAGCAGCATGAATGTTTATATCTCTGTGAAAGACACTCACTACTGACTAACACCCCTGCATTTTCTATTACACGATGTCTAATTAAGCCCCATGATGCCACTCTCAAATCTGACAAAGCAGAGATAATTCTTGACATTTCCAAAAACTTGGCTTATGTTCCCCTTCTTTTCACAGTGACACAAGCTGGGGCTTCAAACCAGTAATGACATTGCAGCAAGTTTCTGGTTTTTTAGTCTTTTTCGCACAGTAGTTTACTCAGAAGGAATGGAATCACACAGACCTTTATTTGCCTTTGCACAGAATCACTGCAGTCAAAAGACCAAATTTTGCCCTTACTTGCCTTTGTTCAATCTTCCACCAAAATCAATGGAAATTATGTGTTATGCTACCCAGGGGGTGATTGGGTCCATAGCGCACAGAGACAACCGCCACAGCACATATGAGGTGATAGGTCACATCACTTCAATTGTCCCTATCTTCTTTCAGCACTAGACAAACATCAGAAGAGACAAACATAAAACAGTAATATAGCAATAATAATACTCAGTGTCCTGGTGCTGTTCTTGTCACTGCTGCTCCTCCAGTCCAGCCATAACACAGAATTTTCTCTACCACATGTGGTGCCTTACATCCACCTTTCTTGGGCAGCAGCAGGAAGCAGAACAGCAATATCTGGAGGCTGGTTTCAATTTAGGGCTCATCTCTTTAAAATGAAACTGTGGCTTTTCACATAGAAAATTAAGGACAAGGGTGATAAAAGGTCCTGCATATGCTTCTAACATTATGAAAACTAACAGAGAGGAATATGCTTTCCTGATTTTAAAAAAAAATCAGGTCTTTTCATTGTTCTGTTCTCATTACTTAAAATGTATCATCTCCCCATTCCCTGTCCTAGTAGTATCACTGTGTTCTTATTTAATTTACTGTGTTCACTGTGACACTAGCCAGAAACTACACAAGTCGAGTTTCTCCATTAAAAGAAAAAGTAAAAAGAACTGGTAATGGTTTACACATTACATTTTTTCCACAAATGTCTTACAATGATTAAAAGTTGCTTTACAGATCTTAGGGGGAAAAACAATAAAAATCAACTAAAATTACAGAAACCTATACAAATCGCATTAGTATATGGATCGAGAAGGCACAATTTGCCATTTTGTTTCTCAGTCAAAAAGGACTTATTTTCCTAGTGCTAAGACTAATGCAAAAATCATTAATATTTCCAAATGTAAACTACTAATCCCTGTGCACCAATAGCAAAATGTCTTGTTTTTCCAGATTTTTTCTAGAAATTGCTTTAATACAGTTCTACAAGAAACATCGTTTGTTCAGATTGTGTCCCTATTCACCCTGCAAACACAGACAAGAAACTAATTATTTTCAACCCCCAAACTTTACTCAAATATATCTTTTGAAGACAGATATCAAATTGGTGGAAAATTACATCTGACATTGAATTTCATGCTTATAAATGTTTTTCCCTATCTTTCCTTCTATCTATCTGATTAAATCGTTTCACATATTTCAGAAGTCATAAGTTATACAGAAAAAAAAGAATTCACCATAGAAAGATTTAATGTGTATAAAGAATAGCCCCATTACAATTGTGGACTTAGCCATTTGAGCAGTCAAGCTAGTAATCCAATTTATTCCTGAGCAACTGTAGAGTTTCACCAGACAAAATCTCTCTTCCCACACAAATCTAAAGACTAGACAATAAAGCTTTCTGCAATGAGTCTGTATTTGCTTCGGTTTGTTATTATTATTATTATTATCATCATCATCATCATTATCATTATTATCATTATTATAGAATTAAGCTTCTAGTGAAACCAGGTGCTGGGCAGCCATGAAGTAAAAAAAGTCTCTTGACCAAACTTATTTACATTTGAACTTGAAAATTCAGGCACAGAAGTTGAGAACAAATATAAGCCCAGAGTAGAAAAATGACATAGTCAAGACCACAGAAGAGCTTAGTAGAAAATTCAGAACACATTACGTCTTCAAATCTACATTTCAACTCCTTAGTGAGGAGTTCCAAATAACTAAACTCAACCACTGAAAATATATTTTTCTCTCATTACCTTTAAGTATGAAAGAGAACTCTCACTAAAATAAAAAAAAAAGTTGAGAAAAGGAATACAGTCACTAAGGAATAGGCACAGTTTTCTCAAGAAATTGTACAAGACTAAATTCATGGAAATTAAATAGGTGAATCCAGCATTAATACATTTCTATTTCTGTGGTTTTCAGGTCAAATAATTGGTAGAAAAGATACTATTTTACTTGAAATGAATTCAAATGAACTGATTTCTTGAGTCTTTCTTGAGAAACTGCTAACAATGACTAATTTGATTTGACAGCTTGTCTGACTTTGGGTAAAGCTAGATGACAGTCATCCACAAAAGCATTTGATTAGTTTATCATTACCTGTGCCTTCTTTTACTAGATATTTTCAAAGTGCAGTGAAATTTGTTACTATATAACACGAAGTGGGCAACCCTGTTGTTCAAGTCATTGCTAAGTTCTTTCAGCATTTTACAGCAATTTCTTTCATCACTGAATATAAGTCTAGATCATCTGTAAAGTACAATACTTGGGTTTATTTTTAGAATAGAGGGAACTCTGGGGATACTTGGAAAATCAAATTGCAGTAAAACAAATATTAGGTAGCATAATTGAAGAAAGGGACAGGAGAAAATCGAAGTAAACCAATATTTTCAAAAGACCCCTGTGTGCATGCTTCATATATAATCCAAATGGACAATGAACATTCAATAATCCAAGCATATGTTGTGTCATGTTCTACCCTAAACTTGGAGGATGGTGAAAATATTGCAGTCTTCACCAGGTAAAAACGTGTTGGAAAAAAAAAAAGAAATATTAAACAGTAAATAGAAATAGCTTAAAAGGACCAGATAAGCACTGCTTCATCTATTGAATCAGAAATGAGAGTATTATTTTAGAGTAAGCTTTTGCAAGTGTTACCTTTATGCAGAGACTTAAATCTCAAGTATAGCCCCACAAAACTGCCAACACATTTGACTTCCTGTGTTTGTGTAGTTGTCTATTTCATGATGGACAGCTGATGTTTACTTTCCTATCCCACATGGAAGGCAAATTTGGAAGGGTTTAATTCAAGATAACAGAGCATTTAATTGTAGATTGACTACTTCAGAGTTTTAACCCATTAAAATTTTTTGCATGTGTACTAGTCTAGTAAATTAGGTAGTGTGTTACTATAGACAGTCAAGCAAGAAGGATCGAAATTACTTAGCTATGCTTTGATGTACTAGTGTTCTAATCAGTATCTCCTAAATAGTACATTTATAACATTGCATCTGAATAAGAATTCATTTAGGTTAAGCAAAAATGCTGTTAATGTAAATCCACTTTATTTTTTCACAACAAAGTTAAGATTTAATATTTTTATTAACATTAATAATATAAATTAGCTATGTAGTTTTAGTAGGGAAAAATAGTATTTTTAATAGTAACCACAATGTGTATATATATGGACATAAATAGCATAGGTACACATTCTATTACTACAATTACATCTACTTGTGAAAACATAGATGTGGGACTAGATGTTTTCTAATCCAAAATATTTGATGCAGACTGGGTGAAGTAGTACACAGACGTTAAGGAGAAATAGCAGAAGAATGTGCAGCTTTGCCACAGTATTTCTTTACTTGTGTAACTTCTGTTAGATGAGTCCATTTCAGCACTTGATTGTGTAAAATCCTGGAAAGCATTTATTAAGATTGAAACAATTGTACTATTAGGAGATTACAATGGTTTACTATCAGAGAACTCCAATGAGAACTTGAATTAAAAAAAAAAAAAAACAGACCACTAAATCTTCTGGTGAAATTTCAGTTTATGCTTTAGCAATTGCAACTTTTCTAAACAAAGGTAACCAAAGTATAGAAACCACAGGCACTGAAACTTTCCTTTGGGATCTCTCCATGGACCATGCAATGTTACTCTCAGACTGCCCCTGCTTTCCCTCTCCACTGCTTCTCAACCTGTCACAACCACCTGGCAGCGCAGGAGAAGCATCTCTTGAGTCAGACCCAGGCACAAGACAGAATCCAATCAGACTGTTCTGAGTCACTACCTAGTGTCTAAATAAAGCAGTTAACTGCGCTTGACAGTTTTACTGAACGTTTATTTTCGCTGAAACAGTCAGAAACTGTCATAAGGAGTATATGCAATTTGGTATACAGAAAAGATGGATTAGCATCAATCTAAGTGAAAAGAGATTTAAGCTCATGATATGCAGCTTCTGTTCTAATTTTAACACAAATTTTCCTTAAGCTACTTCTATATTTAGCATATTTTTAAAAGAATTTCTTAACAAGCAGTTTTCCTAAAATAACAGTGACAAATACGAGTAGATTATCTGAGCTATCACTCATTAGAAGTCCAGTGCACTCTTGGCTTACTGTGAGGATACACTGAGTGAGAACATAAAATAGCTGCACAAAGAGAGAAAGAAACACGTACTTTCCAGTCCCTTGCTGTCACTTCATTATCACATACAGTGGACCCGCATAAAAGATATGGGTATAGATCCAATTCTTGAATGATTTCTTTCTTAATGAAATAGCTCTCAAGTTTTGTTTGAGGAGAAAGACAGCAGCCTCTATATCTGGGTAATTCCCCTTCACCCTAGACCCCATTTAACTAATTAAATGTTCTTTAGAATTTGAAATCACTAAGTACAAAAAAGCTCCTGAGAATCGTAAGTAAAGTCAGGAGGACATCTCAAACGCAGGAATGGTTAGTATAGGATAGTCTGGGGAGTATATGATGCTTTCAGTGTCATTTTGTACTGTACTATAGGGCTTTAATAACCCTTCCAGCAATGTTGCACCAACTGCTAATCAATACCAATTATTTTTCTCACCATAGAAATGACAGTTAACCCCTTGAGTGCCTTATCCTGAAATGGACAATATATTTTTTTACACCGATGGAGAAAACAATCCTTCCATACAAAATTATTCCTGTAATAAAAGTGCTTTTACATTGGATGAACTTAGAGTCATTAAAAAAAATTTCTCTAGCCCATCAGTTTAAGGCCATGTTTTAAAATTTTTCATTTAAATAAACAAAGCAAATGTGCAGTTATGATGCTAATCCTTACAACGAGAGAAATAGGAAAGGCTCCTGCCCTTTTGAGTCTTGCACAGTTTCAGCCACAAGGGTCTTCCCACAGAAATTTTGGCAGAATAAGCAAAAAACCTTTAATGAAACTAATAAAAGAACCCCAGTCTGTTCTCTCTTACTAATTGTTTTTGGTTTTAATCACATTCAGCTCAAACACGAGTTAAAACAGGTACGTACAGGAACAGTGATTTCACTGTCAGGTAATGTCATTACAAAACATTTTCATTTTGCACACAGGGCAGGAAAGAATTTACGTACAGAAAACTCCCCGAGACAGATTTTTGTAAAACATTCCCTTATGCATCTACGTATTTTTGTGATGAGAGGCTAAATAATCACTTTTTGGGTTTTTCTCATTCAGTTGCATACTAGACATATTTTTTTATTTTTTTTATGTCTACCTATCTGTCTCTATCTCTCTCTCTCTACCTATCTATCTAGCTGGCTGGCTGGCTGTCCATCCATCCATCTATCTGTCTGTAAGTATACATGAAATATTTAATTCTTATAGACCAGCACAGTTTTGTATATACTAATTCAGCACAATATATCATCAAAGAGGAGTATGGAACTAACTGAAACAGTAGTCTCAACCCAATACAAACAAGAGCAGAGGA
Organism: Cuculus canorus; assembly: GCF_017976375.1. NCBI lineage: Eukaryota > Metazoa > Chordata > Aves > Cuculiformes > Cuculidae > Cuculus > Cuculus canorus. The sequence goes on from NC_071401.1 coordinate 39,014,292, forward strand.
ACAGAGGTTCCAAGCCATTGCCCTCTGAAACTGCCACTGTTCTCTACATAAAACTGAAACACTGTTTTCATCATTAATCTTTTCTGGCTTTCATAAGAAATTGGCCCACGTTATTGTTGTTGTTTGTCCTATCCCCTGACTCACTTGGGGCTATAAGCTGTTGTAATGAAGTACAATTCAAAGCCACATGAATGTTGTTTCAGGTGTTCTAGAAAACTTTTTCTAAGGAGTATGAATTTTTAATGTTGGAAAGAATAATCCGTACCAGCTTGACAGGAATGTTTTGCTAAAAAAGAAAGTCAGGAGCTGGTGACAAGAGGAAGTGAATCTTGCTGGAAGTTTTAAATAAACCTTAATGTTTTAATTTCCTCATCGTTTTTTTCTAAGTGGTCCTATAAGGCAGACAGAATGAAGGACCTGGATTCTTAATGGTTTTTTGAAACACAGAAAATAATAACAGTCGCAAGTAGAGAGTGTAACTTCTTTTTATTACTTGCTTAATCCACTGCAACCAGACACAATAAGATAAAAAATAATGTCTTGAAAAACAGAAAGTAAAAAAGGCCTAACCGAATAATACAAAACTATTTGTCTTTGCTTTCATTTTTATAGTTGTCCATTGCTTTACTAAAACACAGAGTTAATTTGGATGCCATGCAAAAAAAATACGCTATATATTTAAAAATACAATGTATTTCTTTGCTTGAGAATACAAAAGAATTTACATCTGGCAACAAATATGATCATTTTTTCTGTAAATCCTTCTTTTGACTGTAAATCCTTCTTTTGAGATGCCACCACTTGAGGTTTCCTTTCATACAGAAAGCCTTTTTTTCCTTTCATACAGAAAGTCTTTTTCTCCTGGGTTCAAGTGAATGTGACGACTAACTACTGTAACATCTTCTGCCATGACATGACATTCAGTTCTTAGGTTTACACTACTATCCCCTAACTAAGGCATCAATGCTTCCCTTTTTAAACACTAATATCAAAATACAGATGGAGAGTTAACAATGGTGCCTACCTGTATAATTTATTCAGTTTAAAAGAGCTATTTAAATGTGATAAGTAGAGAGAAAAAAAAACAAAACAAAACAAAAAAAACCCAAGGATCTTTTTTCCAAGGAAAAGTTCTTAATCCTAAACTTGAAGCTGAGGCATAATTAGATACAAATTACTGGCAACTTAGTGAAAACCCTTGCCAGATCTAATACTTGCTCTGTTCAGCACAGCATTACACTTCTATCTGTACTGGAAAATTAGAGGCTGAGAGGGAGTAAAAAACACATTAAAACATCTGGTAAGATTTTACGCTGGTAAAATGAGTATTTGGAATCTGCAGATAAGTTTAAAATATGTTTTACATAGTATTTAAAAGCTTACTTTTTTTTTCTTAAGTCAAGGAAAAACAAAATATAAAACATTGAAAGAACTTTTCCTCGAGATTAATTCAAGTTTTTTAGGTGGTTTACTGAATTACTCCATATCACTATTGACATCTTTTGTAAATTGAACTTGCTAGAATGTCTTAGTGGCAGAGGAAAGGGAATGGGAGAAAATCCCAATAAGACAAAAATGTTCTATCTGTATTTCATTAAGAAGTAATTTTGTTATAATTTACTGTATCATTTTAAACCATGAAAGTAATTAGATATATCATTACATAATAATAATTCACAGAGATTATATAGAAAGTATAGTTTTACTCAGCTATTTATTCTATTGTTTCATAGGGTAATTAATTGAATAACAACAAGAGGCTATTCACTAATGGTATTCTGCCTTGAATCTGTCAGAAATTTCACTCAGTTTGAATCAATTACTGGGCTAATTCTAATAGTAAAAAATTTATAAGAAAATGACCATAATTTCATATACTTTCGGATATACAAATAGAAAATGCCACTTAACAACAAATATGTAGTATGCATTGAAATAAACCCCTATTCGACTAAATTAGGTATAGAAAATAAATTTAAATAAATATTTAAAATTATAATAATGACTCAATTTTGAGAACATTTACTAGAACTTCAAAACCTAACTTCTACTCTGATAAAAAAAAGGTAGTAGGCAAGAAGGCTTTTTATTCATCTGATTCTTTTAATTGTGTCTAAAAGAAAACTTAATCGTATCTTTAGCTGAAATATTAATCTATTACATCAAATTTCTTAGAGAAAGAAAAGAATTTCAAACAATTTGTACTTCTGTGTTCTATCCTTGTACTAGATAACCATCTTCACACAGCAAGCTAGTTAGGACTGTATTGCCAAACTACCTTCAAATTCATGAGGTTTGGATAACACAAACTGTTATATTCTCTTGAGAGAATATTTCTTTGCAAAACGCAAATAACTGTCCCAACTTCATCTTTGTGACTCTTTCTGCAGTCTATGCCTGTCTTTTCACTTTTCAACACCTGCACAGTGGTGGCCAACACTGAACCACTTTTTTATATTTTCTTGGATGTTTATCTCATTCTTCTTTTTTTCACACAGTACCAATATGGATATAGAGAGGTTAATCAGGGAGCACAGAGGGCATAGCTCTTAAACAGGGCCCGCACAGGTATAAGCAGTGAGTGTGTTACTGTAAAAGCTGTATCTAGCTCAGGAATCCTTGCTTCCAAAAGTGTTGAAAAAAAAAAAAGAAAATTAGTGAAGGATGGAGGAGCGGGATAAGCAAAGCTATAATGAAATGAAGCAACAGTTTAAAGCCGCTCTTAAAATGAGAGATTTAAGAACTATAAGTTCTCTATAAGAAGACTACATGGCACTTTGATCATGGGCTGCAGTGTTCATTTGAGGAGATTTCTAAGAGAATTCAGGCTGTACTTAACAGAAGTTATGGACTGGCAGCAGATGTGATACTGTTGTAATTTATGAATTTTACAGGTACTGTAGAAGAAGCAGCCTATGGTAGTGCTGCAATCAACAAGTCCTTTTCTCTCTGTCCCCCACAGAGTTAAATACTAGAGAGGAGGTTACTTATGAAGACATCAAGTTAAACATCTACAGTCTAACATTGAAGAATTTTATAATTTTGCTGAAGTGCTTAGGAAGGAAAATTTGTATTCTGATAAAAGAAGGGGAGAAAAAAAATGCTGTTAGTGAGGGGTGAATTGAGTGCTTAACACTTGTTTCAGTTTACAGGTCGATTTTCATTTCGTGTTAGGGATTACAAAGAAATCTGTCAATAAGACAATCGTACAGAAGATACCTGAAGGCAGTAGAAGCGTAACTCTTATTATCTAATTTAAAAGTTCCTATGTAAATTACAGTAATGAAATCAAAATAAACTTATATGTTATTCAAACAGACTATCCAGATTTCTGTCCTCGCAGAGCAACCAAATCTTTGGCTGGTTCCCACACCTTACTTCTAGATGTCCTAAAGGAAATAGAAAACACAGTTCCAGGTATACAGAACAGCCACATAAGACGAAATATTTAATTGCAAAAGTACAACTATTTCCTCAAAAATAATCCCCCAAACCAGTGCCAACAAAAGCATTGGGAATGAATATAACTTCACAAGAGTTTGCATATTACTCTAAATTACCCTCATTGAGTCAGCTCTCATAAGGCATTTCCATTACACATACACTGATAGAGCCAGTTACTTAGCAGTTGTGTTTCTCTGCCTGATCTGCACCCTCTGGGTTTTGAGGAGGACCACTTCTAAGCACAGACTGAAACGTCTCAGCACCGCTAAGCACTCTGTCACTCACAGTCCCTTTGTGTGCCCCCAGCAAGAGGACTGTAGTGAAGTTCTCTCTTAAGTCACTGCTAGAAATTGTTCCCAAATAAATTAACTGCAGTGCACATTACTGGTTTTCTTAAACAAAGGAGGCATTTAATATCTATTGATGCCCCAAGACAGGAGGTGTACAGAAGTAAAAGCTGAGATTAAATCAGAGATTATTAGTTTGGGTTTTTCACCAATTACACAGAAATCTTCTGCATTTTTTACCATGTCTTAAGAAAGGAAAGAACTAAACTACTGTTTGAGCAACACTGAGACATTAATTATGGAACACTTAAAAATCAGTGACTTAATCAAAATGCATTTGTGTTGTAATTGCGTTACGAATTAGACTATTTCAGAGAGAAGATAGTAGGAAGAATGATCTGAAAACAAAAAGTATGATACAATCTCCAGAATGTGGTCATTTTGGGAGAGATTATATGGGTAAAGGTGATACTTGTGGAGATTCCTAGCAAGACAATGTAAAAATCCTGCAAAGAAAAGCACTCAGAGGACGATGAAAAGTATAAGCAGTAGCTTACAAAGCACTAATCGTACAAGAAAACTTTGGTAGTTTTCTGTTAAAAGAAAAATTAAGGATTTTAAAAGAATCCAATCCAATATAAAAGATCAGCATTCGAGAGTATTTCTTGAAACCATACTTAAACCCAGCATTCTATTGAAATATGTGTTCCTTTTGAGTTTATTGCTTAAGAAAAGGAAACATTATAAAACTTTTAAGTAAAAATCCATATTGTGATCATACTGCTTTAATAACAATGATTATTCCCTATTTGAAAAGACTGAGAATTGCAGGTGAAAACTGTTTAAGTAACATTTTCTTCACAGAGTCTGAAAACTTCCCTTGTGTCATCTCCTGAAAATAAACTGAATTTTCATTAAATACAATTCCATTCAATAAAATATCAGATTTCAAGATTTATTGTTATTAACTTTATTTGTGAGGTCACTGTCAAGATGCAATCATTTTGCTTAAAGACTATAACAACCAAAAAATAGAGCTGACTGATAGCAGTTGAGGGAATAAGCCTTAATTCCAATTGTTTATTTTTCTCCAAATACGCTTAAAGCAGTTTTCCTTCCTAATGCAAGAAAAAAGAACCCTTAGTATATTACACTATGTCATCTCTTTCAAAAAGAAAAGGAAGTGGAGATAGGGAACTTAAAAGGAATGTATGAAGGATAAATATAAATGCAATATTTTTATGGAACTTGGGAAGGAGATAGAGTACATATTATTAAAGTGAACTTACAATTTATGTCTGAAGTTTTACTGTCACATAATTCCTAGCAAGTTCTATAGCTAGTGAGTAGCTGTACTACACATTTTGATAGGGTACAATAATAAAGCTCTTACCAAGGCAACAGAAAATAATATGGTGTTTACTGTACTTTGTCTATTAAAATTAATCTGTTGCTTAAAAATATCACCTTTACCAACTATTATGAGATCTGTATTTTTTGACTATCTAAATCATTCAGGCTTCAGTGCAGTCATAATTATATTTGTATAAGCTAAAACTAGCTAGTTGTGTGCACAGGAGAGAATGCAGTAGCTTAAACACAATATGAGATTAAGAAAAGCACTTATGGAATATCAATAAATGCAAAACATTTCCATTCAAACAATGAACACAGTAACATCCACTTAAACTGAATTGCTTACATAATTCTCCTAATTAGTAGAAAGCCATTAGAAAAAACTTTAATCCTGCTTCTAATATCTTATACATAAAACGAATCTAGTCCATAAGTAAAAGTCCATATATATTTTTTTGCCTTCATAAAGACTTATCCACTAAAATGTAACACAGATGCTTTTAATCTCTGTCCTTTGATGCATACTTTAATTGATTTATATGTTATTGCTCTTTAATATCTGTGTTAGCGGGACTGAAATTACCCTCTATTCATTTGATTATCACAGGAATCTGTAGGGTAGTAAAAACCAAAAAAAATTGCAGGTAAAAATTCAATGTGGAAATGAAAATCATGAACATTTAAGGTATTCATGTGAATTTATGGAGCTAGAAGGTGATAGAACGGGTCCAGAGAAGGGCTACAAAGATGATCCGTGGGGTTGGAGCGCCTTCCCTACGAGGACAAGCTGAGAGAGTTGAGCTCGTTCAGCCTGGAGAAAAGAAGGCTCCAAGGGGATTTGATAGTGACCTTCCAGTACCTGAAAGGGGCTACAGGAAAGCTAGAAAGAAGCTATTCATAAAGGCTTGTGGGCATAGGACCAGGGGGAACAGGTATAAACTGGAGAGGGGCAGACTTAGACTAGACATTTGGAAGAACTTCTTCACCATGAGAGTGGTGCGACACTGGAACAGGTTGTCCAGGGAGGTTGTGGATGCCCCAGCCCTGGAGGTGTTCAAGGCCAGGTTGGATGGGGCCTTGGGCAGACTGATCTAGTGGGATGTCCCTGCTCATGGCAGGGGGTTGGAACTAGATGATCTTTAAGGTCTCTTCCAACCCTAACTATTCTATGACTCTATGATTCTATGACAGTTTCCTTGTTTTTAATGAAGGTTGGTCAAAACAGAGTTGGATAATCCTGACACAGTTCACTTTTCAGTCTACCTTTCCCTGAGCATGCCATGTTGCTCATCAGGCTTTCTGAAGACAACCAACCAATCATAAATCAGTCTTGGCAATGTCAATGACACAAACATAAACTAACTTCTTTGAAGATAATTTTAAAGACATATTCTTGATATTTCAAATGTATGGCTGATGTTTGCTATTGGTAGTCAAATTAGGCAGTGGGTAATATTGGCAATTTTCCTCCTATTGGAAGCTCTTGGGTTCAGCATTAAAAAACATGGTACAGTTGAAAGAGACCACAGGAGGGAATACAGTCCCATTCCCTTCTATTAAGAGGGAATACAGTCACACCTGATCACACCTACCAGCTGGATTAAAATGAATTTATAGTAATTATATTGATAGATACTGCATAGGAAAAACTGTAGTTGCTTTTCAGTGCTGTGAATATAGTCTGGCGTAATAGAAGGCCCAAAGACTCATGTAATCAATCAGGTACAGTAAATAGGAACCCTTAACAACTTCACAAAGTACTACCATTTTAAGAAGTAAATTCTCTTGCTGGGATTAAAGAACTCCAGTTTCCAAACTGGAGATGAGGCTGAACAGCTGACAGAATAATAAGAATTGGGGGGAAAAAAGAACATTTTCTGTGTTTTTTTTTCAGTGCTGCTAAAAATATATTAATATAAGAGGTGTTACCTTAACCGATCCCTTTTACTATGCAAGGGAAATTGCACTGCTATTGATAATCCATACTAATGATAAACCATCATTAAACTGCTAAAAAAACCCCATTTAAAATCTGTTAATAGAAAATGCTTTGATGTGACAAAAATGTCATCTATAGAGATTTATTTAGGCAGTCTGCTTGGGAAGCTATTTCCAACAACTGTTAAAGAAAGGTAAACAATAACTATATAAAAAAATATGCCACTGCTTTGTAAATGTATTAGTGGTACTCAAAAGTAAATTTCCAGTTCTTTTAGCTTAGTTTGTGGATCTAAAAAAGTTTCTTGATTCACATTGTTGAAATGATATATACAAGTATAGTCCCAGTCCCTATGGTTCATTATATAAAAATATAATGGGACAATCGCTTTTACTGGCCCTGGGGGTTTCTATTCCATTCTGCATGGTTAAAACCACACTAAAACCGAGAATTAATCTGATTTGGTTTGGAATCATAATTACATATTGACAGGTTAAACTGTGAGACCTAAATCAAGGGGATTTGGGCTATTATGTGAGCATTCTCATGGGGCAAACCTAAAGGGACATTAATGATTTTGTCATGACCTAACTTCTTTTCGATTTTCCTTTCTGAGTGGTATGAAATACTTGGAGAAAAGGAGCTATAGAAATAAAAAATGCAAGCCAGCTGTAACATGGATGTCAGAAAGAATTGCTACATGTAATTAAAACAAAAATAAATATGCTTTATTAGAAAAATGTTCAACAAAAAAACCCATTTTTATTGCTACAAAGTGTCTCTTCATGCTTCTTAATTGTTCTTCTTTGTTTAGCTTTTTCCCATCTTAAATAGTTTTGATTATGTTTCTAAATCCTTACGAAAAACCTTAGGGAAAGATTTAATTTACTGAACAATTGTTGATGTTAAAATATTAGTCAGAGTATTTTCAAATAATTTCCTATTTGCTGACATAGTTGATGAATAACTCATAGTGAAAAAAAGGGATCATTCAGAGATGTTTTTTTTTCTTATAAGTTAAGATGGCAAAAATTGAAATGTGATTTACATTTAAAAATGTATTACACATGTTCAGGACTAACTAAATGATTCCATCTTGATATACTGTAAAAAATAGTCCTAAGGAGGCAATTTTTAGATTTAAAATTATGCATATCCTTCCTATGTTCATATTCCACTTAGCCCTTACACTTATTTTTGGTTTAATTTCAAGAATATGTCTGTAGAGAAGAATATGTCTGTTATAACTACCATTTACATGGTTAAAAAATAAATAAATAATAATCTTGCTACCAGTCTTTTGAGTTGAATTTCTAAGCAAAAAGGAAAACATCAAATACAACCAATTCAACAAAAAGAAAGCAAATATAAAAATATAAACCTATCTAAGTACTGAAAAAGTCCTATAAAGTTCTTTAACTTTCTGAGAAAAAGAGAAAACTTTGGTAGAAACTTTCTGTTACATAAAGAACATAAGGAAACACTGAAATAACATTGGAAATTTGTTCCTAATCAGATGAATAACACAAAAAAGTATCATTGTATATGCTTGTATCATTTGTTCTTCTGCCATACTCTATGTTCTGCAACTAAATCTCACTAAGAAACAAACACTGTGAAGTACTGTTGGGATCCTTTTTACTGAACTCGTTAAATTTACTTTACAATCATAAAAAGATATTGCCCATACTATGAAAATTCAATAAAACTACTTTTTTAAGTTTCACTTTAATTTTTGCTTGAAGGTTAGGGTTTGCCTATACAGGGATATCCCTGTATACATGTTTCTCTGACTTGGGGTCACTAGTGTCTATTAAAGGAACCCATGAGGTGTGGTGCGTCATAGCTCATGTCTGCATTTTGATTACTTGAAAAGCTCCATAGCAACTGCGATAGAAGCAGTCTGTTCTAGCAACAAGAGATTGCTTTCATATTTTATTAAGATTGGGTGTTCCACTTGAGTTGTGTAGTAGTGGATGACTTACTGGTTTAACAAAAAAAAAAAAGAAAGAAAAATGTTTAGAGAGCAAAGCTTTGTCTTTTTATAAACTTAGATGCATGACATTCAGCAACTTTTGCTCATGCCCAGTAAGGTATCAAAAGAAGATAATATGATTGCATATTAAATTAATAAGCTTTAGGAATTCAATTTAATTAAAAGAGGAAAAGTGAGCATTAATCTAAACCAGAGACAAGGAAGATAAAAACTAAAACAAAACAAGAATAAAACAAAGAGAAAAAAAAAATGACACAATTATAAGGTGATGGCATAATAATTTTGACCTTTCCCAAGGGAAATTATGCAAAATCAAGTCAATGAATGAAAACTTTAAGTTCTCCCATGTGAAATTTTTAATAAATTGTTCTTTAATGTGATAGTATTTTGATGATTAAACCATTTTCTCCTCCTGCCAACTATAAACAGCAACCCCAGGGTGCTGGATGATTTTGAATTCTATTTCTGAGCTCTTCAGTAGATTTCTGTGTTTACTGTAAAGCTTTCTTTTATCCTACAAGATATGTTTACAAAGGGAAAAGTGAACATCCACAGTTTCTTTTGCCCTCACTGTTCGTATTCAGTGTAGTGAAGTCCACAAAGGAGTTTGATGTGGTTAGAACTGAAATAGTTCAAGCAGTCATGAAAACATTTAAATTTTGTTTATCCAAACCGTCTAATGTGTGTCCATCTATCAAATCACTGCCTGCTTGCAGACTGAAGGCTAGAGGAGGCAGTCCTTCCTCAGGCAGACAGTAGATGCTGGATGCTACATACATAGGACACAAGTTTTGATAAACTCACGTCTGCTATGCCTCATGTCTAGTTGGATGCCTTCAAGTGGAAGCTGTATGAAAGTACCTTGAAAGCCTTGAATTTTCTGCCTATTGAGTTCTCAATTCTTATTCCGGCTTCTGAACCCTGTCTCTTAATTCAACATCCTTGAATTGTGCTACTTTATCCTTCATTCCTATCCCTTACCAATTCATGTAGGTTCTTCCTGCTTGTTAGGCCAGTTTCTCCTGATTAGTTGAGCTCTGATATTAGTTGGCATTGCACTGAGGCCTCGCTGTGCCTCTTTGGATTGGTGCACATGTATTTCCTGAAATACCCATGGACTCTGTAGCCTTACCTAATCATTAACTATGCTTTTGGCTAGTCCCTTCTACTGACTACTACCTATTGTTTTTGCTTTATCACTCTCCTCAGTGCACCAAATCTGTCTGCAGGCTGAATTCAGACCAAGACTAATAACTGGGCTTTAGCATCCGAATGTCATAAGACCGTGGAACTGCTGTCAGTGGGTTGTCCAATCTATACTCCAAGAAGGTACACTGTAAAAAAAAACTAAACCCTTTTTCTACAATCTCTGCATCTTCTCTGCATTCAGGGAAGATTATACTAATTCTCCCACTTACTATTTAGTTGAAAGCATTTGTCCTTTACTATATATGTCCAGTCTCTTCCATTACTCTTCCTCTCTGCTTTACAGGTTTCCACATGTAGTGAAAACTGTAAACACAGGAAAATACTGCAGGAGCAGGAAAAAAATAGACTGGTATTCCTCTTAAAGCTTTTCTTTAGACATTATATCTTTATGATTATATTGTATCCAGTGGTTTCTATAAGATCATAGAAGGCAGAGGCAGTTTCCTGTAGGAGGACAAGATTCTAGAATCTCATTTCTTTCAGGGGAATCTTTCAATACTCATCTCTCTGACCCATCTGAATTTTGCGTTCCTGCTCCAAAACAATCCTCTATGCAAACTTCCGCTCTCTTGGGTGATTCTCTGCTTAATAGGCTATTATGTAAAAGCAAACATTCCTTAATTTCCTTCCCCAGTACTATTAATTCTTTAGCTACTTATTCAGGTCCACAGAAGCTATTTAAATTTAAGCTTAGAACTAGATTTTTAATTGTGAATTACATCGTTACTGTAGCAATTTAATCTGAATCACAAATGGACAATTAAGTCTAGTGACATAGAAAAACTTTTTTCTGACCATTTCTAGTTCCCGATCTTAGACTCCCTTTTCCTCTGCATACTGACTTCTCAAATACTGTTCTTTGATAGTATAGGCTACATATAGATAATAGAAACTAATTTTCAGAATTTTCAGCTTCCTGGGATCAGGTGTATGTTTCAGCTCTTTCCTAACTACTCAGCAGGGCATCAGCTATGCCAGCTAATGGTTAGCAAAAAAAAAGAATTTATAATATACAAGATAGGAGAGGGTAGCAGAACTGTGGAATGCTCCAGCTGGTGTCTATATCAAAACCTGGGAAAACTGAACTGTAAACGACATAATCATGTACCCTCGCATCAAATGTTGGTGTCTAAGTTCTCTTTTATATTTGTTGATTTATTTCTAAATCAAATACTTAAAATTGATATCAGTGTTCAAAAAGATATAGTGTATGATTCCTGTACACATGATTTGTGTTTTAAACTCTATTCCCAAGAACAATGTCTTTATTCAAAACATGAATCATGAAACTATTAAATCGAGAGTTTCATTTTGCCATTAATGAGTATGTCCAACTCCAGAAAACTTCAGTACTGTAAATGAGGACAAAATATATCCCTTAAATAATTAATTGTAAGACACTTTCATAATAAGTACTTTAATTTAAAGTTTGCTCTACAGATATTCTTTGTCAATCAATATCACACTTGCTTAGAAGAAACAGATCTTATGTTATTATTAATAAAGTCTTAGTATTGCTATTCTTTACACTCAATAATCAGAATTTAGCAAAATCCCATAAGGGATAATGGCCTCAATTGGTTTTACCAGGCACTTTTTTTTAAACTCTGAAAACGCAAAGCAAAAATCTCTTGTGTATATATATGGATGTTGTAAGCAGGACAATTTCTTCTGAGGTTAATTTAAACTTTTGACTGAAGCACAAATCTTCCATAGGATTTCAGCATGCAAATCTATGGTTTTAAATTAGCCAGGAATGATTTTGAGTGATAGCTCCTCTTAATGTTGGGAGTGTGCTTACCTCTCTCATTTTACTTTGTATGTGGCAGGCCTCCAAAACTCCTACTGTTTAATCTGAATTAAGTAGCCTTAATATATATGATATTTAATATTTTCAGAAGCTATGCATTAAATCTGTAGGCTAAAACTTCTAGTTAAGGAATGAATCCAACACTTCAGGGCTTTACATGCATTTCTTTATCTTTAATTCCTCTTGACAAGTGGATATTTAAGTGCAAACTGTATAAAAGTTCACATCACCTGGATCTGTTTCTGCAAGATTAGTGGAGTAATATCTTAGCCTGAAATTGATCTTTTTCTTCCACAGCGTTTTAGGCTCTGAACTCTAAGGCTTGTATTAAGTATGAAATAAGAATAATGAGTTTTAATTTTTAAAGATATTAAACACACTGAACAAGCTGGTTAAGAATTGTAGAGTGACTTTGTCACCAAAAAAAGAGCTTAGCAAATCCAGTAAAGTACCACATTAGTTTTCTATATGCATGATTATATGTGTTTGCTGTGTTATCAGATTATGAGATTGTTTTCCTTCCTTGAAGGTGAATTTCTTCTGTACAATTTTAGATGAAAAGAGTGAATGAAGTTCCATTTACCCACCTGGCATTTTGCCACCACACTGAAAGTCATACTAACACTTCATGTACTATTCTGCCAAGGTGTTTACATATTTGGAACATGCGTAAGACTTAATTATTTTGTTTTTAATGAGTTTCTTTCCTACTTGTGTCCCAAAGAAATTGATTCCTTTTCCTCCCTTATCACTATTAAAAGAACATGATATAATTGTGGTATCAATGTAGATTTAATATAATGGTTATTTCTTTTCATTAATTTATTCACATTTCTCAACATGAATATACATTCAATTCTACATGCTTAATCAAAAATCAAAATTGCATTAATTAAATCTTTAAACATCAATAATCCATAATAAGGTGTTCATTTAGTAACGAAGTTATTGAAATGTGTACAGTTGCATCTCATAGGAGGAAATTGATTATGTGTGATAATTTGGGTCACAGTTCAGCACTTTTCCCCCTTTACCTATAACCTCTTTCAGAAATGATGTTTTGACTGTTGATACTAGTAAGTGTCTGGCAGACCTGGAACTACTGCAACAGTGCTTTATGACAGCTCATACTTCAGCTGGCATACCAGTGTGATTTTATTTCTATTAATAGCTTTCTTTTTTGTCAAATGATGTTTGCATTGTAGAAAAAAATAATGAGGCATAATTCCTGGTCTATACATACTTATGAAAGTATTCACAAAGTAAATGACATTCTCAGAATCTGTACCTATAATTTTATGCATAATCTGGTCTAAAGTAACTGTCAATCTTACAAGTGCACAAAAGGAAAAAAATACAGGAAGAGCTTTCTAGTCCAATTTAGATCAAAAGTTGTGGAGAAGAGTAGACAAAAGCCAAGTGGACTGATTAAATGCTCTATCACATGGATTCTTTTAAAGGAATCAAACATAGCCCAGAATGCTATAAAAGGGACCAAAACTGTATTTTCAATAGGGTTCAAAGCAATAATGATTAAAAAAAAAAGGTAAAAATCCAGTGTACAGTAACAGCAAGATAAATAAGATCTCCTAATCTGTGGACTGCACAGCTGTTAATGACAGTGCACAGGAAACAGAAAAGTCACGTCACCTCTCGTATAATTAATCAAGCTTTGACTCTACTAGTGTGGTGGGTTTGCTTTGGTTGGCCACCAGATATCCGCCAAGCCACTCCCTCTCCTCCACAGCACAAGGGAATAAATAATCTAAAAGCTCATGCATCAAAATAAGGACAGGGAGAATATTTACCAATTACCGTGACAGGCAAATAAATTTGACTTGGGGAAATTAATTTAATTTACTGTCAATTAAACACAGTAGGATAATAAGAAATAAGAACAAATCTAAAACCACCTTCTCCTCGTCCCTCTTCTTCCCAGGCTCAGCTTCATTCTGGACTTCTCTACTTACTCTCCCCAAGTGGTGCAGGGATGGGGGATAGGGGTTGCAGTTCATCACACTTTGTCTCTATTAATCCTTCTTTCTCAAACTCTTCCCTGGCTCCAGCATGGACGCTCATCCATGGGATACAGTCTTTCACAAACTGTTCCAATATGGGTTGCAGTTTTCCAAGAACTGCTCCAGTGTGTGTCATATCCACAGTGTGCAGTTTATCAGGAATGGACCCGCTCCAGCATGGGTGCCCCATGGGGTCACAGGTCCTGCCAAGAGCCTGCTCCAGGATGGGCTCTCCACAGGTTGCAGCGTCCTTCAGGACGTATCTACCTGCTGTTGTACAGGGTCCTCCATGGGCTGTTGGGGAACAGTCTGCCTCACCATGGTCTTCACGATGGGCTACCTGGAGCAGCTCCTCCCCCTCCTTCTTCACTGAATTTGGTGTCTGCATAGTTGTTTCTTTCACATTTTCTCACTCCTTTCTCCCAGTTGCTGTTGCATAGCATTTTTCACCCTTTCTTAAACGTTATCAATTTTGCTGATTGCCCCATCATTGGCCATCAGCAGATCCTTCTTGCAGCCAGATGGAACTGGCATTGCCTGACATGCCAGAGCTTCTGGCATCCTCTCATAGAAACCACCCCTGCAGCAAACCACCACTAGCAAAGCTTTCCACATAAATCCAATACAAATAGCTGCAAAGATATTACATAATAACAAATTACATAAGAAGTGGTGTAGATCTAGAAAAGTATTTCTGTATTAAAGATCACTCTATGAGTGAAATGTTAAGATCCTCCCACAGTAAAATGTATTTTCCTACAGTACAATTCATTGTACAGTATTCATTAGATGGTAAACTTTAAATGGCATTTTTCAGTATTTACTCTCAAAAAAGGATTACAACACAGGCCACACTACTTGCTATTCTCTCTAAGCAGTACCTTACAGCAAACTGGGAAAGCAAAATATTCTTGATGCCAAACTATCTTAATACCCACTTTCCATATAACTGCTGTCATCCTAACAACATATTTCCAGCTGTGAGAACTCAGATAGCTTTCTGCAGAGCTTCTAATCTCAGGGCCATATTACAGAGCAGCCGGGAGGATGTGCTAGCGTAATGAGAAAGCTGGTAACTACTACCTAGAGATATAACACTCCATGTCTGCTCACTTCTCAAGCTCTGTTGGCTTGAAACAGGGATCCTAGCTTGGCTCCTAAATCTTTCCTTCCCTAGATAGCAACACATTATTCTCACACCAGATAGCTTAACTTACTGGCTGCCTACAGAACCCCTGAGATCCCTTTTAATTATATACAAAACTAACACAGAAGGTCTATAAAACACTTCCAAGTCAGTCAAGACTGCTAACGACTTGGATTTGAAGTGAACACACATGTTCCTATTAAGTTGGTACTTATATTTACACTGCAAGTGAACACAAGGTATGCCTAGGAACAAGACAGACTAGTGTGCACAAGGCTATACAATGGACTTCAAAGTTAATGTTGCAGATTTGCTTCACTTAAAAGACAACATAGGGTTATTTAGGGGGAAAGATTCTAAAGTATGTAAAGAAAGGATGCTATTTCAGTACTATTTCCCCCCACAATAAGTTTTTAAAAAATCTCATTTTTTCTTGATATAATTTCCCTGTGGCTTTGTGCCACCTCCATACAGCCATCCACAACTCTTTTTTTGCTTGAAACAATCTTCAACATGCCACTCTCTTTAATGACTGAGATACCCCCTGATGGTGCTTAACATTTAATAGTGCTGGAGCTCCACGTTTGCCCAAACAACCTTTTCCATTTACCTTATCTCAAAGGCGTTCTAATTTTTCTTCAGAGACAGAAATCCTTTAAGCCCATTGTATCCTTAGGCCACAAATTTACTGAGATTTAGGTTTCCAATAAGACCTCCATGATGAATGCCACCTTCTCATTTATGAATCAATTTTTGCCCATCGGCTTTTCAGTGTTATTACTTTTTATTTTATTTTATACTCAAAGGGGAGAACCTCAGGAATGCATACAAACACACACATACACAATGTTAGGGAGAGGAAATAAAAGGAACACAAACTTAAAATCAGAATCGAATGAAACCTTTGACACATTCTTTTCAACAGGACCCCAATACAAAAATCTCACATAACATGTATTCATGGATATTGTATCTTTCTCATCTTCAGGCCTCTTATTTTGGTCATCAGCACTTACCACAAAGGCAAGCACTCAATTTCTTAGCACCATGAGCTATGTTTCTGTGTAATGCTTGTTAAAGAAGCATTTCTGGTTTTGTGCACCACAATTCAACTGAAACTGTCATCCATATTCAATGGTTAGCACATTTTTGGTCTCAATGCAGACAACACTATACTTTGCAAAGTTGTGTAAAGAAGGACTAGCACGTGAAAATAAAAGTATTTACCTAAGAAAGCAAAAATCCAGTTCTCCTCCTTTGTAGCTAAATTTCAAACAGATTAAACAATAAACTGAATGTTTAGAAAGCTTAGTTTCAACAATGATAATTTTCAAATTACTGACTTTTAAATTTTGTTTTATTTTAATAATGTTTGAACTTCATACAAAGCCCAACAGGCTAAACAAATCTAATTAGGGAATTAAGTGGTCATGGTGATGAATCAGGTCTAGATAAACTATAATCCAATTTTAACTGCTTGCTGGGAGTCAGATACTATCCTTGCTGTATGGTTCAGCAGTATCCCATTTGAGGAACACCATGAAGATCAAAAGATGGAATCAATTTTCTATGCAAAGTTAACCTGTCACTGCAGAACTCTTCTTGTCTACAGAAACACCCTGTGCAAAAACCAAAATTGTCATACTAACACAGCAACAGGTTTGCCTAATCCTGATGGTACAAGCAAATTAGAATTTCAACTGCATTTATGACAGCTATAATGCTGCCTTTAGTTACATCATTATAGCATAAGGAATTATTTGAAACCAGGAATAGGTTCAGTTGATAGGAAGGGAGGTATCATAAGGTTCATAAGCTACCTAGAAATCTCAAATAACTAAGCAGAATCTTTCTAGAAGTGTAGCATTTGAGAATTTATTCCGAGGACTTTTCTTTAGAGATAGAAAACATCTTCCAGGTTGGTTAAATTGTGATATTAAGAAAAACAGTGACATCATCTATAGCATCAATATCATCTATATATACACACATATGCTTAAAGGATACTCCTGAGCAATACGTGACTAGGTCTCAAGAGACATCTGCATAAAAATTGAGACACTGGCCCATAGGATGCACTACAACAGTAGTCAAGGCTCTCTCTTAACTCCACAAACCTGTCACCTTGACCAGACTGCTTAATTTGCCTCTTATTCTCAGGGCTATTTTTCATGTCTTCATTCTGCTCACTGTAATCTACATCTGGATTTCCAGTTGCACAGAGGAAAAGTGGAAGTGATGTAAGCAGTTGTGCAGTTACACTCCTAAATGTATTTAGATTAAGAAAAAGAAAGGGGAGGAAAATCAAAGAAAGACAAAGTAAAACCCTCTCAAGAGTGTTGTTGCTTGCATTTGAAGAACAGGTCTTGCATAGCAAACATCAGGAAAAGCCATTTTCAAAGGTTATCTGAACTCATGTTAAATAGTTGACTATTCAACCAAGCGAAAAATAGATCCAAAGGATGAAATAATAAAGCACTAGGGACAAAAGATCCACACACTATTTAACAGGGAATGAAGCTCTCTGTAATGGAAACATAAGCAGAGACTTTTACAGTACTTTGAAAAAAATGATTGCAAGCAAAGCCTCGTGAAACATCAATGTATTTTGTGACAGCTGTTTACAGTTTTTCCTCTTAAGCTGTTCACAGTTGTATGTCAGGGTAGTAATTTTAGGCAAAAAAAAAAAAAATGTTCTGAATGCTTTTCCAGATAGAGGCATGCAATAAAAATATACTCACCTAGAAATAAATTATAATGGCATTGTTGGGTTAAAAAAAGTTTTGTGCAATGTGAATTGAAAGACCCTTGAGTCTTCTAAAATGCATTTTTCAAGTTCAGATATGCATTATTTAATATTCAGAAATAATTTTCATAGTTGCTGGATAAGCCATGCAGAATGGCAACGTGTTATAGTTGAGAGAGGGAATGAGACAATACAGTAAAAACTATTTGCAATGTCTCCCTGTCTGTTTCCAGAAGAAAAAAACAAGTATCAACACCTAAATTTTTTTATTCTGCTGAAGGAAGAAAGTGAGATTCTTATGGTAGTGTGTTTAAGATAAAGCTAAATACCAATAAAAATGTAGCAATGCTACATGATTCAGATAGATTTTAGCATCCATACCTTAATTTTGGTTTAGGAGAGTAACACAGGATTTCTGTTTTCATTTATAGCTGGTGTTTTGTAAGAACTAAAAGAAAAAAATCCTTTACAGATATTACCATTACTATTACTATTGAAATTAACATTAAGTAATTAATATTGGAGAGCATTGTTGTCTATCACTGTTGCAATCCATTCTTCAAAATCTATGGGAAGCTCTGTAAATGAGGTGAATGACAGAACGGCACAGGCCATCTGGAACTTGTAAAAGCTTCTGTTGCCCAAACTGGATTGGCAAATGCTATGTTTTTTCTTCCCAGTCTCCCCCTTTTGCTTATATGATAAGCAAAACCTTATACTATGGAGGTGTTTTATTCAAATGATAGGGCTACAGCTCCTGCAAGGAGCTGAAATGACTGACTGACTTAGATTTTTTTATAGCTTCCTCATGTAAGAAAACAGGAAAATGGTCTGTGCTTTATAGATTGTAGTTTCTTGCTGTTACCTCTCCCCAGTGATCCTAATGTGGGTGAGACATGGCTTATAATATTTGGCTTTATGACTCCAATGATATTCTCGTATGTCACTAAGGAAGCTTGCCTTCCTAGATGGGAAACACGTAAAGAATAATACAGCTCTTTTAGGAGAAAGCTTGCTGTTCCACATGGAATGATTTTGTCGAGGAAGCAAAAACTTGAACAAAATCTTGGGTGGAAGAAGGGGGAGAACAGTACTTCTTTCAGCACAGGTCTTGTTCTGAAATTTCTCTGTTTACGAGAGTTGCCTCAGTGGCATGACAAGATCCTTCTCTGAAGTGCAAATATATATCTGTTCAAAACATTAGTTTCTCGAAAGTTAATTATGTACAATTAGGAAGAACTATGGTATCTGCCAAAATTCTTCATGTACATCTGTATGAATACAGAGTACAGAGTTAATACCTGACAAATTTCTCTTACATGCAAGTATGGACTAGACAGACTACAGCATCTTCGGTAAGATAAAATAGAAACTGAGACAGTGGAAACTTAGGAATGAAAAGAATAAATGATAGATTAAAAAATAGCCGTAATGTTTTAGCTGGGATCTTCACTGGTACGGAGGAGTACTTTCTGAATAACATTTTTCTCTAAACTGTGAGGCTATTTTCCTAGGCAATTAATTTAAACTGCCACTTGTGGTGGGTTGAGTTTGACATGCTGCCAAATGCCCACCCAGCCGCTCTTTCAATCCCACTCCTCAACAGGACAGGAGAGAAAATTAGATAGAAACACTCATAAGTTGAGATAAAGATGAGAAGACTGCTTAACAGTTACTGCTGCAGGCAAAAAAAAAAAAAAAAAAAAGATTTAACTTGAGGAAAATTAATTTAATTTGCCACCCAAAATGCAGCTAGGTGGTAAGAAAATAAGGAAAAAAAAAAACAAAGAAGGACACAAAACCCCAATGAAGCACCTTCATATTACTCATCACTCCCCACTTTTTTCCAGGCTCAACTTCACTCCGTTATTCCTGATGATGTATGGATAAACCTGCTTCAGTATGGGGCTGCAGAGGAATCTCCACTTTGGTGCCTAGAGCACCGCTTCCCTTCATTCTTCTCTGCCCCTGGTGTCTGCAGAACAGTTTCTTTCACATTTTTTCTCACTGCCAAGCAATTTTTTTTACTCTTTCTTAAATACATTTTCTGTCGGGCACCACTACCTTGGCTGAGGGGCTCAGCCATGCCCTGCAATGGGTCAGTTGGAGCTGACTGGATTGGGGCAGCCCCAGCCTCTCCTCACAGAAGCCATCCCTGCCGCCACAGCTGTCAGCACTCAGCCACCTACAACAAATACATCTCTTTGTAATCCTGGAAACCACATCCAATATATTTAAAAAAAAAGAGACAGAAGGTGTAAGTGAATGAGGTTGAAAAATACAAGAGTATTTAGGAAAAAAAATGTACACCCTTGTTTCATAGCATAGAGCTAGTCTGAGTAATGAGACAGAGACTCTTTCTATGTAGGTGCAGAACATTTTTCATATATATTGTTCTCATTTACAGTCAAGATTAAATATTAAAAATGAAATATTTATCTTTTTAAAAACTAGTTTAAACACTTGAGCTAGAAAGGTTAAAAAAAGTTCATGGAACAATCAAACAAACAATTTAAGACGATGATTTAAGCAGCAAGTTCAGAGTGATAATGAGCAAAACCGCTAATCAGCACCCACAGATATTAGATAATAAATTCAATAGGTTGAAATGGGTATTTGTAGTGCAGCAAACATTAGTCTAATGATTGAATTAATCTTAACAGAGAAAAATTCTTGCATGGCAAATGTGTTTACCACATGACATGCTAATGAAGATTAAACTGGTAGGTCTTTACTTTTATGAATTAAAGCATTATTTGGGAAAAGTTTAAAGGGCATTAAGCGGTAAAGTTTTGTAGGAGACACATGAAAAGGTGCAGGCAAACAGCAGACAGCAATAGGTAACATACTCTTTCTTTATTACATTTTGTATCACTGAAGAGAAAATATTTGATTAGTACAGCGTATCTAAGATCCTACTATGCAAAACAGATCTAGAAATAACCAAAGTGCTTCATAATTAGCTGATCATTCTGGTGCTTCCTAAAACTACATTTGCTGGATAAAGAGGAAAATGCATGTATGTCTATGCACACATGGCTGGAAGTTTAGATGTCTATGCTAATTAACATTTTATTCCTGAATATCAAACAAATGTGATTACAATGATAACTAAGTACAACTTCCCTCAAATGTCTTGCCTGAAAAGACAGCACCCTGAAAAAGCAAACAAGCAAAACCCCAATAATGAAATTCATTGTTTTTCACTCTTTTAAAAATGGCCAGTTTCTCTTATGGGTCACAAAAAACTATTACAACAGAAAGTTCACTTTTCAAGTTGCTTGCTTTAATACGCAGATCAATGGTCTAGTCTGACAAATCTTTTGGAAGGCACGTTATCAGCAACGCTGATCCTCAACTACAGAAAGAAGCTTAATATTATTTTCAATTCTTTATTTTTTTTTTTTTTAACTGGAACTTTACTGAAATATCATCTGGAGACATGCAAGTAGCTACACCAATCCACCCTATTTGATTGTAACTGGTTGTTTCAAATAATCAAAGCTGTGGGATGAACTCCATCAAAACAAAAAAACACTGTTAATGACTTAGGTAGACACTAAATCCAAGTTTATAGCCACTTATCTGTTTCAGTGCAAAAAAAAAAGGTTTGAATTATTGCATACAATAAAAGAATTTAAATGATCTAATTACTTAATCTGGGCTAAGAAGTAATATATGCCAAATTTATTTGAAAAAAACCCAGTATTTTGTCATCTTTATGATATTTTCTAAGACTTAATATACCACTGCGTATGCCTATCGCGTTAAAGAGATTCGTTTGCATATGACTTATACTTTAATTTCAGATGCACAGAACAGAATGTATAGAAATTATACACATTCGAGAGAGTACTACCACAGATGATATAAAAACAAAAAGCAAAAGAAAACCACAAATCCTGTTCTTAATTGTTACTGTTAGCAGAGATGTACAATATGCAAATATTTCCTCAATAAATTTCGTAGGTCAGTGCTATCTGCTCCTAAGCATTACATCTGGTACCATCACCGTTTAACACTATTGGCTAGTCTAGACGTGCTCCTCAAATCTCATAACTTCAACCTAATTATGCAGATTTTAATGGGCAACCAGGGTAGAAAAGTAACATACTGCTGTCAGCGTACTGCCAGATTTATGAGATGTCATATATCTTGTAGAAGAATACAACATTGAGTAGGCTGGCATCTTGTGATAGGCTAACATTTGACAAGATGAAAAAAGGAAAGAGGCTGAATTAAGCAATATGACACTTATCATTCCCCTCAACTAAGTGCTCTCTTTCTCAGTTCGGGTTGTTTTCCAGTTTGCTCTGGAATTTCACAGTCTTCTGGGGACAAGCATTCTTCTCTTCAAGTCTGTTCAGTTGACAGAATTATTCATGGAAATTTTTGGGCCATAAATAAACCAACCTTCTGGCTTTCGAGCAGCACAGAGATGTTCTAAAATGTTTCAATGTACACAGACGAATTACCTATTCCAGTGTCAGTTCCCCAGCACTCCATTTTTTATATATACTGTCTACACTGTTGTGTATAATCTATCCAGGTAGCAGTTTGCCTGATACTTTCCAAGTCATTCCTTTCTCTACCTCTCCAGTAACACCAATCTAATCTCTTTCCTTTTCTCTCCCTGCACTTGTGCAACACGGTATGAAATATCAGCAGTCAGTCCTGGATCTGACCCTCTGAATGATAAACACTATCTTATGACCAACCCAAACATATTAGTTTCTAAATGAAAGTCATTAGATATAGACAGACATCAACATACAGTACTATCAGGATTTATTGTTTTAATATGCAAAACTCCACAGCAACTGAACTAAATTAGACAGAAGAGTAGAATTACTTCTAGTCAAACAAGCAAGCAAGAGACAGAGGCTTTAAAAAGTCACAGAAAATATTTCTCCAGAAATGAAAGACTGTGGTCAATGAGTTTGTTTTGTATCAAGGTATCTTCCAAAGGATCAAACTGTTACTTCTTAAATGTTTCTTTAACTTTTGGATTGTGCTTTTATAAAGACTTGTTTTCTTTTTTTTTTTTTTTTCCCAAGTATTTTCTTGTGGAAACAGCTGATTGCCTTTAAGCCCAAAAGTGAAAAAAAAACCCCGACGTGTAAAGCAGCTTACTATTTGGCTGTTCTAGGATTCACCATTATTTTTGGCTCAACCAAATTTCTTTCAAAGAATAACTTCTTCCTAATGAAGATGTAATTTTTTGCAAAACAACATGGATAAACTCACAAGTGTCTCTAAGGTTGTATTTTTCACCCTATTGCCCTCTTTTGACACGAGCTCTTCTTCCACCATTTAAACAGAAAGTAGCTACAAAATGCTGCCTGACGTTCAGGATAGAAAGGGAGTATTAATACATTTTTAGAGACTGAAGTATTTTGTTCTATTGGGAGGCATGACCCATATTACAGGCTAGAGACTTAAGAGTGCATAATGTATAATTAGGGTTAAAGAGGCTATTTGTTAGGTCTCTCAGAGATGAACCGGATAGGCAGTCCATACATTCAGAAACAGAGCTTGTGAGCACAGACTCCTAGCTGGAATTTCTCACAAGTGTGACTTTAAGAGTATAACTAGAGTGACAGAAATCAACAGACAATAAACACAGGTGCATCAGATTATTTTTAACAGCATACATCTTTAAGTTATGGTACTTCTTTAAATGCTGAATGTTGGGTAGCCAAAGGTCAGCATCATTAGTAAGCACCTAAATTATGTGAACACTTCTGTCTCCTAGCTGAATGCATTATATCTATGTATATCAGCATGTATAGATATGTATACACTTATCTTTTACAGCTGGCAGAGTGACCTATATTCATCTATGACTTGTTAGATATTTTCACTCTTCTGCAAAGAAGGATCATCATGTCTCCAAACACTGTAGTTGCTCATGCAAATATATATTTATATTAACTGAACTGTCTATTTACAACTGGAAATATATGATTTCCATACGTAATGAAGCAATAATAAAGGGCACATATTTATAATAATAATAAAAAAATAGGCCTGGAGTAGTGTCATAAAAAAATTACATCATACTATTCCTTTTATTTATCATGAGAAGAAATGCTTAAGCCGTGAAACTATCATTCAAACAACTAATCCACTGTGGTGTGGATGATTATTTCTTGAGTCATTTGGTTCCTCTTCCAAATGATCCAAGGAATCTGCAGTTAATCAGCTGAAAAAGGCAGCAGTGCAGGGAAATTTTTGATTACACTTTTAATTTCACTCACAAGCTAACCTACAAATGACTTTAAAATTGCTGGTAACACTACAGTACTACTAACCACCCACACATTTTTATTGAAAGACAGTAGCTGCAATCCATTAGTTAATGACTATGTTGTGCTTGCCAGAACGCATTCACACTCACAACAATTGGTGAGTGGCTGGGTTTCAAGGGCCTTGCAATAACACTGCCAGTTAAAACCAGCCTCTTTTGTTACTGTGGGTTTTTGTAACATCCCAGTCAAAGAGAAAGGATTTGAAAGGGCAAATCAAATCTGGTGAATTAACAAACGGTTACAGGACTGATGCAATACAAGGGGTTTGGCTACTTAGACCATGGGACTCTGAGAAACCTGGGCTTCTGGGGCTGTTAGAGTCCACCTGTCAGAGAAAGAGAAGAGCATCCTTGGTGATAGACCTGCCAAACTGGTGAAGACGTCTTTAAAATAAACTTGCTGAGGGAGAGGAACGTCAATCCATCCAACTCCTACCATTTTGATATCAGTGCCTGGAAAAGGATCATAGTTCAGCAGGAGAGCATGTAAAGAATAGCACAAATGAATTCTAGCCACTCTAGCCAGTAAGTCAGATTCATTGAGGGCACAGCTTAAATGCTTCTGTGCAAACACACATAGTGTAGGTAATAAACAAGGACAGTTAGATGTGTGTATGCCTGCTAGGCTATGAACTTATTGGCATCGTGGAGATGTGGTGGGGTGTCTCCTATGACTGGAGTGTTGGAATAGAAGGATACAGGCTCTTTAGGAAACACAGGCAGCAGAGGCGAGGAAGGGGAGTCACCTTCTATGTCAAAGAACAGCTGTGGTGCATGGAGCTCCACCTGGGGATAGATGAGTAGCTGACCAAGAGTTTATGGGTCAAGATTACAGGGAAGAGATAGGTGGCATTATAGTGAAGGTCTGCTACAGGCCATCTCACCAGGAATACTGAGCAAACAAGGCCCTCTATAGACAGACAGGAGCAGCCTTATGTTCATAAGTCTCATGGGGGACTTAAACCACCTAGATATCTGTTGGAGGGACAGCACAGTGGGGCATAAGCGATCCAGAAGGCTCCCAGAGTACATTGATGATAAATTCCTTCTCCAAGTGACAAAGAAGCAAACAAAAAGAGGTGTTATGCTCTATTTTGTTCTCACCAACAAGGAGGTACTCATAGAAAATACGAAGCTCAAGGGCAGCCTGAGCTGCAGTGACCATGGAATAGTGGAGTTCAAGAACCTTAGAACAGCGAGGAGAGTGCACAGCACACTCACTGCCCTGGACTTAAGAGGACCAGACTTTGGCCTCTTCAGGTATCTGCTTGGCAGAGTACCATGGGATAAAGCCCTGGAGGGGAGAGGGACCTAAGAAAACTGATCAATATTCGAGAATCACCTCCTCCAAGCTCAGAGCAGCCACACATCCCAACAAAGAGGGAAGTCAGGCTGAAAAAGCAGGAGACTTGCATAGATGAACAGGGAACTCCTGGACAAACTTAAACTCCCAAACGAAACGTACAGAATGTGGAGGTAAGGGCAAATAGCTCGTGAGAAATACTGAGAAATTATCCAGGTAGCCAGAGATCAGGTGTAGAAAGCTAAACACGTGAAAGAATTAAATCTGTTCAGGGACATCAAGGGCAACAAGAAAAGGGTCTAGGTTGGCAATAAAAAATAGACTAGGGACGGTGTGGGCTCGCTCCAGAAGGAAACAAGAGATCTGGTTACCCAGGATATGTAAAAGGTTTAGATACTCAAAACCCTTTATTCTTGAGTCTTCACTGGCAAGTGTCCCATCCACAGGTGCAGAAGGCAAAGGCAAGGTGTCCCGAGGTGCAGAAGGCAAAGGCAAGGTCTAGGAGGTCAAAGAACAACCCATCATAGGAAGAGATCACGTTTAAGATCATCTAAGGAACATGAAGGTAAGCAAGTCCATGGCACCTGATGAGGTGCATCTCCAGGTCCTGAGGGAACTGGCAAATAAAGTTCTTAAGCCATTATCCATCGTATTTGAGAAGTCGTGCTCGTCCAGTGAAGTACCCACTGACGGCAAAATAGGAAGCGTAACCCACATTTTCTAAAAGGGAAAATAAAGGAAGACACAAGAGATCTACCGGCCAGTCAGTCTTACCTCTGTGCCCATCGAGACCATGGAGTAGCTTCTCCTGGAAGATCTACTGAGGTACATGGAAAATGTGCCATGTCATATGGCACAGCCAGTATGCTTTCCCTAAGGGCAAACCATGCCTGACAAATTTGGTGATCTTCTATGAAGGGGAGACAGCATCGGTGGATAAGGGAAGAGCAACTGATGTCATCTACCTGGACTTGTGCAAAGCATTTGACACAGTCTCACATGACATTCTTGTGTCTAAATTGGAAAGACATGGATTTGATAGATGGACTTCTCAGTGGATAAAGAATTGGCTGGATGGTTGCACTCAAGGATTGCAGTCAACAGCTCGATATCCAAGTGGAGACTGGTGATGAGACGCATTCTTCAGAGGCTGGTGTTGGGACACTGGGCTTAAGTGCAGCCTCAGAAAGTCGGCTGACAGCACCAAGCTGCGTAGTGCAGTTGACACTCTGAAGGGAAGGGATGCCATCCAGAGGGATCTTGACAGGCTTGAGAGGTGACCTTATGTGAATCTCATGAAGTTCAAGAAGGCCAAGTGCAAGGTCCTAAACATGGGTTTGGACAAGCCCTGGTATGTATGTAGGCTAGGGGATGAAAAAATTGAAAGTAGCTCTGCCAAGAACTTCAGGTACTGGTGGATGAAAAGCTGGACATGAGCTACCAATATGCACTTGTAGCTCAGAAAGCCAACAGTATTCTGGACTGCTTCAGAAGTGTGACCAGCAGCTCAAGGAAGATTCTCTCCCTCTGCTCCACTCTTGTGAGACTCCACTTGGAGTACTGTGTTCAGTTCTGGAGCCCCCATCACAGGAAGGGCATGGAGCTATTAAACCAGGTCCAGAGGCTGTGAAGATGACGCAAGGGGTGGAGAATCTCTGCTATGAAGACAGGCTGAGAGAACTGAGGTTCTTCAGACTGGAGAAAAGAAAGGCCCACAGAGGCCTTATAGCAGTCTTCCGGTACCTAAAAGGGGCCTACAAGAAAGCTAGAGCGGTGTTTCTTGCAAGAGTGCGTGGTAATGGTTTAAAATTGAAATACAGATGATTTAGGCTGTATATAAGGAAAAACTTCTACACTATGAGCATGGTGGGACATGAAATAAGTTGTCCAGAGAAACTGTGGATGTCCCACCCTTGGAAGCGTTCAAGGTTAGGTTGGATGGGGCTTTAACCAATCTAGGGGAAGATATCCCTGCCATGGCAGGGAGGGTCAAGCTAGGTGATCATTATGATCCCTTCCAACTCAATCTATGATTCTATGATTTTCCCAAAACAAATATATTTAGGAAAAAAAAAAAAGAAAAAGAAAAGAAAACACCAAGCCCCCAAAATTGTATTGGCTTTTCTACTTAAAATCTATTTTGTATGCCTTCTCTGCTTTTCTGTATTCTGGTATAAGTCTTTGGCAATACTGAAATATGTGCTTGGATTTTAAGTATATTTTAAATTGCACCGACTTATGTTCTTTGACTAACAAAGTGCTTTCCCTTAAATTCAGTAATTGAGCACTAGTATTTAACACAAAAAGATTTGTTAATATTCAGTAAAAACTAAACATCAAAACTGGTCAGTTATTCCATCACATCATAATGTCAGTTATATATATATTGCATAGGCAAAAATGAAGGACATATAAAGTGATATACATGCACATCAGGAGTTTTTTTGATTGAAAAATATTTAATGATTATAAAGTTTAGAAAGTTTTATTGTTTTCCAATTAGCGAAGTATGTCTTCAATAGCTATCTGCATGCTATTTTTCCACAAATGCAGCTATGCAATGAAACGTTTCAGTACTGTTTAGTAAGGATAAAGTAAAAGAAAGAAGTTATTTAATCTTTCTCAATGAACTTACACACCTTTAGAACTTGAAAACAACATGGATCTAATCTAAAAGAGTAATCTGTCATATCACCAAGAGAGCAAAAAGGATCATTCTCCTAAATGGTAGCATTTAAATTCAAGTTTTATATTGAAAATGACATTTTGGGGGGGATTTTCAGGGTGAAGAACTTTAAAATCATCATAAATATGCTTGGAATATCTAAACATGCAGTATTTGTATAACAGTTCAGTAATGTAAATTTCTTTAAAATAACAGATGCATTGGCCCATGAAGAAAGAAATATATATTGCTGAACAATATGTCTGCATTAACTTTCAGGAGTGTACTTCTGTCACAGCTCTCCAGACTATCTCCATTTGACCCACATGTGTTTGCATTATGAAACCCTTTTGGAGCAGAAGGATGGAATTCCTTTTAGATTAAATGAAACCAGAATTATTTTCCAGTAACTAATGGGCATTCAGTCCATGGGACCACACAAGCTCTGAGTAAACATGACAGAAGTGCACAGAGTAAATGTTGTGTCCTCAGGACCAGCTGCTTCACACTCAGACCTTTTCCTACTGTGCTGTGTATTACTTGCTAACGTAGCTATAGCCACACTGATTAAGGTAAAAAAATAATATGTACAAATATGTAAGAAATTATTTTATTATTTACTTTGTTCCACAATGACTAAATGTTACTAAACAAAGAATAACTTTTGTTTAAATCTTGAGGTGATGTAGCAAGGCTTTTATACTGAAAAACCTGTTGCTAAACTTGAAAAACCCTCTAACCTTCCTGAGGAGTTTAAGTAGTATTTATATTACCTATATAATTGATTGCAAATGGCTAAAAAAACCCTAGGTATCAGGCTTGGTAAAGTTTTTGCACACATTTTTCTTTCCCTGTCAATGCTAAATATTTCCTAAGTTTAGCCACTTGTGATGTTATGTCACCTGGCTGACTTGTCTCCAGAAAGCATGCCTTCACCTTACAACCAAAGAACAAACAACATGCTGTACATGTTACATATTCATGTACATGTACATGAATAAAGTAAATATTCCATTAAAATTTTCATTCTCCCTACTTATTTTCTTTTAACATGCATTTACCTGGATCGTCATGAAAGGAGATAAAGTTTTAGACTAGGAAAAGATTCAAGTGTTATTCCTATTTCTAGAAGGTTTACTTAGGTATGTTTTAGACTATAAATATAATTTCTTATTTGTTTTCAACCTACTTAATTCATCTTTCCTCCTCCTTCTCCTGTTGTTTAAGACAAACAGATCAAGTTTATGTACAGAAACATAAAGCATTAATTGGGAGGGTAAATATTTGTAAGAAAAGAGAATATTCATTACCTATAAGACAAATAACTTTCATATCTTATTCAGGGAGCCTCCCTTCACATGCATGTATTTCTCCTTAGATTTACAACAAAGTAGCAAACATAAAATCTGAGAGAAAAAAAAAGACAAAGTCTTAAAGTAAGCAAAGAAAAAGAGCATCTAGTCTCTGACAAGACTAGGTCAAACCTGAAGACACTGATATATATGTGGATATTTCTTAAGATGACACATTTCTCTACCAAAGGACTAGATTTCCTTTTTGGAAAGCAAAAGCTTATCAAGGTTTTTCATATCCTGTGACTGCATTCCATGAAAGTTCCATATGGACATTCTTAAAGAGACAGTCAAAATGAAAAATGTTCACTTCAAGATATACTGTTTTTCGAAATGGCATAAGACATACTACTTACCAGAAAATATTTGCTGGTTGTTCGGAAGAAGGAAAACTGATTAGACAGTAAGAATGTTATTAGAAACCTTTCTTTAGAATTGTGCTTTAAAATGTAGGATGTTTTAACTTCAGTTATACCAAAAAAAAAAAAAAAAAAAAAAAAAGAGAGAGAGAGAGAGAGGGAAGGCTGCATGCAAGTTGGTGTTTTTACTAAATTGATACTGATACTGTAAAAATCAGGCAGAAAATTTAAAAGTGCACTTTTCCTTTGCAAAAAGTTGTGTGTGGGTAACTAAGAAAGACTGTTAAGTCTCCCAAAACATAAGAGTATTCCTTCAGCAACAATAATAGCCAAGATTAAGCTCACAAAAAAAGGCTACATTTGTTGGAAAAACTAAATTTAGGTGTCTAATCTTCCCCTATACACAATGGCAGTCTAGTAAATATAGTCTGGAAAACTATGCCTGTCTCATCAAAGTAAACATACATTTGGTAACTGAATGGGTCTCTAGACATGATACTGTCTATGGCTCCGTCAACTACTTTTGGATCTCAGACTACGTAAGGCATCTCAGTAAGTTATAGATACATAAAGATGTTACACATATAACAGCTGCACTCATACCAGTAGTCCTCTAAATGTGCTAATTTCTTTTTTAATTAACCTCAACCTAAAACTCACTTCTGCCTACCCATTGGCATGAAATATCAGTTTAGAATTATCTTTGAGTACTTAAATTATTTTCATATGCCAAACATAGAAGAAAGGAGTATAGTTCACAAGATGTAGGTAACCTCAGCATATTTCCAGTAGATCTAGATGACTCTGTACAAAAAAAATTATTTGAGCCCTATATATCTACATTCTGAAGCTAAATTCCATCCAAAATGTTGACGTGAGTTTTTTGTTTGAGCTCCTATAATATTCACTAGAAATATGGTAAATGGAGTCTAAACTGAAATTTAGCCAATTTGTTTTAAGTATCCGTTTTAAGATGAAATGAAAGTTGTAGTACTCAATAAATTAAAAAGGGAATTTAGAGACTTAGGATAAAGTTTTAGATGTTTACGTGTAAACATCCAAATTCATGAGTCCACAATATGGAGCTGAGTTCTATCATCAATGTCTGAAACTAAAACATGTACCTCCTGGCCACTTACTATAGCCTTCATTTGTAACCTGTGTTGGGACACAGGCACTTGTCTATGAAAAATACTTGACAAACTTCAGATATCTACCTTAGGAGTTAAAGCACTTTCCATATATATGTTCCCCACAGCCCACAAGAAGTACGGAGCTAGACACCCTTATTGTATTTGGAGAATTGAATTCACTATAAGAAAAATAAAATATAATTCTTCAAAAACATAGACTTTTTAAAATTCACTTTCTCTCTGTATGATGCGTTGTTTTGACCTGAGTGGGAACTTTTTTCTCGCTGCATAAGCACGCTGTTTAACGGCACCTTTTAGCAGTAGAACAACAGTAGATTTTTCTATTTTTCAGAGTTTCCCTGGGAAAATACTTTAATGGGACAGGCATAGTTTTCCAGGCTATATTGACAAGATTGCCCTTGTGTAAAGAAGAAGATTAGACA
The DNA here is from genome assembly GCF_017976375.1 of Cuculus canorus. NCBI lineage: Eukaryota > Metazoa > Chordata > Aves > Cuculiformes > Cuculidae > Cuculus > Cuculus canorus. The sequence continues at coordinate 39,045,809 of NC_071401.1, forward strand.
CCTAAATTTAATTGATTCTAAAAGGTCTTATTCCTTTATTATGTTATCATTAAGCTTACCATGCTCTATATTTTTCTATGTAAACAGTGTTCATGCAAACCAGTGTAGGTATTGAGTCTCAATATAGTCATATTGTTGCTGTTGGTTTGATCTGGATATCTTTTCATTAACTCTGCCTGGATTCCAATAGAAAATAGCACTTGTGGCATTTTTGCTGGATGTGGTGCCTTGCATACCCTATGGCATCACGAGTGGCACTGCAACATTATGTTTAGGCAAATGTATTAGAATACAGTAGTTTGGATTGAACATATTCATGTTTATTTTGGTTTCTACACTGTGTGTAGTACTTCACAAGACAAGACATTTAGAGAATACAGAATTTTCTGTCCTTCTTTCTTTGCATCTGTATTGCACAGTCTTTACAGGACAAATTTAATTCATAGGACTGCAGAATCTCAGAATAGTTGAGGCCTGAAGGGGCTTCTGGAGATTTAGTCCAGCCTCTCTGCTCGGATCAAGGACAACTAGAGCTATGTTCAGTTTAGTTTTCAAAATGTCCAAGCATGGAGACTCCACAATCTCTCTGGGAAATTTGGTGCTGAATTTATCACCCTGACAGTAAGAAAGTTTGATTGTTTGGGGTTTTTTTTCTTATGTTTAAAGAGAATTTATCTGTATTTCAGTTTGCGCCAATTACCCCTTCTTTTTTTGTTTGTTATACCACCAAGAAGGGTCTGGCTCTATCTTTACTCTCCTTTCCTCCATGCCACAAAGTATTTGCATGCATTAATAAGATCTTCCCTAAATCTTCTACTGTCCAGGATGAACAGTGCCAGTTGTCTCAGAATCTCCTTGTGTGACAGATGGTCTAATACCTTAATCACCTCTGTGGCCCTTTGCTGGACTTGCTCCATATTTTCATTTCCCTCTGCACTGGGGAGCCTAGCACTGGACTTGGCACTTCAACTGTATCTCACCAGTGCAGAGAAGACGGAAGGAATCATCTCTATCAACCTGCCGACAACACTTTTCCTAATGCAGTCCAGGAGGTTGCTTTCTTTTCTTTAAAGGAATATTTCTGATTCATGGTCAGTTTTTTGTCCACCTCATTCTTTTACTGCAAAGTTGCTTTCTAGTTGGTCAGGCCCAAATCTGTGCTGGTGCAATGGGGTTATTCCTTCTGCATGGATTTATTCCTCTCATTGGAATCATCAGTAATTCTTATTCTACTTAGAATTTGTAACCGCTCGAACACTGAAATCAACAATTCCATGCTAAACTTGACACCTTTATTCCCACAACTATAATCTTTCTTTTAAACAACTAAATGTTTGCCACTGTGAATAGGAGTTGCACTGCTAGGATTCTATTAGAAACAGAAAGTGAAACATCAGAAAATGAATCTTAGTAGCAATGCGACAAAGAGTCATAGCTGGCAATAATAACTTTCATTGAATTTCAGAAAAATCAGCCTCAAAACCCTCAAAGAAATATTGCTGGCATAATCACACTATCACGTTTTTAAAAGGTGCATTGTTTCAAATATAGTTATCTGATGGAACACCTAGAATGCTAATAAAGCCCTTCTAGTATTTCTAACCATGATTAAATATATATGTATTCAGTTGTACTTTTGTACTTTTACTTCCCAAGGAAACTCTCTAAAGAACTGAAAAATCCGTTGCTGTACTGAAAAGTACTACTAAATAGCATGTTCATGTAGCAGGGAAAAGAACCCACTCAGGTCAAAGCAGTGAACGATAAAGAGAAACTGAATTTTAAGAAGCCTATGTTTTGGAAGAGTTAGGTTTTATTTTTCTTATTGAGAATATCTAACTGGAAACCACTGACTATGTTTTTTATCTGTAAGAGTGTTACAAAGAACTCAGTAATTCACTGTTCTTTGCATTCTGGCTAGATATGGGGAAAAAAAAGAAAGAAAAAAGTGCTTAAGAACAAAATATTGCAATATTCCAAATTTCGAAGAACCTACCAATTTATTACAGACGCAAGATGACTTGAGCACCACGTATAAATTATGGACATAACATCCAGTTTATCAAATAAGAGTTGAAAAGCTGATTCAGCTGAAGTCAGCAAGCATTGGGATACAGTTTCCCCTGTCAGTGAAGATCATTAAATTCAGAAATAATTCTGAAACCTATAGTATAGATACAAGCAGAAGATACACACTTTTATAAGTTACTGGCTAAGATTTCTGACCCACATTATGCAGGAGGCTGTGCTAGTCAAAGTAGTCCCTTAAGCCTCAAATATTCCATACGCTTCTGGAAGTTAAAGTCTTCGCGTTGACAAAGGGTTCTACAGCCTCACAAACAAGAGCTAGACAGAGAAGAAAAATGCTTTCAGACTGTGAATACAGCACCTGTTTTATCACTCTGGTGGGTTAACCTTGTCTGCCTGCCAAGTGCCCACCAACCAATCTTAATCAGTAAGATTAAAAGGCTCATGGATTGAGACAAGTAGAGGGAGATCACTCACCAGTTACCATCACTGGCTGAATTAACCTAATTTGAGAAAGATTAATTTAATTTATTGCCAAGGAAAATAGAGTAGGATTGTGGAAACCAAAACAAAAAAATTAAGTACACCCTCCTTCATTCCCTACTCTCACATCTCCTCCTTTTTCTACCTCCCCACTAATTGGCTATGAGGGATGGGGAATGGCTGTTGAAGTCGGTTGATAACACTTTGTCTCTGTCACTCCTTCCTCACCACACTGTTACCCTGCTCCAACACAGGGGCCCTTCTGAGGCGTATGGTCCTTCACAAACTGCTCTAGCATGGGTCCTTTCCACAGGGTACAGTCCTTCAGGAAGAAACTGCTCCGACATGGGTGCCCAATAGGAAGCAATTCCTGCCAGAACACCTGCTCCTGCACAAACTCCTCTCCACAGGCTGCAGCTCCTGCCAGGAACCTTCTCCTGCCTGGGCTCTTCACGGGCTGCAGTTTCCTTCAGCATATCAACCTTCTGCAGTGTGGAGTCCTCTATAAGCTGCAGAGGACACTACAATCTTCTCCACAGGTTCCAGAGGAATCTCTGCTCTTGTGCCTCCTTCCCCTCCTTCTTCACTGACCTTGATATCTGACAGCTTGTTTGTCTTATATTTTTCTTACTTCTTTATCCCATCCGCAGCAGAGAATTAGGCAGTAGTGGGTCTGTTTTGGAGCCACCAGAAACTGTCTGTGTCTACTGGGGGCAACTGCTAGTCTCTTCTCAGAGAAGCCACTTCTCCAGCCACCTTCCACCCTGCCCTGCCCCTTGCCACATAAACCCAATACAAACACCAAGAGAAAAAGATCACTGGACTACATGAAAATACAGGCTTGATTTAAGAAATCTTGTGTGACTAGATAATGATTTGAAACTTAAAAAAAAAAAAAAAAATAATATCTGCAGTAGATTCCGGCTTACTGTGATAAGAAGAAAAGCCTTGTGAGAAGATAACTCTAACCCATACCAGAAAATCACTCTTAGTAGTTCCTTAAATCAGTCTTTTGTTTCAGCCTACACCACTGGCAAAAGCAGCTGTAGTTTTAAACTCTCCTAGATGTCAGCATTAATGGCAGTCGCTGGCACTAGATTTCACTTAATGGGCAGCCTTCCCCTTCCTTTATTCCTCTAACCTTTCCAAATTTTTCTTACAAGTCTAAACAGTCTTCATGCTCCATCTAGCCTTTTCAGCTCACTGCTGAGGACCTGCAATTTCTTGTCTTGGATGGCAGCAGCAGCAAGGAAGTTCAGACACATTAGGTATTCATCTTAGAGAAGCAATGGGACAAGCTCTCCTCTCGCTGCCCAGTCAACGGCTATGCCATCCTGATTTACACTCCAATTAGCTTTGGTGTATGGAGGGAAAGAGAATAGAACAGGAACAGATGTAGCACAGCGGCTTTTCTAAACCAAGATGATTTTTAAATCCTCATTGTAATGAGGCAGCAGAGAGATGTAGAAATAGCAATATCTCTTATGTCTCTCAGATTTTATTTCTCTTTTTAAAGAAATAAGTGTATGGTCTAAGATTAAATTCAGACTTCAGACAATTTTATAGCTCTTCAGTAGGCTAATTCACCACCTTGACTCTAGTTTTTCTTACTTCTACTTGCCTGTAGCTATATGTGTCTGTGTTAGATTCTGTGTGAGGTATGAACTTGTGTTTAATGAAATGGAGGGAATGACTCAAAGGCAAATGTTCCTATTTGAGTTCACACAGAGTCTCATATTATGAAAACACAGCAATACCTATGGACAGTGATTTATCTGGAGCTAAGCATTAACAGCGTAACACTTCTTTCTGCGCCTTAGGATGTTCAGTTCTGGACTTCCATATTGTCAAGTATGACAAGAAACTTTCGAGGCAGCAAAATGAAAAAGAATTAAGCAGAGGGTATACCCGCAAGGTTAAACCATCATCACCCAGTGGCTGTAATGATAGTGACACTGTAAAACCAAAGCTTAGCTTCTCCACATGGGACCCTATCATATGACCAAGTGTAATACAACACAGTCTTGCTATTACCCTGAACTTTAATCATAATTAAATCACTGCCACAGAGATATTCCTACTTATTACTGGAATTATAGTATGATTTAATACCCCTGACATCACTTGACTAAATCACCATGGTATTAAGTTTATTAAAATGTAGGAACTCAGGTATTTAACAGCCAAATTTATCCATACAATTATTAATGTACTGGAAAAAAAATGAACAGTGTTATTGGTATACAGCACTATAACACTATTTCCAAGAATATGGAATTGCTTTGGAATTCATATTTAATAACTTAGGACATAATAGAATATTCTACATAATTTGGAAGTCATCTTTTTTATTTAGCAAAAAGAATTACCTTCAAAACAGTGGGTTTGTTACTTTTTTTGTATACAACTCCCTATTTTTATAAAGCTACTATTTTGTGTTATATAACATATATTGATACTACTTATTAATAAAACATAGGCAAGCATTTACTTAGCTTCATAAACTTATATCAGAAGACATAAATATTATATTTCTGTCTCATTTTAAACCATTGGAATTATTGCATAGATTCATCCACAGTGTATAGTAGGCTTTCTCCCCAGAGCAATTCTAACACTCCTCTAAATATATGCTATTCCTCTTTATCTCTTTGAAGAAAAATGAATCACATTCACAGCTTGCAGCTATCAAAATGTGATTTATCAAGTATTTTCATCAATGTGCTTTATTCCTCTTCTTTACACTAGGAGGCACTTTTTTCCTTCATACAGTTCTATCGCACAGCTCTGCTGCATGAAATGCTTAGATATGTTAACAATTCCAATCCAAATTTAAGTCTCTGACAACCTTTACTAAACCATAATTAAAGAAGAATTCTTCACTAAGGTTTGTTGATTTTCTTATGTCGATGAAAATCACACTTATAGTAATGAAAAATAACATTCTGTACCTGACTGCCAGAAAACAAAAACATTTTCTTTTGACTCATTACTGAAGAAATAATTCACATTAAAATACATCAGACAGCTGTATCCTTTTAATGTAACTGATGATAAAGAAGATGTTTGTGTTAAAAGTGCACTTCCTGATAAACATTTAAAACCATTAAATTTTTTGGTAATAAGAGAGGCTGTAAAGTCACACTAGTAAATAAAATTTTACAGTGACTATTTTTTTTTTAAGATCCTAAAAAAAATATGTTTTCTAAACTCTGATATACTAAAAGATAAAGAACTTTAATCAGCTGATTGACCTTTGGAATATTTTGTTTTAGTTTTCATAGGAAGTGTAATATAAACACCATATACATGCAAAAGATAGTGTTCATTTGGAGAACGTGAGGTCAGAATCCACCCACCAAACAACAGTTCTGATTATCCAAAACCATTCATTTCCAAGAAATTGTAGAATCTCCTTATTGGCGTGTGCCTTGTTTTGTTGTTTGAGGTTTTTTTTACAGATTATCAACAGTACGGTATTTACAATCTTTCTCTTTTATATGTTATCATGGTGACAAACAATGTAGACAGGTTGTATCATACCACTTCCCCTTTCTCTTGGCTCATGCTTCTGGTAAAATCATGGTCAACAAGGCAAGGCTAAGATTGTTAATCTACATTTAAATGCAACAAAATGTTGTAACACACACAAGGCTTGTCCTACAAATCAATATTGTATGCAAAATTAAATCATCATAACCATGACTCTTGAATAATGAGATATCCTGTGGTAAATTTTTATTACTTGTTGTTATTATTATTTAATAATGCATAACCAAACCACAGTACTGGTAGTACACTACTCTGTGGTGGTATGTTGTTTTTAAATGTGGTAAACTATTGGTCACCGAAAGGAAGAATTCTTACAAAGTGTGTCAGGGCAAATGAGACAAAAGTGAAATATAAAGAAGTTACAACTAACATTTAGCATCATAGTCCTCCAACAATCAGTTAACAGTTACCAATTAACAACAGTGAAACAGAAAATATATTTTAGGGTGTTAAATGAAACCCTCAGGGGTTAAAAAAGAAGATTCTGCATAAAGAAGATAGGTTTGAGTGATACAAACTGAATGTGGACTATATGCATCACTATTAAAGTTCTTATCATTTTTACTTTTTACTTCATATTTCTTTCTTGTTGCCTTTCCCTCATAACCACTGTGACAATGTGTGGCTGACAATGTTAATGTTTGGTCTCTCTTCATTTCAGTTTCCCCCAGTGAGAGAGATTGCTGTTTTAAGATTAGCTAGATGAATGTACTGTCACTGTGTATGTTTCTTTCATTAAATCATGTAATTGTAACTCTTGTGTCTCTGTAGAAGCTAATTATTGCAAGAAAATATGGCAATAAGGCTTCTCATACCTTTGTGTAATAAATTATCAAGACTTTTAGCTCTTTTTTTCCCCTATTTCAGGTTTTAGAGACCTGGGTCTTGGTCACTGTTCAAATGGAATTACAATAGCAACGTACTAATATTGAGAAAGAATGGCCGCATTTTTATTCACACAACATCACAGTGTACAATAATAAAACACACAATTCTATCAGCGTTAAAGCCATTAACCAAAATTGCTCTCACCATGAGGCAAGGACTTTACTATCAAGATTAACATCATATTCCCATGAGCTGAAGGAAACCTGTACTTAAAATGAACTTTCATAAAAACGCAGTGGGACAAATCAGTATTTTTTGCACACATTTTATTCTCGGAGATCATTAGACAATATTACCATAAGCACTTCTCTTTCTCTTCAGATGAAACATTTAAAATAAAAATAAAATATTGTTCTGGAACATTTATCATCCAGAACTGACAGCAATACGTGTATACAGTAATACCACTACTCTCCAATAAGACTTTTTCCTTAATCTTTTATCTCAGCATGCCAGACGTGACTTGACAAACAGCAATCCCTTAAACAACCACTAAAAGGAAGATACTCCTAATGTTAAATACAACTATTTAACATTTCATTGCAATAGAACTAGAAATTCAGTTTAGAAGTGTCAAAGAATACAATGTTAAAATGATACTACATCAGTTATTTTAACCATGAACATATGTAAATATCCACAAAGTAATTTTGCCCAATCATCAGATAGCATTTTTCTCTTTTGAAAATTGTCACAAAATCTTAAATAACCATAAAGTGCTTTAAACTCCATTTCACGTCTCATGAAAAAACTTGTGCCTTCAGAAGCAAAAATAACTTCTGACACAATACATAGACAATAACTTCATATTGAATGAGATATAAAAGACAAATCTACCTAATGGCAGCATCACTCTCCTTGTGCCTTGGGTTTTCCTGGGATGATTTCAGTCACTGTAATGTCTAGATCATTCCCTTCTTAGTTTGTGAGATTTGATGCAATATAGTATGCACTATTTCAAAGTTTGTCCTATTTCATTCTGATAAAAAGTGAAAAATTACTATACTTCAATACTTCTCTAATAATCAGTACAGCTTGTTTTAATAAATTTACCATTAATTTAGCATCCTCAAGGCTAAACCAGGTGTAAACGCAGACACTTTAAAACTTTTCATATAACTTTTAAGAGAACACTTACTCACTCTGATATTCTATTAGTCTCCGTATTGGGGATGAATATATAATCATTATTAACATACTACATTTGCACAACATGTTTGACACAACATTTCTAAAACCACATTATTAATAACTTGGTATAATGTTTACTAAGGAAATATTTTCCTAATTCTCCTGGAGGATTTTTATGCCAGATTTAGAAGAGATGTGCAATTCAGAGTCAGTGAAGCCAATGTGACAGGGCCAACACACTATGCTGCCTTAAAACTCCTCTCTGTTCTTGTTAAATCTTTCACATGTCTCATACGTTGTTAGAGAATTAACAGGATAATTCCACTTTAAGCTCCTCACTTGCTTAAGCAGACATACATTCTTGCTTCAGAGTCAATCCATTCGTATTTGCTATTATTTTATGTATCTTTGTATTTTGGCAGATTTAGGGCTTAAGATCATAGTTCCAACAACATTTCTGTTTTGGTAAAGAAAATAAAATGCAGGTGTCATATCAAGGAAAGGAAAAAAAAAAGAAAAAAAAAAGGGAAAAGGAAAACAGAATACGACTCAAATTGTTTCTTCATGGAGTCTCACCCAAAACACCTTCTACGCCCTCCCACAGAACTTATGAAAAAAATATTCTAAAACTAATATTTCACAGTTCATTTTCTCATCTAGCATGATTTAAATGCCAAAATTTAGATCCTCCTCTTCCCGAATGACAACACGGGCCTCAATATTGTACATCAGATCCCAGGACCACCTACTCTTCTGTTCCATACAGGGCTAGTGACAATTTAATAATCCACACAAAAGGGAGAAATGCGAGATAGAGAAACCAATTCTTATTTCTATACTCCTGGGATGCAAGAAAACTGCAGTTCAATTACCTTCCAAGAGTACAGATAAGACTTTTAACCTTTGACTCCACATTCAAGACAGAAAACAACAAACGTAAGGGCAGCATTACTACCCCCTTCTCAGTTTTCAGGTTGTCAAAGCCTCCACATTCCAGTTCCAAATACTAGTCACAGTACTGGTTAAGGCCTCATTTCATTTTTCAGTACTGACTGTCACAAACACTGCAATACTTTAAATCTATTGTAGAGAAGGAAAGAAGAGGAAAGGAACAAATTCCCAAACCAGACAAAATGCACATACCTAAATTTGTTTGTAAAAATGCATATCCGATTGTTCCAAAAAGCAGAACATCATGCCATTCCAGCCTAACAAAGAAACCCTATGGTTCTTGCTGTTAGAAGGTGGAATCATAGGTGAGCTTGTTACAGAAATTTGGGTTCTTTTGATTTTTCAGTGCTTCACTGATTTACAGTTTTCTAGGTTAGTCTAACAGATATCCTTGTTTTTCGAGTGTGCATTTAGAATGACTTTCTTGAAACCAAATCCAATACTAAATAGAAATTGCACCGCAAACATCAAGAAAATCTTGCTACATTGTAGGACTTCCTCCTTCCTGGCTATTCTCAGTTACTGTGCTATTTATGTGGAGTTGGTTTTTGTCATGGATATACTTTTGTTTCTACAAAAATTTGTCAAATTGCATGGGGTACTTCAGGCAAATTACATTATATCTTACCTAGCTTTATGACTGAATATTCACACATGAGCTTAAAAACCTCTCTACCATTGCAAAGCTCAGAAGGATGAAAAAGAATGTATTTAGGTTACCAAAGCAACTCAAATGAGCAGAGCACTGATGGTGACTCACCCGAGTTGGGATCGGAGTTGCCATCAGCTTCAGTCCTCTTGTCCGGTGAAGCCTGGTCGTAGAAATCGTCCTGCGGCTGAACCAGAGGGAGAGGGTGTGAGATCAGGGTTCCACCACCCACCGGCTCGTGGTCTCCCAGACCACTATCACTGCAGCTTTCCTGGGAGCCATCGGGGAGGTGAAATGTAACACGGCGCTGGGACTACAAAGAAGAGCACAGGACACACTGATTAGTGCTCTTCTTTTCTTTTCTCCTGTATTTTTTTTTAAACTTTTGACATACAAATAGATTTCTGACAATGCTTATGAGGCAACTGTTATCATGTTTGCTTGTTTGTCTTTTTTTTTTTTTTTCTTTCCTTTTTGCTTGCTTTTAGAGCAACCCAGGGAAGACAGCAGGTAGGAGAGCAAAATGTTGAAGGTCAGCGCATACTCATCTGTGAAGCAAGTTTCTCATAACAAAGGAATCAGTAGATAATGAGGTGTATTTCTCATAATTTTAAAAACACAATCTATAAAAACTCACTCTGAGAAGTATAAACTGTTGCAAACTATGTTATGAAAAGCAAATGACAGAAGTATACATTTCTGAGGTTAAATCTTGTATTATCTGCCCATACTGGAAAAAAAAAGTGCACCAGGTTAAACAATAAAAATGTTTGTCATCTTCCAGGAATAGAAGGTTATATAAATACATAAACTATATGGAAATTTTACTGATATCACTTATCTAACTAATATGGATATTTAGGACTTGTAATATGTCTCTGAAATAACAGTGGCTAACACAGAATCACAAATACAATGATGGAATAGAGTTATCACTCTGGCAAGAGAAATAAAAATAAACATACTTTCTTCAAAACAGCACAGTGAATGAAAGCCAAAATTACAAATTTTCCTGAACATCTTAAAAAGTACCCCACAGTCATCTCAAAAGAAAAAAAGAAACCTGCAGTGTACACTTGGTTTAGTTAACCATTATTGATTTTGAACTTCTCTCATCTGAAGAAATAACCCAATTTTGTGAATTGTGGCCACAGAATGATACAGTGAGTCCCCATGAGCTCCAGAGCCGATAGCACTGCTGTGAATTGTTTAGAAACTGTGGCTATGAGATTCATGAAAGAATATTGCAGATCCTCATGGATCAAAACACTGCATTGTTGAAGCATCAGAAACAACTAGTTCAAGAGCATCTCAAGAGAGTGTTCAAATTAAGTTAAGCACATCTTCCCACAAAAAATAAGTTGCAGCAGCAGGCTGAGTGATCTGGCTAGCTAGACTGGTTTAGAATAAAGAAGAGATTCACAAAGTTTGCTGTAAGCTTAATAACATTTAGGTTAATAGTTACTTTCTTATTAATATTAGCCATCTGAAAGTTATGGGATGTATCTAAGCTAATCATCCAAGATTTCTATAAAGTCAGTAGCGAAAGGAAGATCAGGAAGATACTACAAGTATCTTCCACTTGTTACCAGTTTTTAAGTAGTTAAAATCAGGTTCCAAATCCACGTAGTTTTTCCTGAAGCTAATGGGAAAAGATCATGCCCTGACTCTACTTTTTTTCTGGTCCTGACCCTTTTTTTCCGATTTTTTCCCTCTAAATGAGGAAAACCTCAAGATAATAGCAATAACTGTATGTTTGCTTATTAAAATGTATTTGTTAATGGTAATTGCTACCATTTACATGATGATCAATATCATCTACCAGGTTTCTTTTCATTCATCTCCCTTGGGTGGACATAGTTGATTAAGTCAATTTCAGATTACTGTGTAATTCAGTATAGAAATAAATGTAATACTATTTGCTCTTGGCTGTGATTTTATAATTAGCATTTTGCTTTTAAGTTCCTTTTCTAGCTTTAGGATTAGAAATCAGATATAGCAAAAAGCAAATACATCCTCTGAGTCATTGGGTTGAATTAGTTTACATCAACAGAGGACCTAACTCTATATACTATCACTAAGCAAACTTTTGCTGCATATGTTGTTACATTTTCTTACTTTTTAAAAAAAAAATCTGAAATTGCCACTCTGATTATTATTTTTAATATTTTTTAATGGCTAGCAGGCGCTTTCCCTTCAAAAAGAACAAAATACAAATATAGCTAACTACACAGCTTAAAATCTTCTCTTCCTGCATTTATTTTCATTAACCCAAATTTAGAGATCTGTTTTTCCAAAGTAAGAATTTATGTCACTAGTAACATCAGTAAGAGGCACAAAAAAAAAAGATTAATCTTTTCTTTTTTTTAAACTAAAAGAATCTATGAGAAAATATGAATGACTGAGAAAGTAAAGTAAGGGAAGAGATGAAAATTTTAATTTAAGATTCTGCACAACAGTTAAACTCCTGTAATTTATTATCCACCCAAGTAAACAGAAAAATGCACAATTATGAAAATGTCTAGTTTCATGAGTTATGTAATAAATACTGATCTTTGGTAACAAAAGGTCCTCATACTAGCTAAAATCTGTTCTGACCCTGTACTGACAGATGACCAGTCAGCCAGTAAAGTGGCTCAGACCTATCACCAGTACCAGCAGCTTCGTAGGTGATAGAACTATAAAGTTTTCAGTCCATATTTTAAATTATATTAAAAAAAAAAAAAAGTCGGCTTGACTTACTGAGGACACCACAAATCATAAAGAATTGTAAAAAAAACTAAAGTTCACATAAATAGCGTTCCAGTTCCAAAGATGATGAATAGACAGCAGGCACTACATCAAGAAACTTTAGACTAAGCTGTGTCATCAAAACAATGAGGCGAAAAAGCCTCCTACAAAGCAAATGCTTAAGCTTAGGCATATCGTATTAATTGCAGGGGAAGACTGTCAGCCTACTGGGAGATTATAAGGGTGTTCAGTGATGTGACGTGTGGCCACCTCCTCCAGCTGCCTGGCCCAAGCCCCAGCTGCTAAGCCACTGGAGCCCAGCCCAGGGACAGGGGGTCTCTGCCCAGCCTGAGACACTTGGCTGCCACTTTCCCTTTTGCACTAGTGGAGCCGCTGCAGTACCGAGACCAAGCGTTTATCCCAGACACGCACACGGATACACGCACAGAGGGCACTGGCATGCTTGGCCACACAAACAAGGCAGTGCCCACATTCAGGTCTCACAGCAGACACAGGCTGCCACGTCCCCTCCTCCTCTTGGGCTGGGAGAGGGAGAAGGTCACTAGTGTAGCCCACACACTGCGCTCCCTAGGGTCACAAGCGCATGCATAGTCATGGATCTTCCCACTACCAACACAGTCCCTCTGCCTGTCTGGCACCCCTGCCTGCGTCCTGCCCTCCCTTACCCACCCTATGGGACTCACTGGCTGGTCCAGCTTGGAGTCTCCATGCACTCCATGCACATCCCCTCGGGGAAGGCACAGACACTTGTTCCCAGCAGACGGCACCCAGCACACAGGCTGTGTCTTGTGCTCCCACTCCAGCTGTCAGTGCTGAGCGCCTCACTCACACACTGAACTTCTTCTTTCTACAATAGCATCAGGGATTTCTCTTTCAGAAGAAAAATCAGGCAACATGTTTAGTCAATGTTTGTATTTATGTACTCCCTTGTGTAAGAAAATGCAGCTTTGAATTCCTTTTACGTAAAGACAGAATCATGTTATTCTGAGTAATGAGGTTTAGAGTTGGTACAACACTGGGACTAATGATAACAAGTAATTACAATTGCAATTATATGACAACATATGCAGGATTATATACAGCATGAGGTAAGGTTATGGTTCAGGTGCACAACACTTGGCCAAAATTAAAATCTAAAATCTGTGATATATTGAATCGCAATGGGGAGGGGAGTATGAATTTTCTTCTGGTCTTGAAAAACATCCAGCCTATTTTCAATTAGGAAATATCACATCATTGTTAAGTGAAACTGAAACCTGAAAGGAAAATTCAATTAAAAAAAATAATTTTCACCAGCATCAAAGTAATTTTAATATATAATTCAGAACAGTGACTCAATAGGTTTTTGAACCTTGGCGGAGTTTGAAAATCAGAAGAACAATTGTATCAGCTGCATGGAATCATTCTTCCTTTTATCACCTATTGCAGCAGATTCTATAAAGTTCATCCAGGTGAAGCATCACTTCACACCCACAAGAGATACAGAGAAAAATTAATTCTTTATCTTAGATGTCAATAAAGGATAGCCAACTCTGATGCTGATAAAAGGACAGTTCAGCTGTAATAGGAACACATTTGTGTGTGTGTGTGTGTGCGCGCGTGTTTTCAGACCAGGTGGTCAGCTTGCCAATACTTTTTTTGATCATAGTAACAATCACAATTACACCAAATCAATACATGAAACCAGCTTAGCTGCTTCTCTCCTGCTACAATAGAAACAAAGACATATCTAGTATTCTCTACCAACTGTAATTCATGGAATTACTGGATTTAAGTAAGAGCTGTGCCACTTAAAATTGGCAATGAAAATTTCAAAAAGATTTTTTGGGTGGAGAGAAGGAACATACACTGGAGTGTGGGGATATTACTAATCTTATTGATCAAGCACAGAAAAACAGAACCTGTGCTTAATAGCATATTACATTTTTCTTCAATACAACATTTTATTTGGAGATACTGAATGCCTTTTTAAAATATATTTTAATCATAGCCTATCATTTTCCCCTCCCCATGTTCTTTTGTCTTATTTTTCTAAATTCTGTTGTCGATATTCAAAAGTGCTCACTGACAGGACGCGAAATAATGTGCACAAACTGAAAAAAAAAAAAAAAAGAGGTTCTGAACATCAGGAAACACTTTTTTTACTGGGGTGACTAAACACTGGCACAAGTGGTCCCAAGATGTTGTGGAGTCTCCCTCCCTGGATATATTCAAAAGCTGTCTGGACACAGTCCTGGACATTAGGCTCTAAATGTCTCTGCTTGATCAGGGGGGTAGACTAGATAGTCTCCAGACATCTCATCCATTCTCAACCATTTTGTAGTTCTGTTATTCTGTGAATTCTAATTGAAAATAAAATCTAGAGATATCTCGAGCAGTTTTATAATTTTCCGGTGATGAAAACATAAAGTTGTACTGAAGTACTTTATTTCTCACAATCCTCACTGTATGAAATGTATGCTGATACCAGAATTTGTAATTTCATTCCATACAAACCGATTGCTTTGGGAAGTGGCATGCAGCATTGAGGATACAATCCTGACAACTTATTAGAGCAAAAGAACTGGTAGGAACTGTACCTCAGCATGGATTTCTAGAATATGTGGGCCAATTCCAGTGAGGTTTGGTCACTGCTTGTGAGACTAAACCTTTTGATGCTGCCTTGGCTTCCCAGCAACCCTCATACAGACAAAAAGTGGGCTGTATATAGTGTAAGTTATTTTATTGACCCAAGTGCTAGAACTCTGAAATAAAGATCATACCATGTAACAGCAAGTGTATGAAACGTCCTATGGACGATCAGTTACAAGCTGTTTTGGAAACAGAACTTTAATATAGGAAGGGTAAACACTAGTTTTCAAAATTGTTCAGTGCTTTCCATTGTACAGTAGTTGTAAAATGCATTTTGCTTCTAATTATGTACTTGAAACAAATAGCAAGTTACAGAAATCAGCATTAAGAGAAGCTTTTGCATGGTGAGATTGTTTTATTCTGAAAACCAGACTTTCAAGCTTTGTACAACTATTGTATTGTTTTTGCTAATTAGGGATCCAAGAAATAATTATACTATTGTTCCATTGCTGAATGTCTCACAGAGACAGATTTGGCTGCAGATCCTATCCATTGTTATAAAACAAGCTATAATTAAAAAAAGATTTCTACACTGGGTTGTTGCGAATAGAACCTGCTGAATTTTAAGCAACAGAGCTTGCTTTTGAGTTTACAAATCAGGTACTTTAAACAAAATGCCCTCTTCTCCACTTGGTATAGTTGTAAGTTTAAGGCTTTGATTTCTCTCCATGATTTGCAAGACAGGCAGAAGTCACCAAAATATCCAATTCACAGCAAGCCAAATTATGCTTTAAAGAATGCGCCATATGTTTGCATATCAGAATATATATTCAAGCATGACACATCTACAGTTGTTGCTGATATCTTTTACTTCAGATATAGAGATTTTGTATCAAGAAAAATTGTGCACTTTGTGTTAAGATGACAAAGAAATAGTATGAAGGAAAAGCAGACAATGAAAACATTCTGGGAATATATACCTTATGGAAAGATTGTTGACATGGGGTCTTAAAAGAGAAACTTGAAAAAACAATTTACCTTTACGGAAAATAAACAGAAGAATTTATCCATGACATACTTTACTGAAACTTAAATCCTGCTCATGAAGAAAGAAGTAGGCAAAGAAACATACTGAAGTAGAGTCAAGTGTAAACCGTAGAGAAATAGTCTAAAAAGTCTATGAAATTATGGTGATGAGGAAGATATTGTTTGTGCATAATTTTAAGAAAAAGTCATAAGGACACAGGAAAAAACTATGCTTCATTGGAGGTCCTTTGTGGAAGATGTCTGTTTGATAAAGATTGGTCCTCTTAGGATGAAAACTCCTGGTTCATTTACTAAAACATAGGTTTGTGAGGGTTTTTTTTAATTAGACCAAACGTGTAAACAGAAGAATTCAAGTCACAAAAAACAGACTAATAACTATTTAAGAGGGGGAGAGAAAAGATATTCTGGGCACCACCAAGCTTTAAAACATAGTTTTAGCAAACTATAGTTTAAACCCTTGTTTCCTCATAGGATAAACTACATGTTTCTGTTTGCCCTATGCTGGAAGGGCAAACAGTGCATCTTCTAATATGATAGGAATGTGATCTGGAATAAGGAGATTCTTTTTAAACTAAAATACAACAGGACACTTCAAAAAATATACTTGATTTCACTTCAGAAAGAATTGGCAAGTTCTTTGAATTAACATATGGTTGCTGTATTAGTTTGTTCAATAAATAACCAATGATTTATTGTAGTTTTTTTCAGTTCTGTTTGACTTAATAAAAGCCCCCTAAAAGCCACAATGTACCTTCTCCTTTCAAAATGGGAAGCGTGAATGAAAATACTTCTGCACTGTGACCTCCTTAGAAAGTGTGTTGTTGTAGCGTACCTCCCAGAAAGGCCACAAAGCACCTCAAACAGGGTTCGTATAATTCAGCTCAGTGATCAATTGCGCACTCCTTCTTCCTCTGCATTTCACTCAAGCTTACAAAAGAATACAAATCCGAGTTTAAAACAGTCTACTTTCTTAGTAAGAGTGTTCTTTGCTTCCCCTAGATAACCTTAGCTTATATAAATACTGTGCAGAAGATCCCTGAAATTTACTGTGAGAAATGTAGTCATTTTTTTTCCCGGCTACATCCAAACAAAACTAAACTTGCCTGTGCAATCCCCATGGCAGTCTTTACTTAAGGATCCTAATTGCATCACAGGATAACCCATTCTTCATGCCCATCTTGATATCTTACCAACAGAACAAAAATAACGGCGATAGATAAGGTTTTTGTCAACCTCTCAGGCTAAATTAAGAATGAAAAAAACTATCCCAAACTAACTTATACTGCATTTTCTCATTACGTCTTCAAATCTTCATATTTTCTCATTACGTCTTCATGCTACCCATATAAATAGCTGGAGTGGGTAGGTATTTACTAGTTTTTAACCCCTAAGGTAACAATGTTGTTATTGATTTCAGAATATTAATTGTTGTTAGAGCAGACAATGATTTTATTTCTTTTGCTCAATTTTTCAGTGCTGAAATTTCATAATATATTACACTACAATATATTAAAAGCAAGCGTAAGTATACTCTTTCTTGCTACTTAGGCTTCAGGTGACTGGCCTTATTCTTCAGAGTGAAAATATTATCAGTTATTGTCTGCTTACTGACTGGGGAGGAAACGACTGCTCGGTGGTCTCAAGCACATTTAAACATGGCAAACAGCCTCTCCAGTTGGGGATTGTTTTAGTTTTACAGAGACAGTGAATGAAGAAAGACCTGCAGTCAGATCCTTTGGATTCAGTCATGCTTTGTGGTACTATTGCTTTCTTCCTTTGTTTATATAGTAATGTTCCTTCATGAAGCTATAGTCTTTGTGCCACAAATATTTCCTAGGTTTTGTTTTATCATTTGTGTCTGTGTGTGTGCGCGCGCGAGCTCGTGTTTAAATTGGACATAACAAAGAGTGAGAAACCTTCAACTAAAGACAGTAAACACAGGACTACCATATATTTAATTTCAAGTTTTCCCTTCCTAATATCTACTTAGAAGGCAAATACTCCTTTTCCTCATAGGCATTGTTACCTATCTATGAGCATCTTAACTACACGGTAAACTTGACGAAACAGGAAAGATGAGTGTTACAATTTAATCTGGTCTAAATCAGAGTATTACCTTGTTCAACTTGGGAGACTGGTAAAATACTAAAATATTTTCAGCATTTTCAGTCTTAGCCCCCTTCCTCCTGAACTAATTGTCTGAGACTCAAGAAATCAGTTTTAAACCTACAATTATGCAAATTAATATCTCAGATGCATGGAAAGGCAAGTGAGGGGAAGAGGTGGAAATTGCTGCACACAATAAAGCATAAAAGAAAATAGCCAGGTGTGCTACCTAGCAGACAGCTAAGCTAACATTCAGAAATATTATTCATGCAAATGGCTAGATCATAGTAAATCAGTTTGCTATATTTATCACTTGCTTCTTATCAGAAACTGTGTGGAAAATAACCTATGAAAATATTCATTAAAAATGTAATAATTTTGTAGATACCTCTTAAAAATTAGTGCTGTATCTAGGATAGCTTTCTAAACAGATTTGTAGTTAGTAGAGAAAGAGAGACAGCTCTGGCAAATACTAATGCCATCCTAAAAGATATACAATTGTGAAATAACAGTAAAATGCCTTTTTTTGATGTTTCTGTACTCAAACCACTGACTATAGATGACTAGGTAAACTTAGGACATTTATTAGAAGACTTAACATAGATTAAACATTTTGACAAGTCTGTTGTGATAGTCCTTAACATCAGAGGGACATGAAATTCAGAATTTTCAAATTTAAATGCCTCAATTTATCCTGTCAGTAAGAAAAGGTAGATCTCACATTACGTTCATGACTATTTACACACCCAACTTTAGATATTCATCACTCCATGTTTTAGTTACCATAAGGTACTTAGGGTAAAAGAATCTGACAAAATGCATTTCACTGACAAAAAAAGATACTGCACTAACTGTGAACTGCTTTATATGTTGCTCTGCACATTTTATAAGAAGAGCTTATTTTTACTACAGCATGCAAGGAAAATCACATATAAAGAATTTAGTTGTAATAAAATTACATTTCATGTGATCTTTAGTAATTTAAAGACTTCAGTGATCTTCAATTTACTTATTTAGTTTGATTTTCATGATGAGCTCCTTCTAGCAAGACAGATAATGCACATTAAAAGTGCACTCAATTGAAGAAGCATTGCAGAAACACTGTACCAATTATAATGATAAGCAGCATAACTTCTCTACACTCTCAGAAGTTTTACATTAGTAAAAGCATGTGTTGATCAATAATGTATATGAGCTACTAAAAAGTTGAAACAGCTGTTGCTGAAATTTTACAAGCTTAATTATAATAATAAATTTGCCCAGATTTACATTCTGTGAAACTCATCTGACTTTGGTACTGTGAACAGAGTAACAATGTTTCAGGAGATTTCTTTTAACTAAAATGACATTCATGTGAGAAAAAGCAATTGTGAACATTTTCCTTACGAGGAACATATATTATCTGCAGGCTGCTTTCAAAAAGTACCATATTATTGTCTTATATGAATGAAATAAAATAATGAAAATATCAACAGCTATATTTGCAAGTATATTTATAATGTTAACATAAACTATGTTAGTTAAGTTAGTGAGTTAAAGAAATGTTCCATCAATGAAGGTTTATTAATTGTATTGATTAAACTGGTACATGTGTTAGGTCAACAATTATTCTTGATACTGCATCTTATTGTTGAAGATGATTCTTACTCTGTTATAGAAGTTTTATGCATTTATGCTTTCATCACAGTCAATCACTAGAGCAGATACGCAGAGCTATGCAATACCATGAAGCAAGAAAGTTTCCAGTGATCTCCAGGAAAAAGAAAGATGTGCCAAAAATCCTTTAACGTTCTTTTCCATTAGTATTATTTGGTAAGACACATAACCTTAGAAATCAAAATCAAGCAGGCCATAGCTCTTGTTTAAAGGTAGCAGTCTTTTGTCTGGGGCAACACAGATCTCACTCTATATTATAACTAACCTCAGGATTTGAGTACTTCATTTTTAACTGCGTATATAAGAAGAAAAATATTCTTCAAAATCCACAGATTTAGAAGAAAATGACTAACTTTTCACTGAGAAATTTTGTATCATAAGACTTTAAAGGTAATCAGATTAACACTATTTTAAAAGAAAAAAGAAAGAGAAAAATAGAGAATCTGAATCCCTTTAAACATCCACACTTTAAAATGTCCAACGACATCATAGTGGTATCATGTCAGTCTTCACTCTTATTTATGTGAGCTTTAGGAAATGCAGTTAAGATCATATTTCTCCTCAGTAAAGGAAGGATTAATATATGAAGTCAAGAAAAGTGAACTCTCATAAAGATTCTAAGGATATACTGGGGGTGGGAAGAGGGCAAGGAAGGAGGCTCTCAATTTAGGGATGCTGTAGGGAGAATAGTACATTAGAACACTGTCTCCTGAAGTAGTACTCACAGGTGTAATGGGTATCTGTCACTGACAGCTCACTGGGTTACAATTAATTCTGAATCATCAGTCATGTCTTCTCCTACAAGCACGGAAAGGAGAAACAGCAGCAGCATTGCCCTTTGAGGATAAGACCTTTTACATGCTATGATTCTAGAAAGCAGCTGTACATCTATTAACACAATGGACACTATAGCTGTCACAGTAGATAAATGAATCCACATTGGAAAAGTCGAAAGTGGAAATGATTGTCAAGGATAATGCGGTTAAGCTGGTGCATCCTTAGGAAGATGTAATTTCTATAATATTTTAATTTTGAAACTAATGTTATCCCAACCAATTGTACATACTGTAATTTAATTAAAACACCTCTGTTAAAACATATCTGCATCTCTACTAGAAAAGGAACTAGAGAATAGTGTATTTGCACCATAAAAAAACCCCTATGTTTTGTTACTTAGGATAGGATGTTTCCCTAAGAGCAGGTTTCTACACTTTTTTTTTATTTTTTATTTGAACTCCCAAAGCTTTGAAGTTTTCATTTTGCATACACAAATATGTGCTACAGAAAATTTTTAAAAAAAAAAAATATTTTCACTTAATGTTCTTCAGACAAAAATACATATTACAGGTACTGGCTACAAATTCTTCTTCCACCACATACAACACATGTACATCTGTCTAGTAACATCTTGGGGACTTCGAGCAACCTGATCCAGTTGAAGTCCCTGCGTACTGCAGTGGGGTTGGAGTAGATGACTTTCATGGTCCCTTCTAATCCAAACCATCCTATGATTCTGTGAATTTATGATGTCAAAGCCTGAAAAATTGAATCCACAGAGAATTGCAGGATTTTTCAGTGGCTTAACAAGCTTTTCTGTCTTGATAATGGGCCTTTCATTCCTGAGCCATATTGACTACTGGGACAAATCTCTGCTACATGAAATTATAGTCCCAAATAAAATACAAAACTAAGATTAGCAATTAAGGTGGCTAAAATCTCACTTATTAACAAACAATATGGGGGGAAAAAAACCAAAGAAAAATGCTTTTTTGTCTGGAAATCAGCTACACAGAGAAGACAGTGGCACTACTGTGCTATCAAAAAAGCAGGTACTCTCACAGGTATCTCACTGTGAGAGTAACTGGTTAAAAACGTGGGTTTTGCTGGCCTAAAGAAAAAGTCAAATGATAACTGACAAGAATCACAAATTACATATGACACACTCTTGACACATCAGAAGTTACAGAGAAAACAAGAACTCTGGCTATCATTCTGAGAGTTTTAGAAAGTACTACCAATGTCATGGGTCCCCAAGGAGTAAGTGGAAAGATAAGTTTGATAGTCATAGTTCATGTTCTGCTGTTAATGATCTAACCTAATTCATGACAGCTGAGTTTAATATTAGAAAAGTGAACACACGCTGGTGAATTTCTTACTTTCTTTTGGTGGCCTAAAAGAATATCTTTGCAGACATCTTTGAAGATGCGTCAACTGATGCTAATAAGTGTTTGCTTCTGCTTAGCGTCTGTCACAAATAGATTCACCAAGTCACATATTTAAAACTACAGACCTTCACACATCCTTTGCCTGTGACCTCTCCAAAATTATAGAATTATCTGCTTACAAAACTGGAGAAAGCAGAACATTGGGGAGTTATTTTGAACACCAACAATTTAGTGATTGCTGTATGGTTTTTGGTTTTTTACAAATTTACATACCAGCAAGTTTCTCATTTTACAGCATTTGCTGAATACCATCACCTTTGATCACTATATTTAGAACCGATGGACACATCTGTGCCCTTTTCACCTAGATAACATGACCATGTCTATTAATACAGATAGGCAAAGTCTGCTGACTTTTGAGCCCAATATTTATTAACATTTCAAGGGTAATTTATATGTATTTTTCAAATACTAGCTTTTCATTAGGCAAACTGACAGACGCAAACCTTCCATTTCACATTTTATTTTACACAACAATGTTAATTTAAATCAAAGCATGAGAAACACTGAGGTACAAAGGAATAATGTTGCACTTCACAAAAATATTTTAAACTTATAGGCACATTCCCTGTGTCTTTGTTTTCCAAAGAATATTAAAAAAAAAAGAAGTCCAAAGGAGTTGTATCTAAACCTAAGCCAGTGGTTTATGAAAATTGCTGTGATGTCGTGATATGTTCTACATTACATTACTAGCTAGCTACAGTATGGACAAGACACATTGCTGACTCTGGATTCAGCATTAGGACAATTATCAAATAAATTATAGCTATTCATGGGGAAATTGAACTGAGTTGCATTATTGTTTTATTGTGAATTTCTCCCGTAGCAGTAGATCAGGATCCTTTCTGATACATACTAATATAGTAGATGGAAGAAAATGCATGTTGGTACTTGGAGGTTTAAAGTGTTATCAAACTGTATAATATGTCACAGAGCTCAGCACCTGTCATGCCTGTGGAAGCCACCTTAACTCAGTCTTCGCAGGTTGACAAGGCACATAAATACTGCATCCTACCCCTCTGGTTTGATTTCTATTGTTAACACATTTTAGACATGGAAGACTGAGATATTTCCACAGGATCTGTAAGTAGGGTGATAAGTAGTCAAAAAATGGCAGAAAACCACACCTACTTCAGCAAAAAATTGAAAGTGAAAAGTTTTTTGGTTTTTTTTCCTTAGAGAGAAAAAGCAGAGGAAGATGATGTCATTATTACATTAGAGTGACCAGTAATACAAGAAAACAGTGAAAACAGCAGGCAAAATGCTGAGAAAATTCTCTGAAATTGAGATTTTAATGCTTGTTCCAACAATTTTGAATTTTATTTGTAGAAGGAATAAACATGGGCCTAATCTAGAACCTGGTAATGTCACTGGAAAGGTTCCTGCACATATCAGTTGGATTCAAGTTTATCAGCATTTCCTAGGACTAAATGACTTCTTGTCTTGTAACAGTCATTGTTCTGAAAGCTTCTGACTTTACCAACCTTTCTAATATAAATTACATTACACACAGATATTATCTTCTGCACTGAAGACAGTCATCATATATAATCTACTTTTTTGCCTTATAGTGTTGGATTTTCTTTTCCAGCGTGTGCTAGTAAGAGTTCTTTGGATATAAAAATTTAAATCTGATTATGGCTTCTTAAACAAGCTTTAAGTGTATTAAATAATCACTTAGGTTTGACATTAAGTGTTTTGTGTGTCAGTGTTTTGTGCAGATTCCTGTGCTTTAACTTCTTAGAATCAATTAAATATATATTATTTTAATAGCTTATCTCTCCAGTTTCTAAATGGAGATCAAATTCTTATGTGTAATTAATGAGCTATATCTGAAGCACATCCTCAACTTCTGAATTACATAATCGCCAAAAAATCATAGTAAAAAATTATGTAGCAGTCAAAGTGAGATCAACATTTCAGTATGCAATAATAGGCATATGTCATTAAAGGCCAAATCCTGCAGTTATTCTTCAGAAGGTAATGGAGGTCTTGCACTACAATAAGGATTGTTGATTTCAGTGACAGGTAATTATTCCATTAGTACCTCCATTATGCAAAAACAGACTGGCCAAACTACTAAAGTTTAAAGCATGCTCACATTTGGCCAAACCAATCCTCGCATAATATGCAGGTTATGGAAAAACCATTGAAATCCTACTCGGCACAGATGTGTTCCCCTTGCTCCTTAAATCAGCACAACCATCGCACCGAGGCAGAGTGACAACAGCTGTAAAAATGTACTGAAAGAAAACAGCAGGTAGGCTAGTTAAAGCAGTCTTATTTGTATCAGTCATTTCTCTGGAAGTTTTCCTGGAGCTGGCGAAAACAAGCAGGTAAGTCTTCATTTGGATCAGTGCTTATCACGAAAATTATCCTTTTCCATGGAAATAGTCATACATAATACTTACTGTAACTAGTTTTATTAAAAGACATATACTCAAAATTATTAAATAATTAATTCTGCATCTAATGTAAACAAGAGCCTAAAACATGTGCATATAACAGATTGGAGAAATGCCTTATGTGCACTTTGGAAAAGATCAGAGAGTATGAGCTTTCCTCTGCAAAGTCAAGGTTACTTATCATTCTTTCTTGGGAAAATGCAGAGTTCAGACTCTCTAGAATTAAAACTAGGCACCCTTTGGATAATGTATTTTGATTAGAAATCCCAATAACAACAGTAAAAGTAACAAAAATAATCCAACATCAACTGCACATAGTTAACTCCGTAATGAGGAAGCCAAATGTTTCCCACACCAAGAAAATTTGATGTGATACATGCCTTGGTTTCACAGATGGAACGAAAAGACAGACAGATGTGCTCTAATTTCTTGATTTTTTTTTTATTTTTTTTTTCCATAAGATGAGTATCAGGCATAGAGGAAACTGCTTACTCCATAGCACTGGTGACAGATATTCACCAAAGCAGTAATGCCAAATATCCTCCAGGACTTTGCCCACTAGTGTCCTCTCAAATGATATTCAGTAACAAGGAAAATTACTAACAGCTGGCACTTTCCTTAGAAATGGCAAAACACCAGCCAGGTCCAGTTTGTGCAGCCCTTGTAGAGGGGGACCATCTGGAATGTTAGCCTGAATCTTAACAATTAAAATCAGGGGCCAGGTCAGACAAGTAGCTTCTTAAAGAATTCATGATACTGAGTTTCTAAGCTAAACTGAAATGACAGAGGAGCTAACATGTAAGAGGACATAAGTAGTTTTTCTTACCCAGGGGATGGAGGGTGGTCATGTGGTTAAAGTACGGGACATGGAGTTAGAATACTGACTATCTGACAGATTTCTTGCAGAATTAAATGTAAGCCACAATAATCAATAGAAAGGCTCAGAATCAGGTACCTGCGGTCTATCTTCCAGTTACTGAGAACCTCCTGGTGGAGGCCAGTGTCAGTTGCCAGTGATGTGAAACATCATACTGATAAGTGTGAAAAATCACTGCCTTTTATCAGCTATGTATGATGCTTATGAAATCTAACATGATATTTGTAAATGAACTTAAGATGACCATATGACAAATGCTATCCAAAGAATAAATACCATACTATAAAATAATTTGAGGTAAAAGAAATATATTTATATTTTGCATTTACTTTATTATAAAAGGCTTAACACTGAGCAGGGGAAGGATGGAAGAGAGAACAGAATAATGGTACTGAGATATTATTCAAATAACATAAGAAAGAATACTGTTCCCTCTCAAAATTCACAATCTGATTGAAGACTGGATAAAGGAAATACAAGACAAGCATGGGGAAATAACAAAGGTAGCAGTAACAGTTCCATATGATTACTATGATTATCTATGTGTCCTGCTTGATTAATCAAAATAATTCTGGCTGTTATTGTGGATAGATTTTCCTTCCTATTAAAAAAAAAAAAAAAAAAAGAAAGAAGAAGTAGCCGATCTTCCTTCTTTTCCTTATTTTTTTTTTCATAATCTATTGCTCTTTTCATTAATCTCCCAATGTCACTTTTAGGATGATGAATTTGACTTTAAGGTATTCCCTTTCATGCTTTGTTTTATAAAACAATAACAATAGAAATGACATTTACTCTTCCTCCTTTTTGATGTTTCTTTGTAAAATCCAGCAGTTGCCTACCTGCAAACAGCTAAGGCATCTTTTGGAAAACAGACATAGGAAGACCCATCATCAAGTAATGGCAAGAACAGGATATTCTATATAAACACTTCTGTTAAATGGTTGTGAAAATACCTAAATGTCATTTTTCCAATAATTACAAGTATTGTTTTACTCTTAGAAGGGTCATTAGCCTGTGACATCACTTAGCTCACTGTTTTCAGGCTCTACATTGTTACCACTTTAAAGATATTTTAATCTGAAATTTGTTGAATATTTATACACATCTTATGACATGGACCTTTATCCGTGATAATACCCAAATATTGCTTATATAAATAATGAGGTGAAACTCCTCCAAGCCAGCAACTCAAAACCCGCTTTA
Source organism: Cuculus canorus (assembly GCF_017976375.1). Taxonomy (NCBI): domain Eukaryota; kingdom Metazoa; phylum Chordata; class Aves; order Cuculiformes; family Cuculidae; genus Cuculus; species Cuculus canorus. The sequence continues at coordinate 39,072,332 of NC_071401.1, forward strand.
CTCAATCCTGCTTTCTCTCTAAAATCAAATATGACAAAAGTATGTGTTGTGCTGTGCTCCAAAATGAATACTTCAAAGAGTACCAATGGCAATTCACACTGGTATCTAACACAAAGACCCTCTATGTTTACTTGTGATTGTGTTTAATTTCATACTGAGATGATTAATCAGAGTAAATGTCTTTATTTTCTGCTGTTTTAACTTCAAGAAATTATCTCTTCTGTTTTTATCCTATTATAAGGATCGTTACAAAAATGGGAAACAATTAACACTGGGTTTAATGCGTGAATGCCATAGAGCTGAAGTGATTGCACTCAAGGTCTGCTGACTTTTTAATCAGGCATTTGGTTGCAAGCTGCTCACAATTGATTCTGAGAGAAAAAAAAACTAACACAATCTAGGCAGCAAAAGCAGGTGTACCAAAAATGTAGACATATTGGCAAAACAAATGAAAGAGTCTAGAGAGCAAAAGAAGCAAAAACTAATGGAAAAATCTTCTTGAAATATTTTTGCTTGGGATTCAGTTCTGAGTGAAAAGAGTTGAGGCAAATAAGCAAAGAGAGAGGTTCTTGACCAAAATAATTAAGAAATATGAACAGCAAAACCACAAAAGCTCAATCTAGAGAAGATCTGACAGTCAGAATCTTAGTGACCAGAATTAATTAGATTGGGGAGTTGAAATTTCCACATGCATTTTATTAAATAAATAAATAAGACATACCATGAGAGGCTTCTGGAATTACAATTTGAACACTTATTATTCTCAGCATTTGTGCTTTGTTTTAGAGAAAAGACCAGATCCATTTTTATTTCCATTCATTAAAAATATCGGGTTTTTTTTTTTTGTTTTATTAGATAAATCTGGTCTTTATGATTAAGAGAGTCTTTAGTTCAAAAGCCCTTACCCAGAATAGCACTGGGTTCATTTATAAATTACATGTGTTGATGAAGACTATGGCTACACACGTCTATAGAATCACAATTATGTCAAAGAAGTTAACTTCTAGATTAGGAATAGAAAAGGATTTTGATAATAAGGTTCCGACACTCGTTAATGTAAATCAGGACAGAATCTCACTTATGAACCAGTAAGTACCATCTAGCTTGGAAAAGAAAAAACAAAACAATCCCTAGATAATAAGTGATGCAAGAATTTTGGAAGGTTTATTTCACAGTCATCTCTGACAATCTTGTACAAATAATGCTTTTTAAAAGATCAACAAGAAACAGCATTGAGCTGAAACCCAGGTATTTCTAAAACAAATATATTTTGCAAAATCCTAATCCTTCTGCCTAGCAACATTTTTCCTGTAAACTCCAGAAAGAGCTTTCCTATCTTTTAGGCACACTTCGGTAACAAAATGATTAATAGGTCAGCTTACATTCTTTGCTGTTTCTGAGGCAAAACAGGCAACGATGACTCAGAACCAGACATGTTATATGTTATGTTATGTTATGTTATGTTTGTTATATGTTATGTTATGTTATATGTTATGTTATGTTATATGCTATGTTACGTTACAAGTAAGGGTATGTAAACATTGTTCTAAAACGTGGACTGGGTTTTTTTGGGGGGGTGAGTGTGTATGTGTGTGTGTTTTCCCAGAGAAGTGAATCCTACCAAATACAAGATGTATTAACTAAATTAGAGTCGCAGTATACAAATGTCTACATCAAAACACATGGATCCTACAGCATCACTTCAAATTCTTTCCGAGCTGGCTGACTATAGGAGTGGTAGGATATCAGAAGCTTTAATCATTGCCCTGTTTGTTTTAATCAATAGCATCATCTATTCTCAAATTGTTTACCAACACTTGAAAATAGCAAGTTGCAGCAGCTTGGGCAACAGCAGAGCAGAATAACAAGGATAGCTTCTAACTAAGGCAGATGATCTGAGATGTCTGAAAGGTTTTCTCATTTCCAACGCATAAATGGTAGTGATTATGTGAAGCAATACCCACTTCAACGGCTACTGTCTAGCTTTTGGATAAGAGTGGAAGAATAGTCCCACATTTGTGAACCTGCCAACACTCCAACAACAGCTTTCTCTCTTTCACCTTCCTTGTAACAGCTATCATTCAGTCACTACTGTCCATCATCTGCAGGTGAAGGGTTTTACAGAAATGAAAGGCAGTGGTCTGGCGCAGGGCCATCCATGCACTCTCACAAAGACACCCTTAATCATAAGGGACTTTCACATCTCTCTGATCTGGGGACAATCCAGGATAGATGCCAGAAAGAGGATGAACAAAGAAACCAGCATTTGAAAATTCTCTCAGTGGCTTAATAATACTGCTGAGATGGCTTTTGCCAGATTAAATAGACATGCTCCTTTAGACCCTAAATATTGCTCTGAAACTAATTCCCCCAACATTGTCTGGAGTGTAACAGGGGTTGGGATACCAACAATCAAACTTTGAAGTAATTCTTCAAATTCCAGTGGAGTTGGCTGTGGAGACAGCTAGAATATTCCAGTCTTTCCAGGCCAAGGAGAGTGAGGGCAGTTTGATTTCTTTGCAATTGTTGTCTTTAAACAACTTGGACAAAGCAATTCCAACAGAACAGCTTATTTCTAAAATGCTTTAAAGCAAAGAATAGGTGGGGGAGTAGTGAACTAGCTGATACTTTTGAATGGTGCCTACATTCAGCACCACATTCTGACACTTTAAGAGAACACTACAGGAGCTGCAATACATTTGTGAAGCCTGACATGGCAAAGATATTCCTTCACTTGCCATTTTGTTTTGAAGTGACAAAAAAGCTGCAGGCAACAGAGGATTTCAAGATGAGGGTTCTATCTGATACTCACATGAAGCATCATTGTATGCAATCCTCTAAGTGATGTCAACACTATGTACTATAACTGTGTGTATAGGCAGCAAAAAACAAACTTTAAAAAAATCTTAGAAGAAACATATATTGTAAGTGGCTACTGCTTTAGCTTCCTACATGGCAATACTCACCTGCATAATTCCTCTGAGAAACACTTAAATGTTAAAAGACTCCATTTGCCTATCTATGTTCATTCAGTTGAACGCTCAGCAGGATCACTTTCCTGTGATGTTTCTAGTACTTGGGTTAATTTCATTACACTCTGTAAGTTATTCATCATAAAGAAATATCAGGATATCAAAATTCAATGTAATACTTAATTCCAGTCCACTTATATGGGTGAATCAAATTAATGTCAATCTGGGAATTTGCTCTGAGCTATTAGTGAATATATTCACTCCTTCCAGGCCCTTATCAGCTTCTGCAGAATCTAAAGTTTTTTAAAAATTCTGAAAAGAAGGTCTCAAAACTATACACTGAATGAAGATGATGTGGTTCTCGCTTTCTAAATCAGCAGACAGACAGCTGGAGTGCCACTGCTCTAACCCAAAGATTTGACAGGCTACAGCAGAGTTAAAACTGACAAGAGCCTTTTGTCATATTTTCCTGCTGCTATTCAAAACCCTCTGAGCAGTAGGAGACTGACAAGAAGGAGGTTAATTTTGCTCTGTAGTCATTTAGACTATGGAGACTGAAGAAAGTAAACAGTATAGGACAGTTTCATCCCAGTAAATTGCAGCACACGTGATTTGGGGGGGAGATGACTTAGCAAGGCAGCTGCTTTTGCAACCAGACTTTTTAATGCTTTTAAATACGCAGGTTTGTGTGTTTTTTAAATTCCTTGATTTCTCTCCTCTTAACAGTAAAAATCCAGGAAAAGGAGCTTGAGTGTCATTTTAAATGCATTACATTGTTTCAGAATAGAGTCATTTATTAAGAAACAACAGTTCATTTGTCTTTGGGGGAAAACGTAATAAGAAATAGTTAGTTTGCCATTGGGATATGAGCTAGACCCTTGCAGAAGATACAAGGCATGTACACTGTGATCAGAAAAGGGGAAAGGAAGATGAGTATAGAAATAAAAACATAATAGGAGAGACGACAGAAAGAGGAGGACTGGAGTCAGGGAAACAATTTAAAACTTGCAGGTAGGAAAGAGCAATGAAAAGAAATGCAGCAAAAAGATGGTGGATGAGACCAAAATTGTATGACAAGCCATGGAAAAATTAAGGATATTAATTTTTATTTGCCAGTGTGAGAAAAGGAAGGTGGTGAAGGAAGATGTTACAATTAATTGGGAGAAAATCCTCTAGCTGGCCTGCACAGTTAGGACTAGGAAATGCATGGAAGAGACAATGAGAAATCCACTGAGAAAAGAAGCTGCCTAAAGGAAAACACTCCCTGATTAAATGCACTAGGAAAAAAAATCTGCTGGGAGCAAACTAAGATTGAGTAGCAAATAGTGTTATATTGATCACAAATGGATATTTTTTTTTCAAATCTAAGTATTAAAAGATATAGGTTAAAGGATAAAAAAAGATATCCCCTGGAAAAACTATATGATGAATCCCACTCAATTAAATTTTTCCTTCCCTTGACAATACAAAATGTGTACTAGCGAGGTTGTTACACTTGCTACAAATGATCAGTTAGGGTGAAAAGAATAGGTTACTTTTCAAGTCAGTGGAGAAAAATGGGCATTTGCCCAGGATGCCATGTTTAAGACATCATCCTTAGGACAATGAACGACTTACTGTCAATGTCACTTACTTTCCATTGAATAAAACCAGTGTCTACATGACCTCCTCTAAATAAGATGAAATTTTACTGAAGTCAGGTGGTTTCACCTTTAGTTTCTGTTCTTTGTTTCCTGAATGGTTAATTCAGGGTCTGACTGTTGAGATCATGCACGTAACAATGGTTTATGCTTCACTTCTTTAAAGCCACAAAGGGTACTGGTATCCTTTTGATTCTACACTGAAGAATAAATGTGGTAATATTTGCAAAGCATTCAGGTACAGTAGTGATAAATGTCATACAAATTCCATGAAAAAACTAATAGCTCTGTCTTCAAAACAGGATATGAACACTGCAAAAAAATAACATCAACATACAGTGAAAAACAAGGAGGAAGGCAAATGCTGAAGTTAGTTTATTAACTAGGACTGAATATTTTGTGCACTGAATAGGATCAAGATTCTCTGGAAATAATTATTGATTTATGATCAGCTAATAAAGACTGAATTGTAATTCCTACACACAGAGTAGGCAAATTGAAATTCCTATGGCAACATTAATACTGGCTTCTGGGTTCTAGATTCTGCAACATTAAAATGACTATTAAATGTACTTTGTTCTTAATGGATACACCATGGCAACTTGCAAACAGGTAGGAAAAGAGGATATCTTGCCAGGACATCCATACAGGTATAAGACATGGTCCTGCTAGAGGAAAGAAGATTAAAGTGATTGGGAACAATATCTATGCTTTTTATACAACTTATTTCAATCATCTTTGCCAAGTCTTTTTGCATCTTTTCGAAATGTGGCTCAGCTTCTTCCTGTTTGTTTTATTTATATCCTCTTTATCCTAGTCCAGGAGTTTTAATTGCTTCTCTTCTTTATGAATTAAAAGCAAACTGACATCACAAAAGACATTCAAGTTTCTTTCTTTCACTCTGCCTGTTAAAGCCACCACCAGAAAACATTATTTTTGACCATACTTCCATTAAAGAAAATGCATATTTGTTTGACATTCACTTACATTTTTCAACACTCACTGTTTATTTTCTATTTGTAAGTCTCATGGATTGCAGACTGAAATGCTTCCACAAAGGCATACTTGGCTCAATTTGTATGCTAGTCTAACTGGCAAGAAACTGTAATGTTCAGTACTGACTTTCTCCTCTCTCTGGAGAGAAACCTGCAGTGAAAAGTGAACCTATGCAAGCAGTCATTGAGAAATCTTAAAGTGCTGTCATTGGAGGTGACAATATGGCTTGAGTAGTGAGGATTTGTTTTGAATGTGCAGCTTCAGAATTATTTACTAATTAAAAATGTTTCACCACTGAGAAACCCATTGAGATTTGCCTCCTGTTTCCTAGGGTGTAGGAGCGTGAAATCATGGATGAATGAGCTATAGCACCATAATTTGCTTCTGTCAGTTTAAATGAAAAAGTCTGAAATGAACTGGCGAAATTAGTTCACCACATTTTTACCCACCAGTAGATACAATTTAATTTTATGGTCAACTGTAAAAGCATACCCACCTTTCACATACTTCTAATCTTACACTAGATAGCGGAATTATTTGCCCTATATTTTCATTCCACACCATCTTTACACTAGGGAAATGAAGATATCAACCAATCGACACTGAATTCCTAACACCTAGCAGTGAGAAGAATATGTTATTTGTATGTGAATAAGGATGAATCTCACCTATGCACACGGACAGCTCCTGTTCTCCCCTCTGCCTCCTCCCTGGCACGTAGTAAGCTTAGGCTGTTTTATTCTGATGTTTACTGCGCTGTGACAAATAGCAACTAGAAAGAAAGACCTTAACTATTGGAGTGGAAGAAAGAAAGGACGCTCGCTTGCCGTAACAGATATACATGTGACTGAAGAGGACTAGTATCACTCTTACTAATAGTAAAGTCACTCAGCTGTGAAATGACTCATAATTAGGATGACCTCATTCAAAACCCAGCTACAGCAAGAAACTAGATAAGCAAATCAAAATCATCACTTCGGTTCTTTAAAGACAGATAGCATGCAGTAACCATCTGTTAAGAGATACCACCTGTTCTATGAACTTACTACATTGCCTCAAGTACTAAGCAGGAAAGTCAATTAAGACGATCAATGTGCAAGAGGACCTTCATGGAGGGTGAGCAATCAGTCTCTACTACTCAGTATCTCATCCTAGAAAAGAAGAAACAAAACAACTCCAGAACAACTTTATCTAACCCCTGTCAAACTCCATCTCTACCTCTCAATTAATAGTGTAGGAGGCACTGCAAAGATACTGTATAAAATGAGTTGCCTTTTGTATTCAATACAAGGTCATTAGTCTCTGAATACCCAGAAATAAATCTAATGAAGTTTTTTTCTTGTGTTCCTCTGAGCAAAGACTAAGTTTTATGTGCCTAAACCCACTATCACCTCAAAATAGCCAGTTACTGGTGTGTGTTATTGCAGCCAAAGCCTAATAATCAGTTACATATATAAACTGTGATTCCCAATATATGCATGTTTATATAAAATAAAAGTTTCAGTGCATAAAGAAGCTATACTCTGTGATTCAGAATTTACCTCTACAGCTGGAAATTAGTACCTTCACATTGGTTTAACTATTTCCTTGCAGTCAGCAGTCATGAGAAGGAAATCTAACATCATCTGGGCAGAAAATGGCAAAGTGCTATTAGTAAAAGTAAAATCATGTTTATGGGGAAGCAAGAGAAAATTCTTGAGGAAAATTCTGAGATTTATGCAACTGATTTACACTTATCAGATGCTTCGGTGAGGTTTAATTCTTACAAATATAAGGTGGGATTGGATATAAACATATCCAATTACATACATTACAATTATAAACATATATTACATACACCCCAGAACCTCTTTAGAGAAGGCACACTTGAGCAACATAATGCTGACGTAAGACTTTAATCCCAACTACATAGTTGATAAATTACTTCGTAGCCTGATGCCTGCTAAATACAAAGAGTGAGAAAAACCTGTCATCACCAGAAAAGTTGATAGGGAAATCACTCTTCCGGGAATATAAGAGGTAGTATAACAGGCTAGAGTAACTTCTGCAAAATCATGGCAAGACTGACTTATTGTATTGATGGTGTGATTAGGGAGGGCTGTGGTTCCCTTAGTTAGTGTGACATTGCTAAAGAAATCTTTACAACCTCCTGTTTAGTAAAGCTAAAAAGCAAAAAAAGCTTTAATGTGTCCTTCAATTATATTAATTTTATTTAGCTATATGAGATTTCTATTACATATACAGAAGTCAACATTTAGATTTAATCTGTAGGTAAAAATGTGGTTTACCCTTCTTCAATTTTTTATGTGCAATTTTATGTAGATATTTGTCTTCCTTCTTGGATAGTTAGAAGTACGAACAATGATGAATTACTGGGAAGAGGGGGAAAAAGAAACAAAGAAATCCAAACCAAGCAAATTAAAAAAAACAAACCCAAACACTCACTCCCCAAACTCACACATTTCATAGTAATAAAATTATTTTAACGAAATATCCTAACACACCCGTAGAATGTTTTGAGTTGGAAGGGACCTTAAAGATCATCTAAATCCAACTCTCCTGCTGTAGGCGGGGACACCTTCCACTAGATCATGTTGCTATAACCTGGCCTAGAACACCTCCAGGGATGGGGAATCCACAGCCTCTCCAGGCAACCTGTTCCAGTGCCTTACCACATTCACAGTAAAAAGGTTTGTACTATACAAGCCATTTTCATATTACTGTTTCAATTATCTATTTCTAATATAGTCAGAATGCACTAGCACCTCCAACCAGACTTCAGCGGATCTACAGAGTCACAATGAGATCACAAATGACACAGGTCCTCAGCTGCACTCAGACCGGAAGAAAAGTTGGATGGCAGTCTAAAGATCTGGTTAGACAAAAATTCTGAGCAAGACGAAGAGCAGTATTCTATAGAATAAGTTAATATTAGCCAAGCATATGTTGTTGAAAACCCATCAAAATCCCATTTCTGCCAGTTCAGAATTTATCCCATGAAGCTTTTATGTTTTATGTTTGTTTCTGAGACTAAGAGGCTTACAGTCTCTCAGTCGATATGGATATTCAGGGAAAGTTTTGTGTTCCTGAAAGATATTTACTTGTACTTGATAACATAAATGTCTACTGGATTTCTCTTTCATTAAACAACTTCATTTTGAGTAGAACAACACTCCTTTTCAACTTCTAGTTTTTAAGAAAGTTGTCATTTCCATGTGAAGAATTCTATGCATTTAGAACTCGCATTTGCACGGAGGAACTGACCTATGAGGAAATGAACTTGCTAGATTTTTTTCTAATTGTTTTCCTTATTTTTATTGTGTTATTTAAATAATGATATTTGAAGTAACATTTATCCCTAGATTAATTTCTCTATGTCTTTACATCCAGATACTGCCTAAATTGTAAGGACTTTTTATGTCTGACAGATTTAAAAAGGCATTTCTCAGCTATGTCTGCACAGCTGAAATCCCTATATTTTATAGAACACATTCCTACTCCATTAATTCCAATTCAGAATACTGTCACAAAGACTATCTAACTGCATCATCCCTCCCCATGTTCTAGTAACAATACATAAGTATTTGAGTTAAAAAAAAAAAAAAGAATAAAACTTATCCACAAAATTCCTCTAAATGTATGTCTGTTGATCTTCAGAAGATTCTAGGTCCTTCTCACTGCACAGGGGCAGCAGAGCTAGTAGTGCAGCATCTGACATCACAAGACCTACCTGCTGAGTAGATCTTCAAAGCAGTAGCAAAAGTAGTCATGCTGTTCAGTGAAGCAGAGGGCATGGGGAAAAGCATGACAACAGCTGGAGTGAAATGTAGTTCTGATGCCTCTGTACATAGCTCAAGAGGTAGATCTGGTTTTCAGTTATCTTTATTTTGCTTCTACATGTCTGAGACTAGCAGTTGTTTCCCTGTCTGGAATATGCATACAGAAATCAGGCATATTTCCACACAAGAAAAATTATCCCACCTCTAAAGCATTTTCTAATTACCTTCTATCCCACAGTAGTTTTTCAGCAAACTTCAATCGAGCCTTCAGTTCCAGCCTGCTGTGACTGAAACATACTGTTCGATCCGTCATCAAGGACACACAAGCCTTTCCTCAAGCAGTGTTTTTCACTGGTGCATATAAGGTTCAGGACAACATTGATATGGATTTGGATCCTTTTGGAAACACACTTATATTCTGGTTTCCAGAAAATCCTTTATTCAGTGGACAAGGACTCACTCCCTTGCCTGAGACTCAGTTTTCAAAAGAACATGCTCACAGCATATGTAGCTAAACAGAAACTAAAAGCATCTGAAAAGAATTAACATCCTCCACATATAACAGTTCTCATTCCCAGGACTAAAACCTGTGAGCTTTTCATTCAAATGACCCACACTCTTGAATTTACTGCTTAGCATACTTCTCTCAAGGGCACGTTTACGTTCCAAGTTTTCTTTTTTTTTTTTTAATAAAACATGCCAGCTATAGCGTTAAGTGCAGGTATTTTAAATTCCTTCACGCCTGCAGTTCTGTAACATGCAGCAGTAGGCTGTCTCTTCACAGCACTGGGATGCTCATAGTTAGTCTTGTTCTCAGCTGCAGCCAAGCAGAAGGTTTAGTTCAGCATTTATCACAGTGATCTGTGACATTGGTACTAGCTTTATCATATTTCAGGAGTCTACATAGTTTCATATGGTTTAAGGTGAGAGGGGACCATTAGATCATCTGCTCTGACCTCCCATATATCATAAACCATTAAGCTTCACACACAAGCTCTTAAATTAAGCCCAAAGACTTTAGTTAGCCCTTCAGTTCTCAGAAGACTAAGCTTTTTGCCAAAGGCAGACAGAAAATGAGAAAAACAGATGCTACCAATCCAAACTCCTCTGCAATGGCAGACAATTGATTAAGTGGGATAAGTGATTTACGCACACCTTGTCTGGTGTTAAGAAGACATTTGCTGTAGTGGCTAAAAATTGGGAAACATGAATTTTATACCTCACTCTGGTTGCCATCTTCAGCGGACTCTTACTCTTTGTTTACCCCAGGTTCTAATTTCTGAATTAGTTGCAATAAAGATTTGCTTTCTAAAACCATATTATTATTACACTGTTCATCAGATAGTCATATCAAGTACTTATACAAACCTCTTGTCTTTTTTTATGTAATGCTTAGTTAGGAAAAGTATGAGTAGCACAGTTCTTTAATGTAAGGTTGCTGTTTGCTATTCTGTTTCTTAATTCAGATACTCTACTAGCTTCCATGAGGCTATGAGGCAGTAAAAGTGCAATCCTCTGTTTCTGCACCCTGCCTTTTTCTGTCTACTAATGTCACAGTTCACTAATAAATGCCACCAAAAATTAGGCGGTCCATTTATTCAATCTAAATTAAAATTCTGCAGGAAGGGGAAGAAAAATTCAGGTAGAGGATTGTTACAGGATTACTGAGTTATGATTAAAGCAGTTTAGAGTTAGCAGTGAGATTTCACCTTCTAGTAAACCATACTGAATCAAAAAGATGGCACACACTGCCAATCCTGCTCTGCACACACCTTACTTATGAAATAGTGGTCTAAGGATTTCTACAAGTAATTTTTGAAACATTAAACATATAGAGTACTTTGGAGAAAAAGAAAATATTGGAAGAATTTTCTACTAGGATAGTGAAACAGCTCACAGAGTGCTGTAATTCTGCTGAAGTTTTGTTTCAAAGAAGTAAAAAGCTGACGATGTAGACTGTCTTAAATCTTTTCTTCTGAAATTACTATTCATAGAATTGAAAGAGATCTACTGGGTTAGCAAATCCAAAACCATGCTGTCACAGGCAGCCATGAAATGTTATCCTGTTCTATTTATATTATTCTGTGTATTACAATATGAAATAGAATTTAAATAATAGTGATTAATCTGAAATTATTTTTTTAAATGCCCTCATATGAATTTTCAGATTTAGTTTCAATTCAGAATGAAGACATATTTAAAAAGCTTGAGACTGTTCACAAAAAAAATTAAAAAGGCCTTCAAAATCTCTAATAAAAAAATGCTTTTTATAAATGGCAGCCTTCTTATACCATTTTTTCCAGTGCTCAAAAAAAAATTCTTTCAAATAAATCTGACAGGGCAGCAAACAGGAGAAAGAATTGGTAGCAAGTAGTAAGTATAGTTCCCACTGTTCATCAGAGAAGAGAAACCAGCAGAAACACAGTATGCAGATCTGGTATGAGCACTGCAATAAAAGCACAGAAGACAATCCAGCAGTATATGCTACCATCTCCATTCATGCCTAGGTTAGTTCCATGCAGAAATCCCTGCACATGGAAGTTAAAATACACACAATTCCCTATGTCCATACTGTGCACCTGACTGTTTCTGCATGCCATACATATTGGACTACAAGCTGCTCTTTTATGATAAGCTTTAATTCCACCATACAGCTCTGTGGGAAAAAAAGACAGCAAAAAACAAACAAAAAAAATAAACAAAATCCATCCACCTCATTGAATTTAATATCAGCCAAACTTCCTTTTAAGCCATAGGGGGCAGCATGTTTAACAGATGCCAAAGCTTCCAAGATGTAGTATTCAGAGCACTCACATCTGGAGAAAAATACAGTATTGTTCCTTTTCTTGTCTTTTTTCTTCATTTTACACTTTTATTTTTATCTTCATGCAACATTGCTGAGAACAGTATTGCAAAGTTAATGAGTTATGAATGAAGGGGAAAGTGAGCAGGTGTAAAATCTGTTTTGCTTGTTGGTGCATGGCAATATTTTGTATGAAAAAAATGTTCTATACCATTTTACTTTGGAAAGAATTCAGAACTCTAGCATTAGAAATGTAATTCTTGATTGAACAAAGTGAAGCATAACTGGAATATATAGAAACAGCTTGGGCAATCTTGCTTTTGGATCAGATTTGAACTCCATTATGAAAACAGCAGTAATGATCAAATTGTTTGATGCAGAAGTCAAACAGAAATTAATGTATGCCTCTGTGATTACAGTAAAAGTCTTGTGGGTTTTACCAGTCTGCTTAAATTCTGAGGCTTCTGGATATCAAAGATAAGAATTATACATTGTGAGACATTTTTCTGTCAGTGTTAAACTAACACACCTAAATCTGTTTTGCTTTCCAAAGTAGTTTGCGATAAGTAACTTTGTCTTCAATTATAGATTCAGATGGGAATCTCATTTTACATTTTATTCATCAACAGAAGAGATAAAAGCCGTTAGAAAATACTTGATACCAGAGTCTTATTGCAGTAGTAAATCATACCTCTGCTATAAAAGTTGAGGGAAGCATTATGTGAGGTTGTGTTACACTCCAGGATTTTATAGCCTTGAAAAAAATCAGCAATAAATTTGAATAAGGCTGAGGAGGAAAACAGCTGGAGATGCAAAGGAGAAGTGACACCTTTACACTGTACTTCTATTTACTGTTTATCTGTCATTTTTACCTCCACATCTTGAGAACAGAAATCTTTTTTGCATAGATAAAATGTCAGTGACAACTTTCTATTTTAACATCTTAGGCTGTCGATGACACTTTGTTTTAATAACTTCCAAAGAACTTCTAAGTATTCCGTTTCTTACTTGGTAGAAAAATGAGAAATACAGAAGGGAAAAAATGTCTGCATATTAAATAAATTATCTCTGTTCCCCTTTTTAGGTAATTAAATCTAGTGCAGATTAAAAGAACAACCAACAACTTGGAATTGTTTGTTATAAAAAATACACATTAATATGAGATATTTCAATTACAATATTTATGTATAAAAATAGAATTGATAATTTTTATGCATCTATGTTTTAGCTAGAGCAAATTCCACTGTTTATTATTATTAGAAATAAAGATGTTAAAATCTGATAATATAATGTTTGATGTTGACTTCTTGTCAACAAAACTTGTTTCGTTTTGCAGGGAATGGAGGAAGTGCAGCACCTTCATTCTACTACACCACTTCGAAATCTAAATGCTAGCATAAACTATAGGCATAATTGTCTTCTCAATAGTTCGAGAACCTATAATGCTCGCAGTGAATTTAATAAAGGATTGAGACACCTTTGTAGCTAAGGGTCAGTAAATGCTTTTTTTATAAACTCCTAATTTCACAGGTTTATAATTTGTAAATCCATCTGAGCTAAGGTTATTCTCACAAATGCATCAGTGGGTATTTCTACAGAGCTAGAAAATTCATGGCATAACACAAAGCCTTTCCTTTACACTTCCCACTGAATCAAGTTACTTTTGAAACTAAATTGCAAAAAGCTATCACGACAAATATTATCTTTCTTAAACAATTACAGAAAAATGGACATAAAATCATTTTGAGTATCACCGACGGTACATTTGTTTTCACCCTTTTTTTGGGTAAAATATTTTCCCATCCCACAACATCTTTGTTGTACATCAAGGATTTCTACATACAAGCATATGCCATTACTGTTTCTCCTGTAATAATTCTGAAATATTATGAAATTGAGAAGACCAGTTTCTGTGGACAGTACTTTGTGTAGTTTTCTAGCTGAATTAACACTCAGAACCTTTCATGAGCTATAGTTAGAAATAATTTCATCTCCTATTTTATAAATTAGATAGTTATAGTTTAAGATGTTGATTAGGAAAACAAATTAGAAATGGTCTAATCTGAAAGTGATAAATAGAAAAGTACCTTTTGCTCTTTCTGATTTTGAAAGTACTGAATGTTAATTACACATAAGCTATCCCAGTTATGCAATTTTAAACCTGCATAAATAGTAAATGCCGTGCACATGAAAAGCAAACACTTTCTATGCTCGACCAACCTTCAGTCTGCACATGTTGTGACACCAGCATAAGTCATAATTCAGGCAAATTATTTATGGATAACACATTTTTTTTCCCTAAAACCAAACAAAAAATCCTCAAGAGTATTCTTCTAAGCCTTCTTAAGCATACATGGAATATTTAGAAATTATTAAAGTTTACGTTTAACTATATTAAAAAAAAATCTAAATTTATTTACCAGCTTTTATTTACAACTTCAGAAAAAAAACATGTCTAAAATACCCTTGACAAAATACTTAAGTTCCACAGCCAATGTATCTGTGTCTGAAGAGCAGGTGTGTGTGTTTACATATCTTTGTAAACATGTGAATGGGTAAGTAGATAGATAGTCCGAAGTCAAAAAATGTACACAAAGATTTTTATATTATATAACATACTCATAAAGATCTATATTTGCATCTCATTATCCAGGGAAGGTATCAAAACAACAGTTTTGGATTCTGTAAAACAGAGGGGGGGGTGAGGGGTGTAGGTGTTTCTTTTCAGTTTTAGACAGATTCACTTACCACTGCCAAAATGATAATATACCTAGAAAAAGAGCACCAATCTGTATTAATTTTAACTCAGCTAGTTAAATATTTTCTGTTAAATAGTTTCTTAGTAACTTTGTATCAAGTAGGCAAAGTAGGTGTGCATTTCAAGTAGGTGTGCATTCATATGATGTAATTTTACTGATCTCTGCATTGTTTCTGTAATGGACACTTAAGAAAACAAAAACAAAACCAAACAACAAAATTTACTAACACAGAATAAAAAAAAGTGAGAATAAGCATTTTGTATCGAAAGTTATATTTATGTTTGCATCTCACTGATCCAGTGATTTAAAAAAAACTGTGAAATGTCAAGAATAAGATTTGTTCTCAAGCCTGAGCAAAAAAAAAAAGTTTGCACATTGTCAGTCTTCTGTTTTTAATAACAAATCCTGAATTTTCTAAATGAATTTATTCATTTTTTTGTGACTGCTTGTCTACTGTTACTGTCAAAACTGTTTCAGGGTCTTTTGAGAGTTCAGAAATCTTAGCTGTGACACTGTAAAGTTTTAACTCTTTCTGTCAAGCAAGTGAGAAACACCTGTATGTGTACTACTTCTGATAAACTGGTTTCTTGATTAAAGAAAAGGAGGAAAAAAACCCAAACAATTGAAAAACAAGGGGAGCAAGGCAACACAGGTCTCTAGCCTTCTGTCAGTGAACCCAGTGTGGGGTTTGACTACAGAACTGCAGCGTAAGGAATTGAAGTTAACTTTTCTTTCAGCTGAATTCTTTGATAATACACAGACAGCTTCAGTCCTGAAATCTAAGAATCAGATGTTTAAGTTGAAATTAGACATGCTGGATAACTTACCCTAAGTTTTTGTGCAGAGGCAAAAGTAGTTAGACAGAAATAAGATTCTCTACAGAAGAGTGCATATATATTATCCTCTCTGAACACGGAAACATGACTCTTCTGAGATGTGGGATTTAGATGCTTAAAGTAAGGTAGAATAAGTATTTTTCCTAAAAAGAAAAATAATCTTGCTCACCTTTCCAAAGCACTTGCTGGCTGAGGATTTCAAACACTGATACCAGCAGTGAAAAAAACATATCTGCTGCTTTAGATTAAGAAGTAACTTTATTGAAATGTATATCATTCTACCTTATGTTAATATTAATTTGAATTATGATAACAGTCTCATCACCTGGTTTTGAATGTGCTGATTTATGAGAAAAGAGACATAAAATTGCAGGCAAAACTATAGTATAAGTACAGTGCTCTGAGCTAAGAGAATAAGTCTTCTGACATGCATATAAAAGTAGATAATGCTTATCTTTCTCACAAAAATATTTGAGGATTGAGGTTTGCAACCCTTACCAGAAAAAGGTTCCGTTTGTCCACCAAAATAAAATCCTCTTTGCTTGAATTAAGCATTCCTGAATTTATAGGTCTTTATCTCACATCCATTATGAGCAATGAAAGGAGTGCATACCATGAAAGTTGACTGTTGTAATTTCTAGTGTTTAATACTCTCCTCTGAATATGCTTCATTTGTCTTCTAATGCTACAGTGCTACAAGCCAATCACGGAAATGCACAGATCAAGTATTTTACCAGATGAACTGGTAAATCTTCAACACAGTCCTGATATTCTGCATAAAATTCAGTTCTAGTGAGTCATTTACTATGGGTACCTTACTATTTTTATTCATTCTACCATGCAACTTTAAGCACAGAAGCGAGACCTAAACTAGGAGTCTATTTAATCTGGGCTATCAACTTGGGTGCCTCAATTAACTGCTAGAAATGAAAGCACGAACCTTCAATTTGTCGTAATGGCAATCCAGATTTATCTTATTGCAGGGCTGGATTCATGCAGGAAGATATCATCCATATATGATGAAGCACTCAACTACCTGAGAATTTGGTTCTTAATGATTTTTTTAAGTCTCTGGGAATAGCGTAGAAAATATTTTTTCCAAAATTTACCATATTGCTTTTTAAAATCTTCTATTGAAAAATAATTACTGACATTGCAACGTTATGAAAGAGATGTTGCTTTGGATCATATAAGTAATATATGCAGCCATATATTTTTTCAGAAGGTTTACAGAACCAGTTATAAACACTTTTTGTAAAAATTAGGCTCAGTATGTACGCCTACATACACACTTCCTGAGAAGAAAACACTCAGAACACGTGCATGCTCTCAGGTGCTGCAGCACTGAAAATTTTTAGCATTAGATGCTACAGAAGTTGTGCCCAAGAAAATACACTTTTATTTTAAGGGTGATTTTGGCTGGGTAAATAACTGCTTCTAGCCACATTTTATCTGTGTGACACATCCATAAAATGATACTGCACTATTAATTATAATTTTCTGTTCATTTTAATGACATTTGAAAAGCTTTTGTAGCTCACTAAATGAGCCACTTGGACTCCTTTTCTGCCTGGTTAGCGACTACCAGCAAGTAACAGTGTGCAGCAGGGATAGTCTAATTACTGTCAAAACCAAAGGTCATCTAATTTCAGGCAATGCAAATAGACTAATTATATTGTTTCTTAAGGAGTCTTCTAGACATGTGTCAATCAGCAAAAATAGCAAACAGCAGAATAAGAAGTCCTATACTAGCATAAATTCTACATATTTCCATTTAGAATAACGCAGTGAAATGGCACCACATGAAATTGGTTGTTAGGGAATTTAATTACTAGACTTCATAAAAAGGAAACCATGGGATATTAAAAAAAAAAATGGAAATTCTCCCTGTGACCTTTAAGTAATTAGTGTTTCATAATTATGTACATGTAATCTGTGGCTACTTTAAAGAAAAAAAAAAACCACAACAAACTATAACCCCCCGAACAAACCCAACAAACCACACATTACAGTTATTTTCATTTTTATTCTAAGTAGGGAAACCTATATGATCAATATTTTTCATTACTAGTCTGGAAGGAAAAGGGAAAGGCATACACATAAATTAAATATTACAGAATTCTGACTTCTGCTTTTATAATTATTTAAGCTCTATGTATGTTACTTTTAAAATTTTATGTAACACCTTTGGAAAAATTGCCCTATCTATCAGTGATACACATAGCCAAATCAGCAATGCATAGATATATCAGTGTGTACGCTAAATCATTTCAAACAAAACCTCTCACCAGAACAACAGTTCTAATTTAAAACCTTCATCATTCCAGATTTAAAGACTCTCTCAGAAAAACCTGTCCCCACCAACAAAGAGAGCTCAGTGCCAGCACACCATACTAGCACTATATTATTCCAACATGCAGGTAACACAGTCATTAACCACAAGAATTAAAAAAATAAGAAATTATAGTGCAGTATACTGTTGACCCAGCATTCAAGCCTGTGAATGACACACAATACGCAATATTCAGCTACTATCAGTAAATAAAAGTACTGCGTACCCCTTTTTCACTCATATGTCAGAGTAAAAAATCCCCTGACTCTTGTTTGTGATACTGAAAAATTGCATCATTTCTAAGCCACTAGAAATCTCTAGCTTGAATTATATACGAAATAGCAGTTAAATTTCTTAATGTACTACATATATTTTAATTCTGCCTTTCAAATTACTTAGAAATGCCATCTTTGCCTAGACATGAGGCTTACAAAGGCTTTGAAGCTGCTGTTAGGCAGCACAGATGGGCCCACAGTTCCAGCAAAACCTCTTTCGGGGAGCTGGGAAAGTTAAACTCTGAAACGCTGAGACAGAAGTGGGGTACACATGAGGGTGCAGTCCATCCTGTCTTAAGAGTATCAGAAGGAAGTGTAAAAGAAACAAATCAAAACACCCAACTCACTGCTTCTGGTATTCTGTAATTTGTCAGTTAGTCTACTTGGAAACCAAATGGTAGAGAAATGTTACCAGGAAAAGCCGTAGTACCCATAAGAATTGCTAAATTGTTAGCTGAGTCTGCAGCTGCCACTTAAATTTGGGTTTAGGACATATTGCAGCACAGAGGTGGACTGTTTGCAAATCCCACACTTTCAATTTGCATTTTTTGGCCCAACGGGCAGTCACAAACTATTGGCCTAGCACCAGCCTGGCCCGGACGTACTATCAATTTACACAGCTTAACTAGCAAGTCAGGCTTGTCACCAGTCATTGTTCTCAAAGGAGTTACACAACACCTCATTGGATACAAGGAAAAATAAGTAACAGGGAAGAAAATAAAGTCTGCAGATGCAAATTCTGTGTTGCTTTCCTCCATTCTCAGGATAGAAGAGTTTAAAGATACACACAGTGTAATGTTGCATCCCATAAATTGTCATCCCAAAGTAATGTAATCAGAGTGCCATTAGTTTGCTGTGCCTGAGTTCATTCTTCATTACTTAACTTACTGCACTGTCAAATTAGTGTATTCACATTATAATTGCAATTCTACTGATACATGGTTTGCTATGAATGTAAGTAATTGTATAAGTTCACAGTGGCGAAAAATGTATTTGCATTTATCCACAACTTTTCTATTTCACTTAACTAAAATTTCAGAAGAAGCAGAAGCAGGCTTTCCTGTGGTAAGTGTCCACTACAATGTTTAAATGAATAATTTACTATCCATATTGACTGCACCAATCATCTAAATTTAGAGATATCAGACTTTTAACAGATGGTATACTACAGACAGTAACTCTTGGTCAAAAGTGCTTCTGGAATATGCGATTTGCCATGGTAAACAGGTCCATCAAATCAATCGGGCATTCTGCCTCTGGGGAAGGGTTATACTTAATCCTCTACAGAAAGATGAACTTTTCCCATAATACATTTGGTCAATTGTGCAATGCTATACGCTCTTGAGTGGAAGAAAAAAAATCTGAAGGCTTTCAGGTAACAAGAATTTGTTATGGTATCAACTGGAAGATAGCCAATATCCAAATAAATTATATTTTATATTAAGGGTATGACCCTAATATCCCCCTAATCTTATTGACTTAAATGGAAGCTCTCTACACACAGTACTTTCATGAGTAGACAACAAATTGGCACATAGTTTAACAGTTAGGATATGGAAGGGAAATTAAAAGAAACAGAAAATGTGCATGCTTTCTATTTTAGGTTAATGCATTTCTTCTAAGGACAGGAAATACTACTGTGGTTATTTGACTTCCTGTATGTTATAGATACTATACTTTAATTATTTCTGCTTCAAATTCAATATTTAAGCTTGATTTAGGCTGCATCTTTAAAAGAAGAAAATTAATAAAGGTCATATTTTTATTTTCAGTGACAGAAAATCTATCAATAGCATCAGAAAGTAGTTTCCAGGATTAGTTAAAATATCCAGCTTATTTTTAGCTTGATTTGGTCTATGTTCTGCTTTTAGCCATTACACTTCGACATTTTCCTGTGTACAGACTTAATAGAACAGCATTAACGAATTTTTGTTCTCCGAGTAGGTATTTATAACTTCTAATAAAACCTCTACTAAATCCACATTTTTTTTTTTTAGACTAAGCTCACATTTTCATTGCAAAGTGTGTGTTCCAGTCTTTTCAATAACTTCTTTGTTCTTCTTTGACATTTAGTGTTTTGTTTTTCTAACTAATTGAACCAGAATAAGACACAGTACTTGTGAAATAGTCATACTAATGCCATGCCAACAGCCGGGGCACTATAATCTGCTGAGTATTACTCAATATTTGCATAGCCACATCTCTAAAACCCTTTCACTTCTATGAGCTCACATTCCACTGTTTATACAGTATTTCTGTCCACAAAGTTTCACTTGGTGAAAGTAATTGCTTTCCTGAAGCAGTAGTTTTGTATCTGTAAGTATAGCCCATCTTCCCAGGATTCTACACGGCTCAAACCTGAATTCATATCAGTTTACCGAGTCTGATCAGAATTAGCCATTTATTTCTTTATTACTGGCCATTTAGCAACTTGCATGGCACCAGAAAACTGTATCGTGACTGAGTTTATCATTTAATTCCTCAACATACAAAATAACAGAGAAAAAAGACTCAGTTTCTCTCATGCAACACAAATGCTCTCAATGTTAATTTTCTTCAGGTTCAAAAGTATAGCTCTGTCATTATTTATATAACCGAATATGAAGCCATTCGGTCATGCTGTTCACCCTTGATGCTGGGAAACCTGCTATATAGTCAGATAAATCGAAAAAAGTTAAGTAACTGGTATCACAAAATTTCTTTTTATCTTCAGTTCTTCAAGGATACATCAGCAATGTACTAGCGTAACAAAGAGCTCAGCGAGATCATCCAGATTGGTCAGTTCACAGGATATTAAGCACTGCTTGATGCCACGCAAAAATATTCTCTTTAAATAAGCTCTGATACTCTTTAATTAGATAATTAGTGGGTTTTCAAGTTCCCTATAAACGTTATTGATACTGTATGCACAATCAAATTAGAATATTATATGCAAGTTTGCAAATCTTAATTACATTGTCCCAAAATTCCATTTTAGCTGTAATGGTAGCAGGAATTCAGTATACATTTTTAACTTGTCCTTTTCTGGACAGTTTAGTAAAAGCAAATCCCACTTGTCCACTTTTGTGATGTTTTTGTACCAGGAAGAAAATACAAAGAATTGTTGAGATAGTGCTAAATCTGATTTATGTTTCCAGCTTTGTAAGATTTCTCCCCACCCTTTGTCCCAGACTGACTACCTATTGTTTTCTTCTCTTGTAATAAATACCAGGCAGCGATAGTTGATAACAAACCTTACTAGCACCCTATTTTGACAGTTAAAACACTAGCAAAACACTTGCCTGTTCTAGTTTGAAACAAAATCCATTTGAGTATAATTCACAGTAGAAAAAAAAGTTGTTAACAAGCTGACCATACTGAAAGATACCAGAAATACTGCAGACTTGTTGTGTCATTCTTTACTTCCTATTTTAGACTGTCATATAATGTTGATACACATTGCTAAAAGCTGCCACTCTTTACACGATACATATCTGACTTTCATCATAATGTAAAATGGCCTCACAAATAGTAGAAGCATGGGTTGACTGAGTTTATAGAACATACTTCGGCCTCTTATAATAGAAGCTATGAAAATAGTTCATGGTTTGTATGTTCTGAGGCATCTAAGCACACCAAGTACATACAGTTTCCAAAAATGCCATGGATGCATAGCATTAAAAGAAATCTTTTGCAACATAAAAATGATATGAAGGAAAAACAAAAATTGCATCTAAAATAAAAGGTTGATCTAAAAAGCAGAATCTGAATATGCTAATTAATATTGTTCATAGAGCATGACACTAAGGAAAGCAGACTTCCGTCTCTTTAAGGAGTTAGTCAGTTGGACCTCCTGGGATATAGACCTCAGAGACAAGGGAGCAGAAAAGAGCTGCCAAATATTTGAGGATGCTTTCCATAAAGTGCAAGAGCACTCAGTCCTTGGATGTAGGAAATCAGGCAGGGAAGGGAA
This sequence comes from Cuculus canorus, assembly GCF_017976375.1. Classification (NCBI taxonomy): domain Eukaryota; kingdom Metazoa; phylum Chordata; class Aves; order Cuculiformes; family Cuculidae; genus Cuculus; species Cuculus canorus. The sequence goes on from NC_071401.1 coordinate 39,094,676, forward strand.
GAGACCAGTGTGGCTGAGACAAGACCTGCTAAAGAGCAAGAGGGAACTGCACAGGCAGTGCAAACAGGAACAGAGAACCTGGAAGAGTGTAGGGGCACTGCCCAGTTACGTAGGGATGGGGTCAGGAAGGCCAAGGTGCATCTGGAGCTGAACGTGGCAAGGGAAGTGAAGACTAACAAGAAGGACTTCTACAGGTATGTCAATCAGAAGAAGAAGGTTAAGAAAGTGTACACCCACAGATGGTTGAAAATGGTGACCTCATATCAACAGACAAGGAGAAGGCTGAGGTACTCAACAACTTTTTTGCCTCATTCTTCACTGACAACCACTTTCCTCACCCTCCTGGGTCAATAGACAACAAGATGTAAAGCCCCTCCCACTGTAGGGGAGGATTATATTCATGTCCACCTAAGGAACCTGAAAATTTATAAGTCTGTGGGACCTGGTGAGACACATCCCAGAGTCCTGAGGGAGTTGGCTGACGTGGTTGCCAAGCCACTCTCCACAATATTTGAAAAGTCATATCAGTCAGGAGAAGTCCCTGGTGACTGGAAGAAGGGTAACACTGTGCCCATTTTCAAAAAGGATAGAAAAGATGACCCTGGGAACCACTGACCATCAGCCTCACTTCTCTGCCTGGGAAGATCATGGAACAGATCCTCCTAGAAGACACGCTAAAGCACATGGAGGAGATGGAGGTGATCCAACACGGCCAGCATGGTTTCACCAGGGGCAAGTCCTGTCTAATCAATCTAGTGGCATTCTATGATGAGGTAACCACAGCAATGGACATAGGAAAATCAGTGGATGTGATCTATCTGGACTTCTGTAAAGCCTTTGACATGGTCCCCCACAACATCCTTCTCTCTTAATTGGAGAGATATGGATTTGATGGGTGGACTGTTCGGTTGATTAGAAATTGGTTGGATGGTCGTATTCAGAGAGTAGTGGTCATTGGCTCGATGTCCAGATGGCGATCTGTGGCAAGTGTCCCTCAGGGGTCCATACTGGGATGAGTGTTGTTTGGTACCTTCATCAACAATATAGACAGTGAGATCGAGTGCACTGTCAGCAAGTTTGCGGATGACACCAAGCTGAGTGGTGTAGTTGCCACAGTGGATGGATGGGATGTCATCCAGAGAGACCTGGACAAGCTGGAGAAGTGGGCCTATGCGAACATTGTGAGGTTCAACAAGGACAAGTGCAACGTCCTACACATGGATTGGGGCAATTCGCGGTTTCAATACAAGAAGGGGGATGATGTGATTGAGAGCAGAGAAGGACTTGGCAGTGCTGGTTGATAAGAAGCTTGACATGTGTTGGCAATGTGCAGTCACAGCCCAGAAGGCCAACCATATCTTGGGCCGCACCAAAAGAAGAGTGGCCTTCAGGTCAAAGGAGGTCATTCTGTCCCTCTATTCCTCTCTTGTGAGATCCCCACCTGGAGTGTTGTGTCTGGTTCTGGAATCCTCAACATAATAAGGATATGAAGCTTTTGGAACAGGTCCAGAGGAGGTCTACAAAGATGATCAGAGGGCTGGAGCACCTCCAGTATGAAGAAAGGCTGAGAGAGTTGGGGTTGTTCAGCCTGGAGAAGAGAAGGCTCCAGGAAGACCTTATAGAGACCTTCCAGTACCTGAAGGAGGCATAAAAGAAAGCTGGAGGACTTTTTACAAAAGCATGTAGTGATAGATCTAGAGGGAATGTCTATAAATTGGAGACGGGAAGATTTAGACTAGACATGACGAGGAAATTCTTCACAGTGAGGGTGATGAGGCACCAGAACAGGTTGCCCAGGGAAGTTGTGGATGCCCCATCTCTGGAGGTGTTCAAGGCCAGGTTGGATGGGGCCTTGAGCAGCCTGTTCTAGTGGGAGGAACCCCTGCCAATGCCAGAGAGGTTGGAATTAGATGATCTTTAAGGTCCCTTCCAATTAAAACCATTCTATGATTCTATGATATTAAAATCTAATGTTTGAAATGGAATTGTTATTTTTAAGTTCTATAACTTCGACAGCAAGGAAAATTGTTCTCAGAAAAAATAGTTCTACTTATAGTACACATAAACTTACAGCTCTGCAAAGACTTACACAAGTCTTTAAGATCAGAAGAATATGTAGGAACGATTTGTTCTGCTTCTGACTTCCTGCAATCTTATTTGATATCTCCAGGGGAGTATATTACAATCCTTGAAGCTTTCCCAAAGAGACAATGGCAATGACAATGACAAGTGAGTGTGGTTTTAGATAGAAGTGCTTCCTTCCAGGTGAAATTGAAAGATAGTGAGTAGTATTTATCCCTTTGGAATGCAATTTTACATGACCCTGTTACACAAAATTATGAGGACAGAGTATTCTTTTAATGCATAATTGTGTTTCTTTGTTGTAAGTCATAATTTCGCATTTGAAAACAGGTCTTTATCAAGTAGCTGATCTGGCTACTGATATGGGTTGCACCTTAAATCAACCTGGAAACAATCTGGTATAGGAAGTGCCATTCTGATTGATATGCTTTGTATCCTTTTATGAGCATTTGACATCTGCTCTCCAAATCTGCTATGACTGCCTGTTGTTTTTCAAGTGGAGTTTGAAGTGCTGGTTTTGACCTACAAAGCCCAAAATGACTTGACACTTGCTTTTTTGAGAGACTGACTCACTCCCCACGCGGTAAGATTACTGACAGCACTGAAGCACCTTCAAGTGAAAGATAGGGAACCAATGACAAGCTATATGAATACTCTTTCAGTGTAGAATGCACTTCCACACCTATCTGAAGTGATCTAAATTTGCAAACCTTTAGAATATACCAAACCCCCATCCATCCATCCATCCATCCATCCATCCACGTAGGTAGGATGGCTGTCATGAAAAGTGAAAAGGGGAAGGGAAGGTTTTGTGTATACTGTTTTCTGTGTCCAGGGAATGACTGTTGCCTACTGACTAATGTTCCTGTCCATCGTGAATGGCATTTTAATTTGTCAAGGGCATCAATAGGTCAAAAAAGATATCTGAAGGTGTTCTGAAGACAACATATGTCGTTTTAACACTAGATATACAGAGGCAGGAGCACTAGAAATAGCTCTGTATATGAATGCGAACCTAACCCCTCTCTCCTGAAAAAAAACAATCACAATCCTACACTTAGTTGCTATTAATTAAAGTATAAAGCAAAGAAAGGAAGAGATAAATGTTACACTGAACGATTCTATAAAGTAATGACAATTACTACATAATTAAAAGTCAACACATATAAAGACATAATTGCACTCATAACTAAAATCCTTGCATTCTGATAATTTGAAGGCATTTAAGACATGCTGTTTTGAATCTTGTTTAGTATGTGCATTTATATCTCCTGCCCTGCAGAAGCACTTCCATTGCTACCACCATTTCCCCCAGAAGAAAAAAGACCCAACCCAACCCCCAAAACTCGCCACCAGTAGATGACTAGAGAAGACTTCTACAGCCCTCTAGTGTTGCGAAACTACAGACACTGGCTAAAAATAGACCAAAGAAATGAAAAATTCTGCCCCCACCCTGAGAGAAACCTGATGACTTGACCACTATTGGGCATGCAAGTTATTCAAACAACTAACATCACAGCTCTGGCAAAATAAGTTACACTTCTCTCACTCTCACATCACAAGTGAGATGGTATTGAGTGGCCAAAAGCTTAGACGTTGTCTTTGCAAATAAAAGGGAAAGAGGAAAGGAAAGGAAAGGAAAGGAAAGGAAAGGAAAGGAAAGGAAAGGAAAGGAAAGGAAAGGAAAGGAAAGGAAAGGAAAGGAAAGGAAAGGAAAGGAAAGGAAAGGAAAGGAAAGGAAAGGAAAGGAAAGGAAAGGAAAGGAAAGGAAAGGAAAGGAAAGGAAAGGAAAGGAAAGGAAAGGAAAGGAAAGGAAAGGAAAGGAAAGGAAAGGAAAGGAAAGGAAAAAAATATCAAAGATTCAGGTTAATTTGTTGTGTACATATTCAAACACCTGACTGGAGAGTTTATTATGCCTGATTGCAGGCCTTCAGTAACAGCGGTATCTCATTTCTCCTTTTGCTCCCTCCCCGCTTCTTTCCCAGTGAGTTTCCATTGACAGAGCCTACGGCTATACTCTCAGAAATCATATAAAACCTGACAGTGCCAAAATTTCAACCGCAAAAAGGTGTTTTAAGGTGTTGCTTTTCAAATCTAATTTTAACAGACAACTGTGTTCAGCAAGCACATCCCAGGATGGCAGTGAGCTGCACTCGGCTGCCCATGGGCTGCAGATGGAGCTGTTGACAAAACAGTTCAACTCACTGGAGATGAGCTGGGCTGGCACTGAGCTTTACAGAGCCACAGCCTGCTTTTAAAGCTGCGGTGCTCTATTATCACTATTGCTACAATATTGCTATAATAATTATTGTTGTTGTTGCTATTTCCTTGAAGTGTTTCTGCACCGCTGAAAGAGCATGATTTCATGTCTTTTAAACTTAGAAAGCAACAGCAACACCGTGGTCAACATTCACGATATCCTTAAAATGAGAACATAAAAGCACATCAATAAAACTGAACAGGTGAATAAAAATTCAAATCAGAAATTATATAATGACTAGAGAGAGAGATACAAAGCATCAATGTTTATGTTATCAGCATTAACTTGTTTTTGAGAAGAACATTAAAAATGTACCTGGCTTCTACAGTAGAAAAAATTATAAGCCACACACTCCCATAAAAACTGTATTTATGAAGTCAACATTTGTACATCGGAACACCTGACATGTGCAATCTTTATTGATAGGAGTGGTGTAACAGGATCAAATTCACGGTGTTTAGCTGTATATTGTCACTTATTACAGCTGTACACATTTCACCATGCAGAATGATTGCTGTAGCACAACACTTTATTTTGCACTTGAAATTTCTGTTAAATGTTGCCTAGAGATCTCTGCAGGGAACTTACAGAATCCTAGCTGTTATATTTCCTAGCAAGGAAGTTAATTCAGCTTTCCTTTGGACAATTCAAATTAAAGCACTGGGTCATAATTATGCATCAACCAAGAATGATGACACAGATGATCTTTGTGTGTTCATGCTATTGAAAAAAAACTATGCTGTAATTAGTGTCGGAAGCATGATAATGTGTTGCTGCAGCTTTGAAACTCTTCATACTTTAATTTGACCAGATGTATGCAAAAAATGAGTAATTGCCTAATCTGAATGAAAGGTTTGAATTAAAATTCACAAGTCTAGAGATTAAGCTGGATTTTCTTATTTAGTTAGTTAAAATTCTAAAAATACACAGGCAAATTCTACTATCAGCTACAGTAAGATTTCTTCAGTATATGTGAGGAAATGTGGTCTATTAAAATTCCTGACTGCTACTTCATTAAACGCTTACAAAACCGAATTTCAAACTCATTCTGCTGCAAGATGCATATGTCAGAGTGGCACTGCCCCTTTATGATTATTTTTTAAATTATATTCAAGTATGTAATACACATTTTGCAAACACTCTGAGCATAAACACCATCCCCAAAAGCTAAAATTATCTGCATCATAAACTGTGTATGACTTAGCGAGTCAGTACAGTCAAAAGTAGCAAAAGAATAAAGTTACAGACACCATTTTACTAGAGAAATTTAGGCAAGTTAATGTCCACTAGTACACATACTAAAGTTTTATTCCTGTTCTTTTTTGCATTCACTCTGTATCCCTTAAATTATATTACTTTTTCTGCTTGTTTGCTTGTTTGTTGTGGTTTTTTTTAAATTGGATGAAAAATGGTGACCTACATATGTCATTAATATTTAAATAGCCCTTTAACTATTTGGTGTCCATATCACATTAATCTGCTTCATTTTCTGGCTCAGCAAATTACATTAAAAGCCTCTAATAGGTTTGTGCAAGATTTAATTCCTTCATGCTTATAAAAGTTTTGAATTCCTTTTATGAAAGACATATAAAATAAAGGGAGCATTTTATAAAACTATGTTGCATTCCACAACTTTTATGCAGAACAAAAAAATGGGTTGCTACTAGTAGTTCTGGAACACAACAAAACAAAGCTTGAAAGAATCCCCAGGATCAGCAAAGTACCTTGCACTTTCCTTCCAGCATTTTACAAAGAACATTCAAAACAGGCACCATTTAGTGCCGTATTTTAAAAAATACAAACTCATTGGCTCCCTCACACAACTGAAATGTTGAGTCAGCCTCTGGGCCATGAATAGTCTCCGTTGGTACAGAGTCTTAAATTCACCTGTCAATTCTGACATTCTTAGACCATATTTATACAGCACACAGGCACAGGCTGAGAGTTAAAGCATTACCTAGTTGTGGGGTGATTAAAGGCAATAAAATATGGTATAAACAGAAAAATAACTACAGTGATAATGTAATTATTCAGTGTTGACTGCATCATGTGCAGCTGCGTGTAAATCAGAAGAGAGCTTTTTTGAAGGTGACAGCAGTTGGTTTTCTAAAATTATTAAATAAAAAGCATTGCAGGCACAGTCTCATTTTTCTATCGGACCTCACATTTGTTATATAAGCAATGAATTTTGCAATGATTACTGATATAGTTTCCTGAACAATTACACTAAATACATTGCACACCAAATAGCTAAGAAGCAGAGACAAAAATATTTACATAACTTGGAATATACTCAGACATAATTCAAAAGGAACATGTAAAGGAACATGTATCAAACTGAACATGGGAAACTCATTCAAGGTGTAAATGATGCCTACTAACATGCAATGCTCATTAAATGTGGGATAATAATTGACAGAGTTCATAATAAGGATCCAAGGGAAACGAGGTAGATGAGGAGAGAGCTGGTGTTCTTAGAGCCAAGAACTCAGTCGCACAGTCATTTGAGAAACATCACACTGTCTTCAGGTATCTTTAAGACACCCACTTTTATGAGCCACTCAGAATAGCAGAATTCCTACAATTTCCCCATTGCACCTCCCTCTTCCCCCCCTGCCCCTTTTTTTTAAGTACTAGCCTATGTAAAATTATTTAGTAAACAATCTTTGATTTGTTATGGTCTATGTTTTTCTCCTTTAGTGTGTGGAAAGTGAAATTAAAAAAAAGAAGCAACAAAACCAAGGACTGTTTAAATGTAGCAACTGAGGTAACATCAAACAAGTGAGAAACTCACAATAGGAAGCTGATGGGAAATATTTTGTGTCTGATATGAACCCTGTTGAATTTTGCATGAATGTTAATTCTTAATTTTTAAAGTAATTAGTGCTAACTGTAAAATCCTCTGTTTCTATTTACTTAACCAAGCCTGGTTTTATCTAGTTATTGTCAACTGTTAAAAAAAATGCTATTTATAAATTAATCTTGAACCAACTAAAAAGAACATTACTGTGCTGTCACTTAATAATAAAACCATTTCAATAAGTCATTGAATACACGAGCAAAGAAGAAAGCCTTTAAAGTTTAAACTGTACCTTAATTTGTGAGAAGAACCATTGAATCTTTTCTTGGGGGCAAGAGGATGGAAGAAATCTGATCTGAATTTTAAATAAAATTCTATGATGGTAAAATCCCTATTCACACTAATTTCATTTCCATTTCACATCTACCCACCATTCTTTTGTTTACTTGAATTACAAAAGAAACCATTAAACAGAAAAAAAAGATGGCAAATTTTGTAGCATTTCTAACCTTATCAATTTTAAACACACATTAACTACGGTAAAACCATACATCAACTCCTGCTGGGCAATGGCTGTTTTATACAGTTTGACTATGTGATGAAAGAAACTAGTTGACATGCATTTACCGTATTAAGTCCTGGCACCTGCATTGCAGACACTAATCAAAGTGCTCCTTCAGAGGGGTGAAAGAATCACCATTTGTAACGTAATAATTAGGCTGGGTAGAAGGGCCTGGAAAGTAAATCAATCTCGTTTGCTCTCTAAATCTGACACCATTCTCTGGGCAGATTGTTAACATAATGAGACAGAAGCTTACAAGAGGTCTCATAAAAGACCTATGTCTATTTTTTTCCCCCTTCTTTCTTTATACTTGCGATGTTACTAAGATAATAATTACAGACAATCCAACCCTATGTCACTGGCATAAAAGCAGCTATTTCTAAGAAGCTCATCAAAAATAAGTTGGCAGAACAGACGGGCTATATAACACAGCAGCAGGCTGACTCTATTTGCCCAACTAGATAAAGATTATTTTAACCTATCTCTACAAAAACTTTCGTGATGATGTCTTACAGGGAGAAGTAATAAGTTATTATAACATGGCAAGAAGACAATTTTGGTGAACTAATCTGATTCCCTGTTCACAATGGGCAAATGAAGAATAATTCCACTGAAATCAATATTATAATTACAACTGTATGAGGAAAGAATCCCATACAACGTGATCACTGACTTTTAAAAAGGAAACAGTAACAGAACAGCAACATTAATGGTAAAAGTTTTTAACAGATTACTTCTTCTTGTATAGCCTTTCAAACTGCAAGAAGGTAATGTGACTTAGTGACAAAACATAAGCAATTCCATTTTCCTGGGTAAGGAGGTTACACCATAGTTGATTCTTTGTAATGCCAAAAGATTAGAAGCCTTTGTTTAAATCAATTGCTCATGGATGTTGCACATGCTATGTCAAATAATCACATAAAAATATGCAAGTGATACATAAGAAAGCATAAAAATAAATATAATCTAAGCTACAAGTGTTGGAATGCAGTAAGCAGATATTTGTGTAAAGCATCAAAATTAATGGGATGAATCTTCTTTCACAGTCAAATACACATTAGCCATTATTTTTCCTCATTTACCATAATTTAATTTAATCACTCCTATTTACGTGTTGTAACTTCATAGCCTGGTATTACAGCATTTTCAATGACATCAACAGGCATAAGCTTTGTACTAAATTTGCAAGGCTTCAAGACTGCAGCTTGTCAGGTGTGCTCTTTCCTGTGCCTGCAGTTTTGTTTTATTTGGTTGAGTGCTGACAGCAATTTCTCTAATTGGCCAGGTGGCTATGGCTAATCTGTACTACTTTTGTGAGTTTTTGTGTGGGAGAACCATATTTTTGCACAGATAGCAGTAACAAGCAATTATTCTTCATGGAATGAGATATTTATGACTCTGACATGGTGATGTAGAGAATTACTGGCCTAGCGTGATAGCAGCAGCCTTGAGAAGTGGTGATGAAGCGCAGGGCACAAAGTATTTCTAATTATAACTTCTAAGGTACAGTCAATTAAATGACATGTTTTCCAGTGGCTTTGGGTTTTCACCTGTACATCCTACTGGTTCTTTCAAATATCTTTAAAATTTAGGATACTCAAGGTAATCAACAAAGACGAATAAAGAACCCCACTAATTACTAAATTCTTGAAACACAAATTTCATACACATCTCATACGCACCTATATTGTCTCAATACTTTGATACAAATCTTCTCACCTTACAGGTCAAGAAGTTATGTTTTGATGCAAGCTAGCCAACTTGTCTTCTTTAACAGGTGTGTCCAGAGCCTGACCTATGCGATCTACCTACCTTATCTTAAAATGGCATGAATCGTGGTTGGTAGGCACCTACTTCTTTACAAGAATTAGGCCATTTGGCTCATATTTGGATGTCTACATTCAAGTAAGGAGACTTAGTAAGAAAGAAAGACTGGGACAGTGTAAGGTGCCAGACTTTTGAATAAATTCATAACTTTTTTTTTTTTAATTTATTTTACACAGGGTGTATAAAATTTAAACTTTGCCATCAAAACATAACACAATCTACCTGTGTCTGAATCCTATTGTTCAATGATCATTTCCAAATCAATCTCTTATCCTGCTTCTGTTTCTTTTACAATATCATATGTTCACATTCTACACCATTTAGTTTGGCTGGGTTTTCTTTCAGAAACACTGTTTGCCTTGCAAACTGTAAATACCAAACACAGAAAGAGAGGAAACCAACTACTGCTGCACAGCACATGAAAGGTATTAAAAGCACACAGAAGGTGTACACAGTCATTCAATATGACAAGAAAGATTTAATCGGCAACTGACTTTTGTCTGAAACCTGGATAAACAGTGTGTCTAGAACAACTGAGATTCAGTATTGTAAGACAACAGTTTTGACTATATTAGATCAAGTTTTTACAATGACACAGAAAAGATGATGAAGTTTCTCATTCCAACACCATTAAAAAATATTCAGTAATAATTTATCTAGAAAAGCAACACATACAGAATTGCTTTTATACTATCTATAAGATTTATCAGAACACACAGTTTTAATTACATTGTCATAACAGATTTGATAGTGTGAGTTAATTATTTTACTATTTCTTTACTGGTCAAAATGGAGATAATATAGGAAGGGTTTAGATGGAAATTCATCTGTTCTTAAAAATTATGTTTTAAAATATTTAGTATACATTTTTCAGTTTTTAATAATTGTTCATGGCTGTCATGTTGAAAGACTTGGGTTTTTTTTTTCTCAGATAAATTAAAAGGAAAAAATAGCTTTTTTATCAGCAGACTGATATATAAACATGTTGCTGATTTTTGCACAAAAGGAATATATCAAATAATCATCTTATATTTTCTGGTTGGTTATAACCCTCACTACAGTACACAGCTGTATTTCTGTAAGACAGAATACAAACCTCCAGTTGTATGAGACAAGCACAATGGTTAAGAAAATGAGACCCCTTTTTAAGGCTGTTTTCTGTAAGCTTGCAAATACATGAACACAAATTTTTACATATCTCTGAGTGTGTATATATATACACGTATATATATATATACATATATATACACACTTAGAACATTCATGTTTTCTTGAATACGTCAAAGAATGCAAGTTTATAACTTCTGCTTAGTTTATGTTTTCATAAGATAATATGCAAAAATTAAGTATGAAGTGATCACCATAAAAAAACCCTTGCATTTTGTGAGAATCTTTAGCTGCATTACGAGGGAATACCATATTTAATTTTTTTATTCTTAAAGGAAGAAATTAAAATAACTTCAATTAAACGAATACGACATAAAATAATTACAAAGAAAATGGCAACCACAACTCATTGTATCCTATAGGAGCACATGCCTCTTCTTTCTGGATGGCTGGCAGATAAAAATTTAAGCATGCCAAAAGGAGTCAAAATCCCTTTAGGACTTTAAAATATATAATTAAGGTAAAAATCTCTTCCTCAATATTACTGCAAAGCTCTTATCTGCAGTGCTTATCTTTATTGCACTTTTTTGTGCTCCTTTATATACTGCCTGAGAACAGTTTACAGAATATGTGCAAAACATAACAGAAGATCTCCAGTTATTGTGATGAGCTCATGTTGGACTCAGCACCATACTGGCTGAACACTGGCATCTAGCAAGAACAATCTTAACACTTCTTAGGATTTCAGGTGAAATTTAATTTTTACTGCCCTTAGTATGACAGCCAAACATTTTGCTCACCCTGCAACAGCAACTGGGGTAAACCTGTAAGAGAAAGCCAGAAGGAAAACAGCTCTGGCTTGCTGCCATCATGAAGAGCGAGGGTAGTGAAAACTGCTGGTAGGTTAAGCCTGACATCTATCACACACCCCCTCCGATGTGCACACTAGACCTCTTTTGGGAGCAGCTACATCCAGGCTGGTTTCCAAAGACTTACATTTCCCAAAATAGTACAGCTGTGGGCATTTTGCTGTTCCACTCCTTTCACACTGGCAGTTTCAGAGAGCAACAGGAGCAGTTGTGGTTTATAGTAAAAGGGGTTTTTCTAGAGTGAAAACTGGGATTTTGTCCCTAACTGCAATTCCAAGGAGGTTTAGACAGAGATTTAAGAAAAGAAATCAACTGTGTGTATTCTCACAGCTTAAAGGAGAAAGCTGAAGATCTTTCTGTCAATACTGATTCAGTATCTTTGGGGTTTTTGCCAGATAAATCAGGACTGATGCTGCAAAAACTGGCTAAAAACATTAATGAGATGTGTCTGTTTTAATTGTTTCAGACTAGCAGTTTCCCCTGTAGCTTGAATGTCTTTGAGAGTGAAAAAAAAAACCCAGTTAGAGGCCAAATAGCACCTCTTGACTGCAAATTGTTAATATAGAATAACTTTCCTGACAGTAGCTCAGCCATTCATGATTTTCTTCTCCAACTAACTTCACATAGTGTGTTGACAATTTATTTCAATTAAGCTGGGGGAAAAAAAAAAAAAAAGTCCTACCTAAAAAAAAAAAAAACTTGCTCTACACAGTAAAAGCTTTTGTACAGCTTTTTCTTTATTTTTTCAATTGAAAAAAAATCTCTGAAGAAATGCATACCCTGGAAAACATGACCCTGAATACAGATGTGTCTTATTTTGGGGTTATGCTTTAAATAGTAGTTCTTGTTATTCACAAGCCTAGTGGCTCTGCAGTTAGTAGATAGAGTGTTCTCAACAAACTGTAGATAGAGTGCTTTCAATAGCATTTTGAGATTAAAAAGAGTGGCAAGAGTACATTGTACTCTACCGAAAACTGCAAGACCTTCATAATAGTTCAACAACATAAAATATTCTGGATCTATTAGGCTGAAGACTGCATTTACCTAAGTATTACATGCAGATACTAGATATAATCCTCCCAAAACTTTTATGTGACAACCCAAACTCATGATTTTGACAAAAGGACTGGGAACGTATGTTAGACGCTCTTATTCTTACCGACTCTTACTGACATATTATTAATGTCTTATTTGCAATATTTGTGTGAAGCCAACTTAATTTATAACTATAATCTACTAAGGCTGTGTTAGCTAAAGGCTGGTAAACTTAAAGGAGTCAACAGGAAGGGTCTGCTACCTGCATTTATATTTTATAACTGAAACTCACTTCCAAAGAATAAGAGGGAAAGGCGTAATATTAAGATAAGAACTGTGTCATTACAGACATATTTTTACTAGACAAAAAGCAGACCTTCAGATATCCACTCAATATAACTCATGGTTAACAAAACCAACAGTAAAAGTAGAGCTTAAAGGAGCAAATGGTATCAAGGTGTCCAGAGTTTTATATCAGCTGTCTCCTTTGAGACAGCAGGCCATGAACTGCACCGCAGTGCTACAGCCCCGATGTTTTGCATGACTAACTGGCATGAGCCTAGTTATCACTGACTTTTGTTGAAGATACAGGACTTCATTAAATTTGTCACCTTGAAGATGAATCCCTCACTTTTACATGCTAATATGCTCCCTAAAGTTTTCCCTGCGCTCTGTTCTAGATTTCAGTACAACCTTTTATCAGAGCCATTTTTTTTAATAGATAAAATAAAGATACCATCAAGGCAAAAACTGACCTTCAACAGAAATTTAATTAAGGGAGAAGTAGCTAATAAATTTGAAAACCCTCTAGTTGCAAATTAACCCCTGACTCACCCACCTGATTATCAGCTAGCTTTGAGCTAGCTGCTCAAAACTGCTTTCAGCTACTACTTAATTCTCCCCATACTTGTAACAAAGATATACCCATCACTCTTCCTTGATGGCATTTGTTTCAGTCTGAGAATTCAACAGGAAGACTGTGGGTCCAGTTTCTAAACAACGATAATAAACCCACCTTAACTGCTTCAATTAGATCATCCGCAGGGAATCACTTTAAATAACCCACAGGGATTAACGGGCTCTTCATGAAACACTGCAAACAATTACACAGGGATGATCAACCATCAAGAGCTGGCGGAGGAAAGAAGTTACTGTCTATAGACAGTTTTCTCAGTTACTCTCTGTGCTTATCTGTGGGGAGAAATTACTTTTCACCCAAACACAGATATCTAACCAGGACAAACCTGAGGCAGATTTCTCTAAAGACTATTTACTGGACACCTCTGAAGATCACACTAATATTAAGGGGAAAAAAAAAAAAAAAGGTAGTGCCCTGGTACTGGATGTGTCACTAAAGCAGGTGTTTAGTATTTTGACACTGGCTTTCCTCAGCCTACATGCCTTGCCTTTTTCAAATTGTGTTCTCCTTGTCTTTTTCAAGAGGAATTTATTTGGCATAGCAAGAGAGTCAAACAGTATAAGTACAGAAAATCAGAGGGATTAATGTTCATAGAAAGCAAGTACTGTGGAAGAATTTCTTTTAATCGATGAATATTTCTACTGTGTAAAACTTTATTTAATAATTTTTGTGAACATGGTATTTTTAGGTCATTTCTATTGGCAATGCAACTTCAGGGGATGAGAAAGAGTAAGCAGTAAATATTGAAGAATATGCACATACACAGGAGGATGACATAGAAAAAAATGTGTATTAAAATTATAAATACCTTAGGGATAACAAACTAATACTAGAATTATGCTCCAGGCTCCATATCCAAGTGGGAAGGATGTAATCTCCTGAACACAGAAAAATCTGCCTTACAGCTAGAACTCTAGCATCTGCCTGCTCTAGTGAGACCATGCAGGACTCCATATGCTTCAGTGAAGCTAAGCTTGTAGACTGAAACTTGCCCCTTAACTAAATTTATGGTTGTTGGGTTGAAAAGTCGATTATAATTCCACAAAATGACAAATTAGAAGCAGTCTTGTCAAAATTTAAGAGGTCACAGTACATTTGGGGATGTGATCAAAATTGAGACAAAATATTTTAGCCGTAAGAAAATCCGCAGGGCTTTTGAATTTTGCCATAAGCCTGGATGAGCTGGTTGATTATAGTGTTTGACAACTTATATCTTATTTCAGGAAAAGTCAACTTATTCTGAAGCAATAGATTGGTGACAAAAACCTTCTAAGAAGTTCTGTTTGTAAACAATACAATTGCTCATTAACTGCATCTCAGTCACAAGCACTTAACTGAGCATACAAAATAGCTGTGGGATCTTTTTCTTCTACCTTTTTCTGCTACATGAGACCCTTACTACATGTCACTTACGCTGTACTTCTTTAACAAGCTGAAGCTTCAAACAAACAGAATTCCTGCTATCTTTCTTTCCTTTTCTTTCCTAACCAGTATTTAATCAAGTAGGAAAATACCACAAAATGTCTTTCTGATAAGAAGCCTCTTTTACCACTCTCTGGAAACAAAAATGTCTAAGATCATAAATAATATTTAACCTGAAATGCCTTATATACCCACTTGACAAAGACATTTTTCCTTATCAGTAGACACCATCTTTTCATTCATAAATAAGAAATAAAATGGGCTAAATGAATGAACACCCGCACTTAGTTCTTGACTCAGTATACTTGAATAACCCAAAAATCTGCTAGCTCCCCAGAGGCACAGAGAAAAGTTCTAAAAGTGTTAGACTGGGTTGGATTGGTGGCAAGGAATGTTTCTGACCATTTCCAAATGCTAAGTGACATCCTAAAGAAAGAAGTGTAGAAACTAGAAAATGATTGGCGAGAAAAGTAGAATAAAACTAGCATCTGCTTTACAGTTGGACAGATGTTACAAAGGACAGATAAAGAATACTAACATTCCCAGCACTCAAATCGGAGAGAAGAGCTATTATCTACTATATGAGTAGTAACATATTTTATTAAAATAATAAAAATTATTTTCTTGTACAACAGCATTGTTTCTCTCAGTAGTGTTTTCCAGTTATAGAGTTTTGGAGTGTTGTGGGTGTTTTGGGGGTTTCTTTTTCTCTTCTTTGTGTTTTGGGTTTTTTTTTGTTGGTTTTTGTGTTTGGCTTTTTTTTTTTTTTTAAATTCATTATTAAACAATGGTTGTCTTTTAATTTTAGTTTTTTATTATTATTGTTGAATACATAATGAAATCAGATTCACTCCATTTGCTTGACTCGGAAGAATGTCTGAACTTGTTTGAACTTAAACAAAAAACAAAAAAAAGAGCATGAGACAACATGACAAGAATACATTGTTTGCCATATAAAAAATTATGCTCTTGATGTGAAACAGACAACTTCCCAGTCTGCAAATACAAGTGCCTTAGCCATGTCCTTTGCTACACAAAGGTTTTACAAAGCTGTATCCAGCCTTGTTTGTATCCTCTTCAACAACATGCTAGGTTACAGCAAATAAAATGAGTATATTTAAGGGGTAACAAACTATTACCAAAGAGAAAATGATACTAAGGACATGGGAAAACCTTT
The DNA here is from genome assembly GCF_017976375.1 of Cuculus canorus. Taxonomy (NCBI): domain Eukaryota; kingdom Metazoa; phylum Chordata; class Aves; order Cuculiformes; family Cuculidae; genus Cuculus; species Cuculus canorus. The sequence goes on from NC_071401.1 coordinate 39,110,736, forward strand.
CCAGAAAAAGTGCTGAATATATAGAAGGAATAGTAGTTTAAAAAATAACACAGCTAGGGATGCTTAGAGCTAGAAGTATGGCTAAATGAACTAACATACCAAAACTACAGGAGGGAGAGGCATATCCATTCTCCTCTAAGAAAAAAAACACCCTAAATCTAACTGTTGCAAGTGTTGAGGATTTTTGTTGGTAGAAAACGCTTTGTCAACTGTTCAGAAATGTTTTGGGAGAGTATCAAAAATTGTTTGTTAGAAGCCGGTGCTGTGGTGGTCATGTGCAGACCTGCAGCAGCATGTGGTACCTGCCACAAACCGCTTGCAGTGTAGGGACGGGATTGTGACATTTGCTGAGTGCTTACACAGAGGAATAATGGAGCATAAGGTTAGGTTGCTCTCATGCTGAGACCACTGCCCATCATGCTGACCAATAGAGTCTCGTGACTCCTTTCTGATCCCCCATGGCCTGGACATATTTATTATCTCTCATCTTAGACTGTGCAGAGACATTTTGCATGACTCACAGTGGCAGGTGGCCCTTATTAATACCTCTGTGAGAGCTGCTTGAATGCTTAACCAGCGAGAAGAAAACAGAAGGTGGGACAAGAAAGGCCCTATGAGGAAACACATGAAAACAATTACATTTTGAAGATAAATATGTTTTGGTGTCATTTGAGTCAACAACTAAAGTATAATCCCAGAAAAGAACAACTTTGGGTAATAATAGTTCAATATATCCTCTGTTCAGAACAGGATGGAAATTTATAACATTTTGTGCTATCCTTGTAAATAGGTAACAAAAATCACAAATAATCTTATCATATAAGAAGGTGAGATTATTATAAAAAGTTAAAATTGTGGACAACAAGAAGTTCCATTTGATAACTATAGCTTAAGTAAAATAATTTTGAACACTGATACTTAATGGAATCATAGAATCATAGAATAGTTTGGGTTGGAAGACACTTTAAAGATCATCTAGTTCCAAGCCCCCTGCCATGGGCTGGGACACATCCCACTAGATAAGGCTGCCAAAGCCCCATCCAACTTGGCCTTGAGCAGCTCCAGAGATGGGGCATCCACAATTTCCCTGGGTAACCTGTTCCAGTGCCTCACTATTCTCATGGTGAGGAAACTCTTATGTCTAGCCTAAATCTGCTCCTCTCCAGTTTATACCCATTGCCCCTGGTCCTATCCCCACAAGCCTTTGTAAACAGTCCCTCCTCAGCTTTCTTGCAGGCCCCTTTCAGGTACTGGAAGGTTGCTATAATATCTTCTCAGAACCCTCTCTTCTCCAGGCTGAACAAGCCCAACTCTCAGCCTGTCCTCATATGGGAGGTGCTCCAGCCCTTTGATCATCTTTGTAGCCCTCCTCTGGACCCGTTCCAACAGCTCCATATCCTTCTTACTTTGAGGATTCCAGAACTGGACTCCAGATGAGGTCTGACAAGAGATGAATAGAGGGGCAGAATCACTTCCCTCAAGCTGCTGGCCGTGCTTCTTCTGATGCAGCCCAGGATACGGTTGGCTTTCTGAGTGTGCTGAGACTGCATGTTGTTGGCTCATGTTGAGCTTCTCATTGACTAGCACCCTCAAGTCCTTCTCTGCAGAGCTGCTCTCAATCACATCATCCCCCATCTAGTACCAAAACTGGGGATTGCCCCATCCAGGTGTAGGACCTTACACTTGGCCTTGCTGAACTTCATGAGATTCATACAGGCCTAGTTCTCCAGCTTGTCCAGGTCCCTTTGGTTGACATCCCATCCTTCCAATGTGGCAACTACACCACTCAGCTTGGTGTCATCTGCAAACTTGCTGAGGGTGCACTCAAACGGGCTGTCAACATCGCTGATGAAGATCTTAAACTGCACTGGTCCCAGTATGGACCCCTGAGGGACAGCACTCACAACGGATCTCCATCTGTACATCAAGATATTGACCACTGCTCTCTGAATATGACTATCCAAACAGTTTCTTATCCACCTTACCACTCACCAATCAAATCCATATCTCTCCAATTTAGAGAGAAGGATGTTGTGGGGGACCGTGTTTAAGGATTTACAGAAGTCCAGATAGATCACATCTGTTGGTTTTCCCATGTCCACTGTTATGATTACCCCATCACAGAAAGTCACTATGATGATTAGACAGGACTTGCCCTTGGTGAAACCATGCTGGCCATATTGGATCACCTCCATGTCCTCCATATGCTTTAGCATGTCTTCTAGGAGGATGAAGCTAAAAACTTCACTAGCACTGATGCTGAAAAACGTTTTCCAATGGAGGCAAATTGGCCACATGTTTTAGAGTGCGATCTTCGACTTCAATAACAAAAGCACCATGGAATAAAAAGAAAATATTATCTTTTCTATTCTAGCTTACGGCAGCTGTATGACAGTTTTATTTTTGTCATCCTTTTCCTAAGAGGAAATTCAGAGAACAGCAATGGGAGGAGAGGTGCATGTAGTCTATACAGAATTTAAAACTAAAAGCAAAAGGAGTAGACAAATTATTATGTAAATACAACATGTTGTATGTAGTAACTAGAAACAGTAGGAAAATATTATTTAAGAAAAATAATCCCAAGAAATTAATCACTGGCATTAATATGTTTCTGGAACTGTCTTGCAAGATTAGTGTAAGAACTTCACTGTTTTTGGCAAAACATCAGAACATACACAATAAGTAGCAGTAGGAAGTGCTGTGAGTGATACACTTAGTTTTTTTCCATTTGTAAATGTCTGATTACTCTTATTGGTACACTATCCAGTGTTAAACACATACCGAAAAAAATAAAAAAGCTCTAAAATGTAGAAACATTTTATATTAACGAAGGCCACGATGCCCTTGAAGGACCATGAATGGTGTAGTAAGAGGAAACAATTGATAGCAACAGTAAGCTATGGTTGTATGCCCAGAAGCTGAGAGGGAGGTGTAAGTTAGAAAAGCAGAAATCATGATAAATTAGGGGGAAAGCATGTAAAATATGCAAAGCTAATTAACCAAGTAAGCATTTGATCCAGGCGCGTGGACAGTAGCAACTAACCAATAGTAGTATAAACTTATATGCGTGAACAGTTGTTTGTAATCAATCAAATGATGCCAAGTTTTAGATGCTACATAACATTGTGTATATAAGGAGCTCACTAAGAGCAATAAAGGTCTTTGATCCAAGATATCGGAGTCCATGTCATTAATCTCCTCACTAAAAAATTCCCATACTGGTTAAATAGGGGCACTTTAGGAGTGCCTGAATTGAGCAGTTCAGCAAATGGGTTTTCTTTTTAGGAAAACATACCAATTTACACTTGAATGTTCTACAAATTATGTTTATGGAATCTTCAGTTTTTCCCACTAACTGACATAAAAATCAATTGATACACAAACCTATAAATACAAATGTCTAAATGTAAAAAGGTACATATGCGCACATGTACTCTGATACACCTGTGAAAGTGGAATGTCCCAGCATCAGAGTGAAAGTGGTTTTAATGCCATTTTCAGAAGATAGAACATCATAAAATAGTTTAAAAATAATATCTCCAAATACACAAAGTGCTACAGTGAGTCACTGGTTTTAAGTGAACCAAATAAAATTAACTTATTAGTCACTGGAGAGGTCACATACAGCATCCATTTATAAGAACAGTTTAAGTTTAAATGACAGTTTTACAGTAAAAAAATAATGATTGAGTGCCAATTGCTGTTGCAGTGAGATATATAGAGCTACACAAAAAATTACTTTTTACATATTTATAGAATAAACATATTTATACAATTCATAACTATATACAGGGAAAGAATGACATATAATATTTGTCTCTACTTATTGGAAATAATGTAAATACTTTTGGAGTGTGTTTACCTTTTTTTATGTTAATAGGCATACCGCCTTTATATGTCGAAGGCAATGTTGCTTCATAAGAGAAGATTAATTCTGGGCCCGCAGAAACCAATTACAGTTCTACTACAACAAGGAAATGAAAAACAATTGAAAGCATAGCTAATTCTTATCTTTGAAGGGCCTCAGCACCAAAATACTTGTCATACACTGACACTTTCATGCTCCTCACTCTTCAGGCTGAGTCACCAGACATTCTCTGTCCTTAACCCTTACACTGCTCCACACAGTTCTTAAGGGATAAACAAACCAAATCAAACCAACCAAACAAACAAAAACCAAACCAAAACAAATAAAAAAAAACCCTCCACATGAAGCCTTGAATTAGAGTTATGTTGTGTACCAGTTTGAGTAATTACACATAATAGCGAAGCTAGGCAATATTTGGAGTGTTGCTATGTTCTAAAGAGGGAGTAGGCCTTTACATATTTTCAGTCCTAAAAATTTTTTAAACAAGGAGTAAAAATATGAGATTAGATATTTAAAATTAGAATGGAATCCAAAGTCCTCACTACAACACACTTGGTGAAAGAACTCAAATGATATCAACTGTAAAAACACAGAAAAGGGTTTGTGGGAGTTTCCTTAAAGCTAAATAGAATTCAAGAGGAAATTTTCAACTTCTTGGGGTTTTCAAGAGATAAGGCATCCAGAGGCCTCAACTATTAATCCAAATATAATATTGTGATAGTTAAAACTGACATTTTAAAAAACGTACTATTCAAATGAAGTATACAATTTCCTTCTACTGTCAGCAGTTCTGGAAACCTGGACACACAAATAACCAAAACCATAAATATTTTTTCATCAACATAATAATATTTTACTTGCAATGTCCTTAAAAATTTTTAGAGCTCTCTCATGTGTGCTTCTGGTTTGAAATGTCTGAAGTTATTACAGAAGTTGACTGCAATATTTGTTTTATTGATTGTTGCAGAAGTTGGAATAGGCGCTTAACCTCTGCTTGTGAACAGCTAGATATGTGTGAGATTTGATCCAAGCCACAAAAACAACAGCTTTATTTTATCTTCATACCTGTTTCTTAGCTCTCACTTTCCAGGGTCCTTTTCTAGCTCATGAAAGAACTAATTTTTTCATTATAGTCTCCTTCGGGGGTTACAAAACAGGTGCCAGGATAAAAAAATTATGAACTGGAATGTTATTGTTTGGCCAGTTATAGTTCTGAAATATTAAAGCAGGTATAAAACTTGAGTTGTCCTAAATGGAAATCCAGAATTAATTTTAACTTCAGACTGCTCTGGTAGTTCTTATTTCTCAGCGACTTACTTATTTTTCATTCCTATTCTATATTCATCCTCCAAAAGTGATTGCTGTGCTTTTAGGTTACTAGTAAAATAATTCAAGAAAAAGTTATCATGCTGGTTACCTAGAGTAAATGCTAGCTGGTTTCAGTCTAAAAGTTATTTTTTTGATCTTAGGTTCAGATCCCAATAACTGTCTAGAAAAAAATGCTGGCATGCAGATTAGAAAAAAGTTGGCCTCTGCTCACACTTAGTTTAAATTAATACTTTTTTTTTTTTTTTTTTCCAGTGTAGAGAACATTTGCTTTGTTCTTCATGAGGTTAGTTCCTGTCTTGCTGTAAATCACTGCTGGAGAAGATCTGCCAAACAGCCTGCACTTGGCAAATCAGTTGTGCATTCCCACAGAACTGAGAAAATGGACCATGCGCTGTCTCTTCCTTCTCTCCAAATTTACCAATGCTTTGCAGGTTATTGTGAGCTAACCTATGCATTTCCTGACCTTTACTGAATCATAGAATAGTTAGGGTTGGAAGACACCTTAAAGATCACCTAGTTCCAACCCCCCCACCATGGGCAGAGATATCCCACCAGATCAGGCTGCCCAAGGCCCCATCCAACCTGGCCTTGAACACCTCCAGGGATGGAGCAGCCACAGCTTCCCTGGGCAACCTGTGCCAGTGTCTCACCACTCTCGCGGTGAAGAAATTCTTCCTAATGTCCAGTCTAAATCTGCCCCTCTCCAGTTTGTACCCGTTCCCCCTGGTCCTATCCCCACAAGCCTTTATGAATAACCCCTCTCCAGCTTTCCTGTAGGCCCCCCTTCAGGCACTGGAAGGTCGCTATAAGATCTCCTCTGAGCCTTCTCTTCTCCAGGCTGAACAACACCAACTTTCTCAGCCTGTCCTCGTAGGGAAGGTGCTCCAACCCTCCAATCATCTCCGTAGCCCTCCTCTGGACCTGTTCCAAAAGCTCCATATCCTTCTTACATTGAGGATTCCAGAACTGGACACAGTATTCCAGATGAGGTCTCAAAAGAGAGGAATAGAGGGACAGGATCACTTCTCTCGACCTGCTGGCCACGCTTCTTGTGATGCAGCCCAGGATATGGTTGACCTTCTGGGCTGTGAGTGCACATTGCTTGCTCAATATTGAGCTTCTCATTGACTAGCACCCCAAGTCCTTCTCTGCAGAGCTGCTCTCAATTACATCATCTCCTATTGTGTACTGAAAACGGGGATTGCCCCAACCCAGGTGCAACACCTTACACTCGGCCTCATTGAACCTCATGAGGTTCTCAGAGGCCCATTTCTCCACTTTGTCCAGGACCCTGTGGATGACACCCCATCCTTCCAATGTGGCAACTACATCACTCAGCTTGGTGTCATCTGCAAACTTGCCGAGGGTACACTCAATCTCGTTATCAATATCATTGATAAAAATGTTGAACAGCACTGGTCCCAGTATGGACCCCTGAGGGACAACACTTGTCATGGATCTCCACGTGGACTTTGAGCTATTGACCACTACTCTCTGAATACAACCATCCAGCCAGTTTCTTATCCACCTTACCATCCACCCACCAAATCCATATCTCTCCAATTTAGAGAGAAGGATGTTGTTGGGGATCATGTCAAACGCTTTACAGAAGTCCAGATAGATCACATCCATTCGTTTACCTGTGTCCACTGCTGCAGTTACCCCACCATAGAAAGCCACTAAGTTGGTCAGACAGGACTTACCCCTGCTAAAGCCATGCTGGCTGCCATTAATCACCTCCCTGTCCTCCATGTGGTTTTGCACAGCTCAAGAGGATCTGTTCTGTGATCTTCCCAGGCACAGAGGTGAGGCTGACAGGTCGGTAGTTCTCAGGATTGTCTTTTCTACCCTTTCTAGAAATGGACACAACATTACCCTTCTTCCAGTCACCAGGGACTTCTCCTGACTGCCATGACTTTTCAAATATCATGGAGAGCCACTTGGCAGCCACATCTGCCAATTCCCTCAGGACTCTGGGATGCATATCATCAGGTCCCGTAGACATATATGTTTAGTTTCCTCAAGTGTTCGCAAACCTGATCCTCTTCTACTGTGGGAGGGGTTCTACCCGCCTGGTCACCATCTTGCTGTCCCATGACCCAGGAGGGGCGAGGAGAGTGGTTATCAGTGAAGACTGAGGCAAAAAGTTGTTAAGTAACTCAGCCTTCTCCTCATCTGTTGATAAATGATCCCCATTTCCAACCATCACTGGGGGGACATTCTCTTTGATCTTCCTCTTTTAATTGACATACCTGTAAAAGCCCTTCTTGTTGGTCTTTACTTCCCTTGTCAAGCTCAGCTCCAGTTGTGCCTTGGCCTTCCTGACTTCATCCTTACAGAACCGGGCAGCATCTCTATACATGACCCAAGTTACCTGACCCTGTTTGCACTGCCTCTGCAGTTCCCTCTTCTTCTTTAGTTTAACCACAGTCTCAGTCCTTTCCTGCCTGATTTTCTACATATGGCGACTGAGCACTCTTGCTCTTTACGGAAAGCTTCCTTAAATATTTTCCAGCTGTGCTCCACTTCCTTGTCTCAGAGGACCATGTCTCAGGGGTCCTACTGAGTGATTCCTTGAAGAGCTGAAAGTCTGCTTTCCTTAAAATTTAGTGTCCTGAATATACTCCTCACCTGTCCCATATCCCTCTGGACCTTAAACTCCACCAGTGCATGATCACTGCAGCCCAGGCTGCCTCTGATCCTAACGTCACTGACAAGTTTGCTTGTATTAGTGACCATAAGATCCAATATTGCATCTCCTTGGGTGGAGGTCTCTATCAGCTGGACTAAGAAGTTATGCTCAATGCACTCCAGGAGTCTCCTGGATTGCCTACAGCTTGCAGTGCTGCTTTTCTAGCATATGTCTGGGTGGTTGAAGACCTTGAGTAGGATGAGAGCTTTATCCACCTGGGTCTCATATTTTGATCTTAAGCAATGAAATCCAGCACACTTTTATCGTACAGTTTAAGCAACAGAAACGTTACATATGCAACTGCAAGAAGAAATGGGAATAAAACTCCACTTACAATATATCAAATGCAAGCATTTTCCAGTTTTCTAAAGTCTACTGCTTTTATTTTTATAAACGCAATGTATCATGTTTTATTGTAATGCTCACTTGTGTACTACTAGCTGTTATTCTGTCACTTAGTTTAAACTAAGAGGTTTATCAGACTACTGTTGACTCCACACTAATGAACATTAACCTTTAACTAAAGTGGTTTTAGAGACACAGCTTTCAGGCTCACTTCCTTGAGATAACTCAAATACAGTCACTGTTACTTTTGTTGTTGTGTCAACAATATGAGGTAGTTAGGGGGAAAGAAAAATCATAGTTCATTCTGTTCCTGTCATTGTTAGCAAAAGCCAAAACCAGCTTGGATATAAAAACATCCAAGAGGAGCCTTTAAAAATACCTAGATTTGTCCTCCTAGGCTTCCTGTATGGTCAGTAATGACAGATACGTATCTCAATAAGTCAATTCAGATCTCTGTCACACTGACCTCTGAAACTTGGAGCATCTATACTTGTACTTCAGCTGTCTCATTTAGGTGCCCCATATTAAGTAACATGAATCTGGGCCTTGAGTGTCCTTTTTCTATTCTGCAAATGGACTAGCATGTACCTTCCTAAGACACTGGGTTTGTATTAGTTACTTAGCCATTATACATACTGAGGAGATAAGCTACTTGAGAGAAGAAATAAAGGCTTCCCATGGAGAATTCATATATGCACAATGTTATTTAAATCTATCACTACTTCTTGTATACCAAGGGAAATATTTTCTCAGAATTAATGGAAGAGACTTTTCATTTTGTTCCTGAAGATCAGGCATGATTTTAGAAAGGTTAACTAGGGAACGGAAAATGCCTTGATTGTTTTCCTTGTCTCACTCCATCATTTTTTCAATTCATCTGGCTATCCATCTGAAATAACTTGCACCAAAGATCAAGGAAAAAACCCAACTCTCAACAAAACTTGAAGAATAATTTTCATTAAAACACAATTTATACTTTACAAAGACTATACTTTGTCGCTGCCTTAATTACATGGTCGTGCAACATGGAGGTATTTTAAGATTTAGACTAAGATTTCTTACACCATCAACAATCAAACCATTTCTAAGATTTTATCACTAATGATGTTAATACCAGGTCTAATCGTATTATTACTTTCATCGCAATCTTGACCAAGTCAGTCTGGAAAAGATACATCATTATGAATGTCAACTGCACAAGTCACCTGCCTTATATACAAATGATTAGGCTACCCTTGCTTTCAGAGGGACAAGCAAGGGCAAAGAAATTTATTTTCTTTTGTGTTTGAGATGAATAACAAAGAATGACTTCTTCTTTTAGTATTAGATTCATAAAAAATCCTGTTATAACACGAAGTGTAAGAAAAAGAAAATAAAATACCTCACAGTACAGTAATACATGCTTATGAAATGTACAAACCACAAATTTATTGCTGTAAAAGGTAACAGTTAAGAGGGCTGTGATTAATTTTCAAATCCCAGCCAGGTTAATGAATGTAAACTATGCCATTTCCCCCATTTATACAATCAATACTACTGTTCTTTTTTTCTTTGTGAGGTGGTGGGGGGGAGGCAGGGCAGAAATATGTTCATTGTGGTAGTTTTTACAGAGTCTTTAAGTGAGACTGAGGAGTTTTATATGATCAAACAAATATGCATGTTTTTTCTGTGTATTGGTTAATATATGGTTCTATGTAGTAGTCAAAGACCTGCAATTACGAGTACTTGTTGACTAGTACTGAAACTGCAATCACTTCAACATTTCTTCCAGCAATGGAGTGAAAAATTACTTACAGAGATCAGAGACTTTCATTTTTTGCATAGACGGAGATAGCTATCTAAAACAGAAAAAAATCCCACATATGGCTGAAAAAAGTGAAAATACTTTACAACCTTCTCTCCCTGCTAAATTCACATCTTTTTGATGAAACAGTAATTTGTTAGCCTGAGAACTTAATAGGAGTGGATTCTACATTCACACTGCAAATGCACTGGGAAATGTACATTGTGTTTGTTTCAACCTCACTGTCTAATGTTTTTTTTCATGCCAGGCAGGGTTCATTTGCTACTCCAGGACAGGATCATAGAACAGCCTGGGTTGGAAGGGAAACTAAGCCAACACCCTTGCCACACCTTCTACTAGATCAGGTTGCTCAAAGCCTCAATCAGCCTGGCCTTAAACACCTCCAGGGATGGGGCTTCCATGACTTCTCTGTGCAACCTGTTCCAGTGTCTCACCACCCTCACAGGAAAAAAATTCTTCCTAATATTTAATCTAAATCTACCCTCTTTCATCTTAAAATTATTACCTCTTGTTCTGTCACCGCAGTCCCTGATAAAGAAGGGGAAGTGTGAAAAACAGCCTTATGAACATCAAGGTGAGAGAAGGAGGGTGAGGAGATGATCCAGGAAGTGGAACAGAGATTCCCGTATAGCCAGAGGAAAAGCCCATGCTGGAGCAGGTTTATCCTAAAGGAACTAGAGCCCATGAGAAGGACCTAAGCTAGAGGAGATTAAAAGTGTGAGGAGAAAGGAGCAGTAGAGAAACGTGGTCAGGGACTGAGCACAATCCCCCATTTTCCCCTTTCTTGCTTGCTGCTTGCAAGGACAGTGGTAGGGAAAGGTAGAGAAGCCAAAAGCGAAGCCAAGTATAAGTAAAGAGGGAAAAGAGGTGCTGGGTTACTATTTAGTTTTGTTTCTAGTAAGAAACCCAAATCTACTTTAATTGGCAAGATATTAAATCTTCCCCAAGTCAGTAACTGGTTTACAAACTCCCTCTCTCTTCTCAGCTTACCAGCTTTCTCAGATGATTTTCTCCCTCTGTCCCACAAAGAAGTAGTGACTGAGCAGTTGGGTGTGAGTTTGTCCCCTAGCCAAGGCTATCCTAGAAAAGCAGTATAATTATAAGTGTATCACTCATACAATACCACAGCAATTTTTCTAAAACAAGAGATAGCTTACCCTCTTGGCAATGTCTTTAATTTTGTTGTAAGTCTTAGTTTTGCAGAATTAATCAAGTCTTTACAATTTTTTTTGTTTGTTTTTAACAGTAAAACACACCTAAAGCTCTATGAGAACAGGTAATTGAACACAAAATTAATTCTAGAAGGTTTAACTGTTGTATTTTGGGTTAACTGATGTCACAAATAATTTCACTGACACTACACATAATAGGATAAAGAAGACACCTGTGTATTTAAAAGCTGTTCTATTTTACCAGTTGTAACAGGTAGTCTAATATTACACACAAAAAGCAATATAACCTTGCAGTGTTCCTAATTAGCAATTAGCATATAACAGCATATTACCACTACAAAGTTTGTGTGCCAAACTTTCCTTCACTCCCAGCACTGAGGGTTTTTTCAAGTTTTCCTTAGCAAAAACTATGACTATTTTGCACAGTGTTAAATATTTTTATCGTGGCAGTATTCAAAGATTATGTGGCAAAGGCACTCAAATCCATTGCTTACATTTTCTATTTGGGGAAAGCAGTACAAAAGATCTGACTTCTTCTGTGGCCAAATGAATCGGCAAATATTCACAATGTGAATATATGATCTCCAAGAATACTACATGTAGATAAAAAATAAGCAAGCAAATAAACAAAACCCAAATCAAAACAAAAAAAAAAATCACCCCAAACAAACAACACCACCCCCAAAAAACACACACAATCCCCACATACATATTGATGAGGAAGGCAAAAGTAATATTTCCTTTAAAATTCTGAACATGATATAAGATGGCAAACTTTATAGAGATGCTTAGGAAAGAAAGGAAAATTACTTGATATTCTCTCCATTAGATATTCTTAAATACTTTTGTGAATTAGTCCTGTAGCCCAATTGAAAAATTATACTGATTTCCAATACCAAGTACCTGATAAATATCTTAAGCATGAGATATGATGCAAGGGACATGTTAAGGTTAATCGCCAACAAAGCATTTAGGCTTTCCTATCTAAAATTAGTCTTCTAAGTCTCATCTACATATACAGACTCCCTTTTATCCAGCCTAAAGCCTTTTTCCAGACTATTCTCATCATTCTCAGACATCTATTTTTGAAAGGTATTAATCACTTGGTGTCATCTTCTTCCCATAGACCACAGGAGGATCTAGGTTTCCATTTAACAGTTTCACAACAATTCTTAGACAACTGCGTTGGGTAAGATAATTCCTAACTGGGCTAATCAGAGGCAATCCATTTCTCAAGAAATAATATATCTTCTTTGCCAGAGGGAAGATAATGTGAAGCCATCTGTTTTGTAATGTATAGAGTGGGTTAGGTTTCTTTTTTTCCTTACTTTTGTTTTCTCTGCTTTCCTTTCACAATGCCCACTTTATCTTTAATAACTTTTGATTTAAGCCACATAACAAAACTAGTACCACAGTCCCGCAAAGTGAAAAAACACAGGCTAAGCAACAGCACAGAGTCTGGAAGACTTACTAGGATTCTAAAACCCAATTTTTGTAGAAAATTGTTAGCCTGCAGGCAGTGGTACAAACTCTAAAACAAGCTACTTTGTAGTTTACCTTATTGGACTTCCATCTTTTTCTCATTTGATTTAGACCTTTAGAGGGTATCTTCTGGTTAATGGGTACATTTTGAGGCCATGGGTTAAACTCATTCATAACTTCAACCAGGTTAACACCAGAGGGAATACATTTCAACCAGAGTGACATAAGTGGTAAAATGATGACATCTATACATTTATTTTCCTGCAGAGTAGAAATAAGACTATTTTTTTTAAATGCAAACAACATAAATACCGAACTTTGAAATCCTGTTTAATAAAATACAGTATATTACTGCATTTCATAGGAGTAAAGAAAAAATTCACAGCCCATCAAAGCAATGAGGAACTGCAGTGAAAATGTGAACATTAGCAATAAAACACTGGGGTGTTTTGCTGTTCTGTAAAATATAGTAACAAAATAGTCACCTTTTATCTTTGACCACCCAGGAAGTAGCTTTAATTAATACAAATTGAAGCCTCATGTAATGAGGGAAAAAAAGTATGTTTTGGAAAAGATACTGCACTGTGAAAATTTTCTTCCTGTTTGTTCCAGATTTTTATCATGTGTTACCGTGAAAAAAAACTTGTTTATGAAACAGTAACTCTGAAAACCCCTAATTAGAAATTATGTACATCAAAAACCTATTTGTTACGTATGAAATTCCACCACATGTATCAAAAAAAGTCTATCTCTTCAATGTAGCCTTCCCAAGAAGTGAGATTTGATCCTGTGTGGTGTTTTACCTTGAGTAATCATTTACAGTCCTGCAAAGACAATGTAAATCACTGCTAAATCAGATCATCCATTCAAATAAGACAGCAGTCAAATAAGGCAGCAATTTGTTGTCATAGTTCCTGTGAAGTCAATAGCACTGTGACAATTTCTATGAGCAGAATACCCGCTCCTGAGGCTTCCTCAGCCACTATGCACAGGTGTGATGAACTTCACAGAGCAGAGTCCAATGGTAACCAAACAGCTGTGACTGGCAAGCTCCAAATCCTCACAGAAAGGCTGCTCAAATAAAGCCCTTCAATATATTTGAAAACAGGGTAGTTTGACAGAAGAAGAAATTGATGTTTCTTCATGAAGGACCCAACATAGCGTCAAACGTGAGTAACAACATCTGCGCACCTTATCTCCACGATTTACAGCTTCATACTGTCTTCAAGAGAGCTACCACAATGAACATCTGGCTACTTATTTTCCTTCATGGGTTTTCAAACTGTGTATAAAATATATTGAGCAATTTAATTTAAAACAAATCTGGCTTAAATCTAGTTCATAAATGACACAGGCTTTTGACAGCAAGAAATTATGTTTGTCTTTTCAGAGAAAGAAAATGTATGAGGCTTTTAGAATATTTGCTTTTCGAACTGAAGTATAAATAATTAAGTGATGGTAAGACTTCATTTGAACAACACGCAATCTTATAATCAGTTCCTAATTAAACTGATTGTTAACTATGCATTATGCTAAGGCATGTTTTTTACATATTATTTTTGTAATATCCACTTTTTTTACCCCTTTCTGTTTCCTCTGATGTTATTAAGGCTTTTAACAGTTAAAATAAGTTTTGAGGTTGGTTTTTGTGGGTTGGTTCTTCTTTGTTTGTTTGTTTCCCTGTTTGGGTTTGTTTTTTTTTTTGGTTTTTTTTCGTTTGTGGTTTTTTGGTTTTTTTTTAAAGTAAACAGAAGATCTCTTTTTAGTCTTCCTGAGAATCCACCAAGTAATATAGTTATAAATAAATTATGGCAAAATTATATAGCAAACATTATAAAGACAGCTATACAGAGTGTCTAGATCAATATGAACATTACAGTTTGCTGTCATAATCTTTTTAATTCAGAGGAAACCGTTGCCATTCAGGAAACCCTTGCCACTCACACAGAAAATCATTGAGCTTCCACTCCACCAACATCTTCTCATTAAGAAATTGTGACACAATGTGGTGATGGGAATTTTTTCAGAACTTCAAAGGAAAATCTTACAGCATTGTTCTGTCATGCTCATACATCTTGAGACAAAGTTTTTCACTTTAAAAACATAATGAGGGTTTAAATGTCATTATGATGAAAATGCAAGTGGTGAAATAGAATAGAAGATAAGATTTTTATGCACTTTTTGATTAAGGATTTTTAACAATTATTTAGCTTCTTTAAAAAATGCTACCCTTAAAGTACTGTTTGTCACTCTACATCAAAACACCTACTCTTTTCTAAGATATTTTCAGTCCAAGGCAGTGTATCCTCCGGAAAATGCAGTGAAAGGACTTTTCTAATACCTAGAAATGCAAGCCTCCACATTATCTACTTTTTTTTTTTAAATTTATTTATGGAGTAAGTAAATTTCTTCCTATGTGCTCAACAATGTTTTTTTCTCTCAGCATTTACAGTTCTATATTTCTCTTTTCCATACATCTTTGATCCTAAAAAAGATGTGGAAAATCACTAGCCCACCCAAGGAAATCACTATGTTTAAAACTTAGTATTTAAATCACACAAAATATGAGGCTTACACAATTCACTGATATTAAATACAAGAGATGCAAACTTCCTAGAATTCCCCAGGCTTAGGATAATTATTTGTATCTATTTGTAATTCTACAATTGCTTTGCACAAGTAACAGTTCTAAACACAATTTTGAGCTTTTTACGTTCCACAGAGGAGCCAAAGCCAGCAGACAACAACCAGCTAAATACACTGGCAAACTGAAAAAGCAAGCAGACAATAAAAGAAAATGAAATAGAGGTTGATAGCTCTTTTCCATAAACAGGACGCTTTCTGAATCACAAGCTGGTAAAAAGCAACAGTAAAGTATATGAAATATCTAGTAAAGATTTTATTTTCCATGCTTTTGAAATATCAGAACAGTTCAGAAGTGTAATCTACCAGGAATATAAACTGAAAACTAGAAATAGGTATGATGAAAAGAACTCTTTTAAAAGTCAGCCACCCAATCCTGATCTTTCAACAGCTGATAGATTTGTGCGAACTTCCATGCATTTCCAGGGCTCAATTTTGTTTATTTTGCCATGATCTATACCAACAAGTCAAGCTATTTCAAGTTATAATTTAGAATGGAAAAGCCTTCAATCTGATAGTTTTACTGACAGTTGGAGGCTGAGACAAACAAATAGTGCCTGTGGGCTCGTTCTAAAAAAAAACCAAAACCAAACATTAACAGTTTTGAGTGAGAAAAATGGGAAAACATCTCTCTTGCTGTGTTTTCCTCATGCTTCTGGAATTATATTAAATTTATCTGGAATGTTCCTAAAGTTGTAGAAGAAGAAATGGTGAAATGACAGCAAACATCAAGTTAAGGAAAACACCTGCTGTCATGTAAAAGTTAAAAATCATGTTTATTTCCCATGCAGAAATACATAATCTCTACCACAGAGCATCTTGATGAAAGTAATTTGTTGATTAATACAAATCAATTCCTCGCTCACATCACCAAAATTATAATTTGCTCATCTCAGCCACTGAAAGAGTAAGATATTGTAAGCACATTAGATGCATGAAGTCTTAAAGAAGCAAAATTTGATTTTATTTCAAGAATCCTTTGCAGCCTGAAGAAAAAGATCTGATGTTCATATATATATGTTATTATTTTTCCATTTTGTTTTATGCTTGTCTATGATTTTGGGCAGACTCTTACTTCTGTTCAAGAACCCAGCAGCGGTGGGTTCAGTGTGCTGCTGAAAAAAAAAAAGAAAAAAAATCTTTGACTTCTTTGTTCTAAGGAACAAAAACATTTTCCAGTATACTGTATCAAAGACACTAAACTTCTTTAAAATGCAAGAGAAGAGGTTTTCAAATTTTAATGTGTTGCATTAGCAGTGCACATGAAGAGCACTAAAATCACTGCAGTTCTTCACGTTGCTTCAGCTGTTTGGGGTTAAGAGTTTCAGAGGGTTTTTTAAATCCAAAAGAGTCAAATACTAATGATACATTTATTATAAATTACTGTTGATTCCTGTAATCATGAATTCATATCCTACCTCCATGATGAATAATATGTTAAAGTATTTTGCTGGAGTACGATTACTTCAGGAAGAAACTGGAGCAAGTTCCACAAAGATTTTAATCACAGGGACAGTAACCGTATAAATTGCAAAAATCACACCTTTGAGTTTTTCTATATTTTTTTACTTTCCAAAAGCATAGGTCAAGACTGTCTTACTTATCTCCAAAAAACCTGCACTATTTATACTTCTGAGTCTCACACATATTAGAAACACAATGCTTACAAACTCGCACAGTAGAAAGGTGAACACTGTGGTACAGTGAAGGTATTGTTAACCTTGTATTGGTGAACTTGTCATAACAATACCATATCAAAGGCACAACTTTTATTTTGGTTTCCTCAGCTTTTACTAGGCACAATAGGTTGATTAATCTTAATTATTCATAACTCCAGCTAAACTCCTTTAAGATCTATAACAGAAAAAGTACATTAGAAATTTATTTCAGTTACTTTTCCTGCTCTGGATAGCACATCCCTTGACAGAAGAATGTGAAGAAATTTATATCTGGCAAACAGAAGTATAAGAAATGGCATTATCATCTAATCCATTAGAAGTCAGGCTTTTATAAGTTTTCATTTCCTAACAAAACTCAACGTTGTATTACCAAGTACTCAAATCCTGCTATTACTGATTTTTTTTTTAATTGGATCTCATCATTTTTTTTCTTTACAAATACTGGAAAATATTAAGACCTTTTTCTCCTATTATTTCCAGTATCTTAAGAAGTCCTCTGCCTTAGTTCCTGATTATCTGCAGAAAAGTTTTTAGATCCCACTTTAGAAAAAAAAAAAATTGAATTTGTATTCAGTCTTTATCTCATCACATATTTGAGAGAGAGTACCATATATGCTTCAATTACTTCAATATTAATTTATCAACATTTTCTTGTGTAGGTTATATGACTCTTTTACATCAGCATGCTCATGCATTTTATATAAACCTCCATCAGAATTATACATGTATTAGCCCTACATCTTTAATTTAATGGTTTATTGACCTGACTGTCAATACTAGCAAGGTGGAGATGATGCAGGAGTAGGATGAAAGTTTTTGAGGCAACGTAATTTACTTAACATTGTAAAGATACCAACAACTCAAGAGAGAAGAAAGATTGATTTTTTTATTACTGATTTTTTAATTATTTTATAAATTCTTATTTTTATTTTTTATTTAAAATAAACTAGGCAAAAGTAAAAATCATGGGATGAAAGTTGAGAGATGCTTTCCATCTTTTGTGTGATCGAATCAGAGAGGATGTGGAGAATTTGTGCAAAGTGGTCGAAAAAAGCCTGCACATTTTTGTATGCCTTTAAAAATGGAAAAAGTGGATGCATGTAAAAATCCAATTCCAAGATATAAAAAAATAAATATTCAGAGTCTGTTAGGTGCAAAAATAAATCACTCAATAAGGTTAAAAGAGCATGGGATTCTGGGAAACTGATAGAATACAAGCTACAGCACAGATAATCATTAGGCAATGAGAAAGATCTGGCAAGATTTCTGCAACAAAATTAACGCTGATAAATCTGCATCATCAGTTTAGAAGTACAAGTGATATCCAGGATAAAAAAAGAACGATGTCATGGTTAAGTACTGACAGAATATAATGCCATGTGTTGAAAAGGGCACTATTAATAGGCCAGTCTTTTCTGTGAGATGGAGAAATACAGTTTAACTTACATCAGCTGCAAGATTATTAAATTCAGATGTTTGAGCCTTTTATAGCATTATAGGAAACAGTCTTAATTATTTCTAAGGAAGAAAAGCTTAAGTTAAAACACAATTCCCTAAAATGAGTCAACAAATAAAAACTCCATGACCTGATCCAAATTAAACCATCTGATTGTCTATCATCTTTCCACCAACTGAGGTGCATATCCATCCCTTGCTTTCAGAAATAATCTACCTCTCTGGAAAAAAATAATTGCCTGCTACATTTGGATTGTTTGAGTTTTTTCTGGCTTTGCAATTGTACAACATTATACCTGTGCAAATTAACTGAATGAGATACATATTTATATCATTTACTAATCACCTCCAAATCTGCATACAGCACAGGAGCAATTTCACTTTCTGATTTAAATCCCTAGAATAGCTCCCTTAAAATCAAATCAAAACAAACATGATATATTAACACAGAATATTATTTGACTAGGAAAAATGCAGACATCAGCAAAAGGACGTCTGCATAACATAAAATCCTATTATTAATTCCAAAATTTGTAACCTACAGACCACTGTCAATCCATTGTCAAAACAATATTTACAGTCCTTCCTTCCATTTCTAGCCCTTTAACCTCCAAATATCCAGCTCAGGTCATAAGAACTCCCTTCTAGCCTCCCTGTTTAAATTAATTATT
Organism: Cuculus canorus; assembly: GCF_017976375.1. Taxonomy (NCBI): domain Eukaryota; kingdom Metazoa; phylum Chordata; class Aves; order Cuculiformes; family Cuculidae; genus Cuculus; species Cuculus canorus. The sequence goes on from NC_071401.1 coordinate 39,129,876, forward strand.
TTTGATGCAGCCAAAGGTTGGTTCTAATACCCACTACATAGAAATAATATTTCTTCCACAGCATTTTGGCTATAAATCATTTTAAGGATCAGAAATAAAAGTTATTCTGCTGCTGGTTCATGTTTCTCATCCTAGATATACCAAATCGTTCAACAGTTTAGATCCATCTGAACTGTCCACACCGTCAAGTCAGCTCTGTCTATGAGGAACTTCTAGAGAATACTGCTGCAAAAGAGTATTATTTTCATTCTTTTATTTTTTTAAGTACCAATAAAATTTCAGTTAGGTCTTCAAACTGTTTTCATAGATAATCACTTCAAATGCCCAAACATTTATTTTCATGTACAATTCATTATCATGTACCCCGAGGGGAAAACAAACACCAAGACCAAGAAATTTGATCAAAACTTGTCTCTTTTAACTATAAGAAAAAGCAGCAAAGAAAGGATAATCAAACGCAAAATACAGGTACATTCTTAAAGGAATTTTTTAAAAGTGCAAATTCTTTTAGGACAGAAATCAACTTATTTTATACCCTTCTCAAAAATAGTTGTTAAAAGTAACAATTTTGACCAGTATCCCATTTGAAAATGACATGAGCTGACAAGACACACACACACACCCCTCACACTCCATATAGTTAAAAAATTATTTCCTTGTAAAAACATCAGGGAAAACATATCTCTCTCACTAACAAAGAAATCCCTATATATTTTAATTAATTCAGAATATTGGAAGCAATCCTGAGGTGACCTGGAGTATGCAATCTTGGAAAAAAAAAGGCTATTGCAGAGTTCAAAAGATCATATTTTCTATCCCTTTTCTGCTCTATAGAAACAAATACATTTGTTTCTATCTTAGCTGACATCAGTCTACTTTCAAAAACTCTCATCAGTTAAGTTTTCAAAACCTTCCTCAAACCTCTAACCCAGTGCTTAGGCATCCTTACTATTGCAAGATATATCCTAATGTCTAATCTAAAGCTCCTTTGCTGATTTTAGTCTTCATTTCTTATGCCCGCACTCCTTTCTTTAAAACTTTCTGCATGGATTGTGCTTTCTTTAGACGTTTGATCTTTCTCATAATTCTGTACTGAACTCTTTTCTGCTGGTTTACATCTTCTTTGGATTATCACCAATTGAGACTTATCCTTTCAATTATCTAATATCAGAAATCAAATGTATGTTCTATCAACCCAATCTTTGTACAGGAAACTTATAATGGCCAACATTTGCCTCAAAGGTTATATTAGAAAAAGAAAATGCACTTCTATCTGTACTGCAGCCTGAGTTATTATTGAGGATTGACCCAAACAAGGTCAAGGATTCAAGTCTTGATCATATTGTGCATGATACAGCAAGAACACTTCTAATTACTGAAATGCATCAGTCACTGTGAGGCTCCAACATATGCAGTTTTCACAAACATGAAAATATTTTATGTGGAGTTCTTTTTAAATTAACTGATAGAGGATCTTGAAACACAGGTATTTTTTATATAAATTTAATTTTAATATTATTTGCTAGGTAGGCTATTTTAAGATTATTAATCAATTTCCCATGAATCAAAGGGCTGAATATATAGGAAAAGAGGAAAAAAAATCTACAGTGCTTTATGGAATCATTTTAATGTATACATGTTTACATTAATTTCATACATACAGTTTTGGGGAGACATATATGTGCATTCTTCAACCAAAGGTGTCATTGCAATTTGTATGTGCTAAATGCATGAGATTGCACATGCACTGCTGCTCACACAGCTCTGCTTTGCTAATTATATCCAGCAGACTAACATACTGTTGTAACCAGGAATCTAGCATAAACAATTTTTTTCCAGGATTTTTTAGGATTTGCCACACCCAGTTCTGAGCGAATGGATTGAAAGTTCGTCTCAGTGTGTCAACGAGAGTCATCCCTTTGACTGCAGTTCTGATGTACCCATAAAGGGATGAATAAGTCTAGGGACTAGCTATCAGCTCTGGGAAGTTCAGTATCACATATGAAAAGGACTTATTGAAATATATTAACCAGTCCTCACCAAGAGTTAAATTAGCTAAATACAGATAAAATGGATTCCTCATTGTATCCACGAAGACAGCAAATTCAGAACCACAACTGCTTAAGAGATTCTGTCATGTTCATAGTTTCCTGCAGTCCAACTAAACAATTAAATGTTGACATTGTTGCTCATACCAAATCTGTTTCTGTGTCTTACTTTAAAAGAAATCTCTGCAGTTTACCCAGCCTCTAGAACTGCAAATTGTACACATTTTTGCAGATATATTTCTTAATCTTCACAATCAGGCTACAGGACTGGAAATTTGCACTTTATTTGTATGATTTGCAGTTGTCGATGCTCCAACATTTTCCTTTATTTTAAATATAGTGGAAAATTTTATGTATTTTAATTTAGTTTTGCATCTATAAAATGCCTTTCATTTCAAAGCTCTTTGCTTACAACAATAAAAGATGAAGCATGCCCTGGACATATTTACTGCATACTGTATGTAATTCTCTTGCCTGTGAGATAGTACACTACTTAATGAGTCTCCCTATCACTAGTTTAATAAAAAGTTTGGACTTTTCTGTATTTGTTTGTTGGTATACAAATGTATTCAAAGTATGGCCTTCTGAAGCAGATAGCAACCTGGATGAATTTGAGCAAGATATATATACAGACAGCTATACGTGTGTGTATATGTATACATGTATTCATATCTATAAGTATGGATATATGTATAGAGATGCACACATAAATATCCTGCAATAAATAAGAGTCCAACAATTCACAAGCACCATATTATTATGATACATTATAATATATATCATATAAAGTTTGTTGTAATAAAGTTATAACGGTTCCTCTTTAAGTAGGTGATTTTTCTTTTTTTTTGACTGCCTAAAAAATCTGTTCTGTCATTTTGTATTAAGTAGAGTTAAATGAATCTTTGGGGGAAATAGTGAAAAAAAACCTCATAGAATTATATATACCTAAACAAACATACATAATAAACAGATGTATGTGTGTCTGTATGAATAATCAAGGATAATTCTTGATATTCCTTGGTAATTGAGGTTATTTTTTCCAAGACATTACAGTATTTCACAGAGATCAAAAGCTTTAAATGGATGTAGACCTAGAATATCATTATGGACAGAGGCACATAAGGAGCTAAAAGAATTTTTGACCAGGGGTTTTTATTATATATTTTTCTCTACTCCCACAGCTGGGAGAAAACTGTGGAACTATCATCTTGATTAAAATGCAGAGAATATAAGTGCCTATTTAATTTTCTTATTTCAATTTTCTCCACAGTTACAGCTTATTTACAGCACCTTTTTGTCATTATCTTGCTTTATACTGTGATAGAAGGAATCCTTCTCACAGTTCAATGATGCCCTTCTATTGTACCTATGTATACCTCACTTGGCCTTTCAACGTATTCCTGTATTAAAGTTTCCTTTCCAGCACTCCTCCTTTTAAATGAGCTTGGGAAAAGCCATTTCTGAAACAGTGTTTTAGCTTATTTTCTGGGCCTAGAGGAATATAGTTAACTGATTTATTGCCCTGTGGATGTTGTAATTGTCGCAAAACACGATGTATTCCCAGAACAGTGATATCAGTATGTCATTTTGAAAATATGCCTCCCAGCATTCCACTGAAATTAACGAAGCATCATTAAATTGTTGCAGTTCTTAAGCATGCAGTACATTCAAGCATGCAAACAGTTATCGACAAACTTCAGGAAGTCAAGAACCAATATCTGTCAAATCAAAAGCAAATACAGCAATAGCTTCTGAAGGGGTGTTTTAATAACATCCCAAGTTTCAGCTGTTTAGCATGCACTATAGTTTTGAGCACCTGTAACAGAGAATGAGAAATTGTTATGTTAACATCAAGCATGCAAGTGATTTAGGAGTCACCTTATAGCTATTATAAATTAGAAAAGCTTCTATAGATATGTCAGTGATAAAAGGAAGAGTAGAGAAAATATGGTCCCTCTCCTAAAGGAAATGGAAGTCCTGGTTACCCAGGATATGGAGAAAGTTGAGGTACTCAACAACTTTTTTGCCTCAATCTTCACTGGCAAGGGCTCAAACCATGTCGTCCAAGTTGCAGAAGATGAAGGGAGGGACTGGGAGATCAAAAAACTGTGCCCAAAACATCATGGAGCAGATCCTCCTGAAAACTACTGAAGTACATGGTAAACAAGGAGATGATTGTTAACGGCCAACAAGGCTGAGGCTTTGAGCAACCTTGTCTACTGGAAGGTGTCCCCGCCCATGGCAGGGGGCTTGGATCTAGATGATCTTTAGGGTATTTTCCAACTCAAACCATTCTATGATTCTATAAGTAGAAACAGATTGTTCTTACAATCATTCGTAATTTGCCAAAATAAATTAAAAGAACGATATTTTTACTTTCAGGTAGCAAACTTTTTTAGTATTCCCTAAAATTCAGATTTAGCTCCTATTTGAGCATAATTTTGAAAATCAAGTCACAAGCAACACCTTTTAAAAGGCAGTTAAAATTAATCACTGGCAAACTATACTCAAATTTGAGAATCTAAATTTTACTGTACATTAAATATAATTCCTGTAATGTAATCTTAGATGAAGACTCAATCCATACTTCGGCCAAAGCTCACCAGCTGTCCAAACTATTCTGCAGTGTGGCTTGAGTATGATTATGACAGCAGAATATTAAAGGAAAATCAGGAACAGGGAGATCCATGGCATTGTGAACACAATAACATGGCGACAGTTAATAAGGAGAACAAAGTTCCAAGTTTAGGTTTAGAAATTAATCTTAATTTCCTAATCATGAAAATGTTATCCTGGTCATCTGATTTTGACTTACACATATGAACTAAGTGCCTCTCCTACGCAGAGTTACAGTATACAGGTTATAGGATAGGTTTTATGAAAACAGCTTGGTTATCTCACGCGACAGACGATTTGACCTCATAATATGAAAAACTTCCTTTTAATGCTTCATTCTTGGTATTGGTAGCTGATGATCTGCATAATACTAGCAACCCAAAAAATAATTACTGCTTATGACCTTCATTTTCTGAATCAGTTTGTTTAAGCAGTGCATAAATTGAACATGCTCAAGTTTTCACGCCAACGAGCCAGCATTCCCTTATAAGTCATATTTTCATTTACAAGGTACTCACTGGTTTCCATCTGGCTTGTATTCTAAGAAATATTGGAAGCATTAATAGTTTGTATTTACTTCTGCCAGATTAAAGGCTTGGAATTTATTGATTGAGACTTTTTTTTATTTCATATAATGATCTGTCAATCAAAGTGCAAGTACATATTCTATTATTGTTATTAAGTACTTCATTAACTTTTCATATTACTTACTGTTCCAAAAAAACACTAGAGCAAACAAAACACCTTAAATGGCTATAGACAGTAGAAAATGAACATGGAGTATGTGAGAAATATGAGCAATGAACAAGTTCTGCAGGCAAGTAAATATTGGAGACAGATATGTATACATAAAGCTTCAGAAATAGACAGATAAATGTTTTTTTCACCCTTCTATTAGGGTATTCAGGATAGCTGGGCTTCTTAACTCTCTCTTTAAAGAATACAAAAAACTGTATTTATGTTGCTATCATGCTTTCTATGACCCGCTTTTCTGCATAGATTATTCACTCTTAGTCTTCATTAAAGAGGAGTGAAAATTAAAATAACCCCTTCCTTTTAATCAGCCTACATATAACTGGTTAAACAGGCGCCATCCACTTGAAACTGTCAAAATTTTGTGGATTCTGTATTGGTCAGATTGCTAATATCACAGGAAGGGAAAGTTTAAAGACAAGAATTCAAGAATTATTTGAATTGAAATGATAAATAAAAATCATATATATATGCACGAAACAAATATTCCTCATTTGTTACATCCTATCGAAAGCAGAAGACAGAACATTTTTTTTTGCATGTAGACTGATGACATTCCCCAAAAATGGATCCAAAACAATCACCTTTGAGAATACAGATGTCAGTTATAAGATAACTTAAATTAACAACATCTGTTTTAAAAAAGGAAGATAATGACAACAACAATGACAACAACAATAACCAAATTATAGCTTCTAATTATTCCAGAATCAAAGTATAAGTTTCCAAGCTATACAAATTCATGTAAAAAAAGCAATAAAATTTCAGCAAATTAGAGAACTTACTTTTTTGGTCTGAAGTAATATTTACATAAATTATCACAAAAAGAACACCATTATTTTACTTCAATTCATTGCTTCATGACAACAGAAATAAAGAAAAAAACAAGCCTACCCCTACAGAAAGTCATCATAATTCCCTCCTTGTGATAGGCACAATCAGATTACAATAAAGTGTGATCCCAAACTACCACTTGGAAACTGTGTGGCTATGAAAGAGGTTCTCAGAATAACTCAGAAATACAAAGCTTGAGGATCTCTATTTCATGAAATTCATGAAATTCTACACAATTATTGTTCAAACAAAGCCTTTCACTATATAAAAATTGAACCTAATATTGAACATCTATATCTTAATAACCCGAGAGAGGGGAAAGCAAATTATTCCACAAAAAATAAAAAAAACTTTTGCAAGCATGGTAGAGTTTTTTAATTATAGTAAACAAAAAGATTACTATTTTTCAGCTATGGACTTGCTATTGTCATTTATTTGATTTACTAATAGAAGGCACCCATATACCAGGGTGATGGACGGCAACCTATAGTAAAGAGATTAGGGTAGATTTAGTGCTTGCCTTCCCAGTTAATAATATAAAACTTCGTGAAATGGAAAGTGGTTTGGGCCTAAAGTCTCCTCCTTTCAATTGGTTATTCACTGGCCAGCTGACAGTAAAAGCAAGTAACCATTCATCATCTTCAATGGGGAGCCAAAGCAAGAAAAAATCTTAATAATGTTCTGACAAAAACACAGGGAAAAAGCAGTATAATTTTGAGATGCAAGAATGGTACGCAAATCCTTGATTTTTATCATGCAGAGTAGCAGCGTAGAGAGCTATTCACATCTGATATAAAAGAGAACTACACACTTTTTAATTTACTCGTGAGTCTTACTAGCTTGAACACCTCCTGCATCATTTTGCAAGGTAAGATGACAGCACTGAACTCTGACTAGGACAAAATCATTTACCTAGTAAAAGTTTATTGACTGAGAGCTTCTGAGTCTTATTAATTTGACTTTACAATTCAGACAAGAAAGAATGACAGATGTCCAGCACCTCAGCACAATGATAATGATTTCTTGCATTGAATTAATAGCAATAAAGCATGCCCGATTTCAGCAGCTGTTGGAAGCAGCAGGGTTGTTCCAGTCAGAAAAGAGACTTCCATGTCCCCACATAAATGCATTCAAATCCAACAGTGCATACCAACAGTCAGCAGTACCCTGCTCTTATGTTAACAGTGATTAATCACATTCCTGATTGGTTCTCGACTATTCTCGCTTCTGTCCTCAGTGTAGACAAGATCACTGAGCTGCTCATTAAAAGAACTGCACATGAGCTGCAGGAGGGAAGGAAGGTGATCTCTGAAGAATTAGTATAATTCGTATGAGGCCTTTTCAACACTTTATATAAGCTTAACTGAAGTCAGATGTCAACGATTCCCCACACCTCTCTTGAGGCCAATACAACATTGCACCCTGCTACTGACAGTGCCGTCCAAGTCACACAATTCAGTTTTATTAGTGAAACATTTGTAGGAACTACAGCAAGGGGGAAAAAAAGAAAGATGACTCTATATATTTAATGAGTGGTCTGCAAGTACTGGAATATGTGAATATCAAAAAATGGATAGGATACGAGTCATACTAACTTGATAATTTGTCACAGGCACATTATTATTTAACTCATCTTCTACTGCTGGATATTTTATCCCTCCACAAGTTAGGCATCCAATCTAAATTACTCATCCAGTCCTTGTCTATAGACAAAAGAGAAAGATCCTTCAGAGAATAATTCAAACATTACAAACTAGATGTCTCAGGCAGCGTGATTCACTCCCCTGAGATGACCAGTTTTGATCTAGCATCCAACTTTTAGATGGCTAACTTTTGAGTAAAAAAAAAAATAATCTGAAAAAGAACTATAACTTCCATCACTAGATTCTTTCTAGTTGTTGGCCAATCTGTTCCTATTGCAGATTCTCAGTCTGCAGTCTTTGTCCAGATTGTCAGATGTATTTGCGATATGACTGGAGATTAAACCAACCTGACCGCTTTTGTCCAGTATAGTGTTGGCCTTAAAGTGACTAGCAAGGATCATTGGTGTCTTCTCTCAGCTGGATTTGTTTAAGGAATTGAAAGGGCATGTAGTGGTGGAAATAATTTAGTTTTACTGTTCTTCCAAAACACCTTCTTCCCCTGCTTTTGCTCTCTGATCAGACACGTGTATTGGTAGGTTTTAAAATCAGATCTATCTGAGCTCATCCACTACAGTAAGAAACGTGGCTTCTGAAAACTGAAAAAAAACCTGATCTGTGTACAAAATGCTGAGGAGGTCACCTCATTAAAGTTTTGCTGTAAGTTACTGAACAGTAACAAAACAGACAGTTCTAAAGGCATCTGTTAGTTAGCCACACATCCTTGTGGATTTTGGTCTCTGTAACTCTTGACAGCTGCTTAAGTCATTACCATATCCTCATCAATGCAATCAGTACCCTAAGGCTGCCCTACCTCTCAAATTCACAATCTGCAGTGCTGCTCACTTCAGTGCTTTGGGGCATATTAGCAACTCAAGCTTTTTCTGCTTTGATGTGCATGTTCTGTACCACTGACCCCAAAATATGCAGGTCTAATGAATTAGCTTTAATAGTTTTTTTACCCACTTAAATGTTTTTGTTTTAATTGGCTATACTACCATGTGTCCTGAACTACACTGAAAAGTTCACAGCATAGATGCTAATGGTGCCTTTCTAATTACTGCATAATGAAGAAAGGTCTGTCAAAGCAATTTCAGAGGTTAGACTTCACAATTAGGAACCCCATTTCAATAAAAATCAACCTAAAATTTTCACACACTTAAAGAAATAATCTGCACCAAAAAATAATAATTTTAAATACCTGTTTGGGTTTTTTTTAAATATTGGTATAAATTCTTCTAGTTACATAAAATTATTGTTTTCTTCATTCCCTTTTAATCTACCTGCCAACAGTTACAACCTCAGCTTTACCACAAGGTCCCTGAAGTGTATTTAACTTTCATGGATCACTGCTCTGGGCTGAACTTGATTTCTCTTTTCATTTACTTCAGGGAGCACTGATAACTGAGGGGCAGGGTCATGCCATCTACTGGCAGGTTTTACCTCCAGGCTTGTATGGAGCAGAATCCAATGATTTATCATACAAAACTCCAATGCTTTTTCAAACTAAACTCTAATTTTTCCAATATTTCCAATTGCACAAGTATCAGTGAAGATGTTATTTCTAATGGAGACAGAAACTGTAGCAACTGGTCCAATTCCATCCCTTATGCCACCTGCTTTGCACATCCCTGGTCCTAGCTAGAATACTTTTTTATCACTGCTGGACTGGAGACCGGAGATCATGTCAACACAGTGAGAGTTTAAGATTAGGGTAGATGAAAAGAATGGAACACCTCTCCATAATTAGACTGTGTATTAGGCATAAGCAAGATGCAATATCAGCAATCTCCATTATAACACCAGCTTTTCATTCTCTTAATTCTCCTCATGTTGCATTGCGATTGACAGTTGGAGAGTTTAGCAGAATATTCACACACCTATGTTGCACACATTAGCTATAATTAAAACAACACCTGATGTTAGCATAGTTAGTATGGTTGCATTTTTAAATGCTCAGCCACCAAATATGTGAAGTTCAACAAGAGCACGTTGGGACCTTTCACTATCATTTCCACTTAAATGTTTAGATACAATTTCACAGAAATGCAGTCTGATATCACACTTATATTCCTAAAAAATGTAGCGACAGCAACATTCAGTTTTGTTCCACAGTTCCATGAAGAAGAAATTGAGAAAATTCCCTTTAGAAACTAAAAAGTTACTATAGCTGCAAAGTGCAATTAACTATGCATTAGCAGGTAACAGAGATTTCAGTAAAATCAACAATGTGCTACCAACAGTTCAGGTATATTAAATGTTTTTGGACTGCCAGAAACCCACATTATTTTCAGATCAGTTAAAACCTGCATGTATCTAGAGGTTCACTTACATGGTTTGTATCAGGAGGGTTTTAGAAATGGACATGCAGCAGAAATGAACACACAGCTTGTTCATTGACTGAGCCTTGGTTTACAGCGTGCAGAGGTTTGCAATTGCACAAACTGCTTTCTGGTCAATTCAGCTGAATCGTAAAACAAGCTTCTGTATTCCCAGGCATCCACAGGACCAAGCCTAGCAAAATTCTAAAATTTCATACTGTATACATGTCAAGACCTCAGTATCAATTGCTTCACTCTAAGGTGGTCTATTATGGCAGCCTACTTGTTACTATTGGATGTAGTTGACATACTTGGGCAAGAAGTAAAATAGCAAATTTGAACTCCTTGCTTCTAGGATTAAAAAGAGAAAAGTGAGTAGGGCTTAGGAGATTTTGTTGTTTTTTTGGGGGTGTTGGGGGGGGCTTTTTTGGTTTTGCTTTCAAGAATAAAGCAGGTTTTGCACTGAGCAGAAAGGCACATCATATAAGCAGAAAATTTCCTATGCTAAGTGTAGTCACTATTTCTTAAATATTATTTTATTGAGATTGTTCAAACCAATACTAAAGTCACTTCCACCTTTGTAGACATAGCAAGATGTTGCTAGAATGACTATCTATGAAACGAATATCTGTGACTATGGAAGTCACAGAATTACATGCTGTTGCAAGAACATGAAGGTAAGAGAAGAGAGAAGAAACTTCTGAACTGAAATTTGGAGAAATTCAACCCAAAATTTGTATGATTTCTTTAACTAAGCAAGTTTCTTAAAAGATAGAGCGTACCCATATATACATTTCCAGTTATTTCATCTTAGGAGAGGAATATTCACAGAAAATCTCTTTATATTTTTTTTTTTAAATGTTCACAGAAAATGTTTTTACATTGCCTCTTAAGATTACCCGCACATGTTTCTTGCCTTTTCATTACACTGACCCTTGCAAAAGAAAGAAAAAAACATCAGTGAGGTAAGTTCTTAGATGGTGAATTTCAAGTTTTTCTGGTATTGTTCTCTACCAAAACAGCTGAAGGATACCAATACAGAAATCCTTGGTCGTAGCCATACCCAAAACCTAAAGATAAGAAAAAATTATTCAGACTTGCACTCTTTAAGTAACATGAAGAGGTCAGGAGGAGGGCAATGCACATTTCTTAGCTCTTCCATGCTGTTCTCTTTGGTCAATTTAATACCACCACTTTCTCTAGATGAACACCACTTGAAAAAGCATCTCTACAAAGTCTGAGGTGTAAAGGGATACAATGAAATCTGAGTGACTTATAAATTATTTTCACAGTTCTTAATTTCTGATAAAGAACATGTCTTAACAGCCAGGCATAATATAATCCAGTATTTTTTTACGTACTTTTCCTCCTAGAAACACAAAATGATGATTTTACTACAATGCTACACTACCACTAGCTACCACAGAAAATATATCAAAGCATCATCATCTTCTCTGTAACAATTATTTTCCATTCTTGTTTATGTTGCCTGCGTAATTTAGTTAAAATGCATGTTTGTGGGGATGATTCTAATCTATGAACAATAATTATGTTACTATTTTGGTTATTGTTTTCATTCCTGTCTTACTGAATATTGCTTTCGTGCATGAACTTCAGTATTTGTGCATAAAGAATATGAATACTCAAAATGGCACAGTGAGTTCTGAATGAACTGATGTTTCTGTTTACTATCCATAAAACTAATACAAGAATAAATTGTTACCAAACTGATGCAGGTTTAAAAACATAACTTGTACATCACTGGAAGAAAATATTTCAAACAGTTAAATTGTATAACACATATCATCAAATAGAGTTTCATTGGCAAGCTAAGTTCCACATATGTGACCACAGATAATCAATTTTTTCCTAGAATTGAGTCACAGTTCCAATGGGTAAACTGTTTGATTTTTTGATGGAATACAGCAAGGGTCACTGTGGGTCACTGAGAAACAGCAGAGGAAAGGACACTGTCAGATAAACCAATATAGCTTTCTGTTATGCAGACCTAACACAGGAATGGAAGAGTAAGTGAAATTCCCAATAGTCTTGAGATAATATTCCACTTACTGGATGTTTCTGTGACTATTTAATGAAGCTTCTATTCCTGCCAGCAGATCCCTATTATATGAAAAGATTTTTCACAAGTGAAAGTGAGAAGAAAAATGTGACTTTATATCCAACTTCCTTATACATTGTTCCTCCTAAATACATGCATTAATGAAATAATAACTGAAAAAGAAAAACAACAATAAAATATAGAGAAAACTAGAAAAACACTAATTCAGAATGTGTCTAGAATTCCCTCAATTTCAATTTTCTGTGGTTGGACAAAGATAATTGTGCCTTAACATGAAAAAAAAAAGCCTTAAAAATGTCTTCAGAACAAAAGAAGTGTTCATGCCCTCACTTGGTACATATTTACATTTAATTTTCATGCATTCCTATCTCCAAACTGAACTTAAATGCAAGCTGTGGGTAAAGAACACTGTCTTCATCAAGCATCAACCAGCAATCAAACAAATAAGAATATTTCAAAGTAGAATTCCCACCCTGCAGGGTTCCAGTAAAGGAAATAATAAAGTGAAATATGAAAAATAAAACTGTTCTTCAAGAAGAACAGATCTAATTAAAAGGAAGACCTAACAACTTCATGGATTAATTGGGAACCAACTGAGATAATTAGACCTCTGGGAGTAAGATTACACCCATCATAAACTGCTTTTTTCACAACTACAGGTTAAGTGCTTAAGGCTTTAATTGGGGGCAGCACTAAGAGGAAAGTGGAACTTGCATGGAAGAATTAATATTTGGTGAAGCAATATCCTGAAGTACTTTGGCATCGTTAAAAACCACATTATCATTTATCCTGAAGTGCGTGGGATTCTGGAGCCAAGTTGACAACCGTGGTTACAATTTGTACCAATCATAAATGCTCACACTATTATACTTTGACCTATAAACCACATGTAGCTACTCTGTACATTAGTAGTTCAAATACAGCTTCACCCTCAGTGATTACAGTTTAAATGAGCTGTTATTTTAACACATATATACACCATGATAGTTTGTGCTGCTAAACTATATCTTTCAAGAGAAATCTACCCTGAGAATACTGTACTAAATTCATTAAAAAAAAAAAAAAGAAAAAAGAATCTAAAGACCTGGTAAAATGCTGCAAAGAATAACTGCTTCTCAGAATTGTTTCATGGACTAATTTTAGTTAAACCATTTCAAACAGAAACAATTTAATACCATAATACAGTGTCATGGAAACATTGGCATCCAGCTGATCAGTTGTGTGTCCATTACGCAACTTGGAAAGAACAGTAGGAAAGCCATACTGATACAACAAAAAAAGGTGGTCAGAGTTCCTGCTTTAATCCCTCTTTAGCTGCAGGAAAACACCTGCAGAAGAAAGAAACTATATATTTTCTAAAAGCTCTACAAGCACTACATGTTCTTTCCTAAATGACAACATTGAAGATGAAGACAAGTTCTTTTCAATTACAGATTTTGTTTTCAGGCAAAATGGCCTATTTTAACCATCTCTGGTTTTGAGATAATATACAGATGAGAAGGCTGAGTTCTGTAAATGTTTTAAAATACCATGGAGTGTACATGAGATTGGATATACTGTGGCATAATTTTAGTGTACAGGAATTTATGTGGTCCATAGGAATACAGAGGATTATGGATGTAATTAATCACCCCTAGAAATCTAATCTAGAAAAGTTTGAAGAACATTTTTGAGATGTGTGTTTCAGTGGGCTGTAAACATATTATGAGGTACTTCTCTGAACATGCATGGTATGGCCTGTGGCTATTAGTTCCATTCATTAAAATATTTTCTGTGGGTCTCATGCCATTTGTGGATTGAAAAAGAAAAAAAACAACTGTGACTAAGACTCCTTTCTTGTGATCGCTTCATATCCACTTCATCTTTCTCCCAGTCTTTGTCAAGCTGTCAAGATCCAGCTGTCAGGCTCTACCTGCATAATTAATCTGTAGTTATCCATTTAGGCATGATGAGTTTCTTGATGACTTAGAACTACAAGCCTGATATAATTACCTCCGCTAAAAGGCATGTTAGGGAATTTCACCTACTGCTCTTTTTTTTGAATTGCTGTTTGGATGTGTCTTAGTTCATATCTATTTAACCTATCTCCTCTTTTCTGCTGCTACAGCTCAGGATCTCTCCTTTTCTGCATTTTAAACTCCATCTAGTAATGTCAATCTAGGATGAAGCTGGAGCAGGGATGGAATAAATTGTTCAGGCCAATGACATCTTATCATCGTGTCCTACAGAATGGCAGATTTTCTGGTTCCCCCAGTTCTCTGGTGATTCTCCTGATCTCTGATCATATTCTTACTTTGGATTTCGCTCTTTGGATTGGAACATTTTGTAACTTTTCTAGTTCATGATTTTTTCTAGCTCCAATAAAACCTCTAGCTTTATCTTATTAGAACTATAACATAGAGTGACACATTAATTCACATAACCACATATGTCAATTTTAGTCAATAAAATTGTCTGATAAATTTGGTATAACACCATGTCTTAGTACAATAAGAATAAAGATATCTTTAAAAAGTGGCACTCAATTTGTAAATTGGTGTGAGAAACACACATACTTATCAAACACTGTATAATCTTGGTCTCTCAAAACATAGACGAAAATCTCAGAAAACGTTTAAATTATTTATAAGTGTATCACATTCAAAGCCAAGATTATCAGTTTATTATAACTATTTCTTTATACCTTCTGGATTCAGGCACTAGAGAACCCATAGCTATCAGCATGACTTTTGTTGAAAAATTGTTATATTAATAAGTTTGGATCAGCTGCTCAACCAGTTTGGCTGAAAGTGTCTGCTCAGGAAATATATTGGGGAAGTGAATATGCATGTTAAGTTTTAGTGCCTTAAGTTTAACTGATTGCAAACATGATGCCCAAAACCTTTTTTTAAATTCACCTTGATTTGACAGTGCATTGAATAAATTAGACTGTATGTAAAACTGCCTTATCTTTTATGCAAAAATACTGGGAGAAGTCCTTATCTTTATTATACAATTCATAACCCAAATGACATCCTATGTCACACCAGTGTAAACCATTAGTGAATTTGTCACTATCATATTGAAGTCAGCATTATTTAAATCTACAAGTTATTCCCTCAGTTGTGCTAAACTTCTATATTATTGTGTTTGAGACAAACACAAACTCCAGTGGGGTCACATATCCCTAGAATTAACTTTCTGGTGTGACAAGACAGCAGGGATTTGCATATGACAACGCCTAAATTAATTCTTTCTGTTGTCTTCAGTACAGCACTTCCCTAGAGCACCTTCAGTCATTCAATCTACATGGAATGAGAAAGCTTTCTGTATATTAGTCTGTAAAAGGAACCAGAATATGAGTCACCAGTCATGTACCTTGACTTTAAGGAAAGCCTCCTCAAATAACGGCAATGATTAGATTATACCTGAATGAATCACTCTTTGCAGCTGTAAGAAGGTAAAGATAATTCATCTGAAGCTGATGGCTCAGCATTGTGCAGACCATACAATGCGTTTGAAAACGAAGGGAAAAACCATGTCTACTATCTTTTACTAAATTGTGCCCTTTGGAGAAAAGAAAAAAAATAATCAAATTTTAAGTGCATTCTAGCCAATTTAACTGGACAATCTGAAACTGAAATTCCAAACACAGTATTCTAAAAATACTTTAGTGACACTTGTCCTATATATGAAGAAGCTGCACTTATCTAGTTTAAGTCAGGCACCAACACTCGGGATTTGTTCAGCTCTAGGGTTGTATCATAAATTCCTTAAGGGAATTCACAATTCACCAGATGACGTATTGTTATTATCACTAAAAGAGAACCATATTCAACAAAACAGTACTCAGTGGGCAGCAATTCTGCAGTGTATAATTATAATTGCGTTTCCTATCCCAGGATTAAATTTGTTTTCACTTTTCAACTTCAACAACAACAAAAAAAACAAACCCACCTTTCTCCACCCTTCAAAAGACCTACAGAGATTAGTTTTAGTATTTAAATAATTCTTTACCTTGATTCTTTGAATAAATCCCACCTACACTATTCTTTCATTGGAACATTTGGATTTTCCTTCCTTTCTAGTATTACTCTGGGTTCTCAGTTTTGGGGGTTCTTTTGTTTTGGTTTTTTAATATGTAACACTGCTACCAATATAATTACCAGCTGCATCTACACTATAATTAAGGTCTTGTTACTCTGTTACTACTGTAAGTGTGGAAAAAAAAAAAAAAAAAAGGAATAAAAACCCACTTACACCCTATTTGTCTCTTTAATTTAGCAGTGTAAAAGACTGTTACTCCAATTTACGAGTTATGGCAATTGAGGCAGTATTGTTGGCATCTTTTGCTAGCTGAAATCCTCCATATTTCTTATCTGAAAACTTAAGGTTGCGTTCTACTTTCAGTTACGCTTAAGGAACTTCAGAAAAATTGTCAGTCTACATTCTTTGGAAATCCTTGCAGATAGTTAGAGTGTATATGAGTCCTACAATAATGTTAGAATAAAGGGCAATAAACCTAACTCATAGCTCACGATGTTTAGATGTGGTTTCATACATGAGACCAAAGAATATTCTTTATTGGTATTGAACATCCAGGGATTAAAACTATTTTATCATCATGTTATGCCTCTTGTCATTTAGATATCATTGATGAGCACGCCCATGAAATACAAGTGAACTTAAGACACGTATCCTTGAGTAATCATTGTCTGAAATACTTTTAGAATAATCAGCCACATAGATATCTTTACTCAAAATTGAGGATATAGGTCCTTGACATTGAACCAGTAAAATGTGACCTAGTACATATGAGTGGTGATGTGCCATCTGATGCAGATTTATTTGCTTGCACTAATATAAGCACACAGATCTGTGTCACTATGTTACTTTTACACTAGTTCAGTGTGGAATTAATTGTTTCTGTTACACTTCTCCTGTTATCCAAAAGTAGATATTCATTTCTATGCTAGAGAAGAAAAAATGTGTGATAACAACTATCCTGAGATCACAAGACCACAAGATAAAGATTCTCATTCTGTCCCCTAAACTGCCCTACCCTTCTCTTTCTCTTCGTTTTTCTTTTCTAGACACCCATGTGAATTGTGAGAGGATAATCCACATCCTATCCAACTCTTCTCATCAGAATTTTTTAGTAACATACTTGGCTGTGTGTGATGTTATTACTTTTTGTTTTTCTAAAGACGAGATGTTCCTTAAAACCTTTTGAAGGTACAGCTTTGCATCCATAAAACTTTTAGCAGTGGCAGTCATATTATGAATAGAAATATGACAGATAGTATCTCCGACTACCAAAAAATGGATGCAAATCAAGTAGTCAGATGCAGTTATTCTACTGACCTAGTTTCTAGGTAAGGAATTCTGCATCTGTTCCTTCATAAAAGCATGCAACTGAAAACTGCCTACCACACCAATGAAAAACACATGTATATTCTTAGAATAAATTTAAGTATGTTTGTGGAAGACTAAGAAGAGTACATGCAGTTGCTCCCCACTTGGATTCACCTCGCTGTTTAACAGATACTTGAAATGACAGCAATTCTAGAGTTGCTTCCTGCATCTAACTGCAGACTTGAACTCTGTAGCCTTTCTAATTGGTCTTGTTTGTCACACTGAATTTGTTCTGATTTTATTTTAAACAATTATTAAATGAAAACACTACAAATGAAAACACTAAAAGATATTTTGTGCCTTGTGCATTCCAGTCTGTATTCAAGCCCTACATCAACAACTGCTGCAGCAATACTGTTTCTTTCGGGATAAAGACAAAATGTGGACCACATCCAACTTTTAATCAGCTGTACAGATGGGTTTATTTCACAAATGCACTAGGCTGCACAGATGGAAGTTCCTGAATGCCTGACAAGGTGTTAAAATGGTTACTGAGATTACAAAGGAATAAAAAAAAAGAAGCACTGGAAATCATAATTAGTAAGGACTCTAACTCTTAAGGGCTTATTAGTTCAGAACTTAAATTTTGTCATTGGTATATGGAAAACAGTTTGCGAAGGGGAACACATATCAGATTAGCTATGATAATTGTTCTCTGTCTCTTAAGAATACACATAATCTTATAAGTAACTAATTCAACTGTTATACCTGATACAATACTCACTGAAACCAGCCAAAACCATGGCGTAATATTTTTGACCATCCAAAGGCAGAACAAACAGAGCAGCAGTTTGTTCCCAGTTGCATACTGAGCAGCAGTTAAAAAAATTCCTTTAGATATCAGTGGAGAAAAATAGTTTAAAACATGCTTAATAGTATTATGCTTTTGATCAGTTTTATTATAAATTTACAGATTTTATGCCTAAAAAGTTAACTGAATTTTTATACTTGACTGAACAGGCTACAGCATTCATCACCTCATGGAATACTAACACAAATTTACTATCATGTTGCCAAATGTTCTATATTGCATTTTGTAAATAACACAGTAATAAAAGAGGTCATGAATAACTGTGAATATTACAGATTCCAGTGTACATTCTTGTTTGAGAGAGTGGAGGACAGTAGAGATAATGCTATCTTTATAATAAAAGCACTAACTTTTTCTGCATCTTTAATGTGATCAGTTTTGCATCATTCAGGGAAGAAATAAGTTATCATAAATGCCTCTACAGTGTCTTCACATATACCGAGTTGAGGACAGTTGTGGACTGGTGAACTGGAAACAAACATTCCTAATGAACTGGAAGCAGCACCATAATTTTATGCAGAGCTTTGCGCTGAATATTTTCTTTATAATACACTCTTGTGAGGACCTCTGATCTTTCAATACTGTGAATAAAAGATGTATTTTGTCCAAAACTCTAGTCTGTCTTCCATGCTAAAGACTCAATTCTGTAATAAGCAGAGTTCATATGTATATGCATAAATGACACCATACATGAAGGAGATGCCTTTAAATCGATCAGATTGAGATAGGGGGAAAAAACCTTTTACTGGGTCCCAAAATATAAAATGATAAAGAAAGACAATGGTACTCATTTTAAAATGTAGCTTACAACAGAAGGAAAAACATCTCTAAGAAGTGGATATTAAATTTAAAAAAATCATGATTTGACATGGTACAATAGTGAAAGGTGACACAAAGGGAAAAATATTTCATAAATAGTTTGGATTTTCTCCGACAAAAAACAAGAAGATATGAAAAGCTGTAGAAGTCAAATTCATCCTGATTCTAAGCAAAGTAATACACATCTGCAGGGATTTAGATACAAAAAATAAGGCAGACATGACTAGGAAGAAAATAAGATAACGTAGGCTCATGGAAAAAAAAATGGTCAAGTCTTTTTGACAAGATTAATATCTGTATCACAAAAATAATAGTAGTTTTCGACATCAGCTTCTATTAAGAGAAGGAAGAATCTCCACAACATTCTGCTGTTGAAACTAGACACTAAAATCAAGTATTTATGCATTAAATAAATAAATAAATAATGCCTAATTGCTAGGTGTCAAAATGTAAATGTAAACATAGTATCATTATCAAGCAGATTTATTTCCACTGGTATCCTTTGGCTCCCTAATCTTGACACTGAGATTTAAGATTTTTATGAATGGATGAAAAAAAGAAATTAGGAATGAAGTTTTAGATGACATAAGGATTAGAGCAAGGTGAATAAATAAAACAAATGACTGATTGGAAGAAATTTTGGATCACATTGGAATCTGACACTAAATAATCTGTGTATTTTAACATCACTACATGTGAAAAAACATAAATGTGAGTTGGGACTGCTTGTGGGCAATGGGCAAACAGAAAACCTTTCAGACCATGTTTACGCAGCTGGGGAAGTAATTACATCCAAGAGGATTTTAGGACTGTTATGCATAATCAGCCGAACATGCTCTCCAAATACAACACAGCAAACAGAAGGGTTAATATCGTTCTTAAATGTATTATATTCAAAAGACTCATATAGTTATTATGGATTTTCATATAAAAATATAACCAATGGATTAGGATTTTTTTTTATTCCATGCAGAGGAGACCATTACCAGAATATGATGTTCATCTTTACACCACAAAGAAAACTATTAGATTGAGGTAGTTCAGGGAACTATAGAAGATAGTTTCAAGGCTCAAGAACTGCATCTGTGAAAATCTCAACAAACCAAGTAATAACCTTTAATTGTATTAAGAATTTGCTCATATGAGACGCTTTATTCTGGCAGATACAAGTACACCAAGATTAAATGAGTGAAAACTAAAATTCAACACACCCAGAATAAAAGTCATTTATTTTAATTTAACAATAAGTTTTACTATAAAAAATGTAACAGTTCTGTGAGATTCGCTGTTACTGAATATTTTTAAAACAAAATTATTTTCTTCTAAAAGAGAGCTTCAGATGAAAGGAAGAAGCAATAATAGAGAAAACTGTAGCCTTTGTAATGGAGAAATGCATATCAAACTATCAAATGGCCTCTCCTGTCTTAATAAACAAGAAACAATATGAAATGATGTCACCGATATATTAACAAATTTATTCAGTGAAACTTCTAAATAGATAAAGCCTGCATAATGCTTGTGCACATGCCAGGATTCCTTAAGAAGTAATATTGACACACAGGTGTCATTCCATCGTTTAAATAAATTGAAGTTAACATTTTAGTCAATATATGTAATAACTTCATACTACTCTGTAAAGTAATCTAATGAAACGTAATTAGAGTTTTTAGTTTCCAGGGTTGATTTCAGCATAAGCATATATGTAAATAATTTATAGTGTGTAAAGATTAAGGAATTATTAAATAAATTTATAAAAATACATGACTTCCTCATTAAGGAGTGCAAATGGTAGCTTAGCAGTCTTATCACCAATAGATTCAAAATACAATAACTAAAGTGAATAAATTTTATCCACACAGGGAATCAGATGTTAAATTATATACTATGCAGATACTAGGATGGAAGACTGTCAATGGAATACCAACAATCCAGGAGGTTATGTAATACTTCATTAATATCTAGCTCTTCTTTTTTTTTAAAAGAAAATTGCAGGGTGATGGTGTGCTTGGTGAAGAACAGTGATAGACAGTGGACTGTCATGCTAATATGCCATGTCTCAAATAAGAAAGAAAATTGTGATCACTGAAGATTGCTTAAAATCTCATGAAATATTTCCCCACATTATAATCTCCTTAACTAGACTTTGGGAAAAAACCACACAGTTCCAGAAGTAAATCACCACTTAACCTGTTAGGTGTTAGAATTTCTCCTTGAATCCACTTGCATCACTATCATAACTGCAGAGAAAGCTCAAATGACTGTACATGAGATGAATGCAAGCCTCTGTTCTCCAATTTCACATAAAGTTACTTCAAGGCTGAATTTTAGACCAAAAGTGAGTGTCTTTCTTTTCTAAACAAAGAGAGTTATATAGTCATTCCCTTCTTCTTTTTTTTTTTTTTTTAAATAAACATAATTAATACTAGTCAATTACAAAAAATTCTATGCAAATTTAAGAGCATGGAAGTCAGCTTTGGTTTCATATTTAACATGCACATCTTTGCAAGAAACAAGAATTCCCTGTAAGTTTACACAGCCCACTCATGATGGAGTTCTTGACAACTGAAAAGAGGCATCCCTCCTATCCATTTTCAAGGAGAAAGAGGAGTATCAGCAGAGAAATTGCAGGCCAGTTAGCCTAGCCTCACCACTCCACAAATCCTCCTGGAACAGAAGCCACATCCAGGCACATAAAGAAGAAGGGGGAGATCAGAAACAGCCCACAGGCATTTACCAATGGCAAAGTGTGCTTGATCAGCCTGACTGGCTTCTTTGATAAAATGGCTCCTTTGGTAAAAAAAAGTGTACAATGATGTTATCAAGGCTTTTGAGATTGTCACCCACAGTATTCTTACAGATAAATTGGTGAGTTATGGTTTGGATTGGTGGACTATCGAGTGCCTGGAAAAATTGACTGGACTGCTATGTTGAAAGGCTTGTGATCACAGGTGTACAGTTCAATAGGCAGCTGGTTAATAGGGGGGTGACATGGGACCAATAATGCCTTTGCATGTGATTGAGTCTTGACTAATGAGCTGGATCACAAGGCAGAGCGCAAGCTCTGCAAGTGCCCAGATGACACAAGGTGGGGGCAAGTGCTCTCCGTTCTGGAAGGCTGGGCTCCTATTTAGAGGGAGCTTGAGAGGGCAAGATGCACCTCAACAAGTAGAGCAATGGCAAAAACAGAGTCCTGTCCCAGAAGAGAAAAACCCCATGGAGAAATGGGTTCAACTGGATAGAAAGTAACTTGACAAAAAAGTAGGAGTTAGGGAAGCTCATGGAAAACATTGAATATAGCTCAATTACACGGCCTTGCAACACGGAAAATCAACTGCATACTGGGTTGTATTAGCAAAATTGTAATAGGCTTGAAGAAGGCAGGGATCCTCTCTCTCTTTTCAGCACTTGTGAGGCTGTACCTGGAATAATGTGTCCAGTTCGGACTCTCTGTTTTGAGCTGGGCTTTGGACATCCAGAGATCCCTTCCAACCTAATATATTTTAGGATTTTATGACTGCTACTTTTGCAGATCTCTGCCAGATCCATACAAGTTAGAGACTATCTTATACTTCAAAGTTTAGACATTTGTAGTCCTGCAGACAATATGACTTCATACAATGAAGGACCTGATTTCGCCTGCAATCTTGACGCACAAATAACAAGTACATTCACTGAGAGCTGATTCTATCAAGTCAAACTGGGTGAAGTACAGAATACAAATGAAGAAGCATTCCAGTGTTCTTCTAGGTAAAAATAAAAACTCACATTTTGAAAAGCTAAATTACCCTCTAGTTAGTTTTCAAATAACATGAATGATAATACGAATGGAAGTCCACAACTAGTGAAAAGGAACTAGCATCACAGAATACTTCAAATCTGACATGAATCCAAAAGACATTTGTGTGGGCACCTCAGTCTTACAAGAGATAATGGCTGAGTAACAAGTGTCTTGTTCAATGTTGTTAGCAAAAATTATAAGACATGAAATGGAAACGACTTTTTCATGAGCAATACAACATTTTTGACACTTATTGACTGGGGAACTACTAAGAAACAAATAAATTATCTGTGTGTTAGAAGAAGGATAGTAAAAACGTATTGATATATTATGCACCCCTTGAAGATGCTGATAAAACAAACAAGCCCCAACTAAAAGATGTACTCTCTGAAAAGCTTGAATAATAAATAGTGCTTCAAATGTATAACAGAAAAATTATTGCGAGTAACAGAATTGCAAAAGTAGTAAAGAAAAGGTGTGAAAAACAACCAGGAAAGAGACTACTGGTATTAGAAATGGCAGTAAAAGGAGATTAGTTTCACCATATCTAAACTTCTGGTTGTGAAAATAACACTGTTCATTAGAACTTACATTGACTTGAATTTCAGCAGACAATATGCAGTAAATTGCATTCACCCCTAGTAAAATTAAACTTCTAATTTGAGATTTTTTTTGATAATTGAGGTGATTTGCTGTAGTAGTACAGTAATTATGTGGTTATGACAGTTACTTAAGAAACAGGAAAACTGGCCCTCCCAGGCTATACTGAAGTCCTGGAGGATGTTCTGGTCACCGGACTAGAAGATAAGTATTCTCTACTTTTCCTATAGAAATCTCTTCTAAAATTAAGAATGAAGACTTTTTAGTTATGAAAGTAAAGCAAATGAGGCAGCCTAACACTACAAGCATAGACAGAGGAATAGGAAATCCTCAGGGAAGGGAAGGATTTTCCCCTCTTAGATTAGCAATCCCAAGAGACGTCAATGAATCCCTGCTTTCTCTTGTGCTGTCTTCTTTTGCACTATAAATGTTTTCTGTGTTAAATATTACTTTCCTACCACTTGACATCCTGTGAAAAACAATTAATAAAAAAATCTCATTATTTATTTTAATGTGCAAATGGTCACCAGCATGTCCTTCTCTGCATGCGCTGTTCTGCACCTATCATTGAAACAGCTATACACTTTAATCACAATTTTGCTTAATACTCTTAGCATAATACAACGTATTGCTAAAGTATCTGTGCTATCAGTAACACATAGTGACTGGACACATGTTTTTTACCGGAACTGTGATAATGAATTATCCAGCCAAAACAAATCTAAATGTGGAAGCAGATATTGCCAAGAAGACAATTGCTGACTAAATGAAGAAAATAGACAAGAGCAAAGTAGAACAGAATATTCTGGCACTGCTTGTTCTAGTATATTCTGATGGACATTGTACTTGGTAAAAATCAGAAGCCAACTACTGGATACATAAAAGTCTTTTCACGCAAATGCAAAGGAATTTTTTAACCAGTGGAGGTAACTCATTTCACATTATGGCAACAAATGGAAGGCTCATTTCCCTTTATTTATTTTTTTTTTCACCTTTGTTGTTTTTTTTTTTTAAGTGAGTTTCATTGGATTTTATTTTGGTGAATACTTGAGACAGTTTTTATTGCTTAAAAGCTTCCTTTAATCTATAAACATAAATAAGTGTTTTAAATTTAAAAGCAGAAAAAAACAAAGAGAAACCTAATTTATCTGAGAAAGAATTGCACTGGAGTTTTTGCCATTTGGTAGTGCTCTATTATTAAAGGTTTATTTCATTGGATTTTGAGAAATACTACTACATTCAAGCAAGTAGATTAAATGCTATTAGCTTTAATACCTTTTTAAACAAAGTAATCCGTTGAAGTGATAATGGATTTTAAAGTAAGTATACTCATTACATCATTTTTTATACCACTGTGGTTTCACTGTTGGCCACATGAATCTCTAAACCTGACATCGTTAATTATAATTAATTATAATATGTGGTATGTGAATACTTGATTAACTTCCTACTATATCTAAGGCAGACATAAAGGTAATAGAAGAATTGTACCACTAAACTTTAAGGTGTTATCACAAAAGCCCCAAAATATGCTTAATATTTCATTCACTTGGAAAATGAGGTGCACAAAATTTCCTGAGCAAAGCCACCATCTACTCAAGTCTTGAAAATTAAAGTTTCATTTGAAAATTAAAGTTTCATTTGAAAGGTGATCGGCTAATTCTACAGGTATGAGACAGGCACTAGAATGCATCAAAAAATTATTGATGGGAATGGTCTGAAGCTGTCGTGCTTTTACATGTATATCCCAATTTAGATTTTTAGTTACTTTTACTTGAAAAATTGGCTCCGACACTCTACATGGCTTGAGGCATAGTTTCAATACTACTTTTTTGTGTCAAAAACACCTGTCTTTTTACTTTAGTGCCAGAAGGGCTTAGCATCTTGTCAGTGAAATAACACAGCCTGCACATTTATAGGTGTCACTCACTTTACCATCTGTTTTTTTAGGATAACAGTCACCACTATCACCCAGCCCCTCCAGAGGCTCCAACAGTCTTTATGGATTAAGGTTGAGATGTACACGGAAGAACAGCTAGGGGTATCCCAGTACTTCTAGCTCAGCCTACGTGTCCTTTAACCTTAACTCTGTGAATACCTCCATTAATTCAGTAACTATCTCTCCTGCAAAATTTTTTGTCAGTAGCATCTTATCACTTCTTCGAAGTGTTACAGCAAATAATTGTCAAACAAATTTGTGCACATTGTACACAGAGAGAAAACTACATCCATATAAACAACAGCATTCGCACCATGTCCAAATCTTTACCAGAGGCAGTTTACTTCTAATCTCAAGAGATTGGAATGATATCATCACTAATCCTAAATTACATTTCATTGATAAAATTGTTAGTCAGATAATTTGGCAAGTAGATTAATAAGTATTTATACTATGAAAATCCAGGCTTAATTTATCTATTAGTGAACAAAGAGGGAATTACTTCTTGCCCTTTTTTTTCCCCAGAAAGTAAAATTTTTTAATCCTTAATTCTCATTACAATAAATAAATAAATAGTGCCACAGATCACATTAAATGCCTTTTATGTGCCAGTATCACATTAAATGCCTTTTATGTACTAGTACAGATAAGATTTTTTTTTTTTTTTTTTACAGACAGACAGGACCAAATTCAGAAGAGATATAGATTTTGAGGTATGGATGACATCTCTGTACTGCTGTGAGAAAATGTATAAGATAGTGGCCTTTAAATTTGAGTAGCAGAGAGAAAAGTATTCCTTAGAACAGCATTTAAAGCATATTTAATTTTTTTTGTCTCTATTGGGACCTACGTACTCCTAAAAACACGAGACAGGTTCACGTCTTACAGCAGGACCACATGGAAATGTTAGTAACAACCAAGTACCATTGTGTCATCTGATATTTATCTTCTTCCAGATCCAATATGAATATTACAAATACACTTCTACTTTAAATCTAATGTAGTGCTTTGGTTGTTAAAAGCTTGATGTCGTCAGCTTTAAAGAAACAGAATGAGAACAGATTATAAAGGCAAATTTTCCACTTGCTGAATATTTTCCTTGCAGATATCTAAATGTATAACCCTGTTCAAATTACCTGGAATAACACAACCTTCTCTTTTTTTTTCTCTATCTCATGTATCCTACTATACCATTCACATCTTATTATCCTCTTCATTACTTTCCTTAGAACAGGACATGTGTAAGGGTGGACAACAATCAGTAAGACTGCCCTGAGAGGCTGTAAAGTTTCAAATGAAGTCTCCTCCTCTCCTTTTATAAAACAGGCAGACAGATGCAGCTGTTGTCGCACATTTTGCTATAACTGTGTTGCCGGTCTGCCAAGCCAGGTAGTTAGAGGATTTGAAAGCAACGGTAAACACGCTCATGTTGACAAAATGAATTTCTAAGCTAGTGAATACTGTACAATTGAGAAAAAGTATTTTCTACTGGGTTTTAGTGTAGACTGGAGCTATTAAACATCACCTTTTGGAGAGTCTAAACAGGTAATTCTGCTGTGTCTCTTTGCTATCTTGTGTTAATTTGTTTCAGCTTCCTGAATGAAACCTGTTCATTTCTCTGATGGTGGATGGTGGATGCCATCCAGCCTTTCCCTTGTACACTGAACCCATCAGGGTGGGTTTTTCCTCTCTTCCTCTGCACATGGAATTTGATGTACTAGGTATTTATTAGTGAAACAATGTCTCTGTCACCAATGTAGCACACTTTCAGAAGTAATTTCGCAATCGCTTTAATGTGGAATCACTAGGACTCTGTAATTACTGTGTTCTACATGGGGACATTTTTTGATTGTCATTAGATGTCAGTTAAGCAGTGCTCCTGGCATTGAGTTGTAGCTGGCTGGTGCTTTTCCACCAGGCCAGATTTTCTTCCCGTTATGAATTGAAAAAGAAGCAGCCTGAAATTTCTCAGCCAAGTCAGTCTGTTCACTACATTATGACATTTAGGTTGTGTGAGTGGAGGGAGTTGAGCGTGGTACTGCCTTGCCTTCCCCGTAAAACATTTTAGTTTCTCACAGGGCGACACAGTAGTGTCAGTGCAGTGCCCTCATTACTGTGGAAATACTACATGTAGCCATTAGTCTTCTCCCTTCAATTAGCGACAGTCATTTAAGCTGTGCCCCCAGCCTGCTTTAGCTGTTGGCAGCACTGCCAAGTCAAACTTGCTTTCCATTTGGAAAGTAAACTGGAGAAACCTACTGTTCAGCAGCCACACTCTTTGGCTGTGAAAAAGAAGACAATGGCATAGGCTTTTTTGAAAACATTATGCAATTAATTTACAGGTAAGAAAATGGCACTGGAAAAGATTAAGAAGATCTTCATGATGTGTGGGTGACAACGTTAATATGATACTTCTGGAATGCAACTTCACAGAGTTCCTCTTGTTTTATACTATTTTTTTTTTTTTTGGTTAACTGGTTTTTAGGGTGTGGGAGGAGTTATATACAATGGGCTAGGCTTGAATTAAGAAATGTCGTTATGAGAACTACATTTTTTTTCAACTGGATATATCAGAACAGATTTGAAAGGTCAGCTGTAAAAAGCAGTTCTGTCTTCCGCAGGTGAAATGAGATTCAAATCAGCAGAAATGAGGATTCTCTACCTTCAGTGATAAAGGCAATGCAAAACTGACTTTCTTCTGATAAATCCTGTGGGGAAAATCATGTACCAAAATAAATGGAAATAGCCTAACTGATGTTAAATGGAATCTCATTTATTGATAGAAAAAGAAATGTAGGTGTTATATCTGTACAAGAGATCCCCTAAACAGCTGGTCTTGAGATAGAATCAGATAAGATCAACATTTTTCTACATGCTAAATCAACATGAGACTTTAGATTTAAAAAACACTATGAAGTGTTTATTATAATGGCTCAGAACTCCATTTCTGCCACCCTGAATACAGAATCAAAAAGCTTGAAGCCAGATAGCAGTGAAAGATAAATGTAAGCTGTATATTTTGGCTCTGAAAACATGATTTTTATCTGCATTTGTACTGTGATTATTTTGCTGTTTTGTTTTTTCACGTGAAACCAAAAGCTCACGGCTGTTAAACAACTGAGTGTATATAAACTCTATCACTGCTTCCATTGTTCGTTCTATTAAAAAAAAATGCTACATTCTTTTGATTGGTTCTCTCTAAACGAGGTATTTCTGTTAATCTATACAAGCTGTTAAGGAACTACATTTTGTAACAGTTCAATGAATGTAATTACCTCTGCAAGATATCTTTATATAATAAAAATAAACTTTGAACCTGTCATTACATTTCTTTACTGCTTCAAAACCAATAATCCTACTTTGTCAAGTCTGGCAATCCAGTTAACTGCGCTAACGCGAAATATCATTTTCAAACAAGACTTCTTTAGGTTATCCTTTCATGTGAAAATATTGTACGCAGTTTTCTACTACTAAAGGTCAGGTAATAGAGCACATGGATTGAATAACAAGCAGGGATCAACATACTGCAAGTAGTCTGCTATCAAAAGACTTCTGCTAAATGACAGATGGCTGGCAAGCTGTAAGGAGCACACTATTAAGACAGGAAAAAAAAAAAAAAGAAAAAAGGAAGGAAAGAAAAACAAATCCCGAACAAACAGAAAGAAAATATATAAGCAAGATCCATGTATTAACATATCCATATTGGTCAGTCACCTGTGGGCATTTGACCTACTTCCATGATGTACTCCTACAGTGATACAGGTTTTTCTTCTCAGCAGGTAGCAAACTTCCAGGATGAACTGCTGAGAACTGCAGGTATCCCTTCTTGCTCATCTCCCAAATTGTTTTTGGTGATATGGGCATTTTTGCAGTGTATGTACCTTTCACTTGCTCTTAATTTTCCATTTTCTCCTGACAATCCAGAAACAATATAGCACAAGAAGATTATAAGGTCTGAGAGAAAGGTCAGTACGGCTGCAGTGGCAAAGTTCTATGCACCTTCAATATGCATCATATTCTGCATTATTTCTGCACATTTTACAATCATATAATGCTGACCATAAGTAGCTTGTTAGAAGAAGAATCGTATTGGGCGTCATGGTTGATTTATGTTACCTTACTGTTCCTTCACATTGTATTTTTCAAACTGAACTCCCACCTATGAAAAGTCAAGAAATCCATATTTTCACAAGGTTCAGGGATTCATTTGTCTATCTCCACTTATAAAATACATTAATTTAAGCCTAATATAAGTAGATGTCCCCCAGCCAATGTGCACCTCCATTCATTTTAAATTATATAAGTGCATACGAAATAATTACCCTATCTATTGAAAACTAAAACAAATGTGTTATATTCACGGTCCAATAAAATCTTAAAAAATCAGAGTAAATGTTGCTCTGAAAATCTTTCTCTCAAAGTAACTTCTTTATACCCTTCTCCATGTCCCTTTCCTCAAATTTCTAACATAAAGTAGAATGGAAATTCTTCTGAATTTCTGAATTCTTAACTTAGGTAACAAATAACAAAGATAACAAAATCTTCATTAAATAACCCAGTTGCTTCTAATTGAAATTGTAAAGCAGGGTGTTAAGAATATGAGAAAACCCTTTCTCTGTCATGATAACTATTTCATAATGTACCACAGTAGGTAAAAAATAAAGGAATACTATATGTTTCAACCTCAAATACTCATTGGGACTGATTCATACAATTATACACAGTTATATTTGCACTTCAACAAATTTCCATCTAAAGGCAAAATGAAGTTTACAATTGCTCTAGGCTCTCCACAAATTAACACTTCATTGAATATTGATGAATTACTCTTTGCGACCAATTGCTATGCAAATAATACTTGTGTCAGAATTTATAATTACATTTATTTCTAGATAAAAGACATGAATATTAACATAGAAAAAGACTTCCACAATAAAATGAGTAAATCAATTAAGACACTTGCCAGAGCATTACTAAATTAATGGTTTCGTTGCTGATTTTGCCCTACTAGATAACAATATTTTTTCATGCTACTTTCTAATGATTATGAAAACTCAATAGTATCCTAGAATTTTACCTCTATACACTGCATTTGGATGCGGTATCAAACATACTTCATATCAATTACAACATACGACATTTTAAGTTATCAGTTAAAAGCAAACTGATGCTGAACATTTTTATTGACTTCATAATACATTTTATATAGCTAAGCCTATGATCATTATCACTTAATAGTAGGTGGAAACTACATCATTACTTGCATCCTTTTTTCTGTCAATTATAAGCTTTTTTTTTAATTGTTTATCTGATGTTTATAGAAGAAGTTTGCAGGACCAACTGTTTTGGTCCTTCTAGTGCGGCCTTGGGAGAAAAAAATGTGCTACAAAATCATCTCAAACTGAATAACCAATATTGGTTCTACAAAAGTAATTTCGGTTCTCTTTGCTTGAATTGCAGGATTGTGACAACATGCTCCTAAAACACTGTCTGTCAAATAAGAGAGACGTAATTTTTCATAATAATACTTCGAAGTATAGTTTATGAAAGGTGGAGGAAAATAGGTCTCAGTGTTATCTGTTTCTTTTCTAACCTGGGTTAAATATTTATTTTTTTGTCAAGCTCCCATAAGGGCTTTCTTCTAAATTGCTTTATGTAAGAATAAACTCTACAAGAAGAAGTAAATAGCTAAAAATCAAAGAAGTAACTAAACCATCGTGTCCATTCAGCAGGAAATTAAGGCTTCTCCAAGCTCTGTACCAGGCATGACTGATGCAGCCTCCCAGACAGGCGGAGCCATGGTGGGTGCAGGCTGCCACCCAGATGCCGGGCTGCAGGGTGTGTCCCCCTCTTGTCCCCTTGGTATCAGACACAGGCGGGGAATTAACTTGTAGGAGTTGTGCTCAGGTGGAGAAACTCCTCTGCTTGGTGATAGAACTCAGGGAAGAGGTGAGCAGGCTGAGGACCATCAGGGAGTGTGAGAGAGAGATTGACCACAGGAATAAAACTCTATGCTCCCTGTCTCAGACCCAGCAGGCAGGCATGCCTCCTGTGGCAGAGGACATCACATCCTCTCTCCGTTCAGCTAAGGAAAGAAATTTAGGAGATAGGAGGAAATGGCAACAGGTTCCTGCCCAGCACAGCAGGCTTGTCTCACCTATGTCAACCTCAGCCTCCCAGGTCCCCTTGCACAATGGATATGAAGCTCTGCAAGTGGAACCAAACCTCAATGAGGATGATGGGTCTCACAGCCTAGAAATGTTCCCTAGGTTAACACACTCTAAGCCATCCATCAAAACGGCCTCTGTGAAGAAGGAAAGATGGATTATTGTCACAGGTGACTCCCTTCTGAAGGGAAATGAAGGCCTGATCTACAGACTGGATCCATTATATAGGGAATTCTACTACCTACAGGGAGCCTTGATTAGAGATGTAGAAAGAAAACTTCCAGCTCTGGTCAGGCCCACGGACTATCATCCTCTCTTGATTTTCCAAGTAGGCAGTAGTGGAATCCCAACAGGAAATTTGAGGCAATTAAAAGGGACTTCATTGCCTTGGGATGTATGATGAAGGGATCAGGGGCACAGGTAGTGCTCTGCTCTGTCATTTCAACTACAGGGAATGATGAGGGAAGGAATAGGAAGTGCCAGGAAATAAATACCTGGCTCTGAACCTGATGGGAGGAGCAAAATTTTGGGTTCTTTGATCATGCACATCACCAGGCTTGCTGTCCAAGTATAGGGTACACTTGTCCCCAAGGGGCAAAAGGATGCTAACAAAGAAGCTAGCAGGGCTCATAAATAGAGTTTTAAACTAAATGTGAAGGGGGAGGCTGACAAAACCAGGCTTGATAGAAATAAGCCTGAGAATGGCACACCTATGTCTGAGGAATGGAGTGCTAGTGAGGATCTTCAGTCTTCCATCTCAGAGAAAGTGGGAGATAACACTTTAGATGGCAGCAAAGATGTAAAGATTACTGATGGGTTAAAAAGGTCAGTGAGTTGTCACTCGGTAATTAAGATTATTCCCCTTAGTGCAGCGGGATCAATAACTCAGCTGATGTGCATCGACACCAATGCATGGACAATAAACAAGAGGAACTAGAAGTTATCTTAAGGCAAGAAAACTATGATATAATTGCCATCACAGAAATGTGATGGGATAACTCATATATATGGAGTGCTGCTATGGTTGGCTATAAACTTTTCAGGCGGGATAGGTAAGGAGGGAGAAGTGGTAGGGTAACCCTCTGTGTTAGAGAGTGTTTTGATTGCCTTGACCTTAATAATAGTTGAGCTTCTATGGGTAAAAATTAGTGGAGCACCCAATAAGACATATAACATGGTGTGAGTCTGCTACAGATCACTCAGCCATGTAAAAGAGGCTGTTGAGTTCTTTTATGGGCAACTGGGAGAAGTCTCATTATCGCTAGCCCTTGTCCTTGTGGGAGACTTCAATTTACCAGGTGTCTGCTAGAAGTATAATACTGCAGAGAGGAAACAATCTAGGAGATTCCTGGAGTGCATGGAAGACAACTTCCTAACACAACTTGAGAGTGAGCCAACTAGGGAAGGTGCCCCTTTGGACCTGTTGTTTGTGAACAGAAAAGGCCTTGTAGGAGATGTGACAGTTGGAGGGTGCCTGGAGCACAGTGATGACAAGATGATAGAATTCTGAGTTCTAGGAGAAGTAAGGAGGAATTGAACATACCCTTAGTAAGGTTGCAGATGACACTAAGCTGGGAGGAAATGTTGATCTGCTTGAGGGTAGGAAGGCTCTACAGAGGGATGAACAAGCTGGATTGATGGGTTGAGGCCAATGGGATGAGGTTTAACAAGGCCAAGTGCAGAGTCCTGTACTTGAGACACAACAACCCCATGCAGCGCTACAGGCTTGGGGAAGAATGATTAGAAAGCTGCCTGGCGAGAAAAGACCTGTGGGTGTTGGTTGACAGCTGACTGAACATGAGCCAGCAGTGTGCCCAGGGGGCCAAGAAGGCCAACAGCATCTTGGTTTGTATCAGAAACAGCGTGGCCAGCAGTACCAGGGAAGTGATTCTGCCCCTGCACTCAGCACTGGTGAGGCTGTATCTCGAATACTGTGTTCAGTTCCGGACCTCACTGTGAGAAAGTCATTGAGGTCCTGGAATGTGTCCAGAGAAGAGGAACGGAACTGGTGAAGGGGCTGGAGAACAGGTCTTAAGAGGAGCAGCTGAGGGAGGGAACTGGGGTTGTTCAGCCTTGAGAAGAGGACGTTGAGGGGAGACCTTCTTGTTCTCTACAACTGTCTGAAAGGAGGTTCTAGAGAGGTGAGTGTTGGTCTCTTTGTCCAAGTGATAGGATGAGAGGGAATGGCTTCAATCTGTGCCAGGGGAGGTTCAGACTGGACATAGGAAAAAAATTTTTCTCTGAAAGGGTTATCAAGTACTGGAACAGGCTGCCCAGGAAGGTGGTTGCATCACCATCCATGGAGATATTTAAAAGATGGGTAGATGAAGTGCTTAGGAATATGATTAATAGTGGACAGGTACAGTTACGCCTGATGATCTCAAAGGTCTTTTCCAACCTAGCGATCCTATGATTCTAAAATATTAGCAGAAATAATACAAATTCGGTAGATTTTTGGTTTTTAATTCACCCTCTGTTGTGGAAACTGCACTAAAAGAGAGCTCTTTAATTTAACAAGATAGTCATAAGGTATAGAAGCTTTTACTAATTTCATGGCATACTTACGGTGTTGAGATTATTAAAATGAATTATATAGTTTTACAAATGGGATCAGTTCTAGTACACAGTAAAGCCAGGAGTGAATTTCACTACTATGAAACACATGGATATAATTAATTATGGTGTCAACCACTCTAGGAGAGGGCATCATGCCAGCAGAAGACTAAACAAGGATGTGTTGTCTTCTACCTTTTGCCATGATGGTAATTGTCTCTCTGTGTTCGATTTCTTCTCTCACTTTCAAACAGATCCCCAGCACAAGAAATCATTTTAAAACCCATAAATTTCATAAAATGTGATATGAATTGCTCTCACTTTGCACTGTTTCTGCTGCAGTGGTGAGCTACTGTGAAACACCTATCTCACAAACCTACGTTAATATGTATATAATATCAAGTATCCCTGTTCAAAACACATTTGTGATAACTATCACTCTAATTCCACACTACTGCCATTTCATAATATCTTCAAATTGGAAAGCTTCATCTCCCAACTCTACAGAGTTAATGCTGAGCTATTAGCCATGCATTAGAGAAGGGACTGGAAGTCCCACCAGCAACTTAACGCAGCCACGGTAGCCAGAGCCATGCACTCAGTGAAGCACTACTTTTCCTTTTGCTGTCAATCTTCACTAACAGAGCAGCAGGGTTTTATTTTATCTTTCCTTTTTTTTCCCATTTCACAAGGGTATTTAAAATTTGATCACAACAATGGTTCAGTTCATATGCATATTACAAACTGCTTTGGGGACTGCTCAGTGCAAAATGGGCGGATAATGTTACAGATTAACTTGACTCTGGAGTGTGAACTGTCAGCTATATCCTTTAGCTGGGGAAAAGATTTTAAACACTACCTGGAAAATTGTGAGGCCTAATCTTTCTGCTGTGCTGGCTTGCAGTATAATCCGAATAACGTGAATGTACTTTCCATCTGACTGAGGCAGACATGCTGTTAAGTGATTTGAGCGATTTGCCTGGTATAATAACCAGCTTTCGCTGTCTCACTGGATGCCAGGAACTTCCTAAAAATCTTTGCCTATGGCTTGACACAGACTGCTGACTAGCCACAAAACTGTTTGATAAAAGCACCAGTTTTGTCCAGTATAAATCAATAGAATCCTGCTGCAATAGCTGTATTTGACTACAGCACTCAGCTGTTATCAAGTAGGGGACCTGTTCTGACTGTTCTAACTTCAAAGTACATATCTTTTTCCCAGCTGGTCTTCAACACAGCGGGGATGGCTATGGTGTGTGCTCGGTGTTTTAGCCAAAGAATGTTCAACAATCACAGCACTCTACTGGCCGCCAGACAAAGATTAACTAAAAATGCATTTCAATGCAGATATCAAATTGTTTTACTTAAACAGATTATACAAAGCGTGGTTCCTCAAATGTGAGCTCCTAAATCTGAACTGGAAATATTTTCCAGTAATTTCACATTTCCTTCCTACTTGATGCAACCCTACTTTTCAGGAAAACCTATCATAAAAAGCCATACCTCACAAAAGTAATTGTACACATTCTGTAAATTCATTGAAAGAATTTATTGTCAATGAAAGGAAGCAGCAAAACATCTCCTAACACCAATGTTCAAAAAGTTATTACCCTCACCTCCTCTGTACTTTTTACTCATGAAAACACTTTTAAGGTGACCAGACAAAATATGTTTTCTGGATAGAATCATGGCACAGTAAGAATAATCAACTTTGTTCTCTCTGAAACTGAAATTACTTCTGGATAAAAAATAATATATTTTTTCTAACATTATGTCACTAAAGCTAGAAAAATATCACAAGTTAAATGTTTGTTATTCTATTTTGTTATTTCTTGTGTCTTTCAATTTTTCAATTTATACCTTCCAGAGAATGGAGGTTTACCCAATGCATATACAATCCCAATATAGTGGTCTAAGAAAATGACAAAACACGTGGTGATAGCAAGAAGTTCTTTTTCCTTTAGATTTCTCTTAACATACATGGGACTGTGATTTTTCATAAATTCTTCATTCTGCTGAAATTATTAGAATTTTTGACTTTTACATCAATGAATCCAATTCTCCAAGATGCGACAGACCACTGTAATAGAGAGATATTTATATTTCTTTATGGTATAACTGTGCTATAATAATAATAATAATTATAAACATTTGGGGTTTACTCGGCTATGAAGCTGTAAGGCTCATGTAGTTTGATGGTCAAGTAGATAGTTCCTTCACATTCCCCATGTTACTTTACATATAGGAAGGAAAATATCCTTTTCTTTCCTATTGGCCTTGGCAATAGCATGGGAAAACAGATATGATTGCAACTCTGATTGACACATCTATTTTCCAAAATTTTCTGCTACTTTTCTGTGTGGCCATCTCAGTGTTAGAATGATATTAATTATGATTCTAAGCTTTTATTTTACATACTTGCAAGCTGAGGTTCACAGATGTTAAATTATTTGTAGCCTGAAATACTGAAAAAGGACAGCAGTAAAATCCCCCAAGGGTTTCTACCACTTAGTTGGGTGTAAAAAACACCACCAAGAAAGTGAGTAGCTTGGATTGGGCTGGCCGTAACAATTAATGTCATAAATAAATGATCGTGGAATCATAGAATCACCAGGTTGGAAGGGACCCACTGGGTCATCGAGTCCAACCATTCCTAACACTCCCTAAACCATGTCCCTCAGCACCTCACCCACCCGTCCCTTAAACACCTCCAGGTAAGTTGACTCAACCACCTCCCTGGGCAGCCTGTTCCAGTGCCCAATCACCCTTTCCGTGAAAATTTTTTTCCTGATGTCCAGTCTGAACCTCCCCTGGTGGAGCTTGAGGCCATTCCCCCTTGTCCTGTCCCCTGTCACTTGGGAGAAAAGGGAGACAGCTCCCTCCTCTCCACAACCTCCTTTCAGGTAGTTGTAGAGAGCAATAAGGTCTCCCCTCAGCCTCCTCTTCTCCAGGCAAAACAACCCCAGTTCCCTCAGCTGCTCCTCGTAAGACTTGTTCTCCAGCCCCCTCACCATGATGTCCTCTTACAATGAGCAGCAGTGTACTACAAATCAGGAGATGGTTGGCAAGTCAAGTATTCATTGTGTATTGAACAGGCTCCACTCTGGACACTAAACATGCAGAGAAAAACTTGAACATTTTCCCAAAACACGTCTAGTTTTTCTAATCTAATTTGCAGCTGACTTCCAAATTTCAGATTGCATAATCTGAAACCAACAACTTAACTTTCCGTTCCAAATCAGGATATACAGCACTGTTAGCTGTTAGATTTGAGTTCCTGTGAGAGCCCTTACAAATTATCCACACTATCCTAATAAAAAAGTGAAAAGATAAGACTCCATATGTCTACGCTATTAGAAGGATAAAAAAGAGAAGGATGGAAGGGATGGGAGAGGAAGGGAGATAAAAACAAAGCCTGTCTGTGCTCAATGCTAAATTGTAAAAAAAAAAAAAATCAGCTTGAGCAGCTTGAGTATCTGCGCAGATATGACATGCTAATATAGCCAAACACAGTAAGAGCTAAAGGGGATCTGCTTCTCAGCCCCCTCAAGTGGTTTTAAGCAAAGTTAGCTCCTAAGCACACACAGTTAACCCACACACACAATTTCTGTAAGTTTTTCCAAAATGCTACAGGAGATTTAGTACGCTCAATACCACAAGGTGACTCATTTTAGCAACAGTTTCTCCATTTCTTCCAATGACAACAATTTTCCAAGTCTCTCCATCAATTTTTCTAGTAAATGATCCTTTGAAAATTGAAATTTACTCCTTTGGATAATTAATTATTTAGGAAAAATACAGAAAAAAAAGGTGATAATACAGTTTTCATAGACATACTGAGAATAGGTTTGTGATTGTCAAAATTCCTACTACTTTGTATTTGTGATAAACTCATGATTTTTATTTGCTCAGGGGAAGAGTGTTCTGTTTTAAAGTCAGTGACTGTCATCTGGACTTCATGCTCTAACACAGTGAAGAAAGTTCATACCTGCCTAAATTTTCAGAACATTGGTATCTGACAAGTCTCCTGTAGGAACACTTCAGTCTTTGTCTGCTAAATACATCACCTGAGTCCTATTTGAAACTGAGGAAATGATAAGGACTTGAATTCAATTAGAATGTTACTAGAGATTTAACCTTTATTCAGTTGATGTATGGGACTGTTTCAACCTATGTTAAAATATCCTTACGTACAAACTATGATTTGGATTTACAGTAGCCAAGAAGGAGGATTGTCATATACAGTAATTAGATGCCTACTAAGCAAGAAAATTAGTATTTACTTGCCTGGAATACAGACATAAGCACACTAAAATAGCATAACCAAGTACATGAACATATTTCATAGAATACGTATAAAATTATATTTCAACTTTGCAAGAACATTAATAACATCTTGCAATGCAGCTCAGCTTTAATATATAAATAACAGTCTTAACTGCAAAGGAGCAGATGGAGTTGTGATATAGTGGCACAAACAGGATGCATAAAAATTGTGCAAGTATTAAACTCTGTGAGATAAGTACTGAGGATGCAGAGTAGGCAAGAACGATGCCTGGTAAAACCAAAATAATCCTGCAGAACAGGCAGGCAGGGTGTCTGATGGAACCATAATAATCCTGCAGAATATGCAAAATCAGAATAAGTCCTCATCCCAAAAATAAATGTCAAGAGATGCTGAGATCACCCAGTTTTCCTTTTGGAAGGAGGCAGAGGAGCACAAAACATTAATGACGGTTTATGGGAAAGGATGGGGAGG
Organism: Cuculus canorus; assembly: GCF_017976375.1. Lineage (NCBI taxonomy): Eukaryota > Metazoa > Chordata > Aves > Cuculiformes > Cuculidae > Cuculus > Cuculus canorus. The sequence goes on from NC_071401.1 coordinate 39,168,988, forward strand.
AAAGAAGGTAGCAGACTGTTCTGGCTTTTCCTTTCCAATTGTTTTCTGGACTAATGGAGCACAGCTATCCGTATGAACTAAAATGGCATCACTTCAGTAGTATTGTACAGTTGCAAATACTTGAAGATAAACTTGTTATGGTTGATTGATAATGATTAAGTGCTAACTAATGGCAGTGTACATTGTTAATGAATCCAGCCAATCCAGTCAAAACTCATTTTGAAGCCTGAAACTGGCCGGTTTTGGAGTCTTCTTCCATCACATCCCCAGCACACTGCCCTCTTAATTTCCTGGTATATTGACACCTGCCACTATTCAGATCCAATGTTATATTTACATACTAAATTTTCATAGAACTTTTTCAAATCTTTCTAAATGCTTAAAGATTTGTCACAATGAAGCAAGAAGCAATGCGAAACATACACATTTTTTTCCACCCGACCTTGTTATTTTCTTACAGGGCAATGTAGTCTTTAGGAAGTTCCATGGTTTTGTAGTGGTTTTCTTCTCTATTTCTGTACAAAATTATTTTAAAGTAATCACCTTCAAAAGACGTGAGAAGCAAAGATAATAGTGCCCATTGTTCTGGCCTATATAAGTATACTACATACATGTACATATGTTTACATACGTACATCAAATACAGGGAGTATTATCACTCATTTCTTTATCTAGACCAAAGATAACCTCTCAGCGTATGAACAATCATTTGTGCCACCTTGAAGTTGCTGCATGTGTGCACACACACACACACACATTACTACTGATATGTAGATGAATTTTAATAGTAGAGCAAGAGAGAGAGACTCTCACATTATAAAATAAAATCATTATTAGCTGATTTTTAAGCAGAAGAGACTGATATGTATATACATTAAGCTCCTCTTCCCCAAGATGTTCCTTCTTTCTGTGTACCGCTGATATTATACAGTAGCAGTTCCATGAGACAGACCTGCAACTAATTCCCTACAAAGCATTTGTTTTAGCATACAGAAAAACACAGAAGAAAAAAGGAACCACACCAAAACTCCCAAATGCAATGATTTTAAAATCTATATTCCACTTGCGCCAGCAGCAGATTTTTCAGTGTGTTAAAAGAAAGAAAAAAAAGCTAGAGACAACGACTGTATTTTCTCCTTATTCAGTGAAATAGTGTCGGATATTTAATTCTACACCATTGGAATAGTTTATGGAAATAGTGATGCTAATGGTGAAGCTATCAGTGGGCTCGTTAATTTGTAGTGGCTATTTCTCCTGACCTAATTTCCTTTCCCGCTTGAAAACTGTTTGAAATTTCATCAGACTACAATCAGGTTTATTGGAAATATTAACGTCTGTGCTCTCCCCATAAGCCACCAGCAGGGTAATTGACTTGAAAGATGAATTACAACATCTGCATTAACAGAATATAGAGTTGTAGTGTGGAGTCTGGCTCTTTGTCCTTTGCTGCCCTCCCTTTCTTCATTCTGAATGTGACTCTGACAATTGATAATTTTCAATTTTTTTTCATGAGAGATAGCCCTATGAGTGCATCATTAATAATACCCATTAAACACTATGGTTTATAATAGAAGGTTGTTTATCCAAAGGTTGGGGAATGAGTCCTGAAACTTACTTAGTCTCTGGAGCAAACTGGAATTGCTATGAACTACAGAGCTCTTCCTGATGTTCATGGGGATGTGATACAAGCATAATTCATTAACACTATTTGCCTTAAAACTAAAACTGAGAAAGAAAAGAAATACTCACTATTATAGGTAAATAATATTCCCAAAATATTAGGTGAACATTATTCTAATGCAAAATTATTACGGAGTGGGCTGGGGGGGGATCATTAAAATCTTGTATGTGAGCCAAAATTGAGGTCTGTCCTACTTGCAAAAGTATTTAAGCATGCAAAAATCAAGCATACAAAGAGACAAAATACAACTTGGAAAAAAATAGTGTGACAAGAATGTCTTGCTTCTCCAATGCAATGCCCATAGAATATTTAACATAGCACTACTATGTGAAAATACATTTTCTAAAATAACATGAAGTTTTCTTTAAAAACATCAATACAGAAATACAATGGTGTTGACATTTCAGCATTTTCTTTTATTCTGTAAAGAAGAAAAAATTATAAAAACCTAAAAGTAAAGTCAAGAGAAAGACATTTTCATTCTGAAGATTTACATCTGTAAATTATTTAGCCTCTTCCTCTAAAATAATTTCATAATCATTTCTTACTAGCATTTCAGTACTTGATTTTTCAATTATTTAGGCTTTCAGAATAGTACATGCACAAGAGGATTTGGGGGAAGGAGTAGGAAAGGTAATTTATTATCTGTAACAGAACTGCTTCAAATGCATCTCTCACCGTGTCCATCTTCATAGAAGAACAGAGGATAAAAGGATAATAAGAGTGTTCCATGATAGAACCCTAGATCTCAAAATGAAAAAAAAAAAAAAAATAGAAGCTACTTCCCTTGCACTGAGAGAAGGAATCAGACAATTGATTAGCCAGATAAATGAACCAAATGAATCTGAAGGTTATTTGGTTTTTCAGACAAAAAACCAAGACAACTGACTAGAAAGCCTCTTCAGTACTGACACGATCATTGATACTATCTTTATTTCTTCTCTCCAGCTGCTTCTATGATCTCCAAAGCTTCCTCAACTGATAGATTTTTTCCTCTATTTTTTCAATCATTTTCTGAAACCTATCTCCTACTGATGTGAAAAGACATCAAGAATTCTTTCTACCTCTTATTTATCTCTCTGACTTAAATCTTGCTTAAAATCACTAAAATCGTCTAAGTTTAAAAGCAACAGAAGCAATTTCTCCTGTTCCTCCTGTGCCTTAAAACTAAATTTTCCATTCTTAATGCTTTGTTAATAAAATACCGCTGATATACAGTGGGGAATATGCATAGGCCTTTACACCATCTTTTAAGCAATCAGTTCTGCCTTTATACTTTTTCAAAGATCATAGGATCATAGCATTACTAAGGCTGGAAAAGATTTCTAAGATCACCCATTCAACCTTCACCTCAAGATCTCCATGCTTATCAAATCATGTCACAAAGTGGACGTCATCAGTCATAATGAAGCAGTTAGAAACTTATGAGTATTTTTATGACAGAATGTTTCTAATTACAAACATACAGCAGTTATAAAATTATGCAGCAGATTGGTTAAGAAGTCCACAATTCATAAATTAATTTAATTCATGTAATTTCCCATCAGTGAGCTAAGATGTTTTGTCCATTTAGATTAAGCATTCATCTCAATTTGAACAGTTGTTCTGCAGGCTGTGTATATCCCTATAGATATCAGTTTTATAATTGCTTTCTTCAGTTCCTCAAAATCTGTAAAACATTAGAAAATCATTACCACAATTGCCTTCCCCAAAGGAAAAAGGTAGTCCTGTTGGTCACAAATAAAATCCTTCAGAATGACTATGCTTGGACTCGGACATTCATGAAACATAAAGATTTATTGAACTTCAGTTGACATTAATTTCATCTCACTGAATATAACTTCTTGGGTTAATAACTCCTGATGCTCACCTCCACAGAAGTCAGTATCCCAAAAAAAGTATGTGATAGCACTCGATTCAGTTGAAGTTGAAAAGATAGTTTCCATTATAGCTACCTGTTTTCACACTCCCTGCTTATAGTTGCTTCAGTAACACTATAGATAACTAGAAGCACTCAAAAACCCTCTTCTTCTCTATCCCAGGTATTACTCCATAATACAATTTTATTCTCTTGGACAAAGATGGGAAGACCTATAAAGTAGCCATGGTGTCGTAAAAGCTATCACTATGTTTAGTGGTAATTCTGATAGGAACTTTCATCAATGAACACCTTCAACTTTTCAACTGTCAGCCTTAGCAAGAACCACATGCAGTGAATACCCCTTTCGCTAATAGCATACTGTCAGAATTTCTGTTCTTAAGTTTTCACATTTTTTAAGCACGTCTTTGTGTGATAGCGATGACACTTAACTGCTGTGCCATAATGTGCTCTTTACCTTTATATCAGAAAATCACAGTTCATTAACCTACCAAAAGGTTTTCCAGTTTCTAAGGCATAAAGAACAATCATGTGGTTTCTGTTTACTTTCAGATGTTTAGTTATGGCAGCATTTAACAATTCAATCCAGAGGGAACAGCAACATAGTATAACTTCTAAATAGGATCTTCAAGCATTAGAAGCCAGGTAAAACTGGATTAAGCACAGACAGACAAATGTTGTGTGGAAAGGTTTTTAACATCCAGCCTCCTTTTTCTCAGTTATCAGAAGGCTGTACTAAACCAAAGTAAGGTTTATTTATCTAACCTAAGTTTTCACATAGACTCATCTCATTTTCTGTGCTGCATCATCCTCTTTCAGAGAGAAACTTTTCAAGTTTATTTCAGATTTCATCAGTTATTCATACAGTAAGATAGGATTCCTCCTTTTACCAGTTAGGATGTAGATGTGTCAGTCCTTTAAAACTAGAAAGCTATCCAAAACTAGAAAGTTCTAGGTCACAAACAGAGATTAAAAGACATCTTCAAAGGAGCTCAAAAGTTTCTAACGAATTTGTTCTTTCTCTGTTTTGCTTTCTAACAAAATCCTGTTTTCTAGGAGAAAAAGAGTTGACATATTTTTGAATACTTGATAAAGCAAGTGATTATCACTCCATCACTATCATCTAAAATCAATAGTGGGGCAAAAGGAGTTTCAGTAACCTCTCTCTTTTCTTTTGTTTTTAATTCCTGTATCTGCCTGATGGTCCATTACAGGTGGATACTTCCCTGAAGCTGAACAAAATTATTGCTTTGGTTTTACACGATTCTTTGAGCAAGGGAGATCTTGCAGTGTCTCTCAAGGTGACAATTAAACTTCAAGCAGCAAATGGTACTTAAAATTCTTTTTGTAAGAGAAACAGAGGAATTCTGAAGGAAAAGAAATTATGTGCCAGAGAGGACTCATTTCAGCTCTGAAATGCATTGTAAATGGCACATCTCCTTGAAGTCTCTCCCACCCTTTATCAACCACAGTTAGTAATGTTAAACATAAATGGACAACTCTATTTCTGTCCAGCAAGATGGAAATGTTATTCAAAACAGGAGAATAAAATGTGTGCTAACAGTGACTTCAACATTACTTTACATTTAAATGTAAAGCCCCCCAACTTATTATGGAGAGAAAGGAAATTTTCCACTGGCACAAACATACCCTACAGACACAGCATGCATCCATGGCAATGATAATTCTGATTTCAATTAGAACTTACTAGCTCTCTTGTGCCTCATTTTTAAAAGGAAAATAAAATTGAGAAAGACATCGTTGTGATTAGCTCCTACAGCCACCTTTTCTAAGCAGTCTGAAGTGACAGCCACAGGGGTAAAAATGATTGTACTAAAATATCTGCTAATGAGGCCCCTGTAGTACTGCTCCAAGAAGGACCATTATATGCTACATTTGTCAATTTCATCTCTTTGGCTTTCTTTTTATCATTTGGAAAAATACTGATTAAGAGAGGGTTTCTTTTTAAGGCTTTATTCTTGTTTAACCTTCATAATTATGCTTACAGCCTTCCTTAGCAGCTAAAATGTTCCAAACTAAAACATTAAAATGTTCCATACTTCCTACTGACTTTTCCCATATACTTGAGTCTAATATATACTTCATGATAACAACACACAAACTTTCTTCTAGTTTATAGAAAGGGAAGCATGAACAATGCCTGAATATATAAATGTAAAGCAGTGAGTCTGATGGAAAATGGTAATGTTTTTTCTATTGTTCTTGAAGATACATTTGTGACATAAGTCCTTGTATCTCTGAGATGAACAAATTGAAAACAAAAGGAAATGGGAATTAAAAGAATAAAAATAATTTAAAGTAAAATAGAGTAAAAATGCAACTAAGAAAATATCATTAGGAGAAAAAAGAAAAAGAAAAGAAGGCAGAGTAATAGGAACGGGCAGTGGCTATCTGGGTGACTACAGAAGAGGAAGAAGGAAAAAAGAAACTGTTCTCAAGACATGAATGATGACAGAAATTAATAGTGGAATCTCTTACTGTCATTGTTTTGTACACTGTACTTGAAAAATAGATATTAAAAAAAAAGAAAAAAACTTGCATCCATGGCTCAAGAATAAGCATGTTTAACACATGTGCACAAAATAGCTAAATAACAGTAATATTCCAGGAAAAAGACAAGCTTCTTCATGAAAATATATCTTACTTTTTTATGTCCCTAAAGCTGTAATATTGAGGAGAAACTTATTTTCTTGTGTTGAGGTCTAAGACAGAGGAAAAGAATAAACTCGAATTGAGTAAGGGACCAAGTAAGGAGCATGGGCATGGACTTCAAAGAAGAACTATAACACTCAAACCTGAAGTTTGTTTGGTTCATGTCATAAAACAGTAAGTATAAAGGACTGTTACTTTGTGATAACCTGCAAGAACTATAATAGATTGGTGAAATTATAAAAAATTTAATATAGTTACTGAAAGCATCATAATGTCTGCAAAATGTGGAATTTTATTTTTTTAAATTGTGTGCATCTGTGGAACTATATATGCATATTTTTTTAAACTTTTGGAGTACAATCACATGGTCATTATAAATTGTATTTTTTTAGAATAATCTCTAGGATAATTCAATCTTTACAGAAATATTTTTGATGAATTACAAGGAACTAGACAAAATGAGGGCACTTCAGTCTTGATTAATTCTATTGCTCTGTCAACTTTTGAAAGATGCATGCATTTTAGAGACATGCAGCTTCGAATGAGAAGTCTGGAGTCTTGATAAAAATGAGAGAGAATGTTCACTTTTATCTTTCAGTAAAGAAAGACTTTAAATTATAGTTGGTGGGTTTATATTTCTACTTTAAAGATCTTAAAAGTTCCTTAGAATCTGAAGTCAGTAATGCCAAATAGAGATTAAATGTCTTGGGTTTTTTTTCCTTTGGTTCTTTCATCTGTTCTCTAGGCAACAGCTTATTTCTTCTCCTAACAAAGTAACTTTGTATACCTGAGTAGTCACTGTGTTTTGCAGACTTATTATGTGATGATTAGATGTTACATTTTACTGAAGTGGGTTTCCAGAATTTTTTTTGTTCTAGTTATAGAAATCCAGTCATTATGCATGCCAAGTGTAATCTTCCATGGCAAGGAAGATTAACCCTCCGCTAATACCACTGGCTTTGTCTCATAGTGCGCATGTCGTAGATTTCTGTTTATGATTTGTATGTGAGAGATCTTCAAATATTGAGATCTTCAAATCTCTTTAAAGATTACTTTATATTTTAAATATGTATATACTTGTAGACTATATTGAGGACCACTGTCCTGAAGATCAAAATTAAATTCCGTTATCAAATGATCAGGCAACTTTATCAAAAAAGCTTAATGCTGAATTGTTCTATTTTCTAAGATTTTAACAGCACATTTATTCAAGGGTGTGTGCCATGTTTTCTTGAAGAGGGAAAGAAGCACAAAATATACTCTCCAGGACTCATACAACTAAATTTAAAATTCTCTAATGAGGTAAGTCTTCTAATGTCTTTTACATATTTTGGACTCTAACGGGATATAATTAGGGTATTCTTTTCTTTATTAGGAGCAGCCTGCACCAGTTCTTTTCACCTGCCAGTTTCTGATTATTAAAACTGTAGTGATTTATTTCATTCTCAGTATTAACCCGTTGCTTACGAAAGTTTAGACCTTCCACTCAAGTGAAAATCACATTCGTTCTGGATGAAATAAAGATCTAAATGGTTAAAATAACCTCTTTCTCCTGTCTTCTCAATCTGTGAAAATGCAAAAGCAGCCACTGGAGATACAGGGTATCCCTTTTGTATATTACATGTTTAGTTAAATCATTAATTCTTTTTCATCATGTGTCATCCAAACTCCTTCAGAATCTTGTTTGGCTCTTTGCCAAGACATACACAGACAAGACTCTGCTCATTTCACCCTTTCAATATTAATGAGAAAAAGTAGTCCTTCCATATAGCCTCCATTATCAAAAGAGTTTCCTGAGAATTCAACAGTTCCCATGTTAGCAACTGTAAACACCACAACTATCTGGTTGTAAAACAAATCAGAAAGAAAGCCAGGGAGGGTCTATAATCCTTTTTAAACAATTCAGCTTGCCTTGTAACAATATATCTTAAAAAGAGCTCTCACATCTGTTCTGTCCTTAAACAAGATTTTAACAGCTTTAGTTGATTCTATCATTACACTAATATTTTGACTTCTCTATATAGATTGGAGCAGTGCATGCAAACCAATTTAGCCCTGTCTTACCTATAATTAATTAGATTTACTTTATACCTTATCATAATATAGAATTCCAGGACTGTGGACTCATTTCCTCTTCGTTTGCAGTACCGTACCCCCACATGTATAGGTTAAGAAGCCTTAAGAACTTCCCTCTAGATCTTTTTCATCCCTTTTATAAAATAGAGACCTTCTGACTCATAACTATTCCTCTGTCTCTACTTATGCTAGATAAAATCCCAGTTCTTCTAGATTTGCTAGATATTCTCTAACTTGTACAACCTTTTTACACTGGTGTCACAGTGTAACCTGTGCAGTTATTTAATGATAGTAAATTTCTTTGAATATTAAACTGTTCATTAGATGCTACTAAGCCCATTCTACCAGTTGGATTTAAAAAAATCAAATGCTACACTTGACTCCCTTCCATATGGCATGCCCTACTCCTTTCTATACATCCTCTACTGTCACAGTGCCTATCCCTTTAGTCAAATTCATTTCCTTTCCACTGAAATATTTCCCCTTTCTCCTTTATTTATGTCAAAATGCAATCGTACATTTTCTTCCATTTAATGTAAATTACATTAAAATGTAGATGTGAACTAGAACGCTTGTATGGATAAACTATACTAAAAAGTGTTTAGCACACTATTTGAGTAATTTTGTTCTTAAGTGTAACTGCAAAACACATTAGTACTGAATAGTAAAAGGACAGAGACAATACCGGTTGATAAGTAAGAAAGGTAGAAAAATGACAACACTGAAAGCCAGGTTATGACTTTATGTCTTTCTTTTTAGAATCTTCTGATAAGCTTTTCTCTATCCAAGTTTGAATTTTTACCTTTTTTTAGCAAATTGTCCTGGTAATATCACATTCGCTCTGAATGCAGTTGTGTGGGTTTTATTGCTTCGCACTGCTGAGTGGAAAAGATTTGCCAGCTTGGGAAAATGCCAGAATTTGCATTTCAATAAAGATATGTCAAACAATAAACTTGCTTAACATCCTGTGACGGAGCTGGTGAAACTGTCTCTTGTAAGTATGTATTACTGTGCTCACTACACTTTTCTGCCATTGTTTCAAGAGAGACGGAGCTAAAAACAAATTCATGCATTAGCTTATTTTTAAGCAATACCCAAAAAACTATTACTTGAGTATGATAACTCAGTTATAACTGAAGTTATATGCAGGAAATCTCTCCCTAATTCAACATGTAGCATATAAAAAAGACACAGATTGGAGTCAGGATAAAGGCCTTAAATTGTGAAGATGTAGGTGAGTGAGGGGGTGTAGTGTGCAAGCAACTGCTTAGAGTTTATAAAACTTTTTCCTTTAGGTATTACCTTTTACTGTTTTACTGACTGCTGATTTATCTGTTATGCTGTATATGCAATAGTTAAACATTCTGGGCCCAAAGTAATTTAGTTTTTAACCATCCTCATTAGCGTAAATTGTAATTTCTGCCTAGTATAGCAATTCAGTCTCATACAGACTGTACAGAGAGTTACATAAAGCTAAAGAGGATACACTTACTACGATGCTTTTGAGATCTAAAAAAAAGCAGTTATAACTATGCACCTGTGAAAATACAGTATTACACCACAGTCCCTTAACAAAATAAACAGTCTTAAAATGAAAAAAAATCAAGAACTAAAATCAAAGCCATTAATTATTTTTGAAAATATTACTGTATCAACCCTACACACTGCTAACAATTTTACAACAGTGGAAATTGTCAGAAAATGGCTGAGAGATAGAACATAAACAGAACCAAGCTAGTGTATTTTGGATTCAATATATGAAAACTGGAAATAAGAAGTCAGCAGGTATATTTCTGACTCATTACAGTCTTCTGTCCACCACATTTTATTGTCACGTGTAGTAAAAAAAAAACCCATGACAACAAAAAAAAACCCAAAAAAAAACCCCAAAAATAACAATAAAAACACTTCCTCTATCCAGGAAAAATGAGGATCCCCACAGTTGAGATGTCCTGTTTCAAAGAAAGACTCTGGGATTTAAAGCATTGCCTACAGGAATTTTTAATGCCACATGAAGCAAATACCCAGCTAAGGAAGTGCTGTGGAACCAACCAAAGCAAAAGATATTTTATAGCTCATCAGCTTTTCAAATGGAGCATAGAGGTGATGAAGAATATTTCTTTGATCTCTGCTTCTGTAGACACAGAAAATATAACAAGCTTGCAAGATCTTAGATTTCACTGAAGTGCAAAAGAGTAAGTCAGAAGCTCTTCCCTATGCAAAACCTCACCTGGTCAGGAAACCCACATTTGAGCATAGAAATTCACCAGGCAGTGACCATCACAATTTTAATATGACTTCTTGGCTTTATTCACTCAAAACTTCCAAATAAAGATCTGATCTTTCTAATTACAACTTCTTTGCTTTTATTTTGTTGCTTCCTGGCTGATAATGAAGCCAATCATGTAAGATAGACATACTGGAGCAAATCACGCCATAGGTTACCTCTGCCAACTGTCAGCTTTAATTTGTGCCAGCTTTAAAAAAACACATTTCCTCACAAATTCTGAGTCCCATGTTCCACCCTAAACAGCACTCTTTTTAATGGTATTAAGAAAATTACAATTATTTAGGTGCAGTGTGTTCTATGACAAGGCAGTAATGTAGAGAAGGTCTGTTGTAACTCCTTATTCAAATCCAGCCATAATTCAGTGCTGAAATGCCACTGTCTTTAAAAGGGAACAGCATTTGGAAATGACAGATACCTAATTACCTTCTTGTAAGGATACATTTTTCATACAAACAGTGGATGAAGTTTAGGCACCATAAACTAAGAGTTGAAAGCATCAAATCCATTCTACCTATAAAAATTGTGTCATTACATTTGATAGAGATGTCCAAAACCTTTTTAATAGCTGGTAAATACTCCTGAAAATACAGCCTAAATTTAAATTATGTAATGGTTTTAAACTGAGAATAATAAAATTTCCTGACACTTATTTGCCCATGTTTTCTATCTAAATGGTATATCCCTTAAAGCATAGCCAACTATTTGCTATGGGGGATCGGATCTTTCTTAGAATTACAGACCATTATATAACTTTATGTCAGACCATTAATTAATAAGAAAATCTCTCTAATGCCCACACTGCTGAAGTTTTATTATTTTTTTTTTTAATACTCATTACTTTAACAGTCAGATTTTATAATTCACTTTTGGACACTAAAACTGTTAGTCTTACTTCAGATATTAAGCAGTCTTTATTTCTAGATCCTTCATCCTGAAAAGAGTTTATTCCAAATTTTCTGTTGAGGGCACAAGTTCTTTGAATAAATCAGGGTGAGCAGAGGAGATAAGATAGAGTAGTAGCCTTGCAGCTGTATTCTGTATTTTTGGGTGCCAGTAAAATGTATTTTCTATCAAGTTTCAAATACTTCAAGGATTTTGTTTTAAAGAGCTTTTTCTTTTTTTCAGTTTGTAGAACAAGAACTGCAAGCTTCCCCTCAGCTTCCAACAGAGATCACTAAGAAATAGAATCAGAATATTTTATAGACAGATGCTCTTGCAAACTTCAGAATGCCAGCTAAGCCATAGTTGGCTACAGTTTTAAAACCTTCTGGAACATGAAGTTGTCCTTTCTCTAAATATACCACCTTCCAAAAGGCCTGGGGAGACGCAAGGGTACTAAAAAGACACAGGAGGTGTAAGGTGGGGGAAAGAGAAAGGCAGTAGGTGGTAGCCATGTGAGCTGGCAAAATTTACTGGAGAAGAACCAGCATACCATTTGCCAACACATTAGGCCAGCACTAACTGCTTAGATATGCGACGAAAGTTTGCAGTCATAGTGAGGAAATCAGGCAAATATATTTATGTGATCAAGTTGGTAATTGGAGTGTTTGGAATAAATTCCTTTTATAAGGTGATGAACACATTACTGAATGGGAGTCATCCCAATTCTGGCTTCTGTAAAAATTACATACTCTGCATTGTCAAAGAAATTATTTACAATTCCCTGTATAATAGAATGGTCTGGATTATGAGATAATACTCTGAAAGAGAATTAAAAAAAAAACATGCTAGTTACTGTATTCAACTTCTTATTCAAGGTAGAAGACTAGTTGCCTAAGTCTCCTCTTCAGTCAACAGCCAGGCATAAGTACCTCTGGAAGGATGAACTTGTATGTGGATTGAGTATTATATTCACACCCAAGACCACAAGGTGAAAAGAAAAGAAAGAAAAAAAAAGAAAAAAAAGAACTATCAAATGCAAATTACCAAAGGCTTAACCTACATTTAATTTTGCACTTATTTATTAATTATTGAACTGTAGTTCAATATAGGCATTACTGAAGAATTTATAACTATTTATCATGTTACAATGTATTTGTATGTCCATACGTAAACTATGTTGATAAATGTATACAGTCGCCAATACCAGACTTCTGACAATTCACCTTATTATCTTGCCATTTAGTTCTGTTCTAGACAGTTTCAACAATATCTCTACAAGCAGATCTGCCACAGAAGCCTTTAGGCATTAGTGCTATTGACATGAATCACTGTGTCAGAGCCGGATAGCCGACCAGGATATACTCTTTCAAATAACATTACAGGCATGGTCAGTATGTTTAAAAAATACTTAAACTGAAAGAAAACCAAACTCAATATATTTTCTTGTTTGATTTTACTAAAGAAAACTTTTTTTTCCCCCTGAAATCACACAAATATGTTGTGCTCTAATTCAATGAAAAAAATTAGTCATGCTGTTATCCAGCTGGACTAGATTGATACGATGGCTTCAGTCTTAGGCTACACCTAAGAATTCCATTAGGTTCCATGTGATACAAAACGTGTGACTAAGTTGTTAAGGGGAGTTGGACACAAGAATTAAACTATACTTAACCCTTGACCAGTGTCAAGAGTTGTTTCAGTTGTTTTTAATCTTTGAGGACCTTTATAGCTTAGATTTTATCTCCCTTAAAAGGTGCAACTTCATCTGTGCCAGATGTAGCAACAGAGATTGGAAGAAATTTTATTAACAGAGCCACGATTCACAGCTGGAAAAGCGAGATTATATAAAGGCTCTACAGATGCATTATAACTATTTTGAACTTCAGAAAGTTTGTTTTATCATATAAAGAGTGACACCATGACCACAACTTCAAAAGTATAGCTACTACTTCTCTGAATCTTAGTCCAAACGTTACTCCAAAAATCACAGTCAGTGAGAAAAAAATATTTAAACACACTGTAAGATATGAATTTGCCTTACATACGTGTGAATATGTTCTATATTTAGCCTAATAGACCTGAAAGAAAATGAGATACACAATGGCAATTATCTATACAAAAGAACAGAAAACATTCAACAAATTGCCTTTAATCAAATTACAGAAATTTTGATTTTTTTTTTCTAAGCAGATATTTAGTGACTGGAGGATGCAATACACAGCACTTTGGCAAGTATCATATCGAAAGAACAGTCAAAATCAAACTGAAGGAAGACCTTATATTGCTATTTAAAGGACAGCTAATATTCTGAATTGGAATGAAATGTGATGTGTTTTTTAGTTCTCACAGCAGTTTCACTTCTTGGTTGAGATTTATCCATAAGATATAGAGTTGGGGTTTTAAGCACCACAGAATAATAAACAAATAAATAAAGCCATATAGCTCTTCTTCTTCTAAAGGAAATTATTTCCCAGAAGACATGCTTGAGAACTTTATCTAATCTAATTTCAGATATCAGAAGAACTGATACTATCACTGTTTCCTTCTGCAAAAAAATTACGTAAGCTAAATTAAATATATCGACACTCATTGTACTGATATTTTCAGTGAAAATAATTTTAAACCCCTTATATGTATAAACAACTGAATAAATGTTTCTTTGTACAAAATTTAAATAAGATATCCAAAAAAGATTTTTCAGGGTCTATATTTTGCATATCCCTATATCACAAGCTATTTATTCTTATTTATATTGAACTTTCCTTTAATAACCAACCATTTTTTCCCTGCTTTCCTAAACATATCCAATATACCAATATCTTTCTTATACTGAAGAATCTGCATTGAGAGACGACTTCAAAAACCCTGCCTGTGAATATATTTTAGAAGCATTAAGTCATGAGTGCAGTGCAAGAGCTCTTGATCCGCAAGTGCAAGAAATCAAGAAAGGAAGGCAAGAAACAGATATGGATTAGTCGAGACCTGCTGGTCAAACTAAAGGGCAAGGAGGACATGCACAGGCAGTGAAAGCAGGAACAGGTATCCTGGCAAAAGTAAGGGACACTGCCCAGTTGTGTAGGGATGAGGTCAGGAAAGTCAGGGCACGTCTGCAGCTCAACTTGGCGAGGAATGCAAAGAATAATGATAAGGACTTCTACAGCTATATCAACCAGAAAAGGAAGGTCAAAGAAAGTGTATGCCCCTGATGAACACAACTAGCAAACTGGTAACAATGGATGAGGAGAAGGCTGACATACTCAACAAATTTTTTGCCTCAGACCTCTTGGTAACCTCTATCCCACACTTCTCAAGTGGGTTGACTGCAATGTAGGATCTCAGGGAGCAAAGTCCCTTCTACTGTAAGAGAAGATAGGGTTTGTGAACACCTGAGGAATCTGAATATACATAAATCTATGGGACATTACATGATGCATCTAAGAGTACTGAAGGAATTGGCTGAAGTAGTTGCCAAGCCGCCCTCCATGATATCTGAAAACTCATGGTAGTCAAGTAACTTCCTTGCTGACTGAAAAAAGGGAAACATTGTACCCATTTTTTAAAAGGATGGAAACTGTCTGCCTCACCTCCGTACTTGGGAAGATCACAGAACATAGATCCTCACAGAAGCTTTGCTAAGGCACATGGAGGACAGGAAGGTGATTCAAGACAGCCAGCATGGCTTCACAAAGAGCAAGTCCTGCCTCATCAGCCTAGTCGCCTTCTATGATGTAGTGACTAGATCAAAGGCCAACGGAAGAGCTATGAATACCATTTATCTGGACTTCTGTAAGGCCTCTGGCATGGTCCTCCACAAAATTCTTCTTTCTAAATTTGAGACATATGAATTTGATGGATGGACTATTTCATGGATAAGGAATTGCCTGGATAGTCACATCCAGGGGGTAGTGATCAACAGTTCAATGTCCAGATGGAGAGCAGTGACAAGTGGTGTCCCTCAGCGGTCTGTACTGGGACGAGTACTGTTTAATACCTTCATCAATGATATAGACAGTGGGAGCAAGTAGATTCACAGCGAGTCTGCAGAAGACACCAAGCTGAGTGGTGCAGTTGACACATTTAAGGAATATGATGCCATCCAGGGGGACCTGAACAAGCTTGAAAAGTTGGCCCATGTGAACCTCATGAGGTTCAACAAGGCCAATACAAGGTCCTGCCCCTGAGTCAAAGCAATCCCCATTATAATGCAATCTCGGGGTGAAGGGATTGAGAACATCCCCGTAGAGAGGGTATGGGAATGTTGGCGGATGAAAAGCTGGACATGAGCTGGCAATGTGCACTTGCAGCCCAGAAAGTCAACTATATTCTGGGGGTGATTCTGCGCCTCTACTCCCCTCTGGGGAGATCCCACCTGGAGTACTGCATCCAGCTCTCGAGTTTTCATTGTAAGAAAGACATGGACCCGTTGGAGCACATCCAGAGGAGTGCCACAAAAATGATCAGCTGGATGGAGCACTTCTCTTATGAGGAAGAGCAGAGACAGTTGGAATTATTCCATCTGGAAAGCAGGAGGCTCCGGGGAGATCTTATTTTGGCCTTTCAATGCTTATAAGAATGATGGCAACAAACTTTTTAGTAGGATCTGTAGGGACAGAATAAAGGCTAATGTTTTTAAAGTAAAAGAGCATAGATTTAGAATGGATGTAAGGAAGAATTTTTTTAGCATAAGGGTAGTGAAATACCAGAACAGGTTGCTCAGAGAGGTGGTAGATGTCCCATCCCTGACAACATTAAAAGTCTGGTTGAATGGGGCTTTGAGCAACCTGATCTAGCTGAGGATATCTCTGCTCATAGCATGAGGGTTGTACTAGAGGACCGCTTAAGATCCCTTCAAACCCAAACAACTCTAGGATTCTTTGACTGACAAACCATAAACCTCAATAAATAACATCTATGACACCAGAATTTCTGTCATATAATCTCTAGGAGTACATCTTGCCAAACCATACGTTTGCTTCTTTAAAAAAATATGTTTAGACTCTAGAATTTGACTTTGCTTGTTTTTTCTGCTACTTCTATACCTAGCTCTTATTTGTTAGCAACAAAGTCAGTAACTCTGGATTAAAATCAGCCATACTACATTTACCATTTATGGTTTTAAGTTTATGATCTTAGTCATTCAAAAGCTGGACTTCGTACTGGAAGTGAGTACGCTCCTGGACAACCTCACTTCAGTTATGTTTGAGAACTTACTGAAGAAGAAAAACTCTCTGAGAATTTACACTCAATGTACAGAAAACCTGTGATAGCTTAGATAGACAAAGGTAGACAACAGCAGGAAAGAGGAAGCCCATCCTTGATTTCCAAAATGTAGTGTATGGTAAAGTAGCCCCACCGAACAGTACAACATCTGAAATGACAAGCAATCTCCTTCCATGCTCAGGCATCCCCAAGTGCAAAGCAATTCCTTTGATTGCTTTTGGTTCCAGATCAGCTGATCGATCAAGTGAATGGAAAAGCTGTCCTTGAATCTTACTCCTCATCCAGATCCCGTGCCAAGCCCCAAATAGATGGATCAAGCACCAGATTCAGCATCCCTGAAATGGGATCTGAAGGATGAAGGAAAAAATTGAGCACCCGAATTAATCAATTTGTTCTGGCAGAGTTTGCCAAAACCAAACAAAAGGACACTTTTTTTTTTCTGGAACCTAAATGGTGGTTGGCTTATTTAATCTAACCTTCCAGAAGTATTAGCTGATGATTACTTAGTTAAACACCTATCCTTAGATTTAAGTGTTAAATATAACACTTTTTTTTTGTGTGTGTGACACCCTCTATGCAGCTCATATAATTTTTACAGATTTTGTTTTTCAAGAGAGTGCAGGTTGATAAAGATGACGTAAATTTATTCTGTACAACTGATGTATGAGTTTAAATTTCGCATATGGAAACTTGCACGAAAATTGGTCACAAATTTCTTTCCTTCAATATTACAGATGTTCAGTGTTCCTAGATATTTTACTCTTCTAAGTCATACTCATTGATATAGTCAGAAAAAAAAAAAAAAAAACCCTATATTTACAAGTCATGAGGAAAAAAAAGGGAGTTCTGAGAAGGCCCTTCCACTCTACGGATACTCATGCATAAACTTGAAAACCTAATTTCATTATTTTTTAATCTTCAAGTGGAGTTGAAGATTAAATAAACATTAAACTTAGTCCTGTATTCCAAAATGAAATTTGACCTTGCAATTCATCCGTTCCTACTGTGCTTATGAGTTACAGCTGCCCATCTTTCTTCAGGCATGATTTGATATTTTACAAAAATCGTGGTGAGGCTTCCATGGATTTCATGCTAGCATTCTGAGGTTCAATAATTTGTTTCAGAGAGCCCGGGCAACAGTCCATTTTTTGAAATATCCTGCCACTGTTTGCAAACCTAACATTGTTCACATCTGCAATTCAAAGTGCCTCTTATGTGGAGTGCTGAGCTGTATTTTTGTTTCATAATAAACTAATTTATATTTTCTCCACAGAAGCAAAGACAATGGAATCATTGTGGATTACACAGCATGACCATTATAAATGTAATAAGGAAGCAGCTGGGATAGAAACATAAAGTATCACATGATAGCACAATATAAGAAAATAGATGCAGGATTGAAGGTGTGCACTGTAAGTCTCATTACACAAGATGTGAAAAATTGCTTTTGACCTAATAGACAATGAACATAATCTGCAGAGAGTGATTTCAGATCCTCTGCATGCTGCAAGATCAGGGCAGGGTCATGTACATTGTAATTTTCAGTCAGTTGTAAATCTCAATCTAGTCACTGCAATACAAGTATCAACCTATCCTGAGAATTATGAGGTCTTTATTTCAACTTATCAAACTTATTCAAAATCAGTGTTACCTATTACATAAGAATAAATACTTGGAGAGGGTTTATGTTCATTGCAGAGATCTTAGGATAATAATACATAAGCAAGACATGTTCATCTCCTTTTTTTTTTGTTCTGTTCATAATCTGCCTAATGCCATTTTTCTTCAAGTAGCATTACAAAAGAAATTTGTAACCTGAGAAATGAGAAATCTGTTTCTAAATTTATAAGACAGATCTCTGAAAGACAAGTAAAGGGCATTAGATGTCTAGCTATTTAATCTTGAGGCAGACTTCATGAAGATTCTCTAATACATTGAGCTTCTTGAAATGGAATTTTCAGCTGTGTGCTGGGACCTTTCCCGGACTAGATCAAACCTACAATCTTGAGCTAAACATCTCTCCGAGACTACAGTTTAAAAATTAATTTACTTCTTTAAATTCTACGTATTAGTTTAAAAAAAAAAAAAAAGTTTATTTTCTCTCCTCTCCTCTCCTCTCCTCTCCTCTCCTCTCCTCTCCTCTCCTCTCCTCTCCTCTCCTCTCCTCTCCTCTCCTCTCCTCTCCTCTCCTCTCCTCTCCTCTCCTCTCCTCTCCTCTCCTCTCCTCTCCCTCTCCCTCTCCCTCTCCCTCTCCCTCCCCCCCTCCCTCTCCCTCTCCTCTCGATATATGAACTTAACCTGGAAAACTTTAGGTGCTTGCAGACTTCCCAGCATTAAAGCTATAAAGTAATTTGTTTTGTTTTACCTTTGTATTGCCTTCTCCATCTTAGATGGTAACCACTTTAAACACCAATCTACATCTGGGAATTTGCTCTCTCAGTGTTTCTATATTCGTACTTCCAACCCTAGATAAAAACCAAAGTTTCATGCCAAGGACATTACTTTGATAAACAGAAGCAGTTCTCTGTTTACACAAATGCACATTCTGAATTCATAAAAAAAAAAAAAAAAAAAAAAAAAAAAGTTGAAATTACTATGTTATAACCTAAAAATACTGCGTTAGTTTTTAAAAATTAACAACTGCAGCTAGCTGAAGAAGACTGTCCAAAGGAAATTTAGGGAAGAAACACTTCTTGCTAGTACTGTACTTAATTTCAGTCATTACTTCCTTTAACACCAGTACAGAAAAGACAATGATGAATAATTTCAATATCAATATAATTAAATTATGGTAAAAAACCCTCTCAGGGTTTTTTTTAGTTATCCTTTGCATAATTCTTTTGAAAGAGTGTGTCACTAGCAGTTTATAGGCCACGGTTTGAAAACCACGCTGTGGCCTTATATTCTGGGACTAATACTGAGGTATTATTTAAAATACAATAAGGAATACAGAAAGATGATCTCATTTACTCTTCCTGTTTTTTCATTCCATTAAACTCCAAACTTGCAGTGAATAATAGCATTTCAAAGCAATCTCTGCTTGCTTAATTAATGCCTAGCAAAAAGGAAATTTAGACTAAAAACTGTGAGTTTTCGTGTTCTGAGTTCCCATTTCACATTGGAAATATTCTAAATGTGCTGGAAGGGCTTAAATGGTTTCTCTCTATAGACTGAGTTCATGCCGTTAAACTCAAAACCAATTTTGCATTGCCTTTAATCACTGCAAGATCAAACACCTTCTCTTCTTTCAGACCCACTTCCAGCACAAAAGATGCAGCCAACTGGAATAAAGTAAAAGCATGACATAAGAGATTCCCTGGAAGAGCCTTCAATATTAGTCATACCTATAATGAAGAAGCATTATCAAAAGGTGTTTGTCTTTGACACAAAGCTACATTTTGTAACCAATGGTTGTAATTGTTATTGCACAGTGCATGTCAGGGACCTTCATGCAAGTAGTGAAGGATCTTTTCTACAAGCAGGCACCCATCACTCCCACTTTCTCCCAGCATCACGATCTCTAATTTTCATCCGTCTAGCCTTTACTTTCTGTCACTGTGCTACTGTCAAAAGCAGTTCAGTTATACGTTGTTCAAAGTGCCTGCTTTTTTGGTGTCACGGGCATCCTAAGGCTGGATTTGCATGGTAAAATGCATATGGAAACTGTAAGGCTCACAGAAAATCTGGTTCTGTTATCAGGGCCGTTGGTGACTTCCTGTGATGCTTTGCTCAATTGCTTAAATGATCTCTCCATACCAACTTTTATATGAGTAACAATGTATATACTAATAACACATACACATGGCTATATGTAGGTAACACTACAGCTGAGAACTGTCTTTACTTTGTTTCTTTTTCCCCACTCAGTCTATTAGAAAGATGGGAAAGGGAAATTTACATCATGTTACACTGCCTCAGTTTAATTGCTAACATTCAGTTTAACTGCCATATTAATTCTTTTTTTTTTAAAAAAAAAAAAAAAAACACAAAACACGCAGAGAGATTTTGTGGAAAACATGAAATGGCCAACATTAATTTTGTATACAGTGATTATGAAAAAAGTATTTCTTTGCGTGTGTAATTTTGTATTTGTATGTGTTCATTTTTGGCCTTTTATCCTCCCCAATCATATGATTTAATCACTCTCTTAATTTAAATCAGCAGCAGTAAAGGGTGTCAGAGCAACAGGCATAGCAGCTGGAACCTTGTCAGAAATTCTGTATTAAATATCTATTTTTGCTGCATGCATTTTGTTTGTTTGATATTTCTGACTTTGTACAATTATTGTATAAGATAACTAGCCGTGCTCTGTTAAGCATACTAATTCTCCCGTCCCAGTCTCAAAGCTTGATAGAATAATGTCGTGTGATACAGCATAAGGCTGGAGAATGAGGAATAAGTAAAACAGAAAAACTGAACCTAGATGTCAGTTTGGCACGCAATCAAAGCTGTCGACTTCTAACCAATGCAGCTGTCTAGGCTTTGGTTAACCTCTCATCGATTTCCCCAAATAGGATTTCAGCTAAAGCACTAAATTAAAAACTGAGACTGAGGGCTGGTTCTGTAAATTGAAAAGTGTACAAATGAATTGCTAGCAAATATACCTGGCAGCTTTCATCTTTGTAAAGACTCTGATTCTGAGCCTAACAAAACTTGGTAGAGGTCAAGGTTTTTTTAGGCGGCGGAGGAGGGGAAACAGAAAGAATGTAATTATTTATTTTACTATATGTTAGTGGAGTACCTGATGAATGAAGGGTAGTTATTAATGGATTTACTGTTTCTGACAATGGAATGGAATACTAAAAAAAGCACAGTAGAGATCATCTGAAGGAAGGAAAAGGAAAAGGAAAAGGAAAAGGAAAAGGAAAAGGAAAAGGAAAAGGAAAAGGAAAAGGAAAAGGAACCAACAGCCACCACCAAACCCCCTTTTTGTAATAAATCCCTGTGATCTGCAGTACATTGTCATGCTGAAGAACATGCAGTAACAGCCATTTCACTTTATGCTATTTCCTGATTGCTATATTCACGTACTCGGGCATATATACCCAATCTTCTACGAGTGCTAAAGGAAGGCCCAAGCTGTGAGGGTTTACAGTGCTGCAATATATAAGAAATGTGACAGCTCAAAACAGCACTGTATTAAACCCAGAAAATTGATTTCAAGGAATGAGCACAGTTGAAACATTTCAGAATAAAATACTTCCCATTTCTTTCTTGCAAAGATCACTGACTGGTTATGTGCTCTCTCTGTCCATGAAATCCCATTAATCCTAAACCAGAAACAATTAATCTGATACATCATGCATGCAAAAAATTGAAACCTGTTTCCATATTTTGGATCCTTGGAAGCTACTAAATTCACTACAAGTGTTTGATCCTACTCCACTCAAATCAGGGGAATCACAAATGAGTAAACCTTTTGAAAGCTATTCAGTAATATCTGCATATCTCACTCTGAAGAAGGGAATAGTAACAGAGCTTTTATCCAGAACAGACTAAATTGCTACAGATGAGAGGATCCACCAGCACGTATTTGGCCAACTTCCATTTCAGACAAGTAGAGTGGGTAAGATCCAGAAGCATTATGAAGGTCAACGGCAAATTCTGTTGACTTTAATCAAGATAAAGGTATGCTCACATATGCTTCTTCAGTCATTGACCAAGATGGTGCTGAATTACACTTTATATATAACCTTTTTTTATCCCCACAAGACATTCTTGCTAGCTTATACTGACATTTTATGTCCTTAATCAATTTCTGCATTTGAAAGCATATCTAATTCTGCCCTTGGTGACAAACGTGAGCTGTTTTTTTTTTTACCAGGCTTGCTGAGATCATAATCTGATGCCCCAAAAAATGATCAAAAATATTAGGCATTCATGCACCACTTCAGTATCTATAAGGAGAGATTTCCCAAATTTAATAATTTCACTGTATATTATTTTAAAAAAATAAAAAAACCTAAACAAAACAAACCAACAAACCCACAACAACAACAACAACAAAAACTCAAAAAAAACCTCAACCCAAAACAAAGCAAAACAAAAAAAAACAAGGATGAAACTGAAGGACATGATTTAACTCTAGGCTCAGAAACCCAAAGTTAGGCATCCACCACAATACAAGTGTTTATGTTCCAGAAACAAGCAGTGAAAACTACACTCAATAGTCTAAACATGGGGTCTGCTAAGGTTTGAGACACCATGAAGTGTGCTGCATGCTCTCTAATGCAGTCGACTACCCATTTAGAAGCGTATAAAACAGGATAACTAAGAAACAACACCTCAAGTAAACATAACAGAGAAAAAAAATCTTTTTATGATACTATATTATAATTTCAATCAAAGGAAATGCACATCCCCCTAAAAAATACAGTAATACAGATATTATTGTGAATCATACCACTAACATTTTTAAGCTTACTCCACCGTTGTATTTAACACAAGATCATAAAAAGTTTGAATTATGGAACAAAGTTTTCTTTTTACTTCTCTCTTCCTTCAATGGAAAAATGAAATTGAAATCATTTCCTTCTAGTAAGGAAAGTAAATTTATTTTGATCAGGATAGGACAGGTGAAGAAAACTCTCAAAGGACTGTTCTCACACACACTTACTTGCCTCTGCCACCTACAATGTGCAATTGGTATAAAAAAACAAAATAATAAACAATGGTATGCAAATAGGAATGTCCAAGAGGCTTCTCATACAAATACACTATCAAACAAAACCACTTAGATAAACTCTGGTATCCTTCTTCCCAAAAATACCTGGCATCTTAGTCATGTTAAATAGTACATATATCATCTTTAAACTATTCAGTCACATTAAGACTATTTTTCACCCAAAGAAAAATAACTTTTCAACAAAATAAATCTGTGGGAGTATTTAAAAGTGCCTTATTTGATAGTACAATTCAGTACAATGGTTCAAATGTGTTTGTAATGCTATACACTGATGATCTTTTCAATTATTTTTTTTGTATGATTATAGTCCTGGAAGAAAATAACATAAAAGCTGTTGTATCTCTTTAACTCTTGTGTTTTGAATCACTCTACAGGACAGCCTTTCCAAAACATTTCAACACCTTCTTTACAGAGAACAATAAACCATCACCATCAAATTGGCCAGGCATATGTATGACTGCTTTGTGTTTCACACTTCATTGATGTTCAAAAAAAACAAAACCACATTGTGCCATTTGAAAAATCAGACTGAAAGATAAGATTGCCAGTAAAGCATGTAGGAGATAAAAAGCTGAAGACAATACTCCAAAACAAAAAGATAATTACTCAGTACTTTAAGAAGGTTTTGCATTCTCCTTTTTGTCTTGCTGTGCACAAATGCATAACAATATATATAGAAAGTGTCTGATCTCTTCATAAACTTGCATACAGTGCTTATGCACAGGCAGAAACTAAATATATGTGCACGTGTATGTACACAGTAAACATATATATATCAAAATATTTATGTTTCATGGTATATTTAATAAAATGGGGCAAGATTCAGCCTTTCAGAGAGGATTGCTAATGTAGTTAGAAGATCTCTAATCATCTGGACATGATGGACAAAAGAGCTGAGAATTAGAGGAGGAACAAGAGAAAGCAAGGAAGTGCTCAAGAGCAATCATGACACATGAGGAACATCCTCTGTGAACACAGGTGAAGCTGGGGTGCTAACCCCAAGAGCCTGTACGCAAAAACCTGCAGTGCGGAAAACAAATCAGAGGTAACCAATATAAGCTCCTTAGGACAAGGGAGGACAAGAAGTTTCACTCTATGGAAAAGGGTAGCTTGAATTCCTGGAGCTTTGTACTACAGCAGATGATGAACCAGTCCAGAGCTGGGGTGCCAAAATCAGGGTGAGTGCAGTGATAAGTGTCTGATACAGACTGTTTGATCAAGAAGGTGAAATAAAGCCTCCTTCAGACAACCAGAGGAAGTCTCACACAGGTGTTTCTCAGGGGGAATATGAACCACCCTAACATTTTCTGAAAGGGTTAAATGGTGGAGCACAAAAACTTCAAGAGATTTCAGGCAAACATGAAGAATTTATTTTTTTTTATACAAGCGTCTTACAAGCTGAACAGAGGAGATGCTCAGCTGAACCTATCATTATAAGACAAAAGGAAAAAAAATGACAAACCTAGACCTTAGAAAAGCAGATTTAAACTTGTTCAGGGATCTTCTTTGTGGGGATTAATGGAAGACAGCCTTGGAGGATGGAGGAGCGAAGCAGAGTTGATTGATCATTAATGAAAACTTCCTCAAAGCACAGGAAAAGTCCAGTGTGATGCCCAGGAAGTCGAGCAATCACAGCATAAGGTCAGAATGGATAATGGGGAACTCGTGGCTGAACTCAGCTGAATTACAAAAGCCAGTATTCTCTTGGAGTTGATACCAGTGAGGACTGTGAAGCATAAAAAGAAAATTACACTATCAGTAAAAGGAAGACAAAGTAAAACATAGGACTGCCACTCAAAGTGGTTGGGAATCTACCAGCAAAGGATGTGGAAAAAAGAGTTACTAGATGCCTTATTTGTCTCGCTTTCTATTGGTGAGGGCTGCTGCAAACCCCCCAGGTCCTCTCTAAGCCTGTGCCAGGATCTAGGAAACTGAAAAATTACCCACAGAAGACCCAGGTAGAAACTGGCTAAATAAATTGAACATAGGACAAGATGGGATGTCTCCAATAGTGCTGAGGAAGCCAAATATTATCGTTGGAAGGCCAGTGTCTGTGGGCTTATAACGGTCTTGGTGATAGTGGTAGGTTTCTGATGACTGGGAAAAAATGACCATTTTCAAAGAGAAGGAAGGGGATTATCTTCACGGGGACTGCAGACTAGTCAACCTAGCCTCACTACCCCACAAATCCTCCTGGAAACCAGATCTAGGCATATAAAGTAGGAGGAGACCAGAAACAGCCTACAGGCATTTACCAATGCCAAAGTGTGTTTGACCAGCCTGACTGGCTCCTTAGAGGGGATGGCTCCCTTGTTGTTAGCAAGGCTTCTTTTTTGTCCTTACCACTAACCTAATGAAATATGGTTTGGATGGGTGATGAGCAGCTTTTTAATAGGGATGGATAATGGGACAAATGATGCCTTTGCATCTGACATCTTGACTTGAGCTGGATCACACAGCAGAGTGCAGCCTCTGCAAGTGTGCAGATGACACCAAGCTAAGGGCAAGCACTTTGGATGGTGGACAGCCAGGCTCCTCCTCAGAGGGAGCTTGACAAGCCGGATAAATGGGCAACAGGTACCTCAATAAGTGCTGCAGTGGCAACAAGGGAGTCCTACTCCAGTAGAAAATAACTCCACACAAAAAAAAGGGCTAGTGAAGAACTAGACAGAAATCAGCTTTGAAGGAAAAAGACCAGTTGATCCTGGTGGATGACTATTTCAGCACAAGTCAGCAGTGTCTCCTTGAACAAAGAGAACCAAACATATACTACACCACATCAGTAAAAATATAGCCTCAAGGCTCAGGAAGGTGATTCTTCCTTTCTATTCATTATATATGAAACTGCAAGTGTAATGATGTGTCCAGTTTTGAGCTCACCATTACAGGGAAAACACTGAAGTAAGCCCAGCAAGGGTTCACCGAGTGGGTCAGGGGGCTGGAAAATATAAAGAGGGCCTCTTAGAGCTGCATCGGCTTACTCTCATGATACAAAAGTTGAGGAGAAACCTTACTGTACTCAGTATGACACTTCATGTGAGGGCTTGGAGAATATGAAGACAGACTCTTTTTGCAGGTGCACACAGATAGGATGAGAAGGAACAGAGACAAGCTGCAACAAGGTAATTCAAATTTGTTATAAAGGAAAAAAAAATCATAAAGATGATTGAACACTGGAACAGATTTCCCAACAAGACAATGGCAAGTCTTGGAGATAGACTTGCAGATATTAACACCTTGACTGGGCAAGCCTCTGAACAACCTGATCAAAATTAGTTCTCTTTGTAGGTATAGGGTAGGACGTTGTATCAGGTGATCTCTGAAGGTCCTTCTAACTTAGATTACTCCAAGTAAGGGTTTTCCATCCATGTAGCATATTATTAAGAATAACCACACACCTAGCCTTAATATATTCAGCACTTTTTATTCTTATGTAGTATTTCAATGGATAATAAATATTTTTTTCTGTATAACACACAGAAAAGTTAATCATACATCAAAGCTAATCTGTTTGAACATTATATATTTTATTATTAGAACTACTTTTAACTAGTTAAAGTGTTCTGATGATGTTATTAGAGATGGCATAGATAAATAATTTGACACAGTGTGAAATTGGTTGATATTGTAAAAGCATAAAATACCTGCATTACTTGGTATATGAGCTTCTTCTCCCAAAAAAACAAACAGAAAGTGTTAAAAAAAACCTCAACAATAACCACTATCAACAAAAATAAACCACACCAACTTCTTCCTCTGCTGTCACTGATACTGATTTCATTAAAGTCACACAGAAAGTACAGCAAGTGGTTTCAAATAAATGTTTCAGGGTAAAGGGTGGTCAAGTCAGAGGCAACTATTTGCAGGAAACAACTGACAACTCCAAATTAACCCAGTATATCTTTTAAAAGAATTGCTGAGTCACAGAAGGTTTAAGGAATTTTGAGAAAGAGCAAAAGGTTCAGAAAACCTGAGTCAAACTCAAATTTTGGTCACCCCTATTCCTGCATACTGAAAATCCTCGAGTGAAGGATATTTACACAACACAGATTGTGAAACCACAATAAAATTCCATTTGCAAGGATGTTTTTTCCTAATTGTGGTTGTGACATTTAAATTAACACCAACTGTTTGATTACTCAGCTCTTTCCTCCTCCATGATGGATAAATATTTAATGAGAATAATCTCCATTGTGATTGTGGACAGTGTAAAGAAGTTAATTTCACTTTTGTTTTCCCTTAGGTCCCTAAGAAAAAAGGTGTAGTCTGAGGAGTTACAGAATAACTAGCTTTCCTCCAGATCTCTTTATAAGTATTCACAAAAAGCTAATATTTATTTAGATATACCTAAAGGAACTTTGCTACCCCAGAAGAAATCCTGCTGAACTTTACACAGTCCAGCCATACCGACAGTCAGGAACAGTACAGAATGAGTATGATTTTTGACTTAAACTAGATCTTCAGTCTTAGTTTCAGACACAATAATCTCAAAGCCTTAGTCTGCCTGACTCAGATGTACTGATAACACTTTGTTAGCAGTAGCACTGGAAGGAACACATGAGGCTTCTTTCAAAATCAGATATGAGGAAATCCACACAGGGAACTATTACATTATTTCTGCTAAGAAAATATGCCTCAAAAATATCTAAGGAAATCCAGCAGCCAACAAAAGAGTCATTAACCTACAACTTCTCTTTAGTTCTATATTTAATTACTGCCATGAGGCAGAAGAATGCTATTAAAACTATATAACCCTTCTAGTGTAAGAACTAGCATAGATCCCCAACAGAGAGAGAGGCACAAAAAACCCCAAAACAACAAAAATCCCACGTATTTTAAAATATTACTGAAATATAAAAATTCACAATTGATGCTCTTTTATATGCTATAGACAAAGACAGAGAAAGAAATACAGGATAAAGGAATGTCTTATTTTATTTGCTAAGAATGAAACCATGATATGGTTTAAGAGAGGAAAAAACCACATGAATATATAGAGGCACTGACAGACAGCAGCATCCTGCTTCCAGTGGCAGATTGCTAGCAAATGTCTTCACCCAGAGACAAAAAGATGCACTCTTTATACAACATTATGATTTACACTAGATGCCAAAAGAAGGGTGAGAAAGAACATCTAGATTTACAATCCCATATGAGCCATTAGATCTGTCATAACAATGCTTAGACAGACACTAGAATATTTTTCCTTAACAACACAAGAGAAAAGAGCAGGCAAAGAGGATAATATGCAAGAGCAGTTTGGAGGCACAGTTCTTCATGACAGAGGCTTGGCCTAAGCATTTCAATTAATAAATCGCATATACTTCAAATTTTCTACACACATCACACTCTCAACTTTCTAAAATGTAAGTGAACTAGTTGATGAAAGTGTTTGAATATTG
Source organism: Cuculus canorus (assembly GCF_017976375.1). NCBI lineage: Eukaryota > Metazoa > Chordata > Aves > Cuculiformes > Cuculidae > Cuculus > Cuculus canorus. Next base: position 39,197,776 of record NC_071401.1, read on the forward strand.
TATAAGGAAACAAGAACAGATCTATGTTCACCCCACTAGGGCACTTGGTTTTCCATATGCCACTTCATGTGCTTCTGCTGTGCATCTGTCTCGTAGAAAACACTAGATGGCTGGATTCACTATCAATTACAGGCTGGAACAAGTTTGATTTCAATTACAGCAGGAGAGGAAAACAGCTGGGATCCCTAAGGGGAGGTGCAGGCACCAAGGGGTTGAATAAAAAATAAGAATGGTACATTGCATGCTACTAATTAGGCAGAAATGAAGTCAGAATATACATGTAAACTTTTTTTTTCTGTAAATCTCAAGTTGCTCAGTTTCACTGCAAACGCATTTGAGACAGAAGAGTACTACCTCGTTGACCAGCATTTATTTTGATTAATTTGAAATAGATGTTTCACAAGTAACCTTAATAACAATTCCAAACTAAAAAGCAATTTACTTTTGAAAATAAAATAAAAATAAAAATAAAATGTAATTATAAAGGACATTCGTGTTTGTTCAACATCATTGAATCTCATTCAAGTTAAGAGACTTCTTTTACCAGCTTGTAGGCACAAAGAGTTAAGATCAGAGTAAAATACAAATTGTGAAAACTTTGCCAGAGTTAATAACAATACCTGTACACACAGATTAAAAAAAAAAAATGTATAGAACATTATTTTCCTCAGAATCCTGAGTCAAGCAATTATTATTAAAATGAAATAAAATAAAAAGGACTCCTGCATGGTCTACTATTTGGAAACCAAGTGATTTGTATGGAACATACTCAAATGAGATATATGAATAGACTCAGATTTGTTCCTTTAACCTTAGCCCATTTTCTACAGCTCTGCATCTCTTCTGTCTTTTAAAGAAAGATTCTGTTACTTTGGGGTAAGCTCAGTAACGAGCTTCATGCTTGTCATATATCCTTCACAAGTTTGTCCCTTCCTCTTGCTTGTGGTTATTCCCTGCAATTTTTCTCCTTTTATACATGTAACTATCAAGATTTGTGGATCTGTGTATGTTGAGGTGGGAGGGATGTTTCCATCCTAAAGGAACAGATATTAATGCCAAAGTACCATTCCATTCCTAGAAGAGATAATTTTGATCATGTATCACTAGATAAAGTCAACCCAAAAGCACTCCTGGGATAAATGGGACCGTGACTGCATTTACCCATATGTAAATAACAAGATTAACCTGGTATGAGATTGAAAAAAAGAAGCTACACTAACTGAATACCATTATATAATTGTTGCTGACGTCACACTTCCATAACACATTTGAACGAGGGGAAACAAAATGTTATAGAAATCTCAGTGATAACTGCTAGTTGGCCCTGCATATGGATGATATCAAGAAGATTGGCCTGAGGATATGTGACTATTGGTGTCACACGTCTCACTAGCTTACCTTACAGTGACTTACACCAAGAATATGATTTATAAAGCAATAAACAGCTAAGAAAATAAATCCTCATGACTGAATGCATCCACAGGCAGTCAGCACCCTACAGAAGGCTCAGCCTGAACCATGAACACAAAGGTCTGGCTTCCAACAAGAACCCAGACATCTTGTACATTTAGAATGAGTGTGCTGGTCCCCTGCAGGCTGGTTCAAACTCGACTGGAGGAAATGCAGATTTGGCTGGTGTCTCTGTGTGTGTGTGTATGCATGGGTGCATGTTGAGAATAGGTTTCTTACAAGACAAATTGCTATCTACGCACTACCATCCCTCCTACATGCTAAATACATTTTAGATTATTCATCACCGAGTGCTGTGTTTCCATTCCTGCATCCAACCCACCCCAGGCCCAGTTCCACCTTCAGAATCATGCTGTCTGAACTGCTGCTTAATCTGGTACACCAGACACTTACCTAAGAACTTCTACATCTAATCTTTAGGCCCAGATACTACCAGTATTAATTTAGGTCCAGATACTACCAGTATTAAAGGCAATGACTAAAATTTAACTTCAAGAAACAGAAAATCCATTAGGTCTGAAGCTTGTTTTGAAAGGGGTTTTTAGATGCTATTACATACAATGTTAATGGAGATTTAGTCTGCCGAGAATCCTTTATAAAGAGCTATGTAATTGCTATTTAGAAGAGCAAAGTACTCAAAGGTAATTCAACTGTTATTTAAAAAGCAAAAATACAATACATCTTTATTCATAGTCAATAATGTATTGAAAAATGAGCAGTCCTTATTCAACCTACAGACCATCATCATTACTTAGTTATTGCTCAGACTGTGAAAATCTATCAATATTAAAATGATAAAAATAAATTAAAATACTTAAAATGTTCTCCAGAAGTAAAGGGTTGGAGGTTTTTTCAAAGCCTAGTATTCACATGGATGGAAATGAAGTTTTAAACAAACTGATTAGCCAGGTTGCAATGGTCAACTAGAAAAAAAGCCCCCAAAGTTTTCCATGCCCAAAGTCAACTGGTAGAGTAAGAGATTAAATTTTCACATATTTTAAACTTAAAGCAGGCATGGGAAATGGTTTACCAGTTTGTTTGTCTTTCTTGAAATATTGAACCTAACTGATGAGGTTTAACTTCAGCTGGCAATAAAGCACCAGGCAGCTGCTTGCTCACTCCTGCCCAGTGGGATGGGGGAAGAGAATCGGAAGAGTAGACAAGAGAAAACTTGTGGGTTGAGATAAAGATAGTTTAACAGGTAAAGCAAAAGGCACACACACAAGCAAAATAAAATAAGGAATTAATTCACTACTTCCCATAGGCAGGCACGTGTTCAGCCATCTCCAGGAAAGTGAGACTCTATCACACTTTACAGCTACTTGGGAAGTAGCCCATGGTTTTATGGCTGAGCATGACATCATGTTGAATAGAACATCCATTTGGTCAGCTGAGGTCAGCTGTCTCGGCTGTGTTCACTCTCAGCTTCTTCTGCACACCCAGCCTACTCGATAGTGGGGTGGTGTGAAAAGCAGAAAAGGCCTTGACTCTGTGTAAACACTGCTCAGCAATAATGAAAACATCCTTGTATTACCCACACTCTTTTCAGCAGAAAATCCAAACCATAGCCTCACATGAGCTACTATGAAGATAATTACCTCTATCCCATCCAAAACCATCACAGTTGAAAAGATTTGCCTGACAAAGAACAATTCTTAGGGAAAGGCTGAAAGACTCCCATAAAATCTTCAAGAAATAAGCTTAAAAGTTTAGAGATTTTTTTTCCTATTTAATGACTTAGAACTTTCTTTCTAGTAATCAAATTCCAAGTTCAATGAAAATTATTTCCCTTACACCTGCAACACTTGAAAGACCAGTTTTTACCATGTAATATATAGAACAATATACTGTCACACAAAGAAGTGGACTCCACCATGAGATGTTACATATATATTGTTCTTGGAGCTTTAAAGAAAACAATGCAACAAGCCTCTTTATTTTGTATTTAAGATCCAATGAAATAAAATATTAGATGTGATGGCTTCTGCCAAAACACTACACTATAGTACTCAAGCAAAAAGGGACATCCCAAAATTGAGCTAAGAGCTTAAGTGTGTGTTTAGTTTTATATGATACTCTGTTTCCTGAATTCACCTCAGTGTCATCTAACCATTCTCCACTGCCTTAGTGGGAGCTTATATACAGCATTGGCACCTAAATTTCTAATATATGGAGCTGCATCCCACTTACTATTGTGTTCATTTAAAATTACTTTGTCCTAACTGTGTATGATGGCTTTTTTCATTCAAAACTTCCTTCAAAATTCATGTGTTACTGAATTAATATATAACCAAAGCATCCTCTATCATTAGAAAGGACATAGATAAGATAACTATCTAGATTTATGTGCCTTTATCCATTTTATAGTATACTAATAGAGATTCAACAAAGTTTATCCAGAATTTTGTACCCTATAAAATGAAAGCAATTCCCTTATCTCCTAAATGCCTATATTGTGGATAAAATAGCCTACTATTAAGGCTAAAAAGTCAAATACCCAGTAGCAGCTAGAAAATATACTTTTAAATTTAATGTCTGACACTGGAAACTCCAGTTTCCAGGAAATTTTATTCTGATGTAGCTTAAAACAAGTGCTTACAGATTGCTTACTTTTTACTGTAATCTTGTAGTTTGCATAGTTGAACAAACGTAATTAAATGTATCGTAAGATGAAACTAAATTTAAATTGCATTTATCACTTTTAACCTTTAAAACAATTTGAAGTTCTGAACTTCCACATAGAACTGTCTGGCATTAATTTTAGAGAGACTGTCTTTAAGAAGCACAGACAGTGGACAGATACTACAGTCCTTTATTTCACAGAAGGAACTCAGCAAGGAAACCAATGGACTAGACTGAGTTCTGCACAGAGAAGAAACTGCGTCTAAATAGGTCGTGGATGCTCCTTCCTACAGAGCTTTACAAATCAAAATATTGAACTCTGGTTGTCCTCTGATTGCTATGTCTGAAAGTGGAGAACAGACAGCATCTGCCAGAATCATGAAGTCCACATGGTGCTCAAAAGGAGATTGTTATCATTTTTGGCTTATTGGGGTCCAGAGCAAGTGTTAAACAAGACTAACAAGATGATGCCTGGAGAAAGATAGTATGCACAGCTGTGAAATATGAATTCTTCTGATGGGCATTAGCTAAGTTTTTGTTTGTCTGAGTAAAGATAAGAGAAAAGGCCTTATTATTACCTTCAGCTAAACAAATCTATCTTTTCCCAGTCAGATGCTACTGCACAGTTCTACTTCTCCACAGGCATTACTTCAACTTCACACCAGTGTGACAGTATTGAAAAGAATGGAAACACACTCGCATAAATTTGCAGTAATGCACTTCTTAAGAGCCTTGCAGGAGTTTTACCCAGTGACAGCAGGGCCCAAAATATCTATCATAAAATTAAATGTTTATTTTATTTATTTCAGTGGATCTGATATCTTACCACCCATGGTTTGTCAGGTACCCAAATCTCCCACAAGTACTTCGGCATATCTCCAAAATTCAGTGCCTAAAAAGCAATAATATTTAAATAAAATAGATGTGTCATTCTTACTACAGATCTTCAGACAACCCACCTCCCCAGTGGCCCAATATTAGTAAAATAGAAAGCAAATTGTGAGTAAATTTCTACTGTAGATAGATAAATAACTTTTTTATGAGGCTTCACAAACTTCAGAGTCCATAGCCTAGTGTTACCAAACATATGCGTGGTAATATTTAAAATGTAACATCAAATGTCAATTTGGTTTCTGAAGGCTGATTGTATAACGTTATGCAGCAGCCAGGCAGCAAATTTTCAGATGGGTTTTTGTTGTTCTGTTTAGTGAACTACCAACTGAAACTGCTGTCTCATAAGAAGAAGAAACTTTTTTTTTAACTTAATGCACTATTAAGCTTTTTATTAAGATATTATTAATCAACCCTGAGACTCTAAAAAGCAAAACCAGCAGATCTTTAAAACTGCAATTAAAGTTGTGTTTAATGTGGGAGCATTAATGGATGTTCATGCTCTGTTACTAACTGCTGAATATAAATAGTGCTATGTATTTCAGGTTTCCTCCTGAGTATAATATTCAGACACCCCAAAATATCATGCCTCTGAGGACTCGAGCCATAAAGGCTCTGTGTGCATGTGACTGTAAGAGAACTGCGGAGGGAAAATTCAGTACGTTATCAAGTTTGCAAAACATTCAAAGCTGCATATTCCTATAGGAACTGAATAGGTAATCAAACCCAACAGCAGAATAGTACCACAATAATTCTGAATAGTCTAAGCCAGAAAAACACATGCATTTGGAAAGACAGTCAGAAACTCAGATATCAGTGCAGCATCAGGCCCTTGTTCTGTTCTATTTTATTTGAGAAAAGAAAGCTTCCCAGAGAGAGAACATTACAAGAGTAATGTTTCTGGAAAATCGGATTATTTCAAATCCATTCTCTGTAGAGTAATATGCTCAAATTGCAAACAAACATTCTGTGCGCCATATTCAGAAAGGACATTAGTATTCTTCTCAAAATGTTTTATCTGTGTCTCTACCATCGTACAGTGAGCAAAATCCCCAGAAAACTTTACATCAAATAGTACTTTTACTCGCAATAGAAAACACATGTTTCTTCCAAAGTACTCCCAACAGGTACCTCGGATATCTCACACAAGTTCTGTGTTCTTGGAGAATTATATCACAGATCTGAAAGCTTTTTCAAGAAATCCCCTTGAAAGCAGAAAATCATCTTAAGTATTTTTATCTACCAAAAATATTCTCCTCTGATATCTGAAGTCACATTTCCAACTAACTTCAGGAAATCCCTTCTTTGTCATCTAAAATTTCATTTGAAAGAAAACCAAACCTAAAATGTTTTACAGAAGCAGAAACGCTATTTGGTCTCACACTCTGAATCAAAAGGCACTTAAAAAATCCATGGAGATTAATAAGTGTAGGTTAACAGAAAGGTAAAAGCTACCAAGAATGCCTCATTTTAAAATCTGCATGTATCCGCTCTGATATTCTACATATGATTGTTTTCCTCATTTACAAGGGTACAACTCAAGTGCAATTCACCCAAAGGCAATAGAATAAAACTGGTAAAAAAGTAGAGAGAATGTCCCTGTGGATCAAGCTCTCTTTTTAGAATGTATATTGCACAGTTTTATCGACTTCGATAGTGATGAGCTTCTGAAGGCAGACAATCTGCCATAGTTCCAAATATCATCTTTTTAGAAAGTCACCTTTGCAGAAATAAGAAATATTGTTCCCTGAAAATAACTAGAAAGGAATCACAAGAGAAATTTCAATAACAACAAATAATGAATGCTTCCACCATTTCTTTTGCTAATTGAAAGCTTGGGGAAGCCATCAAAATAAAACAGGAATGAGCAGGAATAAAACCTCATTCATATAACAGTTGTAGATTGAAAAGACAAATGCATGGCATTATAAAATAGGAAGCCTTTTTTCTACCTACTTTCTCAAAAAGCAGACTACTGCTACATCAAAAGTGAAATATGTCTTTCAAACTTTCCTTTGGTTTTGGGAATGGTTAAGATCATTATACATTGTAGGGCCAACAAAGAGAACCAGGAAGCAACAGCTGCTCTGGCTCCTCATCCTTCTTCAGCTCCCCTGTGGCAACAAGCACATGGTAGAAAGTTGTAAAGAAAATGGCTCTGGCTTTAAGTCTTAAAACCAGTGGCAATTCTGACTGGGGTTAAAATTGGACTACAGTCTTCACCTAAATAAATCATCCTAAGCTACACTAAATTACAGCTGGATGCTGGGGAAAAATGGTTTTGATGGGGTAGAAGTGAGATAAAAATAGAAGCTGCATGGAAACAGTAACATGAAACATATTTTGAAATATTACAAAGAATGTTTTGAAGTTCTGACAGGAGATTAATCCCTTGTCCCCGAGGTCAGCGCAGAAAGTATTCCCATCATTTGATAACCTAAATTCATGATTCCTGACATGCCCTATGACTGCCATACAGTTCAAATTCAGGGCTAGATTCAAGAAGCCTTTAGAATATATAACTTCTTCTCTAAAAGGTATTCAAAAGTCAAGATAATTTAAGGTGTAATAAAACATGCAAGATTTGTTTCTGTAAAACTTAAAACAGTTTTCTCTTTTTCTTTCCAACTGTTCTTCTATTTCATGAGCTGACATAGGCAAAATCCTTCAACCAAAATGCACACTGGCATTTTATTTCATTTATCATCCAACATTTACAAACAAAATGTTGTGAGAATATCTTGAGCTGAACAGTTTGGATGGAGGTGGGAAATGACAAAGTCAGCATCATAGATGAGATTGCAACCCAACAGCAAGGAAGCTAACACAGAAAAAACTTGCCGATTGCTTTTTCCAATAACATGAACAGACAGAACCACAGACCTCTAAGAGAAATGAAAACAACCTACTGTGTCATCATTTTATGCAAGAAAGGAAGAGAAAAGATTAGCCTAAAACTCCTATAATAATATGGATTTTTTCAGCTGACAAAAGCAATACTACATAAAATATTTTCCGTGCTTTACTTCTAATTACCATCTATCCTTTAATGAACAAGAAAGTACTTGATCTTGAAAGTCCTTGTGCAGTCAAAACTCCCACTAAAATTAATGGGACTTTTTTCCAGCCTAAGAGCTCTGAGATCAGTCGTCAAACTTAGCTCTTTCTAAGCTTCTTCTATTAATCATACTTCTTATTTTTCCCCCTCTTCTTTTACACTAGGTTCATGTATTAAAAATACAGATACTAGAAATTATAGCTCTGTCTTGGGAAGAAAGCCTGTTGTACTCTGTTACTCTCAAAAGTTTAGCTCAATTTCACAAGTGAAATGCTGACAGTGAGGGACCTTAGTTATCTGAACACCGAATACTTAGTTTTGGCATCTTCAAACAGTTTGTATATTGTTTTCATGCACATAGTACCTGTGGCAGCTAAGCTGTGTGAATTACAAAATTAAACATGTGTACAAAAGATTTCTAAGTCAAGTAAACCTCTCTGAAACAAATGGGTCAAAATATAAGGGCTTCTAAACAGCCTCGTCACTCACTAAGGGACTGAGGTTCTATGCCCATTTCTCCTATCTAGCCTCACAGAAGCTGCAACATATGCCAGACATTACAGTTCTTAAAAGGGAAAAAAAAATAGTAAATCCTTATTTGTATGCCTCAATAAATCACTATAATTTGCAGACAGTTGATCAGTCGTTTCAGGACAATGGCAACTCTTTAACAGTTTTTTTTTAAAAAAACACCAAAACCTAGCAAGAAAGTTATATGTTCAAAAGAACTTACTGGGTTGTGGGTTTTTTTCGCTTTAATACAGTAACGATGTTACCCCATCATAGTTCTCAGTTTTGCCTCACCGAAATAGTGTAGGTGACTGTTGCACAGAGATAAAAATAAATAAATAAAAACCTGTAACCTGTCAAATCAGGTAGTACTAACAACAGCATCCTAAGAAAAACTATGAGACATCTTTGTGACTGATCATTATTAGGCCTTAGAAAAGATAATTTCCTTTGTTCATTTTTACACTTCAACAGCACAGTAGTGTACGTATAAGAGAAAACTGACAGGAGAGCACAGCATTTAATTGCTCATTTAAAGAGCCTGCAAGATGCTGTACTGCACCAGCATACAGTCTAGAAATAATATGGTTCTGCATGGATTCTCTCATAGGATCTTCCTGTGAAGATGCTTTAATTTATGTGAAGATTCTGTAACATTGCCTTCATTTATGAAGAATTCAAGCATAATGATCTTCTGATCTTTTAATGACAGTGAAGAAATAAAAGATCCAGAGGACAAGAGAAAGAAGGGGAAATAAGGATGATGGACTGATCTGCACTTTGACACATTAATATACACATATACAAAATACCTCCACAATAAACATTCAGTTGAAGAAGCAGCAGGAGATAAGTCCTTGCCAACTCACTGGGTTTTCTTCTTTGCCAGCTAGCATGATTTAAATTGATCATTTGGCATTCTTTGGCCTACAGATTGTCTTTATTTTTAAATGATGTAATTCACAGGATTTGAAAAATATTAAATAAATAATACCTACAGGTGATAGTTGCTCACCACACACCAGGAGGTAAAAGCAGCAACTACATCAGTAATAGAGATAAGTAATTCTGCTTGTTTTAAAAATATAACCAAGAAAATAATTCCATATAGGCACAGTCACTTTTGAAAGAATAAAGAAAGACCTTAAAAGGTAAATTGTAGTTTATTTTAAAAAGGGAAAGTAATGTCAGTTTTAGAAGTGAAAAGTTCACAAGACATTCAATTATTTTCCTACTTGCAATCAAGCAATTAAGTACAGTTTTAAAAAGACAAATGAACATTTTTTTAGTTAAAGGGTTTTTTTTAGAAACAAAATAATCCTACTCTAGAATCTACCTGTACTGGTGTTACCAGTGAACACAGAACACACAAAATCTAGTAAGAGAAATGTCTTGGAGATCACAGAGAAATTCTGTCTCATCAGAAGAAAGGGGAAAAAAAAATAGTTCCTAATAAAGTTTTGATTCTCAGAGCATGTGCATTCCTCTGCGCAACCTCTGCACTTGCAACATGATAAACTACACGATCAATATTTTACTGTTAGAACCATGTCTCTTAGTCACCATTGCCTCGCAAACCTATATTTCCTGCCTTTGTCCCAAGCTCCGTTGTCAAATAAGTCTCCGGTACTCGACTAGTAACTGTTAAAATGAGATGTAAAGAACTAACACTGCAAAGAAACTGTAAACACAACAGCAAGTTCACCTTTCTTATTTTACAGTCATTCCATTGCTCTCATCTGTTTATTGTCTATGTAATGTCTAATTAATACTGATCTCCTGATGTGAGCCACTTGACAGGCATAAAACTTTATCACATGCAAAGTACTGAATACATAATTTCAACTTTGTTATTTTGAACACAGACATTTAGATGCAATCCACATGTAAGGACAATAAAATCCAATTATTAACTAACAATTTCTTAGTATTTCTAGTACAATGCAATCCTTTATGTCTGAAATAGATAGGGACTGACTTAATGGTGACAGTTTACAACTGGTTCCAGCCATAAAAGATTATATTAATATCCTGTGAATATCAAATAATTGTGGCTTTTTGATTATTCAATGTTGCCTAAAATCATGATCCGTGAAGTCTTCCACCCTCATCCCAAGGGCAAAGGAAAGGCACGGTCATATAAGACAAAGAATAATGTGTGGCTCTTGAGAAAAGGACAACCACTATTTAGGCTTGTGTGGATTATTCTGACATGAAATAAATTAGTGGTTTCAATTTAGCTCAAGGTAGATATGATTTATCTATGAAAAACCACAAGTAGACTACTTATGGGTGACTTTAAGGTCAAAAAGGTCAAAGATTCAAACCACTACCTGATAAGCAGTGACTAGCTCTTTGCATTGCTGTACAATGCACTGCATCTATCCTGTGGATACATTGTGAAAAAAGTGGGTGATAGAGGTCTCTATATCGCCTCTTACAACTGCGTAACTCTCCTCAGGTAAAACTGCAGAAAGGTTACTTATGTGAAAGCACAACAATATCCAGAGGACGGATTATTTCAGTGGCTGCTGTATTAAGTTAGAAAATTATATGCAAAGGGAAAAAGAAAAAAGAACGCTCTTGTGTACTCTCCGGGTATTTCTATATGCTAAGTGAATGTATGCTAAAGAAAAGAAACTAAATCTCTCTTCAAAAGCAACCAGACCTCTCATTTTCTCTTTTTCTCAGAGACAGCATATTATGTTGCAAAGGACAGTCCTTTACACCTTAGAAGAGGACTTTGGTATGTTGGGAAGGTTCTTAGTCGTGCAAAGATATATTTTACTAAAATCCCAGAGGTAGATGTGATTGAGCTTTGAAATTGGCCCTATGATTCAATGTGTTATTTTTTTCCCCAATTTTATGCTTTGACTCCAATCCTGTGAAATCTATAATGTCAAATCCATGCTGGGAATAAACATATACACTAAGATTTTCTGGTAATGATTTGCACAGGTAGCATGGCAATTCTTTGTTATCAAATGAACAAGTTACGAAGGGAGCAGCAGCCTTCACATTTAGGAGGAGAGGTACAGTTAATTATTGTTATCATTCAAAGAAAATAAGCATAAATTTCTGACAATACATAGAAGAAAATCATAAGGAGTTTACTGTGATCAGTTTCTTTCTCTCACTATAAAGTATAGCTATAAAGTTATCCTAATGAGGACCATCAGGATATCAAAGAAAGAAAGCAATGCTTGAAAGAAACTTCAGGAGTTACCCTGATCATGATGCCTAGGATATGATTGACGGAGACCACTGTTAGTAACTTTTCCCTTTCACAAACTAAAAATAAATACTTTGTCAAGATTTACATAAAGAACCTACATTGTTACAGACATTCCTGTTCAATTATTCATATACCTTGTTTCCAGTAAGTCTAATCTGATTTTCTCTTCTGTCTGAATGTCACAAATTTTATCCCAGTTCTTACACTGATGTTAATATTAGAAGGAGAGGAAGAGGTTGTTCTGAGATTTAACTCATTACATACTTAGTAATCTGCCTAATAAGTCAAAGGCTGTATCATACCCTAAGATACCTTAAGTCTTCTCAAGTGATCCCATTGTCACCTATTATCTTCATGTTAAGAAAAAAAGAAATGATGTCTTCCCTATTGTGTTTCTTCATAAACGTGACTGTCTTTATATAAATAAAAAAAGTCCTCATTCTCTTTATAATTTTTCTAATTCTACAAAAGCCAAGTTTAAAGGAAAAAGAGAAGTCAACAAATAAATGCTGCCTTTGCAGTGATTTGGGTAACAAACATGTTCCACTCATGTTAAAGAAAATCAAAAAACATTTTTCAAGACGATAATGCTAAATTGAACTCAAAGGTCTAAAATCTTGGCTTGTTATACCATCTCACACTAATCCTGACACTGCTAACAGTTGATATTTATCAGTGAGTATTACAATATAATGTAATTAGTAATGGTAATATTAGCACAAATAGTATAAACAGCCCTGCTCTATTGCCTTTAAATTAGTTTTGCAAGCATGTTAATAACATACCATCAAGCGTCAATACAAATCCTTGACAGCTTCTTGAAAAAGATTATGCATGTCTAAGCAATTTTCTCATACACAGGTTTTCTTTAGAAAACATGTTGTCACTATTCCATTAGCTCAAAAAGAGTGTATTTATAAAAGAATCTCTGCTAAAGAATTCTGACTGCTAGCCTGGAAAGCATATGCTCAATAGTCTGTATTTACTGCTAGCTGGGATAGGGTTGAAGGTACCACAGCATCAAATGAATTTCTTCTTTAAAATATGCCTAGCAGTGCAGTGAATGCTTTCATTTTCAAAGGCAGAATTCTTTGAATGGCACAAAACCTCATTTTGATAGTGTTTCAACGGGGACTGTTGGAATGAAAACAGAGCAGATTAACAGATATGTAGGGCAGTCATCTTAGATTGGATCCAAAGTCTCTGAAGTCCATCAGGATTTGGATGGTGTCCTAAACTAGTCATTTTCTGCAACCATTAAAAAAGAAAACACACACTCATCATATAACCCACTAAAATAAAACCACAGATTAAATTCATGCATTTATTCTGCATATCCTACCATAATTTGAGGGTGCCCAACTCCCTACAGTTAAATGCTACATTATTGGCAAAGGCAGAAACATAATCTGTAACTCAGTTTTCCGACTTGTATTATTCTGATCTGCCCTCTGGAAGTGACACTCCTTCCACTATAGATGGAGCCTAGCAGAGGTGTTTGAACTTCAGTGTCTACCATTTTGCTATTGAAAAGTTCAGCAAGAAAAAATATCAACATTGTTCAAGGATATTTTCCATACAGTCAGACAGTTGGCTGATTTGATTCACTTTCCATTTGGTATGGAACTATTAGCTTAATAAGACATTCAGAATGCCAGTAAGTATCCTTAACACTATGATGTGATGCACAGAAGGTTAAAGAAAAGTCAGTTTTGTCAGTTTAAATTACATAGAGACGGAAAACAGATTTTTCACTAATGTAATGGTTTTTTTTTTAGAAACAGCGGAATCGTTCTAACTCAGTGTTCTTTAGAAGTTTTTGTGTCTATAGTCAATCTTTCATGAAATATTTCAGTCCAAACTTTTAGTTTGGTTGCTACAAGTAGAGATATAATGGAAGAGTGGAGATTTCAGGATTTATTGTTAGTTTTTTGTTGGGTTTTGGCAGGGGCTATGTAGTTGCGGGTTTTCTCTGAAAGGACATACAATCTTAGCTATGGCTATTATCGATGGAAATTTACATTCACAGGAATATTCACATAGTTTCATTGAAGGAAATTTCATGTTACATGACTGCAACATGATGTATAGTTCCTGTTTCCACTTATCAATACTTTCACAATCGTTTTACTGATTTCATAACTTTGATTAACAAAACTCACCCCTTCTGACCTTTAAATTTTACCTCTTTCTTGAGAAACCAAGAGAATGGAAAAGATGAATGAGCCATCCTAAAGAGAATCCTTCCTTTGACCCTCAGATAAAGCTCTCTTGCCCTTACATAGACGGATCAGTCATCTGTTTCCAATTTTAAAGCTGTGTTGAAATTTGAGTACTTATTTTTGAGGTCTGAAAGAAACTGTGAAAATCATGTTAGAAGTTAATGACAGTGAAGGGAGAGGTATAGATTAACTTTTAATTGCATAAATTTTGTGTAGTATGTTTTACTAAAAAACTTTTGCTTCAGTGGTATTGCACAATGTTCTTCAAATAAGTCATAGATCATTCAAATAATTGTTTTACTCCCAGACAAATTCTAAGTAAGTGTATCACAAATCTTTATACCTAACATTGCTCTTACTTCAAGTGTTACATAAAGCAGGGCACCCTATGTTTTATCTCTTTAATATACATATATTACTTATTTATTTGTATTTGGTTAAGTAGGAGGAAGAAATCAAATTCTTTACTTCCATTTGATTGGGGATTGGAGGAAAACCACAACAGTTGAAACCAAAATATTTTTAAATTTCAGCTAAATATCCATATTAATCTGCCTGAGACTATAAATTCTTCTATGAAGATTAGCTATTAAATAGGAAGACCCACTCACCTTCACAATTTTCTAGTGTAGTTTTCAAGCCAAATACCACTTATCTAAAAAATCAGTAATCTACAGTAATTACTACGATCCTAATTACAACAGTGTCAGTTAGAGTTTTCAGAATTGCAGAAATTACGAGAACTGCCTGGTTTCCAGGCCAGATATATATGACTTAACCAGATGCCATAACTAAGAGAAACTCATCTAATCACATTGCAGACAGACAAGACAGTAAACCCAACTAGAAGGCCCTCCTTCCCCCCAAGTAATAATAATACCAAAACTCCCAAACCCCATATATATTTGCATTTGTCATATGACAAGTAGTGGGTTGTTGGATCAGATGACCTCCAGAGGTATAGCCATACTGCTTCTGGTCAAGGACCTTCCCGGTTCAGTATCCTGTCTCCAAACCCCTTGACAACTTTCATGAAAGCACTCAAGAACATGTAGTTATCTGAATCTATAGTAGATTTATTCCTTCACAAGTCTAAAGTATATGTGTAATTTCTTGTGTGCATCCCTTATGTAGGACTGATCATTCTTTTAGAGAAAAAAAAAAAAAAAAAAAAGTAGCCTTTATTTCTAAAAACAGAAGCCAAACCAACATCTAAAACAAACAACTCATGCTGGCCCTAGGAAAAGCAAGAGATCAGCAAGCACCCTTCAAGCTTTCCCTCAGCTTCTGATTTTCGAACAAACCTGATAGCTGTTTAGAAATCCACAACTTTTCTCAGTATTTCCTACTTATTACTCAGGATAATTTCTCCAACAACTGATAAAAATGATCATATGAGTAAAATAAAGTCAGTAAAGCTGAGCTGGCCTATACCAGTGACTATGAAGCTTTAGGGTGTGGTTTTTATTTCTCTGTTTCTAATTCTGTCTTTGATGGTGGCCTCTATTTAGTGACTCAAAATGCATGTATATTGGACTGTTTGATATTACTCTTTAAGCATCTAACAACAGAAAAAAACCAATCCTTCCACCATTTTAAAAAGTCTAATTTATACAAATAGTAGCAACATATTCATTTAGTATTCTATCCATGCAGTGATATTCTCACTATTACAGAGTTCTACAGAAAGATGCTGCAGAATATCTTTAGCTCAAACCACTACATTTCCCACTGTGTCTCCCATGACAACCAGGCTCCTCTGAAAACAAACTGTATCACCAGAAGGCGTCAAGAGTAGTAGAAAGAATTTTCATTCTCCCTTCTGTTGACTTCACTAGAAAAAATGAGCTTCAGAACTTTCAGAGCTAAAAGCAAAATCTTAGTTTTCTTTTGCAAATTCCTACATACAAATGAATCAAAAACTGCATTGGCATACATTGATAAATATAAAGAAAATGAAACCTGACTATCTAATTCACTTGTTCTGATAGAAATCTTCAGATATCACTGAAAATGAACATGCAGGCAACAGAATACAGTATGAGGGCAGATACCAACAGAGTAAAGCAGTTGCAATTTGCTAAACTGTAGAATTTAGTAAACATTCACAAATCCCAGCCAAAGCTTTTTTTAAGATAATTTTTTTTACTCTGTAAACTTTCATTGATGTTCATGTGATCTCAGACTGCACTGCCACCAGAAAGACAGCCCTCACTTTCCTCTCTTTGGCTGGGCTCATTCTTTGCAATGTCAGTGCTTAAAACACGTAGCTCACTAGTTTTGTCAGTTCCTTGAACTGACTAAAATCTAGACCTGCCTCCCCAAATTATTATTTTTCACAGAACAGTTGAACATTCACTAGTGCTGACACAAGAGAGGTGGCAGGAACAGACAGCTGGAGGCAGGGAAAAGAGCACAACTTGCCTTTTTGGCAGTAGTGTGGTCAAAACTGATGCTGAGAGATCAAAGAGAAAGCTAGAATATTATATGACAGGAGCTGTATCTCATTCTGTATTCTCCTACTGAACTGGAAGAGCGTGAGATGAACATGAATTCCCATTAGAACTAGCTTTATTATACAGCCAGCTAACACCAGTACTTTTTCACTATCTGGAACAACGATCTGATGATTTATGGTATTGGAAGCCAGGCGATCATTCCACAAGGGGCATATTGAGCAGGATCTTAACTTTTTAAAACTTAGCAAAACAAGTTCTTTAAAAGAGCAAGTAGCCACAGAACCAGAGTGTTTGATCAGGAGGACCTCCCAAAGCAGTCATTTTGTTGCTCCCTTGGAAGCTATAAGAAAAAAGTTTCATCAGACATCTAACACAATGAAGCCCAGAAAAGGTACCTATATGATATTTAAAGAAGGAAAAAGGGCCAAAACAAAGTGTCCATAGTAAAATATAACTGCTTGGTCTTCCAGACTACCAGATTACTTCTAATTTCACATTAATGGGAGAGCAATCACAAAAAATAAAATGAAAATATATCTCCATGAAGAAACTGGATAAACCATTTAATAGTAATGCTGATTCAAAAAAAAACATTGCAAAGAACTTCCAAGAACAAAAGGTAACAATTTTCCCTGTCAGTGGTCTATGCCTGACAATTATTGGAAGTGTACTTCTAGAAAATTTACTTAACCGAAACACTGCAGATTTAAACTATTTGCTTTGAATATTTACTCAAGAGTATCAGTAACCACTTCTTCAAATAAGTTCCTGGACTTGGAGACATACTGTAGTCTTTCTTTCCAGGAAGATCAATTCACAACAACTCTACCACTGAACTTTCAGGGGAAGTATATTTCTATAAGTCTTATAAAACTTCAGACTGCACCTGAAAGTAGCAGTCAAAACTTAGATTTAGACCTCCCTTTCAATTTTTTTGTTTTTCTTTTGCCTAATGAAATACTCAGTTGTACGATACTAGGGATTATTTAGGTGAAGATTCAAAACCTGATACTTTTCCAGATGTACTTAAATCTCATTCTTATTCTTTCTCCCTAATTCAGTGTCAGCCTTATAATTAAACTGTTGTCTTCATAAATGCCATGACGACAAACACTGATTACTCCCTAAATACATTAATGTATATTCAAATCATAAATGTATCTGAAAAATAAACCATTTCAAGAACATTTTCGTATTTCCAGAAACTCACACAGACCTTCTGCGAAAATAAATTGTCAAAGGCAGCTTCTCAGAACAGGAATTAGAAGATAGGAGTCAGAATATCAGCAGTAGCCTGTGAAGTTAAATGCATTACCTATAAAACCCATACATCAGCAGTCATGCATGAATATTTTGTGAACTATGTATACATTGTTATTCTAAAAGTAAATTGCCAATCACTAAAAAGGGCAGTATTTTTGACCACTGAAAAAGACTGTATGGATGTAAAGAGCCCCTATAGTCTTTTTAATTCCAACATGCTGCTTATCTTTAGACATTTCAGTGTCAAGGGCCTAAAGCATTCTCTTCATACTGAGTTTCTTTTACTGTGTGAGATCTGAGCTTATTTAAACTCTACTATTTGATGAACTGCACCAATCCAATCTTCAAGCAATGCCCGATTCCCTTGCTCTGATCTCTTTTCTTACTGAAACAGATCCAGTAATCTCTGTTGTATGCTGAAACTAGCCTCAAAGGAGAAAGTATTTCCTACGACAGTTCTAAGGAGACGGACACCATTGTTAGGCTTTACTAATGCCTCAGATATTCAATCTCTTCCAAGTCAGTGAATTTAAGAAGTGTTCCTTGTAGCACACAGTTCACTCTTTGATATTTTGCACTTGAATGTGTGCCAACCCACCTTTCAGCCCCATTGGTTACCAAGGTAAAAAAATTTGTATAGTATTTGTCCATTTTTCTGAAATGGGAAGGCTATTTCTCAGCATTTAACAACCTTCCCACATTGATACAGCAGGAAAGTCTAGCATTTCTTTCAATTAAAATGCTGCCGTTTTCAAACTGAGTGAGAAATTTGATAATGTAGACAGCATATGTAAGGTCTATGGCTTGCAAATGACTGGGAATTTGCAATCCATCATCTAAAACAAAACCCATAAGACTCTTCCAAGCATGAAAGATATCTTTCCTAGAACTATTATCCATTGGCATCCTGCACCATTTCACACTGCTACACTGAGAAAATACGAAAGTATTCCTAAACCGTTCAGAGAATACAAATGCATTTCATATTTGATTAATTGCATTAAAATCACAAATGTGGAACCGCCACACAGAAAAATGGGTGAATAGGACACTTTTTTCCTCTTTTATTTCTGTCTTGTTACAACAATGTCACAGTTTTCACTTTTAGGAAAGATGCCAGTAATCCTGAAATTAACTGAAAATGTCCAGGTGTTGGTCAGAATTAAAGTTTTGCCATGACTGTCAAGGGTTCCTATAAAGGATATAAGAGATGGGGAGTGGGATGAGGTGGTGAAGAAAGGATGAAGTTATGAGATTTTTCAAGGTCATTGTATACGGATAGTATCATGCACTAAATGTCTTCTAGTAGTTTTGGGTTCTAACTTTTCCCAGGCCCCTAGTATATCAATTGCTTTCTTGTCCCAGTAAAATTAAACTATGTTTCAGTTTTCAGTTTCTCTTCATATCGTGTTCTGTCTCTTCAGACATCTTGAAAATCTGCTTATTGCTCCTATGCCAGACATATGAATTTTTACTGCCTTACTTTGCAGATCAAGGAATTACATTTTGCTAGCAGTGAGAACAGCAGCCCAGAGTGAGTAACACCTAATCCAAAAGCAGCACCTTGAGTTTGATCTGTGCACACCAGATTATTGAACTATAACAACAGACTAAGAGAATTTAAGATATTAACATCTGTGACCGTTTAATTAAATTTGTATGAATGGCACTCATCTGGTTTCTGTCCATGCTTATATTGTGGGTCATTTGCAACCAGAGGAGTCCTGTAGTGCGCCTATGATGTCAGTTAAAGACAAGTAAGCACCTACCAGAGATGGCAACTGTAGTGATGGTAAAAGTCTTTTTTCCCCCTCTAACTGTAAATGCAGATGTCTGTTCTTTAATAGAAATGTGAGGGTCAAAATAAAACAAGTTTGAGAGTGTTCAAAAAATTCCTCATGGTAAACAATAGCAAACTCTGCAAAGCCATTGAAATGAGACAACTTACTGGAAACTATCAATAGTGTTAATCAAGTTTTATATATGATAATGCAATGCTTTGTAATCTACACTTTGGATAACATCATTTAAATGGCTCAAAGATCACATATGAAAGTGTCTTAAATCAGATTTTTCCAAGATATTTTCAGAATTAAAAGTGTATTTTTTTTAAGTACTGCCATATGTTTGCATATATGTGAGGCAAAGGTTCTAATTTGTAGTGTGTGTCCTAGCAAATTATTAATTGTAAGGGAGTAGGGGTAAGAGTACACTGCAGACTACTTCAGACTAACCAACTCTGCCTGTTATTTTGCTTACTCAGAAAAGAGTAAGAAAATATAGGAGAGTATCAAAACTGAGTTTTCACAAATGCATATGATTTGAGAGCAATGACCTAATACTACAAGCCATTTGATTTATTGGCACTGTTTGGGTTACTGCAGAATCTCAAGGTCTCAGCCTAGACTGAAGTTCCAATGCTACAAGCAGGATTACAACAGACTACAGCCTTTGTGGGAAGGGGGAAAGAAAGAAAGATAAAAGAAGTGTAATGGAAGGAGAACTTACACATGAAAAAATTCACACAAATGACATTATTTTTACATGCAAAACTGTGCTGTAGAGCCAGTTTCTTGAATTCAGAACTTTAACCACAGTATCGATCAAAACAACAGTTTCATTGTGAAAAATGAATTGCTAAGATCTACTAATCTAAATGCAAGAAAAACGTAAGTTGTATCAAATTCAAAAGAAGAAGAAATTATTATTATTAATTAATGGTGAAGAAATGATGTATCATTCACACCAAAAGAAAAACTTTCGGAAGCTTATGGACCATATTGACATGTTGGTTGTATACAAATCCGTAAGACCTGACAGGGTTCTCCTGAGAGTGCTGTAAGAGCTGTCTGATGTGACTGCATCCCATTGTCTATGCTTTTACGGCAATTAGATGAGGTCCCTTATGACTGCAAAAATGCTATCATTACATTGATACTTAAAAAGGCAAGAAAAATGGCCCCAGGAATAACAATATGAGCCTCAGCTATGTCCCTGACTATAGAAATGTCATGAGATATATCTCCCTGGAATCCATTTTCAAGAACATGATGACCAGAAAGTAACCAGGAGTATTCAACATGGATTTACCAATACTGAGTCATGCTTAACCAACTTTATTCCTCTGATGAAAGGTGAGGCTGCATAGAGCAGTCAATATTATATGTCTTAAGTAAGCCTGTAGATATTATATCACACGCTTTCTTCATATGAAAGCTGAAGAGGCATGGACTAGAAAAAAAGGATTGTTAGGTGAGATTAAAGTTAGTTGCATTTTCATGAAATTAAAGTCTGGGCATGCGGCTAACAGCTGGTAAGAAGGAAACTGTCCCAGTTGTTGATAAGTGATATTTTATTGTTCAATAATTTAATTTACAGACTGGGCTATGACACAGACCATAACTGCAAAAAATTTGAATATGGCAAGATGGTGCAGAACAGGGCAAAAACTGGTTTAGGACCTTTGACCTAAAAATAACTATTTTAATCTAGAATTTAGTTTCACATGGACACACACAGAAAGACAGAGGTGTCAACATTTTCCAAATTTTCAGATAAAATATGGGTGATTGACAGCCTGTAAGATGAAGATTTGGTTTGCCACAATCCATTGTACTTTGTTTCCATAACTTCATATTTCATTTCCACAACTCAAAGCGCTTTCATTGGAAATGAACATGAACAATGAAATGTTCAAACATGTCCTAATTTGCCACATTAGGACAGTGGCAAAAGAGTTTAATTTGCCTAATGCTGTATCATTCCATGAAATAATACTTCCTTATAACTCATCACATGACATTGATGAGACTAGCAGTGAGTAGATGAATGAATTAGCAATGATATCTGCCAGGTAGCTTTAAGTATTTAAAAACACGATGTGGAAAATTTATCACTACCAAGACATACAACTGGGGGAAACGGAAATTTTCCTCAAAAAACTATATCTAGTTGTTTATTTTAAAATGGTGACATCAATAACAGAACAAAGGATGTTTCTAAGAAAACAGAAGGAAGCATAAGATAATCATGAGGAATTCATGCAGTTGCAGATCTATTTAGATGCCTTGATTTGAAGGCCATTGAGTGCAAATAAAGCCAAACAAGTTCTGAACCAAAAGGCATAGCAGAAGCATGTGGAAACTTATACGATGTTTTTGATTTCACAGCATCAGGAGGCATACAGTTCATGATGGGCATGGGATGATTTCTCAGGGAGTTTTGGCATACCAGAACAGAATTCCTCCACTGACTGGGACAACTAGCACAGTTACCTATAAAAAGCTTTTGCTCTCTGAAAGTCACAGAGAAGAACATCATTTGTGACAGCAATAGACTTCAAATACTTGTAGGAATTGTGAGACTACCAAACTGTCACATAATGCTGTCATGCAACAGGTTGAATTTGCCTTTGTGAAAATTACAGCAATACCAAAGGAGAAACAAACACTAGGCTAGCGTATTGATGAAACAGAAAGGAAAAAAATCAGGACAGGAGAGCTTAGGAAAGGGTTGAATGAATAATAAAGAATTATGCTAGTCTATAGTAAAATTAAGATTTTTCATACCTTAGAGTATTTTCTTCTGTAGTTAGTTTCTTAAATACTTTTGAACTAAAGAATTGCTTTCAGTTTACAAATTTTCTCATCTAAAATAGTACTTTTTTTTTTTTGTTGTATTCTGTGTTTCTAAGAGTAGCTTTATATATGCCATGAGTTCAACACAAGACGGTGAAAACACAAGCCTTCATGTGTATCTTAATTGAAAAGAATTAAAGTAAATTCAAAGGACATATGAAATAAAGACCTTATCTGTTTCTGAAACAAGACTAACAAATAAATTATTAAAGTGTTATGTAATTTTTAATTTTGCTCTTGCCACTCTCTAGATTTAGTCACCATCTATTTGCCTTAAACTTTCACCTACTTTTTCATAAGGTTTTCTTGACTTGGGTTCTACTTGGGTTCTTGGGAATTTTCTCTTGTTAATGCTTGAAATAGTAAAAAAAAGACATAACTCAAGTATTTAATATGTCACAGGTGAAAATAAAAAAAAAAAAAAAACTTTTATGAATGACTCCTTCAATTTTGATGCCCCTTCTTTTGGGGTGCTTTGGCTGTAAAGCTGAAATTTGTTAGTGAGATAGAACATTGAGGAGTAGTATTTCTGAGCAACCTGATGGCTACTGCTGTTGAATTTACTGGTTGAATAGCTAGCAGGAAGAAAAAAAATTGATTTTGCAATACAGCTGGAAGGTAGTTAGAAGTCAGTGAGACTGCCATTTACAGAAGTATGCAAATGCCTATATCTGAGATTCTAACTGACTATTAAAGAAACAAAAGTAATTAATGTTTGCTTTGAGTAATGAAATTAAAAGGCTAGAATGAAGCGCCGGATGTCATCCTCTTGCTTCCTACACCAGGACACGACAATAGCTGTCAATGGTTTTCTTAAGTGATATTTACTGACTCTGCCCTTAATAAACCTCCAGTGATGACAAGACTTGTGTCTCTCCAGGTAATCTGCTTTCACCGAATCACACAGAATTGTAGAGTGGTAGGGGTTGCAAGGGACCTTTGGAGCTCATTCAGTCCAACCCCCCTGGTAACGCAGGATCGTTTAGAAGAGGTTGCACAAGAACGTATCTGGGTGGATTTTGAATATTTCCAGAGAAGGAGACTCCACAGCCTCCCTGTGCAGCCCGTTCCAGTGCTCTGTCACCCTCGTAGTAAAGATTTTTTTCCTCATGTTCAGGTGGATCTTCCTGTGTGAACATCCATAATTTCAGATGATGATTCTTTACTATTATTATAGAAAGAAAGTTTAAACCTGATTTTTCAATTCTGCAGTTTAAGCTAGTTACTTCTTGTTGTACCCACTATGGACACAACACAGAGAAGAGATTATTCTTTCCCTATTCACAGTAGCTTCTTACATGCTGAACTTCCTGCATAGAGACAAATGTGATGCAGCCACATAGGGCCTGATCCAATATCTGACAAACTCATTGCATAGACACTGCTCAAATCATTTATTATATGTTGTGCCAGACATCCCATAGAGCCATTGCTGTATTTTTCACAGCAGGAAAGGAAGGAGAAAATCCTTTATTGTTATCTTTACTTGTGTGAAACACTCAGATACCGCAGTGATGAAAACCATATTAGAAGTTAGATAGGTTTCCTGCTTTCTTTCAAGAGTAATTTGCCCACTTCCATGAATTGCAATGGCAGCTGCTGTTTCCTGAACTGTTCCCAAAGCAACCTGTAGAAATGTCACCTACTTCAGATTTTGCCATGTGCACAGGATGAGCTATACCAACAAAATCTACCCAAAAAGCTATGTTATATAACAAAAATGAAGGAAAATTAATAATAAAAATGTTATTAAAGTAAGAGGTGAGTATTTTACATAACTATTGACAGATAAATACTTTCCAGCAATTTTTCCTTTAACAATGTATTTTTTTACTTTTGAGTGCAAGCAATGATTACATTAATATGGTCCAGGTACCATTAAAAAAAGTCTGTTCTAGCCATATTTCCAGAGACAACAATTATTTTTCTTCAAATTACAGGGTGTTTTTTTAAACAAAATCCAGATCTCCCTACTAGTTTCCCAATTGTCACTGTTAATCAGTCCTAAACCCTCATGGACAAATGTTTTTACTTTCAAAAGTAAGAATAGGAACCAGAAACACCAGATAGAAGAGTAAGATTAATTTCCTTATAAAGGAGGAAAAGAAGAAAAAGGGAAAAAAAGGAGAAGCTGTACACATTGTTACAAACTTCTTTAGAATCTTGAAGCATTCTCCCTACTTACTTCCTGTATGACCAATGAGTTTCTCACATTAATTATCATCGCTACCTCTTTCTTGTCCCCTAGATTCTTGCACTACAAGTTTCAAAAAGAGCTTATACTGATTATTGGAGGAGCAATATATCGAGTTTTCAGGTTTCCCCCAAGTTACGCCAGGTTTTCCCCAATTTACACCAGCGCTCGAGATGCTGGCTTTAGCATTGAGCATATCTGTGAGTGTGGTCATCTTCCCCAGCAGACCACTCTGTTGGGATTAACTATTAGGCAAAACTTTATGAACATATTTGTTTAAAAACACATTTCCAACAATGAACCATACTATTGAAGTATGTAAGAACAGAATTCATTATTAATACAATCAGGACTTCCTTCAGCTACTCTAGAGCTTTCACTCCCTAAACTAATTAGCCTCTAAGCAGTCCCAGGGTTGTCATGCCTTGAGAGTTCTCAGATATGCACCTTTCTTTCTCTTACAATTAAAGATGCTATTATAGTTATCCAGAAAGACCAGCTTTTTTCCAAACTAAACCTAAATGATCACTTGCTCCCTCTGTTTTACAGTTCTATACTCCCTTTTCATCTGACATTGGCTACTGGGATATCACCTGGGAATGCAGAGGATTAAGTTTTCTCTTGGTCCTGATCCTCAAGAACTTTTAATTAAAAATGTTATTGTATACTCCAGTATACTTCTGGTTTTGGCCATTTACCCATTGCAGACATCTGACAGTGGTAAAATTTTATTGAATACATTATTAGAAATATAACATCTACAGCATTTTATTTTAGATTTATACCTTTTATATTGTTATCAGCATTCTATAAAGACCAAATGTCTAGGGATGAAGTCTTCGACTGAAAAATGTTCCCCTGGGATATGCCATTAGTTTCAGGAGGAAATCATCTGGAGACTCACAAAACCTAATAAGGTTCATCTATTGTTACCCTTTCTCATGCTTTAACTTTGTTTTCCCCTTTTCAGTAAGTTCAGAAGACAATCTGCATGATAATTACTGGACTAGCTGAATTGTAAATGTATTTTTACTTATTGATTTTTAAAAATTTGTTTTTAGAACAGTCGAGTACAAGCTGTATTTGCAAAGTAAAACAGAATAGGGGAGGTGGGGGTCAGAGTGATGAAGGAAGAAGCAGGGGGAAATGCTATCCAGCCATGTAGATGCTGTTGATAAAATTTATAGCTAAAAATTTAATATGTTTAGGGCCATGATGAAATGCTTATCATCAGTTTGCATTGCCTGTAGTTCTTGCTGATTCCAGCCCTCTCAGCCTATTCTAGTAATGAAATGAAATGGCATGGGCTCAGTGCCTGCAAAGTAAAATTCATTTCATTACAGTTCAAGAGGTTTTCTTTTCCTTTTTGTTCTTAAAAGCTGGACTCAGGAACATACAGATAAGAAACCTTTATAAGATTCTTCTTTAAAAAAAAAAAAAATAAAAAACCCTGAAAAAACAAACCTTTTTTTTATCTGTTACTAAAAGGATAGCCAGTATTTTAAATTTAAATTTACTGGCACATCCTTTCCTTAATCCCAGCTATGGCCTCCTGACTTCTGAGAACCTAATTTAACACATTTTATTCAGAATCAATGTGACCAATGATTGGATAATATATTGGCTTCTTCTTCCTCTGTATCTCCTTATTTACTCATTTACCCTTATGCAACCATGGTGATTCTAACAATCATTTAAAGGATATGAAACACCAATCAGGATCCATTGCCAATGGATCTCTTTGCTGACGGAAAAAAAGTCAAACCCAAAATTCAATTTCTGATAACGTAAAACAAGAACATTCTTGTTTACTTTGGTTTTGTGTTGCTCCACGCAGCAGGTATTACACGGTTATATATTTATAGAGAAGCGTAACTGACACACGAAACTAGACTATACATAAAATATTATATTGTAATAAAACTTCCATCATTATGATTAATAATGTTTCTAGGAACTAAATCTTGCTACAGCAAAATTTATTTGTATAAGTTGGTGTGCATACAATTTTGTTCAACAGCGCTTAGAACAGGATTAATCCATTAAGATCTGGTTTTGCAGTGCTCTTCCCTCAAAACTTTTGTTTTGTTACTGCTCCCCACACAAAATGGTGTTTATTTTTGTATTAAAAGGACACTTAACACTTCTCAAAGTTACTGTTAGTTTTAAAGCCAAATTCAGACCTTGCGTTCATCTGACAAAAGTGTGTGTTTCGACTAAATAGACTATATAAGTATCTCAGAATTTGGCCTCAGGAGTAAATTGAATCATAGAATCATAGAACTGTTTAGGTTGGAAAAGACCTTTAAGATCATCAAGTGCAACCCTTAACCTAACACTGCCAACAATGTTGCTAAGCACCACATCTACACGTTTTTTAAATACTCCTGGGGATGGTGACTAAACCACTTCCCTGGGCAGCCTGTAACAATGCTTAACAGCACTTTTTGGTGAATAAAATGAATCCATACTTCTACTACATAAACTCAAATTTTATAAAGAGATATGCATTCTATTCTCAAATGTGCTAACTTTTTTTTTCAGGAAAAAAGGAAAACAGAAGTCAGTCTGAAAGCTTTTGGCACTGATAATGCAAATAACCTGTTATTTTGTATTAAATTCAGGTAAGAGCTGCAAATTCTCCACTGAAGTGTATTGCTATTTTACAAAAACACTGACTTTTAAAACTAGAAGATGAAAATACTTGCATTAATAATCTGCTTCCAAGGGATGGATAGGTACAGTGATTAAAGTGTTATCTTAGGGCTTTAATGACCTGGGTTCAAGTCTCTGTTCTATTTTCCTTATCTCTTTGAGACACAAAGCTACATGACTTGTGTTCCCAAACTAATAAAAATACCCAGATGCTCATGTTTCCCTGTCCTTGAAGATACTTTCAAAAGTTTTTTTTGACTACTTTTGGTAGACATAGACTTGACTCAACTAAAGTAATGAATTCTAAGTGGACAACATTTCAACATGATACCAGTGTAAAATAAAAAAAAAAAAAAAAAAAAAACTTTTGTGGAAAAATAGAAGCTCTTGAAAACCATTTAATGGCTTTCTGGTATTGTCATGTAAAACATCTTGAATTTGAAACATTTGGATAGGAAAATACAGAGTCTTGATTTCTACGCTCCTGAATAGTTATCCATATTAATAGAGCATAGCACCTAGTAAATACGATTCGTACTTAATGGCTTACAACTTAAACCATTTTCTACATTTTTTTTTTAACTCAGACTAATCACTTGTCTGCCATTTTCCATTGTCAGGCCCACTCTGAAGGCCCTCATTAGAGCAAATGAGGGGATGAGTGGGCAGCAAACTTACACAGTACCAGTTCAGTTTTACATGAATGAAAAGAGCAGCTAAATCTGTTGAGGGAGAAGAATCTAACACTTTCAAAACAGAATTACATTCAGCAGCGTGCTGAAGAAATTAATCGTTCTACAGGATTGGGTTACCGACCTCATTAAAAACCTAGGAACAATCAACTTTCTTAATTTTTTCCTGATATGTCTCTTTTGCCCTCTGATAGCACATCCCTTGTTGGTAAATTTACCACAAATCTTTTGAAACAGTAACAGACTGCTTTCTCCTGTCATTTTCTAGAACCTTATAATGATTATCGTTCACTCCTCCTGCATTATATTTCTCTAAATTATTTTAACTCTCCACAAGGTAACACTTCATTTTTCTTCTGATTTGCAATTCTGGCACTCTAAAACATCAGACATATACCAGATTATGGCTACTACAAGGGACATCTGGGCATTTTACCAGTAAATTTGAGCAGCTTCAATATCATTAGGAGGATGATGACACTTTACTGCCTGCTTCCTGAAATACATGCCACCTCCTTTCATTTAGCCTTTGTTTTACTAACGTGGCTACTGAGCTTGAAGAACCAAAATACCTTTTCCTGCACTGGAAAGCATAGCCTGTCAGTGGGAAAAATATAGTCTCCAAATTTGTTTAAAATAGACTCTTTTTTTGCTCATAACAAGAAAGAATGTTGGAATGGAAATAGTTTTCCAGTCTCTGGCAATGAGATCAGATGTTCAGTTGTATGGCCTGTATGGATTTGAATGCAATGTCAATTACATGCAACATGGATTAATGTTCTTTGATGGGCATTTGGCAGTCTATATTTCAACAAGGAGGTCATTACTTTTTTCTATTGAGCTGCAAAGAAGAGGAATCTGAGTATGGAAGCAGAAGTATCAGTGGTTTGGCTGACTGAGATATGCAATAGTGATTGCTGTTACTAACAAGGGAAGAATATAGACAGTAATTTTGAGAAGGGTCGGAGGCACTAGAGAAAAATGGAATGGGTAGGAATCAGTAATGAAAATGCCAATCTGCACGCTGAAGGAGACACAAATGATGAATAACGTGGCAAAACATCTTTCGCATAGAAGACATCTCTTCTAAAACTAGATACACATTGGTGGGTGCAAAAAATATGCACCTTTCTCTCACAGTGCACAAGACACAAAGATACACAGATATGTAACAGTTACATAACAGATACATAGATACATAACAGACAGACTTCTGATTCCAAATGCTATATTAAATATATATTCTATACAAAAATATTTTAAAAAATCTGCTCAAAGTGTAGATACAGTCAGACTGTAAATTGCTGCACTTATTAATGTTTCAAACATTTATGATTGATAGTAACCTTCTCATGACTGAGTTAATGTGCTGCACATTTCAGAGTGAGTCAAGTCAAACCAGGTTAAGCGATTCATTCTGATGATTATTTTCTCTCAACATAAATTTGCTGAGATATGTTGCCTCTGGAATCTGTTATCAATAACTGCTACAACCTCCAGCCACAGCTGAGGGCTCAGAGCCATAAAGTACTGCAGTACTGCACAAAAAAGTACTGTAAACACTGCAGTGAGGTTTATTGAAGAAGTCTTGATCACCGTGACAGTAAAATCTAGCCACAGCCAGTACAGCAAAAGGCAGTTACAGAATTTATCAAGTCCTGCTCAAACCAAATATATATCCACCCTCACTCTTCATTTTTATTTTTCTTCATCACCAAGAAGAACATAATTTTTCAGTTTATCACAAACCTTCTATCTGTGCTGTCCTCTACGTCATTTGTCACACTCCTCAAGGTCACAAGGGAATCTCAGTTGGAAAGCATGTCTGTTGATCGATTGGTACTATGATGCCTACATCTACCAGGACTGCTAAATGAGCTTCTCTCCCCTCTCCCCATACTCTCTTGCCTCCAAGCAGTGATGTGATTGAAGGGGGAGGGGACACACACACCCCTGTGAAACCAGTTAAGAGGGTTCATAAAGCAGTATTATCCCTAGCAATCAAACTATCTTGTATCACTAACCTCTTACCACTCACTGGGTAACAAAAAAAGGACATATTTTCACTAGAAAAAATAAAATGCAATAAGTTTCAGAGGGCTGAGAAGAGTCAGAGAGAGACAGACAGCACACAGGAGTGAGAAAGAGGATGAGAGTGCAAGAGCATGACTGAGAAAAGGAGTGAGCATAAGAGAGTGCACACAAGAAGAAAAGTATGTAAGAGAGAAAACGTATGAGAGAGTAAAACTGAAAGCAAAAGAAAGCAAGTGAGCAAGAAAGTGTGCATATAAGAATGAGCGAGGAAGACACTGAGAGTGCATACAAGAGAGCACACGAAAGAATGTGCTTGAAAAAGGGCATGAGAGTGAGCTAGCATGCATGTGAGAGAGTGCAACATTGTGCACAAAAGTTGTGATAGGAATAGTGCAGGGGAACATGGGAAAGAAAATGAGAGTGAGCACAAGGAGGAGTGCAAGGAAGACAAGGGAAAATAAACAAGGAGAAATAAAACGTCTTAACACACTGCCTCACAAAAATAGGTGCAGATAGTTCCACAACATTATTTAGAACACAAAGAAACAAACAAACAGAACATTTTTGTGCTTCTGGTAACTGCATTCCTAATATATATCTATTAACTACATCGAAGCTTATGGAATTGAAACACTGGCGATGCCTGATATATTAGATGAAAAGCTTTTCTCTGAACAACTCCTTCCTGTTCATCTCCTAGAAGCTCATAAACACATAGACGTGCCATAAAACAGATTATATCTGCAGCATCCAGAGGCAGTATTTTAATTTCAGAGAGAGAAGAAATCTGAAAGATTATGACTGCACTAGGAATCAGTGGATTGTGGATTATCATAATATCTCCAATAAAAGATCCCAGATTAAAACAAAACTTACTACTATAACATGGTAAATAAAAATTCAGATTTCTCGTTGATGCATTTGTTCTTCATAAGCACGTGTAATGCTCAGTACCTAAAGGGATGTTCTTCTGCTCTTCAGTCACAACAGCAGTAAAGAAACAACAGGTATTGGTGTGAAAAACAGACTGAAAGAAACTGTCATTCTCCTTTCACTTCTCTGACTCATTACTTATACACTGTAACAAGGTTAAAAATTCCCACCCTCCTCTTTTTGCCACCCAGCTCATACTCTCCAGCAGCAAGACTATTAAAGACATGAATCCTTAAAGTCATCTCATCAAGACCGGCAGGTTATGTACATTTTATGGGCATAACTCTGCCTAAATCTTAAGACTAGATTTTGGGTTATTGCTTGGGGCTTTTTTGGTTTGGGTTTTTTTTTTGGTTTTTTTTTTTTTTTAGCTTTTCAAGTTGGTTAACATTCCCAGCTTCAGAGTTTGTTCAATATAAAAAACATTGGCAATTCACAAGGTGTACCTCTTAGGAACCTACCAATACTGTTTTGGCTTCTGCACAACCTAAATAAAAGTAAAAGATATCATTATCTCCCGTGTAAGAATTACCCATTAAGAACAGTAAGTGTAATTTTATGTTGTTAATATATCATAGTGTGCAAAGGCTCAGCTAAGGCCATCCATGCACCAGCCACACAAAATCATTTTCTATTACCAACTAAAAAATAGATAAATATAGAACAATTTTACCACTGACAAAAATATAGCCATAGCAAAAATTAGATGCAAAATTAGTCCACTCAGTGAACTACAGCAGTAATATAAAGTTACAAAAAAAACCTTGTATGAAAATACCAATTTTCAGTGCAATGGCATACTACAATTCAGAACACAGGAACAGTAGTAGTATGAGAGTACATGCAAACCTTGAAAGATTTCTTACATAAAAGCAAGCATTTTCTAAAATCTGAGTTGCACAGTGAACACTTAAGTGATGCTAATCTTATACAATTTTTAGAAGTATTAGCAGGAGAAATACAAATAGCTACTCATTTGTAAATGGTATAATGAATTCTTTAAAACCTTGTTTAAAAAAAAAATCATAACAATAAAGGTCAGAAATAATAGACAATTTATTTTGAATGAACACTTAAACTTATTTTTACTCAGCAAAATAATTTTCACTAAAAATTGATGTCGTATTTGTCATTAGACTTGCATAAAATCTGAAAGATAAACCTCAGGTTATGTGGCACAGGAATTATTTATGAAGTATAACTGAAGTTTTCAGAACAATAGTTGGGATTGCCTCTCAAGTCAGGAGTGATAATAAACAAATTCTCACCATATGGAGTTGCAAATCTCTGAAAATATAGTATGCACAAATAAAAATTATAGGAGCAGTCCAACCATAAAGTAGAGCAAGTATCTGTATTTTCTGATTGATACAGTCCTTGAAGTATAAGTTCATCTTTTCTACATGTTTTGGTTTGGATTTTTACTATACATTTAAATAAGGAAAATCATCTTTCATATAGATTCTATGTTTATATGCAATTTTGGGGCAACTCGAGATGATGTAAGATAAGAGCTAATAGTAAACATGGCAGCAAATATACAAACAAAGGATTGGTGATATGTATAAACATATGTGTGGTTTCTTTGCTGTAATAATAGAAACATCTGCTTTGGGACATTTTTGGCTACCGACTGCAACATACTGCTACTTATTTTGTCTGTACATCAGTAGAGAAAAGGCAAGTTGCATATAATAAAACCCATAGGTAATCAGCAATAAAAATAGTAAACCTTAAAATGAATTAGTTTGCAGCAACATCCCAAATCTCAATGCTATCACAAACTAGTCCACTCAGTTGTAAAATTATACTAGAAGCTTTTTACAAGCAAACTTTCCCAGGCAATCTAACACTCCTTACCTTTGCCTAGGACAGCTATATTGCAAGCAAAATATTTGTCTTAAGCTTTCTGCTTCTAGGAAATATGGAGGAAATTGGCCTGCTGTAATAATATTATTTCTTTTTTTATGCTTTACATTAAAAAGTGTTTAGTCAGAGTTCTGGGGAAGAGAATGTTGCTCTCATCCTTATTTCATCTACTTAATCTACATTGGGGTTTTTTACCTTATAAATTAAATCAAATTTAAAAAATCGTAAACTCACTTAATTTTTAAAAAATACTTACAGAATTTTGCATTCTGTTGTCCCTCTCAAGTTATGTTATAAAATCATTAATGAGTGTAAAACTGATAGTTTATCATCACAAAGGATCCAAATTCTAGTCATACTCTCTCTTTAAAACCCACACCATCAGAAAATAAAAATTAGTGGGAACCAACAAAAACACATCAGTGAAAATGTCAGTGTTTCAACTGAATTTTCTGTACCCTCAACTCCAGACCTTTACTTCTGTACCTTCTAGTTAACATTCAACAAAGTTAGACATCTGTCTTCAAAAGTGTCAATACAGTACAAGTTACAGGCTTGAATAAGAAAGTTATAGCAAGAATATATTTTTCCACTTAGACATTCGACATGAGCAAGGGTATTTGCTTTAAAAAGCAGCAGGAGCATTTTCTTAAAACCTCTTTTTCTCCACCTATAATCATTCAGAAGAAGCAGCAAGCACTTTTGCTATTTTTTTTTCTTTTCTTTTTAAACTCCTTTCCCCAGCCTATCTCTGAAGTCATCAGATCTATGACACCCCAATAAATTGTTCAGGCCCATGCTCTTCCCCATCTTGCTCAATTGTGGACTTTCTGGCACACACCCTGATTAATATTCTCAGTCATGCGCACAACCTACAGAAAATCATGAATGTCATTATGTTCAGTCCCTCAGCCTGCATTAATCACGAGAGCATGCAGCTCCACTTATGTTACAGAGTTCTCACAGGCCAGTTCTGTTCCTTTCCTCTTACTTCTCCTCTTGTTTCACACCTAACCTGTGTTCCCATTTCATAAATCTTGATTCCCATCTTCTCTCTTCTCCATTCCAGTTGTTTATTATAGCTCAGGATGACTTCAATGCAAGATACCTGAGCTGTCACTTGTACTAAATCTTCCTCCTCCACCTCCCACCCTCCCCTCAATGCTCTATTCACTCCACGAACAGCCACATCACAGCTGTCAGAGTGAACAGTAAAGATGTCCTTTTCCGATAAGACTGTGCCTGTGGCACACAGAGTTCCTTCGAACAGCTAATTAGCAGGAGATAGGCCACGGCAAGGTTTGGTGCCGTCCGTCAAGTCTGCTGCCAATGTCAACACCATCAGCTGAACTGTCACGTTTGGTTCCTCATTTAGGGAGACCGGCAAACTGTCTTTTTACGGCTAAGGAAAGATGGTGGAATATGGATTGTAGAGAGAAAGTGGAGTCAGCCTCTGTCAGTGTTCAGTAAGAAGCATTTCATACTCACTAAGGCCCTTTCTATGCATATGCTTTGCCTCTTCCAGTTAGCTCCTCCACTACCAACTCACAACTATAAGAGGAAAACAAGACACAAAATATAGAGGTGGGACAGATTAACTGTTTTTTAAAAAAATAGAGGTTAATAAGCCTGTAGCTGGCTTTGCATTTGTGATCAAAGTTTTGGGAAGGTATTATTGAAAAGCATTCATCTCCCCCCAAAATCTTATTTCTAATAAATCACAACCAGGACCGCACAATTTCTTGTGATTTTTTTTTTTCCTTTTACAGCAAAACTTACTATGCGTACACTGAGAACTACAAGAATTACAATTAGCTAAAACAAACTTCAGTCAAAATGACAACCTTCATTTTTGCAAGAAGATGAAAAGGTAGATAGGAACAAGAAAGGAAAGTAAGTCTCTGCTTAGGTCACTGCAGGGCAAAAGGTTCTGGGGTGCCTGTTGGGAGCTGCTGTATTTAATTTCAATGGGTTTTAGGCAACCTAGCTGTCAGAGTTAAAGCACACTATTGAGCTATGGCGATGAGTGTGGGCATGGTGTTGTTGCATCAGAAGAAGCGATCTGAGCCATTGTGCGCAGGTCTAAAATATACTGCAGCTTAGAACTGTAAAATAACTTAAATTGGAAGGTAACTCGGGAAATCATTTAATACAACCACCCAAAACAGAGGCTAACTTCAGAGCAAGACCATATTGTGTAGTCAAGCTTTGGGAATCTCCAAGGATGAACATTCTTCAGTATTAGTTTTAGCTTCATGCAGCAGAGTACAAAATGGCTCTTCTCTCAAATCACACTTGTGGCATGCAGAGCTCTTTCAGACTCTCACTACCCATGAAGTCTTTGAACTTTACAGAACACAGGCATGGCTGTTGTCCAAGTTCATGTAAGACAGGGTATTTTTATCAGACTCCTGAAAAATAACATAAGGCTACTTGTTTTCAATGCAATATCTATTAAAAAAAAAAAATCATGACTATAAAAAGGGTCAAACTTATACTTCATCAGAACCTATAACAGGCTCCAAAAAGGCTTCTTCATTGTGGTATATTTTTAAAAGTCTTTTCCTTGATTTATTTCTTAATTGTATTTTTATCTCAGAGTAAATACTTGAAAGAAGCAAATCTTAGGTTTAGAATTGGTAACTATGAAATCTGACTGTTGTTATGGACAAGCTTCAAATTTATTTCTCTCCTTTGTTTCTGTTATTCACTTTTTATTTGGTACTATTACTTGAAGAGCTACTACCTTTATTTTCACTTGAATGATTTGGCCATCATAGTTTACAATTGGATCTTTATGTGCTGATATCCAAGGTACAGCACAAACACACAGTTTTTAGCAAATAAAAATGGGACTGGGTTGAACAGAAAACATATTGACATAGAACTATGAGAAAAAAATTTTGTGATGTCATGCTGAAATAATAATAATAATAGTAATAATAGTAATAATAGTAATAATAATAATAATAATAATAGTAATGTAGGTTAAACTCCCTCATCTGCTAGAAATAGTTTTTTTTTGTTTGGTTCGTCTATCTTAACCAATCTACTTGGTGATATCTTTAGTAACTCTGTTTCTGGATTGCAGGAGGTTTTTATTTATTTTAAATTAGAAAAAATAACTACCTGAAAAGAAGTAATTAAGTTTTATGCTTCTTATTACTGAGAGGTAATTGGAATGTGGTTATCGTTCAGTTTCACAAAGGTGCAGGCACATACTAATTTTCTCAAAATCTTAGTTACATTTCCAGGTAAAATATGGAAAAATATTTCTTTCTTCCCATCAAAATGTTATTCCTGATTTTCATTTAAACTTTTTTAAATCTCCTTATTTTCAAACATCTCTCCCAGACATCTGCACCCAGGAATTTCATGCTTGCCCTTTCCGCCAAATTTATGAAGGTAAACCTTGAAATTCACACTCATTAAAATCTCTTTCCAGCAGTCCTTCAAGCTCTGAGAACTTTGATTTCCATCTGACATTGATTTTTGGATTTCATCCCTACAAGGAAGAAGTCTTATCAGAGACACTCATACACTGCACACCAGATGACTTCGTAAAACTACTTCAATTGAAGCATCAAAGACAGGGAACAGCTACTTGCATTGAAACTCAGCCTAATAGGACTTCAGGTTGGACTTAAATTACGATCGCAGGATTTGGGAAAAGTGGACTATTTTATCTAATTTTATTTTTCACACTTTGTGTTCAAAAGGTTTGCCGAAATAGACAGAATAAAATTATTCTATATTTTTCTACTTCAAAACAGTTATCAAATAACTTAATTTAAAAGCTTTGTCAGAAACATTTTATATGCACTCTTCAGTTGTTATTTCATAGAAGTACTTCAGAAAACAAATAAAACACATGCATTTTACCTCCCAGATGAAAATTAACAATTCAGATATAGCAAAGAAACAACAACCACTTTACTTCAGCTGTCAGTTGAATTCAGTGAAATGTAAAATAAGATGATATGTTGAAATGCACAGAAAAAAACCCAAGAAGCTGTCCTTTTCCCCATATAACTGCGGAACGGAATTCCATCAAGATCCACAGAACACAAAGATGAAATACAGTCCCTGATCCAACAGGCATTTAAATCACAGATTACTAAGGTTAAAAACACAGAAAAAAAAGCCTTCACATAAACAAAAATAATTGATACATACACAATATATTTGTCCTGATCTTCTAGAGAATGGTTCTTATTATTGAAGCCCATGTAACATGCCGGCTCTTGGACAGAGTACAGTAAGACCATTCCTATGTATGCTAATCAATTAATCAAAAGAGATGGACACTGAGATTAATTAAATTATTTTAGTCACCATAAAGTTTCATTTATTCATTCATATCTTCATTGAAAAAAATTTTGATGGAAAGAAATGAATCATTTATTCGTTGTATTTCTAAAGTTCCATTTTAAAATTCAGCAGAATGAGGTAGCAGCTAAGGAAGGAGCATCATATCTGTGTATTTGAAACATCTGCAAACGCAGAGTTTGGTGTGGCCACAGGCTGAATCAAGAGACAGTTACTGGAAAATCAAAAATGCAACTGTTTTGACAAAAGAGGAGTGAGGAAGAATAAATATATAATGTCCTCTGTGAGGGAATCGGAGAAGAAGAGGAAGCTTTAGAAATAAAGAAAAAAAAATGTTGAAGTGTGTGAGGAGAGTGGAATAGTAATTTTTTTTTCCCAATTTTCCAGTCAGCTCTATACTGCACTCAAATTTCATTTGTTCCCAGATGTAAAGTGAAGTACATTAATTTTCTACCTGTTTTCACACTCCATTAAGCTTCCTGAAAATAAGCATTATTCTGTAAATCTGAAAGGATTTCTATTTCCGAATACTTGTGATTCACCCAGTTACTACAGTGATGTGACCCCCAATTAAAACTACAATCTTAGATAAAGAGCAAACTACCTGACATTACAAAAAGATTTAAAGAACTTCTAGACTTCACAGGATGAATTCAAAACCCCTTTTGATGCTGGATTTTTAATTTTATCATCTTTATTTATCATATTTATTTTATATACTGTATTTGACTCTCTTGTTCACGTCCCATTATGACAAACATTTACATATGTGCTTAACGTTACACAGAGCCTCTTCTCTGTTTATAATGACCTGGTTTCAGTTCCTCTGACTTGTGTCTCATATTTCTTTCAATTATAACCAATCGATTTAACCACCTTCAATGGCAGAACAAACCCTCATTCGTAGAAATATTCGCTGTCTATGTTGAAACTGAGTACCATTTGTGCTGGTCTCATGGAAAATTACATGTGCTGCTACTGATGTCCAGTCCTTTAAGAAAAAAGAGATATAGCAAAATGCTCACCCCAAGCAGGAGTTATCCAACATATATCATATCGTATGACTGTAGGCACAGTCACTTACTTCACTGACAATACTGATAGGGTGATATTTTTTTTTCAATTAAAACCTCTAAGCCTTGTTTCTAAATAGCAATTCAAGGAGATGAAATTCAAAGGAATTCTTAACTGGGACTGGTGATAATTAATCATGATCAGCAGACTTCTTGTTTATCTAGTCGAGATAAACAAAGATTGTTTTTATTACAAAATTCATTTTGATAAAGGTTTTTCACAAAACAGAAGATCAACACAATCTTTTTTTTTTTAATGAAAAAGAAAAACCCTTCATGGAAGTAATTATTTTAAAATAAAACAACAATAATAACCAATTACACTTTATTCTGAGGCATAGTGTATGATGATACATACCTGGCTGCAAGGTAATGAGAAACTCAGTATTAAAAAACCCTAAAATATCTAATCTGTAATTATTAGTGCCAAGATACCATACCAGCAAAAGGCAAATATCCTGTAACAGTTTTATTTCTCTAGAAATTATTAAAAAGTATATTAAATAGAAATGCTGTATAACTTTGAGTTGGAAAGAAAATGAAAAAGGAAATATGCATTTCTTCTGCTCATTATTACAAAACCTTACTTTCTACTACAGATAGGACAGATCCCTTTAGAAATTAGATTTTTATCCTTTATTCACTGTACAAACAGATGTGTAAGAGAAGAAAACACTGTCATCAATTAAAATAGGATCTCTCTGTGTACTTCCGTGAATGGTAAGGCAGCAAACTTAGTTACAAGGTTCCTAATTTATACTTTAAGATATTACACTGTGATCATATGCTGTTCCATACTGATTTTTCTTTGAGCATGCAGTAAAAAAACTGTTGCCAAACACGGTTTGCTTAGAAGACATAATTAAAAAAAAAGGGAATAAGAGAACTGCACTAATGTCTTGCTGTAGAAAGGTGAGAAAATGCAAGAGAACACTAACTTTTGAGGGGCAGAGGAATTTTCTCAGATTTTCAAAGAAAGCGAGTGCACGGGCATGCGTGCGTCAATCTGTATTTCACAGAATGCACTTCAGGTTTGTGAGTATACAGATAAAGAGATTTTATTTTTTCTTGAAACTGTAAATTACTCAGGATTTGACAGTAAGTTACACTAATCAAACACGAAAAACACACAAAGAAACCCTTTTATGTTTCTTATCAATTAGTGATATTTTAACTTCCTAAATTTCTGGCTTCCTGTCTTAGACAAACATTCCTTTAGGTACAGAAAAGGGTCTGAATGTATAGAGGAATCCAGAGAATTAGAGATCATATTCTTACAAACCAACTGAATGAGCCAAAGAAACATTCAGCTACATCCTTACTGTTTCATTTGTTCTAGGAAGAAAAAAACCCAACAAACAAACCAACCCTCCAACTCAAAAAAACTAAAACCAAACCAAACAGTGAGACAGGAAACTGTATTTTCCTTACCAGAAGTTACGTCCCAGGTATGACTGCAATCAGACCCCAAATACAACATAGTATCTTAGGGAATGATGGTAATGGAATGAGTTAAAGACACTCCAGCTGCTAGACCAGTCTACCCAAGCTCCCAAAGGATGAGAGGTGAGAATATTTCAGCTCACACTGAATACAACACTACGATAGCTAAACTGGTACCTACTTCATCAGGCATAAATATATGTGCTGCAACCATATTGTTGTACCGCAATATAAGATCAGCCTGAGATATCAATGGGGATGTTATTTGTGTCCCTTGTACTATAGCTGCAAAGATAACAGACAAGCCAATCCCTAAATTAATCTATACTTTAGGATCTTCTCCACTCAGATAAATCTAAAGCAATGCATTTTTCATCCCATGCCTTTACTGCCGTTGTTGAGGTCACCATGAAGATCTGTATAGTTTATATAGTCTCCAGTTAAGAATTCCTAGAGAATCCTAGTCCCAGAGATAAACTATTTTTGGACGTGTATAGGTAGATGAACACTAGCAGCTCAAGTTAGTTCAGCGAAGTCAGAAGACATATTCCATATTGTTCTATAACTTTATATCTCCAAGTTTTCAGTTTCTAATGTTTATATGTCTTAGACAGACAGAAACAGCTGCATAAAAGGAACAAAAAAAATCTACTGTGGTAAGACATGGCTATAAGCATCAAATCCTGAAAATGTCAAATGACAAATGAAGGCTAAATTACTCAATTGAATTAAAAGTAGTGAAAAAATTAGAAGTTAAATTCATCCAACTCTAGGTATTTATCATCTTTTTAAATTTCATACCTGCTAAACCAAATTCTCTTTACAGTGGGATAATGGTGTTTACACTATTGCCACAGTAAATTTGATCACAACAGTTTTAAAGTTGAAGTAATCATATATAACTACGGCCCAGCTTTTTTTATTTTATAGATTAAGTAACTCATTCCATAACTAGTTTGCATTAAATAAGGAAGCTCTGACTGACAGAATTTCTGGAAAACAGAATTCAAGGAAAAGTTTTTAATCAAATAGGTTGAGCACACTAAAGAAAGATAATCACAATATTTTGTGAAATAATGACTAAGTGTGATACTACTAGCAAATCTGCTAATATTGGTGGGTCTTGCAAAAGTTGGTGGGTCTTGTTACAAGCCACAATAAACTTCGTACTCTAAATGAACCTTTCAAATTATTCTGTAAAGGAAGACTATCCCATTCCTCTGATGACATATACTGTGAGCCAAATGTGCCTGTGATGTGTTTTTGACAATGTTATATGGAGTTGACCTGGGTGTGTAAAGTGGCTGTTTGTCAGAGAACTCTGGAAATCAGATTACTGAGCTAAATAGAAAATGAAAACTTGAAATCTGGATAAAATAAAAATAAAATAGAAAAGCAGGAAGCTACCACTGCAAGAAATTTCTAACTATAGAATCTAATAAGAGTTGCCAAGTTTAATCAGTACTTTGAACTGCTTGACTGAAATGAAGAATTTCTGCAGCATATTTTTAGGACCATTTTAACACATGGCACTAATGTAAAATAGTTTTCCCTTGTTCAGTTTTCTACAACTAGTGTTAATACATTAATAGAGTGTAGAAGACATCATAAAAAAAACCCACAAAAAACCCACAAAAAAACAGATGGTTGAAACTGGCAACAAACTTAATGAGGAAATAGCAACATAAAAGACAACCCTCAAAGTGATCAAGGAGAAAGGCAGTGACACAAACGTGAAGACTTCCTAGAAACATACCTCATAATGTCTTTTTCCAGTCTTCCGCAAATGAGAAATTATCACATAGAGATTTCATGCACAGTTGTGAGAAGAATACTGTCAACTTTGCTAGGATGAGTTGCACTGAATTTGACTGCCAAATGATTGTGAAAAGCTAGTCAGCTACTCACATCTCAAGGTGATTACCAATAATGAGCTTCACTGCAGAAAAAATAACTTCAAGTGCTCCAGACAGCAAGCAAGACACAGAAATCACTGAAAACATCTGCAAGTTAGAAATTCACATAATTTTACATGGGAAAGCTGAATTGTTCATAAAAAGTCAGCTCCAGATTATGGATCTCTGTTAGAGTTCTACCTAGCACTAAATTACTGAACACTGACTTTACAAAGTCTTCTCTGCTAGCCATCTTGGAGATTCTGTGCTTTTAAACCATTCCAAATAGTAATAGATCACTATTATTTACTGTATATACTGCTGTATTTTACAGCTCTTAAGCTAATACAATCCATCATTTCCCAGTTTCCAAGAGAATAACTAAAACCATAAAGTCAAGCATATCACATATTCTCTTCCCTCCTATGTTGCGGGAAAGTCAAGGCCTTGATCCCAATTCAAAGGCTATCAAAACATCATGACCCATTTACATCAGCCGCTGACTCCTATTCAGATGGCAGCAGTCTTTAAACTCCAAAATAATAAGCATCTCAAAAAGATGAGAGGTGATATGTAATTGGGTCATGGGCTGTCACAACAGGCAGGACACAAGGCCAAGATGAGAGCTTTAGTTTTGACTTTACAGTGGTCAAAATTTTTGGCAAACTAGAACTCAGCATGCCTCAACAGAAGTACGACTCAACACTGAAAAGAATAGAGTTAGTTCTTATATCCTATCCACTATTTTGTGACAAATTTATAAACAATTCATCTTCTCAGCTAACAAACTGCAACAAGGACTTTGGAGACTGAAAGAAAGGACACCATAAAAGTCCTTGTTTATTCAGAGTGAATGAGTGAACGAGTGAACGAGTCCTTGCCAGACTCAGATCCAATTTCTAAAATGGTATCTTGATCCCCAGTCTACCTGCTTATTACAAGTCTTTATGGGTTTTGTAGCCTTTTTTTCTTGTGATAAGGGTTATTTAACAATGTATATATAAGCTAAGAGTAATCCATAATGATAATTATGCTCAACAAAGTTTTACCAACTTCAGTAGGGCATTGCTTTGCATTAAGACTCTTAGGTTCTACTTTCTCACCAGTAAACAGTATTCTTTTACAGCAGTATTGTAAAATTCTGTTTTCTTTTGAAATGCAGCTGCTTTTTTATCTTGTGAGAGAGACAGAATGAATTCAGAGACCTCAACAGTACAAGCAAGTATGCTTGCCTGTTGTAACTGCTTATTTTCCTGAAGAGCATGTAATTTCTCTGAAGGATCTGCTGAATTGTAGCAAACAGTATATCTGAAAAGTCATAATAAAACACTGGGTTTTAAAACACCATTAGATAGTGCTGGGAACTTGTCAGATCCCACACAATTCATCCCCCCACCCAATGACGCATGATATTTGGCACATAATGTACTTATGTTTTTTTTCTTTACAAAAGGAAGACATTATTTCCTCCCATGATTCTGACCTTTATTCTTATTATCAAGTACTTTTTCCTATTTCATTGAATTATATAAAACTACCCCTTGTGACTAATGTCAGAAGGCTTTTGTCCATTTCTTGGAATGAGATATTTGACACAGATTATGTAGTCAGCTTTTGTTTCAGAGTTCTACTTAAATAGGAAAATTCCTGCAAAACCAGGAAAAAAGTTACAGAGCTCTTTGTTTTGTATCTCAAGATTAGCTATTATATTTAATTAGTAATTAAATAAAACTTAGTAGAACAGTTTCTCTAACCAAGCTCAGAGATTTCCTTGTCAATACTGGAGCTGAACACTTCTGCTGGGAAAAGATGCTGATAGCGGTTAAAAGAAAAGCAGAATATCTTGAATTTGACTGTACTTTATGATCTTTGTTACCACTTTTCTGTAAAGATTTATCCAACTTTGAAATATCATTGTTATTTTAAGATCGCTAATTAGTTTCATCATGAAAAAGTCATTCAATATAGGAAGGCATTTCTTTCATTTTAATTATGTAATGACTATTTTCAGTGATTGGCAAACTTCTTCCAAATGCTATGTTCAATCTGTATTCAATCAGGGACAATCTGTACTGCCTACACAACATTACCTCATCTCACTAGCTTTTACAGCAGCTACATGTTATCTATTGAGATTTTAGGATGTAATTTCCTGTGAATGACAGAAGCTGATAACAGTCCGAGTCATGAAATTGAGAGCAATATTCACTCATTTTTTAGGATATTGAAAATATATGCTACATCAATTACTCAAATAATTGAATATTTTTTATTTAAGAAGCACTCCAGTGCCACTACTCTGCTGGAAAGCAATAGCAGTGTACGCTCTTATTTAGTTGCTCCACCTACCTTTTCTACAAGATCAACATTGTTCATAGAAGATCAATAGAACCATTATAAAATGTGTTCGCTATAATTAAGGAGGCAGGACTCTTATATTTATGTTGCAGGATGCATTGAAATACCAACAGATGTCAGGACTGAGTTAGCACTCTCTCAGCTACACCAGTTATTCCTCACTAAACCATGTTTTATTTATTTATTTTCAAGTACCATCAATTCCTACTCCCTCATTAAGAACCTCGTGCTCTAAATTTAAAAGCCCTGCAGGAAACGTGTATCTTCAAATCCTTTGGTGAGGAAACAGAGTTTAAAGAACATTGAGTGGAGGGACTACATAAGGACTATATTCCAAGTTCTTTATAAAATTGAGTGGGAAATTTATTCAAAATTAAACAGAGAATTAAATAGGGCTTTGTTTTAGGGGAAAAGAATCAACCAACCATTTATGTATGTTTATATATAATTATATACATACACATATGTACATATCTTATACGCATATTTTTATATAGTTTACTTCTGAAAAGGATTTTTTTACCATTATTAGCAATTTTGTTCCTGCAAAGCACAGAAAACTTAAACTTTTGCAGGGCTGAAATCTTAGGATGGAAGACTGTGATTTACATTTTGATTATTGAACTTTTGTCAGTAAAGTTCTCAAATTATGTGTTTACCTAAAAAAGGATGTAGACCCTTATCCAGTATGTCTAATGCACACTCAGTTAAGTTTGGCTCATGTTAAGTACTCTTGGAATACATTCCAACTGATTTGACTAAGTACACAATTACTCAGGCAAAAACTGAAGTAAACCACAAAAGGCTTTTGGACCATAACAGCAAATAAATAGATGCAAGTAAACACATACTGTCTTATATCACTGCATATATCACAACATAATAATACCCCATGAAGCAGAGTATTTACAATGTAATAATTTCTTTTTAGTATCTTATACTAATAGTTTTAAGTATCTGCACATGTCATCTATAGA
Source organism: Cuculus canorus (assembly GCF_017976375.1). Taxonomy (NCBI): domain Eukaryota; kingdom Metazoa; phylum Chordata; class Aves; order Cuculiformes; family Cuculidae; genus Cuculus; species Cuculus canorus. The sequence goes on from NC_071401.1 coordinate 39,242,595, forward strand.
ATGTTGTCATATTCAGAATTGGTATCAGTGGCCTGAATATCAGAGAACCATTAAGTGTCCACCAACACATCTATAAATCTTTAAGGTTATGAGATTATTATTTGGTGGAAGGCAAAAAAAAAAAAAAATCTTGCAACTGCATACATCACTATGATGATTTAAGGAAGTCATCAGAAGGTCTTCTACTAAATGTTCATCTACATATCTATTCAAGACCAATAAAATTGCAATTTCAAGAATAGCTAGGTCTACAGAAATGAACTTATATCGTTTGTTGGTATTGAGTCTCTTTTTTTTGTAGTAGCAAGTAAGTAATGGCACACCCTAGAGAGATGCTTAACTGTGTGTTAAAACCAGCATTAAAGATTTTTCTTAAAGCTGGAAGGCTAGTCTCAGAAAGAAGATGCAGTGACAGAAATAGGATGAATCACAGGTACCATATATTTTTCTAACAATTAAACCTGTCAAACTTGCAAGTGTACCTGTTGCCATAAAAAATTACTTATTCTGTTATGCAAAAAGACTGCTTTATTAATGGTATATCACTAAAGGACATCTAAAAATAAGTAGTATATTTCCTTGGAAAATTATTTGAAAGAATCTAGCACTGAAGTGAAATGAAGCCAAGCAACAAAATGTCAGTCAAAGTTTATTTTTTCCTTTAGGCCTGAAGCAATTTTACCAGCAGAATCCCATTTCAAACAAATACATTTATTGTCATAACTTGTATAATGAAATATTGCACTTTATATAGTTTTACAATACTGTATTGTTCCAACATAAAAATGGCAATTTACAAAAGGTGGAAGCCGCGACAAGTCACAAATGGCACAATTTAGAAACAATTCTAGGGCTGGTCTTAATATAGCAAAACTCTACCCAAAGCCAACACCTGCAATGGACATCAGGGCCAATAAGAAGTATTACTAATACAACACCAATAGCAAAAGAGTGAACAAGGAAAATGTGGGCCTGTTATTGAATAGTGCAGGTATTTTAGTGACAGCAGGCGCAAGAAAAGATGAGGTGCTTAAAGCCGGAGTTTTCACCAACAAGGGCTCCCAGGCCTCTGCAAAGAGGGAAAAGCAACAACAGGTAGTGGATGAAGATTGAGTCAGGGATATTTGCCATAATTATAATCCTGTTCCTTTAACTATGAAATAAATTGTCAAATAAAGATATCGAATATTGGCAATGTGTTTTCCACTGTGCTTTGTATTCCACTTAGAATACATTTAGAAGACTCAGCTCCATGGCATATGTTCATAATTAAACATACCTACAATGAAGCGATAAAGTTACTCTTAAACCAGAGCTATTTTCAAATGTCTTGTTTTAAAGTGAGTGGGAAGAAAGAGAGAAAAATAAAATAATAATTCAATTATAACTGGCTCAAGTTTAACACTGGATTTGTCACGTGTAACAGCCATCAAATCAGAAAAATATAAAATAAACCACTATTTCAGTTACCCACTGAAAATAATCCAGCAAAGGTTTGCAAATAGTATATTAAACGTACCATTACAATAGAATTGTTTGTGATTTAATTAAGAGCTGAAGAACAGCACACTTTTTGAAAGTAACCCAGCAGGTTCCTAGTAAATGATCTGTAATATACAAATTGGACTAGTTCAGCTGAAATCCAACAAAAGCATTAGGTGTGTCAAGGAAAATATGCAGAGAAACAAGTGATTGGAGAATGGTAAGCAAAACTGCACTTAGGAGAGTCAATCTTGTATTTCAAAGTCCAACTGCAAAGATCATAACTGCTCAATTCTGTCCTTCCTTCCATCCTACTATATCCAAACAAGATGCAATTTCACGTCATTACTCACAAAGCACAAGGAATGCAGAAGCACTGTTGTATGGATCACACTTTTTAGATCTTCTGTGCCTGTCATTATTCTCAGTTCTAAATGGTTCATGACTATTATATTTGAATTTTATGCCCCTGTTCTGAGGAGGTTGCTGTGGGTATGCATTTAAACAAAATTCTCATCAAAATATACTTCAAACAATAACGGGATCTGCCTTGCCACTTACCCACAAACAGTTATTGTCTTGCCAGAAATGTGTTTCAGACAAGGAAAATGCAATGAAAGGTTTCAAATTACAATAGGATAATATGCTGGACTGCCTGTACAGATCTGCATTACAGGCCACTGTGATTTCCTCAACATTATGTTTTAAACAAATTGAGAGAAGAAATGTAGGCATTTGTAACTTTACAACCAGCTGAATAAAAATGCCATTTTTGGTCCAAAGACTGCCTTAGGAAGAACACATCAGATATTTTCATTAACAGCTAAAGGAACTCATTCCATTTGCTGCTAAGTAGAGTAACTCTACTGAAGAACTGAAGCATCGTAAGTACAGTGAATACACTATTCATATCGTACAATTTTATGAACTTATCTTTATACTGCAGAATTAACTCTTTCTACATATTTAATATGGAATATGGCCTTACTGCAGTGCTAAAAAAAAAACACCCAGCCTCCTGTGCAGTATATTTCAACAGAAATTTATTTCTGAAACAGGTGAAGTGCAACACTGTAATACTGGTATCTGATTAAAATAAGTGATTGCCTGTCTAAATATGGAAACTAGCTGTATTTTAGCTAAGAGTTCAAATTTACCTCTCATTATAAAGACTGTAATACAATTTTAATGGAAGATACCTTTCTAAGCACCTGTCACAATCCACCCAAAACAGCTGCATTTCACCAGCTGTTATAAATGCAATTGGACATAGAGGCATAGAATGGGTTGGGTTGGGAGGGTCCTTAAGATCATCTAGTTCCAACCACCCTGCCATGGGCAGGGGCTCTTCCCACTAGACCAGGCTGTTCAAGGCCCCGTCATCTTGCACTGAAACCACAGATTGCCCCAAGCCAGGTATGGGACCTTGCACTCGGCCTCGTTGAACCTCAAGACATGTAAGCCAACTGTTGAAGCTACAATTTTTCTTCTAATACTATCAGAAATTTATGGGAATAGAAAGCTAATGGAAATTGGATTTTTAGTAGATTTTATTATTATATTGGGACCTTAAAATTAGGAACATTCTGAGTACACAATCCCCCTGCTATTCACTTTAGATTTTAGGTAGGGAGTATATTCTTTGCTTGGACCCTGGGACAGTGAATGTAATAAGATCAGGATCAGGATGACATTTTGAAATCAGTTGATTCTTGAACCAGGGCTATAATATAAAATATCATTATAATGAATATTAAAATCATCTTTCCATATTGTCCTAAGCTTTATTCTCTGTCACGTTTGCAAGTTCATTGGCTTGCATGGAAAGGTTTTTGTAGCAGGAGGGTAACAGAGATGGCTTGTGTGAGAAGGTGCTAGAAGCTCCGCTACATCCGATAGAGCCAATGCCACACCAAGGCAAAAGCTTAGCCCTTCAGCAATGGTGGTAGAACCTCTGTGATAACATATTTAAGAAGGTGAAGGAGAAGGAGGAGGAGGGGGTCATGTGCAAACGAAAACTGCAGCTGCAGAGAGGAGTGAGGACGTGTGAGAGAAAATTCTGTAGACAGTAAGGTCAGTGAAGAAGGAGGGAGAGGAGGTGTTCCAGGCACCAGAGCAGAGATTCCCCTGCAGCCCATGATGAAGAACATGTTGATGCGGGCTGCCCCCCTGCAACTGATGGAGATTAACTGTGGAGCAGATATCCACCTGCAGCCCATGGATAACCCCACACTTGAGCAGGTGGATGCAGCTGAAAGAGGCAGTGACCCTGTGCAGTGAAGTTCACACTGCAGCAGGTTTGCTGGCAGGTTTGCAGGCAGGACTTGTGATCCCATGGGGGATCCACACAGGATCAGTCTGTTCCTGAAGGACTGCATCCCATTGAAAAGACACATGCTCTACCAGTTCATGAAGAACTGTAGCCCATGGGAAGGATTCAAGTTGTTGAAGTTCACAGGGAACTGTCTCCTGTGGGAGGGACACCATGCTGGAGCAGGGGAAGAGTGTGAGGATCCCTCACGCTTAGGAGTAAGGAGCAGTAGAGACAATGTGTGATGAACTGCAACCCCCGTTCCCTGTCCCCCTGCGCTGCTGCTAGGAAGGAGGTAGAGAATTCAGGAGTGAAGTTGAGACCAGAATAAAGGAGGTTTGTGGGAAAGTGTTTTAAGGATTTTTTTTAATTTATTTTATTTTCTCAGTATGCTACTCTGATTTGATTGGTAATAAATTTCCCCAAGTCCAGTGACTTTTTGCCCATGACGATAATTGGTATGTGATCTCCCTGTCCTTCTCTAAACCCACAAAGCTTTTGTTATATTTTCTCTTCCACAGCCAACTCAGGAAGGCATAGATAGAGCAGCTTTGGTGGGCACCACGTGTCCAGCCAAGGTCAACCCACCATAGAAGGAGAAACATTTACTGAAGCTTCGAGGAAGGGAAGGTGGGGGAGACAGGAAAGGAAATGAAAGATACCAAACATGAAGACAGGAAGATGTTCAATATGACTGAAAAGCCTGTTTTTTTTAAGAGGTCACTGTTTTTTTCCCTCATTTTCAATCCACAAAACAATCTAGCCTACTCCAAAATTTTAAAATCTATGAAGCCCAAAGGGGTACCAAAGCTAAGGTCTGTTCCCTCAAGAACAAATTAAATCTGTCTTTATGATGTAAGGAAAAATGCTACAGTAACCTACAAATGACATTCATTCTGCATCTGCTCAGGACACAGTTTTACTTTCCCTGTTCTGCTGAAGGAAATCAGATCCCAAATTAAAGGTATTACATGACAATATCAGTTATTCCTTGGACAGAGTTCAATAGCCTCTCACTTTCACCACGTGTGAAGCACCTAATCTTTTAAAATCAAAGCATTAGAACGCCCCTGGAGAAAATAAGATTATTTTTCCCCAAAGGAATTATAAGATGCTTGCTGGGTTTTTCTCTTAGATTTTAATTTGTCTGATTCAGGAGACATAAGGAAGGCGCACAATGGTTTTATCTTTCACTGTGAATCAGAGTCAAGAACTGAAGCAGTGTCACTTAACACAAAACTCCCCCTTGTGCTCCCACTGAGCACGAGAGGGAGTTTTGGGTGAGGAATGAATGCAGAATCATGTCCTGAGGCTTTACTCACCTCTTATTTGGAGCTCCAGTGTAATTGTAACTGACATAAAAAAGGCCAAAAACCTGCCTCTGCAGCAGTGCTTTGACTGTAGAGCTTCTTATTCATGCTCTTCAAAATCATATTAATGCCAGTGTATTTTCAAAGGGAGATTGAAATCTTCCTTCAATTCCACCATTCATAGGGTCCTCCCACATGACCAGGTTCAGTTCTCTTTTAAAAGAAGCAGTAATGGCTGAACTATGCCTTTGATCCTGCCACCATTTTTTATAAATTCTAGCAGTATAGAATTGATAGAGTTTCAGGGGCTGCTTTGAGAGTCTTTTTGTAGTTGGGAGCTCAATAATTTCTGCATTTAGGCTGCAGGAGGATCAAACCACAGCAATCTTTCAGGCAAGATCTTTATCTTGATCCAGGTACAGTCTAACTCCAGCCACGAACTCATAATAAACTGCAATACTTAGTCTTTCATCTAATTCTCCTTTTAAAGCTTGATATCTCTTAAAGAGCATATCCTAAATATATGTGAGCCACATTTCTTTTCGAATTCACTGAAAACGGATCACAAGCTTAAATGGGGGAATTTCTGAATGAGAGAGATATTTTCTGAGGAAGAATCTATAAACTCAGCCTCAGAGGGGAAAAAAAATTCTCTTTGAAATCCTTTCTTTGTTTTAGGCAAAAAACCTGTACAACCTCTGCACAGCAATTTTAGAGTTTATTCTTTAAATCCAAGGTCATGTAGCCATAGCAGTTAGCTCACGCTCAGAGGGGAGGTAATCATCCTCTGTTCTTCTCAGCAAGTGCTCTTTGCTGAGGTCAAAGAAATGGGGCAATGTAACACTGGAATCCATTACAAATTAGCATAATGTCACCACCTCGCTCTGTGACATTTAAAATGAGCACAGGTGAAGGACAGCGTGGAAAACAATGCAATTACAAGTATCTGGATCCAACAGTAGTTTGGAAATGAGAAAGGAACTGCTGGTGCATGTAATGAATCCTTTAACAAACTCCAACATTCCCCGTATTGCCTTCTTTCTCTGCCATCACCGCCAAACAAAACAAAACAAAGCACAGAACCCCAAAATTCCAGTCAGAAATCCACTTCCAAAGGCAGGAAACCTGAATGAAACAACCACAAGCTTTCCTCATATGCAAATACAAAAAGGGAAAATACACGTATAGGTGAGATGAACACTGTCTCAGCACCACAATGCAGCACTGCTGTGAGGCAATCTGTGAAGATGAGATTTCTTTTCACTTCAACATCGACATTTAATCAGACTTCAACACCTCTGAAAATTCACCAAAAAAAGGCACAAAATGCAAAGGAAAGGGAAAAGAAACATACACAACCCAGGGGGAAAAAAAAGTATTATCTTATGTTACTCAATTTCACCACATTCTTTAATCAGCTCTGCTTAAAAATATGGGGAAGGAACATAAGTACAGGTCTTTACATTGTAGGACAGAGTGTGAAACTGCTCAGCTCTTTTTCAATAAAAACTAGGTACTTATATTTATTCCTACATGCTCTAATCTTTCTGAAAACAAAAGTGGAAGTATATAAAAACTTCAGTCTTAACATATTCTGAAAACATTTTTAATTTTATGTCATTTCTGAAACATGATAGCTAATTAGTTATTTGATTATCATAATCAGAAACACTAATCATTGCAGTCTTGATGAAAATTCAGTGATTATCCCAAGAGGGTTGCGGTCCAGTAAATGTGTTGACAGGCTATTTGTTATTATAATGGCAATGTATCATGATAACATATAGCAGAAAAGACAAACACAGATTAATGTGATCCATGATACTTCAATGCAAGAGAAAATCTAACATGAACTCCAGGCCAAATCATACAGTTCCCCCTCAAGCAAATTTTCTTATAAATTCAGTTTTGCATTCAGAAGAATGTAGTCTCCAAGTGAGAAGTGAGTGAAAACACAAATCCTTCTAAAACAACCAGCAACCAGGGCCAAGCCATATCATCATCTCTCCCTAAAATTAAAAAGTTACAGAAAGTTCATTTTATTTTTATATTGCAATCAAAATATTGCAAGTTCAAACAAAACATGGAACAGGTTCTCTCCTTTTCATAAAGTTTTGCCTCTAAAAGTTTCAAACACTTAAAAATTGTATATTTTATACAACCATTACACATTTTTACCTTTATATTACAGTAACCTCCTCTTTGATAAATACTTAGCAGTATCAGATCTTTTCCAGAGAAAATTACAAGAGAAAATTGACATCAGCTAAACTACTTTACCCTAAGAAAGTGTAGTCTGCCAGCCCACTTAGGGATTTATTTTTAACCCTATTTCTTTGGTCTGTAGTGTTTTTTTTATTTCCACTTTCAGTTTAACAAGCTCAAAGCAGAACAGTTCAGAGATTAAATAGTCACAGAATTGCTTTAAAATATTAAATTACTATTATCTTCTCCACAAGTTGGAACCCTTTCCATTCCTTCTCATTCTTGCCTTTGTATTTTTATGATTTTCAGCAGGTAATATTAAATGTCAGCCAAGCTGTACAAAAAATACCAATGCTATTACTTCTTTATCCTTTTTTTTTTTTTTACTCTTTCTCCTTCAAGACTAACAGCTGCCAGAATTGTGGCTGTCAAAACTGGCAGCTGGGAACTTTTCCCATGCTTGCCAAACAGTTGATTTGAGATATGCAAATACAGTTCTCCAAAAATTGTCCAAGGGGTCCCAAGAGGCACAACTGAGGTTAGATACTTCCTTCAAAACTCTGTGAAGCCATTGTATCTTCCATTCTCCCCAAAATAGATAGCAAGAATTCAAGACAAAGAGATGTCACTTTCACAATGACTTCATAGAGTTGCTGTCTGTCACTCTACAGTGCAAATGTATATGGCTTCCATTGTCACAATTTCCAAGTTTTTCACGTACATATCCTCCCATCACGGTTACCAAATGTAGAAAAAATACTATTTTATTTTAAGGCTAAGAAACTGAGGCACAAAAATGCAACATACACCTCATACAATAAACATAAATGTCACAGATTCGTGCTAATGAATGGGAAACGAGACCTCACAGAACATCTGCTTCAACTACATAAATTATACTTGACTTATTTGTCAAACATTTGGCAAACTTCAGTAAAACTCCAAGAAATAAAATATCTGTGGTTAATTTGTTCCTGTGGTTTACTGCCTGATAAGGTCTTTCCCCCTAATCTTCATCTGTTGATTAACCCACTTTATTCTTCTCCTTCATTTGATGGCCAAGAAATACAATTTGATCATTGTCTTGTTTACAATATTTTTTTTGCATAACAGAGACCTGATATTTTCTGTAAGTTTTATTTTGTCTAGATTAAATAAAACAAATTTTATCAATAGTTCTTTTTAGGTAATTTCTTCAAAATTCTTCATCATTCTTACTCCTCTCTTCTATATTTTTTTCTAGCTTGCTAAACTCTTCTTTAAACTGTGATGACCAAAACTAAATAACATGCTAGATACAGACTCAAAATCTCTGACTTGAATAGCCATTTTCCACCCAGCACTCTTATTCATGTATTTCACAGCATCACATTGTTAATTCTTGCTACAATTCTGACCTACTATCACCTGATTAGCCAGATTATTTCCTGCTTGGTGCATTTAATTTCTCCTTTCTGAGCGTAACATTTCCCACAAAACTTTAATGAATATCAACATGTTGCTTTAAAGTTACTGTGCAAAATTTTGAGTGCTGATCTCCAACAAGGCACAACATGTGAACTTTGTTAAAACCTTGATTTTTTCTGCAAGTTTTACAAGGACAAATTAGTCTATCTTCAAAATTATTAATGAAAACATTAACAGAAAGAATACTCTGTCCAGCACAGACAAATGCAGGACTCCTGTTGACACATCTTCATAATATGAAGGGGGACTAATAGTAACGTATTGATTCTTATACAACACAGGATATTGTATAAACTGAGGCCAAGTTTGCCTACAGGAATGTCCTGTGGGACAGGATGAAAGAGCATGCTAAATTCAAGATGTGCTACATCTTCTGATTTCTATAGATCTGTTACCCTCTCAAAAGTATTCTAGAGTTAAATTCACTTCTTGTAGATATTAATATCTGGTTCTTCACTATTTCCAAGGATTCAGGTCAGGCCGGCTATGACAGTCTAGTTCATAGAATCATAGAATCACTAGGTTGGAAAGGACCCACTGGATCATCAAGTCCAGCCATCAGTTCTCATCTCTTTCCTATTTTGAGGCCCAGTTACATTCCTTTAAGCCCCAAGGAATCCCTCCACTTATCAACTCCCTTTGAGTTATCAAAATATAGAAGATTCAGAGAAAGCTCCCATTCATTAATTTTTACATTTATTCATAAATTTTGCTTTTTAACATCCTTTTTGTAGGCAAAGTTTAGCATGAACTTCAGCATACATCTTATGTCCTCATGTTCCTCGTATACCCTATGCTATTAAAACATTTCCATTGGCTATCTGGTCAAATAATTCTGTATAATGGTACATGAAGACTGAAGTAAAGACAGCAGTGAATTCTTCGGCTTTGTCTGCATCATCCTCTTTTAGGCCTCTTCTTTATATTTGATAAAGGAAATATACGATGTTCTTATGAGACTGACATAGACTTTTCATGATTTTTTTTTTTCCATCACTTCTAACCAAACATACAATTTCCATTGTGCATTACTTTATTTTAAGATTATTTCTCTATTCTTATACCTAGTTATGTACACCTTTCTTCAGTTTTTATATACTTTCTTTCTGGTTCAGATTATCAAAGAGCTTCTGATGCAGTCATAATAGAATTTCACAGTGCTGCTTGTCCCTTTTCCACCTCTGAGAAAGGTTTGCAACTGTTCTTCTACCAAAGTCCTTGTCTTCAGTTCTCAATAAACTTCAGATGATCTTCTTCAAGGAGCCTACTTATTTGTTAACCAAAAATTGTCAAAGTCCATTATCCTCACTCTGCCGCTCTGGCATCTCCCTCTCAGTGAGGTAGAAGGATGAGATGCATGTTCTAATTGAAATTCTCAAAATTACTCTCAAAAGCTCTATCACAGCTGAGAAAAAAAAATTGTTTATTCTAGCATTCAAAACGTTCAAAGCAAATAGCGTTAGACAATTGGACAGAGTCACAATTATCATGCTCAGAGTACTAAACTCAGGACCCATATCTATCTTTTTCTTTGAAAAACTTGTGTACTTTTTCAAGAAATTCCATGCTTATCAGAATAACCTTTTTCCCTTTATGTACAAATCATAGACCATTCAAAAACATGGCTACTATAAATACTGATACTATACTATCAAGAGTGAAAAACATCTGATAACCAAGCGCGGTTAACATTCTGTTCTGTGATCGCTATCTTGAAGAAGCTTCACTTGCAACTTGAATTCACTTGCAACCTGGGAAAACAAGGTTTTTAACACTTGATAGCAGTTGGGGGGGGGAGAATAATATTATTTTCCTTAAAACTACAGAGAATGGACAAACAGAACAAATGAACACAAATGTAACAGGACTCCAGAAGACTGACTTGGGCACCAGACAACTATGAAGTATTTTAAAATGAAACCAAAACAAGAAAAGCAAACTTATTTTAAAGGAAAACAACAAAAAAGCAAAAGTATCAAAGAAATCTTTTGGACAATTAGAAGACATATAATTTGCCTGATAAGGTGCAATTTTACTTTGCCATAATTTACATCTTGTTAGCCACTTCACAATAACTGTCTGCAAGTCTGTGCTTACTCCTTTGCAATCAGGACAGGGTAAACATATTCTGCGGAGTCACCGCATTACTCAACCATGCATCAGCACAATGTAGCTGACATTTGGCAACCTAAACCTTGGATCACGTCAGAGAAACTGTTTATGTCGATATCATCAAAGCCAGTTCCTATTGATACCTACTGTTAATGTTAAGATAGCTTGAAAATATCTTTGTTAAAACAGAAATTGCCTTGAATTTTTAAAAGCGTTTACAGTATTTTTTATACATACCCGAACATGACTGGAGTAATGAATTTTGCTGTCTACAGAGGTGGTTTACCTCAGCAAAAAAAATCTCATATTCACAACCTTTCTTACAGGAGTTGAATGACCTTGTATAAACATACTCACTCTATCAAAAATTAAAACACGTAGCATGATTTGACAATCCATCACTTTCCTTCCTACAAAATAATGGAAAGGTGCAAATCCCCAATGTGTTGCATAAATTATGCATGTTGTCTACACACTACAGAATTCTGACAACAGAGCCATTTACATAGCTTCTAATTGGGCTTATAACAAGTAAGATGTTTCCCACTTGGAAGCAGTTAAAAATCAAGTAAGAAAGTTGTCCCCCATCCTTCCCCCGAGACCCCAATTCACTAAGAAATCCAAAATAAAACCACACAGGTGGCATCACTTTACAAAACAGAAAACTTCTTTAAAATTTTCCTTGGAAGTACAGGAATTGGGTCATGTTGAATTTAGTAAAGGTGGATATCAAGAGCCTGCAAATGTAGAAAAGATCTTGTTATAATACAAAGTCCTATGATAAGGCTGAAACTCAGGGTCAATTTATATGAAATAAGATTGTTTTGAGGATTCAGTATGTTCAAGAGTTTGAACATAATCCCAAATGTTAGTTAGCAATACATATACTTCAATAAGAGAGCAAGGAAACAGTATCAAATGAGTTCCTACGGTGTAAATGCTGCTTAACAATAGTGTCAGAACTGCTTTGAAAATGCCCTCTCCATGTCTGCTCAGCAAATTAAATCAAACCAAACACTTAAAGCTAGTAAGCAGAAAATTCTGTTTCCAAACCTAATTATAGTATTTAAAATAAAGGATCATACACAGTATTAAGCAAGGTAGGTATCCTACTAATTTCAGTAAATAGTAGAAAGATCATGTAGCTCAGTACAGGTGAAGAAATGAAGATATTATTTATTTTTTATGAGCACAGCTAAACAGAAAACCACTAAAAAACTGTCCCAAAAGATTAATTAAGTTGAATAATGGATTTAAAAGGAAGGAAAACCAACCAGTTTTGATTTGAATAACCTCTTATGCTGTTGAGATTATATCAGTACTCTTGATGTTAACTAATGATCCTATTACAAGCTTGCTTTTGTATTTGTGATTACACAATGGTAATAATGTTCAGTTTCAAGTAATCAAAAACATAATTTGAAATCTGGTATTTTATTCATGATGGTTACCAAAATGTTTGTAAACATAATGAAGTCCTTCTGGCTTTAGTCATTGTCAGAATATCACCCACAGAGTTTCTAATGCTGACCTATTCATTTGGAATAAATCACAAAACAGAATTCAGTATGTGAAATTTGTGAAAGAAAATGTAAAATAACTAGTGTCAGTAGGGCTTATTTATGGTTACCGGATAATGTAAGCCCAAAAAATTTAGCAACTAGCATACAGAAAAGCTTTTTTGTAAGATCCCAGCTGTCAAGAAACATTAAAAGCAAACAAGCAAGCCAAACACCATGGTTTCTTATTATGGTAAGGATGTGGAACATAATCCTCTACAAAACTACTTATATACCAAATTTAGTATTCACAGTTTCAATAGTGGGTGCAAGAGTGTTTCAAAAAAAGCTAAAAAAGGCAGAGGAGATGGATAAATAAAGACATGATTTTCAGTCAGAATTGTATGAAGGGCTTAGCAAAACTGAAAATCTTCAAAAATATGCTAAACTTTGGCTAATCACAGAAATTTAGGTTTCAGCCCAGACTCAGTTAAACATCCATTGAAACAAAAGCAAACAACTGCACTGACTGCATTATTGTTTTCTGGTTTTTAGTAGGCATTTCATAATGTGACAACAGAGTATAAAGACTGCATGAGATTCAGTTACCTAAACAGAGACGTCTAATGCCATTTAAAATGCCCCAGAGGCTCCCTCACACAATATAATGACTTATCTGCTATCTCATAGTGTAGATACGACATAGAACTATTAGGCCAACTACAGTCTTCTAGAAGAGCATCATGCTTGGAGTATGCCAAGGCATCCCAAAATGCAGGGAACAACTATGTTCAGGCACCTGAATTCCACCCACAGAATCCAAATTTTCATTGCTTACTTCCTTGACACAGGTATCTGCTCAATTTTTCCATTCTAGATTTTCAGCCTGATTTAACCCACCTAGTATTTTAACCTCCCTCTGGTGTTACCTTTATTTTCCTTCTAACTGTCCAAGAAGTGTTAAAATTAGCACTTCAGTTGACTATTTCATTTTATAGGAACCCACAGATCAGTCCTCAGGTGTGTCAAAACTAAAATTCAGCAAAAATGTGTGGCAACCATAATGAGCTATCTCTTCACTTTCATGCTTCTCTCATCTCAGATACACCCAGGTCTTGGTGGCTAGTGACAAAACGTACTTGGCAGCTTATCACTGGAATCGATAATGAACCACAGGCATGTCTCCATGCAGTATAATTGGAGTCAGCTGACTGGGATGTGATAGAGACGGTGGCACACAGGGCACAAAGGGGAATGCTTGAAGGAGGAAGACCTCAGACTTGAAGTCTTTTATTTCTTTTTTAAAGTAAATATTTCATTCTGAAAAACAGCAGCGCAGGTCTCCACCTTAATTCTTTACCCACTTTAATGTCTATTGGATGATGGCTTTCTCAAGTCGTTCCAAAACATGAAGAGATCTGAAATCCTAAAAGATCACTTTTGGAGGTTTACCAAATCTGTTGCTTTACAAATAACAAACCCCAGAACCAAATTTTAAGACCTTCTCCCCAAAACCCAATAACCCCTCCCACTCCACACAGGTATGTGGATATCAGATCAATACTGACCCTGCATTACACTCTGCTACTGCTTCAAGGCTTTCTATGCTGATCGAAAAAGTAGATACTAGATAGAATATAGTAGATATTCCCCTTCTTTTGCACAACAGCAAAATCACAAACCCTCCTCTCAGCGCCTGAAGTTTTTGCTCCTTCTCTGTGCTCTTCGTGGTGTCCTCAGGAACAGCCATAAAAAAAAAAAAAGCATTGATTTCTAAGGTTTCAGTCCAGTTCTCAGAGTTTGTATAATAAGCCTACTGGCAAAATAATGTCAAGACTTTTTCTTTCAACTTATATTATTTTTTTTACACAATCTATTTGTTTGGAATTTATGTAATTAAAATTACATTATCCATTATCTGAGTCACCAAATCCCCAAAACACAAGGTTACTTATTTTGAGTATCTTACAGAAAGATCTTCATTCCTGGAGGAGACAAACTGAAAATGTATTTCAAATTGAAAACAAACAAAGAAGCTAGAAAACAAACGGAAGAACAGAGAAGGGGGAAATGCTGGGAACTCAAAAGGGCTCTAGAAGTATTGTGAAAGCAAAAGCGGTAATGAAGCAGAGAATACTGGAGAGAAGTTGACATTACTGGAGGGCTCTTCCGGACAACAGGCAAATGTGGGTTTACTGCAGTGGAAGAAGAAAGGCAGAATAGGTTTAAAGACATAATTTTGAAAAAAAAACAAAAACAAAAAAAAAAATCAAACAGGCTTTATCCTCGCTACCCTTTATGGAATATGAATTTGATGAAATTCTGATTTTTAACGCTAACACTTCAGACCCCCAAGAAATTATCCTTGTGCTCCCACACTGTGTTTTCTGGCTTGAATAAGTTTGGTAGTAGATAAACACTGCTGCTGCCTCATGCTTGAAAAGTTTTGAATGTAATTGACTGTCAATGATATGATGATTTATAATGCAATCTGCTGCTACTTCTGCTGCTGCAGATAACTCTAATTTGCCTCTATTGTATTAGATATGATGAACTTGACAATCATTTTCAATTTTCCTATTTGGCTTTCATTCAGGTTGATGTGGCCAGTAACAGTGAATTTTCATTGTTCTCCCCCGAAAGCAATAAAAGAACAGGAGCTTGTTTTATATGAAGCAGTTGGCCATTTCCAAAAGACTCATTTATTGTGCAATGAAGCTTCTGCCAAGGAAAATATTTAGCAAAAGTATTGACTGAAAGTTTTGTTTAAAATCTTTTTGTTTCTCTGAATCAAATACTGGCCCCACTGTTCTGCTTAGGGAGAAGATAGGTAACAGGCAGAGAAGGAGGCTACAAAAATCATGGACACCATACCATCTAATTTACAGTTGTGCTATTCTGTAAGGCAGGAAGTTAAAATACTTGATTATTACTAGCTATAAAGATAAGCAAATCAGTCTCAAAGTGATACACATTAGGCTATGAAATAATGTTGTGGCTTTGGATAGAGGACCTAGTAGCTTCCAACCTCTCACCTGTATTTTCTCTCCTTATAAAAGGAAAGATGACACCTGCAATTGTTTTAATTTGCTTTGGTATGTACAGACAAAACATAAGGTGTAGAAATGACATATTTCTAGTCCACATAGCAGCTTTTATTTATAGCTTTGCATCTGTTTCTTCATCTAGCAAAATCTCCATGACTGGTTGCAATGCATTTGCAATGCTACTCCAGCTACCACA
This sequence comes from Cuculus canorus, assembly GCF_017976375.1. Taxonomy (NCBI): domain Eukaryota; kingdom Metazoa; phylum Chordata; class Aves; order Cuculiformes; family Cuculidae; genus Cuculus; species Cuculus canorus. Next base: position 39,258,224 of record NC_071401.1, read on the forward strand.
TGGAAGAATGAGCTGGGTCCTATTCTGCCTCATCTGTCACCGAAAAGGATTGGCATCTATGTTTCAATAAATAAACTCTATTCTGTGGGTAAGAGATAACAGACAGATTTAAGATCTCAAATTCAGCTTGAACAGCTGGCAGTTAGACAAATGATTTTTTGACCTGCAAGTTAAACACATTTAGTAGGGAAATTGAGAGAATAAATATGGAACTCCACACAGTCATTTTCACGTAGTTACCTTTCTGACTGTAACTGTATCTAAAGTATGCCATGATTTACAGTGTCATGCTTTCTGTCCATAAGCATTAATCCCATTACCATTCATCCACAATAACCTATACTTTTGCAGAAGTTAATTTAGTTTCAAAAAAATACAAGGAAATTTTTTAAAAAATATATGCACTTCAGGATCTTAGTCCAAGTTTGGAGGAAAACAAACTATTTTTCTCCTTTTCCCTAATTAAGTTATAACTAGTAATCATGCTTTATACAGTCTCTTAATTAATAGTATAAAATATCACCAACAACATCATAAAGAATGCAGTTAAAAAATATGCGGAGTGCACAAACACAAGGGCTAAACCGATGTTGTTTGCTAGGTGCCTGTTACAGCAATTCAGGGTTGGAAAGCATTAAGTAATCACTTTTCCTTTGCAAAAAATTTTGTGAGACTCTATAAATAGGCCTACATGTATTTGCTATTATCTTCAGGAGTTTTCAGATGATATCTTACTCATATGTTACCAAGTTGGAAAAAACCTCTAGAGATACTAGCTGGTTATACTTGATACACTAAATTGTAATTCACCCTCTTCTGTCTACCGTGTTATTTGTAGAGAGAGAAAGGAAAAATAAAGACAGACTTTTTTGGTGGCTTGTTTAATCTGCTAAAACCCATTCGAGGTAATCCCTGCTCCACAGTGGCTCCCAGTGGGAGATGTAAGCTGGCAGCAATACAAGCATTCCCCCAAAAAGCTGCAACTGAGACATTTCCTTTGAAAAATCCTACAAGAATAGAGACCTGAGCTCTTTAAAAAAAAAAAACAAAAAAAACAAAAAAAGTTTTTTTCTACATGCAGTTGCCAGTATGGCACCTCTAGTTAACAACAGAAGATGAAACATCCCCTGTGCCTTCATGTGATAACATTTAAATGGCAATTTGTTGAAAAAAAATGTTGAAATATTAACCATCACACATACATGAGCTGAGCACATCATTCCTCTCTGGAGTTGGCCTCTGCAGTTTCAGTCTTGTAACAATTTTAACTATATATGCAAAATTACAGCCTTCTGAACTCTAAGCACCAGATTAAGTCTGTAGGAGGTTTGTGTATCTTTATCAGGACAGTTACATAGCCTGAGTGTTTTGCTTTCTCTATTATGCCAACAAAATTTATGAATACAAATTTCAAGGCAGAAAAAGGTACTCATTCTTTAAACCAGAAACCCTTTGAAATTTGGTGCCTCTATTCAGTGCCTTATCAAACAAAGAAAACAAAACCAACACACAAAACGGTGCCTGAACACATCTCACAGTATAGAGCTCTTCTGAACTGTGGTAAGCACTACCTGACTCCTACAATGTGTACAGAGCTCAAAAAATGAAGTTATTCTTAGAGCTTTTATGGACACATAAAAGCAATCCAGTGATGAAGGAAGAACTTCCTAGCATTTTACAGTGCAGCTATGCTACTAAAGCAGCAGCATGTAGTTAAATAATTTGGGGTTTTTTCTGAAAAGATTCTGCACACTTTGATGACAGCATCACAAATGTATTCTGATAAAAAAAAAAAAATAAAAAAAAAAGACTCCTCACTATTTTTCCTTAATGTTATTCTTCTCCTCTTCATTGCTGCGGAACACACAGACCAGCATTTTCAGACCTGACACTTAACGGCTCAGCTCCTGAATCCATATGGGGCATATTTAACTGCAATTTTTATTCAATTCAGTATGGGTGCAGCCACTTAGCTTTGCACACAAGATCTGAAAGCACTGGTTATAGTTCGACAAAATTGTATCACTGGGTGGGAAACCATAATATCAGAACTAGTGAAAGACCACATTCCTTTCAGATTGTACTACATAGCAGAAATAGAAGAAATATTTAAAAGGCATTGAAAGAGAGGTGATGTGGTGTGGGGTTTTTTGAGAAACTGAACTGTAAGAGTGAGAGAGAAACGGGGAATTTAGTTGTCGTGCAAAGAGCTGGACTGCCAGCATTAGAGACAGTTTTCATTTATAGAGTGAACAGCAAGCAGCAAAGAACACTAGCATGCTTATTGTCAGTGGATAGCATAATTTATCTTTAAAAGTACCTTTGAAAATGAAAAGAAAGTCAATATAGCTCTGATAACTGAACTAATCTTTGCAATCTCCATTCAAGTGAAGAGAGAAATATGTATAAAAAAATCAAATCTAACTTGTCAGTCTAAGACACTGCAGAGGTTTCCTATTTAAATATTTTTAGTCCTTTTGTTGTTGAATGTTTTATTATGAATAAATAGCAATAAGTGTATTTCCTGATGTATGACTTTAAAGGGTGTTCTTAGTGTTTTAGTTCTTAGATGTCACATACTTTCTCAAACAGAAGTAGCAGTGGCATTTGCTAAAACATGTATTTTTCTAAAATGGCATTTAAACAAAGCCAAGTTTCTCCTGTTTCTAAGTATTGTGTTCTACCGAAATTCAGTTCTGTATTGGGTAGCCCTGTTGTGCAATACACCTGGAGCTGGGGATCACCTGACTTCTGGTTTTCCTGATGCAGTGACAAAAATCCCAGTGCTGATGGAAATACTGTTGCTGCATGTGTTTAAGCCTGCTTTAGGGGACTGATTTACCAAATTATTATATACATTAGCATCAATCAGGGTATGTAGCCATACTTTCTAGGAAGAAAGTAGTTAGAAAGCGAGAAAACCTGGAATACGAATGTCTTGCATCAGTTGCAGAGTCAGAACGTGACCAGTCAATACGTGCATCCAGCCCTAGGGCTTCATGTAGGAAAAGACTCGGGCTCATTTCCAGGACTCGACTTTGATCTGCGGTTTCTGAGCCCAGTTTTCTAATACAGAGTAAGAATGTCAACTTAAAATAAAACATGTATTTAAAAGAAAATAAAATGCCTCCTTTAAGTGTCCAGTATAAAGAGCTATTTTCAGCATTGTTTGGCTTTTGTTTCATTTTTCCATCTATACAAAATAATGACCTGTTTTTCCTGTTCAGCAGCTTGCATTTCAAAATTGTAAGCTAAAAGAAAATGCTTTGGATCACATCCTTCAGACTTGTCAATGGCTTTATACTTTATAAATGACATTCAATAAAAAGAAAAAAAAAAATCTGTTACAATTGCAGCCTTTGCATGCTGTTCTGGTAAACAGAGTGTTCAGGTGGGATAATGCATTTTAATGCCAGTAAAAATCATACTAGTTAAATAATGATAACACAATGCTGTCAAAAAATTTCATCACAGAAGTTAAGGTGTGATGGTAAAGGGCTTGCGTCACTTTATGGGTAATAATAGCAAATTAAACAGAGGGAAATTGTAGATGCCTACCTACAAGGTTTGCTTGTAGTACAGGAAAGGCTTACACAGGTGCAGTTTCACCCTCTACCTAATTGCTACCTGCCTCTGAAAAAGATAATCCTAGTCCTCTTCCTCTCCCAGCACTCCTGCAGCCAGGAGATAGTTGGTTCTTACTGATTAATGGAAAAGAACATTTTTTTTTCCTTTTAAGGGATCCAAGATAAGCACAGGAAGCACAAGCGCATAAAGGCTGGGAGCATCCTTGTTGGCAGCAGACTGTAGTTACATCAGATTAGCTATAATGTGATACCATGCCCAAGGCCATCTGAAGCTTTAGCACTGCCCATTACATTCTGATAGACAGAGAAGACAGGAAGGGAAAGCTCTGCTGTTTACAATTGATGAACTACATATCTAGATGATGGAATTGGAGATTATGGGAGCCATAAATAAGACAGTCAATGCCCCACAAATCCACACGTCAATCCACAGGTTGAGCCTATTATTAGCAGTATCCTAAAGAAAATTGACACTTTAGCAAGCTAAAGTGTGTTTAAACCTCTAATTTTCTAGTGTGAGGATACATGCACTTCTAGCAACGTTTCTGTGGATAAATTAGAATTAACATCCACAGTATCTTGTCTACCAACCAGACACTGATCTCTGTGCTGCAATAAAAGTGAGGTTTCAAAACCATTACCATGAATTCTTCCTTCCCACTGCTTAGTCTGAGGCTTTACTGTTCTCACTTTGAAGACTTATATAACCATGTTATAAGTAAAAGCTCTTTTTACTGGCCTGGGTGATTACAGGTTGTACCTGACCACAAATGATTTTAGTCAGGAGCTACAAGAACAAACACACCGGGCTTAGCTCTCTTGTCTAAAGCTCCATTTAGGGGGTCTGAGATGATACAGTAAAATTTGGCCAGAGCACTGATAGTAACAGAGAAAGACAGGTAAATAAAGCAACTTCTTTCTCTGTTGCCTATAGAAATTTCCAAGGTATTAATCAGCAGCTGTCATAGCTATGGAGATTAGGACAGGTGAAGACTGGCATTGATATTGCTATAACAAAGCGTCCTTCAGATTAAATGGTAAAGAATGCTTTGGCCAGCTATCTTCCAAACAAAGCCAAAAGAAATGGCAGTGGGAAATATTTTAATGCACAGAAATGTTAGTTCTCATTGAAGCTTATCTATTAATTTTCTTTTTTTTGTTTTTTTTTTTACCATTTACCAGCCTGTTAAGTAGACAACAGTAAAAAGTTCTAGACGGGGGAGAGGGAAAGGTGGATAAGGTGAGAAAGAAAAAGCAAATATTGTTAGACAATTACTAAAAGAATTCCCGCCCACCCCTTTAGAGTTAAATTTAGTCTGTGCATCAGTTTCTACATAGAGACTATAAATTCAAGTTGTATAGCCACATACTAAGTGCACCAACAGAAGCCACTTCTCTTTTTTCCTTGCTAAAGTGTCTTCTTCTGCCACTAAAAGATAAGTAAATTACTCCACCTGTCTAAATGATCCCTAGCATTTAGCTTGGCAATGACAATGGCAGTGCACCTGTTAGTGTGATGGACAAGTGATTGGCAGTATGGCATTTGCTTCTTTTTATAATAAGTTGGTTATTATACAATGATGTTGACAATCTAGAGAGAGTGAAAATATTAAAGTGTAACTAGGTACAGGTCTGAGAAAGAAAAAACAAAATCAACCAAAACCAGGTTATGGGTGAAATGTGATCCTGAATAAATTTTATGTCAAAGTCTTCTTTCATTTTGAAAAGAAAAATATCAAAATATTAAGTATGACACTTTTTCTGAGGAAAAAGTAGTGTAGCCATTAAATGTCAGTTCTGAGTTTTCCTGTAAACTAAGTGCAAGACTGCAAATCACTGCCTTGATCAGTTTCTCAGGCAACCACAGTTACAGTCTTTCTGCAACCATAGTAAACTACTACTTTGATGCAACTATTCCATTTTCTCTCTGTGGTCCTGCTATGTTTCTCCCTTCCACACAAGCACCACTATGTACCAAGTGTGACTGAGGACAAAAAAAAGTTTCACTAGCTATTAGTAACTGCAAGTCTGAATGGCCTTTATATTCAACAGTTATCTAGGATGCCAGTCTGCAAGCTATAAAACTTACTGCCCCTCTTTGGACAACAGAATACAACTCCATTCTGGAATTCAGTAACTAATAAGATAATTTCAGGAAAATGAATGTTTCATTTAAATCCAGTGGGATTTTTCCAGCTGTTACCATTACCATGCAGAATAAACCTACTGTACCCATTACGCACCTTCGAAATCATCTCATCCCTATCATATTTTCATCCTAATTTTTAATATTTAGGAATTAACTTTAGCCTTGAAATGGGTAATTTTATCCCTGATATTATTTTTGCTATCGTTATTTATTGTAATGATTGATATTCTTGCTCCCTACTTAAATGTCTGCAAACTTTTTAGGAGTAATTTTCTTTTTCTATTATATCAAACTCTAAAACATGATAGCATCAAATTGTTAGTTTTCCATGAAAGCATATGACGCTGCAGTGTTTTACTGTGATTAAACATAGGCAAATCACACAAGTTCTAAAATGTGAAGATTATGATGCAGCACCCCAAAAACCATAGAATTCTAATTGTATTGTGTAATGTATTAATACTACTTGATTTTTTTCCTCTGTGATATAATAGATGCATAATAATACAGGTTCTGTTCAGCAAATGGAAATGACACAGTATGTGCATGTTACATGGCATTTTAATTAAAATGCTTATCCTGGTTCTAGTGGCTGTGTTTGCCCTAGTAATCTGCACAGCAGCAGGTCACAGTCTTCAACTCTGGCATGTACGGATCCACGTGGTCAAATTTCTCAATAACCTTTAAACTGTCCACTGTTTGGACTGTAAAAACTCCTTTGCAGTCTCTTATTGTGGTTCAAGCTGTCAGTATGGCCTGAGACTGCTCTCTCTGCAAGGAAACTCTTGTGGGGAAGGGAGAACAGACAGATGAGGGAGGTAGACAACAAATTGTTTAGGTATATGGCTGTGATCAGCGTTATGACATTTGAAGAATGGAATTTTCCACATTCTGTTGTTAACCCGTAATAACCAACAAATTCTAGAGAAACAGACAATAAGTGGAAATAAGTACTTTAAGACAATATTTAAGCATTAAATCTTAGCTGCCCTTGTCAGACTGTTCTTAGACTGTTGTCAAAAAAGGAGAATGAATGTGTCATGCAACCTAGCTAAAAACCTTTCCCATTTAATTTTGAAGTGCATATTTTGAAGTTTTTCTGCACACAGAAGGCTAATTGCTGATTCATTATGATACTATCAAGATAAAAATCTGCAAGATTCTAGTAATGGTTTCCCCTGAATGGAAAAATAGTAAATTTCAGAAATGGAATTAGCATATTTTATGTACACATGCAATCATTAACAATTCATGTATTCATTAATAGCTGATAAATTAATAATGTCTTAATAAATTGATTATAAAAAAAAATATAATGCAGCATGTTGGTTTATAACTATGAGTTTTAACTACATATTCCAACTTTTACAAATCTGCATAAAGCCATACATAACACATGGTATTCAAACTCCAACATGGTATTCAAACTGCAACATGGTATTCAACTGCAACATGTTCAGAAAATATATTAAAATGGCTTCTAACCCACCTTAAACATTATGAAACATTTCATATTATTTTTTATATATAGCTGTTTCTAATACATATGTGCACACACACAGACGCATATACATACACACATACAGAAATATTTTTTTGTTCTAAGTTTAGTAAGGAAAAAGTTACTAAATTAAAAAAATGCTGAATTAAGCAGTTATGTGCTCTAAATGACTGCTGCCATGCAAAATCCAGTCTCACAAAGCTTGCATAGTGACTTGAAATCTATCATTTTTTTCCCATCCAAATGCTATTTTTCAATTCAGTGGGTCTCAAGCTTTTCAGAAAACTGGATCAATTTGAAGCTACTCATTCAAAAGGGCTTCTTAAATGCCAGCTCTGGAATTCAACATGACAGAAGAGACAAAGAGTCACCTTAATTTCTAGTCACAATCAGCTCTACGCACAACACTACATCAGCGTAAGCCACTAGACTGTGCTATAGGCACAAGTCGCTCAAGAAAGAGCACATAGGGGTTTTTTTCCAAATAGAAACTAACGCAAGAAAATTGAATAACTTTTTACATTTTTCTTTTAATATTGCTTCTTTCAGACAAGTCAGAAGTATTATCATAGTATCGTAGCATCATAGTATAGTAAGAGTTGGAAGGGACCTTAAAGATCATCCAGTTCCAACCCCCTGCCATGGGTAGGGACATCCCTCTAGGTCAGGCTGCCCAAGGCCCCACTCAACCCGGCCTTGAACACCTCCAGAGATGGGGCAGCCACAACCTCCCTGGGCAACCTGTTCCAGTGTCTCACCACTCTCATAGTGAAGATATTCTTCCCAGTCTCCAGTCTAAATCTGCCCCTTTCCAGTTTGTACCCGTTCCCCCTGGTCCTATCCCCATAAGCCTTTAGAAATAGCCCCTCTCCAGCTTTCCTGTAGGCCCCCTTCAGGTACTGGAAGGTTGCTATAAAATCTCCTCTGAGCCTTCACTTCTCCAGGCAAACTTGCTGAGGGTACACTCAATCTCACTGTCAGCATCATTTATAAAGGTATTAAACAGCACCGGTCCCAGCACAGACCCCTGAGGGACACCATTTGTCATGGATCTCCACCTGGACTTTGAGCCATTGACCACTACTCTCTGAATACGACCATTATAACAGAGTATTATACCAGGCATTATACCAGAGTATAAAGGAAGAAGTGATGGCTTTCTTAGTAATCGCGTGGATATTGAGCCTGTCCCACGTACAGGAATGCCACCCACTTTTAGTGACTTTCTCTGGTAAGCGCTAAATTCAGTCCTCAACACGCAGTACTTTATCGGGCATAAGCACTGACCATGCTCAATCTCAGTTATACAGGATAAATATGTACCAGGGTCTTTTATCAGAGATCAGGTAACAGTAAGGGAAAGAATGCAGTCTGTGATGGCTGTGAAATACCAGTATGATACCGTACTTGTGATGGGGGAGGTGGCAAATGAAAGTTCAAAAGACACAGGAGCAGCTGTTCTGTCTCTGATGTACACCTTTACCCATGTAACCTAATTCTTTGATCTCTTGAAGAAATTTGGCTGCCTTATGGTGTTTACAAGCAGAAGGTACAGCACTGTAAATCCATTTGTATGCAGCTGAGTTGTTTCTGTACAAATGCTTTAAAAAGAGGAAAAAAAGCTGTGCTGGTGAATAGTACAGAAAGAAAGAACTAAGTGTAGGAAGAACAGCTCATGTTTCAATAAAGCCCACAGAAACAGGAAAGCACATTAGGATTTTTATATGAATAGTAACAAAACCACAACAATGGAAGAGGTTTTCAGATATTCAGAGGACGAAGAAAGTGCTTTCTGTACTGGTTTGGACATCTACACACAAAAAGTGTGGGGCCAGACAGAGAGACTAGAATAATGGAAGAGTAAAGGTCCATTCAAAGACTTTTCCTACCTCTAGAAACTGTCAATATAGAGATTTGAGAAATACAACAAGTATAACCAGCTTTTTTTTTTTTTTCCAACCAGGCTTTGTGCTGGGTAAAACTTCCCTCCCTAGCCTTTCTTGTTCTTTTCTTTTTTTCATCGTCTTCTCATTTGAAGTGATATTTCACCTGGATACAGTACTCCACCTTCAACTTTGAGCTCCTTTGAAGCCCATCAGAATGCTCTCTCCCATGAGATGGCAACTCCACTGTCCCAGTTTTTGAAGAACTAACCGATTGCAGCCAACCAGAAAGCATCCCAGCACATATCTCGGAGAAGGCTCTCCACTCTGCTGTTATGCCACAGCGTCTCAAGTGTGGAAGGTTAATATTATGAAAAAATTAAAAATATTTTCATTTCCAGAGAAAGTAAAGGCACATTGAGCTGGTCCCAAAATGCACTCTTCCCACATTCAGCTGCTGGTTTATGAATTGTGCCACGTAATAAATTAACATTTCTGAAAACAGCACACCTGTCTTGCCCTTTTGAAGCTCAGTTGCATCCAAACAAATGAGGGCATTGTGAAATGTGTCCTTTCCACAGAACAAAAAAGGCTATAGGTTTTATTCACACTGAGTTCTGCCCTGTTATTTTGTTGTCTTTCTATTTTCCCTTTTTACAATGTTTCTGATTGATAGTTCTATAAAATCTGTGGTAGTAACCAACTGGCAAAAAATGCTCTAGTGGAAAAATACAAGAGAATTTAACACAGATAAAACAGAGTTTTACAGAAGTTTTTCTAAAAGTGCACAAAACCTTCCATAGTGTGTGCTCATCTTTTACATCTACCTACTTAATTTTCTAACAGGATTATATGGCAAGGCAGTACAACGAAAGTCCTAGGTATGGTACTCCTGTATTATTTCCACTAGCAGACAGCCAGATCAACAGACCAAGTGACTGAAATTATTATCCATGACTGTCTCTACATATACATTCAACAAATATAAAATTTATACAATTATTGATGCATAGTAGGCAATCTGAATGTGGCTCATAATAGTCTAGACTTTATAAAATATTTAGAAACAAATTGTTTAAACACATTACATCCTAGTAATTCCATAGAGCTTTATTTTGGAAGGCCATCCCAAACCATCATGATGTGGAGAAGACCAAATCATCAACACTATTATTTTGTCCTCTGTTTAAAATTAACATGTCATGGTTCTCTGTGAAAGCTACACACTGTGCAGGTCATGATATATATTTTCCAAAATGATATCATTTTTTCTAGAGATGATAAAATACAGCAAAGTTATTTTCTTATAGGCATCCTTTTGTCATATTCTTTTCACCTCAAAGCCTGTGTAACACAACCAGGTACCAACTAGGTTACATTAGTAATTAGATAGACCCAGCATCCATCAAGATTTCAGTCAAGAAATCTATTGAATTTACTGAAAATGAATCTTTTGACAAGTCATGCTATACTCCTAGCAACAGTTCTATTTTTTTGTTGTAACAGGTCTCTTGGCACCATCACACAATTGCGAAATTATTAAGACACAGTCTTTCTTCTTTAAAGGGTAAGAAAAATCAGAAGAAAACACCTTCCCTAGCAGAGGACTATATGCTATTGACACAGTTCTAAGCAAAATCATGTTGCACCAAAACCACATTATACAGCTGAGAAAGGTCTTTCTACTGGCCATTGCTATAATTTACAGCAAAGAATGAGTTAACATATACTACGTTCATGTACCCTTTTCTTAATCCTGAATCAGAAGATTAATTTTATTTTTTTCTCTTCACTGAAAATCTGAAAGCTACTGCTGATTAATTGTAAGCTATGATAGCTGCTAGAATGGAAGAAATCTCTTAAAGTCTGCCTGTCTAGATATTTTTGAAATGTGGGTGTAGAGGCTTAAATTTTAAACATAGAAGCGGCATTAAAATCAGAGTACACCAATTAATATATCTCTTGAACCAAGTAATAAGTATTTTATTGACTTCATTGCATTTTGAATCTGGGAGACTGTTTCAAGGTAACATGACCAAAAGAAGTAGCATTACATGAAGCCCTAAACATCTTGTTAACCAAAATCTTCCTCTGCACACAGGGCATTCAGAGCTTTTCTGTGAAGCACGGAATAGGTACACACCACAGTAAGATCAAACAGATCAATCCTTAAAAGTTTTCTTTATGTTAATAGGAGGAGAAGTTGAGGAAATACACTGTCTTGCTACACAGGATCTTCAAGCAAACCCTTGAAAATCTGCTCAAATGTAATGTTCTTGCGTATAGCATTATTAAGCCAAATCTACTGTGATATCCTATTGACATCAGTTTGTAGTACCTAAACACTTGTGAAGGCTTCCTCTCAGTCTCATTCAAAAAAACTCTAACTATAATATTACAAATGCTTTTTGTAACTACAAGCACATATTAAAGTTTCTTTTTTTTTTAAAAAAAAAGAGAAAAAAATTGCTAAAAATAAACAAATATGAAAGAAATAAAGAAGCAAGCTTTAAATAAGTTTCTTAGGGACATCAGTTGTCCTGGTCTTTCCCTTCAACTACACATGTCTTCTCCCTGGAAGAAAAGGTGAAGTGACATATTTTGCATTCAGAAGCACAGATACACTATGTTCTTTTACTTTACCCATAAATGCCTACATTGATGCAGAGAAAGAATGACAAGGGAAGGCTTATCATTAATTGTGGGCATTGTGCCAGTTGACTCCCTCAATACAATGCCTTCTCAGAATCTGAGGAAAATGAAATATGTAAAATAGAAGATCAGAAAGCCTAGAGAATCGTTATGCAAGTATTAAAAAGGGAGGTAAATCAGACGAGTATGCGTGTGTGTTTTTAAGTAATTCTACCCTACACAAAGGATAGGAAATTAATTGATTGCACAAGAAATACTGTGTGCATATATTATGCCTTTATTCCACTGACAAAAGAAATACAGACACAAACATTTTTTCATTGCAAACATACTTCTTACATCACATTAAGTCTTTATAAAAAAAATTAAAAGAATCTCAACATTGCTAAGAAATAAACATCTCTGAATGATGTTCAGATATTTAAGCTAGAAATCATTTTTTTGTCTGTTGTGCATGTCAAAGTAACAAAGTTTTAATACTGATTTAACATTTAATGATTAAAAAGTGACCATTATTCCTAGTTGTCAATACTGCTCAGAATTCTAGTAAAAATAGAACTGTCATTTATATTTTAAAAAATGCCAAACAACAACAACAAAACAAACAAAACCAAAGCAACACAAACCCAAACCCAAACCCAGAAAGTCACATTGGATTGATTTGCTTTAAATATTTGGCGGTATCACTATTTTGCTGAACGACAGTATTTATCCACAAAGTTGTCCCTTCACACTTCAAATGAGCAGCTCAGTGTGACAGAGGAAATACAACGTTCAGAACAAATCATTCATATGTGACAATATAAGTGATTCCTTCCAAGATGCCGATGAAAAATATGTTTCTATTTGCTTGAGGTATCACATGTTATAGCAGAGAATCCTTTAGACAAAGTCCATTCATCAAAACCAAGTGACTATGTTAGTCACTGGAACCCTACGCAGTTCTTTTTTCAATAGAAAATTGACTATATTAAGAGGTTAAAATGCAAATAGTAGAAAGCAAATTTTGTGACATGAATAGTATCATTGAAATGGGATAGAAAAAAGAAAATAAATAAATAATCAAATAGCCTTTCTTCTAGATGGGATCTTGTTGAAAGTTCCCAACAAAACTTCTGAGCAGCACAAAACTTATCTCACATCTGCTGATACCCACAGCTTCCCAGCTGAATCTGATATAATATGAAAGTTAGAATTCATTATTTTTGACAAAATCTGGATTTTTTTTAAAAAAAAAGAAAATAACAATTCTCAGTTAATATTAGGCATGATTAAATTCTTAATGGAAGATTTTAATAATCTCTTAAAAAAACATTTAAAAGGAAAAAAAAGTTCTCAAAGAAGCCCCAACAGCTGTATGCACTTCTAATCTTCAGGAAAACGTGTTCTGAGAATCATGTTTGTTTTTAAAATATCTGAAATTACATTTCCATAAAAACATACACATTGGTATTCTTATCTTACAGGCATCATACTGATACTTCATCTAATTCTGATATAATGAGAGTAAGCATATACAAGTTCTTAATGCAATTAGAATATACTTTTATCTGTAAGAAGAAATGGGATTATTTTAACTAAATCCTTATTTTGTACCGCAGATCATATGCTTTTTCTTTTTTTAATTGCAACTGGCAAAAGAAAGTAAAAAGCCACATAATTCCAATTTGAACAGAAGGTGAGGATGATGTAGATTTACAAGAAAGTATCTATTAAGGAGATTACTTCTTTCTCTTTCCATCCTATACTTCAGTATAACAGTTCTTAATGCATTTGGCATACACACCTATCAATTGATCAATGCCTATTGAGTTATGTAGTCAAGTCTGGGAAAAGCATGTGATAATGAAATCTCTGTATCTAAGAGTATATTTGAAGCTTTCTACTATCATCTGAACTCTCATGTTCTTCGGCATTCAGCTTAATTAAACAGATGTTTTCACAGATGAATACTGACTCTACCAGCTAGTCTTGCATGGAGCAGCAGGCTGCTGACAGGTGCCTCCCTACTCTCTATTCTTACAGAGTAAAGCGCAATGCGTTTCACAGGCTGGAGAGTCAATGATTCAAATCCCTCTTTTCTACCCTGATGTGATTTTTTGCTAACTACAGTAATGTTGCTTGCAAACCAGACAAATTTTACACCTTTATGACCCCCCTTCCCTCACTCCACAACACAATAGTAATGCTCTGTAATTCATGCATTGCTTCCAACAGAGGAGCAGCTGGCTTCCACTGACTCACCTTGCAAGCGGATGCTCATGTGTCGGCAGGAAATGAAAATTGATTCCTGCAGACACACTGTACCAGGTGGCTCAACTATTTTTGCTTGGATATGATGAAGGTGGGAAGGGAAATGGGAATGGGGGTCTGCAGTAGAGAAGGGTCTACACTAGAGAGGTAATAACAGCATCACTTATGGCAATGTGTCTATTTTTGCTGTAGCACTTCCCAAGACAATCAGATCCAAGGAAGAAAAAAAGTTGTTTCTTTACATGTTATGTAAAGATCCAGTCTAGTAATGAGTAATCTATAATTTTTGTTCCACCCTTGCAGAATCTGTGCCTTCAAAACAACATATATGCTTCAAAACAACAGAGTTGTTACTGCTACTGATACTACAGAACTGTAAACTGAATCACAAACAGCCCAAGGCACGGATTAGAAGAGTGTTTGTGGCATTCAGAAATCCAAACACTTAATGTTCATACATGAGCCTTTACAGGCCTCGGAGAAGGACCCAGATTTTTTAAGCTTTCTCAGGTACAATATAAAGTATTTCCAAATTAGACATCTTTTAAAGTGGGACAGGAAACACTGCAAAAACCTATAGCACTAAAGTCTATTTCATCTCTACATAAGTTGTTTCTCTCCCTCCTAGAGGGAAAAGAAACGGCTTCATAATCCAAATATGTCCAGCAAAAGTTTCTGTCAAGATGAGTTAGTCTTAAAATTTTATCTCTCTCCTGGCTATTAAACTTGACTATAAACATGTTAACATGTTTTTCCTGGAGCAGACGTTAAAGACAACACACTCAAGTGGCAGGGTCAAGTTTTGTGAAATGAAGAGAATGAAGGTATGCAAGGTCCAGATTCTCAGGTGAGTATGAACAGTCAGAAATGGTTCAGAGAAAGATCTGAAACAAGTCCTTCCTCTATTATTGATGAAAATCAGACTTCTATCCTCACTTCAGTAAGGAATAATAAATACCTTGATAGTATACAACAATTATGCTAACTCAGTCCTGTCTCTTTGTTGTCTAATCAGCATGATAATGCATGCAATTCC
Source organism: Cuculus canorus (assembly GCF_017976375.1). NCBI lineage: Eukaryota > Metazoa > Chordata > Aves > Cuculiformes > Cuculidae > Cuculus > Cuculus canorus. The sequence continues at coordinate 39,273,285 of NC_071401.1, forward strand.
TCAAGCAGCAATTCTGTAAAACTGTGACTCAAGGACTACAAGGGCAAGTTATGAAATCAAATCAGAAACTGAATGTAGGACAAGTCACTTTTTTTTTTTTTTATATCTTCCAGTAACATTTGGTATGTACAGAGTAATGATATTGGTCAAAATATAAAAGCTGAAAGTGAATTCGTGTGAATAAGAAGACGCATTTTTCCTTCTTACTCAAAATACAAACCACATATTTCAAGTCTCAATAAAAGTTATTAAAAAAGAAATCTAAGAGTATGGATTCCAATTGCCCAAAGTCACTACATCTGTTGAGTAACTGTCTTGAGCTTTGCTATGCAGTTGCACAGCCAGATTGAGCATGCCCTGCAATATGTTCAGCAAGCGATGTATTTCAGCTGTTTCTTGTCCTTATGTATATACCTGTTTTGACAATGCTTTAATGTGAAGAACATTGCTGTCAGAAGCAATCTTTTTGCAACTATAATGCATAGCCTTTCAGAAAACCATGCAGAAGGGCTAAGGAAGTTGCTGGCTGTAGGAAACATTGTCTTAAGCTGTTTAATCAAATCCTTACCTGTGTTTTCCATATGAACTGCTGAGCAACAAACCCTTCCAAGCTAACACTTCCTGTTTGTTGCCTAATGTGTAAAGGGAAAGTATGGGTTTATGTACACAATTATTTGTTTTATTAGAAGCCATTATAGTGCCCTTTGGGAACATTAATAGCTTGTGGTTACTTTTTGCTTTTTAATACTAAAATGAATACCTCAGTTTTGATACATACGACTTTTTTTTTTGTTATTGCAAAACCAGATTTGTGATATTCAGACTTCACTCTGTTTTCGTAGTAGGTCTGGTTACAAGAACTGAAAATATCTTCGGTAGAATAATAGTGGAAAATTCTCAGAGTCATGAAGTCCTAACAAATAACAGTTTCTTCCTTGCAACTAACATACAGAAGGTATTGTCTCCCCTTTCAAAAAAAAAAAAAATCATTATTTTCATAGAATTTACTGATATTAAAAAAATACTTATTTGTGTAAGAGATCTTACTGGTTAACAAAAAATGAGGCCTCACAAGCTTTCAGTCTGATAGAAAAGCAGATGAATTTCTTGGAAACCATCTAACAGCTAAAAGAGGGAAAAAGATATTTTAGATAAAAATTCATAAGAACATGCAGTTCGTATCCAGAAGCAGTTGGAGCTAAGACTCTGTCCTAGCAATAGCTCAGTCACATACATAACTTTGTGCTCTGCAAGGAATTGAGGTCACCATTTGCAGCTCCTGAACCACAGCATGCAGTTTTGTTAAGGAACAGGTTAACAGGGTATTTTTGTTTTATAAAGAGTGATTGTATTCCTATCAGAAAAAAAATGCTCCAAAAGATATTTTCTCCTGCTCCTATCTGTGTGAATTTGATTATAAGAGTATGGTTTAAGACTTAAGTATATTTATTCCAAAAGGAATTTATCTTAAAGCATCTCAATCTACTAACCATAAATTTCTTGAAAGAAATTGTTGTGACATGCTGCCCTAAGAAGGGTGGAGAATAATAGATGAGGTAGCACAGCAATACAAAAACTTTCCTCACTTTTCCTTCATAGAATTTATGTTTTTCTACCCACTGTCACTTGGACTCCTCTTTTCTCTAGCATACATCCCAATCTTTTCCCTGTGAAACCATTTACATGAATATTGATCATCACCTTTAATTGCCACCAGATCCTTATGTAAGGAACAGGATTACAGATGAGGAAAAAAAGTTGGGAGGGCTACTTTCTTGAAAATGTTGTTTATTTTAAAATCACAGTAAATGAAATATCAGCTGTAGTAACTTTAAAAGGAATTTGAACAGTGCAAGAAGCTTTTTGGGGAACTTTACCCACAAAACTGACTAGGAAGTTACATGCTACAAATGAATTAACAATTCATCTGAAAACACTAACCCTGGTTTACAAAAAATAGCCTCTGTTTGCCAGACTGAGCTGTTAGCTTGATACACAGTTCTGGTTTTAAAACTGTTCTGTTTAAACTTCGTTTTCTAAGGTTCACATTAGCCATATGTGAACCTTCCACTGAATAAATTATATCTCCACACAGACCAGTTCTGTCTATATTTAAAAGGTAAGAGGTGACAAAAAAGCGAGTAGGTTACTAATGTACTAATTATAGACTACTAACCTTTCATGAGGAAGACAAGGGTAAGATCTCTAGCTCCAGCATGCCAGGACAACACTACATTAAATATTTAATATTCAGTACTTTCCAGAATCACAGAATTGTGTAGGTTGGAAGATCATCAAGTCCAACCATATACCTGTCAAGTTGACCACTAAACCATGTTCCTAAGTACCACATCCACATGTCTTTTAAATACATCCAGGGATGGTGACTGAACCACTTCCCCAGACAGCCTGTTTCAATGCTTAACGACCCTTTCCTTGAATAAAGTTTTCTAATATCCAGCCTAAAACTCCTCTGGAGTAACTTGAGGTTGCTTGTTACTTGGGAGAAGAGACCTACACCCACCTCACTACAACCTCTTTTCAGGTAGTTTTAGACAGCAATAAGGTCTCCCTTCAGCCTCCTTTTCTCTAGACTGAACGTCAGTTCCCTCAGCCACTCCTTATTAGATTTGCGCTCTAGAGCCTTCAACAGCTTCATTACCTTTCTTCGGAGATGCTCCAGCACTTCAACATCTTGCTTGCAGTGAGGGGCCCCAAACTGAACACAATATTCAAGGTGCAGCCTCACTAGCACCAGGTATAGGAGGAAAGTCCTATTGGCCACACTGTTTCTGATACAAGCCAGGATGCTATTGGCCTTCTTGGTCACCTGAGCACAGTGCTGGCTCATATTCAATCAACCAGCACCCCCAGATCCTTTTCCACTAGGCAGCTTTCCAGCCACTCTTCCCCAAGCCTACAGCATTGCATGCGGTAGTTGCGACCAAAGAACAGGACCCAGCAACTGGCCTTGTTGAACTTTACACTATTGGCCTCAGCCCACTGATCCAGCCTGCCCAGTTCCCTCCCTAGACCCTTCCCACCCTCAGGCAGATTCCCGCTCAACTTGGTGCCATTTGCAAAGTTACTGATGGTGCATTTGATCCCTTCATCCAGGTCACTGATATAGATAAAAAGAACTGGCCCAGACGCTGAGCCCTGGGGAGCACCACTTGTGACTGGCTGCCTACTGGATTCGACTCCGTTTACCACAACTCTTTGGGCCCAGTCATCTAGCCAGTTTTTTTATCCAGTGAAGAGTACATCTGTCCAGGCTAGGAGCTGCCAGTTTCTTCAGGACAATTCTGTGGAAAATGGTGTCAAAGGCTTTACTACAGTCCAGTAGATAACATCTTCAGCTTCTGACTTTCACAGACAACTAAAGCATCTTTATCTTCAAAGCTGCACATTGAAAAGTAGCTAGTAATTCAAGTTAATAAGTGTGAAATTAAGTTTAAAATGTGATTGCACTCTAAAGAAGAGATAAATTGGTCAAGAAGAAATATAAGCATGCATTTCAAATGTGAGCATCTTGTTATAGTGGAGCATTTGTGATAGTTTGATAGCAAAACTCATAACTCCTATTGTGTACTTCACTGGAGTTCCCATTACCATCCACAGCAGAAATGTATTCAAACCTTCATGACTTTTCTTTGAGAAACTGCATCTGTGTTCCATTTTGAACGAGAGAAAAATAATGAACAGGTATTCACAAGCTTTTACACATTGAGAGTTTCCTACAGGAAAAATCTGTAAAAGAGTGAATGTATAACAATTAAGACATTCCTACTAAAATGTTGAATAAGTTCTGTCAGTTCTGTTTCTTGTGGCTTCTCCTACCTTACTTAAATTTTTGCTCTTCTGCCTTCCTCTGCTTCTTCAGAGTCAGTTTCTATGATTTTAAAAACTTACTGAAATGTGTTGAGGCAAGCATGATTGGAAAGAAAATAATTTTTACTACACTCCAGCAAGTCCCTGAACCACATGCTGGTCATTCACACACAACTGTGGAGTAGTGTGATGGGTAGATTTTGTATTAAATGGTGGATTTCATTAAAAGCAAACACACACACAGACATTTTTCAATTCTTATCACATGTTACTACATGGTTGAATATCTGCCTGTAAAAAATTAAGAAATCAGAAATGTTTCCTGAATTCTAATCTTTTCAGGTACTGCATTATATTTTAAATTGGCATTACTTATTTGCTTACAAAGGCTTGTAGTGATAGGACTAGAGGCAATGGGTATAAACTAGAGAGGAGTAGATTTAGACTAGACATAAGGAAGAATTTCTTCACTATGAGAGTGGGGAGGCACTGGAACAGATTGCCCAGGGAAGCCGTGGATGTCCCATCCCTGGAGGTGTTCAAGGACAAGTTGGATGGGGCCTTGGGCAGCCTGATCTAGTGGGAACTAGATGATCTTTAAGGTCCCTTCCAACTCAAACAATTCTATGATTATAATGACAAAGGAATGAAATATTATGTAATTTGAATCTAAAATAAACACTTTTTAGATTATTTGGTGGGGACATGAGAGCCTGCCTGAAATGCATCTTCCTCTCACCTAAGGAAACCGAGCAGTTTAGGAATTTTACAATACTTCTGTGTCTTCATAAATCTTATACTAGACTCATCATCTAATGATTATAAAAGTCAGTTTATGACAATACGCTTGAATGTTGTTGGTCTAAGATTTACGATATAACATCTTACTGTCCAACATTTAAGGTAAGAGAAAGAGTTTCATCCCACTGTTCAGTGCTATAGATCTCATTGGTCATAAAAAAACCCAAATAATAAACTGTGGCAACTGGTGATTTTTAACCACTTAGGTTTCTACACTATAAGAGAAAACATATGTTGACACAAGCCTGCAAGAAAAGCAGTCTTCTGATTTTGTCAAATCAAATAAAATATGAATCTTTAAAGATACTTTAGTACTCCAGTTTCAAAATGAATTGTTGCTCTCCTTTGTAGCACTGCTGGAATAAAAGAGAAGCTGGTTCTACTGGATATTCATCCTGACGAGTCTTAAAAGTTGAAACTCCAGATAGGCCTATCTTCATTTAACCTATAAATATAAATCTGTTTCATTTTATGTAAAATCTAACTCTGATCCAGAAGGGAGAATAAACATGTCAAACCAGAATTTAGTAAGGAAAGGAGTAGGAACAATATCCTGTTTTTTAAAGTAAGTTTCTCTTTGTCAAGATAGAGAAACCACGCTTGTAAGGGTTGTAAACAATATATATCATGTTTTCTTCTGCAGTTCCATAGCAGAGAATCTAGTTTATCCTCTGAGAAATAAGTTCCTGTATATTTAAAGAAAAAAACAAAACACCTACTTGAAGGATGTAGTATTTTACAGTTTGTGAACCCCTTACCTTAAAAATATACAATTTTCCTTACAGATGCATTTCAGTAAGCTAATTATCTAAAAAATATTAAAAAAAAAATAATAAAGCAATCTTAGCAAAAGGGCTTATTGCAGTAGAGGAAGGAGACTATGGAGGATCAGAGGCAGTAGACTATTTGCAAAAAAGAACATTCCGGGAAAATCTTTATCTCATTTTGGCCTGTGTTTAACCCTTACTACCACTAAATTTATACTGCTGTGGATGTTTCATTTATGCAGAGCATGTGAAAATGTCATAATTAGACCACCTTCTCTGATGGGATGCCAATCACTGTATACTTTCAGAATACAGTTACTTCATTTGACTCCTTCGGTAGAAATTCCGTCAACATGTTCAGACATACAACATGAGAGAATGACCAGGGCTGCTGTTTGTGCAGTACAACTCTCACATTGCATGTAGCATGGCACTAGCAGTGAGGCTTGGGTGGCAAATACCATCTTCTGTAACTTTGCAAATTCAGTAACAGGTGAGGCTGCTCCGATATCATAAACACAGAGGAAAAAATATAGAAAGGAAAATACAGATAGGTGAGTGGGTATATTTCAGATTTCATCTAAGCGCTGTTTGCTATATTTCTTTCTTAGATAGTCAGAGTAAAAGAAAAATAACTTTTCTTTCATTTCGTACAACACATTTTTCCTAGTATGAGGTGGCTGAAATGTAAAGCACAAATGAAATACTGTTTTTTGCTAAAATTAAAAAAAAAATTGAGGTGCTTATTAAATACAAAATAATATAGATATATTTGAGAGACAAAATCTGATGAAAAATAATCTTTAATGTGTAAGACAATATAGTTATTAAGATACTGACCTTTCTGAGATTTAGTGATAAATCTTAACTGATTCCTTAATAAAAAGTTCTTATGCTGTACAGTATACTCGCTGTATTGAAAGGTACTCAGTATGTCAGGAGAAGAAAAGCAATGAAGAAGGTTGAAAGATTAAAGCCAACTGCTTTATAACGTGGAATATATATCTATTTATTCTATTTTTTAATTCATTTGACAAGCTTCTTTCTGTCTGGCCCATTTGGTATACACTTTTTTTTCCTGACCTTACTGTCCGGAGATCATCTCAAAATGACAACGGAAAACACAGCGTGATACACAACATGCATCTCCTAGCTTACCACTGTTAGAAGAAAACCATAAATCAACAAATAGTGAAGAAACATGAGAAGGCAAGATCTCCTCACAATCACTTTTAAAGCAGAACAGAATGAAATGGTGAAACTTTGTATGCCTCATTAGAGAACTCCACATATAAAAACTGTATGTACTTAAGTCACATTCAGATACATAACTGACCACTTCCTGTTAAATGAACTGCATACCTAAGGATAAGACTCTCCACTGTCAATGCACACAGACCATTATGCCTCCACAAAGCCAAAGAAGATCTAAAAAATAGTCTAGTGTATATGCAGTACAGTTACACTAATATATACTAAGTCATGGAGATGTTAATGATTGTGTGTGATAATTTCACTGATGTTCATTTATAATCCCATTTATTGGCCAAAAGAAACTTTCAGCATTAGTATTATATTAAAGTGTATTTTTAATTAATATTAAGTTGAATAGTCGTTCTTTTTAGGAAAAAAATGACCACCTTTGTCTTTTTTTACTTCTGTCTATAGTAGCTATTTGCTTTCCTCAGATCTGTAAAAAAAAAAAAGATTTTTGTTCTACAGCAAGAAGGATGTTGTTATTACCTATGAGCTGTAAACTATGTAGTACACTAGAAAAGTACTATATATTTTGATAGGGAACCAAGAGAAAATTGCAGTTTATTTAGAGGCTGCTGATGCTTGAGTAAGGACAGTGTTTTGTTTAGCTTTGCTCTTTTAATAGCAAGTCCTGTATCTATTTATAGATTATCTCACCTTTAAATAACTGACCCATTTCTTCTTTTAAGTTGGTTATTTTTTTACTTAGACATGCTGCTTGCTTTTAATAGGTATCTTTTTAATGTTTTAATTTTTTTCTAAATAAACAAAACTCATCTGGGTCATATCTGTTAGACTTTCACAAAAAGAAAAATAAATCAAATTAAAAAAAATTGCTCATGTATCAATACAACACAGCTAACCATGCACCATCAGAATACCAACTAAATCTGTACACACATGCATCTTAATTGCTCTGGCAGATTCCCAAAGATTTCCTTTACAGTGGTTGAAAAAATGAAGTAAATAAGTCACAAAGCTTTATCTGAATAACTAGAGTAGGTTCACTATGTCTCTTTGGCTTCCTATTTTGAGTTACTCTCTTTTTTTAGGTCTGACATTCTTAGCTGGAGAGCTCAGAGAGATTCATTAAACACGGCACAGGTGATCTCTAAAATGCCCTTGTAGATACTGACAACCATTTTCCATGTCAGGACTTCTCACTATCCAAATTTTCAATTTCCTCAAGAGCACATTTTCATAATCAGTCTTCACATCCCTGTTTAAACTTGCCATCTCGCTATCTGCCACTAAAAAGCTGTGCAGTTCCCAACCCCAGCAGTAACACTGGGGCACAGGTAAGTGAAATGATGAGTCATACACAGGCAGAAAGCTTCACTGATTACCTTAAAATCTGACTCTGACATTTACTGGTTAATCTGCCACCCCAGAGAGTGAAGTGTTCCATGAAACCTGTCTTTAAGCATTGTATTTTACTCTTCTAAGCATCTCACTGCAGGGATTTGTGCTTCCTAACAAACCTGTTTTCCTTTCTATGCATGCCAACATTCACAACAGGTCGTTTTGGCACATGCAGCTTTCCAAAGACACTACAAAAACATACCCGCCAGTGCAGGCTTTTTCTTTCGACAGAATTTTCAAAAACAACCTCACAGAGTGTACACAAATGGGCAATGATGACTCTTGAGGAACAGGTGAGTTTCTTACTGCACTACCTAAGAGAGCTAGATAAAACTAAGCCTGCCCATTAATGCACATAACTGATAGGCTACATCATTAGATAACACACAAAAGCAAGATTTAAAAAAAAAGAAAAAACAAACAAACAAAAACAAACAAAAACTTTTTTGGCAAACCACACATGCACCATTTCGCTAAAATAAAAGTTATTCTACAGAATAGTCAGAAATCACAGAGATGAAAGAAGTTTTATTCTGATCAATACTGATATGGTTCACAGAATAACAGCAGAACACAGTCAACCAGAGTCAGCTGCTAGACAAAGAAATCTGATCTCCATGGCCAGGATCAAGTGTGAGACCCAGTCATAACCAAATAAAATATTGCTCACTCACTAATTAAACACTGCCACTCTCAAAGATGCGTTCTAATGAAAGGAGTGAATGAATTAGTAAGGAGATTGACTTCAAAGGATCCTTTACTGAGAAGACATATGTAAATATCAGTGCTTTGATCAACAATGTCCATCACCTGTCTTTTCCCCCCCGAACAGTTCTACTATTTGTCATTAAAAAAAATATATATATATATACAATCAATTATAGAACAGGCACCTGTTCTAAATATTGCCTATTCAGCTGAAATACACCTGGTAAGCTTTTGAAATTTGCATTCCCTAAAGACTGGGTTAAGACACAATTTGTCTCTAGCAACAACTTATACTAAAGGAGATTCATAGGAATTACCTTTCTTATTTTTTTAAAACCATGGATGCTATTGTTAAAGTTACCAAAGAGTTAAAACTCTGTGTCACAGTCTATTTTCCACATATCTGAACCATCTCTTCACAGTTTATAGAAAAAGATCACCACATATAGACAAGGTGTTACAAAAAATACTCACATGGAAGTAATATTTGGGAGAAGTGGTTTATTGTTTAGACTCTACAAACTCTGTGGCCTTCTACCTATCCACATCATTACGCAATGTGGTATGCAATGCAGGGAACGCATGAAAACATTGCCTCTTCTGTCGGGCCACACTTCCAGAGTCATTAAATCTAGAAAAATAGTTCTTGAGCTGTCCAGCATGAGTATCCCAGGTTGCCCAGGGAAGTTGTGGATGCCCCATTCCTGGAGGTGTTCAAGGCCAAGCTGGATGGGGCCTTGGGCAGCCTGATTTAGTGGGATGTCCCTGCCCATAGCAGGGGGGTTGGAACTAGATGATCTTTAAGGTCCCTTCCAACCCTAACTATTCCATGATTCTATCTGATATCTACCACAAAAGCCTGATTTGCAACTGTCTTGATCATTGTGTAGTGATCTGTAGCTGTATAAAATCAGCATAAAATGCTGTTTTCTTCTAGTTCAGTAACATTTTTGCACTCTCTTTATACCACAGTAAACGATTACACAGATTGCATGGCAAGGAAAGTCAGGTTTGAAAGGCATTACTTTTCACCTGCCTTTTGCCATATCTCAGCAGAATGCAAGCAAAAAAAAATGTTGCCAACCACCTCCAGTAAGAGTCACTTGGCTCCATCTGAAAATTTCAAAGCATTTTGCAAAAAAATCAATTCCCTCCAGATCCACACAGAACAAAACAAACCAAAACAAACTCAAATTGTTTTATAAACAAGCAAACAAAGCCACAAAAAAAGTTAATCTAAAAAAGATCAAGGATAAGTCAACTGAGGAAACCCTTATGTCTCCAGGAGGTCCAATTCCCAATCATTTGCCCTAACCCTTCAGCTACATGGGCACTTTATAATAGCATTATCAGTAAAGGCTCTCATTCCATTTTCCATGTATTGCAATTGCTCCACCTCCCCTTTTCCTTTTCCCCAGGCCCTGGAAAAGAGATGTTAATCCTCGTCTGATATAAACATCTGCTTTTCTGACATCCTGTTGTTCATACAGATGTGGTTTTGCACCTCTTTGCTTTTCATCCTAGTGGCTAAAGCTTAAGGTATCTTTATGTGAATGAAAGGGTAAACACAAAAGTAGAAAGAAATAAAAACATGAAAAAGAGCAAGATAAGGAACAGCAAGTGGTTCCACAATTCTCCTCAACAGATGCTGCTGCACTGTGACAAATCAGACTTGTATAGATTCTGTCATAAGCTAACAAAAAGACAATACAACGTTTAAAGGTCATCCTTCTCAAAATGCTGCATTAAAACAACATGTTGCCTCTAATTGCATTTTTTGGCCAACAAATATGTACTTCTTCCCTTTTTCAAATGCTGACATAAGTCAATGTTTCATGCTTGTGAAACACAGTTGCCACTCAAGTAATTCATAGGGCAGTTAAATTCCATAGAAAATACAAAAAACCAGTAAGGACAGCAGCAGCATTTCTTTCTTGAGGTAGTACCATTTAGCATTTATCTGATACATGGGCCAATTGGACCATGTTTTCCTCAAATAAACCAGCTAAAATCCCAATCCTTTTCAAAGAAAAGGTCAGGCTTAGCTTTCAGACAGGTTCATATTCAGCTGCATGTGAACTAAGAACCTAGTAATGCATAATTACCCCTCCAGTAGATGCCTTCCCAGCAGGTACTTCTTTTAACTCACAGTGATGAATAAAGGCAAGGGTAATCATACCACAAGTTATATAATTTCATCATAGAATTCCTCTCCAAGAACATTGTATACCTGCTTACAAGTGATTTTAAAAGGTAATTCCAATGCTGCAGCAGTAAATGCAGACTAAAACATGTTTAAGTATTTTCAGTATGTCCCACGGGAATTTATCTTAGAATTTCCTCCTCTAAGAGCCTTTGGCAGACAACCATTTTTCTTTCCTCAATGCCATTTATTGCAGCAAACTAGCACTTGTTTATCTGAACAACTATATGTGCATAATGAGGATGTGATTATCTATGATATTCTTTTAGTTCTTATCGTTCTCTCTCTTCCACCAACCTGCCAGCATTGGGAAATTCACATCATAACAATTATGACACTTAGCATCAAAAGCATGTTGCTATGACCCCACTATTTTCTTCAGGTACAGTGAACATTTACAAGTCAACACTTTGCAAGACAGAAAGTTGAACTGGATCTCAACATAGCATAAAAAACTACCACATTGTGATGTGTGTGCAATCAGCCATACAGGGACTTAAAGCTAAAAGTGGTCTTATTATGCAAACAGTAGTCTCTGGTATGCAAATAAATACAAACAAAGCAAAACATGGAACTCTTCAATAATACCAGCTGCTGCTTGCAGTCAAGAAATCATTTCTTATAATCACCTAAAAACAAACAAGACCTCCCCCCACCCCTCATTTTAAACACTATTGTTATATATACACCTAAAGGGATCACAGATATGACAGGAATAAATTTAAAATCCAGCCATCTCTTTAACAAATGATGGCCCTCTATAAGCAGACATCCTAATTAATCTATCTTTCTTACAACTAAGCCTTCATCACCAGCACAGCCACACAGGGTTGCAGAATTTAATTGCATAAAACCCTCTACGAAAGCTGAGTAACCTAACATATGCAAGAGAAGAGTTTAAGCAGAGGACAGTTGCAAAGGAGTGACAAAGGATGGAAGCTGCAGGTTTTGAAGCATACAAATAGCAGCCTCCGCTTACTTTTCCCACTGACCCCTATTAAAATAAAGAAGAATAGGTGAGAAATACACGTAGTTTTGGGAACAGCCAGGAGCCGGTACTGCAGAAGAGACTCCAAGTCCCCTTTTGTTTTAGAGTTCTTGCAGCAGTTATACTGAATCTGCATTACAATGCTTTGCCTCTGGGCAGCAGCAATACCACAGTATACTACAGTTAACTACATATGTTTAATCACTGCCTATGATCTCTGCACAGTCCACCAGTTTCATTTTGTGAGCAAGGGCCAAGCTGTGCAGAAATATCCTAAATCAAGGTTTAACAGCATCAGTTAGAAATTACTCTGGCTGTGAATCCTCTTATCTCCTCTTATTCATACTACCCAGCTCTGAAGGCAGACTGCTTTTCCAGTACAACTGTTAAACCTAAAGATGCACCCCACAATGCAGAACACGTAGACAAGTAAATTAACTCCCAGCCATATTAGTGTTATCGTGACCTCAATGATATCCACACTCCTACAACCTACAAAACCTGTTCTCTGTGATGCTGAAAAGTCATAGTAGGACCAGAAAAAGTGAGAAAATTAGATTAATCAAGTTCATTTCAGTAACGCTGTTTTGCATAAAAAGAGGCTGTTTGGTAAGTAACTACAGAAGAGATTTCTTTCTTCACTGAAAGAAAAAAGTAAAACCAGGAAACAAACAAGACAGGATATAATAGGAAGGTCCATTATATGAAATGTTAAATTGACTTTTCAGGCCCCTGGGGCACAAATAGTCTAAAGATGTAGTGAATTGACATTCAACATCCTCTAGGCTAATTATGAGCAATGGCACTAGTAATCCTGAGTGAACTATTCACCTTCTTCATTGACAAATGCACTGGCATAACCTGACTTTAATAACGGATGGTATCTTCAACGTTGTGTTTTAATGAGTTCTGATTTGATATTAGTAACAGCTTGCCCCATATTAGTGTACTGGTGATGGCCTCCAATGGTTTTCCTTTGAAAAGAAACTAAATTAGGATCATAGAACAACAGCTTTTGCAAACTCTAGCAAATAATCTAAAAGACAGGCACTGACCTATAATCATTACATAGAACATTAGTACAAGGATATTTCTGTGACTCAAAAGTTAAATAATCATGTCTATGCCTTTGAAATGTGTGCCAGGTATTAACATGTGTCTATATTTCAGATAGATAGACTTGAAAATAAATAGCTATTGCTATATGCAAATAACATCTCTTTGCAAAACGACATAGCCCTTCAGCAGCTAATGCTGGTTTTTTGGTACTCAGATAGATGTCACTGTTATGCACATGTGCATTTTGTGCATTTCTTTTAGCAGTCATTTAGTTGTTTTATGTGAGTTTGGAGAAGATATTATTGAGCAATTATTGCACAATATTTGGAGAATTATTGCACTGGTGAAGTCCCACTGATTCAACTGAGGTTAAAATGTACTTTTCAGAAGTGTCTTCTTAAATGAAGGGCCAACATTGTTCCCCTAAACAATTACCACATACAGTCATACTCAGCTGCTCTCAGGCAAGAAATTGCTTTTTGCTTTTTTCTAAAGAATGTTTTCTGATTCTTTGCCTACATTTTTTTTCCACTCTAGCAAAATGGAGTTGCAAGAGGTTGCACTGGTATAAGGTACGAGGATGACTTCTCTCAGCCAGTGAGAGTAAGTGACTTACATATACCATTAAGTAGAATTACTAATTTTATTCAAAGATCTCTTCCACACTCTGCAGGCTTTGTGTTGGTTTACTCTGCTCATTTTTATCTGACATTCCACCAAACAGTTCTGAGATTTGTACATTTTCAATTGCCTATTGCTTTTGTAATATACATCTTCCCTTTAAAATTACCTGAAACTGCTTAGATACATCTCTTTCATTTTCAAAAAGAAAAGAAAACATCATCACCCCCCTTCTCCCCCTCAAAAAAAACCCCAGTTTTTGGGAAGCTAGTAAGAAAACATTGCAGTGTTTGTCTGCTTTCAAACACCATGCACCCTGTATAATAGGTCAAGCTTTTAACTTACTTGTGCTCCCTGCTCATTGTAACAAGGCAAAGAGATAGGGACCCAGATCCCAACTGCAAAAACACATGATGCATTTTGGAAGCCCGCTCTTCTCACCTGCCCCTCCACAAGGGGCAGGCCTGTTTTGATACTGTTGTTGTGAAGTGCTCATTAAATTACTGCTCGTAGCATGGGGGCAAAAATACTTTTGACTAAATCTGTTAGCCAGACTCCTGCAGTGACTCTCCTCTGGATTCCCCAGCAGGCGTCTCTTTGAAGTGTTTATAATAAATTGAATACAACTGGGAGAAATCAGAAAGGGCAATGTTGACAACTGTCATAGCAGGTTACAGCTTGAATGGCAGCTGAGCAGAAGGTCTCTCTCTCTGTCTCTCTCATACCTCAGATCTCCTTAGCATCATTTCTGGTAGGCATCCAACCTCCATTAGCAAGAGTTTCTGGAAAATTGCATTTCTCTCTAAATTCTCTCTCTCTGCTGTAAACGTAATGCACTGTTCCAGGCCACCAGGTCTTCTAAATGAAATGGTTTTGCAACTGTAACAGTATATCCACTGTGATAGGAAAAATGCCAAGATATAATTGGTGATACATAACAGAAATTACAAGCAATATTAATGGAGCATATATTTCAAGGAAAGACCCATTCTCATTCCAGAAAATGGCATTTTTATGCCATTATATAAAGGGCAAAAATGTTAATGCTACTAAACATGGTATAATTCCTCAGTAACAATTTTTATCTGATGAATGCTATATATTTATGCCATACTGCAGACTGCCTCATCAGTTATTTCATTTCATCAGCACTACAAAATTCAAAATATATGACAACTTTAGAATATCCACTAATAGCTGATAGTTTTACACGCTACTGAATATACCATGAAAGCACACATTTTTAAAATAAAACTTTTAAATGTACAAAAATATAATACACATACATACTACTTTAGTTGGCCATAATAACTGTAAGTTTCCCTGAACTCAGGAAAATTATATCTCATCCCTGTTCCAAACATTCCAATATCTAATAATGTTTTCAGATCTTGTTAATACATTGCTTTGCAATATATACCTCTAAGGTAAGGGCTTAAAACCCCAATAAAAAATTACGTTACCTAACAAAAACTGTTTGAAGGCTAAGTATAAGAATCAAGGAAATAAATAAAAAAAATGCTTAAAAACATATTTCACGAGTAAAAACCCCAGTCTAGTAAGGTAAAAGGCAAAAAGCTGCTTGGTTTGAGATTTCACTTTTTCAAATCAGTCTAGAAAATTCCTCTCATAGGAGAGACTGATGCTGCACGATCCAATAAGCTTCTAAAAATCTCTTTACAGTTTCTGTGATTCTACAAGAAATGCTCACAGAGTTAGTGGGAATTAAAGCACCCCCAACTGAAGGACGCTGAAATGTAAGCTAACATTGAGCAAGAGCAACTCATTGTGTTCTTCTTCTGAATGATAATTTGGTGCATGTGTGAGACAAGCCTGAGGCCTCACCAGGACTTCCCACAGAGAGAGGAGGAACAGGCAGCATGGAATGAGCCCCACAGCAACACTTTCAAGTGCTGCATTTCAAAACTAAATCTCAGACTAGGCATGGTAGAGAAGACACAGGGACAAAAGCAATTAATTAACCCTCCAAAGAATATTTCTAAGTTTTTTCCAAAACCTTTCTGCAATCCATAGTCTATAGAGTAACTGAAGAACAAGAATAAAGTATATTGGTAAACAAAAACATAGTTGTGATGAAAATAGGTGCACTGCTAAATTGTACGAGAGATTGTGCCAGATTTGAAGATAAATATCAGTTTCAGTTGCTTCCACAAGAATAAATACAGACAAACTATCAGGGGACTCAAATTTTTCTCAACATAGGCAAAAATGGAGTAGATGATCTTCTTGGACACGGGGGAAATAATTTTAAAGGAGATATCAGATGTTCTTTGAAGTCATTCCTCCTAATACAGCACTGGCTTAATGTCAGTGGCCTTAAAGTTAGCTGTTGTACCATGTAATTGCAAATTCCAAGCTAACCTAAGTTTTTCTATCATGTTCCTGTCCATCAAACCAGGAAACAGCTATTTTAAGGTTGGCCATGTGTGGGAGGTCACTGGTGCTGAAAAAAATCACATCACTCAAAATTTGTCTAATTAATTCTCAAAACAAATTGAAACATAACACAACCCAAAAAGTGCAATTGTACAGTTATAAAGCAGTGTCACTTCTCTTCTTGGCTAAGGACCAGAGGCTGTAACTGCTATGCTTGTACAGCTTCTCAGTATGCACCAACACATCTCTCCTCAGTGCCCACATCTCCATTCTCCAGATGTCCGTACTGTGGCCAGATACTAACTTATGCACTTGGCAGACCAGGATTTGGAGGTGCATTCCAAAATTTCCCACTTGCTTTGGACACGATGTTATGCTATCTCAAACACTGCCAGAGATAAAAGACTCAGGACTCAAACACATAGAAGTTACTGCAAGAGAGAGAAATTGACAGTCAAAAGGACTCTGACTTTGACTGTAGGTGATATTGGACTCATATACAACTATCTTTCACAAATCTTATTCAACATAATTGCCTTCACCTTCTCTTAGAGCAACAAAGACATGTTATTCCTTTACCTGCACAACAAAATTTCCATAAACATCACCCAGAAAAGTTGTTGAAAAAAGGTTCGGATGATTTGCCCAACCAGGTTCTAGTCAGACTAGATACTATCCATACTGTCTCCATGTACAGCTGTGAAAGGCTCTAGAAGCAAACAGTTTGCTGTAAAATCTCTTGACTACATTGATACTTGGTTTCTAAGCAGCTCCTTAAATCTCTTATGCCATTTCAAAATGTTTGCCCAAAAAAACCAATAAAAATTATTAAGATATTCCTTCTATTTTTAACCACCATAGAAACTAAGATCATACTAAGGCTAATCTTTGAATTTTGTCTTGTTCCAGAAGAAAAAGGAAAAATGAAACCAAAAATAAGGCATATTTTAGTAACAGTGATTGAAATATCAGCATATGAAAATCAGATTTTCCAAATTCAGAATTTTAGTGAATCTTTTATTTTTGCATTAAAAAACGTATACCACTCAACCTAAATTCAGCTACCAGCAAAAAATTTATCCCAAAAAGTAATATAAAATTGGTACAATGGAAATTAAAATCATCTTTATAAATAGCAACAATACCTTAAATAACGTATTTATTTTCTTACATTTTGAGATTTTGCATTATAAAGGTATAGTCACAGACACTTTAGTAACAGCTTCAATGGTTTAAGATGTCAGCAACCCTCAGAAGCGCTGGGAGAAGGGATTGTTTGAATATTCCTTAATCAATTTAATGAGAAAACCTTCCAAAACACCTCCATTGGTCTTTTATATTAAAAGCTGGTTTTATATAGCTGGTTGGCTATGTACCGAGCATTAAGAAACAAAAAATCCTATAGGTGAAAGTAGCAACTCTCCACACTGCATGGTAACAAAGAACAAAAATTAAAGAGAGAGAAAGAGGAGAGAGAATAAGGCTGCTTTTACTGCAGTAATGATCTGGAAAGCTGCAACACGTGTGAATATCAAAATAGTTTCTCCAATGCAAGCTGAAGATTGATCTTCTGTAGCAAACAATTAGAGTTTGGAGGAGTTGTCATTCAATGAAATTAAAACAACAAAAATTCAAAATTACCGATATAGTTTTTGAACCCTTGTCTAACTTTAGGAAATCATTATATCAGCATGCGCCAAAACGTATTTCACTGCCTTTAGCTGAGTAACTAAGTGATCTGTACAAGGTAAACAGTTTGATGTCGGATTTGTTCTCCTTTTCCAGTTATCTTGAAGTTGTTTGTGCAATTTGGCCTTGCCAACAGGTAGCCACTGGAGATGCCCCAGATTTTGACTTAGTATGAAATTCATCACTTGCAAATACTACCCATAGATCCATATGAGCACTATCATTTTATGAATATTTACCTTTCAAATAAAGATTTTACCTACTTTGTTCTCTCAGCATCAGCCTGAGTTATATCTAGGGAGCCGTCCAACAGGCAGGTGGACTAGATGATTTTTGTGGGTCCCTTCCAACTAAACTATTCTATTCTATAATGTTTATTTTAAACTAGTAGTAGAATTAATAATCACTATTGCAGACACAGCTGTAAAAATGTTAATCACTGAACATATGGAATAGGTGCTTTTCATACAAGATTATCAAATAGGATGAAAGATATTAGGAAGTTTAGCTCTGGCATTTTTATTTGGCTCTCAGACTAACATCTGGAAATTATATAATAATCTAAATTCTACTTTTGGGTGCTTCCAATAGTTAAAATCACTGAAAACACTCCTGTTCAGACACGCTGCATATTCAAAGGCAAAAAAAAATGTATGTTGGAAACAAACTTTTATTTACAGGTTATGTTGGAAGCTGATGGACATTTGCACCTCAACAGGTAAAGAAAATACAGTTTTATGACAAAAGATAGGTGTCTTGATACAAAACTGTGATTTTAAAAATGTCTTGCCAAATGCTGTCAAATCCTGGACATAGCTGTGGTAAACCTTCATTTTAGAGATCATTAGTTATTCATAGTTCTTACCCCAAAATTTGATTATTTAGGGACTTACTTGCTGGGTTTTGGGACAACATACTAGAAATTTGTTTTTCTCTTACTCATTACTAAGCTGCCTGAATACTCATTTTAGTAATAATATGCACTGAGACTGAAATGTAATGCATTATTTTATAGCAAGTCCTGTGAAAACAATCTTGAGATTTAAGGATAGTACTACTATTCTGAAAGGTACAACATTACAACATTGTTGTTGATCATCCTGTTAGATGTTTATTTTCTTCACTAGACTTTAGAGATTGAATCATTGAATTAAACGGTATATAAGCTTTATAGTAAGGCGAGCTATAAAACCAATCTAAGCTAGAATTTGAATTCAGGGCATTAATAATGTATATGTTGTTCCATATAATGCAAATACACATTAATCTTAGCGAGCACTATCCTTTTATGTGCAAAACCCAAACTGATCAATGAGATACAAATGGAAAAGTGGTTTTTGACTTTGGAAAAGGAAAAAAACCAGAAAGATTTGTCCTCATTCTGATGCAAGAATAAAGATCTCCATTTAAAAAAAAAAAAAAAAACAGAAACATAATAATAATTCCTACTTGTACTACACTTTAAAAGACTATATTTCTCCTTTCTGTTTCACAACAATAAAAAAGGACTAATTCTTATTTTTAATATTCTCATTTGACTAAATGAGAGGATTATCTGAAAAATGAAGATAAGATACAGCTAGTCCACTTTGTTCAATAAAAACATGCTTAAAAAATTATATCTTTCTCTCATGAATCTTAGTAGTGAAATATAAGGAAGAGTAAAAGTAAGAATCTCTTTTACTTTGCAGATGTGAAATTAATTACAGAGATAAGTGAGTTACCAAGTGTTATTCAAAATCCTCAAAGAAGTGAGGGACTAAACACTGGATCTGAGCCCTGGGCTTTATTGGTATAACATTTTTATGAGTTGCAGAACGTCAGATCCATTACATTCTTAAAAACACACATATTTATAGCCTCTTCTAAATACACAACCTGTTCTATTGGGAAACAAACAAATAAACAAACAAGCCACAAGTAAATAACATGAGAAAGGACAAACATTCTTCTTTATAAATCATGAACACGTAATCTTCCTTCTTTTCAGAAATTTGTACGCTATCAACACAATTTTGACCACAGAACCATGCATGGACGCTCCTACAAATGAAGTACTACTCAACAAATCCTACTTGCTTATTCAAAATACTGGTTGTAAGCTCTCGCAGAGCTTATGGGATGTTTTAGGCACATGCATGGAATCCAGGGGATTAAGCACAAAACTTACACTGGCATTGGTGCTACAGCAAGGAATATACCTATTCGTAAAGGATAAGGCTCATAAAGGATGCCAAGGCCTCTTTGTCACTCAAATATATAGGAGCTTGAGGCATATTTGACTTCATCCCATATTAGTGGGATGCAGCTCTTCTACTATCTTCATGGACTCACATACCCTAGGTTGTCCCTGACAGGCCGTTTGCTTTCAGCAATACTGTGCATTTGATCTCAGTTTCATAATGGATAATAAAAATCATGTTAAAATAAGCAAATAAGGTCAGTGAAATGACTTTCATTTGAAACTTTCTATATGTATACATTGCCTAAGTCCACCAGTATAGTGGCAGGATGTGCTTCTAGATGGATCAAGGGTGAGAGTATTAGTTGCGCTCCGGAATCTCTGTCAATTGGGATCAAATTCATAGGTCAAGGAAAAGAAATCTTAGCTGTTCAGAGGCAACTGAGGGGAGTCTGGTCTTCCTGAGGGAAATATGTCTAGCAAGCAAAGCCTGTATGTATATTTCAGCTACAGAGAAGTTCTTTTTTCAAGTGAAAATACAATAAAATCAACCCCTAAAAAACATATATATATATATATATATATATATGTATAAAATAGATATAAATGTTTCACAAAGCTACGATTTGACCTGCATTCAGATATAGTTTCACTGTGCACTTCTGCAGTGCTTCTGTTAGCTTTACCCTTTCTCATAGGATGGTAAATGCTTGGTGTAGGAACTCTTGAATACGTTTCACCCTTGGAAGAAAGATTCTGTACTCAATTTCAATTACAGGAATTCAGTGTATGACAAGGGGAAATAGGTCGAGAAATCATAGTATGCTGCTTAATAAAAGCGACTCCAAAACATGAAGAAAAAGTTGTAAATTTGAATTTAAATTCTCCATGTGGAAGCATACTGATTTATCACTGAATCACTAGTTTAGTTCCCCTTTTAATGAATACACTTCTGAGTCTCTGAAACTAAAGATACAAGTATTGAACACACTGTCCTCCCTTTATTAAGCAAAAAAGATCTTGTTTCAGTCTTAATTTTGTTTTCCTCCAACAGCAGGAAGAAATAATTCAAACCAAAGAAAATGCAAATATTCTTTAACCCCAAAATTAAGAGAAAAAAAAAAAGAAAATCCAAGCAAGACATTTTAGTGTTGATTGGTGATCTACTGCAACTGGAACCATAAACTGGCTTCACAAAGACATAGGAAAAAAAATATCTAAATTAATCTGCAGCAGTTAAAACGCACTTGCAGAATGCTAAACTAAATCAAAATAAAGCACTGGGAAAAAATAATTGTTTATCCACTTCAGGCCTTTTTAAATCAAACTTGTTCTTATTATGAAGATGAATGCCTTCTAACATAAATACATGGAGTACTTTCATTCCTACAATAGTACAGGTAAAGCATTAGATATTAGTAGAAAGGCATTTTCTTCTTGAGAAGAACACAATAGGATACTGCTTTACATCTTAAGAATGAGTATGTCTTTGTTCTGAGGGAGAATGAAGCTGAATGGAAAAAACAAAACAAATCCAAACCCTAACCACCCAAGCCCTGCACAGCTCTCAATGCATTTTGAGGTGCAAATCCTCAGGAGACATTACCACTGTGGTGTAAAATATACCACAACTGCTACCTCTCACGTTTTTACAAAACAGTGCATCCATTATATGAGCCCATTAAGGAATGCCTCATCTAGCAGATGGTGACTAAGCACTTCAGCATAGTTCTCACATGCCGTCCATGGCTACATCACTACAGAAAGCAAAGCTGGCTCACTTCGAGCTAACTGGGAACTTCTACTGAAGCTGCAGTATTGCCACAGAAGACGACCTGCCACAATATGCAGTTGCTAGACAGCGATAAGTGGGCAGGTGGATTTGGGATCTAACCTGGTTAGCAGAGAAAAGGAGGGAATATTGGCTCAGAAGAGAACAGAGGGACAGCCATACTGGAAGAAG
Organism: Cuculus canorus; assembly: GCF_017976375.1. Classification (NCBI taxonomy): domain Eukaryota; kingdom Metazoa; phylum Chordata; class Aves; order Cuculiformes; family Cuculidae; genus Cuculus; species Cuculus canorus. Next base: position 39,295,113 of record NC_071401.1, read on the forward strand.
TTCCACGTACCTAAGACTGATGTCTGATTTCCTTGATAATCCCTGAAAGCCACAAGTTTTCTGCTCAACATTTTCCTTCACTAACTGTATGGAAGTTGCTCACAAGCAGAGAATGTAGGCTGGAAAAAACTACACTGAATTTCCATGACTATTTGAAGCATCACCTGTCTCCTCCCACTCTCAGCTTCTCTCATGAACACAGCTGAAAGGAACTGGAGAGGAAGACTACAGTCCTCTTACTGAAAACGTAAGTGATGGAGTCTTCAAGTTAGGTAGCACGATCTTACCTGACCATAAGTGGTTTCACTTATTAGTTCATACGTGACTAAACAGCTATAGGATGATTTTTCTTTGCTTATTTGAAGGAACGTGTGCTTTAAAGACCCTGCAAGGCTATCCAGCACTGTAAAAATGGATGAAGTTTCACTGAAGCCAATAAACATCCCACTTACTTAACAGAAACTTCAGTTTCTACCACCTTCCTAGAACATTTTCATCCTGACGTGCCAAAGTGTGGAGAACCCAGTCCCACCACTAACTCAGTTGGGATGAGAGACAACGTCAGTACACATCGTGTAACAGATGGCTCCTGACTACTTAAAAAAAAAAAAAATAAGCAAGTAGGCGCTTCTATAGATGTTTATCTTCTTTTCTCTCAGAGGCCTCATAGATGTAAAAACAGTAGAAGAAAGTGGCAAGATGTCATCACTGTTTCAACACGAAGCAGAAAATACAACTTTTTGGTATGCTTATCAGTTTGAATGAAAAGCTGCACATTATTTATGAGACATGTGAGAAACAATCCATTGTACCGAACAACGATAGTCAATCCTAGATATAAATTCTCCACTGGTCGATAACCACTATACCCATTCCCTTAGCCATGAAAATTACCTGACAGAGCCATAAATTCACGCATTGTCCATTTTTCACAGACAAGCTACCCTCCCCCAGACAGTCTGCAGTGCACCAGCCATGGCATCGGTGTAAACATTTACTCCTTTATTATTTTATGCTGACTGCTTTTCAGTTTTCTGACAAAGGGCAGGCAAGTAACAATAGTGATATAAACTGGACCAGATCCAAGACCGAAGCACAGGACGAACACAGGCTTCAGAGATGGCACTTCCTGTCCCAGCACTACATTGAAACTCATTAAATGTGGATTTTCCTTAAACGCGAAAACTTCCATAATTCTGTAATGTTTCAGTTTACACATGTATAATACAAGTTCTCTATGTAGAAGTTTCTCTTAGAAAAACAAACAGAAAACTCAGTCTAAACTTACTGAAAATCCTAATAATCCCTGGCATTGACTCAAAATCTTTCCAAAGAGCCTGACTGATAATTAGTGCATTTTCAATGATTTGCCCCTTTTGGGGCCAGTGTTCTAATGGGTTTTAGTGCTAGCAAATCATGCTAGGATTTGTTCTGTGCATTAACGTGCACAGAGTGTTAAGCTACTTATTTGCAACGATACTGTTCCTGTAGGAAAGCCTGCCTTGATTGTTAATGATACTTGAGACTCTCAATCTTAAAACAGAGGGGAAGAGAAACTGCAGGGTGTGGCATAGTCTGCTACACAGCTCGTCACTTACTGAAAATAAAAATATCACTTAATTCTGTTGATAGCACTCAGAATATTATAATAGGCAATTAATTTCCTAAACAAATTGTTTTAAGAAATTAGAGTAATCTCTTCAATTGAACTATTTTCATTGTTTATATTTGTTGTTGTTTTCTTTTAAGTTAGGACCTATTCAAAAGTGATTTATTCAAAAAAGAATATGAAGAAACTTGCTCTCTCCTTCAACTGATTCTCACATCAGTTTTTTAAATTAGCAGAAGAAATAAAAAGAGTAATACCTTATTCCTCTTCCAGATTAAACCTTAAAGACTGCTGTATGATCAGTATTGCTGTATTACTTCCTAATAGTATATACTGTCGATACATTAACTGATCTATTGACTATTTTAAAGTTTTACAACTTTTCATGCAGCCCAATGCCCTTATTGTGAAGTCACCCAAAGAATTACCAGGTTCAGTAACATAAATTATATAAATTAATTATGTTAGAGATATATGTAATTAAAAAATAACACACCCATTACCTTCACACAAGTAGTCTTATTAACTTCAGTAAGAATGATTTTACAGTGCAAAAATCCGCCCAGACAATCAGGACTTTGAATATCCAAACTAAAACCTGCATATGCATAATGTCAGACCTCTGAGCATCACAAACTGTAATAAAAGTAAACTAGAAGAAGAAGGCCTATAATGTTTATTCACAGGTAGCTTTTGTCAAAAATGTTATGACACCTAAAAAAAAAAAAAAGTATGAAATCTAGGCTGACTGGAAAAGTGTCATAAATAACATGCCAGATTGTCTCGATTCTGTCAACCTTTTAAAAATTTCATTCAAATCTTCCCAAAATATTTTGAGAATATAAATTGCAGAAAAAAAATAAAACACTCTGTCTTGCCTATCCAGTTTGAAATTTAAACAGAAAATCAATTTGATGAATTCTCTGTAAAACATAAATATCAATTTTGTCATAATTCTCTTACAGAGTTGAAGCTACACAGAGATTGCAAGAAAGATTCTGGATCCCTTGTAAATATCAAGTAAATTAATATAGATTCATGAACACCAAAAGAGATATGCGTGTCCTGACCTTGAATTTTCCATGGGAATTACCATCTTTACCTTGTAGAGACAAAATGTCAGTTAATATAATATAAAAAGTATTATGTCACAAGAGAAGTAACTTGATGTTTGTAAATAGACACATACATTTGTAGACATACACATATAAAAAGGAGTACTGTTGATTAAACAAAGCAACAAAGTGGTAGAAAAAGCCTTTAAGCATAGTGGAGATGTAAACTCAGCTGATGGTGCAAAAGATAAAAAGGGCAGCATTCAATATTGAAAAATGACACTGAAAGGAGGTCAAGTGACTTAGTCAATCAGCTGCTGACCTTGAATCAAACTCAGTCCTAACGATAGCAAATTAATATTGCTGTTTATAGATTGCTGAAAAAGGCTTTAAGCCACAAACACATTCTGGATGTAAAATACTACACATAAAACCTGGAGAACGTGTTATCAACTAGGACTCAACTCTCTCAATTGTTTTGCTGCAAATTATATAAAATCCTCCTGCATTTCCATTCCCATTAATAGCCAGTCTCTATCTGTAATTAAAAAAAAGACTGTAAGAAGCAGAGACACAGCTGAGACAAATGACTCCAAGTGACCAAAGGGATCTTCCATACCATATGATGTTGTGCTCAGTAATATAAAGCTGGGGGAAGAAGAAGGGAGGGGACAGAAGTTCAGAGTGATGGCATTTGTCTTCCCAACTAACTGTTATGTATAATGGAGCCCTGCTTTCCTCGAGATGGCTGAACACCTGCCTGCCAATGGGAAGTGGAGAATTAACTACTTGGTTTGCTTTGCTTGTGCACACAGCTTTTAATTTACCTATTAGAATGTCTTTTTCTCAGCCCACAAGTGTCTACCATTCTCTTTCCCATCCCACCAGGGCGGGAAGTGAGCAAGCAGCTGTGTGGTACTTAATTGCCACCAGGGGTTAAACCACAAAACCCTTCTATTTCAAATACCTCTCAAAGAGTAGCCTGCCCTTATGAACTGACTGGAGTGCACAGGGAGGTAGAAAGAATTTGGTATTTTCTGTTCTGCTTAAAAAGGTCAGCGCCAGTGAAAGAATAACTCTGAGAAAATTTCCCTAAATCCAGTATCTATGGAAAGAGAGACAGATAGATATCCACATGCAAGCTGACACTACAGTCCTATTATTAGAGCATTCATTTACCCCTACAATGTTAAGGTATCTTCAGAAGAACTTTTGGACACAATACCTCACCTGTAGCTGTCATTACTCTAAATATTTCCTTACTGAGTAGCTATACACTGTTCCCAAAGTGCATTACATAAATAAGTTTCTTCAAAACTGTTGCATGTATGTTTTCAAAATACCTGAATGTCACATGCTGAAAACACCTTCCAAGTTATCATACTTGTTACTGTGGTTGTCACACAGGGCTCATTGCTTCCAATTAACTCATGCATTGTATAGAGCATCAAACTGGATTACACAGGGTTTGGGTTTTCGACAACAGATGCCAAGATAATAGTGTCAGGTGCAAATACATTTATGAAAGAACAAAAGATCATTCAGAGATCAATTCCCTGTGGGAAACATGCAGTCCCCCAAAAGACTGGCACTGGCAGTAACTCTGGCCTCATTCTCCACCTATGTCTACAACAAACCTATTTGTTGTTAAGGAAGAAAGAAAGTCACCAGATGTGGTGGCTGGTGTCTTGGTAACTAACTATTAGAGCCAGTTATCCACACTGCTTGTAATCAGGCTAAAAGTTCCTGAGGCTTCACCATCTGGATTTTTCTTGCATAGAATATCTAGCAAGATGCTTTCTTTCTTGGGTTTTTTGTTGTTTTTTCTTTTTGTTTTCTTTTTTTCTTGTCTATGACTAGACATCAGCAACAATTTGGAAGCAAGCCTGCCCATTTCTTTTCTTTCAGGTGAACTCTACAAACAATACAAAATAAGACTTTTTTTTCCTTTTGTCTTTGTTTTATTTTCTCTAGAGTGAGCTCTATTAGAAAATAAGTTGGAAAAACAAATACATTAACATGGAAAAAACTGAGAATGTAACAGTGATAAGAAAAGACTATAAAGAAATCTCTCTCCTGCCTGCTGTGTCTCCCTCATGTTTCTCTCTCAGATCAACTATCTTTCAGTAGATTGCCATATTGCAAAAAACTCCATAGAAAAGACAGTCCCTTAGGGAAGAAAACAAACAGAAAAATAACAGAGCATCCTTTCCTCCATTCCTACAGCTTGGCTGCACCTCTGTTCTGCTCAGCAAACTCCAGGTCTCAGTCGTCTTCACTTTTCTCTTTCCTCTCTCCTCCTACACAATGTCCAACTGTTCCCAGCAAAGGGGTAAACAACTTCTCTGTGCATATATTCCACCTAAGCCAAAGTGCAGATGCCAGATCATTGCAGAACAAGAGTCTTTTTTTCTCAAATACATTGTTGCTATATTTTTAAAGGAACATAACACGGTGAATTGCAACAAATCGGTAAAATAGAAATATCCTAATAAAAGGACTTTTTCATGGAAAGGTAGTCTGTCTAAGGACTGTCCCAGATATTTAATTTATTTACAGTTTACATCACCATTTCCTATAGTGACTCCCTCATATAACTTGTAATCCTCCTACTAAACATGGTATTAAATTCACAGATGTACAAGATTATATGCTATTCAGTCATGGAGTCAATGAATTTCTTTTTTTTGTTAACCTAATTTTATTCTTTGGGGGTTTTGCTTTTTTTTTTCTGTTTTTCTCAGATGTCCTTAAACACATTTTGTACTGGCTAATTATTTTTTTTTTCAAGAAATCAAGATAATCACTAAGCACTCAAACCGAACATCTATGATTTTCCATACCTATGTGAATTATGCTGTCTCAAATAAATTGTCGGTATCTACAGTATCAAAAAATCTCTACCATACACAAATTACAGCAGACTCATTTCAGCTGTTGCCTCATACAGTATAAACCACATACAGGAATGAAACCACAGACACACTCTCACTGGTGGGTACTAGCCCGGGGAATTGAAGACAGTTTGTACACCAAATATATGAGGACAATTTCCCATTAGTGTAAGCACTATGAAAAAGGAGTTTCAGCCTATAATAGTGAGAATATTAACATCTCTATGTAATAGTGAAGTTTACCAATTTAATGTTGCTTTGCTTGGTGTTTCCTTCAGATGAATAAACCGCTTTAATTGCATAGTATAAGTCTAAAAAGTGCCCTTTATTGGGTGATATACTAAAAAAAATGTTGAGTGTTGCTGTTGCTTCTGATTTAACATATACTATTTTTCATTACTTAAGTACTGTAGCTAGGGAACAGATTCCAAAATTTAGATTTCATTATTCAAATTGTATTATCATGTGTGTGAGCCCTTTAAGAAACTATGCAATCCACTCCCCGACTAATTATTTTTTTTCCTAGTAATGAATGCAACTGCCTGGTAATGGAAGTAGCACTTTACAAAATTAGCCCACGTCCCTCTGAAGCTCCTTCACATTGCCACTTTTCCCAAATACTTAGATGGATTTATCTGCTCTGGTGCACCCCCCTCAGGAATACTGAGCCAGTGAACACATGCACTCCTACAGATACTTAAAATATTGTCTGAAGTGATGTTATTTCTGAATGTGACAATGTCCTGTCTTAAATTCTTGATTTAGTAGTTAGTGCTATGAATTTCCTCATGACTAGAATTCCTTGCCCTGGTATTAAAAGAAAAACAATAATCCCCCCAAAATCTCCTCCTCAAAATGCCCCCATCAAAACTCACCAGTTAAATACAGAAATATTCAACCCGTTTACCAGAAGGATACTGCCTTTTATGTCAGTATACTTTAGCTCCAAACTTCAAAAAGCTAATAATTATTCCTTTGCAGGAGACCAAATGTTTTCCTAGAAAGAGTTAAACATAGTTTTCCAGCAAAACACCTCACAGAAATCTTTTGTTTCTGTTATTGTTTCAAAACAATTTAGTTGAATAAATAAAGCAGCTTTCAATATGCTGTATTTGATCAGGAAAATAAGAACACCGGGGTTTGGAAAGACAACAAGTTTGATAACTTTCATTAGTCTCTCATAACAGTCAATTTCTGTATACATTGCTTTGCAAAGATTTGATGGTACCTTAACTGAATTTGATAAACATCAGAAAAAGAGACCCTAGAGGCTTCTGAAGCTAGAGAAGAAGAAAAAATATACAGCTAGAAATATCATAAAACACTTCTCAACAAGATGTTAATTTTCATTCTTCTCCGGACAGAGGGAAACTGATAAATTCAAATAAAACAGGTTGAGCTTAGGGAATGAACATCAAATGCTTATCCATGCTATCTTCTCTATCAGATATCAGGGACTGCATTTTTAGAAGATTAAAAAAGCTCTCCTTTCTCTTCTAGTTTCTCATCCCTGACACACACAAACACACACACACCACTTCATCACATATGCACTCCTCCAGAAACTGCTTGAAGCAAGTAAAAATCTCTGGCTAAAACCAGCAACACACAATTTCAAATGTTTATGGAGCTGACGTTACACCTGATTGCTAAATAAAAGTTTTCAGATTTTATTCAGAACTTCTGCATGAAAAGCCTGTGTTCACCTGAAGTTTAATCCTATTCTGTGGATAACATTCATAAACAGCATAAACTTTTGTATTCCCAGTATGTCACAGGATTTGCTATAAAAGTTTTGAATTTACAAGTCAATAGACAGTCTTTCAATCTATCTGGTCCTTACAGACTGCTACTTGTAAGCCAAGCTGTTGTCCTTCTGGCTTCATAAATTTCTGCCAGCACTAAAGACCTAGCAAGGAAAATTCCTCTCTCAGTAGACACAGCACAGTGGACTGCGATGTGCTGGACATTCACAGCACACATTCACAAAAATTTGCTCTGAAAAGGAAATATTATTAACATCATCAAACACAAATTAACTAGAAGACTATCCACTTTGTTCTTACACAGGTCCCCCAGCTTTACAGGGTTAACAATAGGAAAGATGAAGAAGGAGAAGGGGAAAGGAAGGGGAAAGAGAAAGGGAAGACAGAGGGGGAGGGAAAGTGGAAGGGGAAGGGGAAGAAAAAAGAATAAAAAACCACTAGTCCCCAAAAATCCAACACGAAAACAGCAAAAACAAAAGAAAACTCCACACACACACCCCGTTTTAATATAAAGATATCTTTCTTCAAATGAAACATGTAAAAGTGATCATAAAAGAAACCAGAGGGCAGCATATGATAAAGTTCCATTCAATCTGTTTTCAGAGTAAAGTTGTGCTTAAAATATCATACTGCCTCAACTAACCGCTTCCTTTCTAAGAATAAAAAATTGAATGGGCTGATAAGATGTCATTGCTTGCAACAGTAAAAAGGAACTGAACATAGAAACTCCAGAAGGTCTTCTCCAGTCTTCAATTCTCCACATGCTGTAAAAAACTCATGTTGTCTTTCCTATGTGTTCTGTTCCAAACTTGCCCCACGAACCAACTGTCATCCCTAAGGCCTGCAGCTCCATTATCAGGAGAAAACACCAGCATATCACTAAAGATTTGCTACTGGATCAATCAGGTGTCATAAATCAGCTTCAGTAACTTAAGCTAAGTGATGATGATTTACAACGCCCTGAGGATCTAGCCCTCTGTCCTATTGCTTCATTAATCTGCATATTCCTGCAATGTAGACTCATCTTTTTTCTATATTACTTTTACTTCAACCCACCTGTTATAAGTCTGATGTGAATTTATAGAGAGTTCATACCATATTTTCTTACTTATTTTTGAAGAGGCATTGCCCTGAATCTGTCCATGGTCCATAAACGATCTATATGACTGACTGAATCGAGCCTTAGCTGGTAGCTGTCAGCAAGTATGAATTCAATTTCGCAAGAACAGTCCATTAGTATCTAAACAGTATTAATAGAGTTGAGACAGAGAAGCACATAATTTGTATCCCAAGGAATGAGAGGCTGGAATGTCTGGTAGGAAGGTGTTTGATCAGGTCTGTCACAGCCAGAAGACCACGGTGAATATATTCTCATAATAATGAGTAGCTCATTCCCAAGAGCAGAAAATGTTGGTGTAAGGAACCATGTTTTTATCATAATCCTTAAACATAACTGAAGCAAAGACCCCAGCAGGATTCAAAGGTGGTTTATATATTTGTATGGGTAACAAGACCATCAACTGCCACACTGGACAGTACACGTTCTTTTCTGTAAGGAAATAAACTCCCATATTTCAGTGCATAAACCTGTTACTAGTAATACTGGATAGAAACATGCTCAGTGGAAAGGTTGTTAAATTTCCATTTTGGAGCTTTCTGTATTTCCCTAAATTTCCCTCTGATGCTGTCTACTGTTAAAAAATGATCCTGAGGGAATACCACTCTGATCCTCCATAGCATGGCTCGAAAATCAAGGAACCTAGCAGCTACATTTTATTTGCAAATTTATTTTTGAAAAATAAAGTGCTGTGTTGACCCCATGTTTCACATGAGGCACCAATAGCCCCTATGACATTTATTATATAGGCATTTAAACACCTCCAGAGTCCTCTGAAAGTAGCTCTGACATGGAAGAAATAACTTAGAAGGAGTTAGAAGAACAATTTCTTCTGCCTAAAACCTGATGTTTTTCTAAAAACAAATGTTCTGAAAGCATTCCCTGCAAAAATACGCAATGGTTATCTTTAACAAGTCAGCATTTTTCAAATGTTATAATGCTGTAGAACTGCAATGATATTTTACACAAACTTAAAATAGAATGAACTGAGACCTCACACACCATACTTTGTTTACAAGCCCAGGCTTATAAATAGCATGTCCAAACATAGGAGATATTTAATGAGAGATATAAGAGCTCATACCCTAAATGAATGAATATTAATACTAACTAGGATATTATATCAGTCTGAGAGCACGAAAGGAAACTAAAAAAAAGGTACTTTGGATAGGCTAAAGGACTCTCACTCAGTGGTAGCAAAGGTTTTCTGCACAAACCTAAGTGTTGGACAAAGCACAAGAAATGGTATTTGTCACTTGCAGATTCACTGAAATAGCTAGCTCTAAGAGGAAAGTTAAAGGTGACCATACTACAATTGAGCTAATTTTAGTTGTACATATGTGTTACATACTTAGGGAATGGAAATCAACAGAGTGTACAATTTAAATAAAAATCACACCTTGTTGATTTCTTAAGTTATTTCATTACAGTCCTAACCGGTAAGGAATTACAACTTCTTAATCATTCCCTCTTCAAAATTTATTTTCGGTTACAAAATGATGTCTTACTCATGAAGTAAAATTATCAACAATAATAAGAAATACTGTAATACATGCCTGCCTGCCTTGTGTAGGACCAGGACAAATTTTAGAGGGCCAGTAATTCATGCAAGCATTAGCACACATCATTCTACATTATTCAATGTTATTGTTAACCTCATAAGCTGAAGTAAAAAAAAAGAAACACTAAACAAACTACTCTGCTCTCCCAAGTGCCCGTATGCAGCCATCAGTAAGATTCAATTTTTTTTTTCCTACAATTTCCAGGAGAGTGCATTGTTACTAAATGTTCTGATTTTCCTATAAATATTTCCAATCTGATAGGTTTGCTGTTGTTATACTTTTTATGCAGTCATTGTACATCAAAAAGAAATCTTGTTATCTTAACTATTCTGAATGCTTATCCTCAATCAAGCCACCCACCACTGCTCCTTCCATCCTATAGAAAATAGCATTTCTTTGGATTTAGTGACTGTTCTGTATACACACATGCACCAAGTTTGAATCTCTCACTGCGTTTCAGGAATGACTTTGCTGAAATTGCACTGGTCTTAAGAGCATAAATATTAAGTGGATTCCAGTCACTGTGATATCAAGATATTTGTTACACTAAGTGAGAGCACAAGAGGCAAAGGAAAGGGTGAGCCACTTAAAATTTCAGCCTGAGATTTCTGAGTTGCAAGCCCTCTTTCTGCCTCTTTTCTTCTGTCCTCCAATCTCAAAATCTTAACTGGCTTGTTTGTAACATCTTCAATCTTACCAAAAATAAAATTAAAATAAATAAATTAAGAAATTGCTACCCGATTCTCTTCTAGATACAATAATCCGATTTTCCTACTACATTTCCTATTTCCTCAGCCCCAGGCTTCTTACCTGAATTCACTACATACTCCACCAGTAAACTATCACAGCTCATCACCCACTGTGAATAACAAAGTCATTGCAGAAACTAATTAGAGACCTATAGTTGGCAGGATGCAGTAACTGCTTTCAGCAGCTCCTTGCACGAAAAGAAGAGCTTACACAGAATATACACTGCTGGTGAGTGCACTAAGTGCAATTTGTATTCACTGGTCAGTGCCAATTGCTTCTCAGTGATGACCATTCACCATTGGGAGAAAAAAGTCACTGCCAGCTACCAATTGACAATTGCTGTGTGCAGAAATGGGTCAGCAGTGATATCTTACTATAGGATAAGCAGTCATTGTGTGCCCGAGTTTGAAAACAAGGCAATAGCGGCATGCAGCATTGGTGGGTTGCAGCACAGCAAATCTGTTTTGTAGCACTTGATCAGACTATAGTAATGAAGTAGCTACTTTTCTCAGGATAGGCATCACCATTAACTGTTAGTACTAATCATATACTACCATAACCAGAAACAGTGTAGTATCAATTAATGACAAGTAGTACCTTGTCATAAATGCATGGAGTCACCACTAAACAAGGGTAAATAATTCTTTTATTACAATGGAGGTTTAACAGCCTTTCACTGCTTTCTTATCATTTTATGATATCCCTATGCTCGAGTTTTTCTCTTACATTTTGCTGCAATATCCTGCCACTCTATTTCTGCTCTTTAGTAGTCCAAGATAATTTTCCAGCTGCATATCTTTCAATCTGAAATAATCACAGTATATACATTTCTCAAGCCCTTCTCTTCTTTTTTTCAATCTACTTATGCGTATCCAGCCTATGATTTCTCTAAAAGTTGTTCAGCAGATGAAGTGGAGCAGCAGTCACAGCTAACTGCTGCTCAGGTAATGATTGCTTGCTTCCTCACTGTCTTTTCCTTGCCTGCAAGCTTGAGAGGTGGTAGCCTTGGTTTATAACAGGAACAAGAAAGGCTAAAGAAATGTCTTGATCTATCACATGAGATATTGGTTGCCAAGGGTTTGCTTAGATATGTAGCCTTTCCTAAGGCTGATTTCTTTAGAATACAGATAATAATAGATGTGGTTGTTGCAGTGCTTTTACTCCTTTGCTTTTTAGGTTATATCACAGATTTTTGGCAAGGTCTTCCCTAAGCAGACTTACTTTAAAAAAAGAACTGTTAAAATCTTAAGTCAGATCCTAAAATTCTAGAAAAATGGATACCCCAATTTCCCATTGTTTTGCATCTCAATTAATGTGCTTTTACTCAGCATTTTTAATCCAAAAGTCTTACTGAGGTCATCAGCTTGATTGGTATCTTACAGATGTAGGAAATGGATAATGAAGTGAATGGATGCTCAGTAGGATAGTTCAGAGCCAGGAATGAATAACAGTACTTTGAATCCCTTTCCAGTGTACTGTGTGTACAATGATAAAGAGCTGAGAAGATGGCTGTGAAACAACAGAATCACACCAACTGAAGTGATTATACGGAAAAGTTTGAAAATAAGTGGAAACTCAGGCCCTGGATGAGACATAAAGCAAGTAGACAAACCAAATGTACCTTCTTCCTTTATTAACTTTCTTAATGAGGTTATCTCTGACTATCAGGAACTCCAATGGGACCAACAACCATCTATTTTAAATGCCAAGCAAATGTCTGTTAAGAAACAGACTCCCTCTTCATAGGGTTGATGCTCTCATATCCTAATAGTAACTGACAAGACTTCCCCATCTGGACTGGGTTTTTTTTCACTTTGCATTTTGAGTATGTGACAAAGCACTATGTAAAGGATTGCCTTTACAAGCAGAGTTGTGTGTTTCTTAAAACGATTGAATAGCATTGTAATAATACGTGGAAAGATCAAAATGCAATTTCTTTTTATTATTCCTATTATTGCATTCCCCTACACAACAGCAACCTCTTCAGAGACATTGTCTGCAACATAATATTGATTTAATGCACCACTTTATATGCTTTCCACGTCCCCAGATTAAAGATTTAAATTAATATGACAAGTGAAACACTTAGAAATTCAACAAATCACCAGATAGGCTTATCCACACGGGGTACATTTTATAGTAAAAAAAAAAACCAAATGAAACAGAAAAACCCCAGCCTAGCAGCCACAACTTAGGTGCAGGCCAGATTTAATTTGCTTGATTGATCTTGTATCTTTGAGGGCAAATTCATTATTTTCTTATTAACTATTATCATTATTGGAATTTATAAGGAATCTATAAACCTATTCAACTGGTCCTAAATGTTGCAATCTATTTATTGAACAGACCAGCAATGAAAAATTAATTATTAAACAACCACCACAGGAAAATATCAGTGGCCTTGTCACCTCAGAGCTAGATTGATAGCATGTTACCTTGTAGAGAATGGGGCCCTGCAACACTCAAATATAAACCTTGGAAGGGTAACGCTGAGTGTGTCACAGCATAAGTCACATTTTTAATTTAATGTTTTATTAAATGCTAGATAGAATAAATTTATCCAGGCCTCACAGACTCTGTCTTAATAAATGAATTGGCACTCTTTCAGATGTAAAAAATGGTCATAGCTTCTCAAGGGCATCAGAAACCCTGAAGCATAAGACACCAGTAAATACAAAGAGCAAAGGCAGCATGGGCAGTGATATATTTGCAAGCACTGTGGGTGAGCCAACACTTTCAAAATGCTGAGGCTAACAAAACAAGGGCAGTGAACTCTCAAAATGAGAAAAGCACCTGCAGTAAGAAGCTGTGCTTGAGTGCTGTTGCATGAACTTGTCCACTACTGAAAAAACGTGGAAAGGGTGTGGGTTTATCACCCTCCTGCTACTACACTTCAGGATCCGTTTGTATATTTAAAATTTCATGAGCAATATTAATAATTTATTTTTCTCCTATCCTTTAATTTTCTAATGCTAGGCTTTGAAAACAAAAGGCAGGGAGATGATATATTCTCTTCCTCCTCTGCAGTTATCTACAGCATCTTCACTTGTGTTTCCTTGTAGAACTGCTGTCATTAGTAATACATGATTTGGCTAGGAAAATGGTTAAAAGTTCCTTAGTCAAATCCAATATGCCTCTGCCCTGGCACATCCCTCCAGAGTCATCCTAAAATTTCCACATGCAGCTCTATTTTGAAAACATTTAGCTTACATAAGGCAGGACAGCTCAACAGTACCACTCAAGCAATGAACGGCTTTTACGGCATAATAGAGCTGTAGTGTATGTTTCCACAGACACTAAACTAAAAGGTTGTAAATGACTGTAAAAACTGAAAGAAAAGTCACCTTCCCACACTCATCGTTGAATAATAAAAATACACTTAGCATGCTTTTTTTTTCCCCCGGAACTCTAAAATGTTGGTCTTCAATACCTATCCATCTCAGATTGCCGCATGTTACGCTGTTAGCCAGTATAAGAACAACAGGGTCCAATAAGCAACACGCTAAAACACAGGCAGCAGTGAGTTATGCTAAAACCATCTTCTCCTGCAGTCTGTGCTTCTTGAATTCATGCAGCTGGCATCCTCCTGCTGAATGCACAAGAGCATTTGAACAAGAAGGTAAAAAGAAAGAGGACCGTGAAACGTCCTTTGAGTCTGGCGTTTTTCTAGAAAGTCAGGAAGCAAATTCCCAGCATGTAAACAACATAAAGGAAAGTGAATAACAAAACAAAGTGCACGATTGTGCTTATAAGTTCCAAATACATGATATTTTTGATCTAACTACACGACACTTGTCACCCTACTTATGAGTTCTACATCTGATGAGAGAGGAAATTAGGACTCTGTTTATCAAAAATGAAATGTGACTTCACATACATACAGGGTTTCATGGTAACATAAGCAGTGAGATGAACTTGCTAGAAGTAAAAAGTAACAAAACCTCAAAGCTGAGCTATACTGAAAAAAATGCTATCTGGAAGGCAAGGAAATATGTTATAGTCCATATGAGTAGTCATAATTTATAAAAGAAATTGAATATTTATATGGAGATTTTTTTTTTTTATTCAAAATATGAAGGAAAAGGTATGAAAAAGAAATGCCTTTTTTTCTCTTTCATTCCATGAGGGCTGGAATGAGTAGATGTTAGTGGGCTTTCCTGAAGTATACAGCCCTGGATCCCAGAACTGAAGCTGGATTTGAAACTAATATGCAGTATATACTTATATGAAGAATACAAAGGGTTAAGGTTAAACAAGTAAATTAGATTAATAACGTATTGAAGTTTAGTTTTGTACTGCTTTTGTAGTTTAGTTTTGTACTGCTAGGATAGTGTTGATTTTCTTCATAGTAGCCTCTATGGTGCTATGTTTTTGATGTGTGATTAAATCAGTGTTGATAACACAGAATCACTTAAGTTGGAAAAGACCTGTAAACCATAAAGTTCAACCCTTAATGTAGCACTGTCAATTCCATCAGTAAATCATGTTTCTAACCACCACCACATCTACATACCTTTTAGACATCTACAGTGATGATGATTCAACCACTTCCCCGGGCAGCCTATCCCAATGCTTGACTACCCTTCCAGTAAATTTTCCTAATATCCTATCTAAACCTCTGTGGCACAACTTGAGGCCACTTTCCCTCATCCTGTCACTTGTTACTTTGGGAAGAGACTTACATCCACCTTACTACAACGTCCTTTCAGGTAGTTGTAAAGAGTGATGAGGTCTACCCTCAGCCTCCTCCACATTAAACAACACCAGTTCCCTCAATTATTCCTCATAAGACCTGTGCTCCAGACTCTTCATGAGCTTCATTGTCCTGTTGTCCTTCTTTGCATGTGCTCCAGCAGCTCAGTGTCTTTCTTGCAGTAAGGGGCCCAAAACTCAACATAATATTTCAGGTGCAGCCTCACCAGCACTGAGTACAGCGGAGCAATCACTTCTATAGTCCTGCTGGCCACACTATTTCTGATACAAGCCAGTGTGCTATTGGCCTTCGTGACCACCTGTGCACACTGCTGGCCTAGATATTTTCATAATTTCTGAGCAGTGGTTGCACATCCACAAAGCATTTTCTGTTTCTCATGCTGTCCTGCCAGCAAGTAGGCTGGGATGCACAAGAAATTGGGAGGGGACACAGTTGTGAGAACTGACCCGATTGGCCAAAGGGGTATTCCAGACCATATTCCATTGCATGCTTAGTAATAAAAGCTGAGTAAAGAAAATAAAAGGGAAACCTGTTTGTAGTCACAATGTTTCTCCTCCCAAGTAACTGTTATACCTGTTGGAACCCTAATTTCCTGGAGACGGCTGAAAACCTGCATGCACATGGGAAGTAGTGAGTGATTTTTTTTATTTTTTTTTTTTTTTTGCTTTGCTTGCATGCATGGCTTTTGGTTTACCTATTAAAATACCTTTCTCTCCACCCATGACTCTTTGCATTTTAACCCTTCTGATTCACTTCCTTATTCCTCATCCCACAGTGCAGGAATGAGCAAGTGGCTGTGCAGGGCTGTGCTGCCTGCGAGGGTTAAACTACAAGGAGTTTTTAATTGTTTCATAACAAGTAGCGTTCTTCTGGTTTTCTTCTTTATATTTTGCCACTAAATCACATTTGTTGGTGGGAAGGAAGATAGACTCAGTTTTAAAGGACGTTTTTTCGACAGAAATTCTTTTAGATACAGTTTCATCAGCCAAGGGAAACCAGTTGCTTTAGCAGTTTCTAAGATACTACTGCATTTTTACTTCATTTTTAGGTGCTCTGCTTTGTAACTCAGGCATATAAAAATTTTAACACTTTTAAACAAGAGTCAGCATGTACACAAGCAAGCAGATAAGTATCTTTAGTACGCATGCTATAAGAGAGCAGAAAATAAAGCATATCATATTTAGCTCAAAAATGTTCCAGCTGCATCTAAACTTACCCTCTTGGAACATAACTCCATCTTCTGCTCAGTCCATGTGCCCTGATTTCCTTTCCAGGATTATCAGGACACTGAGAAGAAGGATATGGCAGATGTTGTCAAAATATGAAATTTGCATCCTGTTGGGAATATGCTCCCTGACTTGGACATTTGCATGGCCACAGATCCAGTGCTACAGATACATTTGTAGTGTCTGGCTACTGCTCCAGAGTGAAGAGAAATTTGATGTTCGTGAAATGAAAGGGCTTATCTTTTTACTCCATAACAAAGGAAACAGTGACTGATTGCAACAGTTGTTACCCAAGAATACACTCTCAACCCAACACATCTGAATACCCTATATTAAAATGTCAAAAAAGTTATGGAATTGAGGAAGGGGAAGGACTACAAAGTGATGGTTACAATAATAAGTAAATCTTAATCTTTTTTTCTAGCGCTTAAACATTTAGCATCTTTTCTGGAACTATAAAAATCTCAGTATTCAATACTTATAAAGTTCACGTAGGAAAATATGTGACACTGCAACATGTGTTAGTTCACTTTCTCTGCATTACGAGGGAAAATTTATGAGCCTGTCTAATGAAAACAATAACCACCAGATATCAAATTCAGCCTATGCTGTTTCTGTAGGCAACCAAAAGATATATATTTTTGCTGAAAAGGATAAGTAGTCATATAGATTTACAGCAATATCTTCACGCAGAAGGTAAGTTGCCTAAATATTTTTCTTGCCTGTTAACAAATAAAAGAATGCGAGCTCAAATTCACACTTCTCTCTTAGCAAACAGGTATCTAGCTGAAGCCTTCTGTTGAGTAAGATCAAACAGACTTACAAGAACTGGCACGGGATACTCAATTTGATCCAAAATAAAACATATACAGTAGTATCATGTTTACAACAGCTGGCCAAGGCCAAACCTAACCTCAAATCTAAAATATGATGCAAATCAGGAAATCTACACATCATCAAGGATGTATTGCTCTATTCCAATATGGTGTACTTTGTAAAAGTAGCCACTAGATACAGATTGATATTAGACTATCTGTACTATCAGTATTTACACATGGTAAACCTTGACTCTACAACTTCTGAGACCAATGGTGTGAGGTTTAACAAGGCCAAATGCCGGGTCCTGCACTTGGGGCATAACAACCCTATGCAGTGCTGCAGACTAGGAGAAGTCTGGCTAGAAAGCTGCCTGGAGGAGAAGGACCTGGGGGTGTTGGTTGACAGCAACTGAACATGAGCCAGCAGTGTGTGCAGGTGGCCAAAAAGGCCAATGGCATCTTGGCTTGTATCAGAAACGGTGTGACCAGCAGGTCCAGGGAGGTTATTCTGCTTCTGTACTCAGCACTGGTGAGACTGCACCTCAAATACTGTGTTCAGTTCTGGGCTCCTCGCTACAAGAAGGATGTTGAGGCTCTGGAGCATGTCCAGAGAAGAGTAACGAAGCTGGTGAAGGGGCTGGAGAACAAGTCTTATGAGAGGTGGCTGAGGGAACTGGGATTGTTTAGCCTTGAGAAGAGGAGGCTGAGGGGAGACCTTATTGCTCTCTACAAGTATCTGAAAGGAGGTTATACTGAGGAGGGTGTTGGCCTCTTCTCCCAGGTGACAGGAGACAGGACAAGAGGCAATGGCCTCAAGCTGTGCCAGGGTAGGTTCAGGCTGGACATCAGAAAAGAAATTTTTACAGAAAGGGTCATTGGGCTCTGGAACAGGCTGCCCAGGGAGGTGGTTGAGTCACAAACCCTGGAGGTGTTTAAAATATGGGTGGATGAGATGCTTGGGGGCATGGTTTAGTGCTTGATAAGAATGTTTTTTTCCAACCTAGTGATTCTGTGATTCTGTAACTTATAACTTGCATATAAGCTTTACTAACACCAAGGATATAAACTTTCAAAACCTTATCAACTGAGCCAATTCACAATGAGTCAACAAAATTCATCAAAAAGAAGAGCAAATGAAACAACGGCTCTACCAATTTTGACAGAAGAATTTGTGCTTCTTTCCCATTTCTCCTCAAATCACAATGCTTCTTTTATAAGGCACACAATAGTATCTAACAGAGAATTTATAATATATATACCCATAGATGATTACTTGTCCAATGTTTTTATTTCATGCAATATAAAATTACAGATGGGTAGGTAGATAGGTAAACGGATAGATACAAAGCAGTAGTGTGTGTGTGCATATTTGTCTGTGTATGACTGCAAAGCTCCTTGGCAATCCCATTAAACTGCAAGGACCTCAAAATGGAAATTTTGAAAGGCTGTGACATGTACGATGTCTGTCCTTTAGTAACCCTTGGTTTTGAAGATGAAATATTGAGATTTGCAATCCACTTGTGCAGTGACTAATGAGCTAATAAATTTATAGACAGATGAATGCAGAATTCCTGATTTCTCTTTAAAATGGTTCTACAACCCAAATGAATTATTTTAATCAAAACCAGAAAAGCCATAAGTGCTGCGAAAGAACTAAGTTTTCAAGAGCTTTTCCCAACCCTTATGAACATAAATGAGACTATTTACTGTGGTTCCATTACTTGCAGGAATAATATTTTTTATACTCTTTTACTAAACATAAATGTTTTTTTTAACCAAATGAATTCCCAAAAGCCGTGTGAGTTATAAATGTTTTCACACACAGAAATTGTGGGGATTATAGATTACAGTTCATTTTATAGTAAGAAGGAATTATTATCCTTGGTGACTTTGGTCAGGTAATTTCATTCTTCTTTCTTCCCTTTCTTTGTCTTTCTATTCTTCCCCTATGAATTCTAATTTTCTTGTAAGCTCTTTGAAGTAGGAATTATTTATACACCTACTCTAGTCCCCCAGTATTGACTGGAGATTCCAGGAACAATTGTAATACAAATATAACAAATGTATGTACAGATATTCACAGTTGAAGGTGTCATACCTGCACTATCGTTATGGTTACCTATGAAGATGCTATTCAGTTTGGAGTATGTGCTATACCAAGCAAACTGATCTCCTTTTTGTAAAAAAAAAAACAAAACCAAGCTCAGCTTTCTATTCATTTCTAACAGTTTCTAAAGTTCACTGTAGACTTACTTCACTTATAGTCCTTTATGACTCCATTCCTCCCTTTCTCCCCTCACTTATCTCTTTTCTGTCCCTCTGCAACATATTGCTGCTGTGGGAGGTATTCACACTGTCTAACTTTAGTCAACTAATTTAGGGCTCTGATTCACCCTCTAAGAGTGCCTACCTCACAGAATATGACTATACATAGAATAGACATTTTTAAACATAGGTGTTCTAATATGTCCTTTCTTCAAACACCCAAAGTAGATAGGCCTACCGTATAAAACATTGCCTGTCAACAGTAAGTGAATTTCTGAAGTGATTGGGTTGCAGATATTTTTTCAGTAGCTTAGCACCTCGCTTTCATTTTCTCTCACCTAGATTTAACACAGTAAGTACACTCTCAGTAGGAAAGCATAATAGAAAAGAAGATAACGAAGATTAAATGCATATGGTATTTACCCATGGAATTGGCTAAAACATTAGCAGAATTTTAAAAGCACGTGGCTGCTCAGTGAATTGCAGTGTTCAGCCAAGGAGGCTGCAGCTGTAAGTAAGACAGTACATCAGTCCCTTGCCTAATCACGTCTTGACCTTTCTTCTGAGACTGTCAACAAAGGTGTCAATTAGATCAATGATTAGAGCAACACATTTTGTGTTGTGCTAAACACAACTGTTACCAAGGGCACAAAGATCATACATTTTGCTTAACACTGGATTCCTTATTGGCTCAACACAAATATTCCATTGGCAACTACTTTGATACGTCTCAAGATGAGAAGCAAGTAAGTGCACTAATGACGTACTTTTCTTTTGCTTTCTTGGGACGCGGGAAAGCTTACACTGTAAATGTCTGAATGATTTCCTGATATATCGTTGATTTTGTTTAGTTTATCGTCTCTCTCATACAAATTAAGTAATCTAAGAATTTACTGAGTTTCTTTTACATCAGGATTTAATGTTTAAAGTATCTGTTATATATGGAATATCGCAATTAGTTACGCCAGCTTTAAACTGGGCATCCCAGTTCAACATATTGGGAGCTGCAAGCCAGGTATTCAAGATCATCTTCTGAAAGCCTCCTCTTCAACCAAGCCATACTCAACATATGTATCAACTATCAACTTATTTAGTTAAAGAATGTTAAATGTGACAAGGTGATGAGTAAGAAAAAAAGAAAATCTTTTTTTCTTTCAAAAAGAAAATCTTTTTTTCTGCCTCTGTTGAAAAATGAATGTGTAAAATGTAGACAAAACATATAGAGTCAAGAAGAAAAAAGAATGTATAGCTTAATACAGACTGTCTGAAGCATAAAAAAGCAGTGTGCTGTGTACTAATGGTAGGGAAAAGACAATGGGATTATAACATTATAATATAAGGACCAACCATCAATTTAAAAATCGCAGGAAAATGTTCAGTTAACACAGGCATAAAATAACTATTTTGAAAGAAGTAAGGCCTTTCTATGCATAGTTCTCTAAATTTACCAAAAAAAAAAAAAAAACAACCCACAAAGTACATTTAGCAATTACTATTAGTTCCTATTTATCAAAATTTTAATTAAAATTAGTGGAATTAGTTTTACCCAACACAACTCGTTTTTCCTTCCTAATCAGATTTGCTTTCCACCCTGGTAATTACTAGGAATTGACCACCTAGGCAGAACCACAAGGATATGGAAAGCTGCACAATTTATCTAAGCAGGTTTTAAGTACAAGAGATATTTTAAATTGAATCTGTATAAAGGCATGCAGACTGACAGTCATAATGACAGGGCCACTTATTTGGATTTACCAATTCCTGGGAGGTGGGACGAACTTATATAACATACACTATTTTAAACCTCACATTCCTCAGTTAATGTTATGGACAAATTTGGCTAAAACTTACAAGACAGTTCTGAGATTTTTGCATGCAAACAAACTACTACTCATTATTTATGTATTTATTTATGTATTTATTTATGTATTTATTTATGTATTTATTAATAGTTAGGATTAAAATGCTTCTTTACAAATCGTCATCCTTGTAAATTAAGTACTTTGGCATATTTATTATCTCTTGGTGAGAAAAAAATTAATTGTGCAATAGCAAGCTATGATGTAGCACTGACACTATTATCAACACTTCTGGCTGTATTCTGAATCTTCAAATTGCTTTCCTAAAATAAGTCTGACAAAATATTCCAGTGTCTTGAGTATACACATTGGGGTTTTTTTAATAAGCTATTTGAATTGACATATTTCTACATTTTTAGGAAAAAAGTACCAACTTTTATTTCTTTGTTATTTTGATTTTTCTTTTTTTTTATTATTATTTTTCCCTTTCTATAAACCTAACTTACTATTTAATGAGTGGCACTGTGCTCTACCTGCCTAATGGAATATGAAATAGAACCTAAATGGTAAAGGCTAATCTGTTTTCACTGTTCAAAATCAGTGAGATCTGAAATTAAACAAAAACTAGATGAACAATTAAAAAGAAATTAGAGACTGAAGCTATGACAATTACCATTGCTATTAAATGACAGGAAAGCTAAGTTCTATTAAATTACACATGAAAACCACACATTTTAAAGAAAGATGTTATTTATAGGGAAGCATCCTTTGTACAAAACTACAGAGGTAGATACATTGATATCTTCAGACTAGAATATTTTAAATTGTAATGATTATCTTCTTTGGTATAGTTTTACAATGAATGGTCAGCAATAGCTTAGGGATATATCACAATAATTTGCAGTACTATATTTAATTTTTATAGTAAAGGATTAAATATTTCCACTGAATCAGCCCTTGGTTCCATATCAATTAGGAAAATTCAAAGGAAGCAATCTGATAGTTATGCTTGCAAAATGCAACCCACTCTAGGGATGGACAACATTCACATCTGCTGATGTTTACATTTTGCTAACGATACACTAATAGACTTAAAAAGATACTTAATATGGATGAACAGGATATGCACATCTTGTGCACAGGCGAGACCTAAGTATCTTGCAAAATCTGTGTTTGTTAGTAGGAAGATATAGAAGTATCTTTTAGTGATATTCATCTTGAAGAGTCTTTTCTTCTGGTACAGATAAATGATATGATATTTTGTACATTACCCATCATATACCTGATTCATATACACTATTTGATAGATTCTCCATTCCTCAAGATGGAATTGGTATTAAAAAAAAAAAAAACATTTGAAGTTAATGTAATAATTAATGTGTCTGTCCACCTAGCTTTAGTGTCTTCAGCTGCTTCCTTCTTGGAACGATATTTAGTTCTGCTCTGAGAGTTTTGACTAGATGGTTTGAGGATCACCGTTTGTCTTACATACACAAGTATAATTAAAAGTGCCTGGAAAAAAAATCAATGTCTTTGAAAAATAGAGTGCCATTAAAAAAAAAAAAAAAAAATTGAACCATAATAGATTCAGAAAAAATAGCTTTTCTACCATATCTTTGTCATATTTGGATGAAAACTGAGTTCCACTGCAGGAAAAAAAAAAATTCCTATTGATATTTACTGATACAAATTTTAACTTTAAGTGAGTTTTTAAGAACTGAACATAACAATTGCATATATTTATATCTTTGTGATTGCACATACGTGCAAAATCCCCAGTAAGTGCAGCAAAAATACATTGACCCAGTTCTTGATTAAGTGTAGGATAGCTGAGTAAGGATCTTACATAGATACTTTTTTATAGCTGTGATTCTCAGGAAAAAAAAAAAAAAAAAGGAAGAAAAAAAAGCAACTACAATTCAGAGAGATTACCTTTGTGCCTCAACATTCTATTAGTTTGCTTAGCCTAAAGAAAAAAGATCATAACGATTTTACGGTTTCTATGAAGCTGAAATGCAAAGGTACTAAAAGCAGCGCCCACGCTTGCTCCCAATAGTTACTGAAACTCCCACGACTGAAAGCTGATGGGTTTTAAGCAGAATTAGGGACATGAAACAGGACTTTCCAAACAAAAAGGTATGTAAACCAATACAGTCCTTCACAGTTTGTTCACACTGTGTTGCTTCACTTATTGAGTGTTAAAATTACAACCATTCACATCACTCCCCAAGAAGTCATTATCAGGGACTACCAGGATAGAGGGAGAGAAATTATTAAAACATTTCATTTGAAAAATGAGGCATCTCTCATGGTTTCTGAAATTCTAGTAAAGTCTGGGGAACATAGGTGGATGTGCAGCCTTTTAAGAAAGAAGCTGGACTGAACAGCACTGATAAATCTTTTCTAGGTTCACATTAATTTTGATGTAGGTTCCAGAGAAAAATAAAAAAATCCTGTAAAAAAAAAGTGCCGATTCTACATGGGAATATTACCAGGATACAGATTAATTTCAGCAAGTGTTTTAATTTTTATTTATGGATACATCTTACCATAGTGGGTTTACATGAAAAATAGTGGGTACAGGCTTCATTTAATGAGCGACAGCCTCCCAGAGATGTTGAAAAGTATTCTGTGATATTCTCCTAAATAGCAATGCACCATTAGAAAGGCATATGTTTATCTGCTAATACTAGCTGAATACACACACATTTCAAGAGATGTATTAACCCACAACAAATTTAAATTGGGGATATTTTCGGTATAAAGCCAGCAGCAGGTACAGTATTCTCAGTGTTTTCCATATGCATTGTTTCAGCAAAACTCAGCCTTCAATCACTTAAGACACATCTAACTTTTTATTCTGTTGCTGCTTGTTTTGCAAATATATTGTAAAAAGCATCCACCTTTGAACTGTTCATTGCAATGGGATCATATTTTTGGCATTTTTTCTTTTTCCTCTAAATTAACTAAATGGCACATGATATAGTTTCTGTTCTTATATTTGATACAAAACTGTCATTAATATTACACTTATTAATAGGTGTGACTATATAATTTATGCTCTACCCCTTCCACTTATGCTGCACATGCACTGTGGGATTTTAGAACCTTGAAAAATTAAGTGGAGAGCACCAAGTTTTCTTCCTATTCTTCCTTCAAACAAGAAAATCTACTTATATTTTTGATTGTGCTATATTGTACTGATAATTTTTGTGTTGCTATGCATGAAAAAAAGGATATGGTAGCAAGTTTTACTGTTACTCTCTTATAATTCAGCATCCTATATTTGACTATATGAAAATAGCTTGCTCAAGGAAAAATAATATATCTAGTATATACTCATATACAGACACAGATATATATGTGTGCATATATATACGTATGCATAATTGGTCCACATATAGCCATAGATTATATTCCATATTCTGCCCTCAACTGTTATTAGGCTCTAATACTAGTTGTAGAGAGGTTACTACCATTTTAATAGGCTTATTCAGAAAAGAAAAGCTTGATACCTGTAGTCAAC
Organism: Cuculus canorus; assembly: GCF_017976375.1. NCBI lineage: Eukaryota > Metazoa > Chordata > Aves > Cuculiformes > Cuculidae > Cuculus > Cuculus canorus. The sequence goes on from NC_071401.1 coordinate 39,320,214, forward strand.
CTCCATTCCACCCAAAACAGTTTGGTTTAGGGTTGGGTGAGCTATGGTATGGAAAATACTGTATTTCCTTCAGTTAAATCTTTGGCATTGTCTCGAGAAGTTCTAGTTGTCCTTATAGTTCCTTTACCAAACAGGTAGGATCTGAGTTGCAGGTGACTGATCACATTTCCACCAGTATGTTCAGGATCTCTTTTAGTGTCCGTTCTGAATTCAAGGCAGTGGCATGCATCTGTATAAGGTGTCCCAAGCAGTCTGAGGAGCCTTCCTCTGTGCAAGCAATCTTCTTTGTGAAGAAAGGTGGTGGAGTCTGTAGCATACTGTAGCCAGTCAGGGTAGATGAAGCAGACATAGACTCTCTCAGGGAGAGGATGGGGAACACTTAAGAGAAAGAGAGAGAGATACCAGGAAATAAGCAGACCTATGGGATGTCAGGACACACAAAGCCTCAAAATCTGTTTGCCTTTCCCCTTTTCCGTTAGAATTTTGGGGATTCCAAATGTTAAAATATCGTGGTTCGTATCACATTTTGAAAGAAAGTCTGGAACATTAGCAGCTGCCTAGACCTTATCACTAGAGTCCTTATTTTCACAGTCTTAGGTGTAAGAAGTAGTATTTTAGGATCATCACTAAGACAGTATTAAGAACTTCTATGCTAAAAGCTTGCTTTCGTGTGAATTTTGAATGCACCTTCCAAACATACTGAATGAATTAACTATTTTTCTGTCCTCTGGCCATAACTTCCATACTTATGGTCTCAAAGACCATAGTAGTCTCTCAAAGATTTAACTTTAATTGTGAAGGTATCAGCCCTTAACCGTGTTAGAGTAACTGAATAAATGTGGCAAGAACCACATTCCTCTCAAGAGACTTAACTCAGTCTCCATCTCAGTCAGAGACTAAGTCATTTTGGTGTAAGATGCAATATGAAGCAGAACTGTTCTCAAAGATTAAAAAATGCATATATATTGTCAATTTTCATTACAGGAGAAAGTTAACAGCAGGGTGCTTCAAGACATCATACAACTACCAGGTGTTCAAAATATATTAACGAATCTGAAAAAAAAAATGAGTGAGCAGCAATGTGGCAAAATTTGCAGATAATACAAAAATATTCTGTTAACAAAGTCTGAAGGAAACAAGAAACTTCAGAAGTGAGTGACCAAGCTAGATGGATGGGCCATCTTAGAAGAGGTGAAAATCATTTATCTAAATGCAATGTAATGCATACTGGTGAAAAAAAAAATATATGCAACAAATCATTCATTTTACCAGAGATCTGAATTAAGAGTGCCAACTCAGAAAAAAACACCTGGGCCTCACTGCAGACAGCTCAATGAAGAGCCCTGCTCAATGTGCAGCTGCAGTCAAAAAAAGCAAGGAAAATGTTAAGATGCATAAGGAATGAGTTGGGGAGTAAGAAAGAAAATATAATGTCATTATATGAATCAATAATTTTCCCTCCTCCGGAATAGTGTGAAGTACTGGTCGGCCCATCATGAAGAAAGATATTATTGAATTAGAAAGTATTCAGAGAAGAGTGATTGTGATAATTAGGCATAAAAAGAAGCCTTTATATGAAAAGACTCAAAAAAATTGGAATTGTTAACCTTAGAAAAAAAAGATGAATAAGGAGGGATATGATGAAAGTATAGAAATGGTAAGTGGCAAAGACAAAATAGATCAGGAGCTTCTGTAGTCCTGCATCACATAATTCAAGAACAAAAGGACACTAAGTGAAAGTGAAAAGCAGCAGCCCCACATCTGATAAAAGGACATACTTTTTAATGCAGTACATAATTAGATTATGGAACTCAATGCCACAGAATGTCACTGATGTCAAGACCTTACCAAGATTCAAAGAAGGACTTTGCATCTAGATCTCTTGATATTCTTGGGAATCTTACACAGATTAAACATTAAAAAGTTTTGAAAGAGAGGTTATGTGTCACGTTTCATGATTTAAAAGACATTATGTTTAAAATTAATTTGGAGTAAAATTCCTTGAAAGTGGATTTTCCCATATGGCAATTTGATTATTTTGTTCTTTGCTTTGCTTGTTTTGTTTGCATTTTCTATTGAGACATTGGGGAAGTCTTAGAAGGAGACTGTATTAATGGATCACTATTTTGTATTAAAGGATCACTATTCTGACCCATTTGCTATTATCTTAGTATCAGGGCAGGGGAGAATGGAAGGTGAGAAAACCTTGAAGAGTTTTGAGTATTTGTTAGAAGGTTTGGAGGAAAATGGCAGTAGTCTATTATTACTGGTATTATACTAAAAGCCAATTTAATCATATGGCATTGAAACTACCTACAATTTCCAAAGATTCATATTCAACTGACTTGTTAGAGGCCTCATTCAACAGAAGTCATTAAACCAGAGAGCAAGGAGATAAACCATGTTGGTACCTTTGTAGAGGCTCAATTATCTGCTACTGTTGCTTTCACCTGATATGTACCCAGCACAAAATCTGGGAAGTTCTGCGCGGGTTTTAGGATAACTAGAAAATAAGTGAATATATTGAGGGTGGGGGCACATAGAGCAACTACAATTATAGCAGTCTAGCTGGATGAACAAAATGCTGGAGGGATGCAATCGCCTTGAAGAGCAGCTGAACTCAGACAGTGCTTATGAAATGGACTGTGCAAAGAGACCATGAAGTGACCTGACCCAGGAATAAAAATTGAGAGAAGATGGGCAGTCCCCGTTGAGCTAAGATGTGATTAGTTATTACAAAGAAAGATATGGTGTGCTTTGTCTCCTTCCTCAACAATCTGCATCACTGGAAGTTTTCAAGATGCAATTGGACAGGGTGCTAAATAATCTCATCAAGCTCCCCTTCTCAACAAAAAAAAAATAACAAACCAAAAAAAAACATTGGAATAGATTATCTTTGGAATTCCTTTCCAACCTGAGCTGTTCTATGATTCTATGACTCTGCTTTGGTATCGTATATTTTCTCAATTTTCAGGTGCATGCTTCACTAATCAGATGTAGTCCTATGATTATTTTCTCCTTTTTTTTCCAGGAAAAAATATTAAAGAAACATAAAAAAAAATTATGTTCTACCTTTCCCATCTTGAGCTGGTATATCCTGAACAATGCTACAAAACACTAAGTGGATTACACATTTTTGTCAGTGTTATCTTTTGAGACATCCCCATTGCACTCACCATATGGTTTAGAAGTGTCTGAAGGTTTACAGTTCATCTGAAAGACTGGTTTTAGGCTGAATCCAGTCCACAGGATATGCACTGAACACACTCTGGCATAAATATGCTATTGTAATACAATGTTCAATAGCAAAAGACAAGGAGCTGGTTAGCAACAACAAGGAATTTAATTTTAAAAGCCTAGAAGAAATGTTCCTATATTATGTGCGATAATGAAAAGTATGAATACTGCTGGTCTCACAGGAATATCAGAGGTATTTCCAGCCTGTGAGAATTTACAAACATGAGCTCGAGATATTGTATTGTTCTTCACCTCTTAAATTTTTATTAAGACTTAATTCTCATTGATAGCAGTTCCACAAACATGAAACAATGAAATACCTTTAATTTGAAAGCCACCTACTGGGAAAAGAGTGTATTGTATTTTTTTTTTTTTTTTGGTTAAGTACTACACAAAGGCAAAAGATATACTCTAATAATGCATAAATACTGTATTTCCAGCCACATTTTGGCCTTTTTATTTTTACTAATAACCACTTAGTTTAAAGTGAGTTTCTTACTTTATTTTTTCATATTGTCAAAGAAGTAGCAAAACATCACCTCAGGAACAGCTAAATGATCATTATTTTGCAACAAAATATTTTCACCTACATGTCCATGCTATCTTTTCAGGTCCACCAGCTTACTTTTCTAAGTCCAATCATCTGTTCTAAATTTTGTCATCAGTTAAAAAGCATGGCCTGAAGTGAAATATTATTTTCATATGAAAAGTCTACACAATTACTGAAAACTATTCAAACTAATTTACTGTTCCTTTCTTGGCAAAGAAGCATAAATGTCAGCCAACAATTAAAATAAAAGATAAAATATTTCATTATGGTTATGCAAAATTAGGTTTCTCACAATAACATTACCTAATTCATGTTACACAAATGCATGCTATCTTCTTGACTTGCATATTAAATCTAAACAATACATTGTGGGTTTTTTCCTATTCCTCTTATCAGATGTTTGTTACTTTATTATACATAATGCCTGGTATGCACAGGCTCATTTTCAGTGGGAATATTGATCTGTGTGAGGGAAGGAAGGCACTACAGAGGGATCTGGAGAGGCTGGACCAGTGGGTTAAGGCCAATAGGATGAGCTTCAACAAGGTGAAATGTTGGGTCCTGCACTTGGGCCACAACAACCCCATGCAATGCTGCAAGCTTGGGGAAGGAAGAGTGGCTGAAAAGGTTCCCAGCAGAAAAGGACCTGGGGTATTGGTGAACAGTCAGCTGAATATGAGCCAGCAGTGTGGCCAGGTGGCCTAGAAAGTCAATAACACCCTGACTTGTATCAGAAAATGTGTGGTCAACAGGACTATAGAAGTGATTGCCCTCCAGTACTAAGCGCTGCAACTCAAATACTATGTCCAGTTTTGGGCCCCTTGTTGTAAGAAAGACATTGAGGTGATGAAGCTGATGATGTCTAAAGAAGGACAACAGGATAACAAAGGTGGTGAAGGGTCTAGAGAACAAGTCTTACAAGGAGCAGCTTAGAGAAATGGCGTTGTTTAACCTGGAGAAAAGGGGCCTGAGGTGAGATTTTATTGTGCAACTGCCTGAAAGGAGGTTGTAGTGAGGTGAATGTCCATCTCTTCCCAAAATAAGAAGTGATAGGACAAGAGGAAATGGCCTCAAGTTGCACCAGTGGAGGTTGAGATTGGTTATGAGGAAAAATTTCTTCACTGAAAGGGTTGTCAAGCATTGGAACAGGCAGCCCAGGGAAGAGGTTAAGTCATTATCCTTGAAGGTATTTAAAAGACATGTAGATGTGGTGCTTAGGAACTTGGTTAACTGGTGGACTTGGCAGTGTTAACAGTTGGACTTGATGATCTTAAAGGTCCTTTCCAACCTGAACAATTCTATGATTCTATGATTCTGTGATTCTATGAACTCCTGACATGGGTAAAGTCCTAAACGTTACAGTCTAAATTTTTCAGTATCTGGATGATGAGGTAAGGTACACTTGGGCTATAGATATTCTGCTCTGTACCCAAGCTCATAAAGAAGTGAGATTCACTATCACATAAATTTTCCAAGAGCGTGAGTATGCTACAGTTGTCGTTATTTGAATGAAATTATTTAATTCTCACTAGTTATTAAGTTCTGAAATGCCCAAGTAGCAAGATTTAGTGCTAAGACAGACTACAACTGCAATGTAGTATGTCAAAAAACAAAGGATAAGCTCTCCACTGTAAATGAATCGATGATGCTGAAGAACCTTGAGCTGGCATTTGGCCAAACTGAAGATTTGTATAGGACAAATGGGATGAAAAAAAATCTTAAATAACAGTGGATAATTTTTGAAAGAAATAATAAAAAATGTTATTGTTCTTGTCAACCTTAACCATCTCTCTTTGTTCTTAGTTTCTGTGGTCAAATTAGAAATACCACCTATTCCTAAACTGTCCATGCCAGCCAAATTCCAACACAGTTAACTCCAAATAATGAATGACCTATAAAGCAAACATTGTGCATGACTTCAGAAGTTTTAGCAAGCTGTTTCTAAAGCAGTGGTTCTAATTGAGACCCTTTGCCTTACCAGAAATCGGTAGCAAATATATATTGTCTGAAGAAAAATTTAGTCAATTTTTTACTTTGTTGTGTGCTAATTCTTTACATTATGTCTTGGGCAATTTACAGACTTTGTCTTCATGAAAGTGGAATATTTGAAAAAGTAGGTTAGTCCCAAAATTCTGTAAACAATCACGTCAGCATCCTCCTATAGCTCTTCCAAGCTATTTTTCACATGTCCAGTTGGGCAGTACTTTGGGCTTTGCAGCAGTGATTGGCATGTATAGACTATAATTAGCAACTGACGAAAAAAGATACAGCTTTACTAAGGACCCAGTGAGGTGCCTATAGCTGCTCCTTGTGCAACAGGACTTAATATGACTTACAGCAGAAGAAAATTTTATCATGGTTCACTCTGGGTTTCTGCATATCTTCAACAACTTCTAATTTGGAAAATTCTATCTTTTTGTTATACTGGAAATTTAATTTAGCCTTTTGGCAAGGAAAAAATTAACCAGAGCAATTTCCCAAGCATCTGAAGTAGATAGAAAAGTGTCTGAGTGAAAGGATAGAAAGGCTAATGAAATACATACATCAGAGAAGGCAGTGTGCAAGAAGGCAAACCCTGTTAGAAATTCACTCAGTAGACTGAAAAAGATTGGTATTTTTCTCTGCTAACCTGTAAGCAAGTTATTACTGAGACAGAAACCACTGATAATTACAACCTTAAAAAATACTAATATGAGAACACTTAATTATAAGGAGGGATTTTATGGAACAGAAATATAATTTGGTCATTGTTTGGGAAGGTCATTACTTGCCATTTTTTTTAGAGCAGTTTAACTATACCCAAATATCTATGACATTATATTAAACACCCCCCAAGTGATGCTGTATGCACTCAATCTGCCATTCTCAAGGAACTCTGCTGCCCTCAAAGGAAGTAATAGATAGAATTTTAATAAATGAGTGAGCTACAAAATCACATTTCACTTTGAGGAGACATTCCTTCTACTGTAGTTTCAACCGAGAAGTGGCAGGTACCTTCACCTAGGGGCCATTTTCTATTTGCTCGTAGACCTAAGGTCTCTATTTGAAATCACAGTAAGAGTTCTCCCTCTGCCCCTTCTCATTTAACAGAAAGTTTGTACTGTGTAACCTTCCACAGGGTAGAGCAGAGAGTGAATCCTCTCAACTTGAGCATGTAAAACTCTTCATTATTACCATGACAGAAATCTCATTTTCTAAGCATACTATGTCTCTTGCAGAATATACAAGGTTTAAATGCAGATGCAGTCAAAAATCTCATTAATGACTCAGATCAACAGCTGTCATTGATCGTTAAAACGTAAATGCAGTGACTTCTAAATCTTAAAATGACACAGCAGCTGTGCATTTTGGGAAATGAGAGAAACTGTGACTATAATGTAAAAATCTATGAATATTTTCCTCCTGCTACCTAGGTTTTGCTGAGAATAGAAAAGGACAACACAGTCTTTATTTGACATTTTCAAATTATTTGAAGAAAAAAAGGAGAAACGTTCCAGCTTTTTCTTGATGTCTATCATACACAGCTTTCACGATGTGCGTGTATTTTGCTTTCACTATGCAAAGAGCTGCTTGAAAAGAAACTTGGAAAGCTTCTCCCTTTATATTTAAAGCATAAGATTTTATAAATCCCTACGTTCTCTACAGTATTATATCTTACTGGACTACAAATTTCGAAATACAATGATATTTTTACATAAATGCACTTAAAATATTGCTTGTTAGTAATGGATTAGAATGCAAACTGAGCACGAGTTGCATATAATGGCCACTACTGGGCCCTTCTGTCTTCCTCACTTGTCATTGCAAATAATGTTATCTGGCAATTAAAGATACACAGTAAAATAAAAAAAAAGAATTAAAAATCATGTAACATAAAAAAATCAGATGTCCATCACCTGAAATCCCTGACATTCATAAACAAGTAGCTCATCTCTATTTCTCAGATTGTATTTAAATCCTACATATTTAATGGGAATTGAGAAAGATCCCAACAAAGCGAATGAAAAAAAAAAAAGGCTCAGTAAGAAACAATATCAAGAAAAACTACAAAAAATCATGGTTAAAAATATCTTAGATCTAAATTTAATTCATAAAACCATTATATGGAACAGGTATATATGAGATCTTTTCAATTTGCTGTGACATGCAATATGTGGTCTGATTGAAACAAAATAATAACCAGTCAAATCATTGTCAGGTACCTAAAAATATTGTGTGTTTCAAATGAGTTCTTGAGGAAGTGAATGAGAATTATTAGGTGATTCCAAACCAAAATGCCTGTGACAAAAGAAGTGCAACTGGAGTTTTGCACAGCAGTAATACTAGCTATCCAGGGGTCAGCATTTAGAGGAAGACTATCAGCTGTGACTATTCCCAAATGCAAAAAAATGGGAGAAAGCAAACACATCTCTCTCACAGATGTAAACTATCTGCCTCAGAAAGCTCATCAGTTCACCTGTCAGGTGTGCTGAAATGTTATGCCTTAGGTAAACTTCCCTCAAGCACCATACATCCCAGTCTCTACAAGAACTGATGCGGCTTTTATCGTTAATGAGCAAACTTCTAATAAATTACTGGTTTGTATCTATATTTTACACTTTGGTGTTGTATATACTACCATTTTGATCTGTTAGCATTTTAGTGTTACTAAAGAAAGTCAGTTAAAGAAAGCCAGCAGCAAATCAGGCCTTAATAAGAGTTGTTCCTCATAAACTTCCTGTGATGTAAACAGCTCTATATGGTTTAAAGTAAAAAACAACATGTGCAGAGTCACACAGTGGGGAAAAGAAAAAAAAATCATCACAAAGAGCAAGTAAATAAAAGCTCATGAATAGTACTTATCTAGTCACTACAGATTAGAAGTCCCTTCCTTCTCCATTCACCTCAGACTGAATTACAGTCATTATTTCAATATACTTCCAAGAACAAGTAGTATGCTCCAGGGCTCCGTACTGGAAGACTGAGAAAAAAAGGCAATGACAACAAGCTGTAGACTTATGATACATGAATGGAGCACATGTTTGTCACATGGCAGAAAAAGCCACTCTCCTCTTACTGCTAGACTTGTTTTGCTGTTATTCATTATTTATCCTTTCCCTCACAATCAAGAAAAACAGAAATATCCTTGAATATCCTCTCAATTACTTCTTGACTTGTAGGTCTTTACATACCTATCAAGAAGCCAAGCCTCAGGAAGCTGTCTGTCTCTGTACAACAAGCAATATTTGCATGACTAGCATAGTAATTCTGTTTCAGGCATTTGGCTTTTACTGTCTTCATCGGAAACAAATTGCTTAATGGCTTTGGGTAGCAAACACATACAGAGCTGTGCCAACTGATGAAGAAATAGCTGCATAGATATGACTTGTAATCATAATTATTGGCATTTCATTTAAAACTTCTTCTGAATCATGATTTTCATCATCATCTAAGTCTGATTTCTTTTGTTCAATAAGTCAAAGCTTCTTGTCTGCTTGTTCTAAAAATAAGAAATCAAAACGCTATTCCTCCACTCAAAAGCTTGAGTCAATAAAGATGTGTAGGAAGAGATTCCTCACTTTCATTAAGGACACGGTTGAAAGGTGTAAAGGTACATAAAATTAGAGGAAGGCAGGGAACAGCCTGTCCACCAAACACATAGGTATAGTAAAACAACAAAAGCTGGCACTGCACACTGGAACCACAGGACCAAATCTCTTTTGGATAAAATGCCTTAAAGATTTCTACATATGAACAGAGATTTGACAGAATTTCAGGCAAACATCTCTGTGTAAGGCAAGTACTGCATATCCATGGCACTTCTAACAAAATTATGTATTGAAAATGCTGTAAGTAAAGATCACGCTTTTGAGGCATGACACAGGTACAATAATCCATCTAGTTTTCAATATACCACAATAATTAATGCTGTCATGCATATTTTATCTTGAATGTTTTGCCATTACTATGTAATGGCAACAGCTTGTTTGCTGTTTCTGTTAGGAGAAACAAAGGATTCATCAAAAATTTCCTTCACACAATCCTGTTTACTTACAGTAAATGTCAGGACATCTGACTTTGTCTAAAAATTGGAAACAAAATCCAGCTTTTATGCTCAGAAATAAACATTATCAGCCAAAAAAAATGAAAAATCCCTAGAACACAGAAAGAGGTTTTGTTTGGTTTTGTTTTTTTTTTTTTTGGGGGGTGGGCTATGGCATCTTCAAAGCTGAATGGCCATGACTACTGCTCCTGCTTTTAGTCACTCACCTTCACAGCTGCAGCCAATAAATCCACTGGCCTCTGAACTTCTATTTCAGAAATACCTTTTATTTCTTCAGGTGGGTAGGCATAAGTTCTGCCACGCAGCCAAACACTTTGTGGCACAGCTTCTACTGTTTCCAGCAGTGACTACACAAAAAAATATTTAATTGTTCCTTCTGTGTAGCCTGGAGGAAGTAATGGTGAGCCAGCCTACCCACAAATTTAACTAGGTCTTTGAACAAAGTTAGAGATCAAGGTTAAAGAACTTAATTTAACCCAATTTAACAAACTGGTCAGACCCACTGTCAAAGGTCTTTCCCCGCCTTCTTCTATTTTTTGGGGAGGACTGCCTTCTGGATTTCATCTACCACTTAAAACCAAGTAGAGGGATTATGTGTGTTCCAGTTTATCTTTTTTATTGTTTTTTTTTGTTTGTTCCCCCTCCTTCCACCATATGCAGAAGATCCAGTAAATCCAAGCAGTTACATTTGGCCTTTAAAATATATTGGTTTCAGTTTTCAAATTTCTAAAAACAAATTTTCCATAATGCGTAGCATATTTTTGAGACTGTTAACCTACAGTGTGAAGGTCTCACATCAGATTTAGAGCAAAACTACACGTCTTTAAAAATTCAACCCAGAATACTCAGTGGTGTATATATTTCAAATTGATAACATACTTCTGACCACACTGTCCCTCCTATCTAGATTAGGAAGGAACCTTTCTGTCAGTCATTCAAAACTAAGCATCATTGTCATCCTGACATCAAATGTCCCTCCAGTGTAAAGGAATTATCTATTGAAGAAGACTACAGCAGCTCAAAATATTTTAAGTTCAAGTGGTGAAAATACCTATCACCATGAGTAAATAGACTTGCATTTCCTTTAGATGTGTGATAACTGCTGGTATTTCAGTCTTGGAATTTGCCCGGACCATTAACAATAATTAAACAAGATGCTTGTGTTCACTCTGTTTTAATATTGGTTTAAGTGTCCAGAGGAATACGGTAATGTTTAATATTTAAATATCAAACACTTTGATTAAACATTAGATTGTTAAACTAATATTAAGGAAGGCTGAAATGAGTTTATAGAATGGTCCATAGGTCTTTTGAATTGCAACTGCCAAAACCAAATTTTGAATTATTTTTTTAAGGCATTTTTTCAAGAAGTAGTCTAACCCCAAGCATGACAAATGTCAGCTGTAATTAATAAGCAACATTTCAAAGTTTGTATTTAGTACTGGGCTGCACAAAAGGATGTACATTTACCATAGGAAACAGAATCTGCAGTACTCTGATATGAGTCAAGACAGAAGGTACTTAGCATTGACTCACCCTACTTACTCTCTCAAACAAATAAATAATTTACACTCTTTCTATTCTCCTAGAAATAAATGGAATTCCCTAATAGAAGATATTAATCTGATAGGCCACTCAGTCAGGTCTGCAACTTTCTAAATACCTGAGGAATTCCCCAAAATCTACTAGGTTTGGTCCTAGTAGATTCTACTCTTTGGAGCTTCTACACCTTCATTCTCCAGAAATATTATTCTACATCAATAATTTATAAGAGTTCAGTCCTGTTACTCCTGAAAAATCCCATCACAGCAGGTTGAAATCAAACTTCTAAATAAACCTGCAGGGATTTTACACAAAACTAAAAAAAAAAGTCCAAAATGTAGAGTTCAGATTTTGAATGAATTGCTGGTTGCAAAACATATCCAAAGAGGTTTGAGACAAAAAAAAAAAAAAGAAAAAAAAAGAAAAAAACAAACCCCAAGAAAAGTACTTGCTAGAAACCAGCTATTCTCAACCCTGAAATGCTACTGGAATTGAAGACAAGGATAAATATCAATTGCCCGGGTGCAAATATAAAAGCCTTTGCATTTACCCATTTTACATCATAGCTGCAAATTATCAAAGCTCAATTTCCACTGTATTAAGAAGACAGCACATTACGCTCCTAGCTTTCAGTCATGTTTAATAAAGAGAAATACTTCTACTGAATGAAGAGTACCCCTTGGCTACTTTTAAAATAATCCACTGAGAATACCACAATATTCCATATATTTATAAAAAATATTGTGTTTCTTTAAAGAAATACCCCAAAGAAATATTAGTCTCCTTTTTTCCATCTATATGGAATAAAAGTGCAAATACTATAAGTCTAGTGGGTTTTTTTAGGTAGATGGTTTGAGTTTTTTTGGCTTTAATTATTGACAACAGTAAAAAGATTGTTTAAGACTAGCTGTGTCAGAGTTTTGGATACCAAGTGTGACAGGCTCTGCAGGTGTATAGTGCTTTGCCTATTGATACAAATTGAATCTGAACATAGCAATTTATTCAGCAAATCAAACCAATCACTGCACTGCAGTTTTCTCTTTCAGCTCTTATTTCCCAACCAACTACTCTTAACCACTTTGCTACTTCTGCTTTACAACAAGATTTCAACTGCTATCAGGGGTTGGTTTATAGCGAGGGTAGGGGGGTTTACAAAATTTTAAAGACTGTTATAGCATCCCACTGATGACTGATGCCAGTAGTTGCAGCACCACTCACATCTGTTCCAGTTGCTTGTCTCCAAAAATGCAACCATCGAACGTATTTCTCACCATGTTACCCTAGTAAAAAACCTAACCATTGCTATGCCACATAAAGCATTTAAACAGCTTGCAAGCGAAATTTCTTCTAATAAACTGTGAAAATTTGTCCCAAGAACAAGATTGCCTCAAATTCTTCTTTTTCACCAAGAACCATACTGAAAAAGAGGCTCTGTAACACAATTGTGTTAAATTTTGTTGAAAGTCTTTTCAGCTAACCAGTCCTCCAAAATAACCAACACAAAAAGATCAAAGAATGAAAATTAACACCAGCTTGCTTAATAGATATGCGAGGAAAGAGAAGTAACTGATTCGGGAACAGCAGACTGGCAGCCAGCTAAAGGAGGGGAAAATAGAGCAATCCTACAGTGTTGAGCCAATATATAACCCTGGATTAATAGCTAGCCTTGGCAGGGCTCGGATGTGAAGATGCTCACATCGGGCATCCCAGACTTGCTGCTACCAGAGGTTGTTGCTATGGCAACTGGTGACAGTCAGCCAACAGTAAAAGGAATATAGAAAAGTTAGGAAGTACTGAAAGGAAAAAAGAAAAAGAAAAGAAGGAAAAAAAGTTTGATGTTTGTAAGTAGATGCACAGTCCCATCATCTGCTGCTTGCTCTATGGCAGCACAGGAATCCGTCTCTGAAATGGAGCTGAATTTCCATTTTACCTCCATGATATTTGAAGGATACTCTTGCCTGCATGAGTTTCTAATTGAAAGAAATTTTTGTCTCGTTCACGCAACAGCTTGTCAGTGACTCAGCAATCCAGCAAATTCATCCTTCTCTGAAAACTGCATGGAACTGTTAGCACATTGTTCTCATCTAAACTGCTTACAGGAAGCCTGGAATGGCCCATTTCTGTCTTTTGCTTTAAATCAGCCTGGGGATGGTTCCACCCTGACATGTAAAAGGGCTCCGTGGAAGAAGTATTTGTCACTGAAACAAAAGCATTTGGAACGGTACAAATCTGGTGGGAAACTCAACTGATTTTTTTTTTTTTAAAAAAAAACAAAGAACAAAGCACAGACTGGTTGTTTTAAAAGCAAAATTTGGTTCAAAGGACATTAGCTGAAGCTGCAGTCAGTGGACCATAAATCACAGTGCCCGTGTCCAGCTGTGCAGCACTGCATGGAAGAAAAGGTTTCAGATGGCAGTGTCCCTTAGCGATAGCTGTGAATATGTATGCCAGAGAGGTAGTTATTGTTGTTTACTTGCTGTGCTATCAACGTAGCATGCTGGAAAGCACACTTTTTAGGAATCAGTGTGTGTGTACTGTATTATCTTATCTCTCACAAAACACCATCGCAGCCCCCTGGAAAACTTCTGCTGGAGTACTGGCGGAAAGAGATAAAAATGAAGCACTATGTCTAGTCAAGCTGAAGTGATGAACTAGACTCCCTTACAAGCACCCTTTCCTAAGATTGACTGTACACCATGATCAAGAGGATGAACTAGAAAACCTCGTATTCAGCCCTAGAAATCTTCAATGGTTGATTTGTGTGTGTGTGTGTTTTACAAGCTTTTCTAGGCACAAAGAGGGGTAGAGATGAAAAAGCTGTAAGGTAGAGCAGGCATGGAAGAAGCTGTTATTTTCAGAGAATGAATATCTAGAGAGGCATTTACAAAAAAAAAATGTGCTTTTATAGAAGTAGCAGGCAGAACCAAGATTGGAGAAATTGGCAAAGTTTGTCTCCCCTTTCGGTGCTGGGAGTATGAGGACCCAAGTCACTTCACTTGCCCTTTTGAGGTCATGACTCAGGAAAGTCACTTACTCATGCTCCGCTTCGTTTTCCCTATAAGTGAAATGGAAAAATACAGAACCACTCAGCCTTTTAAAAGTGCTTTCATGTTTAAAGAAATGAAAAGTGCTAAGTGAGTGGTAAATATTGTTTGAGTAGATTAATACTTGGGTGATCAATATACATTATGAGACTGCTCTTACTCATCATGTTTCCCACAGCTAAGGGAACGCAAGAAACAACAATATTATGATGATTATAGCTGGTAGAAATATCCCTAGTGAAGGCTGCCAAGCTTCCTAGAATGCAGGGAAAGTTGTGTTCTCATTCACTGACACTTTAGTGTAACTTTTAGTATCAAACCACAATTATGCCTGCCATCTGAATCAGATTGGCTTGGGTTTTTTATTAATTGATGCTTTGTGTTCACTTGATTTCACCAAATATTTCAGTGAAACAGTTTTTTACTGGTTTTGAAAATGAAACAAATTAGAAACAAGTCATTTAGCTAATACTTATAATGGGAATTCTTCTAGTACTTTCTTTGGAGAGCTTTTTGAGCTACAATGTAGCATTAAGCAAAGAAAGAATACTGAGATCATAGAATCATAGCATCATAGAATCACAGGCTGGAAAAGATCTTAGAGATCATCAACTCCAACCGTACCTGTCTACTACTAAATCATGTCCCCAAGCACCTCATCTACCTGCTTTTTAAACACCTCAGGATTGGTGACTCAACCATCTCCTTAAAGAGCCCAATTGTCTGATAACCCTTTCTGTGAGGAAATTTTTCCTAATGTCCAATCTAAACTTCCCCTGATGCAGCTTGACATCATTCCCTCTTGTCCTATCACCTATCACTTGGGAGAAAAGACCAATGCCCACCTCTCTGCAACTTCCTTTAGGTAGTTGTAGAGAGCAATAAGGTCTCCCCTCAGCCTCCTCTTCTCCAGGCTAAACAACCCCACTTCCCTCAGTCACCCCTTGTATGTCCACCCCTTTCACCAGTTTCGTCCCTCTTCTCTCGACACACTTCAGGACCTCAATGTCTTTCTTACAGAGAGGGCCCAAAACCGAACACAGTATTTGAGATGCGGCCTCAACAGTGCTTTCTTTTACTAGATCCAGGAAAACAAGTCAAAATAGATTTCATCAAGTTACAAGTTTCAAAAGGTTATACACATTCAAAAAAACAGGGCTTATCTTTTTTGGTAAGGAAGCAGACTTCAGCTATAAATTTATAAAACTTTCCTAAAAGCATAAGCAAGAAAAATAATATTCTAAATATTTGGAGAGTAAGCTTGACAATGCCAAATATTTTCAAATTTTAGATTTAAAACACTTGATAGCAATCCTGTCAACAAATACTAATCAGAGATCAAAAGTGTCATCATCCAGATGATTTTTATAGAAAGTAGGCATATGGTAGAATTTCTTGCAGTTTCTTCATATTCAGGAAGGATAACAGGTATTTTTTTAACAGATAAGAGCAACCTGTTGTTTTTTCAGTAGATAACTCATAATACTCATCTAGATGATTACTATCATTATAAAAAACCTCGATCGTCCAAAGTACAGTAAAAGACAAAAAGTAAACAGAAATGTCTCATGCAAAAACCCTTGATCATCTTTCTAATGCATTTGAACCCATAGGAATAAGCTCTGTGTTCTGCAAGAATGATACCAGAAGCAGGACCTCATGGAAACCTATTGATCCACCACAGCTTTTCAAACCCCATGATCTGCCTGCCAACCTCCTTTCTCAGAGGGCCTGTATTGTAGAAGGCAAGGATGGACAAAGATGAACTATAGAGATTTTCAGACTCAAAGAGGCAGCTCTTCCTCTAGCAGATGGCGTCTCCACAGTTCTTTTGCCATTTGTATCCTCTTTCCAGAGATTCAAGAGCACTGTAAAAACGTGACTAACTGTCCCACATGCAGGATCACTCAGTTATAAAAAAAAGGGGGAAAGAAAACCCCTCCATAACCCAGAATATAAAGTTATTCTGAGAGAACAGGTAGGTTTCTAAGGTCAACATATCTTTTCTTGCCTGTAGTTTCCCGACATTACCTCACTGTGGTGCCAGATTATCCTTGAAATAAGTCATTGCTTAAGTTTTTAAAAGACTTGGGGCAAGCCAACATAACAAATTACTTCTATTTAGACAAAGCTACCCTGACATAAAACTGAACTCATGTATTTAAAAAAAAAAATAAGCCAAGAACTTAAAAAAATGAGCACTTTTAAGTGAAATAAAATGACTGTGATAATATGTACACTTACAAAAGTAAGGGAAAGAACTTGCTAGTTAGGCATCTGATCTAAAGCCAATGTTACATTAAAGAGTACCAGGACAATAAGAAAAAATCCAGAAGAAACATTCATGCAATACCCTCCGTTGTTAATTCTAGGGATAAACATTACTTCTCAATGAGAAAATACAAATTGTTTTGCTCCTTAGTTTCATTAAATAATGAAAACACTTGTGTTTCTTTTAAGTACCTTTGAAGTGTTTGGCAGGAGTTCTAATGCTTTACAGAAAAGAGTCTCCTTTTTAGCTATTAAAACAGGAACAGTTAGATGCCAGTCGTCATATTTTTCTACCCACAGGAAAACTGGGGTTTGCCTTTCCTGAATTCATTAATCATGGAAGTCCATCTAACACTGAAATATTTAATGTGTGCATGAAATATGAAAACGGAAATACTTCTTACCTGCAGTAGATCTGGTTTTGTCTTTATCTTTATTCACTTAAGGAACAAGTATGTTTAATTTTTCTAAATATGGGTTATACATGAGAAACAGTTGCTTATGGACCTTACCTCTTTTTAGGGGCAAATCAATGAAATTGAAATTTGCCAACAGACTGTGTATTCAAAGTACTCTATTTCAGATATTCCTTCAATCAGAACTAGATTCCGATATAAGAGGCGCTGAGAAACTCAGAAAAACTCTCCTTGTCTTCAATGGGAGCTAGATGTAATTTCTGTATACCATTTATCTCAAGATATGTACTCAGATACCGGGGAAGAAAAAAGGGGGTTGTCACTTTGGAAAACTTACCTCAAATTCACCTTTTTCAGATATGTTTTAGTTAAAGTAGAATAAGCATTTCCTAAAAATTTCCTATCAATTTAAAAAAAAAAATTATTTTTGTAATGCTCTTTCTCTAATTTCTTCTCAATTGTAACTGAAAAGCAAAGCAGACATACACAAGTAAAATACTAAGAAACTAATCCCTATAAAACCTCAGGCAGGCCAAATTCCTTTCATTTGAACTTTTCCTAACAATTAAACAAAAGAATTTGTCTAATAAATGGTTTAGGTAATTTATTTTAAAAAAAAAAAGAAAAGAAAGAAATTGAAACTTCCTAATTGTCTCACCTGCAGAATACTCTGCTTAATTATCTGCCTGACAGTTTCTGTCTGCATTTGTGCTAGGAAGCACAAATGGCCTGGCCTCTAAACCTACTAATCTGAAGTCTGACCCCTGATAAATCAATGTTATAATCTACAGCTTGCTGCATTTTGCTTTAGATGTGTGTGGTATGCTTTGATGAATATCTCCCTTGCAGGAGAAACACGTGAAAATTATATCATGTGCAACTGTTTTGAACTGTTGGGCAATTGTGCGACACTGAGCCGCTTTGGGGAAAAAGTTAAAATGAGCTACAGTAGATAAATGTCAATTGCAAGAGGGCAGGGCGTTTAACAGTATATTATATTTAAATTAAAGGAAATGTTATTCTGGTTCCTTCCTGCTCTGAACCTGCTGGATTTTCCCTTTCAGAAGATTCTGATAAAATACATGATCATCCTCTGCCAAGGCTCTCAATTCCTTTTCAGTGCAGCTAGCAGGGTTTATATGATAAAATTTTAATGACCGTGAACTTGCATAGCAATGTGATGTACCAGCACATTTTCAACAATGGTAGGTGTCTGCAAGGACTGGCATCAGGTGCTATTCCTACCGCTGAATTCTGCAAGTCCTAAAAGGCAGGTTTCATGGAGATAGAGGCAGCACCAGAGAAACCTCCATTATCATGCAGCAGTCGTACAGATGAAATGGAGATTTATGAATCCTTGCCAAAGAATCTATATTATGGACTGTAAATTAAAATGAGGGCTCAACACAGTGAACTGCATGCTAGAGAGGCTGATTTCCAGACTGCCCTCTCTATTCAGGCTCAGGTAGCTGTAGAGACCACCCTTTGTTAAGCAGTCGTGTTCTCTCTGTGAAATTCAGACATTCTAGCTTTGAAAAGACAACTGCCAAAGCTTTCATAGTCACAGAAAAAAAAAAAAAAAGAAAAAAGAAAAAAAAAAAAGGAATCCTCAGCTGTTTCAGTGTTTTTCTTGCAGTATACTATTGTAGTATAGTGACTGGGACGTAGTGGCTTCATTCTCAGATGTAGTTCCAATATCTTCCACAGAGAGACTTCAGTTTTACTCCTCTGCAAGTCATAGTGTGTTGCAAGCTAAAAGGACCAGATTTTAGTCTCTGAATTACTGCTGCTATTCATGAATCACAGCCTGCTCAGATCTGCTGTTGCATAGTGGTAATATTTCTACCTGAATCACTAAATCCAACTAATTGAAATTGTTTACTATGTTTCAGTGAGAATCTTCTGGAAAGCTCCTCAGGGAAAAATACAATTTTGAATGAAAAGAAATAGATTGAAAGCTGTGAAAAAGTTTTTAAAAACGCTCAGGAACAGCATGCCTGCCTGAAAACCTGTAAGGTAAAGCAATAAATTACACACTGAACTACCTCTCTGCATATGCCAGTGTTTCAAGTAGGATGCAAGTGATGAAACCTGTAAGATTCATCTTGGAATATATTCAAATATGCATTTGGTATGTCCAATGGCTAGCTCTTTCCCAGGAAAAGAGAAAGAGCATTTTTTCCAATAGTCTTCTTTTCACCTCAGAGCATGAAAACAACATAATTTTTTTCTTTTCACCCACTACCCATCTAAACAAAAAGATAAAAACACAAAATAAATTTACTCATAATACATGTCAAGTCAGCTTTGAGACTCCCATTGCCTCACATTCTTTACTATATTTTATATTCCTTTGGAAATCAGCTCACACCATTAGGAAAAAAGCTAATTTTCCATTCCAGCCCTCCTACCCTTCCAAAAAAATTAAAAAAAAAAGGAAGCAGAGAAAAATGGAAAAACTTCCCCCAGACTGCCCTGAAACAGGAAGAAGGATACAAATTAACCCTCTTTTCTGCTTAATTTTACAATTTAAAATGATAAATTCACATTTCAGACTTCTACAAGGACACTTTGCCTCAAGTAAAAGTAGTTCCACATGGACCATTTTGTTCTTGTCTAATGTGTAAATGTGCTGTTTTATGTTGAAGTAAGTATAAGCAACTATACAGTGTGCATACAGTAACTCAGCTACCACTTGAGCCCCACAAGTGCCATGCCCTAAGGCATGCTACGGGCCATGCTTCATAAGGCAAGCAAAGTATTTTCAGTGGACTGTCTGCAGTGGTGTAGCATATAACAGAATATATTCTAGACCTGGAGAAGCAATACATTCCAGAAAATACAATTTTTTTTTTTTCTGGAAGGCACAAGGATAACACATTGTGAGGCCATTTTTTTGGATCATATCAGTCACATTTTAGAGCACACAGAGTTATATTATAAAGTCTGGGTAAGAGATCTGTTGCTTGATTTATTCTCACTTTTCCATTAACGTATTTCTTTCGGCTTTCTAGAACAGGGATATTAATGACAGCCAGCACACCACCATCTTCCCACTAGTGGTGAAGAAAGGCTTGCAAAGCGTGTATGGGTATGGCTGTATGAATAAGGGTCTTTGTAATAAAGAACTTCCCCAGCTCCACACTGACTAGTACCAGGCAGCTCAGAGCACTGCTAATACACAGCGTGACAGACAACAATAGTCTGAACTGCATCTCCTCAATCAAAAGCAAGAAAACAGTGACTTTCCAACTTCAGGAGGTTGCAAAACAAAAAAACCGGCCATTTTTCAGCACATGGAAACAATCATCCATATGTGTCTTTTGATTTAGTCACCTATGACTGCAATTTTAATGGCACGCACCAATGAAAATGCAGGAAAGGGCGTAGAAGTAGAGCACAACATGTTCTGAAAAGCAGATATTACCATTCATCATCATCACTTGGATTAACAGCTCTCCTACTGCTGCTCCAGCCCTCTTTCTGACTCCTATCCCAGCCCCAGCTGATTCCCAGGGAGGTGCTTGATGCTCATGGCTGGGACTGCCCCCTAGCCTGCCACAGAATCATAGGATCATAGGATCATAGATTGGTTTGACTTGGCAAGGACCTTAAATATCACCTAGTTCTGCTCCTCTGCTATGGGCAGGGACTCGTCCCAACAGACCAGGCTGCTCACGGCCCCATCCAACCTGATCCTGCTTCTGGCTGGATTAATGGGGCCCTGCTCTGCCACTCCCTTGGGGACACCCCCAGCTGCCAGTCTGAGCTTGCAGGGAGCCACTGTCCCACATAGTGCACAGGCAGCGACTAATTCCAGAGTACAAAAGATGGAACGACAACAATATCTACTTAACAAACCAAAAAATATGGTCATGATTTTGATTTCACAAGCCAAACTTTTCACCTTGCAAATGCCCAGAATGATTCCAGGTAAATCTGACTGTGATTTTCTTTTTTTTTCTTTTTTAATTGTTCTGGTTGATTGGTTTCACACAGCAAGGCTCCTCACCGAGATGAAGGCTCCTTGTACACATGAATCTACACCATGCATCTGTAATCACATTCTGTAAATGGCACCAGCAAAAGAAAGGAGTGACATTTTTTCCTCTTGATCACAACAGAATAAACAACATTTTAAAGGTTAAATTATTCAAATTCTACAGTTACCTGTAAAAAAATTGACGTCTCTGCTGTACCTTCAGGTTTCTTACATCCAATTATTTTGATTTTTTTTATCCTGTCCCAGACTTCCTGACTACTGCTGCTTAAGGGGCAAAAAAAATTGTTGTAACTAGTGGCAACTCATTTACTTCCACTGATAGCTACAGCTCCCTACACAAAGCTTTCAGCTCAACTCAGAGAAGTTAAATGAACTATACAGCAAGTTAGTTCAAACAGAAACAGACAACACCTAAATGCACATCACAATGCCTTGTTCACTAAGAAAATCCTATTTGGGTGCCAACTTTTACTTTCTTAAGGTCAGATAAATGTGACAGTCATGAGGAAGAAATAGCCAATGGTATTTAAATGAGTCTCTGTACAGACAGAGGCAAAATAAATTAAAACAAAACTAGGGAATTTGGTGTGGAATCTAGTTTTAATTAATATAAATCCATGGAATCTCACTGTTGCTGATGCTACCAGTTACTCCATAAGGTTAATGGAACCATACTCATTCACTTCAACAAAAACCCTAGCCTTTCAATGATAGAAGAGACTACATAGTATTTAGAAAATATCATACAATTTGTACTGAATTTTCATTTTCTTATCCTGTGGTTATCTATAAAAAAAAGTAAAACCAAAATGAAACAAGGGATTCTGCAAAATACCTATGTGTGACTGTGCAAGGAGAATTTAACACAGACTCCAGTTCCTTAACGTTTTTCCTGTCGGTCCCTCACAGTCCACTTTTTTTGCCTCCCAGGAGCACCCTGCTGTGGATCCGCCTGCCTCTAGCTTTGATTTTGCATAGATTATCCAAGATGCAGGTCTACACATGAAAATCCACTGTTCTTTAATTTAAAACGTGCAGCAATTTGGTAACTGAAAAGCAAGGGAATATGACAATCCTAATAATTTTGTCTGTTCCTTATCAATCCATGAAAGCTATACCTTTAAATCCAGACTTTTTCATCCAGACTGTTCATTTACCCCATTTTCTTTCCATTTCTCAGGGTGTAACACCATTAGTTCTTTCACATAGTTATGAAAAATAACTAGAAGGAATCAGGGGAAACAGCCATACCACACCTTGTAAAGTAACATTATGACTGAGCTCATAAAAAGAGGTGCTGACTGAGGTATTTAAAGTTTTTCAAAACTTTGATCTTGTTTATACATGTGAAGGTTTGATGTGAAAGCTTGATGTCAACTGTAAAGAGAAACATCTCTCAATTCAAAAATAAAAAACAGACCTCCTGTTGAAACGTACCCAATGATAACCAACAAGTTTCTGATCTTGAAGAGACCATCACGCGAGTGTTCTGCATTTAATATTATCTTATGCCAAGAAGCCCTACTTTTTCTTCTCATTATATTTTCTTCTTAGTGTTTGGTTTCATACATTTGATAAAAAAGAAAGCTGATGGCGTAGACATCCAGTAAGTCTTATTAGAATAACTACCGTTATACTTGCTTTGCACATGGGTCCTGAGATAACGTGCTGTTTTGTGAGGACTCATGAGCAATGTAAACATAACATTTATTCTTTTCATTTGAGATAATCCGCTCTGTATTTAACTCTGAGTTCTAGCAGAAAGTCTAATCCTGTAATTTCAAATATTTCTAGATTTTAATTTGTTTTCTGTATTTATTACCATTAACTTTTCTTGCAAAATATCAGCTGAAAGAAGTTATTTAACATTTAAGCATTATATGTATAGAAGGATTTTAATACATATTAGTAGAGTTTTCCCCTATCACAAGGCATAAACCAACATCTAGCACCTAACTGGATTTGTTAAAAAAGGGACTTTGTCTGATGACATTATTCTGGTGATAATAGACAAATGGTATTTGAAATATTTTATCATTAAAAGGATGCCAGTAGTCTTCGATTTTAACAAAATAATCTTTAAATATAAGCAAAATTCTTACAAATAAGATACAGTGTTGATTCTATATAGTAAAAGAATGATTTGTATATTTGCTTATAGTGGCTACACAAAGGGCTTTGTATATGGCATAATTACGGCATTGTTTTGGGTTTGTGGGTTTGGGGAGTG
Organism: Cuculus canorus; assembly: GCF_017976375.1. NCBI lineage: Eukaryota > Metazoa > Chordata > Aves > Cuculiformes > Cuculidae > Cuculus > Cuculus canorus. Next base: position 39,343,550 of record NC_071401.1, read on the forward strand.
GGAAGAGATAGTTTTTATTTTTAAAGAGAAATACAGAGGCAGCCTAGATATGACACATGTGAACAAAAATTGCTGTTCAAATGTCACTCATGACCTGACACAGACAGCGAAAGGTTGACAGACATTTTAAAGTATACAGAAAGGCTGGAGAAATATTTTACCTTCAACTAGTTTATTCATCTTTTGTGCATTCAGAGAGATTTAAAATACATTCCCATTCACCTGTCAGTGTTCTCCAAATGAACCCTTTGGCAATATCCATAGAAGGTAATGGAAAAAGTTCATTATACTTGCATGGAGAAACATAAAACGAACGTTCAAAAAACAGGACAATTTATTTGTGTTTGCAATGTTAACACGTATTTTACTTCTGACCTTGGTCAGACATTAAGGTAAAATTCAGGTAAATTTGCATATTTCTGTTTTTAAAATACACTTGTTTGATAAAAGTGAAGTGTGACACTACATCAGAAGCAGAGGATTTCTAAGCACAAGATCTCACGGGTTCCTATATACACAGATATATTAACCCCACGTGTGAATCACAGATATTATGGGGAAATAAGGTCAGAAACTTTACATCAACATTTTAAAATGTTAGTGATAATAAACCAAATGTAGAAGTATGCTGGAAACCACAGTTCCCCAGTTAAAGTGATTAACTATATTGTATATTTGCCAAGCACATTATTTGCACTTCAGATTTCTTTAAGTTAATGGGTTCTCCCTAAAGGCTCCATAAAAGGGATGAGTTTTGAAGAGTTATTTGAATGAAGACAAAAGACAATGATTTCACTCATGAATAGAAGTCTACATAAGTTAATAGTAAGATCCAAAATGAAAGCCCAGAAGGAGACAAAACAGGACAAAACAGAGAGCGAGAGATCAGTTAGAGACATTTTGTAGTAAAGAGAATTAGAGAAAAAACACTCTAAAAAATAAGCAACTGTGGAGCTGGGAAGAACTTTGAAGGAGAAGGTTTTTAGTCTAATGTAAAGCCTATCTGCATTAATAGGAGTCTTTTTATTGACTACAAGGGATTTCTGATCACTCCATATGAATTTCACCTTGATGATCTGAAGACCTTTTTTCTTAAAACATAAAAAAATGGAATACAGCCTGTGTTGAAACATCATCGTAACTCTAAATAATGTAAATGTGTATCTGTGACTTGTACAGCCCGTACTTTCTATGAAAGATTACACCAAACAATAAGCGAATGCTCTGACAACTTTAAATGCAATATGTACTAACATACAGAATTACTCTATTCTTTTCCAAATATGGATCAGCAAGCAGAACTTGCTAAAAGTTACCAGGGATATAGCTATTTCAATTTGCTAAAGTTGCCTTACCAGTATTCAGTGAGTCACAATTCAGCACAAAGAACAAGGGCTCTACATAATCCAGCCTGTATTTTCTGTTTATGTATATAGTTAAATCCTACATAAACCTACAGCATATGAGATTCAGTCACACAGCATCTTACAATCAAAAGAAATTCCCCTATACTAGGAAGTAAATGTAATTATTTTTCCTGAAATTTAGAGTTGTGTAGGCAGTACCCCATCCAATTTTAGTTTGGGTGCACTAGAATTCTAATAGCAGGTAATCTGAAGTGCTCATTAAAGATATGCAAGTAATTCATTACCTAAGTGTGTCTAATTTAGCCATATTTTCCCCTTGAATGAAGCCTGCCCTAGTGGAAATTAGTGATCTAGCCCACACACTTCCAATTCTGTTGGCACTTTCTGTTTACATTTGTGATCTTTTTTAGAATTCTAAAAATTACTCTCTCTGCCTTCTTTTCTGATCTCCACTGGGTATTTATATGCAGCAAGTATAATTATGCTTTTGGCAAGCCCGTGAAAATTAAACCTTTACGAGTAAGGGGAAAAAAAAGAAAGGAGGGTGAGGAAGGAAGAAAGAGGAAGAAAATCCAGTTTAAAGTGAACTTGTCACCAACTTATTCATGTATAAGCAGAAGGCAGCCACATATTGCAGACTTGCAGCACATTTCTAGGAGATGGTGACATTTGGCTCATGCTTACTGAAAACTGAAGATGGGTATTTTATTGATTTTAACAGGGAGTATATCTACTGGAAGATACTAAAGTAATGACTTTGGCAAGTTGTCTTGTTTTAAATATCAAATCATCTGCTCCTAAAAATCCAGTCTCACTGACAAGCAGAGATGTATCTTGTTTGTTAGGTCTTGTAGCACTACATACGCTATACAGTCTGAGCTCTGATTTTCATATACATCACACATTTTTTTTCCTCAGCAACAAAATAACAACTCCTGATAGTATACCACCCTGCTGTCTATTTTAATTGAAAACTTTACCAGGCTTTGTTTTTTCAAGATTTGTAACTCAAAGTGAATCAAATTGTAGATGAGGTATCTGGGGAAATTCAGCAGTGTAACACTCCTTCTTTCATCATACAATCCAGCAGCTTCACAGTACCTACAAGTCTGAAAGCTAGCAAATACCACCATGTGTTGTACAGAGGAGGAAGGGGCTGTGAAAAGTTTCTTCCCCTCAAACCTCAGAAAAACACCAAAAAGAAGTAAGAAATCTATTCCATACAATGACTAAGTACACTCTACATGATGTATCCTGCAAATGGTCCTGAAAGTCTCTACAGCACCACAAAGGTAGCCCTGTGTGTTGTACTCGCAGAACAAGCCTGGGATGTATATCATTAATTTTTTAAGAAGAATTTCTGAAACTATTCTGCCTTTACTGGCTGGGCAGAGCAACACAACTATCCATCCTACACCTCTGTGTCTTTAACAGCAATCTTCACACTCTGAAACTCGACCTGAACAGTTTGCACAGCAGCACATTTTTCTGCTCAGATGCGTCTTCCACAGCTAATTCCTCTTGAAGAAGCCACCATAAATCTCATAAAAATTTTGCTCCATAGAAAAATATGACAGTCTCAGCTGTCTAATTAGAGCAAAGAAAGGCCACTGTCAATGGCTGAAATGTCAGCAGAATAATTCCACAATAGTTTTAACAGACAAAAGTATTCTGTATGACTGAAACCACCTGAAACTGTTTTGTAGTTTGTATGAGCTATGGGTTTGTTTGGCAGAATATTTATTGAAATATGTACACCATAGATAAGAAAAATCACAGCCACAAACAGTTAACATATTCCTTCCCACATTAATATTCTTTTGTCATTATAGTATATACTTCTGCCTACAATAGCAGTCAAAGGTAATTTGCAACCTGCTGTAAGAGAAACTATGGAGGGAATTAGCCACCACAGTACTTCTCTTCAAATCCTCTTGCCCCTGAAATGGAATAAACGAATTTGGATTACTGCAAGAGTATGTGTTTTGCAAACAGAAGCAACTGAAAGCAGCATTACCGCAAGCCTGCTGGGAAAGTACAAAAAAAATAAATCAGAATGAAGAAAAGCACTGTGGTTAATACATAAAGATGGAAAGCCAGAATGAAAGGTTAAGAGGTGGAAGCTTAATGGTTATTGTCCTACCATATTTTAAGAACCTGATCTTCATTTCACCAAGGTAAATGTATTGCCAAGTAAACACATCCATAATTCTAGCCTTAATACTTACTTATGAAGAAGTTGGGTGCTATTCATTTGGCAAAACAATCCTTAAAATAACAAAACATGTCTTGTAAGAACATTGTGCAAAGTGAAGGTTATGCAGAGTTACTTACATATTTTGAGGGTTCTTGGTTGTCAGTGAATGATGCAACACAGATCTAAGTGGGAGCAGGACACAAAACTGTTATATAGACATGATCACGTATTGAGGTAAGGAATAGATATGCTAAACTGAAGGGGGAGCAGAATGACTTTTCAGCAGTAAATCAGTGTCTGACTTGTAAGTCTTTAATCACTATTTTGAGAAGCGTGAAAAGTTGCAGCCAGAAAAGCTGTCCTGCCAAGAAGTCAAAAAAAAAAAAAAAGTGAAGGGAGTGGAAGAAGGGGTCGGGGAAAAGAAACAACATATCATGGGCAGAAAAATAATTATTTTACTAGATAAATTCTGGATTTGGGAGTAAAAAAGTTTTCAGTGTAAGTTAAAGTTTGAATAGTCTTGGACTAGATGGGAAGCTTTGTCAAGGGAAGTTAAGAAGACACTACTGTAAAAGACAAAAAAATGACAGGGAAGCTGCTGAAAAGTGACATTTTCCTCATTACTGTAAGTTCTATTCAGTTTCCTCAGGGAGTTCCTCTGGCTGCGTATTCATTGACCCCCAAAAATATCCGGGTCCATGCTTGCTGCAAGAGATGAACTGATGATGATTCCAAAAGAGAGTTTTAAGGACTCCTGTCAGAGCAGTTACTTGTGCCAGAGGTGCTCTGTGAAGGAGCTTGGAGACTGAAAGCACTGAGAGGTCTAATTCTCGCTGTATTTATCTCCCATTTTGCAACGGGGACAGCTTCAAGAATCCCAATTCCTCTCAGAGCCACAGATCCTAACACCCAAAATAGCTGATCACTAAACTGAAGTTGCTGGTCTGTCAAGAATGCCAGCTTCGCTGAGCAACCACGGGGAGCCTATTTAAATTCAAAACATTATATGGCAGCACTACTGAAAGGTTTTTTTTGTTTTAATTTTTTATTCAGGAAATTGCAAAAGGGCTTATTTTTTTATCCACTTCAGAACAATTTTTTTCTCAAAGCATAAGATTCTTAAATTTGGACTCCTTTCTCTAATAGTCTCCAGTGTTACAGCTGTTTAAATCAAACCACAGAGGTTTCAGCTTTACTTTTTGTAGTTCTTATAGCTTTCTTCATACATTTGGTGTGCATTATGTGCATTATTATCTCCTAGTTATTCTTCATTTACCATTAAAAAATATAAAAATCAATCATGTCATTTGAAAGTGAAAGTTAGAATATCAGTTTTCTGGTTTGCTAGCTTTTATACAACACAGGCAGCTCTGTGAGAGGCTTAACCCATGAAGCCCAGTTTAATATGGTTTTATGTCTGGCATTTCAATTATCCCATGTGAGCTCTGTTTTTCAAAGCTTAGGGGGTTCAACAGCTCTCTTTTATGAGGACTCGGATGACTAAAAGTATTACAGTTTATATACAGTATAAAGTCCATACATCTAATCTCTGACAAATTTCTTGTATTTATCAGTAGACAGACAAACATGTTCAATGTCTAGGAGATTAGTGCATTAGTAATTACAAAAGTTACAAAGAGCTTATAAATAATATCAAGTAAATGGTTTTTTCTCATTAATAAATTCTCAGCAGACAATTCCATTCCTGCAAACTCAGTCTTCTGCAGATTCCCAAATCTGTTCCCATGCCTGTTTCCCTGTGCAGTACCAAGTTTTACCCTAAGTCCTTGAAGCCAGATTGGTTTCCACTTTCTGTTTCAGGGAAGCTTTTGCCTTTCCTTCACAGTGAGAAACTATTACCTCTGATTCTATTAAAATGCATTTTATGTATTTTTCAGGCAGGATTATTGGCTGCAAGATTAAGATGCATCTCTAGTTTCAGAGATCATGCTGTCTGTTTAAAAAGGAGCACTTTCTCTTTTGGTCATTAGATTTTATCAAGAATTATGCAAAATAATACATCTAACATGAAATAAACAGTGAAAAGAAAAATCTATAAGACTGTAGAGCTATCTATTACTACAGCTTTACCTTTGCTAACAATCCTTGTTTATTTTTTATAATGTAATACTATTAATAACTTCAGTGGCCATGTAATCTTGAATGTGCAAGGCATGAAAAGATCTACAAAAATCCTAAAGTTTTGCCAAAAAAAAAAAAGATAATTGTCTTCAGTTATGTGTGCTTTGATATCTTGAGTAATTTAATCATATTTCATAGGATATTTCATATCTTTTATTTCTCAAAAAGAATATGAAATTCCATTTTCCACTGTGTTGGAGGTTATAATTGTAATAAATAAATATTTACAGCATGTAAATATTTTTGTCTGACCATGAAAAAGAAAAATTCATACAGACATGGGTTTGGGTTTTTTCAGGTTGAAAAGTTGGGCATCTATTGTACAGCATGCATATACCAGACAGTGAAAATCTGCAGTGAGGACTGGCAAGCCGATGTGTTTCTTCCACACTATGCCTGAACATTCCCTGTCTTACTGCAATGACCTTGTGATCTCTGGTGCCAAGTGTTCAAGTCCCAGCTGTGGATTTAAACTCAATCTCGTTTTGAGTTTCCATTCTGTTGGCAGCGGAGTCATTCTTCACTGCACTGCTCAAGCCAAAAAAGGCTTCCTGACTCGGAGGCAGACTCAGATAAGCAATGGCTATAAGAGAAGCTGTAATTGCAGAAGCTCTTTCTTTCCCCCAACAGGTGTTGCAACAAATGAGCATCATTGAAAATTCTACTGAGCTTTAACAGGGTAGATAACCTCATAGGCAATTGTGAATCTAACACAGTGTCCAGATTAGCAAAGGAGACAGAAAAAGGCTTGTGGTATTTAACCCCTTCCCACCGAGCATGGATTTCTGTGGTAGTTTCTCTTTTTTTTTTTTTTTTAAAGAAAGCCTTCTGAAATAAGGAAGATAAGTAGGTAGGCCTAGCCCAAACATTAGTGAAAGCTGCACTGCTGAAATGATACAGCAGATTGTTAACACCACAAAATCAGGTAACCAGGAATTAGGGAATGTCAGACTAACAATTGCTCTGTTTCTTTTTCCCCATTCTGTACATAAACATTGTAAATGACATCTATTCCTTCTCACTGAGTGCACAGATCGAGCACTGCTTGTTAAACAGCAGCTATTCTGTGTTTACTTTATCCTCACTATTCTGTGGACACACCATACATCCTTTACAGCACACTATTCCAATTGTGACTTGATATAACCTTGCTCAAGGGTTTTTGATTCCTCACTATGGGTCTTTAGTTCTTTCTTACTAATAACATATTTATCCACACAACTTCATTATGCAGTGTGCGGTAATATTGCTGGGCATATTTCACAAAGGAAGGCTGATGTGCCTCCGCTGAAACAAAAAATACAGACATGAAATAAATTTCAGAGCTTCAGGGTCTTGCTTTTGCCAGCAGTTGGCACTGTGCAGCCTCCCACAAGCTCTGAGCAGAAACCCCTTGGCCTGTGCTCCTGGGGCAAGTGCGAGGCGTTCTGCACGTCACAGTCGGTGCATTGCAGGGCTGTCACACGGATAATCAGAAACACACAGTAAGCAAGCCTCTGCTGAAATGAAAGCTTCATTTAAGTCACTTGTCACCAGGCTAACTTCAGGCATAAAAAATTTCACTTTCCTAAATTCCCTTTCCAGCAAATGAAGAAGGTGACAGCATATCTGGTGCAGACATCTGATCTGGCTTTCTCACTGATATGAGAGCTATCCTGCAGAAGCAAGCTTCTAGCCTTGCACTTAGCCCTCGTGAATATTTTCTGAGCTTGTAGTGCATAGTTCTTTTCCAATTCTGAGCTTCTCATTGACCTGACTACCTACATTTTCTTCAGTGACCATTCCTGCCCAGTCACTGCTACTCCTCGCACAGATTCATAAGCCTTCTTTACATTTCCAACTATGTTTCGTCACTTTTGCTGTTTTCACATTCCTGCCCAGCGGCAGCTGCAGTTGGCACCATCCACAGGCCACTCTATGCCTATCAGTTGGCTCCTGCCATCTCTTCTTGCTGACCAAGGTGGCTCTTCCAACTCCCCCGCTTCCTACTTCACACTTGTCCCTCATCTACTTCAACCAAGTCAGACTGCAGTTCTCAGCTCTGCTTGAACACCAAGTGGACAACCACTGAAAACACAGAAGAGAATCTCCTGGTAGAGACCAAGAGCCCTCTATAATAACCATACTGGAAAAAAAAAAAGAGCTGTGTATCCTGTTATACACGGATAAAGCTATTCAGGGACGGCTCATGTGCAGTCAGGTCACACCATTGATTTACGAGAGACAAAGCAATCTCAATTAAGAGACAAATCACAGACTTTAGCTGCCAAATGCTAATATTGCTAGTGAGCCAGGGTAAACTGAGGCATTTTTCAGTGCTTATGAGTGGACTAAATGTGAATGGTTTTCTCAATGAAAAGCAAAGATACAGTCTTACCAGTTCCATCTTCCAAAGCACAGAGGGACTAAATTTCCTCTAGTAAACAGTTACAAGAGGGTTGTTTATTTGTTTGGTTTTTAGTTTTGTTTTTGGGGTTTTTTTTTGGTTTTTTTTTTTTTTTTCATTTTATTTTAATAATATATTTTGGTTTTATCTCATAGTTCTCTAAGCATTTTTTTACAAAAATAAGCCTAGGCAGATCTTGGCAAGGGAAAATGTCAGATAACTTAATTTTGGCAAAGCTAAAAGGAACTAAAGACAGCCTCCTAGTGAAAGCTTCTTTATTAAGAAATGATGTTATCACTTCACCTACAAGAGTTTGCTCATATGGATAAATTTTCCAGATTTGTGTAACAGTAATGAATTCCTATGCTGATACACTCATTCTGGAACATTTCAAATAGCCGTTACAGGCAAAATTATTGCATTTTATGGGCCTAACTCAGGATTCCTGATACATCCACATTTCTGTTTCATTTTAGTGGAGTTTAGCCAAGTAAAGCATAAACTCTTGTTCATTATTCTCACAGAGGATCAGTTAGACCTCCCAAGCTAGCAGTCCATCTGCAACACCAGCTAATGCTATTGTCCCACAGACACCACCTCCTTCATTGTTCCACTGAACAATCCATGCCAGCTCTTTTCTCAGCTGACACTGACAAGTACATGTCAACCCGTTTGCATTCTCCCGCACACATCTGTGACACTGAATATAGCCTCTCACAGTTTCAGGCAGTTTAAAGCCTAGCCAGATCTAGGAAATACTACTAAAAAAAAAAAAAAAACAAAAAAACAAACCAGAATATACTTAAGATTTAAATTTCAACACATTAGTTCATCTCACCTACACAATATCCAGATTTGTGTGTTTACTTTGCTCCGTTCTACCTTTCTCTTCCTAAAGACATGCTAGTTAGCATTGTAATGTGTAAAATAAGACGTTTTAAAAGCATTCAGCAGATTTAAAATTCACTTACATATAAATAAAATCCCTGGCATAACATATTCTGGTATTTTTTATATAGATAGAGTAGAATCTCTTTCACTGAAGACTTCTTTTTTTTGTATTGAATCCACAAAATGGAAGGACTAAAATAAGGAAATCAGTTCCTGCCAGTAGGTCCCTGAAAAGCTCTTGCTAAATGAACTGATGCAATCTCAGTACAGGACTTCTAGTCAGCCACAGCAACAAAATTCTCATTACTCCCAGCATCTCAAGTAAAAAACAAGAGATGTAGTGAAACTATAGCTATTGCAGATGGTAGAAATCCATGATTACTGATAAGATCAAACTTAGTGCTCCATCCCAACCGTATCTAACATTGTTTCATTCAAACGTCATGTGAACTTCATGTGATCCAAAACAATACAGAGTTATTTGCTAATGTCAATTAGTCAATGACAGAAAAGAAAACAATGTAGATGGATAAAGGCATTATACTTTAAAACAACAAACTAAAACTGCAGTTGTTGCCTACAATGCACAAGTATCTAAGGAAAGAAAGAAACAATACATCATGTGTTGGCACAGTGTCTGTGTAAGATACTAAAACACAAAACATCTGCTTTTGCTGATTCCTCAGGTTCTCAGGAAGTGTTATTTACTGGCTATTTCAAAAAGAAGCCAAGCCACCAAACCAGAAAGGGAAAGACTGTCTCCCTGTCATGTCAGACCACATTCTCAATGTGTCCTTCAAACATCTACTATAGTAGATCTCATCCTCTGATGTGGAACCACAATGACCACAACTCTTGGGCCAGGGCAGTAGGTGAGAGTTACTAGCCTTAAAACTGTATAAGGGGAAACCCAATGTATTCTCTACAGACAGTGTGCATGCTTTTAAATTCTTCATTTTGACTACGTCAATGTAAGCCTGTCTACAGAGATTTCTCTAGAGTGTATTCTACCTCCAAATAGGAGGCATCTGACAATTATCCACCAGTGTCCCAGTTTAGCTAAATTGGTTTTAAATTGGAACAACTTATTATATTGAAGGGGGAGTTGAAGGGGGATGTGTGATGTGTGTTTGCCTGAGACACGTGGTTAGATTTAAGCATTGAAGGGGAAGGTCCCATCCTCTGGACAGAGGCTGCCAGATCCACAAAGCCATTTTTTTTTAATTCCTTCTTCCCCCCCCCCCCCGCCCCTATTCCCTCTTTTTTTTTTTTTTTAATTTTTTCTTTTTCTGAAAAGTACTTCAACACATGAAAAATCTTAATTATATTTTACAGAGGGTAAAACTACTTGTAATTTGTTTTAACACAAGCAAGCACAGCAAGGTGACATAGTATGCATTCCCAGGCTGATGTATTAAAATACATTTCTGCCAACTCCTATCCTGCATTCATGATGTAAGAATTCTACATCATTATTTCTTTTTATTATTTTCCCATGCAGATCACTGTGACTCATGCTGATCTGTGTGAATATAGATGGTAATAGAAAGTCCCTACCATCACAGCAAATGTTTTCCTTAAGCGTATAAAAGTTGTGTTCAATAAGCATCCAAGCAGAAAACATTCCTCAGTGAGGAAACTCGTTCTCTGACTTATCTATAACAACCTGAAGAACAATGCTAAAAAGATGCAAGGAAGCCAGCAAATCAGCAGTATTTCCTTTTTCCAACAAGAGGCTGCTAGTAATCAGGTGTCAGAGAAGACAGAAAAACTAGGAATATTTTCACATATTCTGTAAAAAAAAAGAGACATATTTTGATATATGCACATCAGCTGAACTTTGTCCGCTTTCTCAGCATGGATAGTTTCCCTAACTGTAGTGTTAACCTAAGAAAACAGATACATATGATCCTGACTGCTAAAGTGTAGGAGACCTCTTTCAACAGCAACCAACTTCTTCCAAATTGCAAAGCATTCCAGCTCCCCTAGATTAGAAAACAGTAGACTGGAAAATTGCAGGAGATTGGTTTCTACAGACTGTCTGTTTACAACTGCAGTCTGTAACAAGACAGCTATGACTCGTTCTGCAAGGAGCTTGCCTGCAGCAAGTGCCCCGGAGGCAAGTGAGGATCTTCTGTTTGTTCCAATAGTAAATGTCTGGCAAAAATCAGTGTGATAAGTCTGGAATTCTGTCTTCCTCCAATTTTTTAGTAGTATTATTATTTTCTCTCAGGCAATCAGCCTAAATATCATTAAGGAGACTAGAATCTTGGCTGGATTTAATAAAAATATTATGTGGAGAGAAAAAAAATATCCAAGAAGTAATGAAATAACAAGGAATTACTATAAAAAACCCTCTCATAATCAGATACTGCTTTTATCACATCATATGCATTAAACTTCTCTGAACTGATGTCCTTTTCATCCTAATGTACTAAATTAAATATCTGTTCCTTGTAGAATTTGATTCATCTAAACTAGATTAAAATCAAATCATGAACAAAATCAATTTCACTTAAAGTACAATAATCCCAGCCCACTGAGGCCCCTTTCTAGTAATCACAATAAATGCTGTCTCTACCACCATTGCTATCCCTTATTTTTCCCCCTAGCCTTTCACCGGATGCATAATTTTCATATCATATTATAAATTATGACCTTGTATATCTTATTCATATCTTATTAGAGCAAGTTGGCCAAGAAGCCAGAGGCAAGACAACCTCATTCAAACATTCCTCCAGGGTTTTCAGGTCAAGTCATTTTTTAAATTGGGATTGGTATAAACCTCAAGGGATTTCTTGATTTAAGAAAGAACTACAAATATTTAAGCTGTCTTGGGGGGATTACGCTGACATTGGATCGTGGGATTACCTCCCGCATAAGACTCAAGGGATTTGGACTAGTTCGGAATCTCGTCAGAAAACTGGGCAAAAATACTTATGTGATGTTAATCAGATATTCAATCATTCCTGTCTGTAAGCGTGTCAAAAGGTAGCAAACAAAGGGAGAGGAAAGAAGCTGCTTTGAGATGTGTGGGAAACAAAAGCAATCCTCTGACATATTGTAGCAGTTTGGCTTTTACATGAGGCAGCACAATTCTTGGTGACAATGGGCAAAATCCTGAAAAGAAATTTCAGATCACTTATATACCAACCATTTCAGAGCTTGCCCAATGGATTTGCAGATGATCTCTACTAGCAAGGTGGTATCTAATTAAATACTCTTACTAATAATTAATAACACTTGGCACTTCTACGACAGCGCACAATTTGTCTCGGAGCACTTTAATCTAATAACCAAGTCTGACAATAATCTTCAAAACCAGGAAACTGTGATTGTAGCTCGTGTAGTTGGAACAGTGAGAAGGTTCTAAGCACAACCCCCTCTGTCCTAGTCAATCTGAGGCCATGCTTGAATTGCAGTTGAAACCATCCTATCAAGAACAGCACTTCAATAAATTCTCTGACTATCAAAAGTAAGTGTGAAAAATGTCATTCTCCTTCAGTAATTTTCTTCTCTCTTTTCTTTTCTATTTTTTTTTTTTTTTTTTTTGTCTCAAAGCAGAAGCTAAAGGGGGAAAAGGACTTAGTCATTCACCGCCGGAACAATAAAAGGAACAATAGCCAGCAACATCCAGAAATAAAATGGCTACTTGAGAACTGTATCTGCTTGATTCTGCCAAATGTAAACAGCCAATGGCGGATCATCATATGGAGAAAAATATTGCAAAGGAAATAGGATTTTTTACAGAAGGAACATTGAAAGAAAATTAGAAGTCACTTTCAGAAAGACGCAATAATGTCTTGTGAAACACGGAGCCAATCCCCTCAACTAAAGTACATTTTTTTTGCAAACTTACTCAACAAATATATAAAAAAACAAATCACAACCCTACACACATTTATTTTTTTTAAATTGTCCAGAGTGGAAAACTGAAGGGGGTTTTTTGTTCATGTTTGGGGCTTTTTGGTTTTAGTTATGTTTGGTTTTTTGTTTGATTGTGGGTTTTTTTTTTTCCCTTCAACTGCTTTACTGGGAGAATTAAAAAGTGTTCTTCTTCAAAGGCATGTTCGTTACTCCTTCAACGAACTGCAGCATCATCAGACACATCTCTACACTCTACCTGTGTAACCTCACACATCCTCTGTACAACACACTGTGCAAAGACACAGTCAAGTTTAGTTTCAGACTGCAGAGGCAGAAGATAAGGGAGACTGGACTGTGATGGGAAACTCAATCATAAGTTTGTACTTTTTAAAGATCCCTGACAGGACTTGCTGTTGGAGAAATCTATCTCCTGATGCATTGAAAGCTCTTACGTGACAACTCAATTGAACCAAAATTTAGCTGTAATAGTCTCTCTATTTCAAACACTGGCTTTCTTCTTTGTATATTAAGGCAGCACAGGAATCACACTGTACATAACAACAAAGATTGTCTGTGCTGGGAAAAAAAAAATGAAAAGAAAAAACCCACAATCCTAACTAAACTTGACAGGAAACTACTTTCCACTCACTCATGAAGAGATTCCAGCATCACTGACAACAAGCCCTGCTGATTGGGGTCAGTCACATTTCAAGCCCAAGGGGACCGTCTTTTCCAACTTCAATCACAGTCTCATAACTCCCTATAAATAAACATACCAAGGAACAAGAAAAGCAAGGAGAACCAGCAGTCGCAATCCAAATACAACAGTGGCATTCATTAAACTGCAGTAACAACATTTGTGTTCTAGGAAGTCTGGAGAAAAAGGAATCCGTCTCCTTCACACAAATGAAACAAGCTTTATTCGAACTGTGTTTATAACTTTGAATGGTTTGGTAATTTTACAAGCATATCTGCCTAGACAAATGCGTTATAAACACTAAACACCATCTGAGAAGATTCTAGCTTTTTATTCTCAAGAATGAAAAACTGCAATAGAATATGTCTAACTAACACAAAACCAACACAAAAATATAAGTTCATTTCTAACGCTGATTTTGGATAAGATTTTGGTGCTTCAGATACCAAGGACACATTTTTTTCATTGAATCTACAACTGACTTTTCAAGCAATACAAAACAGGAAAACATAAATTATGATGGTTAACCAAAAAAGTGCAGCTTATTTCATACTACTTGTAACCACCCCAAAATGATAATGTCACAGGAGAGAACAATAATGTTTTAATTCCTGGCATTGCATATCCTGACACAATCCTATGTGAAAGCCTATGTATGTGTGGAGGGGGGAAAGCAGGACGAGGAGATAAGAGATTAACATCAAGAGATTTCAATTTATGGATCAGAAATAGTTATATTGAATAGGTATGAATTCAAATGTTTATAAGGGTTTTTCTCATAAAGGATATGTCAATCATTTTATCTTCTCAAGGATTTAATGTTAATAGGAAATATTCCTTTGGGCAATCTTAAGCCATCAAAGAAATCTGTGCACATGTATCGCTAAATTTCTTTTTTGCTATTTAAAAATTAATCTGCATCCATGGCTATAGATCAGTTTCTAGATATAGAGCAAGTCTCAGTATCAAAATACCCAAAGGAACCTCTTGTAACATCAATATCTCTGAGATTAAAAAAAATTAAAAAATCACTGTTTTGGAAATCCATGCCAGTCAGCACAGAAGAACTAGAAACCGTTTACACAGTACATGAGAGACTTGCAATTTTTTTTTCCACATATGCCATAACGGATAGCAAAGAAGTTTCCTAACATCACAGCATTATAGAAAGCTACAGCTGATAGAACCTCAGGACATCAGCTTGTCCATCTTCCTAATATAAGGCAAAATTTAGTATGCCTAGTATATATCTGCCTAAACTATACTTGGTTGCAGAAATGGACACTTCACAGTCTCCTGGCAAACCCATCTCAATGCTTGGAGAACCTTTTTAGTTAAAACTATGGTAAAATGCTACAATTCGCCTACCATCTATGTAGGCAACTAGTGGATTAAGTTGTGGGTTCAGCACAAGTGCTTAGCTACTCCTTGATTATTAGCCCTGTGTGTTGGTTTTCTGCAATCTGCCACAGACCCTCTCTAAAGTTATAACACAAAACACAAGGGGTCAAGCACTGTCACACATTTATCGATACTCATTCCTTTAGTCATGCCAAATACCGTCTCCCAGCCAGTGCCTACATATTGCATGTGAAATAGGAGAAACCAGTAGCAATTTCCACCTGGAGGTACAAAACGGGCCATCCTCTTTTGGAGGAGAGCTAAAGAACAAGGGAGAATTCAGCCATATGGAGGCAAATTGTGTTGCATTTTCTGAGAGCCAGAGAATGGGTCTGAGAGGGATTTTTTTACTAATATAGTCTTAGCCAAAGGGAGGGTACATGTTTCTGTTAGAAAATAATTCTGACTAATTAATGCTATTCTGTTTTTCTGCCAACATATAAGCATAAAATTAGTATTCTGTAAATATTTAAGAAGAGATTACATTTCCTCTGTGAAATCACATTTCTAATCTGTTCCAAACAAAAGTACATGCCAACTCCTTGAAAGAAGAAAAACCTTCACCCTATTGAGCACCTGATTAATTAATAAAAAGTGCAACCACAAAATTAACATTGCTGTATATTAAACTTAGGCGTTTATCCTATTGCTGTCTGTTTCTTGGAATCGTGAGTACCAAACAAAAGGTTTAACCATTTCCCTTATTCCTGGGTGGTTGTATAAGGCAGCTTCCTCAACAAACCCCATTCAATGCATTCTCAGCAGTTTGCTATCTGATCTAACATTGCCAGAACAACATGCAATGCTCTTCCATGAAAAGGGACGCTGCTTTTTTTTTTTTTTAATCACATGCCAATAAAAGCTGCCTTTTTTGCAGGTGTCTTAGTGGTGAAGGACATACTTTCTCCACCACTGGTAACACCAGTCCAGAGTCATGGCCTGCAGCCACACTTCTAATCCTAGTGCTAATTAGCTCAAGATAAAAGAAAAGACTAAGCCTTTGTGATGACATAGCAGTCTGGCACCCAGTTGCAAAGCAGGATTGGGTAGATCTGTGTTACCTTCACGTTCTCTTTGCACTTTAAATGCTTGAGAACAGCTTTGCAAAAGCCAGTTGCCTGAACAAGGAGATGCTGAAAGTAATCAGAAGAAAGGATAAGAGCGAGATGCATAAATTGACCTCTCAGATAGTATATCACCTAACCTCATGTTGTAGCACTTCCTAGAACATTCCCTCCCCCTTCTGGACACAAGTGCTCCAAAACGAGTAGCAGTCATTTTGTGTCTTTAATTCTTAAGCAAAACTAAGGAATGGGGAATTTAATCTTTCTTTGCTACTTCTCCCTCTCCGTGCGAGAATGCATACTGTGTCCTGGGAACGGCACTTAGTGACAGGCTCTCTGGGCAGGTGAGTAGAGGCTTAGTTTGTCTTCTTATACTGAAAAAGCCAACAGGAAGAGGGCCCAGGAGGAAGAACACCTGGTTTGAAAATACCACATGCAAAATGCAGGGCTTTTAGCAAGCCAGAACCTTCTATACACGAACAGCTGTATGCTTAAATTGATGCAGCAGTGCTGGAGGTTTTATCAGCAGATATTTTGGCACACAAGGACTTCAGCACAATGGTAGCTATCAGAAGACATCAGTATTTCATACCCATCTAAGTGCTAGACATACCCACATAATCTGTGATTTGAGTGATTAAAGTCCTTTAGTCCAAAATGCTCAGTGTGTCTGGGAGGTATTTAAACTACGGCTTAGAGAACTGCCAAAGCCAGAGGACCTCAGTTGTTTGGAAAAGCTTGAAAGAATATTCAGAAATTCACTTGTGTATGTCATGACTCAAACTACTCTGATGACATTTAGAATACAGCAATCACTTCCCAGCGCTGGCAAACTAACTGATTAGTAGCTACTCTGAAAGTCCACTGGGTGTTTGAAAGGTGGTATTTTCTATCATGTCGGAGCATCTGACATTTCATGTTTTCTTACCAGCTAATCCCAATTTATTGAAGTCACCAAAGCAAGTGTTTTCATTAAAATTAAGTCAGAACATCTCTTTTAAAGAATTTTCAAATGAATTCTAATAATCTACAATGCAACTTTAAGTAATTTTTCAAAATATTTTGTTAACATTTTATAATTGTGGATTTCTTTGATGTCTCCTTTTTAATGAACTTACATCATTTGAAGCTGTTGGTTTCACACTTTATACTCACTTTTTAATGCACATAATCATGTTAACTGGTAGTTAATTTATTTTTGATTGTTAGAATTACATTTTCAAAGAGCTTTTAATCATTTGGAGAATGTTTTCTCAAGCCTGTTTAGAAGGCAAAGGGTTTGATCTCTGCAATAGGGTTTTTTTAATGAAATTGTTATCTTATTTAAAGGTGGCGACTCCCTCTGTCACAGAAAGTTCATCTGAATGCATACGCAAAACATAAATGCATTAAACATAAATTTGAAAACAGAAATTCAACTAGATACTCTTACAGTAATAATGTTGTGGAATTAAGAGAATTTATTATGATCCTTTGCCTGCAATTCCTCGCCAAGCACACTTACATGCCCATGATTTGATATTTTTTCAAGATGAAAATTCAGTTTTGAAGATCTGTCTTCTATTTTCAAGAAATGTGAATAGGGGCAACTCAAGCCCCTTCCCGTGTATCTGCATTAGAAATGTCTGAGGCATCAGGTCAGTCTTTACTGAACCACGCACCCACTCTTCCTGTCTGTCATTTGGCTATAGGTTCTTTATCGTATCAAATGTATGTTTAATTCTCTTGTAAAAGCTTAGCTGAAAATTACAGTAAGGCCATGCTGACTTGTTTACATTTACAACGTTAAAACACATTTTTAACCTGGCATTTTTAACCACAGCAACAAACATCCAGTGGCATCTACTCTCGCTGCTTTTACTGCCTAGGTCTTCCTCTGCCCTCCGCTGCCCTTCACCAGCCAGGCACAGCTGCCATGTAGATGACAGCTACAACTTTAATAAACAGAAAAAGGAGAAGTGGAATGAAGCAGGCAAAGAAACATCAGCTTGCAGCCTTTCCAGGCTTGCTCCCTTGCCTTTTGCTTTTCTCGGACTGGATGAAGCTTGTAACTAATGGAGCCTGCAGGGAAAAGAGGAGTGCTGGGAAAGGGGGGGACACAGTGGTCACTAAAGTCGCAGCCACTGCTCTGTATAAAAAAAATTCTGCACTGATGTTAAAATGCATCATAATTCATAAATTAGAGCCTCAAATTAACTGTCTTGCTGCAGTCTACTGGTTGTAGGTGAGTCGTCAGGATTGAAGCAATTATTGAAAAAATATTGAAGCAAGCTGCAGATTTAATGCTAAGTCAAATTTGTTCTTACTCTAGGACTGTCACATCTGAAGCTGAGAATGTCCTCAATTTCCCTGTAAAAGAAACCCCCAGCATCTGACCTAGACATCTCCCCAGAAAAACTGGCTCTGAAATGCAGGGATGCCATTAAGCATAAGGCAGTATCTTCATTTGCCTTCATGCATCAGCAGTTAACTCATTATTCTATATAGCTTTTGAGAAATTCCTTATATAGGAAAAGAAAAAAAGAAAAAGGAAAGTGTAAATCCACCTCACTGTGCAGCTGTGCTAGCAGTTCTCAGTGGCTTAAAAAGAAGCATCATTGACAGGCTTTTAGAGGCAGCTGCATCCTGTCCTCTCAGTCTTAACTCATTGCTCTGGGTAGGACTAGTTTGTGGGAAGGAGGAAAGGCTGCTGCTGCTGAAAAAGCTGGGGATGTGAAGTAGTCAAATTATGCAAGAGGTTCAGGGAAGATCTGAGGTGAAAGGGCATGAAAATTCAAGCACATGGAGATCCCCTAAGCAAACAAAACCTTTTCAATAAAGAAAGCAGCTGTAGTCTTTGAGAAAAGCAGAAAGAGAAAAAAAATATTCTGGAGGTCTGTGCTAAGTTTCAAAATCAGACTTTCCAGAGGAATTTGGTTTATTATCTAATGAACCACCTGGTTGATTCAAATTGGGGGGGGGAAGCTTCATTTTAAATTACAGTTTAGTTCATCTATCTTTTCTTTGTAAACCCAGCTTTCTATAAGAATGTCTGTAAATACAAATAAAAGCCCACCAATTATTATATTTAACCTCTACCTGTTGCTAAGTGTTTCTGTGTATATGGTAAAATGTGAAAATTTATGCTAGAAAAAAAACCTATTTGAACCATCTGCTAAAAGTTGTCATTAAGCACTTGAAATTAGTAACCTTGCTACTGATACACTCATAGAAGGACAGCCATTTATTTTTAGGTGAGTCTGGCATCAAATCATTGAATTACGGATAAATGCGGTTTTGATATTTCCAACCTTTTTCTAACCCTTTTAGGATAGATTTATTTCAGTAACTATTACAATGTTACATTATTTGTTTACAGTAATTGAACTTAGCAATCAACACAAAAACAATGTGTTTGAGAGCTTCTCCACTAGTGTTACAGCAGTCATTTAATAAATTACACACAGATATCATTCAGCTCATTGAAAGGACTGCCCTCAGGTTCAAGTCGGGATTACATGTATACATTGACATTCTATTATTAATCTTTCAGCCCTGTTTATTTCCTTTTGCAATATCAAAATGAATTTTCAGTTTTGCATAAATCAACTGAGCTAATAACCGGTCTGCTTGGGGGTGGAGACCCGGGTGGTCGAACTGATTACAAAGCAAAGCATGTTTTTGCTTCTAATTCAAAACTACTTCGGGAAATTTGACATCATAACTTCTTGTTTTTCTCATTTCTTCCTTTCATGTTATACTGCTTCATTCTGTCTCAGCATGGCATGGTTGTAACACTAAAGTTGTTTTCTGTCAAATGCAAACATCTCCTCCTAGCACTATTGACAGCCTACCAAAACTGAGCAGAGATGCCCCGAATGTATCAACTTTAACTCAGAAGTAACTTGAGGAAATCAAACTCAATGACATTCCCTTTCTTTCCCTTTATCAGCTACCAACAATCTTTATCTGCATAAACTAAAAAAACCAATTTGGTGGGTGTTACAAGGGATTCCTTGCTCAGGAAACTCTGGAAGTGCAAAGAAATAGTTCCTTAACTAGAATTTGGAAAAGGCTCTGGAAAAAATCCTGTTGTGTGGTTGAAGGAGTTCTCCAGTGATCACACAAGCAGATAGAGGAAATTCTGAGTTCTACTTTCCTTGGAAGATTCTCTCTGTGATAGAAGTAACAGCTAAACCTGACAGACCCTGAATTATATCAGTGGTGTCCATGCAGGACAAGCTGGTAGCTGCCAGTAGCAGAACCCTAGAAAGCAAACTGACAAATCCAATCACTTTTATGGTAATGTTGGATAGGCAAACTGACTCTTGTGGTAGAAATTTTTCCCTCTTTAAGTCTGTCACGAAGTTCTGGCTAGATCCTGAACTGCAAACAGAATTTAGACATAACCTGACCCATACTGAGTAATGGGACTCTGCTAATCCTGGATAACTGTGCTACATGCATACGAGAGCTTTTAAGAGAGGCTTGTTCCTTCTGCTAGCTGCAAGTAGCAAGAGGACAGAGATAGCCTAACACCACATAACTGACCACAAGCAGAGGAAACATTTCTGAAAACAATAATGGGGTTTCTGCTGCTTATCAGAAAAATGAAAAAAAGCCTTGTGGAAGTAGAGGAACAGCTTTACTTGGGACAAGTGAGAGAAGGTAGGATTAGAACCCATTTGTATGGCTCATAAATGACTGGCTTCTAGGCCTCTGTAATACTAGCTGTGGGTCAATGCTAGTATCAGAAATTAAATCCTTGATGACTTTTAATGGCTAAAAACATCAAATAACTTAATTTTATCCAGTTTTTAGTCATACACACACAAAAGTCTTCCTCTGCCCCCTTACGCTCCAGTGGAAAGAGATATCTGTGTGGGTTACTGGGTAACCACAAAAGGAAGAAGGAGAGCACCTCATGTTTCTCTAAGTATAGAGTGATGAGAGGAGCTTGTACCTCCTTGGGTAGCAGTATCACCACAGCCTTCCCCTGGGGATTAGTAAACAGCCTGAGTTACTGCAGGAGTATGCAAACACTTTCCAGAAGGAGAAGAGAAAGTGCTGCCAGAGCATAAGGACCCCCCACCCTGGGATATTATGCCTATTCCAAGCTTAAGTAATCAAAATGCCTTCAGCAACCACTGCTCAAGCAGTGCGTGTCCTCCACTCTCCCTCCCAAAAGGCTTAAAGAGACATTAATGGAGTTATTTGTAAACCAAAGTATATGGATAGCATGGGATTAGGATGTACACTTAATGGTGGGTAAATGTCAAGATATATTCTCTTTAGGTAGATTAAATTTCATTCCCTTTTTTCACTGCAGTAAGTTATGCAGCTTTAAAGAAATAACAATTGTTACGGATGCCACACCAGGTAATCAGCTGTTTAAAAATACTACTACATTTCCAATTTGCAGTCCCAATATACATTGGGCTAGTCCTATGATTTAAAGGCTAGGCCTTAATTGTCTTCTAGCCATTACTTTTAAACTGCTGAAACCCTTTCTTTCTCATTCCAATTTACTGTCTCTGTTTTTGCTCTCTTAGCAACAGCGTCCTAGTGCCTGAGGTAATAATATATACAGTGCAGAACTGCTACTTTGGGAAACAAAACCAAAAGTCACTGCACATAAAAAAATGGCTTCAAAGAGGAAAAAAAAAAGAAGTATTTATTAGACAACTTTTAATAGTAACAGAACTGGGAGACAGGCTTCCTAAGCTCAACCACTCAACCGTCTGTTCAGTGTCTCATATCAAGAGGTATTCACAGTACCAGTCTGACTTGCCAGAGAGATTTTATGGCTGTTACATACGTCAGGAGTATATGCCATGGCAGGTGACACCAATCGAAAATGCTTTTACCCTTCCAGCCCACCCAGGAAACCTATACCTGCACAAAGCCACCACCTTGATCTTAGGGAAATCTTTATAAGGAAACGTATCTCTAATTTACTTTTAGTTGAGAGAAGGCAACAAGGCAGAAGTGTACCTTCAAGGACCACTGGAAGGGCTGTGTACTTCAGCAGGCTCTAGAATATACCTTTTCACAAAGAATCATCCTTTGTTTCACTGCCACATACACTCCTGGTCTTTCAAGCAGGACTCCTTGTCTGAAACTTTAAGTCTGGTAGCACTATCAATACCACATTCCTTACGGTCTTTTTCAGCTCATGCATTTAAGGCACACATTGAATCTGCCCCAGGGCATGTGGAAAGTAAGAAAACTAGATTTCTGCTATTTCCCAACTGGCACACTAGTATAATGTTAAACCATTATATTCCTGAGCCTACCTATGCTGCACAGAGGGACTACAAAGCTTAATTAATTTATGTTTCTAGAGTGTGAGCTTCTCAAAAGGAAGACACAGTGTGAGTAGAAATTACTCCTATTAAATCAAGTGTTGGGGGAAATGATCACACCTTGTGGACTGAAGCTTAGTCCTCTGTTCTTTAAATAGCAAGAACGCAGGCAGCAATGTCAATGGAGACAGCATTCCTCATCATATATTAGTTTATTAAAAAAGTTGAAGCCAAAACGTTTTCTCTGGCACCTGTTCTGGCGATTTGTGTTGCAAACCTGAGCTGGGGACAGGATCCACTCTTTGTAAGTGCAGACATTTCGCAGATACTATGTGTGGTCTCTGTGGGAGATGAGTCAGTTGTCATGGGTACTTTCTGTTTACAATGCCACTGACTGGAACTGGCGTCTGCTACAAAAAGACAGTCTCTTGTTGAAAGCAAAGTACTTAGGAGCAGATCCTGGCTAAAAGGATGAAAGAGCTTTGAGGGGAAAAATCAGCCAAAAGGGAAATGAAGAGAAGGAACCAGAAAAAAAAGTCTTAATATTAGCAGAAAGAAAATTAAAACTTTTATAGAGAGAAGTGAAATGCTTATGTAAATAATTTTACAATTAGTTTTCAGTCTGGTAATTTGCCTTAATTGCCAAATATGCACAGTTATTTTTCATGTTTGTTAAAGTTATCTTAAGTACCAAAAAAAAGTAAAAGTACCAAAAAAAAGTTGCTAAGTACCAAAAAAAAATATTAATGAAACACGTCATTTAACCTTCCCATGCAATGGGAAATAATAAGATTTGTCTGTTTAGAGTGATGTTACGAGAATTACCTAATATTTTGCGGGGCTTTAGCAGGGCCATCACTCCTCAAAACCAGCACTATGGCAGAAAGCACAAAAGCGAGATCCTAAGTGTGAGTCTTATTAGTTACACCGTTAAAGGTGTGAAAGTGCCATGAGGATAAGTGAGGGCAACGATCACTTGGTGCTTTGTCACAGTGCTAGTTCTATATCGCTTTCTTTATCTCACTCATAAAAAAAGGAGTTCCAACCAAACATGAAAGATAACAAGCATGAAGGGAAAATGAAAGAAGACTATTACATCATTGTTTCCTTTCTGAGCTCCTAGCACCTCTCAGAATAACGTTCAGCTCACTTCAGTATCACATTGTCCTTTTTTTTCCACTTTTTTTCACTCCAGACTTTCTTTGTATCTCAGGCCTGAGTTGCAATGCCTTGGCATACTGTCAAAACATTACTATGAAGAAACCACAAAGCAGCAGTTTAACTTGTATAGTATTTTTATCTTATTATTAGATGGAGTGGACATCTCTCCTATGGTTGTGAGGCAGATAGAGCGTGAGTGTGTGTCTATGTGTGTGTCTACATATATGTGTGTACATGTAATGATGATGCCCAGTCAAAAATATTTGTGACCCTACCAGACACATAAAACCCAGAAGCTACAGGTATTATTAATAAAGAAAGCTAACTAGCTGCAAAGGCAGGGAAGGCATGAAGCATCCTCAAATCCTCTGGAAACCATATTCTATATATGACCACCACCTAACCTTTGAATACCTAAGCTCATGTTGCTAATGTATGTTGTAAAACAAATATCATAATTCGGACCAGCGTGTGTAAGGTATGAAGCCTGTCAAATTCCACCTTTCTCTAGCTTCACAAAGAATTTTTAATTAGTTTATCCAGACCCTACAGACTACTTTGCAGACAGTTCATTTCAGCACAGTCATCTGAGCAAGGTATAAAGAGCTGCCAAAGAACCTCCCCTCAAAATGGATTTTGAAGAGATTTATCAAAGTTATGCTGTCTTGTGATACAGCTGGAACATCTTGTATTTGGAATTAAACAGAGGTTTCAAGTCTGCTTGAAACACATATTGTTTTCCCTTGCTTATTTCCCTACACCTTAAAAAGCCTTTATGTATAGAGAGCAGTTCTTGGTGAGGGCTCCAGAGAAACCACGTAATTGAAGAAAATTTACAAATTCCTGAAAACTAAAGAAGTGTTACAAAGCCCCCAGGGAAATGTCTCCAACTTAATTTCCCCCACCAATGAATCCCCTAGGAGTGTCAGGGTTTTTCTCTTTATCATCCACCAACCTTGATGGATGAGTGCAGCATAATCAACTTACAGAAACACTGGGAGGGGCTTTAATTACAAATATAAACATTGCCAAAGTAAGACCAAGTAAAAAGTTAGTTTGAACAAGGAAAGCATCTATAGCAGTGTGGGAATTAAGGGATAACTCTTCTGATATTGTTTGACTTTTCATGCTCTGTCAGCTACAACACCATTAGTGTATTTGGAGAAGTTAAGAAAACCTAGTGCTTTAAACAGAAGGATTTGCATACACTTATGAAAATATGGAACTGCCAAAGCATCCTTGTAAACTAATTGAATGAATGCACTGTTGCTACATAAGGTTAGCAAACAGCAGGATATGATTCTTACAGAAATGCTACGGTATCACATTTTTGGAGTATAATTATTTATGACTTGCCCTTCCAAAAAAAAAAAAAAAGGAAAGGAAGAGAATAAAGAAGGAGGAAAAAATCCAAACAACTAATGCAAATCCACTTCTACCAAAATGCCCTAAAGCAACCAAAGCATTCAGCAGCCAGCCAGATCATTTCACTTCCTCTCACAGAAATCACTCCAGGCTTTTTACAAAACAAAGCAAAGAGTGAATATATAATTGTGCAACATTGTTTTAAAATGAAGGAAATTCAACAGTACAACAGCCAAACGGTTAGGACATCAGTTTGTTGGGTTTTTTCAGCTTGCTTTTTTCTTGTTTGTGAGCTTGTATTCACCAGTATTTATGTATTTTCATCCCCCTTGCTAGAGTAGTCTACACTGTAATGAAATGTTTCTAGAAAAAAAAGAAATAACCACGTTGTCAAGGAAAAATCGTAAGATGTTTCCCAAGTGTTCTAATGAAAGTAAAGGAAAATTTTGCAAATAGTGGTGAAAGAAGGAATAGATGCAGTCTTTGGCATACTTGGTAGTCAAGCTTTTCCATGCTAAGAGCATTAACAATTTTCAAATATATCAACAGTTGCTATAAAAGGGAAGACAATGGACCGGAAAGAAGGAGCCACCTATGAAAATGACACTATAGACTCTAAGCAAAAGAAATGTAGGTAAAGAAACCCCAAAAATATAACAACAAAACCAAAAAAACCAACAACCCAGCTTTCTAAGACTAATGAAGAACTAAAACGATTACATTAAAAGAGACCATTATTTTCCACCACTGGAAGTTTTTAAAAAAACGTATAAAATATTTATCAGGAAGGGTTTATAGACAGGTGAATCTGTCTTTTGGCAGACAGCTTTCTTGACTGGGTGATCATCTCTGTCTTTTGTCAGAGAAAACTAAAAAGATATGGAAAAAAACCAAGAAAGCAGAGACAGGAAGAGAGAAAGCCATATTAGCTTAATGCACATTCATATATTGTACTGACTCACTGCCTTTAAAGATGACTTGTCCATTTTACATGACCCATACCCTTCTTCAGAGTTTATCTAGGAAAAAAATTAAACATATATGCCAAACCATAGGTGTCATAGCTGTAACAGTGAACAGAGCTTTAGCGTAGGGTTCAAGAGACATCCTATTCTTTACATTGCCCATGACCTAAAAGGTGATTCTGGTCATGACACTGCTCTTAACTCTGCCTCACTTTCACAATCCATAAAATAATATTCACTTTCTTGTTCATGTGCTTCTAGATCTATTGGTGAAATCTCAAGTCAGAGCTACAAATTATTACTGTTATTGTTGTTGTATTACTATTACTAATATGAATTATTTTAACCCGGTTTGGCTGACACAACTTTGAAATGAAGCTAATCAAACAACTTTTAAAACTGTACGCCCGCGACAGTTTCTATTTGTTATTGTTCAATAATAAGACAACGTGAAAGCATAACTATAATGTAGCTGACAGCTTATGGATTTTGTCTGTTGTTAACTTAGCCTCAACAGAAGCATCTAATTTCTTCACATGCATTGAATCAATAATTAAAGTACACCTAAAAAATCTAAGTAATACAGAAGTCACACATATGCCATGTAATCATGGAATTTAAATCTTGAATGAAAATTTGTCTTTGGACAGCTCTGTCTCCTGGGCATTCAGTCAACAACACTACCAGTACTAGGAAAATAATTAGTGCTAACGAATGTACCAAGGGACTGAAACTTAACCACCTGTTAAATTACACAAATACTCCCCAGCACAGTTTTATTCCTGGCCAACTAGGCCTCTCCCAAACCATATTTTAGACAAACTTTAGGAGCTAATAGTGTTCTCCAAAGGCAATTTACCTGCATTCACCTTTTTCTGTAGACTAGCAAAGTTGAATAATATGGACACA
This sequence comes from Cuculus canorus, assembly GCF_017976375.1. Classification (NCBI taxonomy): domain Eukaryota; kingdom Metazoa; phylum Chordata; class Aves; order Cuculiformes; family Cuculidae; genus Cuculus; species Cuculus canorus. The sequence goes on from NC_071401.1 coordinate 39,370,246, forward strand.
GGTCACTCCATGAGACTTGACCCCACTGGCATCAACAATTCCCGCTACATTTAATTTCCTAGTGCAAATCTTGCCAAGCAGCTCTTACATTAAATAAACTAATTTTTTTTCTACCTCGAGCCAAAAAGAAAGCAAATGGTTTCTTTTAATAAAAGTTTGCCATGGCTTTTTGGCTGCAGTTTTACTTCTTAATCTATTGTCTCTGGCCTTTAACTAAATGATAGCTTGATGTGCAATGATTTAGGAACTCCTTGTGTTACTACTAAATAAGTGTAACTTCCTCACATTTGAGCTATCCATACACAACCATACAATCTTCTGTCAAGACAATCCAATCCTTGATTTACTTTAAAAGATCTACTGGTTTCTAAACACAGATGTCTACAATATATATCATCAAATCAGAAAACTGTAGCTGGCTTCCCTTTAGGATAAAAATCTCCTTTCCAAAAGTACAAGGAAACTAACAAATAAAAGTCAGAATCCCTTCTATTGGTCCAGGAAGGTGTCTCCCTTGTAATGACCATAAACTCTGCACACAGCCTAATCTGGTGATGAACCTGCTTTATAAATCTAGCACCATATCTCACGGGTAAAATTTTAGCTTTATAAAATAGCTATTTTGGCTACTTAATCTTGGGACTACTCATTTGTAGCACAAGATAACCTTTAACAAAAGCTTGTCCTTCCACAGTAGTGAGATGTAAGTGGGTTTAAAAAGCAGATGAGTAGTGCTGTTCATGAACTGAAGATGTAGTAGTTTGCATCTCATTTAAATGACAAGTATACCGATTAATAACTAATGTATTATTAATATGTATTTATTTCCTCTGCTGTATCCAGTTTTATAGCAGGATGCATAATTAATATACTATTTTAATCATGTAATAATAATGAAATTCTCACAAAAGTAATACACAACTGTGTTTCGTGCAGTCAGTGATGTCTAGTGGGAAGCATTTTCATGTCAACTATAAATAAATAATTAGAAAGATAAACAAAATGCATGTCACTGGCATTATTAAGGCAAAAGGTCTTTCTATAGTTTTGTTAAATGTCAACAAGAGACATAGTAAGATTTTATTTCTGTTGCTTGTTTTTAAACAAGCCACTTGAAAGAGAATGGATTGGAAAAAAATCAGCCACTGAATTACTACCCTGGCCTTCTAATAAGCTCTGATGTGCCTCAGTGGTTTATTTCTCATAAGCTGCTCACCCAGCAACGGGGAAAGCAAACTGACAAGAAAAATGGTCGGCAGTGGGAAAAAGCTGGGCGAGGGGCAGAGGAGGGGCTAGAAGGAAGTATTGATTTCTCTAAATGGAGAACGCAAGACTACACACTCTAATCGCAAAATGCATGGTGAACAAGAAAAAGCACTAGCCCCAGGACTTGTAGTCCACTGTAACTTGTGATATAGTAAATGCATAGGATTTGGTGTCTATGAAGACTGTTGTGTTTGTCTCCTTGTAGCAGGACATCTTTGTGAAAATCTGCACTGAAGCTTAGTTATGTTACCCTAAACTTAAATCCTGCACTGCTTTCAGCTATTACTTATAACTGTCTACCGTTAATATCTAACTAAATAGTAAAAAATAATAACGATGAAGTTATGTAAATAAATCTGCTGAGCATCAGCTATATCAACACTACATGATAAGAAACCTCTCCAGTAACTACAAAAGATTTGAATTTTATAATCTTCCTCATTGCGTAGGCTATTGTATTAAAAAAATCAAGCACTCTAATACATTACAGTGACATTAGAAAGGTCGTTTAAAATCTAAAACCAGGCATAAGAACCGGCAGAACTTTTGTCCTTCACAGATCTGGTAACTCTTAAAATTATAAAATATTCTGCTTGTTTTCTATAGGAGATATTGATGCCTCTGTTTCTTACTGTATTCTATCATCACTATGGCTGATTTTTTTCCCATTTATTTAAGTGTTATAATCAGCATAACAGGGACATCAGAGAAGAATGTAACTGGAACCAACCGCTTTGCCAGTGGACCCGGCCACAGTTCTGTTAATTAAATTTTATAAATAACGCCGGGGCAGGAGGGGCAGAAATTTGGAAGCCACTTAAGTCAGTCTCTTATAAGTACCAAAAATAGGGCCAAAATTTAATTATTTCACTTCTAATCCAAGCAGTGTCTATTCCAGTAGACAGCAGTATTAGTGCTCGTGTTCATGATACAGTCTTATCAATGCCAAAACATTTGAAGAACTCCTGTGTTAATGACTGTGAAAAAATTTCTTTACTATGGGCTGTGTCAAACACACAGAACATCTGAATATTTTACTTCAGCCATTACTACCAGGTTTGAATTCAGCCCTTCAGTGTCCAGGTATGTGATACCTTTTACTGTCTTGCTTCTTCTTTTGCTGTTCCCATTGTGTTTGTCATTCATGGACTTTGAACTCCCCTTAAGCTTTTAAGCTTTACTTGTAAAATATGAATTTACTGTTAGTATATGTATTTCTTTTAATATGGTAAAGTAGTTTCTCATTCAGGTGGTCATGTCTGCTGCTATGATAAGCTGACCACAGAATGCACATCACTATTCTTCTTTTTATTTATTTTTTAAATAAGAGTTTTTGTGGCTTGCTTCCAAGGAGTGGCATAAAAGGATATAAAATTCTAAAGAGAAGGCTTCTAAAGATATACTTTTGTGAAAAAGTAGTATCACTTGGGACTGCCTGCAGTTGGAAAGGTTAAAATGAATCAACTAAAACTATGAAGTTAATGTAGAGAAATTAAAACACATTAAACTATATGTAGATGATCTCATTCTGGATTAAAATGCCTTTATTTTTTTGTAGTTTAATCCTCCCTTAAGCACTCTACTTCTCCATAAGAGTTTCCAGATAGGGGTTTAATGGTCCTTAATTTAGCTGCATTAACTTCATACTTTTAGTTGTTCTCCCACATAGAATTGCCAGAAGACATCTAACTACTGCATTTGCTTGGTGATTGCATAGTTAGGAACATACAAGGCATATCTAAGTGGTGTCATTTATAACAGCATTAATTTGAACCTCAAAACTATTAATGTGAATCTGTGGACACTTCAAATTTTTTTTTTTAAATCCATACATTTTTTTTAAACAGTTCTATTCAACCGCAGATCTGAAAACACTGCAGAATATGCAAATATTGTTGTTTCTATTCTTCCGAAGAAGTGAAGCAATAGAATTTAGGGTGAAACCCATAAAGGAACTTAGCATTGTTTAGGTCTTCCCAAATCTGTCACCTCCTGGACAATATTCCAAAAGAAAGACAGCAAAACTTTATGTTCCAAATGTGTTTTGAATGAAAGTGGCTGTGGTCGTGACTACTTGCAGCTAAACTCTCTGCCATCTGTGCATGTTAAGATCCCTTGCAGAGCACCTATCCAGACTGGGATTTAGTCACAGGGATGCTTACTTTGTAAATCTAAATAGGGTAAAGTGCAAGTTGGACTGCTCTTCTAAGATAGCAATGCCTCTGGGAAAACCCTGACAAAGAATTTTTGGCTCAATTAAGTATTTGAAAAAAGAAAACCTAAACCACCAAATGTCTAATTAGCATGGAAATCATGAAATATGCTAACAAATGTGAGAAAAATGGCTAGTGAATATTGGAGAAGTTGACAATGGCACAGAGATGCTTTCTAGGCTTATAGAAACCCAGGCCAGGTTGGAAAAACAGTGTATTCCGGCATAATTAAATATCTCACAGACTGTCTTTTGGGAAAAAGAAAATAAATAAAGGAGTTCAGTTCTAAAATCCAATAGGGCAATGCCCACTTTATGATAAAAAAAACCCCAAATCTCTAAAATTAGCAGGTAGGATTGGTATTGTCACCTGGGATTCCAGCCCTGTGGTCTGGCTGATATGGGAATTGTGAGGCAGAGAGATGAGACAGAAAAAGATTAGTCTGAAAAAAAATAAGGAACAGGGCTTCTGGCAGCACAAACACTGAGAGAAATGTGCCTTTTTTTTTAGACTTTAAAAAAACCAAAACCAAAAAACAGTTTGCCTTAGATATGCAGAGGGAAGCAGAAAGAACAAAGATTATGCTAAGGTTATGGTCCCATGAGGCAAGAGGGATAGTGAAGTTGTAAATGGAGACAGAAGGGAGGCAGAGGAGAGGGACTGAGGGGAGAGATAAGAAATGGTTTATGTTACAACAAGTCCAAATGTCATGCACTTCTCTCCTTTCAGCTTAACAAGTGTTCTGAACCACAAGAAACATGGATGGTATCAGGAAGGTAAGGTCTTCCCAGGGGACTACTGTCATGTTAGGATTATTTCTTTTTACCTCCCGAACTCTGACAAGTACACTTTTATAAACAATGTACTGCTCTTAAATCATCTAATTTATGCCTTAGTAATTCAGAGATTTCAGAAAATATTTAGCAAAACAATATCTACCATGGATGCTGAACTAAAAAAAAAAAAAGAAGGGAAAAACTCCACAAAAAAGAAAAGAAGAAGTATTTTCAGCTCCGAAGTTATGAATGTGAAGTAAACATGCATCACTTCACACGCGTTCAATGATTGTGTAAGAACAATAAACACATGTGCCTACACAGACAACAAACATTTTTATATTTGTACCTGAACTCAATGTTATGATGTGCTGAAAAGCAAACTAACCTGTCCTTTGCCCTTTCCCCCTTCACTCAGGGAACATTTTCCCACTGCTCCTCACCTGCAGGTACCAATGTTCATCTGGCTCCCCAGGAAGCATATTTAGCTCACTCAGCTAGAAGAAAATTATTTACTTTATTTTGATATGGTTGGTTCTTTTCTGTGGACAAGGCAAGCAGCAAAAGCTCACAGAGGTCAGACAGAGCAGAGGATGGGGACTTGCACCTAGGGGTGAGGGAGGAGGTAGCTCCACAGGGCAGATTTTGTCTGTTCATACTGCCAGGTTCCCTCAGCAGAGAGGTTTCTTTTCTAAAAGGGTCAAGTGTATGTTTGCAGTTCTGCAGTTGCACAGTGTAATTTTGTTTCTCTCTGTTATATTTTTTTTCTCAGTTACTCCAGAGTTGATCCATAGGTGTGGAGAAGTACATTTATGCACTAGTAATGGCTTTCATTAAAGTTCTGTGGTTTATTTCACATAAAGGTGAGATGTGAGGGATATTACCAGGCAGCTCTCAGTTCTCAAAATTGCTCAGTTGTTTCCTTCTATTATTATTCCATATTTTGTTTTTCCTTCATATTTTTTCAAAATCCAATATACTATCAGTGTGTAAAGTTAGTAGTGTTGAAATGAGCATTTCTGTGACACCTCGTTATAGTGATTGGAAGTTTGCTCTCCACTAGTGTTTGTTACTAAGGCAGCCAAGAGAAACAAACTGGGCTTTTAAACTGTGCCATGTAAAAATCAATTGAAAAGAACAATAATACTGCTGATGTTTTGAAAATGAAATCACCTATATCTGGAATTAGTGTGTGCTTATTGTATACACAAAAGTATCAGTCTTTCTCTTAAATTTCAGTAACTCCCCGCACCCGCTCCCCCCCCCCCCATTTTTAACTTACAGCGATTCTGATAACACCCTCAATGTATTGGGAAATTTATCAAATAGAGCTCTTACAGAAGCATCATTCTTTCTGTTGCTTTAAATAAAAGGAAATAGTCTACCAAATAAAACACCAAATAAAATACCAAATAAAATACCAAATAAAATAATCTACCAAATAAATAAAAGGAAATAATCTACCACCAACCAAAATTTTAGCCTCAGATTACGCTGGTTCCTAAGTCCTTTGTGAAAAATACAATCCACTGAACCTGAAGGGAAAATATTGGAATCACGTAACATCTTGCACAATTGACAGGTAGTAAATAAGATAGGAAGAAGTTACTTACAATGCTCCAAAAGAGCTAATGGAATCATCTGCACAAAAGCTACTGTCAGCATTTCAATAGAAGTCTCTCTTGCTCATAAGAGGTTTAATTTTAAAGAATAAGAAGCTCATTCGTGGGAGAGATCTTTTCAAAACCCATTTTGACCATGCCTCTATGTTCCTCCTAACTTCCATACTCATTCAAGCATAGCACAGCTATGGCAGAAATGGGTGTTATGTTTCTTCTGGCATCTGTGTGGTCTTATGCCTGCTTGAGTCACTAGTCACTCAGAAACTGCAGCATGCGGTGATAGTCCAAAATTTTGGAAGAAATGCAGGCCTTTTAAAAAACACATAGTCAAAGAACCATATAAATTCTTTATTGATAATTTAGGAGTATTACCAGGATGTATCTAAACAAGATTCTCAGAATGAAGAAGTTCCCATGTTCTAAAAGGATGATAAATAATTAGGATAATTACCAGCCAAGTTCCAACTTCCTATCATCCCATAGAAGATGTCCCTATCCAATTTATTCCTTCACATGATAGGGAGATATGTTCACTTCCCCAAATGTTAGCCTGAAAGCTGAAGCCTAGACCTTCCCCACAGTTACTGGAAGCAGGTACTACCAGAAGCTATTTCTTCTCTCCTATCATAAGTTCATACCTGTTAAACAGCTTATTTGTCTGTATCATGCTCTTTGCCAAAAGATCATTTCCAAATTCAGAGTGATTTAACACCTTTTGCAAGACTTCAGACTAGCTTTGAAATTCAGTTACTGTCTACACCCATGGTAACATCTGAGAAAGGGTCAGACAGACAGATTTCGCCCAGAGACCTTGTCTACACACAGACACGCAGCAAAATTATTTTGCATTTAATTTTTAAAGTAGATTATTAAAACTATGTTAAACCTCTGGTAGCTGTAATTCATTTGGAAGGGAGTTAAGTAAAACCAAATCAAGGCAATTTTTATTCTGAATGAACATCTATACAGGGACTTAATTAGGTTTAACTAATCCACTTTAAATTCGTTTTTACAGATTACTTTTCCTGAAAGTCTCCATATAAAAAAGCTTTTAGAGAACTAAATTTAGTTTCAGGAAATTATTACCAAAAATTCATTCTGTTTCAAACACTGATTGTGTTTTGGTATGTATTTTCTTGTTAAACTTTGACTATCAGAATATATCACAGAGACAGCGCGGCACTAATCCATTTAAAAGTCACCAGTAAACTGACCAGCTTTTTTTTTTTTTTTTTTTTCCCCTGTAATTAAACGGTCTGAATTTTTAAAGGAGCAGTTATTAAAAATAATGTTTTAGAGGCACTGCCACATTAGAAAGAGGTGTGTATTTTTTTTAGCATCTGATTATAAAATGTTCTCTTTCTCTTTCATTTGTTTGTGCTGTAAAATGCTACTTAGACAATATACAAGGAACATTCTCAAATAGTCCTGAATAGCAAAGGCCTTATTCCAGTTCATCTTTAGCCTGCTAAAGTAGCAAAAATGAAAAACAATGTTAAAACACTGAGCATTCTTCAGTAGAGGTATTTTGAACAGAATTTCCTTAGAAGTAAGCAAGGCTATTGTAACCTGCTGAGGGGCAAAATTAATCAATGACATGTGGTTTAAATAGTTCAATTTAAGGAGTGTTTATTTTTTCTTTATCTGGATGGAACATAATAATGTCAATGTTTTGGAATCAGAAGAGGGGAATGAGTGAAACAAAATGTGGCCTCCATCTCCAGTTCTATCTTAGTTTTCTTCGTTTAACTTGGGGCAATTCATTTCCCTTCCTGTACCTCACTTTTTCCAACGTTCAGACTGTGGCTAACAATACTGAACGGCTTTGTAAAGTACTTTCAGATTTACAGTTAAAAAACATTAAGAAAGCTGAATACTGTGTTACTATCTTACTATTAAGGATGGAATACTGACACAATGATGTAATCAACAGATATTATATGTATCCAAACTACTAGCAGCAGCAAAAAAATAGTGTACAATGATAGAAAGTGCAAACTGATATGTTTAGAAGATTAAAATCATACTCATTTGTCTGAAAAGCAATGAACCTATTACTCGCTCTGGGTTTCAATAAAATGTTACAGTCGAGCTTAAAAGAGAAAGGAGCTGGAAGAGGTAAGGAATTACATTCAGGTAACATGAATTCATGATAAATATATTAATACTACAACATTCTTCTCCAATTGACTGCTTGGAAACTGCAGTTTATTGTAGGCAAGAAATGTGGTTTCGCAAGATGGAGTCACTAAACACAGAGAACCCTCAGTATTAAAATAAAGAGGTGTAACATATAAGTTCTCTCAAAATAATTGTTGTTTCTAAGCTGGCTTTACTCAAACAAAACTATAGGCAGAATTAGGTGTGGGATAAAGGCTAGGACATTTAATGACATTAGCTTCAGTGAGGAGAGAGTTCAGCACCTGCCACCTTTCACAACTCCAAACAACTATCAGACAAGTAAAATAAAATCATGAATCTAAACACTAGAGTATAAATGTTAATTAAGCAGTTAGCAGTATTAAAATCTTTATTTTCACTTTACTCATGTAAAAAGAGCCATGAGCACCTTCAGTGCTTTCTAATCTCAAAGTTGTATAAAGATCTTATATATTCTTACTACACAACAGAGAAGACTGGCTTGATAATAATGGACTTTTGAAGCTGCTTCCTTAAACCCTAAAGCTTTTAGAAAAAAAATTTAAAAAAAGATTTCCTCATTATTTTTCTCCATACTATATATATTTTTTTTTTTTTGTAAAAGACACTAACATCTTTACATTAATAACTTACTGTGAAACATAAATTTCTCAGAGAGGAGAAATTAATGATGAGGCTCCATCAGCCTCTGTCATTACTTTTCACATTGTTTGATGACTGTGGACTGTGTGGCAGGGGATGCAGGTGGGAAAGTAAGAGAAAATACATAGTTCTAATTCCACTCTATAGTAAAACTTAATTTCCCTTCTTTCCTGGCCCAGGGTCAACATGCCTTCTTTAACACACAGGCACGATTTAGCCTGATTTACCCTCTGTCTGACCTTCGCAAACAGTTTGTATCTGAAGCTCAGCTAGGAACAAGCTTTAGCAGCATGACAAGTACTAACATACACCGACAACATTTCTGCAATAGAAGAATATTCAGCCATTTTCTCAGGGTTTGGGTTTGTGGTTTTTTTTTTTGGTTTGGTTTTTTTTTTTTTTTTTTTATCTTCCAGTATTTAAGAACAGTCTATTCCTCTGTCTAAGCATGGGTACCACACTGCTGTGTCTGATCTGTGTGACCTGTGTATTCAAAAAAAATGTCAGTCTTGTTCTTTTTTACAGTCACTCAAAAGTGAAATATTTCTCTTTTTTTTTTACATTTTTTTCCCCTAAGCGGGAATCATGTTGAAGTTATCTGACACAACCTATAGCTTGTCACACAATGCAGAGGAAAAAGCACGAAGGGACCTGCGGTGAAAACAACAGGTCTAAGTGGAACGCAATATAAGGGGCTGACACCGCAAACTAGATAACTGTTCATGTTCACCAGTTGCAAACAGGGAGAGAGAGATGGTTCTAAGTATAATAACTTAAAATACACTTAAACCCTTCATCTAGCTTCTTCTAAGACCAAAGGTTAAAAGTAAGTTTGACACCTTGTTCTGTTGCCCGTGCTCACCCTCAGGTAATAAAAGAACCAGTGAAATATAATAATGGATCCCTCTGCACCATGACACTGCATTACATCTATTACAAACCTCAGGAATCTCTAACATCGTCTTATGGGAAATTCAAAATCACTAATACATGTTCGTAAAAATGCAGCAGCCACCACATTTTTAAGTGTTTTTCTTCATTCTTTCTCTCACAGGTGGTTTTTCTTGTACTTTAATTAATTATCAGATAATCTGTACATCATGAAGTATTTATTTTCTTTCTGAACAATGTTCATATGAAAACATCTAAACAAAAATATCTAGCATTCGCACAGCTGCTCTTACACCTTGTTTATCGGTTTTGCCACCTCATTTCTGCTTTGTTTATTTCATAGGTCCCTCTGGAAAGTGAAGCTTATATTGATACACGGTTTTGATTGTTAATATTTCACCGTCAGTCTCTATCAAAGTAAATAACCAAAGCAGAAAAAAAAAAGCTCTAAAGGACTTCTTCAAGCAATCCTCATGTGATCTGATGTGAGCTAAGGAGATGAACTTTACTAGGATATTGATTTAATGACAAATAATACTGGCAGTCTTTCCTTTAAAATTCTCAATACTGCATAATCCCATGAAAATGTAGATGTTTATCCCTATGGACTGCAGACAGATAACAATTCCTACTAATGTTAATGAAACATAGTAATAAACCACAGTTCTGTCATGTTAGGAGTTTTGCTTAGACTAAGTTCTCTGAATAAAAGCCCTGAATTAAGCTTTAAAACACACATAGGAACTAAGCATTAATATTCCTAGCTTACAAATAGGAAAACAGGCACTGCAAGATTGGTTTGTAGAGTTAACATGCAGGTTTCATTCCGGGAAGGTATTACTGCAAGTGCTGGGATTCAAGTATTGGGATTTAACCACGTACTTGAAATGTAACGCATTCTAAACACTTTACTGACTAAGGCCTAGGTGTGTGCCAGTGACAAAACTGTAACACGAAACTTTGGCTGCCACTCTAAAGTTCCTATCCATTTGTGCAACAAAGGTAACAATTCAGCTTAAGGTCTGCATATTCTAAGCATAGATATTGTTCAGCAAGCAGTAAAAAGCATGAAAGGATAAAGTATGGCTTATAAAGTAAGCACTGTAGCTCTCCTTGGTTTTGAAAAATAGTAATTCAGATTTCTTCCAAAATCATGTTCTCCCTCTCTGTTCTACATTCAACTCCCTATTCTTTCCCTATTCTTTCGATCTCTTTAAAAGCTGCTAACATCAGCTGCTTCTTTGTGCATTTTTCTTTTTGCTTCATTGCCTACAAATTGCTCTAAGCTCTTCATTCCCTATGAACCTGTTCAGCTGGAGCAGAACAGCTGTACAGCAGGCTGTTCCTAGTACACCTCTGGAAAATGTATAGGAAAATGATAACAAGCCATACAGCCTAAAGTTTTTTGTCTGTTGAAGATTTGAGAGGGGATATATATTTATATATATTTAAATCTACATGCATCTAAGCAAACACACAGTTGGGAAAGATAAATAATCCTTAAAATACTGGGTGCATTTTCTCTAGAGACTAAAACGTCTAAAATTCTCGGTTTCTGATTTACATCCCCTAGGGTGTCAGAGGATGTCTAACCATGTCAACTGGAGCAGAAAAACACTGCATGTCAGCACAAGAAGGCCTGATTGCTATGAAACAAATGTCTTTTTAGTTCCTCACCTCCTTAACCTCCTCCCCCACATGAAAAAAAATGTTCACTTAACTGACTCTCATGCTTTAACTTCTTACTTAGGTTCAACAGATAAATAACACCACCACTCATTTAACTTCAAAAGATAAATATATTTTCAGGAAAAAAATGGTTGTTTTGTTTTTCTGGTTTATTTAAGTCATCTAAAACGGTAAGTGGAGAAACTTGAATACAAGCCTCTGAAGAAAAGACAGACTTATGCCAGGAAAGAGAGACAATGTGTGAAGGGGACTAGGTTTGAGTTTTGTTTTAAATTCTTATAAAGAATGCTTCTAGCTGAAAAAAATCAACCCTGAGTTTCTGATCAAAAGCTCAAAGAAGGAGATGTGAAGTTTTTTACTGACTTCTAAGTGTTACATCTATAGCACCAGGTTTAATCCGGGAATGAACTTTACTTTCCTCTGACATAAACTTGATAGTTCAAATACATAACATAGGCAAGGCAAATCTTCATTTCCAGTGGTGATGCTACTGCTGTACTTCATGGGTCTACGTGAACAGGTTGGATAAATCAAGCTCCCTTAACGGTGTAACATCAGTGACTGCAGTGGTGCTCTTAGTCAGCCCTAGAGGAGGTTAGTTCATGTTTGCCAGATGTTTAAATATCTTCTGATATACCTCATAAGTGGAAACTTTTGTTAGAACAATATTCAGGTAGCCTTATAATATTTGGTAGAAAAGAAGACTATTTTATTATTTTTAAGCATTTCTGAAACAAACAGGAAAGTAGCATCAGTACATGATCTCAAATAACACAAAAATTATTCAGCTCTGATCTTACACAATACAGTTTTTTGTGCCCTTTTCTGTGTGCTGTTCTTCATTTTGCATCTCTAGTTGTGAGACAGTACTTCCCCACTGGCCTCTCCAAGGACAAGAGGGAGGAATTGGAGGCAGCTATAACCTCCTTCCCATACTAACTTGTTGCCCTTCATGCTGACATCAAAACACCTCAAACAGGGCACTTCTGAGACAAGTATGGGATGAAAAGTAGCCTGGGGGCTCTGAAGAAGATGAAGCACCATTTACACTATGGCTCGATAGATACTCAAATAATTGGAGGTTCCAGTACACCTGACAGATACCAGTGCTACAAACTTCTACGGCCGTGGTGTCCTTGGGTCTCTGAAGAGCTCCACAAAATCCTATTGATTGTTGCCTGAAATGTTTAATGGTGTTGGCATACTCAAACCACATTAAAAGATTTTGGTATACACCACCATTGCTGGAAACCCCAGCATTTCTAGAGCTGATGTCATCCAGCACTCACACATAGGAGATCACACTACAATCTGAAAATCAAATAAAAGCCCAGAGCAAACCCCTGATAAAACACAAAATAATAACTGTGGGATGGCTCATTAACTTCCAAAGTTCCTAAGAGGTTGAAGATCTCTGAAATGTCTGTCCTTCTGCAGTGCCTGCAAGCCTGATATGAGATTTAATGAGTCCTCTGTACCGACACAGAAAGAAAGAAATGTTCTCTCATTTCCAATTCAGCTAGCTGTCTTTTTACCTCCATAAAAATACAGTTATGCCAGAGATTTAACTGCAATTTAACAGCATAGTATTCTGTTTTAGTAATATGGATAAGAAGACCAGCTTTTTAACAGTTACAAATGGATGCTTTTATGTAGTAGAGAAAGAAACCTGTAAATTAAATATATTCTAGAATCCATTTTTATTACTATTTTTCAGTAAGAAAAACAAAATTGTTAAGAGGAAAGATTTCTCAATAAAAGCAGCAGGTCCTAGTGCTTCGCCATTCAAAGTGCTGAAATTTACTTCACTGAATTCTAGCCCATGACAAGAAAAACTTTTTAAGATGATGACCTATGCACTGATAATTCCACAGCTAGCATGTTCGACATCTATTGTAACTGTACATGCAGTCTGATTGATTTTATTTCTTACTCAGAAACTTTCTCTTGGAAAGTTACAAGATCGAACTGAGACTAAAGAAATGCAAAAGGCTCCAGAAGCAAAGGGAAATATGTTAAGAATAAAAAATTCTATTGTAGCATAACCGCTGTGGGGATGGGTGTTAAGCAAACAGAATCTGGGAGTATAGGTTTAGAAGGACGCAATTGCTTCAGTTCTCAAAAATATTGAACAAGTCTTGTGGACCTGATACTGTGGCCTGGATGGATTCCTCCTAACTTCAAGTTTTCTGCTAAATCATTAAGCTACGTCTCTCTTAACCAAAAAGAATCAAAGAACTGGTGGAGCTGATTTACTCTTTTTTTTTTTTTTGTAGCAACCTGGCCATAACAGTTATTCTTCACACTGGAATATCAAGAACAAATTATTGCATAAAACCAAATAAAAGTTTTGTGGGTTTGGTTTCTTTTTTTAATCTTATTTTCAACAATATCCTTTTTAAAAGTGAAAAATTTTATCTGGTTTTGAAGTCTCTCGATAAATTTGTGCATATAAAATTATTATTATTATTGGTGGTGGTGGTATTAGCATCAGCACCAGCACCAGTACTGGTATCAGTATCAGTCAGTATCAGTATCAGTATTTACATGGAGCTTATCACTCTTGAACTGCATAGGTGATAGATACAATAAAACAAAAAAATATAACACTATTATGGAGGGAAAATGGTTATTAAAATTAATATGCATCTGGGTCATAGACAATCATAGAATCATAGAATCACTAGGTTGGAAGGGACCTGCTGGGTCATGGAGTCCAACCATTCCTAACACTCCCTAAACCATGCCTCTCAGCACCTCGTCCACCCATCCCTTAAACACCTCCAGGGAAGGTGACCCAACCAACTCCCTGTGCAGCCTGTTCCAGCGCCCAATGTTTACACATGTACTGTGGTACATACTAGATAGTGACTTACTTCCTGAAAAATCTTAATTTTTACTGTGACTTCCAAGTAGTTCTAGTATTACGTTCTATTGTAAAAATTGCACTGACCCAAATGCACAGTATTTGCAACAGGTTTCAGCGTTAGCCAAGCTTTACGTAGCATTTGCACAAACTTGCAATTTAATAAAAATATAAATGCAAAAGAATTTTACTAGTAATGAAACACAGTCTAATAAAGACATAAGCAAGCTTTAAGAAGAATGGAAGATTTGTGAAAAGTCTTCTCATGTCACACTGCCCCCAAATAAACAATGAAATCAGAGAACTTGTTTAGAAGAGTGGATTGTTTTCTGTTATCACAAGTCTGATGAGACTGTTGCCTCCACTCAGTTCTTAGATTTAGTGGAAAGGTTATAATTTTTCTGGAAGATGGTGAAAGAATGTTGTAAATATGACAACAAAAGGGGCATTAACACAATATGTTTTCTGAAATACAAAGCCATAAAAGCAAATAAATGGGTTTATTTTGTTATAGGTTGATTTTTGTTTTCTTTGTTTGCCTGTAATTGTGAACTGTTCAAAATGGTATTTGACGAGCAACAGAATGATGAAAGCTACAACATACACACTCTAGCATATGTTGTCAACTCAGGATTAGCTTGGGGAGCTTAATTTCATCGTTGGTATACAGGGGGCTGTGATAAGTTAGTATCATCTACGTTCAGCATTATTTGTCTTATGATGCTAACAAACAGCATGGATGTAAAGTGCTCAAGGCTGTAACAGCATTTTACTCATTTCACTCGCTGTGCTGCCTACAGCAAATTAGCACCTGACATATCTAACCAAGCAACAGCAACATGTTCATGATATTCAACAAAAAAAAAAAAAATCCAAAACAAAAAAAAAGCCCCACCCTGGTGGCAATGACATTATGCTATCTAAATATTGCTGAATTAATATTTTTCCCCCTCTTAGACTAAATTTATTTTCACTCTAAAATACAATCTTATGTTTTCTATTCCTTAGAAAATATGTAACAATATTTTGAGCTGTTAAAATTTCACAGATAATTTAGACACCTTTGGCATGAAATTTAGTTATCACAGCTTTAGTAAATTCCCTAAGTGTTTACAGTACATTAGCAGTCCTGGCACTGTTGAAAACCTGTATTATAACAAGGGGCAAGTTTTTCTTCCAAGTTGTCTAATTACAACAAAACCTCATGAAATATCCTATGACCCGACAGCAGAATATATTTACATGGTTATTCTATCTGGTTATCTATGCCCTTTTACTTATATGTCCAATAAAAGTTTCTTGGTATCTTTATCCCAAAAAACATACGTTGTAAGTTGAAAGAGCCAACTTACCTCTTGAGTACATTCTTCCAGTCATTTCCCTCCTATATACACAGCAAAAAACTCTCTCCTCTTGTTTTGGAGTCTTCCTTTAAGTTCCCCAAAGCAGATTTAATGCATTTTCAGTACTGTAAATCTCAGACTCCTCTAACTACAAAGCTCCTCTTTCAGTGACTAATAGTAAATATGAATAGGTCTAGAGCCTATATTATCATACTTAACACTCTTGTCCCATCTGAAGAAAAAAGGGTCCAGGAGTATGTGCTTTTTGTTGTCATTTTTCCCATTCTTCGGTTCATAGGCCGCCTGCAAATTGCACATAAATAATGGCAAAACCTCATTCTCCTTCAGCTAGAAGAGAAATATTTGAACGACTCGCTTCAAGGAAATTCCCTAAGTGTTCTCACTTAACTGTTTTAAACCATCTTCAGCCATCTTGTAGTGATGCTACTGTGCCATAAGGAACAGCTTTTTTTTGTAGGTCAAATAGATGCTGCTGAAGTGTTATAAAAAGTGTTATAGTCACAGATATTTCCAAACCCTATTTATTTTTTAAACTTATTTTTAATTCTACCACTGAGATTTTCATGCAAAAATTATTCTGAGATCATGTTGCTGAAGTGACAATGTGAGAAATGTATTTGCAGTAACGTACTGCTTAGTAAGATCTTTATTAGTTCAGCAGTAGAAGGACTTCATCGAGGAGAGGAGAGGAGAGGAGAGGAGAGGAGAGGAGAGGAGAGGAGAGGAGAGGAGAGGAGAGGAGAGGAGAGGAGAGGAGAGGAGAGGAGAGGAGAGGAGAGGAGAGGAGAGGAGAGGAGAGGAGAGGAGAGGAGAGGAGAGGAGAGGAGAGGAGAGGAGAGGAGAGGAGGAAGCAAGTGCCAGAATTGGGCCACCATCTCAGTAAATAAATGCTTCCTAATGTTCAGTCTAAACCTCCTCTGACACAGCTTTGAACAATTCCATGCATCTAATTCCTGGTAACAGAGAGAATATCCACTAATAATTTATTTTTTTAAAAAAACATTATCAGGAGTAAATCTAAAGAGATGATATTAACAAATCATAAAATTCAAACAAGTGAAGGAAAATCAGCTCAAGTTAATTGTGAAAGAGATAAGTTTGTGATGTTATTTTTATATTTGTTTCTTTTTAATGCTTTATTGTTAGTATTGTTAATATCATGTTTCATGAGACTCTAATCTCCTGTGGTAAGAGAGTTATGACTAGCAAATTGCTAGATTTGCTAAAAAAAGTTCCATCCTATAAAAAAAAAAATCCATCCTGTGTAATAGATTAAAGAGTCAGGAATGTTCATGCTATGAGATCCTCTGACTGACTGATCATTCCAAAGAGATTTGCAGCTGCTGAAGTATTCGCTTCCATTGTGTGTGAATATTGAGGGACTGAATTGTACACTCAGCAAATAAAACTCTAAAGTCTTTGGACTTCAGCTTTTCCCGATATAGGCTTGAATGCCTTTTTTAAAAAAGAGGGAAAAAAAACCCCAAAAACGTGTTACTTGTATCAAACTTTCTGGGAATACCAGCAATTTGCTTTCAGCATGAACATGAACAAAGGAAGGTCAATGAAAAGAAAATTCCCTTCTGTGAAAATTTAAACTGACCTACCAGGAGAATAATACATAATTAAAATATCCATATCCTGCACTAATCAAACTGAAACTATTCAAACGGACTGAAAGGGAAAGTGTTATTCTGCTGTTACTGACAGGTGACACTGTGAAAGCAAAAGCATTTAATGTCTTTTTTTGCACTAGTTTTAATATAAAAGGTCAACACTATGGGGTTGACTAGCAGAATTAATACAAACAAGAAGGGTATTATTTCAGTTAAAAATACAGACAGAAAAGGTTTGAGAGCATTTAAGTAAATTAGTTTTCCAAACAGATGTGCCTCATCAACTTCCTCCTAGAATATTTAGAAAATTTGAAAAGCCATCTCAAAACTGTGCTGCAATCAGAGAAGTAGTCTGTGAAGAGTACGTGAGGTATCGAGAAAATGGAAAAAATGAAAATGCAAAATTCCTCTTTAAAAACGTAAGGAAATAGAAGCTTAGGAATAAGAATTTGGTCTGTGAGCTATTATATCTCAGAGAAGTCCTGGAACGAGTGAACAACACGATTGGTACATAGCTGGAAATATGAAAAGGATGTAAGGAACAGGCAAAATCAATTAGATAAGAATTAGCCTATCCTTTAAGAACAAATCATGTCAACAGAATTAGATCTCTTCACAAAAGGGTAACAGACCTTGTGGAGAGGTGAGTTGCAAGCAAGAGAGGAGTGTCACCAGCAAGGTCATTTATATAGCTCTTGTCTCACAGAAAATTCTCACACACAAAAAAGAGAAAAAAACCCGAAAGCTTGCATAAGTGGTACTAATAGAGTGTGGGTGCAAAACTGATTAGATAACTGTGTGAATATGTAATCATGACTAAGCTTTTGCTAAAAATTGATTTATTTTTCTTTTTTTTCTCCAGCAGGCCTCTTTAAAGTTTTAATAATAATGTGAGTGATGGAGAGAGTGCTTACTGCATTTAAAGAAGACTTATAAGTGGGCCTGCAAATGTGTTGGAAGGTCAGTTTGAATGCAGAATGCCAAAAAAAAAAAAAAAGCAGAAACAAATCTGTACAAAGGAATATATGGAACGATTGAGTGGGTAGATGTTTTTCAGAGAAGGATTTGGAGATCCAATCTGGAAACAAATCAAAAGTGCATTTATGTTTCAAGAAACGCATCCTTGCATATGTAAAACTTAAAACTACCTATAGGATACAAAAGATAAATCTGCCTTGGTCTGATTTTGGGGAAACCTAAGATGGATTGATTTTGTCCTGTCTTGGGCAGTGCAAAGAGACACAAACAGGAAAAAGTCTGAAGGAGAACTATCATGAGTCTGATCAACAAGGAAAGATCTGAGATTTAACTTCAGATTGTTAAAGGTAAACAAGAAGAAGTTGAAGATAAAGATTACAGCAATCTTTTAATGTATAAAAGCTAGCCCTAAAGAGGAATGTGTTGTTCATGATGAAGAATTAGTGAATTTAAAGTAGCAAGATGCTGAAAACCTTTATAACAGCAAAGAAGGCTACTGAAACACTAAAACAGGTTAAGCAAGCTTTGGAGTTCCCACAGTTGGGTCTTTAAGAAATAAACACCTGTCAGGAATGACCTGGGTATAGTTGATCTTGTTTTGGAAGGGACTGGATATTATTTTTACAATATGTATTATATTACATTTTAAATTATTTTACATTATAGTATGTTATATTATATATTATTTTCTTGATATTTTTTCAGTTTGCATTGGAGAAAAAAGCACTTTTTTTTACAGAAAGCCCTGTAGTCCTTCACAAACACAGCCTGCCTGAGGTACTACCTGTATGTTTAAGAACTATTATAAATCATCTCTTCACAGTCAAGCCCTAACCACTGTAATGCCATAGGTAGCTATCTATATCTGAAATTAGAGAGAACTCTGAAATTCTTTCTACTTTCTCAGTCATTACATGATCAGACCATTTGTTTTCAGACTGGAGAGTAAATCAGGTTCAGACAGATTCAAATTCCACTGAAAAATTGCAAGAGTGATTTGAATATGTTATTTTAAGCTCGTGCATACAGTTTGAATACGAAATTCAAAAACAAGCATAGGATATTCAGCTATGAAACTAGAAATGGCTACAAAAGCCTATGCTATAAAAATACTTGCACACACAGAATGACATGATAATGAGCCATACATCAGAAAAAA
Source organism: Cuculus canorus (assembly GCF_017976375.1). Lineage (NCBI taxonomy): Eukaryota > Metazoa > Chordata > Aves > Cuculiformes > Cuculidae > Cuculus > Cuculus canorus. Next base: position 39,389,488 of record NC_071401.1, read on the forward strand.
ATTACAGCAGACAATATGAATGGAAAGCATACTTAAACTCCAAAGGACACCTGTGCCAGCGTTAAAAGTGATTTATTACATGAATTGCAGGTCAGAGCAGACAATTTGTGCTACAAGAATGAATGAAGAAAGGGTCTCCTTCCACTCAAAATTGGACTATGACATGCATTTCTAAATCAGTATATCCTCTCGTGCAGTAAAATTAACTCAAATTAGCATACTCTAAACAGCACTACTGAGAAATGCAAAGGCTTTGACTAAATGAAGAAAAATTCAGCTAAAGTCATCACACAGATCTTAATTAAGGCTGCTGTCTTTGAAATACGAAAGCAAAACAAAATCACAACCCTTGGACACGTTGCTGTTATTCTCATGCAAGTCAATCAAAAAATGTAGCAATTTAGCATTGCTGGCAACTAGTAAGTGGACAGTTACTTCACCCAGGACAGCTACAGAAAAACCTTTAATCTTTCTGGGTGTGTGTAACCCCATCCTCTCTGGCTTCACTTTCTCTTCACTTTCATTTTTGTTGAGACCACTTTATGATTTTAAGAGCTGAAGTTTCCCTGAAGAAGAAAAAGAAGTGAAGGAATAATGTGACTGTAAACTTGAATTATCCTATGCAGGTTAATTCAACTGGTCTTGTTGAATATAGATCAGAGAACATTTGAAAATACACTATGAAACACAATCACATTTTAATATTCTGCCATGGAAAATAGGATAGCCCCCCCTTGACCAAAATCACAGGAGACCAGACAGGAAATTAGGAGCGGTCTTTATGTTTGTTATTGTAAATAACCATTCCATAACATTACTACAGGAAGATCATATTCAACAGGTGGCAAATCCTATCAATGAAAATACTTGATATTTAAGATACAGTGATAATCGACTCTTTTGCATAGGCGAGCCTATGAAATTCAATATATTTTGTTCTGCACTGATCTACATGAATATAATGTTATACTGAGTTTTTCCAAGTCAAATACCTGATAAATGAATCAGTTACAAGAAGCAATTGAGTATAAAGTAAGCCTCTGAACAAGTCTCCATTGCATTTGTCACTGCAATAAATGAATAAATCTTTCAAATCACTACTTCTAGTGCATTTCCAAAAACCCTCATCATGAAACCTGAATTCTAGCATCCTGTGGTATGGAAGGTTGCTTCTTAAAAAACAATAAGTGTATTAATTGTCTTGCTTTGCCTTTCATCCTTAGTAATTACTCTTCTTCCATATGGTGAAAAGCTAAGTGCCTTCTATTTGCGTGTAAAAAAAGCAGTGTGTTCTTCTGATACCAAAACTACTCACATTCTTTGTCATGCAAGAAGTTGGATTATCAGATCAAGTGCACTTGTGCGGTCATGGCAACACCATAACAAATTTGCTAACGTTTTCTTTTTTTCACAATTCCAGTTGAGCCCGGTAGAAGTAAAAATTGTGGAAAAGACAGTATAAAAGAAATGTTTCTTATGTATCTACGGAATTGCTGGGATTCTCAGTTCTCTGTAACCTACAATAATAGGTGATGACCATTCAGAAAATCAGGTCCATTCAATAATCAATTCTGACTCTTGACTGTAGAGCTGATAGGGTCAAAGGCAAGAGCATAAACAGCAGGAATGTTAAGCCAGTTGATAATAAAACAGTGCCCCCTACTCCTCCAGCTTCACTATTTGCTTACACTACTTTGAAGTTATCTTGCTACGAAGATTCAATCATGTGTTTCTTTCTCTCCTTTCTGTTACCAAAAAATGGAGCTAAAATATCTACTACGAGAAAATGTGGAAAAAATCCTGATGCATACAATAATCAATGAAAAGCCTTTTTATGACTAATGTAGCGCTTTATAAACAAAGAGGGGAAACTGTTAATTTGGGGTCTTTCTGCCAGAAAAGAGAAAAATGTTAAAAGTATGATAGTATCATAGTATAGTAAGCGTTGGAAGAGACTTTAAAGATAATTTAGTTCCAACCCCCCTGCCATGGGCAGGGATATCCCACTAGATCAGGCTGCCCAAGGCCCCATCCAACCAGGCCTTGAACACCTCCAGAGATGGGGCAGCCACAGCCTCCCTGGGCAGCCTATTCCAGTGTCTAATTACTCTCATGGTGAATAAATTCTTCCTTATGTCCAGTCTAAATCTGACCCTCTCCAGTTTGTACCCATTCCCCCTCATCCTATCCCCACAGGCCTTTGTGAATAGCCCCTCTCCAGCTTTCCTGTAGGCTCCCTTCAGGTACTGGAAGGTTGCTATAAGATCTCCTCTGAGCCTTCTCCTCTCCAGGCTGAACAAGCCCAACTCTCTCAGCCTGTCCTTGTAGGGAAGGTGCTCCAGCCCTCTGATCATCTCTGCAGCCCTCCTCTGGACTCGTTCCAACAGCTCCATATGCTTCTTAGGTTGAGGATTCCAGAAGTGGACACAGTATTCCAGATGAGGTCTCACAAGAGAGGAATGGAGGGACAGAATCACCTCCCTCGACCTGTTGGCCACGCTTCTTTTGATGCAGCACAGGATACAGTTGGCCTTCTGGGCTGTGAGCGCACATTGCTGGCTCGTGTTGAGCTTCTCATCGACCAACACCACCGAGTCCTTCTCTGCAGGGCTGCTCTCAAGAACATCATCCCCCATTGTGTGCTGAAAACGGGGATTGCCCTGACTCAGGTGCAGGATCTCACACTTGGGCTTGTTGAACCTCATGATGTTCTCACAGCCACACTTCTCCAGCCTGTCCAGATCCCTCTGGATGACATCCCGTCCTTCCGGTATGGCAACTACACCACTCAGCTTGGTGTCATCCGCAAACTTGCTGAGGGTGCACTCAATCTCACTATTAATATCTTTGATAAAGATCTTAAACAGCACTGGTCCCAGTATGGACCCCTGAGGGACACCACTTGTCAAGGATTTCATTGGTATTGATGGTAAAGAGTGAACTTAACGTTTATCTTCTTTGTAATGTAACAAGCGAAGGAGTAACAACTGCATGTACAGAAGTTTATGTGCTTTGGAAGTTATGCCATTTTTAAATAAGACAACACAAATTTCATACTCGCCCTGTGTCTCAGTTTACGAATCACCCTATTAGTAGGTATCAGACAAAATTTTCCTTAAGTTAACCGTGAGCACATTTTTCATCTTGCAATAAAGATATAACTTCTAACTACTATTTTGCATTAGCAGCTATCCTCTCTCCTATCCAAGTGTGTAGCTCTCTCAGACAAAAACACATACACAAAAAAAACTTCTTAGGTTTTGGAAAGAGTGTAGAGATCAGACTATTACTCTGATGTTCTGAGAGCATCAAAGCAAATTCCTTAACTGAAAAGGCAACCAAAACATGCTCTGAGCACAGCAACAGGGAACTAAAAACCAAAACCAAAACCAAACAAAACCGACCAAAAAAAAAACAGCAACAAAAAAACAAACTTTTTTTTTTTTTTCCAGCCTTCATCTTGTAAAATGACATAATTCAATTACAACTCCCAGGAAAAGAGAAGTTTACCCAAAATGAGACCTCTGATAGGGATTGACAGGACTCTTAAAAATCATCGTAGACTTCCCCCACATAAAGGGTGTAACAGGAGGTGTCATATCTGAACTTAGGGCTAATGGTTTTCATCTTTTCCACTTTTCGGCTAAACTGAATATTTTATAGAGAATCAGTATAGGAAACTCTTGAGGGAAAGTAGCCTAAGAGATTCTTATGAATCAATGTTTCCTTATGTACATTTATTTTTCCTCACAATGCTCTCAAAAATGGCAGATTTTTTTTTTAAATCTGAGCTTCTCTTCTTCCCTTAAATAAAAGGCCAAAGCAAGAACAGATTGTGAAGCCATTATATTCATGAAGAGAAAAAAGAGAGGTTAATTCAAAATTCTATGGTCTATTGAACCCAATATCCTCACGTTCCCCAAAGCAACAACAAACGCACCACGGAAACTCAATCAAGGCATCAAACCCACTCCAGTAAATGTGTTGTGCCAACCCATTATTAATGTTGCCTCTCAGGGAAATTCTATATCAGCATGAACTTGCTGAAAATATTTTTCACAAATTCACATTATACTATTTCCCTGACATTAAATGCCAAAGACGACAAATTAGGAGAGGCCTGAGAGAGAGGAGAGATTCAAGGATGAGTTTTGTTCACAGAACCAATCTAATGAACAAACCTCGCAAGTACATTCAGAAAGGATTTAATACACTGACATTAGCTGTTGGCAAATTTGACAGGTTATAGATAAGTAAGTTGTCCTTGTGAAGAAGGCTTCTGTGGACTTATTTTCCTGTATGCCTCTCCATGCCAATCACAGGAATAGGAGTGAAATACCAGTGAACAAACACAGCTGTATTAAGCCACTCAGCACAACAGTATGGAGCTTAATTGTGTTCTCTTGCATCTTTTCCTACTGCCAATTAAAAACACCATTATTCTTGCTGAAGGATTGCCTTTCATGTCACAAGGATCTCAGCCAACTTAGTTGTGAGAGTCACACTGCATGTCCAAGTGGAAGTGAGGGGATCTGACGTCTTCAAATTTACCCCTTCACCTTCTTTTTGTCAATAGAATTTGAATAAGCACTGCTGAACCCACCAAGAAAGTTCATTCAGTAGGTACCCTCATATAAGAAAAAAAAAAAGGCATTTTACAATGTGGGTGCAAGCTACATTGAAAGTTCTGTATGCACATTAACTAAATATGCACACTAAATGGCTGCTAACTGCACCTCAGCCTCACAACTTCATTGTACAATTCTTATCTGAGGTGATAGTGAAAATGTCCACTTTCATAGATGAATGGCTGCAGTAGGTGGGAGGGGGAGGAAGAAAGGAAATAGTTTCCATAATGTGACCTAATTAAAACTTTAGATTAGAAAGGAAACTGATGGCACAAAAGTTCAGATATTAAATACATATTTCTAAAGATTCAAAATCATGTTCGGATGTGAGTATTCATTAGCAGGCTTTGTGAGACCACGGAACATTAAAAGAAATTTCACCGGAATTTTCTGTAATGTCAGTGACTGAAACCGCTTTTAAATCTCATAAGGGTTTGTTTTTGAAAAAAATACCATTCAATACAACAACAGCAACAATGAAACATGTCACATCTGAAGCTGCTATAACTTATTATGGCTATCATCTGGCTATCACTAATACAATGTCTGTCATACATAAACATTATTTAGTAATCAAACTGAAGTTTTACATAGGTTGCTTTCTTTTTCTTAAAAGCTTACTTATTAAAAGAAAATGCAACATGTAAAAACATTCTCACTGAGATGAAAGCAAACAGTGACTTTGCTGCAATATTAAATAGCACATTGAAGTATGAAAAACACAATAAGGATAATTCATTCAATAGGAAAAAAAATAGAATTCTGTATTCATTCCTTTAAACGTCTGCACTGAAAAATCAGCTCTTGGCATGTGTCATGCAGCTGGGACAAAACCAGTCTGTAATTTCATTTGGTGCTCCAGTTGGATTTGATTTCCTAACACCTCCTGCAATAAGGACAAACTGTTGTTTTTGCAGAAGTCTGGGCAAGTAACGCTACAGAAAGCCTCTAAAAACACACTGGTTGTGAATGGGGGAAACTGTGAAATGCACAAGCCAACAGTTTTATTTGGTAATAAATTCAATCTTTTGGCATAATTGCCATATGGCACATTATTTTCTTTTTTTTTTTTAATGTTTAGCAGTTCTTCATTAGAAATTAGTGTTTTCCTTTTGTTTAAGAAAAGATCCCTTAAGTAGGGCAAACATGCTTTTCTTACATTTCTTTAAAGACCAAGGGTCTGTCAAAGGTAAGCACGTATTCACAATATCCTCCTAGGTGGATATACATTTTGTTCAAAATCCTCTTAAGAAGACAGCAATATCCAGATGAAGATGGACCGGAACCAAGACTGTAAATTAAATCAAACTCATAAAATAATGAGATTTATAGCACATTTGCTCCTTTAATCCACAGCTCATTTATTCTAAATACCGCTTTCTAACGAGTAATTTTCTGGATGTCAGCACAATTTACTAGGGTCAGCATCCAAATGTAGTACAAGCAACATATTTAAATTAGTTTATTTGGTCAGGAAAGAGCAATATAACCTGGTATAGATCAAGAAATTTTTAATTTGGCTGTACTTGGGGACAAAAGCATTGCTACTGCAATAGAAGAACAGCAAGCTGGAAGTAAAATATCCTTTTTGATTGCATAAATGAGATTCAAAAAAAGGTGATGAATAAATATGGATCTAGTGTCATTCTTCCAAGGAGGATATTAGGGTTCCAGCTGCTAACTTCGAGTATTTGGATTCAGACTGTGAAAAGCATGAACCAAGATCCAGGCTAATCTGAATGCTTCAGGAAACTTGGGTCCTTGAAGAGAAAAATCCTGCCCCTCGGTTCTTACTTTTTGTACCCAAGGTGTTTATGACCCTTTATCAAATTATTTCCGTAATAAGAAGGCCCAAGGAGGGAGAACAAAGACAGCAGAGTGAGACAACATTCATTATCTGACTCTCCCCTTCTACAGACCAAAACTGGAAAAAATATCCTGGGCTTAATATTTGCTATTTGTTTCCTCTCCTTGTATTATGAAACTGCCATTTATGTCAGGGCGTAGGTTTTCCTTTCACTGGAAAGAAAGAGCCATTAAAAATCTTTTAACTAATGCTAGGAGAGACAAAATCTTATAACCTGCTGAACTGAAGAAAAGCATTCTATGATCGGTCTGCATTTCCCCGTTCATGACAATCCGCAGCACATTAATAGCAAGGAAGCTATTTCTTTAAAAGAAAGCATGAAAATATTTTTGGTAAAATCATAACTATCCTAATTTCTCAATTCAGTGGGAGTTTTGGTGTGTGTTAAACTTGCAGTAAAAATGAGTTATGAAAATAGCTGTCATACAGGCCATTTTCAAAACATGAATAATTCAAACAAGCTTCTAATTTTTTTTCCTCAAAAACTATTAAACTCTATAGATTGTACAATTAATGCAGCTGAAATAGTGAGACTTTAAAAGCAACCACTTATTCTATACAATAACATTTCATTGGAATTTTTATTGTGTTTATTTTCATGGATCTTAATAGACAATACATCCTGCACAAGGAAAATATGTAATCCATTTTACTGACAGTGCACACTCAACAGAGAGATGGAGAGTTTGCACTTTGCATGTTGTGAAGGAAAATTGAGAATATATGTAATAAGCATCTCTAAACCTTAATGAGTTATTGAGCTGTGTGTCTCCTAGTGCATTAGTGATTCTTTTTAGTTTATTTTCTAGTTTCTACACAACTTTTCTGTAGGAAAAGAAAGCTTGAATTAAATTAAAGTGAAAATATACATTGAAGTAAAATTAATAAAAAGCAAATGCTATTGAAATTAAAATCATAATTGCCCCATGGTAAATGCATGGTGAGAATCAAGCCAGGAGTGACTATAGACATGAAACTCCAGCCAGAATCATCCCTGGAACTTCCAGAAAAGGGTACTCCTCACAGTTTTTTTCTACAGAACCACATGTGCATAAAGAGGCAGGAATGATAGCTGCTACTTAAAATACTGAACATATATTCAGGCAAATAGTTTTATTTCCCCTCAAGATTAAATGAGGAGCTCAAACAAAATATGTATCTTGTCCTCACAGTTTTGTCTACAACTATAATCTCAGCAAAACCATCCTAGCTCAGAATCTGGATGAAAATCCTCTAAGTAACAAATAGAAGTCTGAAAGAATTATGTGTATATGGGATAGAAATACAAATACTGTCAGACATTGAAAAAAATATCTAAAAGATTGCAAACAAAAGCTGTGGACCAGAAATTCTGTTCAAGTAGAGGGCAGGGTTTGGGAAACCACAATTAGGTTCCCTCCTCCATCACAGTCTTTCACATAACTTCTGCTAAATGGCTAAGGACAAGCAAATTCTTTTGTAGACCTTTCAGTCTTAGAGCTGGAAGTCATCTCCATCCACAAGAAAACAGTTCTTCCTGTGTTTATAACATGTTCGTGTCTTCTAGATCCACAGCAATGCCACAGAGCAGTTCCACTGCTTAGCTGTCTTTGTCACTGAAAAGCTTTTCTAAACAATTAACGTAAAAAATCCTTCCTTCTATTTCAAATCAGTATTTCTTGCTTATCTAAGATGGTTTACTCACATACTCAAGTGACCATAGTAGAGAGACATACTACAATTGGGCTGACCTACATCAATGAATCATGTCTAATTACATTTCTATTAACATCAGCTAAAAGTACTCACAGTCTGCAATTGAAGCTCAGAGGATGTGCAGTGACCATGAAGCTCCTCCAGCTCAGTCGTATATCTGATCCACACATTAAACCCATGCCCTTCTTTTTTCAGGACTGGGTGCCTTCTTCTCTAGTCCATCTAAACCCATGAAAGAGTCTTGCTTTTATTCACTTATTTCCAACTTAATTTGTTGTCATTCTCCCAGAAATGCATACGACCTTGCCACTGCTTGTATGTGGTACAGCTCTGCTGTCCTGTAGCTATAGCAGTACCATGCAAGCCTCAATAGAGCCCTGCTGGCAATATAACAGGGAACACTTCCTAACAATACCAAATCTGACAGATTTAAGACAATTTCCCAACAAGAATGTCTTAAACACAGACACAGTGTATATGAAGTAGATTCAGTCAGACTGCTAGATAGCAGAGAACTGCAGAGAGCAAAAAGTGCTGCATATGGAGACAGATGTCTCCTAATATCTTTCTTCTATTCGTCTTGAAATAAGTTAAATGTTCTGGTGAAACTGTACAATTATAGAAAGTCACCATCCTATAGAGCTCGAAGTAATAAATATAAATGCAAATTTATGTTGCTACTTAAATATCAATATAAAAATCTAGTCCTCCTCTTCATCTTTTCTCTATTACTATACACTACATATTTAACTATGCTAGTAAAATGTGGTCCTCAGCACTCAAACTACCTTATTTACATCTACATTTTGAGTACCTGGAAAACACAAATTCCTGAAGTATGTCAAGTTGCTCTTATAAGCAACTTAACTTAGCAGTAAAGGTAAGTTATGCACCTTCATAGGTTGGCAAGGAAGTTCTGCCTGCTTGCACACCTTGAGACTCTTCACTAACTGCGTAAAATTACAGGTGGTTAGGTTAGGAGAAGTAGTTGAGTAGGTACTGAATATTAAAACAAAATTAGATGTTGACAGAAAATTCCTCCTGAGTAGCTTAGATAACTAAAAGATTTTCCATAACCATTTATTGTGATAATACACAGACCTCAGCAGTCAAAGACCCCCAATGAAATATCTCAAGTCATGTCAGAGCTTTCTGTTTTTTTGCTCATGGCTGTCCACTGGGGAATACTTTTTGGTTATGTTTGGTTTCTTTTTTCTTATGGCTTTGCTACATTTCAAGACAGGTGCAGTAAGAATGAAATCAGTATCACATGGAGTATATTTTAGGAAAGTGTCCTCTTGAGCATATTGTCTCCTTTCACTGGTGTGGCCATACTGTTGCTGCTGAAAGAATGCTTTCATTATATTACGTATATTATACTACATACATCAATTATACACATATGTATGTGTACACATTTTTCGCACTGATGTTATATGCAATATGTTATGTAAAAATAAATGAAAAAAATCAAAAGAAACTACTTGCAAGGAAAACATGTTAACATTATTTCCCAATTTTAACCATATATCAGAGTACTAAGAAAAATGTGCAACTACTCATGGAAACAGCAAGACAGTGACCAGGGGGGTAAAACCCCTCCCACAGTAGAGGAGGATGAGGTTCACAAACACCTGAGGAACCTGAACACATATAAGCCTTCATGGGACCTCATGAAATGCATCCCAGAGTCCTGAGGGAATTGGCAGATGTGGTTGCCAAGTCACTCTCCAAAATATTTGAAAAGTCATGGCAGTCAGGAGAAGTCCCTGGTGGCTGGATGAATGGTAATGTTGTACCCATTTTTAAAAAGGGTAGAAAAGACAACTCTGAGAACTACCGACCTGTCAGCCTCACCTCTGTGCCTGGGAAGATCATAGAAAAGATCCTCCTAGGAGCCATGTGAAAGCACACGGAGGACAGGGATGTGATTAATGACAGCCAGCATGGCTTCATCAGGGGCAAGTCCTGTCTGACCAACTTGGTGGCTTTCTATGATGGGGCAACAGCAGCAGTGGACATGGGTAAACTAATTGATGTGATCTATCTAGACTTCTGTAAAGACTTTGACACGGTCCCCCACAGCATCCTTCACTCTAAATTGGAGAGATATGGATTCGATGGGTGGACAGTACTGTGGATAAGAAGCTGGTTGGATGGTCGTGTTCAAAGAGTAGTGGTCAATGGCTCAAAGTCCAGATAGACATCCTTGACAAGTGGTGTCCCTCAGGGGTCCATACTGGGACTGGTGGTGTTCAATACTTTTATCGATGATATTGACAGTGAGATTGAGTGCACCCTCAGCAAGTTTGCAGATGACACCAAGCTGAGTGGTGTAGTTGCCACACCGGAAGAACGGGATGTCATCCAGATGGATCTGGACAGGCTGGAGAAGTCTGCCTGTGAGGACCTCATGAGGTTCAATGAGGCCAAGTGTAAGATCCTGCACCTGGGTCGGAGCAATCCCCATTTTCAGTACACAATGGGGGATTATGTGCTTGAGAGCAGCCCGGCAGAGAAGGACTTGGGGGTGCTCGTTAATGAGAAGCTTGACATGAGCCGCTATGTGTGCTCGCAACCCGGAAGGCCAACTGTATTCTGTGCTGCATCAAAAGAAGCACGGCCAGCAGGTCGAGGGAGGTGATTCTGCCCCTCTATTCCTCTCTTGTGAGACCTCATCTGGAATACTGTGTCCACTTCTGGAATCCTCAACCTAAGAAGGATATGGAGCTGTTGGAACGAGTCCAGAGGAGGGCTGCAGAGATGATCGGAGGGCTGGAGCACCTTCCCTACAAGGCAATGGTGATTAGAGAAGGCATAGAAAGTAAGAGGAAATCCTGAACTGAATTGTTTAGTGATTAGTCCAACATCTTATAGTAAGTTAAAGACAAGGGAATTAAAATAGCTTGTTTCTTACTAATTCAGGATAGGATTCTCCTGATTCCAAGACAGAACTTTCATAGAATTTTTCATAGGTAATTATGACAAGATAACAATCCTGTAAACCCAGTTTCTACAGTGTCTGTGAACCTATATAACTTTCTCAGGTGCCACACCTTGGTGTATTTGGGTTATGTGGCAAGACTTTGATATCAGAGGGTTTCAACAGAGGCCTCTGTGAGGAAAGGCTGGGGCCGCTCCATGCCAGACATGGTCTGTTCCAGCTGGCTCCAACTGACCCACTGTAGGGCATGGCTGAGCCCTTCAGCCAAGGTGGTGGCATCTTAGAGAAAGTGTTTGAAAAAGAGTGGAAAATGTTGTCTGTGAGAAGTGAGGAATAATGTGTAATAAACAGCCATGTGACACCAAAGGGAGAGAAGAAGTAGGAAGAGGAGGTGTTCCATGCGCCAGAGCAGAGATTCCTCTGTAGTCTGTGGAGGAAATCACATCCGAGCAGATATCCACATCACAGTCCGTGAAGGGCCCCATGCCAGAGCAAGTTTATCCTGAAGGACTGCTGCCCATTGGATAGACCCAGGCTGGAGCATGAGAAGTGTAAGGGAGAAGCATGAGAAAGAAGTGGCAGATACGAAGTGTTGTGGACTGAAGAAGCCATTATTCCCCATCTCTTCCTTCTGAGGGAAAGGCGTTTGCTTTAATTAGTGTTTGGTTTTTTTGTTTTTGTTTTTTTTTTTTTTTCAGCATCCAGTTCTATGTTAATTTGCAATAAATTAATTATTTTTCTAGACAGGTGTCTGGCATCTGGACAAGATCAACCCACAACACTTTGTACACTGAGGTTTTTTACACATTTAAGGTCTTGCTTCTGAAGACATAGGAAGGAGTCTCAGTTTTGGCAGAGCTGAACAGTTTCACAACCAGGCAGACTTAAAGACCCACCAGGATCAATAAGCTAGATGTTCTTCTGCCTCCTTTTCCTAAGGACTTGATCCTACAAGCACTTTTCAAGCACCTGTAAGCAGATGGAGGTCTATACAAAGGGCCACTGTAAGTACCATTTAAAAAATAAAGCCTGGACGCAGGAAGAATCATTGGTCTAAATTTTCCAGTCGTTCAAGCACTGATGTAACAAGTGAGAGAATACAGTTCAATTGTCTTTCAAGAGTATTCAAACTTCTGTTGCCATGTAAAGTGCCATAGCCATCAGACTATGAGCTATGACAGGGTGATTTTTCATTCCTCCTGCTGAAACCATACATGATGTCCATAAAACAACCCCTTCTCCCTGCTCTTAGCTTTCTTAAATGTGTATTTCTTCATCACAGTAAATTTTGTTGATTCAACCCAGACATGGAGGTCTTCCTGTGTACTGCATGGGTGGCTACAGATTTTATAAAAGTTCAGCCCCAGAGATGGACATGCATATAAAAGTTTGGCATGGCAATGCTTAGGATATAGCCCTTGCTTCCTTTTTCACATCTCAGCATGACTGCTTCCTTCATGACCTACATTAGAAAAAATAAGCACTGTTGTGAATGTAATGATATCTTCGCCTTTCACTGACAACAGATTACACTTGTTAAAGATTTTTTTGTTTGCTATTGTTTTACATCTAGTTTCCAGCACTAGCTTTTTGTATACTACTTTCCACTCAGCTAAGCAAAAAAAAAAAAAGCTATAGTAATAGCTTAAAAAAATAAAACAAAAAAAACCTCAACGCTTTTTATTCACTTTCCTCTACTGCCTGGGAACCAGATTTGTGAAACACTGGGGAACAGGTATGAACTATTTTATATTACAGAATTTTCATCTCTCTCACCGCAGACCCTGCATTTTCTGTTACCACTGGAATGGGGGTAAGTCTGTGTGAGCCAGGGCACTCCTGAAAATAAGATTGCGAACCTCAGGTGGCTATAGCAGAGAAATATTTACTTTGTTTAAAATAAATGGAGCAACTTTTGGATTATAACTGCAGTCATATGTTATAAATCAGCTTATTGAATAACACAGCCTTGGAACAATCAGTGCTCTGGGACATAGCCTTCACTACATAGTGAAACTTCCACAAAACCAGCTACAGCCTACTTTACTAATAACAAACACTGAAAAAACTAAGAGTACTTTTCCTTTCTTCTTGCTGGCCCTTTTTTAATGGCTTTGGACCTAACCCTTAGGAATTACACAAACCAGACATAAAATAAAAGCTATTATCTTGAAGGCTAAACTGATAGGATTTCTTTCGTGTCCTTTCCTGAACCAGTGCTTTCTCTGTTACCTTTAACATATTATCTTCCATTAGTGGAGCTTATGCTTTTCATGCTGTGAGAATCCAGGAAAAAAATCTGAAATGCTAAATCTGCAGCATAGGACTGTGTTTATTAATGGTGTAAAGAAAAAATAAAAAACAGTACCAGATATCACTATCATCAGAAAGGTGAGAGTCGCAGGAATTAAAAATAACAATAAGAAAATGGAGGGGCCTTGCTGTCAAAACAGGGGTAGTTAGATGCCCTGAATTTTCCACCACTCCAGACATGTCAATCAAAGTTAACACAATGCAAGAATATCTGAGTGACACTTCAAGCTGCATTCATAAGCAACCTGCCTCATTCAAAGTCAATGAAGAGACAGGACTTACAAGCCCACACTGGAAAGTTATTGAAATGTGACTGACATCTCAAAGGAAAAGTGTCAACAGGATAGCATGACCCTGTGCTGAAACACTGCAAGGTTAATCAAAGTTATGGCAGCTGGGAGCTAGAAAGACTCCACCTTAGATGGAATTCTTGTAGACACAGCAGTGACTGGGCCACTATCTCCTTTTCACTCCCTCTCCCACTGACATTTGCACCCCAAGGTTCTATCAGTTATCCAGTCTTCTTTTGGTCTCATTTTAGAAAGATAATGGTGAATGTCACCTGTGAGAAGCTTTTATACACCTGAGTAATGATAGGTCTCGTTTTTCCTCCTCTGGGATTCACTGTACTGTTAACATATGATCTCAGATAGTAAATATACCATTGGGAGATTAAAACAAAATGCTACGAACTGTAGAGTTATTGCTCAAAAGAGAGTAGGTAAAGTCTGAGTTAAATTATCAGTAGAAATCCTCTGAGCTTCCATAGAGCAACAGAGGGAGTAGGCAAATGTTCAGACTGTTCCTTAAAATATATCTCCCCATGTCTGGAGAGGTCCTGACAATTTGTTATTTGCTAGTACCAAGTCAGAAAATATATAACACGGACATATCTCCTTCTTTCAACACCCTTCTCACCCTCTAATTTTGTAGGTCCACACAGACATTTTTTTCCCCCCATTAATTTTTGTAAAAATATCAGTAACTATCATTTTTATTCAGTGCTGTTGTGGTTAAAATTTAGACCAGAACTATCCTTCTAGCCTAAGCACTCTCTAAAAAGTAACAAAGCAAGTAAAAGAGGTAAATTAAAGAATACAGGGTACAGCAATAGTAGCATTCATATGTTCATAGTTACAAAATGTAGTCCTTAGGTAATTTAAGCAAGTATGATTTAATTTTATGAAAAAAAAAAAAAAAACAAAAAAACCCCTCTGGTTTATTTTCTTCCTGGATGGCATTCTTTGGCTTTCTTGAGTTTATTTCATATGTTTCTTGTTTTCTTATTCTGTCAGCCCATAGCAATATGTCACAGATACAAATAGCACCTTCTTGACACTGCATATCATCAGCTAAAAATGCTGGTGGCCCTGTTCTGTTAGTTTCATTCGCTGCTCCTCCTCCTTTTCTAGAAGGCAAACAGTCTAGAAAGTAAATATGCTTCTTCTGTAGAGCCTAAGGACCTAGAAACCTTTTTCCTTCCACAGACTCATTGTCTCATTTCTAAATCACTGCCTGCACTGAATGTCACACAACTTTTCCATTATGGAATCAGTTCTCTAGTTAATTATTTAATTAAAGGAAGATTTACCAAATAATACCCCTTTCTCCTCTATTAAGAAGATAAGAACAATGTCATATCAAAATATTTATTTCTTTATTATTAATTATATTTGAAATCAATGATGGGGAAACTTCAGGTGGGGGAAAGATCACCTTGGGAATATATTATATTAAATATGACAAGCAAGGACTTTTCTTTTAGGAAGAATAATGGTTTAATGTTTAATTAATCCTATCCGTTTCTGCATTTATGGGAAGGCAGAGAAGAAGAGTCTGCTTTATAATGTGGAAAATTAAATATTAAAAACTTTGTGCCTATTTGACTTTACATTTTCTTATTATGAATGGGTATTTTCACTTTATTTCACTTTCTTCAAACTACAAGAGACAGAAGCAATTACTGCAGCTCTGCTGAACAAAGGTATTCTCAATGTACCTCTGATACTGCCTTGCCAATCCCAAAACAAAACAAAAAATTAAAAACCATTTAAAGTATTAATGAAACCTTTAAACCTCACATTCAAAGTGACACAGGTTGCTCAAGATTAGAAAAGGCCAGGGACAACTTCAGAAAAGCTGAATAAAGTTATGTATTTAAGAAACTCAACAGATAAAATTCAGTGTAGACAAGAGGCAATACACACTGGATGACATAACGATGTGAACTGCCCTTATGTACAAATGGATTCTAAATTAAGTGCGCCTATTCAGAAAAAAGATGCAGAAGGTATTCCGGACAGTTCAATAAAAGCATTTATTCCAGTAGTAGTCAAAAAGCCCAACAATATTATTAAGCCGCGAAGAATTCAGGGTACTAAAAGAGAGAACAATAATGCAAATAAGGCCTTTAAATATAGTGACCTTAAGTAGTCTATGTTCTTGTAAAGCAGAATAAAAAAGAAGCCAAACAAAGCCTACAAAACACAAACAACAAAACACAGTCTGTCCAAACGAAAGCAGCAAAATAATGAAGATGGTTAAAAATATGACAGGTCCTGAGCTGGAAGAAAGGATAGATGTATGAACAGCTGCTCTGAGTCACCTAGCCGGCATTTCTACTTCCTTTCCACTTTTGAAAATCACCTCTGAGAAGTGGCCTGGTATCCCACTGCCATGAGAGCCCCGACTCACTGCCAGTGCAGTACAGAACCCACACTGAGTCCTACTCCTTACGTGATTCAAAACCCTGTGTTGTGTGTGGCTGCAGTCTCCCCATGCTGTGCCTGCAGCCCAAGGCAGACTGCCCCAGACTGAGAAGACACAAAGTGCTAGAGGGCACTTAACTTCACCCCCTACTCACTGCAGGGATGCTGTGCTGCAGCGCAGGCTGAAGCCCAGGTGCTAAAAGTATGCATGTTTAATATGTACTCCTAAAAATAGTATGGATAATGAAATCTTTATTGTTTGCCTCAGATAATTCTGGGTAGAAAACTTCCAGAAGGAAACTTCCTTCACATTTCTCCCCTAGCACAGGAAGGTGTCCTCTCTCCCTTGTGCCACCCTTCCTCCACTTCATTCTCTCTCATGCTGCAGTCATTTTCTCTTGTATCCATTTTTGACTCAGTTACCCTTCCTTTCTTATTTCTCTTTGTTCACTCCTTACTTTCTGTGCCTCTTGTCTTCACAAAGGTCCTGGAGGTTAAACGGAGCCTAAATTGAATACACTTTTAAGGCTCCCATAGTAAATCATCTCTCTCCTCCACTGCTGAGTGCTTGATCTTCTTGAGAGATGAAGCCCAGAGGGTTGCCAGCAATTGGCTGCATGCTGTGTTGCGCCCAATACTCTGAACCTGACTTGTTCGATTTGCATTCAGAACCCAGTCTGACTACAAGATTAAAATCCACCGTCTTGTGCCATGTGCTAGTGGCCACTTCCTCACCGCCTGGTGCTGGGGTGGAAATGTCACCACATGCACTTTGCTTGCTCTGCACAGAAAATTATGATAACTAAAGTTAAATTTAACACTTATTTAGTTAAAATTTGCATGCAAAACCTCGGCCATGGGGTCTACTCTGGTTCACGTTAAAGCCAGTCAGAAATCTCACATAGCCTTATTAGGAAGACATTAGTTGCTACGTTTATCTTTTCCTTTCTCAGTTTGATTTAAAACAGAGTGTCCATGTCACTGTTCCATTATCACCTCCTCCCTCTTTTTACTCAAATAAAACTGCAGTGTCAAGGTACTTCCCCTTCCCCTGTGACGACTCAAACTTTGGACTTCTCCTCTCACTCTCACAGATGTCTACTCACACTCTTCCAGTATTTTTGGTGATTGCTCTTTGTCGTTATTGGTTACTGCCAATGTTCTGCCTTCTTCCACGTTGTTTTTTTCTCCTCTTTCAGTGGTTAATGAAACAAGAACAAGAGACAAAGTCTACCACCCAAGTGTCTTTACTATAAACCCTGTTAATTTCTAGCCATTTTGCATTTGGTTTAGTATTACTGGTGTTACATTACGTACATACTACAAACAGCTATGCTTGTGTGTAATGTCAAAGGACACAATCCCCTGTACATATAGGACATTAAGAGTAGTCCATCCATAATAGGGACCGAGATAACTTTCATCTTATATTATTGCCTGTAAGTGGGACCTAGCATAGACAGCCTTGACAGGCATCCTGGAGGCGTGAATTACTAATTGTAACTTTGCTATTGGTTTATTCAGCAAAGTTAGGAGAGCTACATCCTTGTCTTCCCATCTGTAAAATATGGTTACTTAAGGTTACTTCCTCTTAAAAGCTAATAAATCTACTCAAACAAATGCCAAAATAAGAACTAAGTATTTTTTAATTTTTAATCACTGAGAGGTTTTAAACAAGCCGTTCTTACAGAGCCAGCCCCAAGCTTATACTTGAGCTCTGCTGATTAACTGCTATTTTATAGGCATGTATAGCTTGTATGTTGTGTAAATAGATGTTTCTGTGTCTCTCCAGTTTTCTGCCTAAAAAACTAGATGTTTAGTTGTGATCCAAGAGAATATTTGTAACCTCAAAGCCCCTAACTTTTTCCCCAAAAAAGGTCATAATTGTGAAATTCAAAAGTGGAGTTGTCTGGCAAGGAATATTTTATTACAGAAATGTTGAAAGAGAAAAAGGTTTCAGATCCAAACCAGATACCCTGGCCAATAAACCGAAGATCAGAAAAAGGCAAGAAGTTGGCCTCCCTTCTAATGGAAGTCCATTAGAGGCGCCGATAGACTGTGACTGCTTTTCTTACTAACATTATTTATTAGGACCCTCAGGAAATCCAAAAGTAAAAAAAGAGAAGGTGGAAGGGAACATTCGCCAGAATTGCTGCAGCATATGTCAAACCCCCTCACTTTTAAGACGTGTACACAAACCAGTAACATTTTATCTATTTCAACACAACTGAGCTCAGTGGGAAAATTCCACTGAGTTTAGCTCACATATCAATTTACACTTAAGAATAAAGTGTTTAAGTGTCTTGCCTAATTGAATTGTTTTTATTATGAGTTATGGTTTGTCTAAACAGCGTGGCATTTAATACATTAAAGATGCCATACACCGGCAGCTCAAAAAAAGTTAATTCTCTTGGAAATTATGAAAAAAAGAAAACAATTTAATACTCTTTTTTATATTTTTAATTTTTCTTTTTACAGTTTCCTGAAGGACATTAGGGTCTTCAATATACTACTTCTAAAAACATTAAGGGAAGAGGGATAAAAAGAAAAAAACCAGCAAGGGCAAAGATATGCTATTCTTGACTCACATCTGCCTAACTCTGATAGCTCAACGATTACAGAATCCATTTTTAGAGCAAGTAATTCAGGGAGGTTGTTTTAAAAAAATAAATATGCATTTCTGATCTCAAAAATTCAATCTGTTGTGACAAGAGCCAAAGGCAGCCAGACCTTTGAAGTACTCCATTTACTTACAGTGAAATGGTACTTATATTTTCAGTAAAAGGAATACCCCAAAAATTCCAACAGGTTCTTGATCAATATAGCAAGGTATTTGAACTAAGACTAGAACAAATACTTTTTTAATGGAAAAAACTCAGAATCAGCTCAGTAAAACAACAGAAATAAAATGGGATTTTAAAGAATGTTCCCTTCAGTGTATCCCAAATTATGTATTCAAAAGCAATTCCTTCTCTCTAGGCTTGGTTTCAGACCAAATAACTCAATCTGGGTTGCAGCACGCTGTATAGTACCCTCTAGGTCCCTCAAAAGTTTTCTTTCCATTACCTTTGCACTTGTGCAGCATATCTGCTCCCTGCACTTTTCACCACCTCCCTGCCCTCTGCCTGTGCTACAGGCTCCTGTCTAGCCACCACGCTCTCTCTGTCCTCTGCTCTGGGATCTCCCCTACACAAGAAAACAAACCTCCCTCCCTCCTACCCAGCCATCCCCTTTTTCAGAGGAACAAAGAAATGAAAATAAATGCTATCCATCACACGCATACATTCAAGTACTAGCTCTGTTCTCTGTCCTTCTCACAAAGCTTCAATGCAGGCAAGAGAGTTTCATGAAGATAATTGGGAGAATCACGCTGGAACATACATCACTGTCTGCATCTTGTGTTATTTCGTATGCTCCATGCGAGAATCTGAAGGAGTGACATACCAGTGGACAAATGGCATTTCAAAATAATACTAATTTATTCTGTAGCCTTGCACAATCTGCACTGAGAGCTAGTGGCAACAGATTGAATGGTAATACAGATCTCTCCAGCACAGACTCTTCTCCTACAAATGAAGAATTAAGTATTCATGAAGAGATTTCAAAGGTCTAAAATGACTGCAGAGCTTTCAAGATGCAACACCGAACTAAGCACTGTCAAATAACAAGTCATAACTGGGAAGGCAAAATATATCTCCTGAATATAACAAGATATTTATAATTATTTTCTCCCTATATTTACTTTCACAAATTAACTGAATTAAATTTCCAAAATGGAACAGAAGCAGCTCACAAAAAACGAATAACCAAAAGGAAACATAAGCATAAATGATCGTCACTTAACAGAACAGTTCTCTTTCCTTCCAGCCTTTTTTTTTTTTAATCTAAGCATACAGCAAAATGGCTGCTAGTTACACTTTTCTGATCAAGAGTACACAGGATTGTCTTAATAAAAAAGCTTTGGAAGCTCAGATTGATCCATCACAATAAATGTTTTGTAGAGTACACAATTTTTGAGACCAATTTTTATTACATCCTTTTTTAGCACTGCCAATGTCTTCATAACTCCACAGAAATTAAAAATAACAAAATACTGCATGCACCAAATTCCAGCAGAAGTTTCCTTAACAGAGTAAATATCAAAATGATCTAACTCAGGTAACCATAAGTACTCCATTGCAGCTGGACACTTCCCATAAAGCACACCCAAAGAACCAGGCTGAACTCAAAGCTACATATGTCCATTGGGATAACACCAATATGTGTTCTTGTACAGGAATAAAGTAGATGAAAACTCAATGTGGCAATACTGAGAAAGTCACAAACCATCTTTGCTTAAATTCCTCCATGCCAGGAATAATAGAGTCCAAGAGACAGATGGCCTAGACCAAGCAAAGGGCACCGTCAAGAGCACCGAACTCTACAGTAGTCTCCATTACCAAGGATTATGTAGGAATATAAAGCTGAATTTCCTTCTTTGCTAGACAGTCAAGGAGTACTCTCTGCAGTCAGTACTCAATGAATATGCCATTTGCTAGTGTGTCACTGCACATTGTACGGTCTGCACGTACTGTGTACACCATGCAGAGGTGCAAAACCACATAGGCAGGGTCACACATTGACTTCAGTTTCACTGTGCCTCATATTTCGTTACTTTGCATGTAAAAACAAAATAAGCTGTACCCATGTATAAAACAACCCTGCTCAAAATCCTTCTCCCATAAACTTAGATTTGACATTACTGAATAAAAGAATGGAGGTTCGTTTTTAGCTGAATGAAATTACAGGACACTGCTTCTTATTTAAGGGATTGCTGGGAGACGAAAAGTGAGTTTGACTTCAGTTTTGCTTATTATGTGGAGAGGGAAGTTGTGAGGGGAGAATTTATTTGTTTCTTTAGCTTGAAGGGTATTTTATTACACATAAGACAGCAAATGCATTGACATATTTATTTCCCAAGGGAAGTGACAAATCAATATATACCAGAAGAAACTTTGTCACTTCTCCTAGAACGATCCCCTCTGTTGCTCTGGGTGACTGCAGATGCTCTGACAACAATCTTATTTTTATTTTTTGGTACACCTTTTATGATGTTTGCCATTAGGTTACAAACACCACAGATAAAACACCACACACAGAACCAACACACAGACATACTCTGGAACTTGAGAGGGTTCTGTTTTCTTACCTTACTTTAGAGAAAAATCAAAGCTGCTTTACTTTTCTCTTCCTGTCATCTTCAGCATCTCTTTTTCACTCACAGTAATATGGTGTATGTTTTTCAACCATAGATTTACAAATAAATATTGGAAACAAACCAGGCTTAGTGTATTAGTTTATCCAATCTTTTTCACATATACCTTCTTATACCTAGTCATTGTACCATAAGATACTAACACAGTGGCTATGGATGCACAACTTTGCTACTGCAAATACAAAAAAAGTTTTTAAAATTAGGAACTCAAAGTTGTTCTACAAAATGGTGTCTACTACGGGCCACTTGATTAAGAGGAGCCTACTGATGAAGCCTTCTTCCTCCAGCTGCAGGAGGCAACTTCGACCACACTGACATCTGCTGGAAAATTAGCCTGGCAAGCTGTAGACAACCCAGGACACTCCTAGAGTGCATCAAAGATAACTTCTTAATCCAAGTAATAGACATCCCTACCCGAGCCAGCAGGTTGAGGGAGGTGATTCTCTGCCTCTATTCCGCCTTCGTGAGCCCTCACCTGGAGTACTGTGACCAGTTCTGGAATCCCAAACATAAGAAGCATATGAAACTGTTGGAACAGGTCCAGAGGAGGGCTATGAAGATGATCAGAGGGCTGGAACACCTCTGCTGTGAGGAATGGCTGAGAGAGTTGGAAAAGAGCAGAAACCAGAGAAGGACTTCTTACAAGCACATGCAACAATAGGATGAGGGGAAATGGCTTTAAATTGGAAGGGGCAAGATATAGATTAGACACTAGGAAGAAATTTTTTATGGTGAGAGTGGTGAGACACTGGAACAGATTACCCAGGGAAGTTGTGGATGCCCCATCCCTGGAAGTGTTCAAGGCCAGGTTGGATGGGGTCGCGAGCAGCCTGGTCTAGTGGGAGGTGTCCCTACCCATGGCAGGGAGGAATTAGATGGTCTTTAAGGTTCCCTCCAATCCAAACCATTCTATGAGTCTATGAAAGCCAAAGCTTCCAAAGAAATTTTTTAAACACAGGAGGCAATTATCTCTGTGTGTTTATTTAGGTAATTAAACTTATTTTTCATTGAATGTAAATTTGCATTAAATTATAATTCTCTAATTTGATGCCTATAAATATCTTTTTGTTTATTTTTCAGTTCAGGTTTATTTAAAGCACATAATAACCTGATTGAACACAATGATTTAAATACTGCATTCAGAGCTACAGTCTCTGCCTTGAGAATACGTTCATGGTGAGGCAAAAAAAGAAAATGAATCATGATATTTCCTTAACCGTTGTATTGTTTTCATCTTACATTTCTTACGTGGATAAAATTCTGCATTGTGTGAGGTTTGGGGGACAGAGAGGAGATTGTTGGGTTGTTTTTTATTTGAGTTAAGTTTCCATGGTGAACTTGGGCACCTCTATGGAAATGTTTTGCTTAAGAAAGTTGGTATATGAAGAGGCTGATGAAATAGAATAGACCAAATTAGATTAATGGGTCAAAATCATATTGAAAGTAAAAGAGCACAATTCTATTGCTTTCAATGAAATTCAATGAAAGTCAGGATTATAGCTAAGCACCATAATATAGAGAGATCTTATGTGATATACTATATCTAGCAACTATGGAAGTGACAGAATAAATGAAAAAAAAACATCTACAAAAGTATGCCTTCTTCAGTGAGTTGCTGCATTGATTCTAAAAGTTGCAGGAACTTGTAACTTGTTCCATATAAATAACACACACGCAAGCAGCTGATGTGTCAGTAATTTACTTGCATCAGGTCTCTTCATAGCCATATCTCAGGTAATAGTGAAAATACAAAAGTTGTTAGGCACAGCAGAAAGGTCTCTTAGCTGTTGGGTCCCACTATTCACAGTATTTGATCTTAAAACACGAGAGGGCTGCACACCTTGAAATGTCTGTACGTTACCATCCTGTTATGCAAGCTGGAGAGGGCGGAATTCAGTTTCTGTTTTATGTACGAGACTGATGAAACTAAGTGAAGGTTCCTGTTGTAGCAACAGATTATTTGCTGTAATAAACTCTTCTTTGCCTCACCTTTGCTGGAGGAGATGTGAAAATAAAATGACTGAGTAAAGGACTGCAAGAATGCCGCCCTCTTTTTCTTCTCCCTCTTCAATAAAGCGAAAGAATGGTTAGGCCAAGGGAAGTTGCACATTTCAAATTTGCTTTAGATCAACTTTCAGGATTTATCATATATTTTGTAGCCTTTTCTGTGCTTTTTTGGTTCTTTGTCATAAGAATACATGAGTATTCTAAGGGAGAAAGCCGCGTGGCTTGTAAATAAAATATACATGCAGCTCCCTAGTTGCAGAGAATAGTTTGAAAATATTACCTAGGTGGACTCAAAATATTCTAAACCCAAAAAGCAAACAAAATAAATATGAACTTGGTTATTTTTATACACTGAATGCTCTCTGAGAAGTCTGGAGCGCTTGAGGTTGTCACTGTTTGTTTTTCTTGCCAGCAGACTACTGAATTGTGATCTCTGCTTTGCCCGAGGAAGGTAAAGACAAATTAAAGTCGCTGAGTCTGCAGTGGGTCACCTTGAAAGGGGCAGCCTTTAAAAAACTAGTTCTCTCTGGAAGATGGTTTATAGGAAAGAAAAAATCTAAATGGCTTAAGACTCAGGAAGAGAAAACAAAAATATATTTTAAAAGATAAGCATATAAAGCAGTTATTTTCTAGGTAAAGCAATATGTACAATCAGGCAAATGAGAAGAGAAAGCAAGCAGTTACACAGCTGTGGACCTGGGGGAAGAAAGACTCCAGGAGTTTATTTTTATTTGCACCAAAGCGAAGGAAGTTAGTTATGCACACTCACTAAAACTGCCCCAAGAGCATAGTTTACAGAGCAGAGAGGTGGGGAAAAATAACAGCTTTACAGCATTGAAACATTCAGTAATCTATGAAGGAGAGGTGCAAATGAATGCCACAAAACCAAACTCCCTATAAAGCTAAGGGACTGTCCATCTGGTTTTAGTTCTGGTGTTATCTAAAAAATATTATATTAAAAATATAATTTAAATAATTAAAAATAATTAATTTTAATATTCAAAACTATTCAAAATAATCAAAACTAACATATACCAAAATTTAAAAATTCTGTTGAACTGAGAAAAACTTTTTTTTTTTCATTTTTTTAACGGAAAGTTTAAATTGGTATTCAAAACCAGATGCATTTAGTACAAGTTCTCTGCATGTTAGTTCCATGAGAGTTCCTAAATACTACAAAGTAACTCTGAGAAACTTCTCTCTCTGTCTTTCAATTTCACTGTCAGCCAGCACTCATCTGTACCTGACAAAAAAAGAATGAAATGATTTTAAGGATTTAAATTCTGAAATGGGACCTAAACTATGTATTATCAGTAAGATTCCCATACCTTTCATGCATATGCAATAAAATAATAAAAAAAAACAAGTGTCCGTATTCTTGATTTAAAGAGCATTAGATAGTCATCTGGTTAGTCTGACCAATTCATAAACAATGAGTGCAATAAGCCTTGTTTCTGTCCCACAGCACATATATCTATCCTCTGGTGACTTATGTGATGTGGAGATGAGATCTTAGGAAGCAAATTTGCTATGCTGTTATTAACTAAAAACTTGTCCTCAGTGGTATAAAATATGTCACAAATGAAGAAAAACAAATCTTAAATCCATCCACTATTTTTCTGACATGCAGGACTGAGTTAATTTTATCTTCTGCATTTAGACAATGTGGATGAATTTTGATGACAGGTATTTATATTACTTTAAGAGCCCCTAATTCAATCTCCATTGCCTTTCAGCTATGGATCACAACAACCTCACCTGTCGTGAAGCTCATCTTTTACACAAGTATGTTTAATGCAGCACTAAATATCTAGATTTGGAGAAGAACTACATTATGTTAATTATTTTTTCACAGCAGATTTCTATCTTATTCTCCTTCTCTTACCTCTTTTGTCTCAACAGAAGAACAGAGGAACTCACAGATCAGTTTATAGTGGAAAAATTGCAATACTTCATCCTCCACCTTTTCATTCACAGATATCCACAGAAGTAGTAAGTGGAGCAATTATATGTCCGCAAAAATACCTGAACCTTCTTTCATATCTGCCCTCATTTTTGTCATCATTGTTATAAATGTAGGCCACACAGGGCCTCCAGATAATCCCTGTTCCTTTACCAGCATGCATTCATCCTCAAACCATTTCTGCCCTGCACACAAAGACATACACATAAAGTCACATGAAGAGGAACATGTACTGTTTCGAAGAAAAGATGCAGAGACCTTTCACTCTTCCTTCACTCTAGTCACACAGAGGCTTGACTGATCATAGTAAAATCTTAGGACAACCCTGAAGACAGAGTCATTCAAGTATTTTAATGGAGAAATTTGTTAGGATCACTGCTTCTGTGAGAATTCTGGGAATGGAAAAAGTGTAGACTCCTGTGAAAGGAGATAAAAGCTATTCAAATACAACTCTGAAAAATGTTGTCACTCATTTAGTAATTTCCACTTAAGACAATGCAAGTAATCAGCCTCTCAGATTCTTATCTTTATAAAAAGAAGGAAGACCTTAAACAAAAGGTAATGAGTAAAGAATCTATTGAACCAATAACCATTGTATTCCCTGAAAGAATGGCTCAGAAGCAGTACTCAAGGTACTTTCAGAACCAGTCATAACAATTTCATTATATATTCTGCTAATTTACATACATTCTGACAGAATTAAGGATTCTAGGATTTCAACACCATTTTTTTAAAAAATGGATTTTCCAAATCTGAGTGAAAGCAATAGCACAAATGGTAAATTACAGAGATCTTTATTTTGGGATGCATAATGTAATGGGAAAACTGACAACTAACAGCTGACCTCCGTTTCCTCGCTTCTGTACTGTGATCATTGAGGTGAACATCTCAGATATATTCCTTTAATTTTATTTATTTTTCAAAATAAGAAAATTAATAAAGTACCCTTTCAGTGATCCTGGTATTTAAATAAATGACATTTATAATAAGGATGCACTTTTGCCTCCACTTTGAACCATTTTTACTCCTGTCTGAACAGCAGCTGCCTATGACAGCGAATGACAGACCATTTCCATTTCTATCTCTGATTACTGTAGCGAGGTCATGCTGTCACGTGCAGAAGAAAAGGGAGAGGGCAGCTCATTCTGGCACCAAGGTCTTATCTGCACTAGCCAGCAAGCTGATGGATTGGCACCTGAGACTGAGCAACCAGGTCCATCTTGCCTGCCTGTGAGCATCTATAGCAAAGTGATTCCATTAATAGCAGTCTTTTGTTACTGCACTCAGCTATATTTGATGAGGACAGAGACCATGGTTTTTTTCTGCTAGGATGTTCCAGCACTTGGTGCTAGTCAATTATGGTCAAATTTGGCTGATCCTCAGGGAGAATGTAGAAAGGCACCAGAGGCCTGTGCTCTGACCTAGGAAAAGGAAATCCTCAGCAGACTCCATTTCTCACCTTCAGTCTAGACCTACCAATCTAAAAGTGTTTATCTAAAGAGAAATATCAGGCAGATAAGTCTAACCAAGACTTGCTTGAATGGGGATTTGAGCCAACCTGGTCTAGTGGAAGATGCCCAAGTGCATGGCAGGGTGAAGCTGGAACTAGATGACCTTTTAGATCCCTTTTAATCCAAACTGTTCTATGATTCTAAGACTGTAAGACAATTGTGTAATGTGTGCATATTTGTGAACTTATGCTACTCTACCATTTCAAAGCGCTATTGATACTAGCTTAGATGCAGTTTAAAAAAAGAATACAGTCTTTGGACTAGTTTGCAGTTTGAGGCTGCTGGCAACTATATAAAAAAATAAAACAAACCATACAATTCCTCAGCATTATGATCCTATACATCTAGGAACAGCTATTGTGAGTGGCAGAGGCTGTCTAAGAATATCTGCATGTTTATTGTTCCCCCTGAGGCAACAAGCATTGTCTGAAAGGAAAGCTCTATGTCTTGACTATCCCTTGAGAACCATAATTACAGCTATAGAGGAATATACCATACTGACTCTCAAGTAATTGAAAAAGACTGACAGGCAAACACTTTCTATGTCCATTGCTCTGGGATCAGATCCTCTGAAAGTTAAAATGCATAGGCAATGGGCCAATTTAGCCTCAGAGTTAGAGGACTGAATATACCAACATCAATAGCATTATAGCTTTTCATATTGCTCCTGCTTTTGGCCCAGTGCCTTCAAACAGAACCAAAATAAGTACTGAAAAAAACAAGCACTGCATTCCAACATTGTTAATTCTAAATAATAACTGCAGCTTCTGGTGTACAGCTGAGTGCTTTTTCTAACTAAGTAGACCATATCTCCTGTTCAGAGCTCCGACAGAGAAAACGAAGCCCATAGACTTGACAAAGTATCCAGGCTGAGGACATGACTGAATGAAATATAAAGGCAAATATAAATACAAGAATTAAAGAAGCTAAATCATGCTTGAAATTTTACAGCAAGTTCATAATAAAATTGCTTGAGATTGTTAGGAAAATACCTCAAGTCACAATGATCCACTCCTCAAAACAGAGAGATTTAAGTGAAATGTCAAAGTATAAAATATGTATAATATAGACTATAAGATTACTTTAGATTAGGTTGTCATCAGAATGTAAATAAATTAGGAGCATTTACATTCATGATTCTCAGAAATTCGTTCTGTAGGCAACCAGAAGTGGTCACCTCTAAAGCCAAAGCAGCTATACAATTTATTGCAATGGATTAAGACTTTATCCTTGGTTCAAGTTAAATTATTTTTATACTCCAAGGGAATTCCATGAAAGACAAAAGTTTTTTGACAAATCCAGTTTCATTTTCTGAGTCAACCTTCTCAAAGACAAATGCAAATGGAGTCAAATGTTATATCATCCTATATCCCCCATTTTTTTAATTTTAAAAGACAAGTCATAAATTGTTGGTTTGTTGTGCGTTGGTTCACACAGAGTGAACGACTCCACATAATGGAGTTGAGAAAGGATTTTACTAATTATCATTTAAGGCAGTAATAGTTTAATAATTTTAATTAAGATAGAACATTTTAGATATTTTAATAGCTAGAAATGGACTGTCATTCCTAACAAGAACAGTTCCTAGCATTTTGTAATGCAAATTAATCTTACATATGGGTAGCATTAGGAATCTCATCATCAAATTTATGAATGACTCCAATATAAACCCAACAGATTTCTTCAACATGCTAGCAAGAAAATTCCCTAGCACAGAATACAGACATTTATCTTATCTAAATGTGAACCATACGGCTGCATTTTATAATCACAAGTAACTGACATCATACTTGGGATGATCTCCTCTGTAATTTATCAGTAACTGAACATGCAGCAACAGAACTGAAAATATGCATGGAGGTGGCATAACCGTATTAGTAGATAATTTATATGTGTTCAAAAACATCAAAACTGAGGGTGCAATGTAAATTTAAAATTTAAATCTCAATGTAAAATTCTTCAAAATCTCAAAGGACTTAGTGTTTTGCTTTTATTAAGATTTGCAGAATAACACATAGACAGGGATTCCCTTCCATCTCTGCCATTAAGATTTTGAAGTTCTTCATAGGAGATCTTCTTGCATTTTGAAGCCATTAATATAACAAAAATAGATAACGGTAATGTCAATGAAGGTAATATCAGCCCTATCACCAAGGGTTTTAGAGCTATTTAAGACATCATCTGATATTGCCAAAATGAAGGGGGAAAAAAAGCCTGTCTACTTTGCTTTGAGACTTATGTTAGCTTTTGCTCTGTTAAAAAAAAAAAAATAGCCAATTCTTCTGAAGGAGAAGACAAATATAAAGAAATTAAAACTGTGAGCACAAAAGCTAAACAATCAGCCAGGTTGACATGAGAAACAGCTTAACCAGACTAGAATAAACTAAGAAAACCAGCCTAAGCATCTTGAAGGACTTCACTGAGAACAAGGATTAAGAATGAGAGGCTGTCAAAGGACATCAGTAGATATGAGTTCTAAGAATTCAGAAAGAGGACCGCACAAGAATCTTGTTTACATAGTTGGAACCCCCAAACTCTCCTAATCAATTTTTTCTGTAGCACGAGGCATCCAAACTCTTTTATCTCCCATACTCCAACGTATTTCTCTGTTGTCTGACTTAACGCAAAGTTTAGGTTACTCACAATGTCTGACTGATTAATAGCCATACTTTTCAGAGAGGCATAGAGAAGAAATTATCTTTTAAAAGGCAGCCTGATATATCCTTCTTTGTTAAATCTCTGATCGCCAAAGTCTGTTCATATTAAAAATTGTTTAGCATCGTGCTTGTGTATGACAATGAACACAGGGTTACATTTTGTAAATAAATAGAAATTCCTCATTTGTAATTTTGCTAAAGATTTAGTGTTGTTCATTGGCTTTCACTCCTTTCAATGGTTATTGTACTAATCACAGCTGCATTATATTTTGAAAATTATAAACCACAAACTATATTCTGATATAATGCTCTGTAGGCATAAAATAGATTGAAGACTGGCAGAACAGAATATAATAGAATTGAAAAGACATAATACTTGAGCATCATTTTATAATGCTAGCAAACCCTCACTACTCTTATGAAGACAGGAAGAGCAAAGATTTTAAAATGAAAACTTGAATGGCTTAATAACAGCACTTCTCAAGTCCTTGTCCCTTCATATGGTGTTCTAAAAGCAGACTGACCAACCAGATTTTTTAGAGAAAAATCCTTTTGAGAAAAAAATGCTTCATACTGTTCCAAAATGAGTCAGACCCAATTTTAGTAAAACTGTGTCTGATATTCTATGTGCTGGTGACCTTATTTCAAATGAACACCTGCTCTTCCCTTCCATATTCAGTCTTTTCAAGAGATACCTGAAAAAGCTGTGATATCAGCTTCTCATACAAGCTTTTCTTTTTCTGATTGCTCTTTCTACCATACTATTAATACTTTGTAATTTAAAGTACTTCATGGGTAGAAGTATTGGAAGGACAAAAAAAAAATTCTCACACATGCAAGCAATATTTTCGGAACAGAATGTTTTTGTATCTTCCTATTATAACGGTCTCAATGGCATCAATCTTCTGGAATAGACCTCTTAATTAAAGAAGAATAATAAGGTTTAAATTCAAGCAAAGTCTAGCTTCAATTTCAGTTTTGTATGTTTCACATGCTTCTTGGAATCACTGGCTCCTCCCAGTCTTGCAATGTTTTTTGTTAATAAGAAATCTCTAATTTTAATTTTAATTTTCATCCGGTTTGTTTCTTCTACCATAAGAGGAAGTAGCACATTATTTAGCATGACTATCATTTGCATTTCTATTTGCACAAGTATAATTCCCACTGCACATAAAGTGTTATAAGATTAATTCTCACATTAGCATAAGGCAATTGTTTATTTCCCTTGAGTTTGAGAAAGTCTTCTAGTAGATAAATTCAGATGGACATAGCCCTCATGTTTCATACAGTTACAGAAGTCCAGGACCACCAAGAAAGCTCTGAGCCTTCAAAAATATATGAGTTAGTAGCACTGTTTAATGGAATCATAGAATGTCTGAAGTTGGAAGGCACCTCTAGTTCAACACTCTTGCTGAAGCAAGGCTGCCTAGAGCTGGTTTCCCAGGATCATGTCCAGATGGCTTTTTAATATCTCCAAGGATGGAGACTTCCCTGGGCAACCTGTGCCAGCACTTGGTCATCGACACAGTGAAAAAGTGTTTCTCC
Organism: Cuculus canorus; assembly: GCF_017976375.1. Taxonomy (NCBI): domain Eukaryota; kingdom Metazoa; phylum Chordata; class Aves; order Cuculiformes; family Cuculidae; genus Cuculus; species Cuculus canorus. The sequence goes on from NC_071401.1 coordinate 39,420,580, forward strand.
ATTTTCAAGTGGAACCTCCTCTGTTTCCGATTGTGTCCATTGCCTCTTGTTCTGTCACTGTGCACCACTAAAAAAAGCCTGTATGTCTCTTGTTTGTACCCTTTGTTCAGGCACTTATACACTTAAGTATGGTCTTGACTGCCATCCTGTCATGTGTGTTCCGTTCCCGTCCCCCCATTCACTAAGGCCTCTTCTCTCCAGAATGAACAGTTCCAGCTCTCTCAGACTTTCCTCACAGGAGAGATGCTAAAATGTCTTCATCATCTTAGTGGCCTTTCACTGGACTGTGTATCCATGCCTCTCTTGAGCTGGGAAGTCCAGAACTGGATACAGTACTTCAGTACTTGGATAACATCTAATGCAACAGAAACCACCCCCAAGACTAAGGCTCCTAAATGGTATGGCAGCCTAATAAAACATTGAGGTAAGTATTCCCATTTACTCAGTTTAAGAATCAGTCTTAGAATTTCAAATTTACAGCACTTCTGCTGTATAAACTTATTTCAGTCATGCATCATGTTATACTCACAGAACCATAACACTGCTGTATTGCAAGCACGATATTTTGTCATTTGAGCATTCTCAAAATCAGCCATCAAAACACAACCATGTCAGTGTCGCAATGGTGGTACACAAGGAAATGTGTCATTATCATCTGAGCAACAATGATTATCTGAAGGGTGGTGATGATATGTATTTGATGATACATATTTTCCTTGCATTTTCGGACTTTTTCTTTGCACTGCCATTTTTATGTCAATAAGAGTAAGCAAACTCTTCAATGAGAGTCATTGGTTTTAGCTAAGGTACACTCACATCAAAGAATCCCTCACAGCACATTATTTTCGATAGCTTGGAAGCAGCTTACATGAGTTATGAGTGGAGTCCTGAAAATAATCTTCCTTCTAGTTCACTGTGAAATATCTACTAAGTTACAAATTTATTATGAAACATTTAGCAGTCTATTTTCACATTTCTAAGATTACATTCAACTATAAAAATATTTTTGTGCTATTTTGGAATAGGTTTCCTCTCCATGCCCATTATAAATGTAAACATTTATCTGATTCCCTCTACCTCTTGCCCTCCATTAATATAAATATCTTAGCATAAAGATATATATATAATATACATGTACATGTGCATGTGTGTTTTCTAGAACATTGTATTTCACAACCAGTAGTTTAACTGATGCCAATTCAGCCATGATAACTCACAACAACTAAGAATCTAGCCACCTTTTCCCAGACATGCTTTTGTTCATTCAGCACTGCTTTCAAACGTGCTAAGATTGAATTCCCTGAAAACTGCCAAATTTAGAACAGGCACAACATAGTAGCAATAAGCAAGCTTTCTTGTTTGTCCTTGCTTGCTCTCTCCTTCAGAATATCCTTGACCCAAAATAACCACTTCTAGGCATGAGATTGTAAAACAGTCTCCATGCTCACTCAGCTTTCCTTTTATTGCTGTCTCTAAGCTAGTTAATACACATAATTTTTTACCTATACAGCAGAAATCGAATTGATCCAATATTAAATTGATAAGATATGTTTAGCAGAGACAGCTAAACAGAAATTTGCTTTAAAACCCTTTTCAAAACCATTTTCTTTACTAATTTATTCTGATGTATTTGATTATACACTCTTTTCATATTCAGTCATATTCACATTGAAATTCTAATTTAAATTAAGTTCCTATGGGTTGTCTTCCAGCCATCTGTAAAAACTTAGATAAGATAACCACAGATAGAATGGAGTAGTTGGTTTACATACTACGCCTTAAATGATTTTTACATGTATGTCATCCATGGTGGTGATGATGAGGTGGAGGACATCATTAAAAAAGATAAAAAAGCAGCCATATACAAGTAAGAGTTACGCAGCCCAAAGCATATAACAAATCATCACTTTTCAAACTACTTAAAGGTGTTTGCTTAATGGTAGCAATCTGCTGTGAAGTCAAGCTGTAAATAGATTCTTTTGTGTTAGATTTGCATGCACATGATGTTAATCAGTTCAGAGGCTCAGACATTCCTGTTCCTCAGAATTATAACAAAAAAGCTCTCTGACATCTCTATAAATGGAAATACTCTGACAGAATTATAGAGAGCACTTTGTCTCATTTTTATGTACAGAACATTACTTATCACATGTAAAAGATCAAAAATAAAAAGGAAAGCTTAAGTACTTGGCTAATTATATACCAGTGCACAAACTGTGCGGACATTGTTTTGTTACATTACCCCTACATATAGCTAAAATTCAGCAGTTTAGGATATGTGATCTACCTCCACACATTCGGATTAACAAGCAGGGCACTTTCTGTCACAATGTTCCTGTTCAGCATTCATCGGATATATGAATACTTCAGTGAACTAATGGTTATTGTAAAAAAGAGGAAAAGAATAAGGATTTCAAAGCTGGTTTCCTTGACCACCCTTCATTTCTAGGAAAAGCCACTTCTTATGCCATTTATCACTGGATTATAAGCAAATCTTCTAGTGAGAACAGTTTCTATATCCCAGATGCTGAATTATAGACTCTGATACATGGCATGCATCAATGAGTAGCTTAAACAATGCTTCAACTTCTATGTTGCTATTTTTAATACATGAGATATTAAACAGGGAACTGAACTTAAGGTCAGCTCTGATCCTCTCAACATGTCGAATTCCTACTCTTGTTTTGTATATGAACAAATCAAAGACCTTGTGTATGTCTGTTATGAGATAACTGATTCTTTGCGATCTGTGCTTACTACATACACACAAGCACTCTTTTTTAGCACACCCTTTAGTATATCTGTCATTCTTATTCACAGTTTTTACTTCCGAAGAAGTCTATACACTCTTACTTCAGAAGAAGGAAACAAGATTCAGCTTGCTAATGAAGTCACTGTGATTGCTATGGTTTCCGCTTTTTTTTTATTTTTTGAGTATTATATGGGTGAATATGGCAAAGCTACACAGAGAAAACCCTTGTTTTAAATAACTTAATAGCTTAGGCAAATAGTAGTATAAAAAGATGCAGAAGTGATTTATTTAAAAACTGCCTTAGAATTGGCTACCTCTTCAAGAATCACAAAGAAACAAGAAGAAAAGACAGGAGTTGTCTCTTGTCAGGTGAAAGGGAAGTGCAGCAGGTACTCAGGAAAAAGGGTTTCTTTAACTCCAAAAATATATGCTGGGGGAAAACCAAATTTACTCCAAACATGTTCATTTTCATAGTATAGCTTTTCTGACTGTTTTCTTATCTATGTAAATTCTAACACAAATCACCATACCAACTGTCTTTTTATAGCACTGTCTCTGTCTTCTGTAGGCTGAAGACTATAAGGACCACCCAGATCTGCAAATCATCCCAACAACCAGAGTGCAGCAGGAGACTAAACCAACTCACAGGTAACATCCAGATAATCTACAATTCTTCATGCAAATTTATATTATATATAGAATTATATATTTATATTATATTACTATAATATCATATAATATAGTATTATATAATAGTAATAATATAATATATAACATTAATACTAATAATATATTATAATAATTATAATATATATTAATTTATATTATATATAGGATTATATAGAAAGATAGAATACTTAGGGTTGGATGGGACCTTAAAGATCACCTCCAGGGATGCAGCATCCCTGGGTAACCTGTTCCAGTGCCTCATCACTCTCATGGTGAAGAAATTCTTCCTAATGTCCAGTCTAAATCTGACCCTCTCCAGTTTGTACCCATTCCCCCTGGTCCTATCCCCACAAGCCTTTACGAATAGCCCCTCTCCAGCTTTCCTGTAGGTCCCCTTCAGATACTGGAAGGTCGCTATAAGATCTCTTCTGAGCCTTCTCTTCTCCGGGCTGAACAAACCCAACTCCTTCAGCCTGTCCTCATAGGGAAGGTGCTCCAGCCCTCTGATCATCTTTGTAGCCCTCCTCTGGACCTGTTCCAACGGCTCCATATCCATCTTAGGTTGAGGATTCCAGAACTGGACATGATATTCCAGATGAGGTCTCACAAGAGAGGAATAGAGGGGCAGAATCGCTTGCAAACGGATGAAGACTTCAAGGTTTCCTGGTGCAGGCATCCTTAAGGGACAGATTGCAGAAGAATGTGTCTGGTATCAGTTTGGAGGGGTGAACAGGTACGTGTCTCAGTCCTGGTTCAGTGACTTTGCTGTGAGAACACAGGCATTCTGCCACAGCAGAAGATTAAGCATTCGAGGCAGGATAAAACTATCTTATCCTTAAACAAATGTCCCTTTGAAAAGCTTAATACAAAGTGGGTCTAGAAAGTTTGCAGCTATAATGATTTCATGTTTTGCTGATCCCAGCGTTTTCTACTGAAAGACTTTTTAGTGGTCCCTAGTGGAAAGTTGAGATCAGCATTTATATGCAAGTCTATCTTTTTAACAGAAGTCCTCAGCAGCCCAGTAGCTCTCAGGGATACTGAGAATTTATAAACAGTTATGCATGGATACAGATATAGATAGATATATATGTGGATATACTCATAAAATGTGTATCACACTTCATGGCTGATGAGTGTTTATTCAGAATATTTTTTAAAAAATAATTATAATTTCTGTTGACTTTTTTCTTCTTTTCTCTACTAATGAAGATATAAAATCACTGCCTAACAGATATTTTTTCTTGTTTGAAACACCTCTTTTCACAGAGTTAGAGACCTACTATAGACATTTCCTATGTCCTTCTAATTTCTACACTTAACATACAGGCCTTCCTCTCCTAAGTGAACAGGGATGCTACACACTTCATGGGAAATATAAGGCAAATACAGTATGTTCTTTTTAGCTCTACAGAAGTAATTCTTAACACCTATTTTAATGTGATAAATAATTTCTACTGTAAACTAGAACTGTCATGAAAGAAAAGCAGAAATATGAAACTTAAAGTATCAATTTAGCTTGCGCTAAATTGCCCTCATTTCCCTCCTCTTTTCTCTTCCACAAAAACTCTACACAGCAAAACTCTTCTAGGGAAAAAGCTAACGGAATCCTGTCCTTTGTGCTGTGCATCTTGCTGTTTGCATCGTTTAATACTAAAGGCATCTTCTTTTTTTTTTGTTGGGAGGCCTTCTGGAAAAGCTGATCAGTGCAAAAGGTTTCATGTTCTAAGGTTAGAAGGGCCACTAGCCTGCTCATTCAGCTCCTTCTCTTACTTTGTCATCTAGAGAAACCTGGCTAAATCAATCTCAGCCTCTCTAAACACAGTATACCAGACAGGCAGGTCCACTTGGTGCTTCTGTATCTGCACATTGCAATTTTACTTCCCACTGTGTCAGTGAAGCAGTGCCTGACCTTGTCAAACCTCATCAAGTACTAAACATGAAGATCAGGATCCCCAGCCAGGGGTCCCACACCCTTGAAGTCCTGGCTTTGAAGGGCTCCTCCATGCCTCCATTAGGAAGACAACATACTGCAGTTTCAACACAAGGAAGTTTTTCTTGACCTTTTTTTTCACCCATGCATCACTTGATCTGCTAAGGATCTCTGTGCTTTTCCCTGGCCCTTCAGTCAGTATATGCCTTCTTTCTCATCTGCTGCCTGCTGTATCTGCCACATTTCTGGAAGATTCAGTTCAGACCTAACCATCAGGATCTCCCTGAACCTCTTAGTACTTCCATGCTCTTTACCAGTGGCTAAACACAAGGCATTTAACCTCTCAGCTTTGATTTTTGTCAGTTGTAAAATGTGGAAAGTAATCTTTAATACCTGCCATGAAATAAGTCAATATTTTCATTGATAACCAGAAAGCACAATCCAAGATATCGTACTTAGGCCTTCATCTTTCTTCCTTCAAAATCGATGCAAAGTTCTCATTGACTTAAGGAAAGCAGCAAGTAGCCTTTGCTTCTTTAGGAAGCTAGAAATTCTGTGATAATTGAGATATTAAAAAGCTCATAGTCATTGGCTTTTAAACAGACTTTCAGTAACAGTCATGAGCTATCACCATTACTACTTTTTTTTTTTTTTTTGAAAAAAAAAGTATAGTAGAAGCTGTATAATACCTTATTACACACGTAAAAGTTGATTCTGTGCACATAACAGTCACTGAGTGCGAACTGGCTTCAATGTCCTGAGGCTAAGACTTGTACTAAATTTTGTGCTATCCCACAGATTAAATGATTGGAAGGATTTCAATCTAAGGTAATACCAGTCTGTACAAATCTGGAATGACAGAGGGGTCTTTTATTCCAAATCAGTGGATATTATTACTTATCATTGCTCACTATAACAACAGCAACTGTAACAGCTACCACTAAAACAGCTCAGGAGTTTCTAGTCTGGAAGCACAACAAGGAGAGAACAAGAAGGCAACAATATACAATAGCAGTGGGGAAATACTACTTATTTGCACAGGTTCCTATTTTGACTTCATTTTAAAGGTTCTGTAAGTATTTTTCTGAGTCACTTTATGCTGGTTAGGTAAAGAATCTCACTTCAGAAACAGTTTAGTCAGAAAAGAAGAAAGGCATGGAGAGGTCAATAACGGAAGTATTTCTAGGAACTATACATGAGGACAGAGTTAGGTACAGTATCATGTCACCTATACAGAAGCAGTTAGACCCTCAGTCTTTTCAACTAGAATATGAATGTAAAAAGTTTGCTGGATAAAGTCAAGCACACTTATTTAAATATGATCTGAGACAAACTTAAGAGCCACACAATGTCATAGAGCTTATAAAGCTCCTGAGTCTGCCTCATTTGACTCTGCCACACTCAGAAGAAAAGTGAGCACACCAAGCACACAAAAGGAATAAACATATTTGGCTTCCTTCAGGCTGAGGGTATAATCCCTCATATAGCTTCAAAAATGAAATAATGAGTGTTTGCAGAGGGCCTCATACAGATGCAGAGGCTTCCCCAAGCCAAATTCCCTGTTCTAGTACCAAAATTTATTCCAGGCCTGGTTCTCTCTAAAACTATAAAATTAACAATATACTTCTCACAACTATATACCCTTAGTATCTGAAGCCATGCTTTGCCATTCAAACTGCTCTATGGATTAAAAAAGCAAAAAAGAATGCTTTTTTTCACAAACCAAGATATTTTTGCTTTTATTTTACAGTGACAACGTAAGGGCAGTCAAATGCATATGGTCTATCGACAGATAAAAGAAGTTTTCAAATCTCTGATTAAATCAAACTTCTTTCAATATGAAAAGACCTAAGCACTTTCCTGAAAATATCTTCAGCTTCAAAATGATTGATGTCCTTGCTGAATGGCAAGACAGGAGAGCAATCTGCAGGCAGTCATGTCTGAAGAAAGAAAGGCAGGAAGGAAGGGAGTGAAGGAAAGAGAAAGATATATAATATGTTTCTATATGAACATGCATGTGTGCTTACGCACAAAAAATAACTTTTTAAATAAGGATTTTAATAGACAATAATATTTTAGAAGTAGCCATAAGTACATAGGAACATTCAGCAGTATATTTTGCTAATACTGATGTCTTTCATAATATAAGATAAGAAAACTGAGAAATGGGGAATACCTCTGAAAAAGAAATAGTACTCCACAAAAGAATACAATGAGATTAGAGAAAAAATCTCAGTGTCTGAAATTGAATAGTACTTTCCCCTTTAGAAACTTCAAATTATATGCAGAAGATAGATAGCTATCTGATTGCTATTCACTGTTTTTCACTCATTGAATCCTCCTACCATGTCAATGCACCTAGGTTACCTGCACACACATGCATAAAGAAAAAAAGCGCTGGTTTTTAACAGTGACTATTGTACTTAATCCTGTCAACACAAGCAGAATGACCAGACAGTGCATAATGGCCATATTAGCGTTAATTCTTCAGGGATAACCACTTTTTTTTTTCTCTTAACAACTTCCCAGACATACCTGGTGTCCTAGAGTCAGTCATTCTTGTTTTACCACGCAACCAAGGGCCCCTTTTGGGCCTGGTCCTCAGCTGAATTTGCATCCACAGACTTTGATTTCTGGATACCCACGATTAATCCCAGGCATTCATCATCCCCTGGGAATTATAATCTCTAGGGTTTATCATCCTCTGGGTATATAATCCCAAAATATCAAGCACTATGGAAGTAGGATTCAGTACAGTGGGCAGAAAACTATCTTATGTACCTCATTTCTCATTATGCAATGTGTCTTTTCACATCCTTGTTGAACCATGCAAATAAAAGATTCATCCAGCTTCATAAACTAAATAGGATTAAGGCACATTCAGTATGTTTAGCAGCACAGTCCTTATCAATTATAATGCAACTACTGGCATTATAATTGATGGCATAGTTCAGGAGTTACCTTGGAATGGGGACAGTTCACAAACTACAGCATAGTGGTCATCTTGATTTTGGGAAAGACGGTCTAGATGCATGGATATAAACTGTGACATACTGATTGTCCTCAACGTTAAAGAACATGTATTAGCTGTTTTATTTATTTTTATTATATTTATTTTTATTTTATCACTTCTACAGCTATCTGAAAGAAAGTTGTAGCAAGGTGGATGTTGGTCTCTTTTCCCACATAACAAGCCATAGAATCAGACGAAATGACTTCAAGTTGTGCCGGGGGGAGGGAGGGTTAGATTGGATATTAGAAAAAAATTCTTCACCAAAAGGGTTGTCAAGACTGCCCGGAGAAGTGATTAAGTCACCATCCCTCTAGGTATTTAAAAGAGATGTAGATGAGACACTTTGGGACATGATTTAGTAGTAGTCTTGGCAGTTAACAGTTGGATTCAATGATCTTAAGGGTCTTTTCCAACTTAAGTCATTCTATGATTCTATGATCCTATGATTCTATGATCCTATGATTTTATTTACTAGTTTTGAAACAGACATTGAGCATTTTTTTTTTGCATCCTGTGTGGCTCTTTAAAATTACAGATGCATGTAAATGTGCGCACATCTACTCATGTAACTGTTTAAATCCTTACTGTGTCAGTCAAGATGATGCTGCACTTTGTCCAAACCTACGAAATGCATGATACTATATTCTTTCTGAAGTGTTACAAAACAGAGTTGTTCTCCAAAACCCAGCATTTTTTTTTCACAGGGAAAACAGAGTTGCATATTGTTAAAGGAAGAATGAGGAAAGAAATGGCATCTACCTCATTTATTTTTGAGACCAAGATGACTGACATTTTACCCTTAAGAGGAGGAAGAAGTTGAAGTGTAGCAATAAAACTTGTCAAGAATACTAGCAAAGGAATATATGCTGAAATTTGCTAAAGGAGTAACCACAATAATGTAGAAGAAAGCACTTCACGAATATAAATGGACATAGTAGATTCTGGCAGAAGGGAAAGGCCAATCAGCCAATTCAATTTTATTCTATAAATATTCCAACCTTGCCACAATTCACAGGAAAAAGGAGGAAAAAAAAAATCCGCCCAAGCCACTAGCATGTATTTTAATCAGAAAATCAGCAAATGAATATCTTCTGAGCAAAGTTCATATCTGATTGCGTCTCAGTTTCCTGACATGTACCTTTCCAGATTGTTGCTCTCAAAAGACCAGTGCATCACAAAAATATTTCCTAAATGTACCATCTCATAGATGGAAACTGTTTTCTGTAACACCACCAAGTACTTAAATAAGGCTGGTGTACACATTTGTTAGAGCTCCTAATTTTCATGTCTAGTTTATTATAAGACAGTGGAATTTAAAGCTGTAACATTTTTCCTCTGTAGCTCTACAGTTCTTATGTAGGAATGAGACACATGCATGTATTAATGTGAAATTAAACAAAAAGACAATATTATTGCCAATCTTTCTTCACCTATTATCCATCATATTCAGAGACACAGTAAGACGGTGAACTGCAGAAAGCTGTCACTCAGATACACGTGATTGTACCTCTTTTATGCACAGCAAGCACAAATAAATCATAGATTACATTAAGCTAAACGTAAAATAAAATATTTGCATACAGGATGAAAAAGGCCTAAATTGATCAGACTTATCTGTACTGCGAGTGCATATCCCACTAGGCTCTGGATGTTTGTTCTGAGTATGGCCACAGCCTCTCATTTAAGCAGTCTTAGATACCTACTTTCCACAGAAATGCAGAATAAACCTTACATTTATCCCTAAAATATATCTTGAATATATATCAGTGCCTGGCTGCGGGGACTTGGGGCAGAATTAGTTTCCATTATTCTTCCTTTCTTTTTCTATACCTAATGACTTTCTAATATAAAATGCCTGAACAGTGCAATAAGCAGATCTCTATGGCTCCTGTATCCCCGGGGATTTGCTCAGACACTAGGACATACAACCAAGCACCTTCGTGTCTGCTGTCCTAAATCCATGAATCTTGAATCCCTGGGCGCACAATTGGCCCAGTTTCCATAGAAGAAGAACATTTAAGAAGGAATGTGGTTTTTTTTAGGTTAATTCATTCCCTCTGTTTCTTATTCAACATAAAGATTGATATACCATAGGCATTTTACCCTTCCTCGCTTTCTGGTCTTTGATTATTATAGAGGTGTCAGAGAATAGCAACTGTTTGAGTGCTAAAGCACTGACTCACAAGATTGAAATTCAAGTCCTTGCTCTGAAACAGACTTCAACATGTTACCCTGAGCAAGCCATAGAAGCAGTGCATGCCTCAGTTCTTAACTGTAAAATGGAAAACAGAAAAATCTTTAAAACTATGCTACATAATATAGTACAGTACATGACATAGTACATTGCAGAGTAAAAAAGACAATCATATCCTATGGCAACAGCAGCTATATTCACACTGTAAATATAAATTAAGGCTGTTTAATCCCAGAAAGAGGGACATATTTTTCACAGAAGTGTCACAGATTCCAATCAGCTCTAATACCAATTGACTATAAGTCACTTGTGATCCTTCTATTGGCATCAGTCTGCTTTAGGCTAAGCTCTTTCACAACCTTGTGATATTTGGGCTTCCAGCACTGAAGGTATTTCAATTAATTTTGAAAGATCACTGAGATTTTTTCAACAATAAATAATTCCATACACTTCTATAAAACCCTTTGTTTCCAGCTCTTTATTTTTTGGCATACAATACCTGCCAACCTCCCCTTTCAGTACCAAATGAAATATAGAATGGAAAGTAAAATGGAATAGGAAAAAAAAGAAAATGGTGATGCCAGTGAGGGCTGAAAAAAATGCAGCATTGATAAAAACTCCCAGGATAAAAAGCCAGTATGAAAGATGTGGAAAAAAAGAAAAAAGACTGTTGCTACCTGGAGTGGAAGTTGGATAGTACTTGAGTGGCTGCTAATCAAATATTCACTGTTAAGCAAAAGAAGAAACTCACTGTAAAAAGAAAACTGAAGGCACATGGGAGAGAGAAAGTGAGTGTGTTTGAAATAAGAAAAAGAGCCAAAGAAGAATACTGTACATGCTAAAAGTCTCAGGGATTTGCCACTTGACATATGGACGTGTGGTGAGTGAGACATTCTTTTAATGATCAGCTCCACCAGTTTTCACTGACTTCAACAGAACTTCACATTATACCGCATCTCAGCCTGTCAGAAGAACCTTAGTTGCATCTCCCATTATTTCTTGCCCTCTCTCAACTCAGGAAAGGCATTCAAAGTTTTCTAGCTGCCTTGCCTCTTTGTCCATAGGTGATTCCTTATAATCACAACAGTTATAACTCACTGTGAAGCTTCAGGTTTCTTATTGAATTACAGCTCACAGTTTTGAGTCCCACTAAGGCCTCTAATCTTTTCCAAACCAGCCCTGTTTCTCATACATAGAATAATACCTTGAGTTAAATTGTTCAGTGTAGATGAATTAGTTTTTAGGGCATGGACAGCGTTATCATGTCAAGAATTAACAAATGTTATAGTAAGATGCCACCGTTGACTGTGTCACTAGATCATAAGCGCTCCTCTGCCCAATGAATTTAGGCATATCACTCAAGTCCTCCCCTCGCTTCTCCCTCTCCAGGTTCATGACCAACCAGTTCTCAGAGGTTCCAGTGCTGCCCTGCTGCAGAAACATACTCCTGCTCTTTGTTCACCTGCTATAAAAGCAGCTGAAAATGTACAAGGGAGCCCTTGGAGATATCCAAAGCTGGTGTGGTGCTCAGCACCATGATATCAGTCCAAAAGGGCACCTGGGTCCAGGCCCATCCCATGAGCATTCTGCTGCAGAGGATGTGCTGGCAAGACAACATATGCCAGATTGTCAGATTGGTCCATGATGTTCCCTGCCTAGGGTGAGCCCTCTTGGTGGAACACAAGATATATACACATACAAGAATGCATTTCATAATCAGTAAGTTTTTTACATGTGATTATTTATGAATTATTTTCATTTCTCGAAAAAGTTTCCAAAATGCATTCTATTCTCACATTGCTCTAAAATTTAATGAGCAAGGCCAAGATGAAACATTCCTATAGTTTGGCAGCAAAAATAGATTAATTTTGCAGAATATGATTTATATTTTAATTTTATATGTGAATTTATATTTGACTTTATATGTGAATAATGGCATAGTTACTTTACTGAAGATAAAAAATAAGTGCTGGCAACTTTGTTCTCTTTCTGTGTATTTTTAAAAGCCTCTACAATACCAGCATGACAAGATTCTCTTCTCACATGGCCTCATTCCTCTTATAGATCTGAATATTGCCATCCTAAGATCTAGAAGGTTGAGAGACATGCTTTTCTGCAGATGGCATGAGAGGAAAATTAAGACGTGACGTACAGAAAGATGTTAAGTAGCAACAGACTAATGGAGAACATTTTGTCCTACTTTTGAGGAGCACATCAGGAACAGCTTGTTTTTATAGTGGATCCGAAGTATAATTACTGGCACTATATGATTACTGTAAGCATTGCTCTGCACTAATCACTACCATATTATTGTGAGTTTTGCTGAGCATTTTGTAAAAAATACAGTGCATTCCTTTTTTTTTTTTGGCACTTATCTTGAAAATGTATCAGACATACTAAAAGCTCTAGACAATAAATAACGATTAAACTGTACCTTTTAACATTCTTGATAAGTTTCAGATATTTATTGCTTTTCATTTTAACTAGTTACCAAGAATTGAAAGACTGACTAAATCTGCCAAGAATCAAAACAGTGACTAAATCTATGTATGGAATTCTTCTAGGTAAATCACAATAACTACAAGTAAGAGACGTCTTTGATGCAAAAGCATCAAAACCTTGAAGCAGCTATTTCTAAATCTGCAGCATGCATCCATTTTTGCCATGGGAAAGGACAAGCATTTTGAAGAATGTTTTTGTAAAATTATATTCACAAATTTCTATTCGGGTATTGATCCGATATCCATAAAGTCACTGCAAAGACAAACCTTAAGGAATCTATTCAAATTTGTTCTGCCAAACACACCCATCTCCTTCAGTCTTACCCTCTCAGTTTTAAGGAATAATATAAAAAATCTACAAACCCAAATATTATCTGTCCACCTAATTCTTCTCCTGGCAAAGAAGGAAAGAGAGAGAGAGAGAAAGAAAACAACAAATCTGCAAATATCACTTGCTAGTCATATTACCAAATATTCCACTGAGCAGTCCTCAATTAGTATTCAGAGAGTTAAAAATACCCTAGCTATGCACAATCAGTCTGTATAGATCAAACAGGGATATGTCGTGTACATATGACTGATGGGCTGGGGGAATTTGTAATCTGCTAAATTTCTGAACCTGCTAAATGTGAATTGGCTCTTCCAAAATCTGAGCAGAAGGAAATATTTACAAAACAAATATTTATTAATCTAATCACTGTTTGCTACCTGAGAAAACTGGACAGTAGGATTGAGCCCTGTCCCTTTTGAAATTATTGGGAAGGCAGCTATTTGCTGCAACAGATCAGTATCTTAGTATGGATTAATCCTGGTGTAGAATGAATTTTATTTCCATCAAGTGGATTTTCAAAATGAGGAAGGGAATATGGTTACTATTTCAGTAAAGGATTCAGGGTCTGTTCTAGTCTGCTTATAGTCTTTTTTTTGTTTGTTTTTATTTATAGTTTTGAACATGCAAAAAGAGGTAAGGAAAGGTTTTCCTACAGGATACAAGCAATTTTTCCTATGTTAGCTCCCAGTGCTGTTCAGAATTTGGCACAGGATCCCCTACAAGCTCAGCGTTTGAGAGAAAGCTCGCCAGAGCCACTTGAGATCTTCTCAATACTGTTTCTAGACAACCTAGATTTTGTCATGATGCTTTTTTTCATCTATACCAGATTTCCCTTAAATGACAACAGCAAAAAAAAATCAGAACAGTGTTTCTGCTTTGTTTCTTCCCTTGCCCTCTCCTTAACTGAGAAAAAAATATCCTTCACTGTTTCAGAAGTTTAAAAATGAAACATCTCACCAACCAACACTCCAGGATAAATATTAAAACATAAATAATGGCATATAGCTATATTTGTATGCATTGCTCTCAATATTCAACGGAGAGTTTCAACTCCCTTTACATAGATACGTGTGCATATACTTCTATATTTCTTTTTAAGCCTGTAAGGAACATGATTTCATTTCATTGTTCATATAACAGTTACTAGTTGCAACAGCCATCAAGTTCCTATGGCCTTTAGCCAACTACAGGCAGAAGTTTATTTGTATTAGTGACTGCAGCAATCTAAGTAAAGGGCACCTTTGTGGTTTGGCTTGTGAGTGGCACGGCCCATGGTCATGGCAGAGCAGGGACAACTCTTGTAGCAGAATATGCTTCTCGTTCCTTTCCCACATGCTCCTGCAGTGCTCTGCTCCACATTATAACTAAGGACTTACTTTCTTAGCAGCGTTTTAGTAAAGGCAAAGCCACTTGTACTCCCTTGCAAAATGTTTTTCACCACTGTGAAAACAGTATCTGTGGGAAGATTGTTCCTCTGACACATGAAGCAAGTTCTTCCTGCCCAAACTGAGAGTGTTAGAGAGAAATGCTTAGTGAGTGTGCGTGTTTGTGCTTCTCTGTGTGTGTGTGTAACATCCAGCCTCTTAAATTTTAACCGAGCTCATACACAAGTTTCTCTGCTGATGTAAGTGTCGGAAATATGAAGCGTGACCACATACCTCCCAGTAAATGAAACGTGTCAGCAAGTGCTGTAATCAATAACAATATAATATTCTTTCCTAAACAGTGGTACAATGGCAGAAGTGTGTAAGACAGTGATGAATTATTCAGCAGGTCTGCTTTGCTGCTACATTGCTCCTTCCATGCTTTAAGCTTTCCTACAGCTGAAACACCTGGCACAGCACTCTCTGACTTCATCTTCTTCTGAATACTTAAATCTCTTTCTTCCCTTGTATAAAAATTAAGTTACCTAAGTGCCTAAAGGTTTAAACAGTGTTCAATGCAAAATTCTGTGATGTCTTGAAGTTTTTAAGTGCTTTATTTATACTTGATAGCTTCACAGGGAGATTTTCTATGTATGTTAGCAGGCAGCTGCATATTAAATATTTTTAAAAGCAAATGCTTCAGACTATGGAGAATTTAATTCATTAGGGGGTGTTTGATATTCTGGACAAAGTATTCATTAAAAGACACAAGACTGATGCATAAAACTGGTTAAAATGAAAGCCCAGGTTATGAAATGTGTATTTATATTGAAGACTATACTACTCCCATGGAGCAAGAGCCAGTTAAGACACAGTTTGGCATTAGATAGAACACAGTACATATGAATTTAATTTTGTAAAATAAAACGATGCAAAGTATTTTCAGTCACCTAGTGCTCAAAAATGCATATTTTTTAAGTATATGTCTTGCAGCAGGCAACTGAATACAGATCATTATATGACCATAAACTTAGCCAGGATTATAAAAGTTAAGCTATACATGCAAAATTATGGTTCACAGAAGGAAAGTAATTTCTGCAAGATGAACAGGAAAAGAGTTGTTTGTTTTGTTTTTTCTTAACAATCTCAAATAAAAGTTAATGCACTTTGTTTCTGTTGTGTTTATTTAAGCTAGTATGGAAATTATTTCAATCTTTTTCTGGATAGTGACACATTTGTATCTAGAGATGTTCATCTAATCTATCAAACCGCTAGAGATCGTGAGATACCTCTTAACATATTTCATGTGCTGTGCACCGCTCACTTTCAAATGCCACATGCGATACAAATCCGTCATCTTTCCTTGGGAAGCTGCCTGATTCGGTAATACAGTTTACCACTAAGTAGTTTCTCTGATACTCAAGCTATATTTCTTCTGTTTGATTCATGTTCTACTTCCTTCACGTTAACTCCCTCTGCCCCTGCTATCAAATGAAGGAGGTCTGATTCCTACCTGTACTAGCTGCTAACTGCTCTGAATGGAGCAGCAAGAAATAAATACTTCCCAGCCTCAGAAGGTCACCTGTGTGATCTCCTCGCCACCACACCATTCCTTCAACATTTGCTGTTGCCCACCGTCAGAAGCAGGACCTTTGCTGTGACCCCAGAAAGCCACTTTCCTCTTCTACGAGACACTGCTGGATCAGTACTGAATACCTCAGCACTTGTGACGGAATATGATATGTTTAAAAAGGCAGTGCGTTAACTCTCGGGCTCTTGCATAAGAAAGGTTTGTAACAACAGTTTCAAAGGCAGCCAAAACCGTTCAGCACCGCGTGCCTCTTGGCGGCTGATCTCCAGCTCACGGCACAGCCTTCAAACAGCACTGCTGCTGAGGAGCAGAAACAATGCGTGTGGAGTAAGGTCACAAGTTTTCGACCCAGATTTCAGTCAGCAGGAGGCTGCATCAGAAAATAAAAATTGGAAGTACTTCAGTGCCCTTGACTAAAAGGCCACAGGCCTGAGTGAATGAGGAAAATAAGGTGCAACCTTGCCTTTGTGTTGCTCTGTGCATACCAGGAGGATGGAAACTGGCTGATTCGTTTGTCTCTGTGCTGTGCTCTCTGTGATAACGTGCTCAGAAAAAAAAACATCCCTGATGTCAAACAAACTGCTGCTTGGAGAAGAGAAAATAACTCTCTGATTCATGACCATTGAAACTGAATATCTTGATTAAACAAGCTATTAAATTTTAATAGTAAATTTTGCAAGAGTTGGCTCAGAAATCTATGCGAAAACACACACAAACTACACTTCCCTATGAGATTCCTCTCTTTGTCTCCTCATGATTCCAGAAGTTAAGAGACATGACCTGTCCAGTCACTATAATAATTAGAATAGGCTGACAAAGAAGCAATATTCTTAGAGGGATTTATTAACTTTGACAAATGTAAATGAAATAACTGCATGTTTTCATAAATGCAGTTACTCTAGCAACTCCAGAACATGAAGGAGAAACAAAATGCTTTAAACATAAATAAGTACACGAAGATCATAATTGCCCCCCTGTATCAAAGTGAATCAGCAAATAATAAAGTTCATTTTTCATAAATCTTTGATATTGTGAGGACAAAATAAAACTCTTCTGTCTGTTATATAGAGGAGCATAATTTGGTAAGGGAAACAAGGACAAGACCACATATGAAAATATATTGTAGACTATTATCTGCAATTCTTCAGTGAAAAGATAAAGTTATATAATCTCAGATGACAATGCAGATCTACTACAACTATCATCTGTGTTTATCCAAACACTTCCAATCTTAAATCATCACAACTATACCTTCACTCCTTCAAGTTCCTGTGGAACATGTATATTAAATAGTTCCCATAAAACAAAGTTACAATTCACCAACTGAAAACGGTACAAGAGGGAAATGATCTAATCTTATTTAAAGGGCTTTTGACAATGGCTGTAATAGCTTCTTATAACTATCCTATTTGCACTACAGCATCTTCACAGAAAAGATCTAATTTCTTTTAATTGCTTATATTATTGAATTTATTAGAAGAATTGAAAGCTTCCTTATCTCAAATTTACCAGTGATGATAGTTTTTCCCTGTGAAACTTTTATGGGAATTTTCACTAGTACAGATGTAACTAAAGCAACAGAGGTTAACATCCAAAGTGTTTCCTGAATACTAATGGGTGACCAGTACTGCTGATGAATAGAAGCCAATGTTTAGATAATCTACTGCAGACAACCTTAGTCAAATATAGTTCTTATTCCCACTCTTGATAAAGGCAGATCGTGTTCACATCAATAAGAATTTGCTTAAAAAGCAAAAGGTGTTTGCAGAAAAAAAAAGCCCTTGTGTACGTGGACAAACAAAGGAACAGATCATTTGCAACGCATCCTACCCTGCAAAGGAGACCTCACAATGGGTGACCAGACAGAGAGTATGTTGAGATGGGAATGTTTGGATGGGAAGCTTTATAAGGACCAGAGAAGCCAACCAGGATTTGAAATTATGTTTTTAAAACTGACATAAAACAACAGCTGAGAAATATAAATAGGAAAAAAAAAAAAGAGAAAAAAAGAAAAAAAGATTAAGATGTCTGCTCCCCCTTAGATTAACTGTAAATGTTTTCAGTGTGGGGACTCCATACTTCAAGCTCCTCTTTCCAGTTCCTTGGTAGTTAGTCAAGACTTCTTTTGCACAGATATCACACCAAGTAGAACCATTCCTCCTAAATTTACTAGTCTCATAGAATTATTGCTTTGATACCGGCTTTCAGGAATCACATGACATATAGCCCTAACTTCAGCAGAGATCAAAGCTTTTCTCTATGCACACTACTGAGACAGTTGTCCTAACAAAAAATAAATAAAATGGAGGAGATTGGAGGTTGTGGGGCAGTATTTAGGTGTTTTTTTTTAACTATCTTATTTCATAAGTTAATTGAATAGGCTTAAGGAGGCATATGATCTTTTTCAACTATAGCTACAAATTTCTTATGTTGTCTTGGCCATATCACTTAACACAGCATGTTTGCCAGCTCAGAGGAAAGAACAGATTCCTGTTTCTAAGAAGACAGTGACGATAGCTAAACTCAAACTGCATGCTGATATAGGACAGTGATAAGGGCAACAGCAGCTGGTAACCACATTTCTGATACCATGAAGATGGTACATCCATTCCTTACCACCATGTAGTAGCTCAGCCACTGGAGAGTCTTTTCTTGAGATACAGATCTAAGTGATACAGTTGCTTTCTTATACAATACTAAGTGAACCCAGAAGTCCAGTGCTGCATACAAAACTACTTTGTCCTGAGGTTAATTTTAAAAACAATAAAACTATTAAATATGAAAATACTAATTTCCCTGAGCAAATCTTCTTTGTCTTGAGGCAGGAAAGAACAAGATCTGAAAATCTGTGTAAAAATAGAGGTTTTGCCTTGTATATACTTAAAAATATGTCCTTTTTGCATGCATTAAATTATTGTTTAACTACAAGTACTCAATCATAAATGTCCTCAGATTGTTTAGAGCAAATTGTAGAAAAAAGCCCAAACCAACTGTGGTTAAGTCTGTGTATACCAGTTCTAAACTGGCAGTAGTCATTTAAAAAAATCTAAAAATCAGTTAAATTAATTTTTAAAATAATTTTCCTCTTCACTATATTTTTTTCATGATAAATACGTAATTTTAATTGTGTCATTCATCTGATATGGTATACAAATATATTTAATGCAATTTGTTTTGCATCAGTTCACATTGCCTACATTCCCAAACAGAAAAACAGTTCCTGAAATTTATACCATTAAATGGAGAAGAAACAAGGTCTACAAACATCTTTGGACACAATTCAGCCCACTTAGAAACATTTGAAAAGCTCTTTGTGGTTCACCTCATAAAGCTTTTGCTTCTGGTCCATGCAACTCCTGCTTCAGAACTCTCTAAGTAAGACGCATGCTGCATGCACAGAAAGAAACATGACTGTTTTTATAAAGGGCTGAGTTTTACAGCATGTGCACAACAAGATTTTAACATAGTGGGGAGCCTTTACGCAGTACTGGCGTAAAAATCTACACTTACCATCCAACTGTCGGCAAGATTCACCTTGCATAATGTTATGACAAGATGGTTATGTTATGTTATGTTATGTTATGTTATGTTATGTTATGTTAATCACTAAAGTTCCCTTTAGAGAGAAAAAAACAAACAAACAAACCCAGGTAACCCTGAAAAATGAGTAATCTCATTTACTTTGCCTGCCTGGTTTAAGATGGATGATGGTTTGGAGGTGCCTCTGTCCATTGACTGCATAGTGAATTGGTCACCGCTATGTCATTAATGTAAGCAACTCCATGAATCAGGATAGTTCCGGGCCAGTATCTGTACATCATGTCTCCAGAGAAGAGAGGAAAAATTACGTATCTTTTCCTCATCTCACATCCTCATTTTTGATACTCTGCCTTGCGTGAACAACCACACTCTTGAAGTGCTAGCAGTCATACAAAGTATGTATGCAAAAGATAACTGTCTTGGTGTGATGCTTTCATTTTGTTCCTTGCTTTATGCTCCTTTTAAAGGTTGTCTCATCTATATTATTTACTTTTCTATATAAATTATTTTTTTTAATGTTCAAGAGCTTTAATAGCTGACCTTCCACTTTTCCATCAATTTTTCTTCCATTCTGAGATGTTAACCTCTGTCTCTGATGAGCCCATGAGCTCAGCTTCTGTGTTCTATTCACTTTCAAACAAATACTTCTCTGTATGTGTATCAAACTTGGTGAAAGGTCTCCTGGCTACCCACTAAAAGCTAATCTGATCTTCTTTTTAAATTTTCACTTATAAATTACTTTTTACCATAAAATTACTCCTCATTTTTTTCACATTTCACAGTCCCTTTGATTCTATCCAGATTTTCTGTGTTATATGTAAGTGTTGGGGTCAGAACACATCTTTTTGATCTCTATAAACAACCCACTCATTGGATTTTTATTTCTAGATATTAATAGTGAAAAAACCAAACAATAGAAACACCAAATTGAAAACATAGCGTTCTTTCCTAAGAGTCTCAGATCTTCCTTTGAAAATGGAAAGAACATTGCTCTTTTTCTAAATTTGCCCAGCCTTCCCTTTTTACCACAATTTAACACTGGAGAGCTCTATGAATGGTTTTGATAGGTACATAAATTTACTACATTGCTGATTGAAAAAACGGTGTCCAGCTTTGTCAAATATAATTGAATAAAAGCATACTAATTTTGGTACTTGCACTGGTGTCTCAGCAGAATGTTCTTCTTGTTCCCTGTTAGAACAATAAATATAGAACAAGGAGTTTAATGGTATTCTTTTTTAGACCAAGCTGATGGGGTGAAGTAATTGCTTTTGGTGCTCACAATATCTGTAGCTAGATGAATGTACAAGAAAAGCACTTTAGCCTTAGAGCAAATTATGAATATGTATCAGGCCCCCACATCACATTTATTGTCTCCAGTACACAAAAATCAACTTTGGCATAACATGAAGAGAGAATAACTAACAAACTATCTGCCAAAGAAGAAAACTATTATTTAAAGTGACAGTCTCACTCTTTTTTTTTCTCTACATAAAGGACAAGGGTCTAAAACAATCATCTATCCTTTTCCAGTTCTCTCTGTTCACAAGGAGACTGCCATTAGGCACAGCACTGCTGACACTAACATTTTTATATGATACTTCTGATGACAGCTATTAATGCACCATCAACAGCAGATTTACAATACTAAACATGCATTAAGGAGCTACTATTATACTTTCTAGCTGTCTGGAATTTCACTAAAACAATCAAGGGAACTGGCAGAAGTCCTAGTTTGCCATCATGTACAAACCCAAACAATTTGCATTCATCTAAAGCAGCAAGGAATAAGGCTTCCTTGATACTGATCAGGGAGAAAATACTCTAAAAGTAGATTAATCTTCAGATTAATAAATGGATTAAGATCATACATTCAGAAAGATGATTGAAACCTCAATAAGTGGATGAATGTACAGCAACTGATAATAAACCTTCAAATGAAAAAAATATAACTGAAAGGACTGCAAACTGATAAACTAAATATGATGGCCTCTCACTGTGGATATCACTGTCTGACAGTATTGGGCATGTCTTTCTCATATTAGTTGCAAATTATGACAGAAATTTTATTCCCCCAGATTTTTCTTAATATGGAGTATATGATTTAGGAATCATTTCAATACGTAATGCCTCTACTTAACTTCCAGATTATATCGCTTTATGGCATTGCTCTAGTATAGTGCTATATATTCAGCGCAGGATGATATAAAATGCTTATAACCAAAGAGAAGAAAACAAAAAAAACAGGTAGAAGCAGAGACAGATTAAAAGAGTTGCAGGCACATTTTGGAAAAACACACTATGGCAACTACTGTAAAACTAAGAAATACATAGAGAAACACAAACCAGACATCCTAAGCCATATCAAAGCTATGTTTTTATGCAGTGAGTACCATATTCAAACTGCACGCCAAAAAATACTAAGCATAATGAGGCAACTCTTGCCAAAATCTATGCCAAAAAAACACAAGCTTGTCATATTCTAAAAAAAATTACTATTTTCTGGATGGGTTTCTTCTTTAATTTATTTTGCTTTTTCCAAGTTTAAAGAGGGTCATTTCCACAAGTAAGACTCTTTGTTAGTGCTCATATCTGGAAGCAGAGTCTAACTAGAAGAATAATAAGTCTGATATTTCCATGTGCATAGGAATACCTCTCATAAAATCCTGTCTGACTTTTGTCTTAATTTGAAAAAGAAAAGAGCTTAGATAGTTGCTGGGAAATTAATCCTTGCTTTCACTCCTTGTTTTGGCCCCTCAAACAGAAACTTGACTTCTGAAAGGTTAATTTTTCCTATAATTGCTATAAAGAGGCTGCCCTGTAAAAGAGGCTTGTTTCCTAGTCAGACAATGGCTTTATCAGAGAGCTTACTGTCCAGCCATTGAAATGCTCATGTCAATGTCAAGTTGCAATACCATCATACTCATGCCAAGTGAATGAAAAAGTGTGTTCAGGCACTTACTGGGGCTAAAAGTCTTACTTCTCTCTCTTTTACAAGCTGTTTGTGAGCCAGCTTCGCATTTTATACAAGCCAAAATTGTTGGGAAAAAAAATGCATGATGGCTTTGCTGCCATAAAAGGAAAAGCACTGCAAGCAAATGTCTCTAATTCCTGCCAGATAGCAGGAAAATCAATGGAAAGGGATTTTTTTAGATCTTTCATAACCACTATTAGTCACATGACAACGTGTATTCTCTTCCTTTTACCAACCAGGACAACATATCTTGTCAAACTCTGAGAGTCAGCTTTGTTGCCATCATGCTTCCTCCTTTCTAGGCTGAACAGGGGAGAGAGAGAATCTGGGCACTTTGTAGGACAGTCTTTCCCTCCTGGGAAGTGGAAGCCTTAGAGTGGTGGTCCAGAGCAGTAGATGTGACCTCATCCATTGAGATAAAATGGTATGATGGCACTGAGTCCATTTTGGAAACACAGCTATTGTCTTGGGGGCATGGTATTGTCTTTGGAGGCTCGGGTTTTTGAGGAAAGGACTAGAAGATGAGTGGAGAGTTCTAAAATGGGAAAAATCGTGATTAGCTAGGCATTAGATCATTGCAAGGCCGTCACTCTCAGGTGCTAGTATTTGCAGACACTGCAGTAATTGTGACTTCACAGGAGACAACACATGCCATCTTATGAAATCAGTCTACAGAATGATAAATTACCTTCCTACTAAACTGGATCGAGGATAGACCATACTGAACAGGAAACTATAACTTAAACAAACAAACAAACACAAACAAACAAAACCATCCAAGGTACATTTTTAGAATTATGTAAAATAAGACATACTACTTTATTTGGAGAATGTCTGAGAGAGACAGCAGGAGTCAAATAGCTACTGCTTTTCGGCCAAGAGTTCTGGCCATTAAATTCTCATGCTATAGAGTTATATGGATGGTTGACTGGATGTATGTATGACAGTAAGAATGCTATTATAAGCTGTTTCTCCTATATGTCTTACAAGTTAAACAAAGAACTGGCTAGATTTTTTTAAATAGGTTGTTTAAATAGAAAAGTTTTTTGGTTTTAAATAGAAAGTTTTAGAATTCCAGTGAAATTCCTTTCAAAAATACCATGTATTCTTCCTGTCATCAAAACAAAAAAAGCCTGTCTTTTAAATAATTTTTAAAGAAAAAACCCAAAAAGGTTGAAACTACCCTTTTTCATAATAATCAAGAATGGTATTTATTACACAGGGAAGAAAGGGAATCTTTCAGTCATGTTCACCTCAAAGTTTGAAATAATCTGTTTACAAAGACTACAGTGCCCAGGGGCCAAGTAGTCAAAGTAGAGAGGCTATCAGCTCATGTTTCCGATAGGATGCTTAGCCCTTTCATCCTTCTCACTGAGGGATGCTTGGAATAAAGATTTGTATAAGTCAGTCACTTGCCCCAGACAAAGCATGAAGCATTGAACCCATATATTTCTAACATATTTGCCATTAAAATGTAAGGAATTTCATCCACACTCGAAGGAAAGTAACCGTGCAATGCTTAGATGAATGTGGAATGAACTGTAAAACTATTTTTCACATTGCGTGCCTTAAAAATTGAAATAGGTTTCTTAAATGAAGGAAGGTTTACTTTCTCAAGCTGAACTTAAAGTTTGACTCGAGAGAATCTACTCTGCTATGGTGGAATAGATTAAATGAAGAATGATTTTTCTTATCTTTTTTTCTTTAGAAAAAGTCTTTTCTGGTAAAAAAACCAAGAGAAATCTTTGTGGAATAAACAAGGGGCAGAACAAACAACTTACATGCAGTTTGCACAATAAAGATTTGCTCTACTAAACTTAATAAATAAAGCAATCAGGCTTAGGAAATAAATCTTTTTTACCAATAAGACAAATATTTTTCAACCTTAAAGAGTTAATTTACCCCAAACTGTATTGCATGCCTGTCGTCAGCCAGTCCCAATTTTTAGTGCAGTGAGAGGTTTCCACATTTAAAATATACATAAAACTGTTTCTTTCTGAAAATGTGTATCTCTAAATTTACAGTTTATATAATGTGATTTTTTTTTAATTTCACATAGCTAATTTCCATTCATTCTTAAAGCATAGATCCAATGTTGAATCTTATCAGAAATGTGTGTATACATACAAATACACACTGAATGTACACACTGACACAAACAGGATTTCTTTGCGTATTGTTATGCATTCTGAGCATCAGAAGAAGTAAAATTCTCTGGTGTCAAATGACATAACTGGAAGCACATATAGTGTGTTGTACTTTGGCTGATACATACCATTCAGATTTCCAGATTGCTCCTTCGTATAAGTCTCTGTGTATGTATCTGCTGGCAGAAGAACTCATTCTAATATGATTTAAGAGAAGAGTGGCTATGTTATCCAGGTATCTGACTCTCTAAGGAGCTATTATTCTATTAGATTGCTGTGTATATTGTACTGAAGCGACGTGGAAGTAAGAGAGATGCTGTGGTCATGACACTCCATGTACTAAATGTGACCTATATGTCCTTTAGTTTAAAGTTCAGATTTCAGGTGAACTTTGAATGTCAGATTACTGTGTGAATTTATGATCATCACTCCTTTGCTCCAGGGATCCTACTTCCCCTGAGGACCTCATAAAAATATTTGCCCTGTCTCAACCTTTCATTTTGTTCAGCAAAGAGCCATTGAAAAGGTATCTGTATCACAGCTGCAGTCTAATGTCAGCCAAAAAAAAGCGTACAAAAAGTTCTGCTGAGCTGCAACTCACTGCACTGAGCTGAACAAAAGCTTCCTTCCTGAAGAACTGCAAAGGCTCTACTTCTGACAAAAGCTTGCTTTCTTTCCTAGCTCTTTAGGATTCAGCATCACGACTTCAGGGATAGCAGTAGACATGCAGAGGTTATGTGGAGATTTCTGAGATCTCAGATTCAGTTCCTGTTATATTTCATAAATCACTGTGCTTCCTTTCTATAATACTTTTATTTTCAAGTAGAGAAGTCAGCCTGCTGAGATAAACCTTTCTGGAGACAGTTATCTTTAGAGCCTGCATGTTGCTCTGGAGTTGTGTTCATCAAGAGCAGTATCACTTTCCTTAGAGATTAATAAATTAATTTCAGATATTATACAGATGCAATTTCAAGCACGGCTTTAACAAGCACTATCATTTGATATAGCCTCTGCAAACACTGTGGACCCATTCCTGACAAATGCTGGTCCTGAATTTCTAGTCAAAATATAAGCAAGTTTTAAATGTCTTTCAAGGTCCTTCCCTGACCTCTTCATAGTAAACATAATGGGACGAGTCTCCTATGATTTTCAAGACTGATAAGTTCTTCTGTTAGAAAGGATTTTTTTGCCTCAGTTTAAACACTGGGGATATCCCTCACTGTAATGTTGATTCATGCAAAAGAATAAACCAAGCACATTTACTTGTTCATTTTTCAGCACTTTAAGTAATGGAAAGCAAAATAATTTGAAAAACTTGTTCATTTTAAACTTGTGTCAAGAGGCTAAACTATACTAGCTGCAGGTTTAATCACAGAATATACTTACATTTATCTGCCTTTATGAGGTATATAAATTATTTGGCCTATGTGAAAGAAAAAGGTCATAGAAACAAGTTGTATGAAACTGAATGTTGTCCAAATGTAGCAAACTGGCTTAGTTTTTTACAGAATTATTTGGAGGAAACAATATTGAGCACTCCTACTAGAAAAGAAATGTGCAAGGCAGAAATAAAGTTCTGGTGTAAAGATTAATGCAGTGCAAATAAAAGATTATTGTTAAAGCTAAGCGAATCTATCTCAGCCTGATCTCATAAGTAGCCTCACATTTACTCTATCCAACATCCAATTTTCATTCTCATTGCAACAATTTCAGAGCTGAAAAATGCAGTTCAAAATATACACCACAAAAGACAGAGGAGTTATTCTTCAAACCCATTAGCGTGGAATCAGACCTAAAACAGCACATTTAGCACACAATGTATTTTTCCCCATTGAGTTTATAACATTAGGTCAATTTATTTTATTAAGTGCACATGATCTGTTGAAGTGTCTTGGAAGTACTTCTATCACATTAAAAAAAAAGTATTTGAAGTCTCTCATATTTGACTTCTATTTTGTACCCACACAAGTACAAGGAGAAAGCATTATCCATTCCCTGTCCTGTGAGAGGGCCAGTGAAGTGTGATTACAGTTGCTGGATCACTAGTAGCTACCCGGACATCGAACCTCTGGTGAAAGGATGTGAATGCAGATGTAGTTCAAGTGGTGAGATCAAGTGTGAGGTTGCCTTGCTTAGCAGCACTATGATGCCCACAACTCATACAGCCCCTGGGTGGCAAAAGAGGCATCCAAGCTCTGTGGCTTTAACTGCTGTAGCTGTGTAAAGGAAGTTTTGCTTTCCAGTGAAGTAAAGAGAGCTTCTGCTAGTTCCCAGTGACAGCCTAGATTGCAATAAACAATAAGATATTTTCTCAGATGTTTAAAGTACTTAAATGCTTGCTCGCCAGACTTTGTGCTAGGAACACTGATACAACACCAGACACATGAAATAATTTGTCATACTCACATAAAAGCTTGTACATTATATTTCCCATTCCATTATTGAGTTTTCAGCTTGAAAATTACAGAACTTGTATAAGTACAGTCACACTGTTTTGAAGAAGGAAATGTTGTTTGAAATATTTTGGGGAAGTTATTTCTATGGGGTAAAAAGAGATCAAACAAATAACCAAATACACCCTTTTAAACCATACCAAACATGAAAGAAAACAGAATGTTAGAATTATATTGTCACTGGATGACTGCTTTTAAAGTTCGCTCTCTTCATTAAATTCCCCGTGATGGGATCCAAAGGCAGAACTTACCTAAGTCTACATAATTGGCAACACAGAACTCTATATTTAAGATCTATGTTTGCTCTCTACCAAAAAAACCCCCATAATCTAACCATGTCATATCTAATGTGTATGCAGTAAAGCCTGACAAAAGCACATGCAATGTTCTTTTTCCATCTCCAAATTACTGAATTAGCTAAAATCTTCTGTGTGAAAAAGTCATAAGGATTTTATGGAAGGACAATGTCTAATTAGTACCTAAAGTTGTATGGGACTGCTGATTCAAATTAATAATACTTGCTAAGTGTTTTCAAAGGCATTTAAGTAAAATGAAAGCCTTCAGAAATGCACTGAAGCATTTAATGCCTAGATTCTGTAGTGATAAGCCTGTTATAAAAGCCTAAAATAGGTTAGACAAATTGGACGGGCAGATAAAACAGAGAGAAAGAAACCACAGGGAAATAAAATACACAGTCAGGTATTAAAGAGACAAATAGGTTTGAAAAGAAATAAATAAAGAGAGTCAAAAGTGATTCACTTTGAGCAAAAGCTTGTGCTGGGTTACAAAAACACTGTTTATATTAGCATAATTTTAAATATCATGCATGCTGTAAAGGAAAGTGCATCTGTATAACACAGCTGCTCTAGATTACAAATATCTTAAAAAAAAACTTTTAAACTTTTTTTTAAACTTTTTTTTTTTTTAATAAAAGCAATTAATATTCCCTGGGGGAATGTGTTATGAGATACACATGTTATAATAAACCAGCTCCTCCTCTGAGCAAACGTCAAAGCCAAATAATCTGATCCTGCAAGAAATATTAGTATGCTACAGTGTTAGTATGCTCCATCAGTGCAGCAAAATAAGGAATTGCAGGTCATCTTGTGCTGTTAAAAATGCCAATTGGTTTATGAAACCCTATTTCCTGTTTCTTTACAACTACATATGGTGCTCAGATGTAATATCAAAGTTGTAGATAATTAGGGTTAGGTGAGATGAATCTCATTCTGAACATGGTTCTTGTCTTTCAGAAAACGCAGTCTCTGAGTAAAATTTCACATTCTTACATAAAGTACTATATTAGAGAAAAACAAAAATATAGGTTTGGTAATCCATAATGTTTGGCAACCCAAAGAAGCAAAAGGCCAAGCTTCAGCTGAATTATCCATGAGATCACGTGCAGGGTTCTCCTTCTTTGCACAGACATGGCAATAATCAGGGTATCAGAGGGGAGCAAAGAGATTGCTGTTTATTTGCACTGCCAGGTGTCCAGGAAGGGCGATATGAGTCCATTGAAGTTGCTGAGTGTCCAAGGAGAAGTAAATTGTACCTTTCCGAAGAGTCACAAGTCATGTGCCAGTCAGCCTCCAGGGAAATGTATTCAAAGGTGCGCCACTCTCAAGAAACTTAAGTGTGCAATCCAAAGGCTGCACGCTAGCAATTACTGCAAAATCCTTAGCAACCAATGACTACAAAAGAAAAGGAGCTCCAGAAGGGCTCAGAGACATCTTTTTTTTTGCATTTTCAGAGTAGCCTGAACACCGATGGAGCAATAACTGAGGTGGCGCTACTGAATGGGAGCCTAAGCTGAGCAGAAATCTCATCAGTTGCCCACTGAGCCACAGACCTGTCCTACTTTAACACTTAACCAGATTCCCTGGGGTCAGCCACCTGATCAGCTCAGCATCAGCTAGCAAAAATTCTCTGAAGCTGGAGGGAGGTGGAGAAACCCTCCCTCTGCAAGACAGAAAGATAGCGAGTTGGATGTTAAGGAAGATCCCCATTAGATGACAAGCAATCCTCCCTTTTAACATTTTTTTATACGTCTCTAAAAGCGGTTCCTCCTCTATAAGCTTCATGCAGGCTGGATCTGTGTAAACATCCTCCCCTCTGCTGCACTGGGCCTCTCGCTTATCCCCCACCGGCAGCTGTGGCTCGGGAGGCAAACAGTGGTCATGCTGTTCTGTGCACAATGACAGACAAATGAAAGAACAAACAAGCTTGGGAGATTTAAAATCTAGAGCTTAGGGACTTCTCCGAGTTTCACTGCGCCTCTGTGATCCTCCCACTAAATGCAAAAGCTATTTTCTTCAATAAATGAAACCCATAATAAACATCTCTCCTTGTGCCTCTCCAGAGCCTTCAGGGAGCTCTGCAATGGCAGAGCGTAGAAATTTGCAGAAAGGTGTCCTCTGATGGATTTGACTTACACAGCATCAGT
Organism: Cuculus canorus; assembly: GCF_017976375.1. Taxonomy (NCBI): domain Eukaryota; kingdom Metazoa; phylum Chordata; class Aves; order Cuculiformes; family Cuculidae; genus Cuculus; species Cuculus canorus. The sequence goes on from NC_071401.1 coordinate 39,450,482, forward strand.
TGTTATAAACTGCCAAGAAATGGGAAATGGGATGTCTCATGACACCAATGGACTCTAGTCATTAAAAATTGTTGCACCAAGTGCATATTTGAGCTTTATTTCAAAGAAGTGTTTGATTCCATCAAACTATTTTTGAAGCATAAAGGTTTACTTACAAGGACTTTTTGCCTTTCATACCTCCCTTGTACATTCAATTCAAAGTTCCTCTACTTAAGGGCATGAAAAAAACTTGAGCATTAATTAAAAAATTGAGATTCAAAAAAAGTATTTTCTCACAGAATAATGAAATTGGAATATATTAATTTTAAAATATGATGAAGACGTTTTTAAAGTCGAAAAAAAAGCAAGGCCAGGTGGTGTCTGGACCTCACATCTGCATAGCCAGAATAAGTACGATGCAGGACAGGTTCTAAGTGTCTGATCTCAGCAGGGTATTATCACGATACATATTGTACGTGCAGAACCTTACAAATTCTCATAGATGTACTTAAAAGAACAAAGAAGTGCATGCTTATAATATGTAATTAGCACAACATTCAAAACTTACTGAACTTAGAGGGGATCTTCTTCTTTCCGGTAGGCTTAAGGTCAGGTCTTTTACACTCAACTTTTGAAAGTAAACTCAGGTGAGTCACCATTTGACCAATTCTTACTCTTCCCCCTCTATCTACCCAGCCATTCTAAAAATCATGGCAGTCTTCTTTAGCAATAAATACTACATTTTTACTACTGTTAGAATTACACATCACTTAAATGTGAGCTGAATTTCTTATGCATCAGGAGCAAAATGATTTATCTAAATCTAAACCGCAGAATTTTTATTAGTAAGTTAAATGTAAAGGTTATGAACACGGATTTTCAGATATTGTTTATACTCACAGAGCTGGCAATTAGAAAAGACAACTTTGACTTCCTACCTATTCTGACAGGAAAGTCATTGACAGCAAGTACAAAACTTTACAGCTTTTTCAGAGTAATTTTTCTAACTGTATTTCCAGCAATCTTATCTCTCTAAAATACTTGCATGCAACTTGGAGGGATGGAAATAAAAACCTTTATCAAGAAGGATGTAAAATATCCAAAACCCAGTAATTCTGGTCCTAATTTATAAAGGTATGTTATCTCTCTGTGCACTTCTCAGATCAATGATTCACGAAGTTAGTGATTCCAGGATAGTTTGTTCTATCTGATTGCACTGTGCAATTTGGATTGGGTATGGATCAAACAAACTCTGGGAGGATTCTGAATGCCATTTTGATGATCTGGATAGATGTGTTACACCAGTATGCCAGCTCCCACAGCAATGATTCACAAAATCTCTATTATTGTCAATGGGAGCATGATAGTTGTTGCCTCATTATGAAAATCAAAACAACAGCAGCAACAAAGCAGTTTTAAAGTCTTCAGTATTTATATGACAGAGATAATGCCTGTGCAACAAAAACTGCAATGCCATTGAGATGAGTTGGAACTTTATGGAAGGACGTCACACAAAACTATTTAACAATTTTCTGAAACGAAAAGGTAGGTAAATGACTTACCTGAAAATGTATGGGAAAGTGTAAACCATACCAAATATACCATCTTACTTACACTAAAAAATACATGTACACACACCTACACAGATATTAAAAGGTTGTACTATGGAAGGTTATTATACATAAGACTATAAAACATAAAAATAAAATAGGGATTACTAATTTCCTACACATTTAGTCACTTTGCCAATAATGCTATAACTGTAAAACCTTGTAAATAAATGGATTGTTACAAGAATATAAAGGAGAAAGACTTGCAAAAAAACCTTTCAAAGTGGAAATAGATAAAAAGACTAAGATTAGGGATATCTCACAAAAAAAAAAACCCTTCTGAATGGTTCTTATTCTGTTTATTAAATATTAAAAGAAGAACTAAAGCATACCAAACAGTACATAAAAGAAATCCTCTGCTATATAGTCAATGTACAGCAATTCTAGTGACTTAGACATGAAAGTATCTTTGGCAGAGTTTTATCCCCAGGATCCTGTAAGAACAACATATTGTGTATCCTTTGTCTATACATTGTGAAAGGACCAGAAAAGCCAAATTTACCTTGGTGCAGTCTTATTAACTCCAGCACATTTTACAGTGATGGAAGAAGTGTGCCTTATATCTTACATTACTATTGCTTACAGTATGGTCTTACACTTAATATCACTTCCTTCACCACTGGCAGTGTTGTTTGTGTAGTAGACAATAAAGAATTGTATTTTCACAGACAATGCTATTTCTGTCCACTAATGGTTAAGTTTGAAATGCTGGTAGATTTTTTAGCTTGCATACATGTTCGTACTTGAGTCAGACCACTGGACAGTACAATATGTCAGAGAATGGGGTAAAGATAAATGTTGGTCTATCTAGTGTCAGTAACTGCATGCACTAATAAGCAATCACTTTGGCTTCGATCCTTCCCTGTGCCCTGGGATGATATGGGAGGTGACAAGAAAAAACTTCCTGGTTCCTTCTTCTCATCCTCAACCCCTTACGCAGGGCTTACCAGGCAGCTCAGATTTGTGTCACTAACAGAGGGCTTTTCATGAGCTCAGGATAAATGGACCCTTTACTGTTGGTTGTTCCCACTTCTCTCCTTCTCCTGCATCCAGCATATCTCTAAGGTGACCAGTGTCACAGTCCAAGTTGGAAGGAATTGCTGGAGATACTTTGGTTCTTTGTGAAGCGCATCTTGGTTATCACCAGTAATCATGGTTAATCCTTAGATGCACCCTATGCATATTTATTATTGCTATCAGAAATAAATATTATTAATAGTTGATAAATTACATCAAATTAGAGTGAGTGAGACTAGATTTTATTTCTGTTGGCCAGACCATCTTTTTTTTTGTTTTGTTTTCAGTATGCCTTTCTCTCAAAAATAACAAAAAAAAATCAGTGTTTCAAGCACAGTCTTCTCTGATCTCCACTTCAATTACATCATTTTTTGACATTTATATGATACAATAAAAACTGAGGACAGCTTTCAGTTTAAAATTCTCTCCCAGTTATATCTTCCTACAGTTTTGTTTACCACCTGAAATATTCAGAATTCTGTCTCTGGTTTCTTCTCTGAGTTACTTCTCAACTGGGGACTTGATCTTGAAACACAAATGCACGCAAGTTACTTTAGTTTGCTAAAAATGACTGTGTTTTGAATTAGCGCCAGTGCTGTAAGGTCTTCTGCAAATGCAGGGAGCAAGGCACATGCGATCTGGCTGTGACAGTACGCTCTTGAAGTTATTGTCTATACAAACAGTGTCTGTAATCAAAATACTAAATCAGACGATAGCGATAATATGTGATGGTGTATTTAATCCCTTTTAATGATGAATTGATAATTAAAATGAATATTATTCTGATATTTTAACATATATTTTCCTGGAAATTTGCAACGATGGCTAATTTCTGTTTTGATGCTTTTTATAAAGCTTCTTCACTCCTTGTATCTCTTTCTACAGTCTTTATCAGCCCTCTTTTCATATAATACTCAAAAATGTCATCTCAAGATAAACTTTTGTTTGACCTTTCAGCTGATAAATATCCTCTAAACAAATCAAACTTACATTTTCCAATTCCCCACTTTCAAATCATCAAGAGCAGGAAATACACAAAGAAATACTTTCCCGGTTCTTGTTCTTGAGCTCAAAACAGAAAATTACCATTAGACCCATTTTAATAATTTAAAACTATTTTCTTTTCTTTTAATCTCAAAAATGTCAATTAAATGCTGTCAGTTATAATGATATCAAATGGCATATCCTACTTCCTTTGATGAAAATTATTAGTTTAGAAATGTAGACTCATTTTTATGCATTTATTAATCATATCATTTAAAAATTAATTAAAAAAAGGAACAGATATAGTTCTTCCACATACCAAAGGTGAAAAGTACATTGTGGTACAGTATCAGTATTGTCACTGAGGAAATCTGCAGAACATTTGGACTGGGCATATAATGTTGGACCAAACCAGTTTGGTCCTCCTTCATTCCTTATTTTAATGGCTGGAAAATGTGGAAGAACACTACTTAAAGTACTACCTTCATACAAGTCAAACTGGTAGAAGCCATGGGAGGCTTGGGCCAACTGCTCATTGCTAGCTGGGGACTCACTGTACTAAATTTAGTCTTCTAAAAACCTAGCTGGAGAAAAAAAAAAGGAGGAGAGAGCAGGGAAAGTTGAAAGGAGACAAATTGTGACCTAGAAATATTCATAATTTACACAAAATAAGTAAGTTATCTACATGTTTAAAAGCTGGCTCATGGGAAGACACAAAAGGAATCCTATATGAATGCTCATTGGTATGTCTCTTCACATCTCCTCCTTCCCAACTGACTTCAAAGCTATTTTTCATATGCAATACCTATGAACTGAAATTCTATAACTGCTATATTTGCCTTAGGATTGATTCACATCATTGTAAACCCTTACAAATACTACTTTCTGCTATTTCTGATAACTGCATACAAACAAAACAAGTTTTTCCAAAGCCCATCGAAATTTTCTGAGCCTTCCCTTGACTTTGCGCTGGATCTGGCCAAATATAAAGAAAACATACTAGATAACTGGAGTTCCTTGGCAACAGTAGGCAGTTAAATAAAATAAATATATTTAAAAGTATAGAAGCACTTCCTGTTGAATGTAGTTCAGAACTTCCCTGCTAAAAAAAAATGTGGCTTTGAATATAACTTCCCAGTAGGAAAGACTGGAGAAGCAAGATTTAAGACAAAAATATGGGATAGAAAAGATAAGAAAATCTGTAGAGCAGGAGACTTCCTGATAAATGGCATAGGATTCTAGGAACAACTCAAATAATCAGAAAATGGAAGGAGACTTCTGTATCATACATGCAACTAAGACAAGTGAATAAAGATGGGATGTGACTAGAACTTTTTGAAAGAACTGAACCCAAATGTCACTCAGCATGGTGGTCTCACGTCAAAAGAATCTTCTGGTATCAAGACCTGTGTTCTTGCTCAGCAGAGGAGCCCTGGTGGACAAGTTAACCATGAGCAGGCACTACTCATGGCCAAGAAGGCCAATGGTATCCTGAGGTGCATTAAGAAGTGCACGGCCAGCAGGTCAAGGGTAGTTCTCCTCCTCCTCTGCTCTAGTGAGGCTGCATCTGGAGTTCTATGTCCAGTTCTGGCTCCCCAGCTCAAGAAATACAAGGAACTACTACAGAGAGTCAGCATAGGGCCATAAGGATGATTAGAGGGTTGGAGCAACTCTCTTATGAGGAAAGGCTGAGTCAGCTCAGTCTGTTTAGTTTGGAAAAGGGAAGACTGAGAACGGACCATATCAATGCTTGTAAATATCTAAAGAGGGGGTGTCAAGAGGGTGGGACCAGACTCTGCAGTGATGCCCAGTAACAGGACAAGGGGCAACGGGCACAAACTGAAGCACAGGAAGTTCCACCTGAATATGAGGAAAAAATTATTTACTGCAAGGGTGAGGGAGCACTGGAACAGGCTCCCCAGAGAAGTTGTGGAGTCTTCTTCTCTGGAGATATTTAAAACCTGCCTGAACACATTTCTGTGCAACCTGCCGTAAGTGACCCTGCTTTAGCAGGGAGCTGGACTCTCTTACAACCCCTACCATTTTGCAATTCTGTGATTACTAGCGGTGAGGAATAAGAAGAAACCCACTGTTCCAGTGTTTAGAAACGTTCTTCAGTCAATCAAGGAGCAAAGCAGACTTTCTACGTAACATCATCCACACCTCCCTATCTGACCAGTCTGGAATTGGCAAAAAACGAGATATCCTGGAGAGTTTCACTGAACTAAACTAATACAAATTAAATGCATGGTCTGAGTGAGTTCAAGTATTTGCGTTCCCAGACAGAATTACATACATGCATACAATGACAAAACCAAAACCAAAATTTTCTAGGCATTTAGAATATTTCATGACACCAGCTGGTTCTTGGTATGAACTTGCATTGCAATTGCCTCACTAAATATTACTTTTATTTTTTTTTTTTAAAAAAAAGGCAAACGTTTTGATTGAAAAATCTCCAATTCCAAAGTCTGAAGTACATGGCAGCATTATAGATTTTGGCAAACTGTATGATGACTCCAACCAAAGCTGTCCCTTTGACATGATGAATAATGCAGAAAACTCACAATGTTGTCATTTATCTCTTTCAGTTTAACTGCACCTTGAAAGTCAGAATGTCAGATCTGGAAAGCCTTATTCATAGTGACTTGTGCATCATATCAGTACATCACTTCTTCCCTCCCACTTGTAAATTGTAAAAAACTTCTGAAAAACAAATTTATTTTCAGTGAATGCAGATACTAGTGGATACTATTTTCAGCAAGAATTCCCTGCCCTAGTCTCCTAGACTCTTATACTGAAGTCAGGCCTAAACTTTTTAAAAATGAATACTTACAAACGGCCATCAAACCAGTGGAAGCTTAGAAATGCTGGCCTTAACAATTTTGATCCTCAAGTCCTTCAAACGTAAAACATAAAGTGTTTAACGTTGGCAAGCATTTTGAAATCCTGACAGGGAAGCAAGTATGGACAGTATCCAGAGCATCTTCTAGAAAAGTGCAGACACAGCCCTATTGTTTCTAAGACAAAAGGTGATTCAGATGGCCTTCCTAAGCTGCAGTGTTTGGCTTCCTCTGTAATCAAGTAACTGCATAGTCAGACTTATGAAGACACTTCAGTGACTCCACTCCAATGATTTTAATGGGGCACAGACTCCTAAATACTTCTGTGGGCAGGACCTGTATCGTAGAGTCTGCCTAACCTTAGATACCACTAACTCTTCCCATTGACTTCATAGGCAACCCTGGGGAGTAGGTTGTCTGAAAGCTTACTGCTGTTTCAAATCTAAAGCAGGTATGTAAAAGTAGACGTCCTGACTTTTGCTTCAGTGATTCTGATGAGATAAGAGAAAAAGAAAGTAGTCTGGCTCCAACCTTCATTATAATTTTATGTAAATTAATTTAAGTAAGGATTCTTAGCCTCCAGTGCTCGAGGATCCTGAAGCTGAATTACTTCTAAAAGCTAGTTTAGCAAAGTTTCAAAGATTTTCAAGCAAACTTCTTATTTTTGGAAACCCACACTGCAAGCATATGTAAGTGTGTTCCAGTATCATAAAAAACCCAAGTTTAGGATACTTCAGTGTTCTTTTTCTGTCTACCTCTCCATACTTGCATTATATAAATAGTAAATTCTCTCTCATTATGAAAAAAAAAAAAATCACACTGGAGAATTATTTATTTTTTTACAGATAAGATGTTTTTATAGCATCTATAGGCTGATTGTCTATTTAGGTGTTATAAAATTTTATTCAAAATTCTCTAAAAAGGACTGCCTACAGGGCTGTCTAATCTAAAATCTAAAACCTTGTAGTGATGGACAATAGGGAACAAAAAATTAGGGTAAATTAGCTTGCAAAGTATTTCACAGACATTTCTACAGGAAACAAAGCCACGGAAAACAGAAACCTCAGTCCCCAATCCTAAAGGTTATTGTTTGCAGTAAAAGAAGCTCAGCTATTTACAACAGGACGTACAAAAAGATACCAAACAGATTCCCCATAGCCAAAATGAGTAACACATCTGGCTTTGATATTCATTCCCATTCCAGAAAATAGGTGTACTCAGAATCTTCAAAATGTCTATCACTTTACAGATATAGATTTAATTTAAAACATTTACTGCATAAATGCATTGTAACTTCAAAGATAGGCTTCCTCAAAATTATAGTATGAGAGCTTCCCATGGTTTCCATGGGAATGACCTTTTACTGTTTCAGTGGTAATGGATCTAGTTTTATGTATTTCTCTTTTATGAGACATTATTATACCAACAAAGCTAACATCAAGAATACAGTCCTTAACTTAAAGATGCAAACTCACTGAGAGAAATAACCTGACTCCCAAGCCCCATGGGCACGCTAAACTTTTGTATGACTTTTTAATACTGTGGGAGTAACAGAGTTTTGGAAAAGATCACCTACTGCATGTTGTCAGTAGAGAAATACTGACATATTTGCTTATTGCTATGTTCCTAAAGGAGTATCTAGAATTATCTGCTGCAGTGTTTTCCAGAATGCTCCACTGCTCCTAAAGGCAGAACAACTGGAAAAAAAACAACAAACCAATACCAAATGGATTGAGAGTGTGGAGTCTTTTATAAATTTCAGGCTGTTGATCATATCCCACTGAAAATAAACATTTCGCTAGTGCATTTACTGAAAATCTATGTGGCTTGTTGATCTCTCTTTGAGAATTTATGCTTGAAATAGTTTTTCTCTTCCCTTTTTCATGTTTTTGTCATTACAGTTACCGTGATCAAAAGCCAAAATCCTCTTCTTCACCCTGGAGACAAAAAGGGAAGCAGTGGATTCTTAGCTGTAATTCTGAGAGCAACACAGAGCCAAGGTAGTCCAGTCCCCAGCACCCTTGACACTTAAAGAAACCCAGGTAGACCTTAGGTGTTAAGTGCCTTAAGGTTTTATGGAGATGGGGCTTAGGCAGGACTTCGCTGCCACTGAATTTCACAGATAAAAATCCATATTCTCCAGAGTGATGTTCCAGTAAACTGAAATTTGGACGAAAATTCCACAAACATTTCAATAAAGCTTCTTCCATCCTAGTCACGATATCTAGGGTTTAATAATGAAGAAATCCCACCCACTCAGAAAAAGTAAACAAAAGAAATCTGTGAGGAAACCATTACAAGAGGCACAAATTCCTCAAAGAAAAGAGAAAAACACTAAGTCAGATTCTTACAAACCTGCCTGAGCAATTTTGTCTGACTCATATATAATTAGTGATGATGAGAAAGAAAGAGAGAAAAAGAGAAAGAAAAAGAGAAAGAATGAGAGAAAGAATGAGAGAAAGAAAGTGAGAAAGAAAGAGAGAAAGAGAAAAAGAGAAAGAAAGAAAGAGAGAAAGAGAAAGAAAAAAACACCTAGTTCAGGAGATGAAATAAGATAAAACAAAACCCCAAGCTGTTTATTTCTCTCGACTAACCATAACTATGTAATTAGATCATACAGTCAAATGAATTCAATCAAAAATAATGGCAGAAGCAGGCAGCTGATAATACTGGAGTACATTTACTTCTCGGAAACTATTCTGCTTACATAGCATTTTGTCTCAACGGTTCTTTAGAGAAAATAATAGAACCATAGAATCATAGAATGGTTTGGGTTGGAAGGGACCTTAAAGGTCATGTTGCTTCAACCCCTCTGCCACAGGCAGGGATGTCTTCCACCAGATCACATTGCTCAAAGCCTCATCCAACCTGGCTTTCAATACCTCCAAGGATGAGTCATCCACAACTTCTCTGGGCAACACGTTCCAGTGCCTCACCACCCTCAATAAAAACTTATTTCCTAATATCTGATGTAAATGTAATATTTTCAGCTTGAAACCATCAGCCCTTGTCCTATCCCTACACTTCCTAATAAAGAGCCCCTCCCCATCCTTTCTGTGGACCCCCTTTAAGTACTGGAAGGCTGCTATAAAGTCTCCCCAGAGCCCTCTCTTCTCTAGGCTAAACAAGTCCAACTTTTTCAGTCTGTCCTTGTATGGGAGGTGCTCCAGCATTTAAGAAGGTTTTAAAACTCACTCTTCTTAGTGAAGTTTTCATTTTTATTGATAGTTCTACATTTTTTAATGGTTATTATTTTAAACCTGGGAAGAGCAGGTTAAAAACCTTAAAACAAGTCTATTTAAAGAAGGGTCAAAGCCTTTGCTTAAGTGAAATGCCTACTTTTGGCAACCACCTAGTTTTGGCTTTAATACTGAATTATTTTTTTCCTTTAAATAATGCAGATTTCTCAATTATTTCTACTGTAGCTTGGCACTCTTGTCACATTTACAAAGACAGACTACCTAATTTCTTGTCATGTTCTGTAACAAAAATGTTTTTAATAGTATTTGTATAATGATTTAGATCAGAACAGTAATATACTATTTCCATTTTTAAAGGTATAACTCTAGGTGATGTCAGCATTTGCCTCCAACAAGATAATGCTGTGTCATCCTGAAAAAGAGCTATATCAGCAAAAGAGACCAAGTAAGAAAGAATATTAATTAGGAAAAGAAAAAAAATCAATACTTTACAAGCCTGGAAAAAACAGCCCAGCCTAAGAGATGAAAAAATATCAACAACAAAAACAAATCTACAAAAAAGTTATGTTATAACATTTTTTTAAAAATTACAAATAAAATCACAAAGAAGCATAGAGACTTAACACTGTTGAAGCTTTCTTACTGTACCCCTGTGGCACGCAGGTATGTTGCCACAGAGCTACAAGTCTCCTATCAGAGACTTCTAGAAAAAGAAGCACATCAAATGCAAAAACAATTGGTTTACAACCATGGTTTAAATGTACACATGGAGATAAATGCCAAGTGTACCGGTCGTAAAAAGACGTCTCCTAGGCCTGTAAGCATACACAACTCCAACTCCTTCTACCACTATCTTCCATGAAGGATAGAGTAGTGACACTCTTGTTTGTGAAATAAAAATATCCTAGGGCAGGTTCTGCAGCTGGCCTCTGTGGTCACCCTCTTTTACTAAGGAACACGTGATTTTTCTGGCATGAAATGAGACTTCTCTCTGTGATCTCTGAATATGCTTTTGCAAAGGCTTATTTGAAGAAGCTGGAGTGAAAAAAGCTTTCTAAACCACTGATAATACTATTGTCAGGCACATTGCCGTGTACTATCAGACCAAAAAAGTAATGCTTCTGACAGCAAAATGAGCTCTTACGTTATTTTGTAATTAACATATGTTTAAATGATAGATTGTGTTTCAAGTATTTAACATTCAACTTAGAAACTAAAAGCAAAAGGAGGTATGATGTGACACTTCTGGAATTGAATTCACCGCTATAATCTTTCTGCACTGTATTTCCTGATCCATCTCAATAGCTTTGTAACTGGTTAAAGAATACCCCATGCCTCCCAACTGTACAAACTGTTGTAACCATTTGGATTCAGAAAAAGATTATGTTCTCCACTGGTTTTAATTCACATATTTCTGGCCATAGTCAAAGCAGTACTGAGTAATTTCCATTTAATATTTTTCATGTATCTGAATTCTAATCCACCCACTCTTTTTCATAAGACACTGAGTAGTGACCTGAAAACAGTGCTGCAAAGCAGTTTGAGAAAGAACTTGGGGTGAGAAAAATTGCAGTGTTAAAAATCTGTTAACTATTGGCTACTAATTTAAACTGCTAATGATCTAACAGAGCAGGAGCTACAAATTCTATTGATTAGCTAAGGTTGGCAAAACATTCACCCCAAAAAAATAACTCTCTTTATATAGTTACATTGACAAGGGAAATAAGCTATAAAAAGAAGAAAGAACAACTCTGCCACATACTCGTGGCAATGAATGCAATAGCTGTGAAGCTCTGTGATGGAATGTGACATGCGTTTCTCCATACATTTACATTTTAAAGTTTTAATGAAAGAACATTGTCAGAAAGTGCCAAGCCCACTATGTGTTTTCCCTTTGCAGTGCTGTGACAAGATCCTGCTTCGTGTTGCAAGCAAGAAAACATTTTGTATTAAAAGCAAAGTGAATATGCAAGAATGAAATTGAACAAGTTCCTCCAGCAACCTGCTCCTTATCAAAAATCTAGGAGAAGCCTTTTTCAAAGACAAAAATGTCTTGCTCCATTTCCTATGAAGCAGGCTTTTATCAGGAATTTAGGCACTGGCTGTTGGAAAATTCTCTCTTTCTTTAAGAAAGCTGTAAAGACAAGATGCTGGAGCACTTCCTGAAACTTCGTCAGCAAAATAGTTTCTTCTATTAAGAAAATAAAGTTGAAATACATACATGTATATAAAAATAACAGCCTGAGTCTGACTGTTAAATTATTGTTACCATCTAAATTTATGGACTGATCATATCACTTAATAAACAAAATTCTGCAACAACTAAAAAATGTAGCATTCTTAAGATCAAAATAAGATTCAATTTAGAGCTCTTTCTGTAGAGTATCATTTTGGCATTTATCTGTGTTCAAAAACTAAATGAAATTGTCCCCCTAGGTTCGCAATAAACCATGCTTTTGGTTTGGTTTTTTTTTCCTTTGGTGATGGCCATCACTGATGAGGTTTTAGTTCATCCTACCCCACCTTCTGCTCTATATGGCTTCAGTCTCTTTCTTTGGGCCAGAATCTGGCTGTTATTAAGACAGACAAGGTTTACTTTGGTGTGACTAAATGGCACAGAAACTGGTGTTTATCAGTCTCACGTGCAGCTATTAAAAAAAAAAATTAAAAATCCCAATACAAGAAGTCTCTCCTGCTTGAGGAAAGTTACCATACCCTAATTCGACTACAACTTTGTTTTTACCACCATTTTATCAAAGATATTGCAGTATTATAAAATTTTATAAAATGAAACTCAGGATGGAACTTTTGCTTATAAACAACAGGGATCATTTTTGATCATGGAGATCAAATTATTTAAAAATGAATGCAATGAGTGTAGGGACTCTTATCCTTGGCTGAATTCATATTCTGCACAGGGGGATCAACCTATGCAGCACTGGATCGCATAACCCCTGGCATGCCAGTGAGCATCTCCAAGTGTTATGTTGAAACTAACACGGCCCCTCACAGATTTAGCTGCCAGCTAACAGGAGCCTGGGTTACAAAATCATGTTCTAAATTATGCTAATCACTTAACTTTGGCAGTAGTATTGTAATAAAAAGATTCAAATTCATAATGGAGAAGGCAAAGATGAGAACCTTAGCAAAAAGACACAGTCATACATCAAGAGGCAATTATGAGTCCCAAATCCAGCATCACCACTGAGCAGGTGATGACTAGCGTCAAAACAGGCAACAAACAATGCACCAACTTTCATTCCTGATGACAGTGAGTGTTTTGTTTACTCTATTGTACAATGATGCTGGTGTATTTTCTCTGGTCTCTGACTTTTTTTGTATTTGCAAGGAAAGTACATGATTCTACCTCCTTTTGGTCAGCAGTGTTTCCTCACGTGAGAATACTTGAACATCCATTCCCACCTCCAGAATTAAAAGTGAAAATGGTTCTCTCATTTGGAGTGTCAGTGCTTCACCGTAATTGAGTATTGAGTTAACCCTACAGCAGATCTTTAATGAGATAAATGTTATTAAAGACTGAAAAAAAAATAGCCAAGTATGGTGAAACTATCTATCTCTTTAGAGATCTGAGGGCTCTCTTTGGAGTGTGAATTTCAGATTCTTTTTCAGAGATAATTCAAAATTGTTATTCAGTCTTTTATGAAGGAGTCACTAGAAAAGAAAGATCTGATTTTCTGTAGGAATAGTACCATTAAATTTAAGGCATTTCTTAAGTAAAGTATTCAGCTGAGTATTATCTGCCATTAAGATAATTAGGTCTAATTTTGCCTTGGACCTTAGTTGAAACTTTGCAGTGGGAAATAATTTCTATAAGAGTTTTACCTATTTAAATAGACAAGTTAAATAGGGGGGTTTGAAAGACATATAGATTTCTACCTCTCTCTCCAATCAGATTTACTTGACATCAGAATTACATTTTTTAACTTATGAAAACCTAGCTAGGCATAGTTGAGACGGTATACTGGGATTTCTGAATGGGAACTATCATGCTATACACGTTTTCAGATATGCAGATCCATAGCACTAATGAAGTATCTTGAAAACTTACAATCTCACGATAATACCGGTATGCCATACGGGGTTGTCAAACATATACCAATGACTAAAACTGTGCCATGAGCAATTTTCATAGTGAAAACAATGCTAGGACAATGCTAAATGTTTTTTTTAAAATTTCATCCATAAAACAAAAAACCTAATCCTCTCTTGGTTAAGCAAAGGGCTAAATAGTGACAAATTTCATGGGAAATAGACTACTTTATCCTCAAAAGAAAAATTATACCACCCTCTTGCTTAATATTTTTGCTAAGAATATAGCTAAATAATAACTTTCATTTCTGAGCCAAATAACTGTCTTTTTTTTTTTCTTTTTTTTTTCCAGATGGGGAAGGACAGAAATGAAAAGTAATCATCATTCCAAGCTCTACAGAGCTTAGTTACCAGTTTATTCAGGAAAATTCCCCATTCAGGCCATTAACATTTTTACCTCAATAATTGCTGAATCATCTAATAATAAAATGACATTAAAAATAAAAGAAAATTAAAGCTTGCAATAGATTTGACTGTATACCGTACCATTGCGTCTTTCTCCAATATTGTCATATTTACTCTTTGTTTGTGTTGGGAGCTATAAAGCAGATTTTTAGATATCCTAAAATAAACACATGCTTTTCTCTATGTTTACCCCATTATTTCATCTAGCTCATTCCGTATTGTCTCCTGGATTGAGCCGATAAACAAAATACAATATATGTTTTGTATTACCCTTCAGAGACTTTCTTGAACACAGACCGAATCTCCAGCAGAAATTACAAAAGTGCCAGAAGATGCTGTGTTCAACAGGGCAGCAATCCCTAATTTAATGAAGATAGCTCTTAAGCAAGTGGAGATACTATATTTAGTAATATGGCATACCTGATTTAAATTGCAATGATATTAAACACAAATTTACACATGTGGAACTTAGTCAAGGTACCAATATATGAAAAAAAAAAAATCAACAAGAAAATTGAACACAAAGCCTCAACATTGTACAAAACAACTTCTGAAACTTTATTGTGAATTTTAAAGTACATTTAGAAAGGATCTTATCCTTAATATCATTAATTAAAAATAAATTTGAAAGAAATCCACATACTAGTAGTTTAAGCAAAGTTCAGTACAGACTTTTTGAAGTCACAATATATACATTGCATGAGAGTGCAATAAGCTTCTAATTACATCAGGTATATATTTTTAAAATAAAGAGTTTTGATTTCACATGTGTGAGAGGCATACTGTTTACAATGAAAATGTTTTACAAAATATAGCAAAGGAAAAATGGAATTTAATACATTTTGAATGTACAACTACTTTATATCCTTTTAAGGTAGTTTTTTTTAATCAAAGTGTACAAAGGTAAATTTTTTAAAGGACACCTGTTTGTTTGCACTGTCCAACACTGGTTAGAAAGGATAGTTTTAAAGATTCATTACTATACATACCAGTGAATTCTTATTCAACTCAATGGCCACTACAATGAAGAAAATATTACAGAATTATTGACAGCATTTTCTTCTCTCCTAAACTATGCATAGATAAATACATAGCAATGGTGCCTATTACTACAATAAAAGTGAAACACTTCACCTGATTTTTGCAGCTATTCTTTGCATAAATATAATGCATTATATATAATTATTTTATTTAATAATCAATTGATTGCTTATTTTAACACTCAGTAACATACAGAAGTACATACACTGCTATCCTTAAATATTTTCCACTCTGTAGTGGCTCATAATATTAAAAAAATCAACACTGTAATTCATAATTCTCAATCTGGGGGAAGAGTATCCCTCAGACAGACTGACACTACTTATACAAGTTAAACCATATTATGAATCCATAGCGTCCACCTCCAAAATACATAACAGGAGTAATATACTATACTGTGGCTACTAACTACTGCATAATCATTATATAGGAAATCAAGTGGTTTACATTTGTGTTTACTCATTACATTATATCACACCACACACAGAGCAAAACTTTTCCAACAGATGGATCTCCTTTTCCACTTTTTCATGTTTTAGAGAAAAATCATTACACAGTGACAAAGTTATGTCTTGAGAAGTATGCAAAATGTGTTTCCTTTGCAGGATCAAAGAGTGAGCAGCGAACTACTAATTATTTTACAATCAGGATATAAAATTACATCTTTAAAGACAAAGTCAAATTTTCAGCACCACAATTAAACAAACCATGTATTGGAGGTGTGGAACTGTCATTCAAAACTGTGGGGAAATCATACCAGAAAATTAGTTAGCCAATAATGAATTAAAAGTTGTATTTCCCTCTCAAGCACATGATTTGTGTCCAACCACTCTGCACTGTTATCTGAGCAGCTCGAAGCATTGCAAAGGTCAAGACAGCTTTGTAGTCAATATTGCTAAAATAAAAGGAATATGATGAAATATGTAATAAACAACACTGGATTTTTTAACTACCAGCAAGGATATCCGAGACACTAAAATCTGCAGAAGAGAGCACACTATTTCTTCTAAGCGCAGTGGACAAAAGTCTACCCTGTGTGGATTTGCTTACCTACTTTTCCTGGACTTCTTCACCATAGTTAAAATGAAGACTCTCGCATGAAAGAGCCTTACTGACTTTTCAATATAATTGCCTCTTCTATAGAGAAAAAAGTTCTTTCTCTCTGCAAAACACTATGTTATAGCAGTGATCACTTACAGGGCAGACACTGCAATTCAGATGCAATATACTTTTAACTGGGCTACTAATCATGGAATCTCTATTTGCTTTTTCATGCTAAATGTAGTAGATGAGGCTGGAAAAAATGCTAATAAGTTGCAGATCCATGTGATATTTTTCACTTTTGCTGGCCACTAACCTAACAGAAACTTCATACTGAAAAGCTACAAAAATATGCACTTTGATTTTGCCTGATATCCATGCAAGAAGAGTGCAGCATGCCCAACTACTTCAGCCACGCCACGCTCGCCTGTCCACCACATGCAGCAACACACAAGGAAAGATCTATGGATTACCTTGGGAACCCAAAGGAAACTGAGATGAGAAGTCCCTGACATGGCTCCTGGAGACAAGACTGGTTTAGAGAAAATACTAATGGCATGATGACAGACTGTGCTGTAAGACTTCTTTTTTTAAAGACAAATAACAACCAGAAGCTTTACCAGTCAGAAACCTGCCCAGTGTTTCTGTATTAGAATGTCACTTTAGGTTAAAAAGCAATCTTTTAGCTAACATTATGTAGCACACTTTTTTCCCCCTATTTCTCTTTTAAAAACAAAAAATAGTCCACCCCTTCCTTTGATGTCTTCAAAGAGGATAACTGAAGCCTTCCAGGATCCTTGACAGCTTAAGTATACAGTAGGAATGGTTGACAATTACATTTGCTTTTCCCAGTGTAGAAAGGATGGCTAATGGAATTAATGAATCATTCGCTGTTCCACCAGTAAAATGTCTAAATAACAACATGACCTTCAGTCAACACTGCCAAAGAAGTGTTTCCTTAAACAATTCACGAGAGATGACCTCAGACAGCAACTTATAAATGTGTTTATGATTTTCTTCTTTAATTGTCTTTATTTTGTGTAAATCTATATAGATGTTAGTTTAACAATTTGCCCTAGTTGCTATTTTCCCTAATGACTAAGTGTTTACATCAAACTGGGAAGAAAGGAAAAGTATCTTACTCTAAAGGCTAAGTTCAGCTATCACAAACACAATATGTATCAAAACCTTCCACTTAAATAAAAAAAAACCCTCCCAAGTTTAGATTTTTTTTAGAGCAGTAATAAACAATGTTTAATAGGTAAGTTCTTTTCCAAATAAAATTTAGAGTTAAAAAATAAAGCTGAATAGCTCTGTTCTTGTTTCAGACTGCAAAACGATTTTTATATATGCATATATATTGATTTAAATTCAAAACAGGAACTGTATTCTTTTGTAATCTTTGAAGAGAAGGGTTGGCCTAACCCTACATTTTTAACTTTTTTTAGGATTTAGTTTAGCAGGGTAGAAGCTTATAGCAGAGTAAAAAATGATTTAGTACAGTGCCTAAAATCAACTGATACTTAATATAGTTGATCATCAAAATACTTAAAATGATACTATTAAGTGATTTATGCAGTTGATGACATAAGTGTTTATGACAGCCTTAGCCACACAGTTGCATCTGCTTGACTTTCACACACTTTATTTGAAGATATGCATATGTAAAGATCAGTAGCAACTGCCAATTTGCCTGATGCACCACATCACCATACAAAAACTGCTACAGATTTTACCCCTCAGGTGCAATTTTGTCATACTCCATTAATCCTTCCAATCCTCCCCCAATCCTGTGGACTTGTTATTTAGTAATCTCTGACTGTTGTGGTGAAGGAACATTGGAAAGTTTCTGCTGCTAGCAAGGCAGAAAATTATAATGGTTGCCTATTAAATTTGGCTTTCATAGTGCCCGCTTGCATCAAGCCCACTTATTACAATCAAACCCAGTATCACAACATCAGGACAAATTATATCAACATCCAAAACGTCAGTTTTAAACTAACTTTATGTCTCATGAAGTGTTGTCTCTTCAGTGCACAGACAAAGGCGGAAGCCCAGCTGTATTTTTAGGGAGGAGGGGAAAAAAATCTTAAATCAAAACATCACATAGGATAGCTTCATTCACTTATGCATGTCAGGTTTTCAACTCCTAACTGAGAACTCTCCCACATGACTGGAACCTATTGTGCAACTGAACAACTTGGCTTTCTTCCACTTAAGCCTGTTAAAAAAAGATTACTGAGAACGTTCCTTTCCAGGGCTGTTCCCATTAAATACGAGATTCTCTTTAAACACCAGTGTTTCTCTTTTTAAATCAACATTTTTACACTGCAAAGTAATCTGTCTGGATCTTCCATCTCTCTCATACACACATACACACACATGCACACACACAAAGCCATATGTTTGCTATCTCAAATCAAGTATGTGTATCCCTATCTTCCCCCCCCCCCCATACAGACAGCAATAAAATTATTCTATTTTTTAGGAAAACAAACAAACAACCAGCCTTTCATGAGCTCAACTAATTTAAATCCGCAAACCTTGGCTTTTAATACTACTGACATGAAAAAGCAACAGCTACAACTTCCTAGGCAGGATTTGTGATTGATTATCTGGTGAAGTCTCTACAGAAAAGCTAGTTTGCTTATTAGTTCTACTAAGGTCTGAATTCAGTAATATATACAACCTTTAATTAAGAAACAAACTGAATAAATATTTGGATATTTTAATTCTAAAATAAAATAAATAAGAAAATAAATAAGAAAGTAGACCAGAAAAAAAAAAGAATAAAACAGCTAAAGCTTCACAATCAACCACAAAACAGAGGAAATCTTAAAATAAACATCATCTTAGTTATCTCAGATACTTGAATTTGCAACATTTTATTTCAAGAACTGACATCTTTTGGAAGTGTTGTGCTTTTACTACTATCTCATGCTTCATAAGTCCAATAAGATTTTATCCTTTCTGCTAGAATAGCAGTCAAGTGCGATTACACGATCTACATGCTCACCACACACCATTTATGTTTCTTAGCATACTGTTGCATGAATCAATCTTACTCACCCATGGGTGCAGTGTATACGACCTCCAGATCACTGAGCTGGTTTTGTTTCTTTTGACGTACACAGAGCATAAAATATGGGAAAAGCTGTGCAGCAGAATCATATTTAAGGCTGATGTGACTACTGAAACCTAACACAAACTTAACACATTCTTTACTGAAAGGCAAACTGGAATTATTTTTTATGAATAGTTTGAAAAAATGATATTTCAGTGTGAAATTTCAACATTTATAATATTAAATATAATCAGAAATTACCTACCAGTGATACTAGCCATGTATCCTTGCAACAATGTTTAAAACAGCAGGATACTCTCATGGTAAAACACTCAGCAAAGTACAATGTATTGTATGAAAATAAAAGGCTCAAATGAAATTAGTTTAAGACGTCTTAATGCACGCTGAGCGACAATACACATTCAATATCTGACAGAAGGTTTGTGTGGCTGTCCAATTCTGAACCTAGAAGCTCTCTAAAAGTCATACCAGTAGTAGCAGATACCATGTACTTCAAAACAAGTCACACAGATCTGTACTGCTGTTTACATTAACCCAAACTACATTTACACATGGGCTTTGCCTAAGGAGATGCTCAGAACATGTCTTCTCATCAGGATGGACAGGACCCAACCACATCATGACCAGCTACACAAGCTGTGCTCCTGAAAACGAGTTTATCTTCCAGCACCACACAATAGCGCTTAACCTTTATACACGGAAATCTTGGTACCTGGCAGCTTTCTCTCGGCAGCAGCACAGTGTTTCCCTGACAGTTTGAAGAAAATATCTGCCCAGCTCCTACAAGAGCAAAGATTCATGGGCATGTATATATCCGTATATATCTACACCTGCACAGGTATACTCACAGGGTGACAGGATGAGGGATATATTCTTGTTGCTTCATTTATTTTTATGCGTAATTAAACTAATACATTTAGTTAAAATAACTAAAGCAAGGAGTCAAAAAATGTCAGCACAGTCACTATTTCACACCAAAAGAATCACAACTTTGAGATGAGCGTTTATGAAACTTGATTGAAATATTCAGCTCATGGAGAGTTTCTCCTTGCAAAAAACATCACCTACCTGTTATAGTTTTAAGACAGTGTGGCTGATGTCATGCTAATTTTTTTTTCAGATGAACTACTGTCATCACTAATGTTTCCATTTAAAATGTTCTAACCCCCAAATTGGATCACTTTTCAGGTGAAGCAGCAGACAACACCCTTAGGATTCAGTTCTGTGATCCTCACGAGTCTAACATGAGGCAAAAGGGTAGGCTTTTCTAAAGCACTTAGTATCAATTGTCATATTTCCAAAGAGTTTAACGGAAGTCTTTTGCCAGCCCTAAACTGTTTTGATAAAAATTTAATGTCCCTATGAACTAAGGATACAATTAGCTTCTGCACAAAATCCTGTGCAGCTACTTGTAGATTAAACACTAGGCATAGTCAGTTTTCCAAAGACAAGCCCAAGCAGGTAATGCTATCACTGTAACCTTAATAATGATGATCATCTTAAAACAAATAAAGGGAAAGTCAATTCAGGGATTAGTTTAATATTCACCTATGACAAAAGGAAGATGTTCATTTCCAGCTGGTCCTATTTTTAATTGATGATTTTTTTATGTAGTGAGTGAAAGCCAGCCAATTTTCTTCAGAGAAGTGCTCTTATTCTCTTAAATCAGTAAGAACTATATGCTTCTTATTGGTCTACTGCACCATGGGGATGGGATAAATGAAAGTAAGGATTTCTTTATTCTAGCCTGGAAAATTAACTGTTAAGCTCAGTGGGGGCAGAAACGAAGGTGGCATTTAGATATAACTAATTTAGTATCAAACTAAAGCAGAGAGCCTTCTCGGAGAAGAAAGAGACCAAAGGGAACACAAAATTGTACTTGAATTATTTCTGAGTCAATTTCTATAAAGGCAGAAGAACTTTCTTTTATGCTCAAATGGATTACGCATTTCCCTTTATAATATAAACATTGTTTCCAGGTTTTTAAAGGTAATGTAATGAACAACGACTGCTAAGAAAGAATAATTTTTTTCCAATATATTAAAATGCAAAGGTCATTTGAAGATGAGGCCTGGAATGCTTTTTAAAGGAACAGATTCTGAGATAGATCTTCAGCTGATACGAAATGACATAGCTCTGTTAATTTTATCGTCCAATTACCATGTGGTGTAACTACAATTACAAATTGCTAACATTACCATATGTTAATAACATAACAAACATGACTTGTAAATTTTGTTCTTTGCTTTATTTTGGCTGCTTTTAATTGCTTAGATTTTCTTTAATTGTAAAGTGTGCATATTTGAGGGGATAAATTCTCACTTGTGCTGTCAGACCCAGCTAATCATTCCCTACTTATCCACATTTCTAAAGACCTAAGATTTTGCTTGAAAAGAGGCTTAGAAACAATTGTCTTGTGTTCATTAATCCATAAACATTTGATTTCAAATCAGATTGCCAGCAGACATAACCTCTTTGCATTGCTACAACCAGGACTTGATTTGATTAATCAAACAGCTCTGATTCACTGAATTGTCTCCAGAATAGTTGTCCCTGACAATACTATGCAAATAACTGTTGATGTGCTGGCATTCTCAGTTTTCTAAAATTGTTACATTTCTCTCCACGAAAACATCAAAATTTTATATCTAATTCAATAGCTATTCTACATAAGGGCAACTGCATCTAATGTACATAGTCTTTATCCATGTTCTATTCTTGGCATTGAAAATAAGTGTCACCTTTAAGATGTTGGTTTTATATACCTCAGTTTACCCTTCACTGACATAGAGATAATGATATGTATTGTTAAACACTTTAAAATTTATATAAAATACATAAACAAGCTTTAAAAATTATTATCTTTAGAAGCTATGCAACACTACAATCCATATAAATATTTTTGCCTGTTTCGTTTGAAATAGCTCTCATGTATGCAGAATTATATGGATTGTTTTAGGAAATAGGAACGCTTCACAGTTTTTTAAATATTTTTTTATGGGTTCTAAACCCAAGTATGCTAGTTAAGCCTACATGGTTAATACAAACTGTTGCTAAAACAGCACAAGCCAGTAACATACAACAGAATATGATTCAATTAATAAAAAATAATGGTTACTGTGTGGGACTATTTGCATATTCTCTTGTGAAGTAAAGCAAAGGTGAAGTAAATCTGCAGTCAGGGAAAGGAAAGAAATGTTAAGAATACTCTCGTTACCTTTGTTTAGACAATAGGAAGAGAAGCCAAAGCACCTTGAAGAGCTGGAAAAAAAATCTGCGACTTCAGCAAAAAAAGAACAGGAGTCACAAAACTTATCAACAGAAGCCTAAAAACTGACAGTTCCCAAGACCTAGCACGAACTTCAAAGACAAACAGGAATCACAGACAGAAAGCTCCAGAGGAAGCAAAAGAAACTATGAAGGAAGTGAATATCTATTTTTTCCTGGGCTTTCTTAAATACTGCAGTTCCCAAATGAGAGCTAATGCAAGCACTCATGTAACCAACTGCTGATTGACTCTGAGGAGCACCGTGTGACTAGCCCACCAATCAAGTCCTCTAACTGTCAAAACTTTTGCTTTCCACAAAATCTTACAATCAAAACAGTCAGCTCTTCAGTATTGCGTCAAATACCTACATTAACCGAGAACAGGCAGGAAACCTCAGCCAGCCTATGACAACTCTGCCAAAGTGCAGATTGGTTAGATTATGCTATTTCTCACTTTCCATTTGACACAATCTGTTTCTTCTTATGATTCAGAGAACTGAGGGATGGACCTTCTGGTATGATCTTAGTCTAAGCCTACCATATTGTTTCAGTAAGCTTCTTAACAAATACTTTGACATATTAAACTCAGTATTTTCTGTATTCCTGGGAGACAAATTAGGTTACAAGCATTCAGTGTACATGCAGCCTCACCTCATTCACCATGTGATAAGTCGATACACTGAATTATTAACTGTATTACTGACAATGTATTTATATTTCATAATTTATATGTATTAACGTAAAAAAAATGTATGTTTCTACTTGCATTGGTTGCTTGTTTATGATTTTGCTAGATTTTCTATGCTGAAGTGTTACATAGTCATTGCATTTTGAACCAAAGTGTGTGTATTCAATGGTAATTGCTTAAAGAGTTACAGAACAGTTGGTGATTTCTTTTCAGATTTTTGGCAGAGATTGAAGTTTCAGTATAAGTGGAAAAAAAAATGTTCATTTGTTTTAGAAATAAAAAGTACAGGTTTTTGGGTTATTACACTGGTAAAAGTATGAGTAATTTCCCCAGAGAGAAGGATGCAAAATGAGAGGAAAATAGGCTGTCAGAGTTTTAAGGAAGAGGTGCAAGACCTTTTCTACACCTGTAGAGGTAGTAAGTCTTTCTACATTAGCAATCTTTTTTCAAAATACGGATGCGGTCAAGAGTGAAACTTCTTTTAGACTTTCAGCTACTCTCAACTGGGCTTTTGCCCAGCAAGCAGCTTAGCATAATAAGCTGTCTGTGTTAAAAGAAAGGTTCATGACTCGAAACACCAGGAGTGCTTCAAGTCAGAACAGAGTTGCCTGAAAGACCCAAATACAGAAGTCTGAACATTGCATCTTTATTTTTTTGTTTGTTTGTTTCATTAACAGGAAAGATGTGTCCCATCACACACTTGTGTTCTAGCCAAACATCTATCACCTGACTTGGTAAATGATGTTACATTGCTTGGAGATTATTCTCGCAGCCTAAACGTAAAATACGAAGTTTCAACTCAATTGAAATGCAAAGACAAAATACTGCATTCCTTTCCCAGTCGAGCTTTTATTTAATGTCCCAGATTAAAAAGCTTGCTCTACTTTAATGGATCAGAGTCAACATAGTTTTTCCAAGAAACTCAAGAGATAAAGGGGAAACAGGCCTTAAGCAGGCAAAATTCTCAATAAAACAAATGGGTATTTTGCCCAAGTATGTTCTGCAGAATTTATCATGATTATTTCACCTCAGATAACTATGCAAAGGTGAACTTCTGCTTTCATACCTATATTTTGGGACAGCTACCCCAATTCAGAAGAAAGTGAAAACAAACTTCTGCCTTTCTGATGTTTTGATTTTTATCAAGTTCTAATCAACTAGGAATTAAAAATGAAAATTCACACAGCAAGTTGGAACAGCAGAATCTGAAGCTCCAGAAGGCTTGGATTAGGTGTAATGCAGCTCACCATTGCATTGGATTACCTCATAATATCACAGATCCATGGACTAAAAAAGTGATTATTTTGTTCCCTGTGCTTAGAAAACAAAGACATCTATTTTATTCCTGTACAAATTCCTTTTAAGGGCACAGATGATACTAACAACTCTACATACAGACATACTTTATTCCTTAAAACAGTGGCTGTAGCCTGATTTGCATATTCAACAATATACACTTCATTCTTTTTTCTATAAATTTCATGGTGTCCTGCTGTTCCTAAGATGTTAAAAGTATCACAAATACTAAAATCTGAAACTCAATTTACATAGCTTGGAAATTGCATTCTGGAAATAATTATCTTCAGATAATACCTAAAACGTGTTGCCTGTATGCAAAAGTAGCTCAAAAATGGTCCACAACAGAAAAGTGTCCGTGTAGTATCAGAAATTATTTCAATGTGCTTAAAACTATCTGCCCCAGATCACCCTGTGAACAAATTAAACTAAGAAGTCAGAGCTAAATACTATGTATACCAGCTACAGCAGAACTATGCTTATAACATCATCAGATAAGCAACTTGATGGTTAAACTCATGACTGTGGAAAGCACCTAAATCCCAGTTTTCCTAATTCTTGTTATTTGAAGTGAATTAATGCTTCATATTAAAAAACAGAGATTACTCAAGAAGCCACAAGACAAGGACAGGTGACACAGGAATGAAAAAAAGTCTTACATATCTCTGAGTCTCTTGCAGACTGTTGGTTGATGGAGGAAGAAAGAGGGATTATTGCACAGACATGAGAAGACAGATCCAACTTGGTTGCATGCAAAATATCAATGAAATAGCTGTAATTTCGAAAATACAAAATCAATGGATGTGATATCAGAAAAGGGCTCAGATAGCTTTTACATGTAGGTTTACATGCAGCTTTAATCTCAACAAAAAAAAGCCCAAACCCTTAATTTAGGAGTAAATGATATTAGCATTTTCTTGGCCTTTCTCCACGTCTATAAAATGGCATTAATGTAAATGTGACTCAGACTTGGGATCCCTGGTCACTGTCACAGCCAAGAGCCTAAGTATATGAAAACTCCTTGGCTCTGCAAAAACACTAGTGCTAAATTCTGGGAAATGATAACACTGATTCATCTCAAAACAGTCTATATATAACAGCAAGACTAGGCACACATAAAATTATGCACTGTCTTGCCTCAAGGTTAGCAGCATATTCCTAGTAGAAGGAAAAATGTTATTTTCATTCCTTGCAGTCATGTGATAAATAGCTGTAGGGCAGATTCAGCAAGATCTCGAAGGTTGTGATTTTACAATATAATGAACGTATGTCTAGCTTTTTGCCACCTGAAAAAGTAGCAAAACAAAGCAGGACTTGTCAGTATCTTGCTTATGGCAGAAATCAGACAATGTCCAGAACCCTTTACGAGACACACTACTACCTTCTTAACTGGTTTGATTATAACATTGACTCCAATACTTCAACAGCTCGGTTTTCCAGCATATGGCATAATTGGAAGCAGCAGCCAGCAGGTATTGCATGTGAATGGGAAATGTCTCCCACTGAGTAACTACTGACTGTGAACCAAATACATGGTCTTGTAGGTAGGTTTGCAGAGGAAGAAAAGAAGAAGGAAAAAAAAAAGTATATTGAAGAGAGGATCTTAGATGAGTGGAGCACCTGTGCAGTATATGAGGCAAGCAAATTACCTAGAAAGTTCAGAAATAAAAACTACAAAAAAGTCATTGAGTTTAGATCAAAAATGAAGAAATGGGAAAACAGCATGGGAACATTTTAAGAAGTAAAAAACCAACTGTTTATCCAGATAGCTTACATAAAATAAACAGCAAATCTTAACGGTGGTTTTAAAGAAATCATAACCCCTCAGCTGACAGCAATCCAAACCTATGGACAATATCAGGAGACACTTTAACAAAGGTGAGAGACATACACTGAGAAGCGCATTATTAGGAGCAGGAAGATTCAAACTACAGCACACAAAAAAAAAAATACGGAGAAGGCAACTCATGCTCAGGACTGCTCACCTCGCTTGCAAAACGTACTGGCATTTGTTCCTATTCTACTTATTTGTTTTCAAGGTGGAGTAGACCATGGATGTAATGTTTTATTCTGATCATGCTTCCCATAAAGCACTGAGTTTTACTGAAGTAAAAATTGAATATGGCACATCATCACCATTATGATTTAATGGCCTGTGTCAAATTAATGCTTGATTTTGATGCTTCATATTGGGGGGATGACTAAGTTATAACCATTTTATGAAGCTGCAATCATTGATGCAATTGTGCAGTTTGCAAAACAGTAGCACCAACATTGAAGAAGGTGTGAAAATGCACTGGAATTATACTAGATAGTAACGCAAGTCTGGCAGGAAGTTTTAGGGGCAAACTTATGGACAGCATCAAGGATAATTGTGAAAGTCCAAAAACGACTCAACTTCACTCACAAGACCAAATTGTATGGTTTTGCCAGGTAGCAGGGCAGAGATTCACTTTGCTTCTCTTTAGAAGTATAAAAGGACCTAGAATAAGTACACATGTAATTCATATCCTCAAAGGCACCTTTACATTGTGAGATAGTGTGAACGTGATTTTACACTGAAGTAGGTAATACAGTATAAAATCTTGCTAATGATAAGGTATTGTAGCTTCACCTGTACAGAGCCAGTTGAGATCAACCCCAGGTGTATTGTTCAGGGCTGACCTTGACCAGCTACATCAACGTACAAAATACCTGCTTCTTGTCTCCACAAGAACTTTACATTTAGACAGATACCTAACAATACCAATCTTGATATAAAACACACCTTCTTTTCAGTGAAGATAAAGCTTTAACAAAAATGAGAAAAAGGCACATCATGTTTAAAGACTAATGAATGTACAGCACAGTCCAAATGTAAATGCGATCAAGTCTAGCTCAGTCAATTGAGTTGTGCAGAATAAGACAAACCCTAAATTTCTCCCTTTGTATTTTGCAAGATTTCTAAGAGCTGCAAAATTTACAGGATAAAATGTCAAACAAATTGGCTTCAAAAGTCACATGATTTTTTTGTTTACAAGATTGCATCTTCTGGTGCAAGAGTTAATGCACTTTGTGAAAGTTATTATACTGTGGCTTATAAACTTCAGCTGGATGTGGTAGCAGTTCAAATTTCATGACAGAATGCTAACTTATCTTTGCTATTGAAAAAGCTAATGAGGTGGTAAATAGTTGCAGAGCGATGTTACATGCAGTGATCTGCAGGTTTTGCCAGTTTCTCATTATCTGTGTAACTGTATATACGTAAAAGTAATGAAAACCCAAAACAGGCAGCAAGAGCTTAAGGCTTTAAAGCTGGAATAGAATCGTGTTAGTGTTTTCTAATGGAAATATGATAAATTAAGGCAATCTCAAAAAAAGCCCCTTGATATTTCAGCTAGGGTTTTCTGCTAGGTCTAAGGTCTCATGGGCAGCGCTTAGGTGAAGATCACAATTAAGCTTACAGAGTCAATTTATTCTCATGCCAGTTTTATTCTAGTTGAGGCAATGACATAATGTTAAACAGTCTTAAGGCTTCTCTTAGTTACGCTTGTGCCTATGGCTTTTCATTGAAGGTGCTATCATAGCATCCCTATCAGACTCCAAATACCATGAGCAGTAGCAAGCAGTGGCACACTGTGCAAAGGGCTCTCCTGACCCCCAGCTTCCTTTACTGAGGACGGCAGGAAGTAGACTATAACACTCTCGAGCAGCTAGAGACTTTCCAAAATCACCTTCATCAATATGGAATTCAAACTAGGCTTCTATTTGGCACTAGGACACGAAAACCTTAAAAAATACCAAGTGTGAGACAGTGAATGCAGAACGATTTTTAATATCAGCACTACTGATCCAAATGCTGCAAGTTCTGAAATTGTGAATTATTTCTGCGACACATTTATGACAGCTAAAAATCATAAATAGCAACAACAAGCACTTTGTCTGGAGCTGATCTGTACCATCTACAAAGCATCTTAGTAGGCATTGCAAGAAACTGCAGTGCTGAAAAGTGCTCAGTGTGCTTTAAACAAGCACACTCAAAGATCACTGAGTTTCTGTGTATCACAGCAGCACTACCAGCTTTTTTATTAAAAAAAGTTTTCCTACAAGTCCAGACATTCACACTGAGCTTTTAACCATTTTGAAATGTAAAGGTACATAAACATTTCCATCTCTCGTCCCAATCTCCCTTTCAAATTGTTGAATTCAAGAAGTACTGTCCAGTTATTGAGTTGGAATATGCAGAATTCTGCTTTGTAATTTCCATTTTTTGCTGTTGTTTTCAGAATCAATTTTCTATCACAAGTATCAGCGAGACACCACACCTATTCCAAATTGTGAATGCTTTACACAATCTGTGAGAAATATATGTACAATATTTTTTTTTTTTTTAAAAAGGGGAAAAAAAAAGAAAACAAGCTAGCAAAATACATATTAAGGAATTATTTTGTCTGCTTGTTTTAACTATGACAGACACAGGCTGGCTACAAAAATAGTTGGTGAAATATAGCAGGGGCTAGCTGGTACTACAGTATTGCATAGTATTCCAGCAGCTGTCGGTGAAGATATATACATAGGATTTTGGTTGTCCATTTCTATAATACAGATGTTAACTGCTCTGAAGGAAAATGATTCACACAAGCCATTATACCATACAAACCTAGTTTCGTTCCTCTGTAACACACATCTAGGATGCCTACATAATATCAATTACAAGTGAATTAGATTTCATCAGTATTAAAATGCGAGCGTACAACACTACAAAACCAGACATCTCTGCTTGTCCTATATCAGCTTTTAGTACTTAGAAGTCCATTAAATTAAACCCACTTCAGATTTTGACACACAACTTTGGGCAAAATATATTTACTCCCTCAGTTCAAATTATAACCAGAAAGAGTTGTTCCAGCTAACACCTCTGCAAACCCATGGCTATGAAGTTAGGCCCTAGTTTCTCCTCTGTCGAACCTTTAGCTCAGTTTTGCAATCCAAATGTAGTATGCCACTGAGCTATGGAGGGAAAATGTGTGATATGTATCACAGGAACGGATTTTCTTCTCAGATTTGTACTAATAACTATAATTCATTCTAATTTGATTCTTTGAAATCTACTGGAACAAGTCAAAGCAAGTACCTATCTAGTGTAGAAAGCGTTTTACTTCCCATGTTATGCCTCTATCCTGATATGCTTCCAAATGCTTCAAATCTTTGAATCTTAATAAAGCCAGTTGGTTCATTAAAGGTCCTTAACTACAGCAATGTGTGGTTATGAATTGCATGTGCTACAACAGATCACACATAAAATGTGCTACTTCTCTACTTTGACAGTATTCAAGAGGAAATCTCAGATTTCTAACACGTGCATGCTTATGTTTTAGGAAAATAAGTGTGCTCAGAGAATGAAAAAGGAGTTTAAAAAAAGAAAGAAACAAGAAAGGACAGCAACATCTCATAAAAGAACGAGGTATACTTAAGCATCAGCCAAATTACACAATTTTTCCATATCATTTATAGTGGAAGCTTGAAGAATACAATACTCCACAACCCATTACTTTATTGGTATTCTGTGATAGATTCTGTGGATTCTTGGTATTCTGTGATTCTTAATCAACTGCTAAAGCACGGAAGGACATAGCCTAGATCTGAGCAAAGCTGAGTAATTGTGAAATCCAGGGATTTTCAACAGGGCTCTTATAGATAGACACTTTCTAGAACATCAAATTCTTGAAACTCTTGAAAAATACCAACCATTTTGATAATTTCTTAGCCCAGAATTTGAAAAATCACATTAAGAAACAAGAGTTCTGATTTGTAATCACGTAAGCAGATTAAAAAACCCAAAAATGTTATGAGAGTCATATTACTTACTGATGGTTCTGGACCACTCCTTTCCCTCAAGGCACTTTGAAAGCCTACACAACCCACCCAGAAGTGGTCCTGCTCTACAGATTAAATATGATGGACTGCGTGAGTTTTGTTGCAATGTACTAATTCTAGAGCAAAAGTGAAGAAAAACAAAAGTAAGTGTATCTAAATCTCATACATACATTTTCATCTCATTCACATGGGATTGACAGTCACACAATTCATAGTGCTAGTGACCTACAGCTTCATTGACCACCTTGACTGTACCAGTAGTCCCAAAAGGATGGCCAAGACAAACAAGACTGGGGTGAACCAAGGTGGCCTCCCTTTGCTATATGCATGCTTCTCATGTTTCCACAGAATGGACAAGCATTGCCATTTTCAAGTCATTGCAGTTACAGGAAGAAAAAAGGAGTTGTAAAATAAAAATAAAATGCCAATCATAACGTTGGATCACCTATCTTGTCTCATTTTGTATTTTTGCTGATTGACAACCTGGTGCTCTTGTAGCATACAGAAGTAAAAAATATCAAGCGTTCATTTCAAACTGAAATGTTTGACAGATGTAACAGCTTTCTGAAACAAAACTGATGAAATCTCAAATAGGAAAGTTCATCTCCTGTTCAGGGGAGAGATTAAATTTCAACAGGCAAGGTTTACTGTCCTTAGACAGATGCAGATTTCATTTTATTTTATTTTTTTTCTTATTTATCTGGCAGTTGTTAAAAATATGAGAGATGACTAGGACTTTGCTATTGGTGCGTAGTCTACCTCCTGCTGCTCTGGATGGCATAGACTTCAATGCGATCCACGTTTCAGGGTACTGTTGTCACAAACTGAAGACAATTTCAGATTCTCTTTCTGGCAACACTAACACCTCACTGATATTTTGACCTGTATTTTTGAAATGGTGAAAGTGAAACAATCTGACAAGTGACTGAAAATTCATACTGCTGTAGACACATACCTAAGCCCAAGAGGTAAAGCATTTTTATACGATAATATGAATGGCCAGATATAACCGAGAGCAGAGATCAAAAGTTTACAACTTCATTTATCACTACTCACATTCACAGAATAAGGTATCAAGGAACATGCAACACTGAGGAAAAACAGAAATACTTGGCACAGCACCAAAACAAAATAATTGCTGTTTCGCTGCACCATCTTCCTGAAATAGACAACTGCACAAATGGCCAGATAACAGTTTAATAAAAAAGTTGCTAAGACTCCTTCTGTTGATTCTGGACTCTTTGAATTTGAGACATAATCTAAAGAAGACTTTCCCAAAGGCAACTGTGCACATTATACTTTTTTTTTTATGTATAGCTACTCTTCAAATAATACCTTTACTGAAAGAAATACATACCCTTAAAATCCTTCTCTTGACTTCAGTGAGAAAACTGGACTGGATCATGCTTTCCACTGGTAAAGTGAAGAGAATGGATCATATTAGATCATACTCTTCACTGGGGTGGGATGCATCTCACCCAACTGTATCCATCAGCTTTGGAAACTAGTTTAAACCAGCGTGATTTCTTTTGGGTGGAGTAAATCACAAACCCAATTAAGCAGATTAGATTTGATGTACAATTAGAAGTTAGACAAGATGAATTCCACCATAAAGTCAACAGAAGCAAAATCAGGTACTGTGTGCAGTAGATCTACTAGCTAAGTATACTATTGAAAATTATATAAATTATACTTCTTGAGAACATCATTTGCAAAAATAAAGCTAGATCCACAAAGAGGAACAGAGCAACTGAATCAACCATAATGTTCAGATATATTAATTCCATGTTGCAAGGAGAGGGACTGGCATAAAAACAGTATTCTCCAAACCTACTCCGCTGAATAGAAAGCTACTAAAAACAGGGGTTATATAACACTCCCCTTCAGGCTCTGCATCTTATTTTACACAGGATGGAGGTGTTCTTTTTAAAAAAATGTCATGGGTCTGCACCCTTTTCTGGAGCTCCTGGACCTCTTCTGCAAAAACCAAACTTCTATTAAAACTTTCTTCCAAAATATACTGTTAGGAGAATATAGAGACTGCCATAAACCTCAGTGGTGAAAGTATTCCACCATCAAGTTCAATAGCAAATCCCTTATGTCTCTAAAGTAATCTGAGTGAACGCTCCCCATATGATATGGGGGAGCTGATATTTCACTGATATGAAAGTCATACACAGAAACATATGCATCGTACAAATTCCTTTGTACAACACAGTTGCCTCTATAACCTTATGTGTTTTTCAGGAGCACAGATTATGAGGCAGAAAATTGCATCTATCTGGTTTAGCCCTTTGAAAGATACTACTATTATCTACCAATCAACAACAGGCTAGAAGAATGGCAAATAAAATTCACACTTGAAACACGAGCTGTGTCTTACTCTTTCTGGAGTTTTAAAGACTGTAAGATCATTAAGGCATAGGCTAAAGTAGCTCATTTGAGAAAAAATATTGTCCAGGCAGATATTTAACAATTTTTAATAATTAAGAAAATCAATCAATTAATTTTCTTACTGGCAATCCACGGAAGTCTATCAGGTACTAATACCCTACTACAAATAAAAGGAGTTGTGTGTAATACTTCATTTGGCTGGAAGGAACGAGGGAGAATGGACAAATACCAGTTTGAGGATACTAAGTGTTTTACAAATCAATATCAATAGCTATCCTCTTTCAGCCATCAGCCAGTGAGACTATCTGATTTAATTTTTTGGAGTGAGGAGAGGCATCTATTTTAAAGTGGTAGCTAGATCTTTTTTCTGTCATCCTTGGGGAGGAAAAAAAGAAAGAAAGAAAGAAAAATCTGATACCTGATCCTCCACATTTTGGCAAATTCAGTTCCAAATAAAATGATTTTTAATTCACTTCACTCCTGATTCATTTTACATTTCTTTTTTTTTTTTTTAGATTTTGGAAATATTATCTCAACATCATCCTATTGCTTTCATAAAGAAGTTAAAATCAGGAAGAGCTGCACATGATGTAAATCGGCATATTTACCCCAGTTTGGATTTAGCTTCAAATGTTTAACTGTTATCCTAAGAAAGGGATCCTTATATTCCTCTTCTAGCAAGAACTATGCGTATTCCAAAATAACTTTCAAGTAATACTATTAATATTCGTGTCCTCCAAACGATCAGTGTGGCATTTTACAAAAGAAATGGAAAAATTACAGCCTCAGTTCATAGGAAACTACCCACCAACAAATACTGACAAATGCTTACTCAATTTTCTCTCTGTGCAACAGAAGATGCAGGACAACCCATGACAAGAAAAAACCAAATCTTTAAAACAAATCTTCCCCACAACTCACTAGCTGCAGAATAAACAAGAAAAAGAAGCAAAGAATGGGTAACTTCTGAGACTGGTACCATTTGGGCACCTCAGTGTGCCTACAAATCAGATTTTTAACCACCTTTCTCTGTTTTATCACACATAATTCACAGTACTCACAAACCCCAAAATTAAATTGAGAACACACGCCAAATCTTTCCAAGATTTGAAATTCCAGATCGATTTAGTAAGATCAACATGAATTTAATATCAAAATTATAGTCGTGCCAATGCTTCCCTGAATCCTTAGGTCCTAGGAATAATCTACATGTGGTTTTGTATGACTGCAACAATGCTGCTATATAATTTTACTTATTTATTTGCAGTTCTCATAATCTCACAACTAATGTAATGGTGCCGTAGTGCCACTTCACAGTGTCTTCTGTCAGTAATGGTTATTTCTGTTCTCAGAGAGAGTTTATAGCTCACTAGAATGCAACCCAATACAACAAAATTATTGCAACTATATTAGAAGGGACTTTTTTATCCGATATTTTAATTAAAAAGGAACAATTAGGATGATATGCACTACACAAGCACTTAAAATCCCAGGTAGGATGCTAAAGCCCCTTATGTTTCAAATGTCTTGCTAAAAGATGCCAACAGAAATAAAAAAAGAAGATGCCCTCCTCCCCCAATATTTCAGTAAAACATCATAGCATCCATTCACTTCCTATCTATAGCCTGGGAAATCTTTTTTGAGTCAATGGAAAGTTATCTCAGGTAAACCAGAAACAAACTGATTAAATGGCCACATCAGTCTAATGGGATAACTCACTTTACATAGACCACAGACGGGATGTTCAAAGCAGAAATAAAAGAAGAAGACAGTAATGTATAACTTTGTGCGTGCTTGTTTTTCCTTCAGCAAAGATGCAGAAATTACAGAATTTATGTGAGATTGCTATACTTGAGTATCAACTGAGAAAACTTTGGCACATAGACTTTACAAGCCACCAGGATATTTTGTGGAGAAGTGATACCAAAAATTCAGGTATCACCTCCAATTCCTGTTAGATCTTTCAGAACATGATATGTCTATTTTGTCAGTTAGATTCTGTATGTTTGGTGTAAATAAATACTAGAATAAAAAGACAGTTCATCTCCTGTAATAAACAAAACCTGAACTCAGATATTCTTGAACTGAATTTGCCTAGATCAGACCTGATCCATTAGGTATTACATATCTGCCCTCGTATACACTATGTCTAGATCAGCAGTTCTCCTGGAAAAGTAAGAAACCTAGAACTCATGAACCAATCTTACCTAGTACTTGAAACCTACGGTTCAGACAGGTAGAGTGTATCCGTAAAGAGTTGCTGAATGTAAACAGGTCATAGTTTTCATATCTTTAGCATCTGTTGTTTATACCCAAGAAAGCACATCAGGGGCAAGAAAATTAATTCCCCAGTTGCTGTCAACCGAGTTAGGGAACAGCAATAAACAGCTTACTGTAAGCCTCTAGCTACAATAAAATTGCTGTCAATAAAGTGTGGCTGATATGTTTTTGCTGTGCTAGAAGAATAGATTATTTGGAAGTAAAAATCTGAAATGGAAACTATAAAGATCTCTCCCTGTTCCTATATACAGGAGAACATTACCACAAAATTCCAATAGCATTAAACTCCTAGGATCCAGCTCTCACTCCCATGTGTGGCACACCATCTATTAGTGTTCATGAAACTTCAGCTTTGCACATTCAGCACAGATGAGACATCAGTGATTCTGATAAAAATCTTATGCATGTGAAACGTTTTAAGAGAAATGAAGCTTGCTAAGCTTTTAGTGTCTGTATCTGTACACACAAAATGTTCCCTACTCTAGTTTAGCATTCCTACTGTCACTATTGAAAATGGTATTATAGCTTAAGGGTTATGTTCAGATTTCCATTATAACCCCCAGTTTTCACATGCTCTTAACTTTCTGAAAAATTCTTCTTTTCAGCTGGAATTTTCCATGCTTGGTCTCAGCTCAAAGATGAATTTCTTTAGACAGTTGAGCAAAATCCGTTAACCTATTTTTCAGTTATACAAGGATAGAAAAAATACACCATACGTTTTCACCATTTCTTATATTCTAGTATAGATATAGATATATAAATACATAGAACTAAAAAAAAATTGAATTTCACATGCAGACATTTTCCCAGGTGACTAGTCCTCAACCAAGACTAATATCCATGCTAACACATAAAACAAATCAGGCATGAAAAAGAAAAATGGATTTTTTTTTTTTTTAATACTAAGCAGTAAAACAAGGCCACTAAAAATAATATCACGCACAGAATTATGGAATGCTATGGTTACAGAATTTTAATATTTTCAGGTGACGTAGACTCTGCACTGCTGTTTCAGTGCAGATTTCCATCAACTTACGCACCTTGAAATTGCTGCTCTCAGCGTATCAAATTAATAGTCATTAATGTTTTCAGCCTTTCTTTTCTCTTACATAAACCCTGAAGTTACAAATTTAAACACTCCAGAGTAAGATAACATCAATTACATTTGCCACAGAAAGCTTAAGTGATGTGCATTGATCAGCAGGAGCTTGGATATTCATTCCTTGATCAGGCAAAAAATCCTCTGACTGGAAAGAGTAAAGCAAGCTCCATAGTGCTTATGTTATTGAGTATATGAATAAAAATACACCTTAGTATGGAATGCATTTACTGTGTCAGTCAAGCCCCAAATCCTTAATTTCTGCCACCACGGCATAGAAATAAAAGGACAGTGTTAACATATATTTAGCTTTTCTGAATCTACTAGAACTGTGCACATTTCCAAAATTTCTAAACCATAGTTTTGATTCAGAAAAGTGCTTAGAGTGTGCTTACAGTTGTCTTTCTTGAAGACAACATCTGAAGTCATTTGGACTTTAAGAATCCACTTCAGTCTCACCACTTTAAATGGAAGTTAAACACATGACCAAATGCTATTTGATTAAGAATGAAGACTGAAGGTTTTGCTCAAAACCCATACTGATACATATTTTTAAACCTGTGCTATTTTTCTCTGCTTAAAACTGGGATAACATGGTAAATTTGGTCTTTATTTTTTTGTTATTTAATTTGGGGGGGGCACGTCTGTTTATTTGCTTTTTATGAGCTCTTTCAGATAGAAGAATACAACATGTTCGTCTTCTACTGTACTTCTATGTAGCTGTTTAATGTACTGACTCACTAATTTGAAGTGCATTTTGAAGTTCAATCAAATACCAAAAAGAACACTGATTGAGAAGTCTGCATAGATTTCAGTGTTCTTTATGAGTCCTAACACTGATTTTGGAAGCTTAGCTATATAAGCTGGTGGTGTGCAACATCTTTTCCATACACCTAATTATGTGAATTAGCATTTACAACAATCCCAAGTTCAAGTATTCAAAAATGCTCTTTTCAGGGCATCCACCAGGTTTACTGCAAGGTAGGCACTTGAAGAAGGCTTTGGTTTTTATACTGGGTACTTCTAAAACATCAGGCTGTGCAACTCAGAGTGACATGTAAAGACTTAACCACAGAATTTTCACTAAATTTATATGGATGATTGCACAGGAACTGCCCAGCAAAAAAAAAAAAAAACAAAACAAAAACAAAACCCAAAAAACCCCAACAAACCTAAGATATTTGTATTGAACACTCTATTTTTGAATTCTAAAAGCTTTCTGTCATAAGACCCAGTTCTAACAGATTTCTAGGGCCAAGCTTCCATTAAAAGTAACATTACTTCTCTTGAATGAAGTCCAAGTGTGGACTTCAGCCTCAGCTCCCTATTAATATTAATGTATCTGCAAGATACATTGAATGTGTATTTACCTTGGACTGAAAGAAACTGTAAGTAAAAATGGAGTCTGCTAGTATTTCTTAGAGATATATATTAATCCTATATTTCTTCTTTCCAAAATGTAATATCCTCCACAACAATTCCTGCACCCTTTGCAAATTACATAAAGAAAACTTGCCAAACAGAGGTAATTTAGTACAACTTCTAACATTTTATACAGAAAAATGGATTATTTTAAATCTCAAGAAAGCAGTACAGTGGCACAGAACTACGTAGCTCTTCCCAAAGGAATTAAAAAAAAATGTTTTTCAGATAATGTGGCATTAGCACATACTACTATTCAGTAGGATTTTAAAGTCTGAATACTTTGATTAAATGCCATACTCTATCACAATCCTAAAAGGACCTCTAAAAGTGTATTTAACTACTGTGCCAATGAATATTAGCTAAAATGCATCCTAACTTCAGGAACTACAGATGGAATAATAGGAAGGCTGATATTGATTACTAACATTGCTGGCTATACTCCTCCCGCCAGAAGTCACAAGTGAGCATAAAAAGATTGCATCCTGTCATACTCAGCATTAGGGAGAATAAAAGACACTATCTCCTTCCCCACAGAATAAAAACACACAAACTTGGTTCAGATAACTGTCTACCCAAGACAGTTGTGTTTTACAGTTACACATAATATTAGAGCTTTGGCAGGAAATTATCCAAATCATATGACATGAGTATCTGCTGACTTCAAAAAAGATTCAATAAGACTTCAGTGGAATTTTAATCAGGCCGATATACAGGTATAATGGCTGATATTACTAAACTGAAACCAGTGTATGTAATGTAATGTAATGTAATGTAGTGAACACAAGTAACTGAAAATACTGCCAGTAGGTTTCGGTCGATTGGTTGGTTTTTTTGTTTCCCCATATTCAGTTTCACTCTGCAGGGCTTATACATTCTGTCAGGTAAATAATTTTGTGGGTCTTAACTGCCTCTGGATGCTGTAAAGGATTAAATCTGAATTTCCTAAGGGAGTTTGACAGCCTTATTTAAGCTAAATTAACAACATCTCAGAACAGAAAAGGAATATGTGGGTTGGGGGTGTTACATTTTGTAACTTAAACTGCAGAGAAAACTTCAGCTGAGTAACCACAGATTATGTTGAGTTCTCTTACAAATTTTTTTTTTTTTTTAAATGGTTCTTTTTTTTCTTTTTTTTTAACTTACACTGACAGTATGTATGGTGCTGTGTAACAGCTTGAAGACGGCTCCGGGAGTACATATTTCTTTGAAGTCCTTAGAAAGGTTAAGGTTTTGTGAGAATCTTCTGCACTGTGTTCAGTGTCTCATTGTAAGTACGAGTTGTTTTGGAGCAGTTACTTTAGCAGAACTGCCTCAAAAGTGCTTGTTTTATCCTTAGTATCTTGTTAGTGTGACACCTTACAGATACTCAAAGTCGAGACACAGTTCTGGAAACGTCACATTCATCTCAAATAAGGCTAATGCAACAGCAAGAGAATGACTTTATCCTAAACTTGGCTACTGTCAGAATCTTTTTGCAAAGACAAGCCTAAATGTGTCTCACCTGATTCTCTAGGATTCATATTCCTAATAAATTCAGACAAATCACTGCCACTTCGGGTACAACACCAGCAGGGATATAAACACGACTCCCAACACCTACAAAGTCGGTGGAACGAAACTGAAGCGATAAGGAAGCTCGCCTTGCAAAGACGCAAACTCAACTACTGGCCACTCCGGTGCAACCATCATTAAATAAAAGGTTCTTTGGCTGTAATATCAGCTTGATCCTGCCTTCCCTCCCCCCTCCTTCCCTTTCCCTGGTTACTGCAGGGCTGGCACCGGGCCAGGGTAAGCGACGTGTTACCTTAGCGCCATCTACAGGCCGTGCCCACAACCACAGCCAGTGGCAAAAGACAAGCACCAATAAAATAAATTAGACAGCGCCGCGTTTAAATCTTTATTAGCAAGGAATTATTAGACCTAAGAAAAACTTAATGCTGGATTTGGTTGAAATATGAGTTTCTCAGCCTCCTAATCCCTCTTCATATGGCGTATTTCACAGTTTAAAATGAGTTATGACAGATCACTTACGCATTACTAACATGAGAAAACATTTACAATGGGCTGACTTTTTTTTTTCTACACAATTCAGATGCATTCAGACAACACGCTCCTTTCAAAAGTACGCTTTGGTGATTTTTTAAGATATGCAACAAACTGTCTATGCGATACCAACTTTAATCTATTACAACAAAATCATTTTGAACTCAAAACAGAGGAAGACTTCCGTATGGCTTAGTTCTATCCTACCAACACACTACGTGCTTCACAGATGAAGTAGCTTGGAAATTCGGCTGTCTTTGTTAGGGAAAAGGATTAACCCCTTTAGTAACACTAACTTAACAGAGTTCCAAATCAGCTTGAACTATAAAAGAAACTCAAGCCAACTCACTTTGATATTTGAAAATGAATGTACATATCGCTTCAATCTTGAAACAGTCAATTTTTCTGACTGAATTTTGGCATATAAGGAAACAGTTTTTCTTCTTCAGTAACTTTTACATTTGGACAGTCAGATGCTGGGGAGAAAAAAAAAAAAGCCTTTTTTTTCCAGTTCTGTTTATGCACGTGTATGTGCATGTGCACATGTACAGATGCATAACAGTCCATAAACAATCAGTATTCTTCAAAACCCAAAATATTAGAGGCATTTCAGAAATGCATGGTAAATGATAAAATGATCAAGAGTTTTTTTTTTTTTTTGTTTTGGTTGTTTGTTTTTTTTTGTTCCCCCCATAATATAACTAAATTAACTTAGACTGAAACAATAAAACCCACAACATACTGGCACTTTTAATACTGGTTGATCGGGCACTTGTATGTAGTACTTATAGACCAGTAAAAGTGCTCGTTTACCTGTCTGGTGTGTAAGGGGCCCTTTGTCTTGAAGCCTCCTTGGGAACTGCACTCTGAGGCACTGAAGTGATCTGAACTAGTGGAAGAGCGTTTGGAAAGGGTGTCACAACCACCAACAAAGGTGTTGTCCAATGGGAGTTCCTGAATCACATGGTGCTTCTTCACTGACACTGGAGTGTCAGGTTTGAGATGAAAAGCAGACTGTGGAGAGGCAGATTTGTAATGCTTGGCAAGATCAGGACTGTTAGGCTTAAAGGTTGTTGGTGGTGCTGTGCCCCAATCAAATCTTCCTATACTTTGTTCCTCCAGCTCCGCTGGAAGGCTTATTGTCCCGTTGATAGGTTCATGAACTGCATCATCAGGTTTGGACTCCTCAATTGTCACAAAGTTCAAAAGAGAGCTCTTCGGAGATTTCCTTTTCTTCCTTTTCTTTTTCTTGTTTTGCTTGTTCTCCTGATTGGGAGACATCCACTCAGCACCCTGCTTGCTCCTCTGGGCAGCTTTGAATCTGGATGCATGTCGACAGCGAACGAGAACTGTGACAAATATAACAACTATGACAACCATGGCGCCTGCCACAATGGCGATCATGATCGTGAGATAGTCCTCGTTTTGGTAGGGTTGGTTACTGTCCCCTATGTTCCGATCCAAAGGTGTTTCCATAGTCCTGCGTATCAAGTCATAAATATAAGAGGCATTTCCAGCAGTATCATTTACATACAAAAACACAAGCACAAGAGTATGCAAGGATTTGGGATAACCCAAATCACTTATGTTGACAACTAAACGATGAAGCCCCACATCATTAGGAGTTGGTTTTTCTTCCAGAGTGATATTACCTGTCACTGGATCAATCCGAAACAAACCCTTGTTATTTCCGCTTACAATTGTGTACTTAAGCTCGGCGTTCATTCCAGTGTCTATATCCACAGCAAACACTTCGGCTACCACCGATCCTGGAATTGCTGAGAGTGGCACTAGCTTAAAAGAAGTATTAGAAGGTGGGTAGATGACAACGGGGCTGTTATCGTTAACATCCATTACATTTATGGTTACTTTTGCTGTAGAAGAGCGAGGAGGTTGCCCTCCATCTACTGCCTTAACATCAAAGGTGTAGGAGCTCTGCTGTTCTCGATCAAAAGAAACATTGGATTTTATAACTCCAGAGTATGGATCCAGCACAAAGTTTTCATTGTCATTCAAGATGGAAAGAGTCACCGCTTTGTTTTCCCCGGCATCTGCATCGGTCACTGTGATCACCCCCACCGTGCTATACTTTGGTAAGTTCTCTGATACGAAAAACTGGAAGTGATTATGAGTAAATTTGGGACTGTTGTCATTTTCATCCAACACAGTAACGATTACAGCTGCTTGACTTTGCAAAGGAGGGGTGCCATTGTCTCGGGCTGTAACAGTGAAAATGAAACGCTCCTGCTCCTCTCTGTCAAAAACTCTGGAGGCTGTCAAAACTCCTGTTTTTCGATCCAGATCAAAAAAGGAGGCATTAGGGCCAAGCTGATAAACAATGTCTGCATTTTTCCCACTGTCTTCATCTGTGGCACTAATAGTTGTTAAGTATAGACCACGACGGTTGTTTTCAGAAACTGACAGCTCAATTACAGGCTGGCTGAAAATCGGAGGGTTGTCATTTTCATCCTCCAGTTTAACTCTTACCAGGGCAGTCTGGTTCAAACTGGGCTTGCCAGAATCAGAAGCAACAATTTTAAAGCTGAATTCTTTGGTGCCCTCATAGTCCAACAAGGAAGAGGTCTCTAACAAATACTGGTTGTCGTAAACTGCCTTCAAGTGGAAGGGAACCTCTCTCTCAATGAAACAGATCACTTTGCCATTAACATCAGTGTCCTTATCTGAAACCGTAATTAGGGCAATCTTTGTATTGATGGGATCTTTCTCAGATAAGTACACTGTGCCATTGATGGGACTTATTATGTACCTGAGGTCTATGTTAGGAGGGTTATCATTTACATCAGTGACATTGATGGTAACAGTTGCACGAGCTGGTGTAGAGCTACCATCACTAGCCAGCACTGTCACTTTGTGAATAGCAGTCTCTTCTCGATCTAAGGACCTCTGAACTGTAATCAGCCCTGTGGTGTTGTTTAAAGCAAAAAATCTTTTGGTTGCAGGGGCGACTTGGGCACCAAAAATATATCTGATTTCTGCATTGCTTCCTATATCTGCATCTGTAGCATGAAGCTGAATAACAGAAGTGCCTACAGGGGCATTCTCTGGTATATGAACCTCTACTTGACTCTCTTTAAACACTGGCCTGTTATCATTGACATCACTTACTGTGACTTGAAGGATGGCTGTGCTGGATTTCTGGGGGGTACCTCCATCCTCCACTTTGATTTTCATCACATAGGTGTCCTTTTGCTCTCTGTCCAAGTTCTGCTGCACAATTAGCTGAGGCCATTTCTCTCCTTCTGGAGTTTCTACAATATCCAGTCCAAAGACACTCTGCCCATTTAACAACTCGTAGTGCTGTACACCGTTGAAACCTGTGTCGGGATCTGTTGCTGATGGGATTGGAAAGCGACTGTTGATCAGAGTGTTTTCTGGGATGGAGATATTGATGACAGGAGATGGAAACATAGGTGCATTGTCATTAGTATCCTTTACAATGATTTTTATTTTGATCAGCCTAAAAAAGTCATTGGGGAGAATCACCACTTCAAGTTCAAAGAAACACTCATTTTCTTCTGCATAGGAAGCTCCAGCACAGAGTTTTTCTCTGTCTATTCTGTTGGACGTTGTAAAGATTTCCCCAGTGGTACTGGACACTTTGACCAGAGGGGCATCCCCTGCTTTAGACACCAGTCTGTAGACAAGACTGGCACTGGTCCCCGTGGCAGCATTGATGTGAGAAATGTTCAGGTCCTTTGGTATGTTCCCTATGGGTACGTTTTCAGGCAGCTCTTCTCTAATAGTGTAGATAAGTTCTTGAGCTATAGCAGAATCCAGCCTTAAACAGGCAATCAAAGCAGCCAACAGGTAAAAATCCCTCAGGTCCATGATAATGTTCCTATTCTCTTTTCCCAGATTTTAGGACTTAAAGGTTTCCAGAGAGGAATGATGCGCGATTTGCAAGAGGAGGCATGCATGGACTGCAGGATGCATTACATCTCATTTCTTATTTGGAGACAACACTGTCAACACAACCACACAGAACAGCATTATTGGTTTTTTAGGCATGACAAATCCACAATCTCCAACTACTACTTCTTTTTGCAATGCATGCTTGCAGCAGTACATTTTCCTGCTGCTCACTTTTACAAGGAATCCCTCCAGACAAATGCACCAATACCCCACTGGCTGTATTTACACAGAGTAAGAACTGAAATAACTACCTGCAGGATTAAGGGTAGTTACAGTTTTGACACATACTTTCTGAATAATTTCTTGGTACACCATGTAATCTGTGAAGTGCATTCCCCCTCTACCCTCCTCCACCCAGAGATTTGGTGCAAGTAAAATATCTTCCCGCACTACTTCTGGACTGTAACTGCTATGTCAGCTGCCAAATATAATTTGTTGTTTCCTTCCATACACATTTTTAAGCTCTTGCAAACCAGATTTTTCTCTGCTCCTTGTGCTTGTGCCTTGCATTCCCCTTTACAGCTATCGAACTGGGATATAACCACCCGGACATGCTGCTGCAGCAGCAGTCGTCACTGGCTACTTCACATCCCTATTAACTGATGAGACAATAACAGGACTTACAGTTTCTTACACTCTCAGCTCAGTGTTTCCTCTCCAGATGTTGGATACTCCTCCTTCTGTTTAATAACCTTAAACTTTATATGGTTGCTTTTAAACACAATATATTTCAAGAGGCTGGAGATTCAAAATGCAACTTAGGTGCAGCCAGCATGTTTACAGACGGGGGGGGGGGGGGGGGGGGGGGGGAATGTATTTTCTCTTGACAAGAGGGGTTAAAAAAGCGGCAGCCTTTACCTATTGACTCTGATCTCCCTTCAGGATATTAGCAGCTGCCACACATAAATACTGCAGACTAATAATGGAGGTGAAAAAAAAAAAAAAAAGAAAAAAAAAAAAAAGAAAAGAAAGCGACAGACAGACTTCTCTTTGCATGCTCTGCTAACCGCGAATTACTCGGGTGCAAAGCTGCCAGCACCTTACAGTTTGGCAGAACCGAGCAGACCCTAAGCACTGATCTTATCTGCATTAAGCTGCACGGTAGCTGATGCCTGTGATTACTTCCAGCAGAGTGATGCAGGTAGGGATGCAGAGACAGCGTGTAGGTGAGCCTTTGCCACCAACATGAACTGAATCTGAAACACTGATTCTTTCCTTAGATAAATATACTGTGTTGGCTTTTTTTTTTCTTTTTTTTTTTTTTTTCTTTCCTAAACGAAAAGCATGGCAGTGTATGGGTAACTT
Organism: Cuculus canorus; assembly: GCF_017976375.1. Taxonomy (NCBI): domain Eukaryota; kingdom Metazoa; phylum Chordata; class Aves; order Cuculiformes; family Cuculidae; genus Cuculus; species Cuculus canorus. Next base: position 39,495,383 of record NC_071401.1, read on the forward strand.
TGCACTTACGTTGGTTGTCTACCTTTGACGATCTGCTGCAGCTACGCAATGATCTGTTCCAGCAGATACAGCACAATGGATCTGGTAAACCACCAGTTTCGAGAAATCAGCAGCAGCCAAACGCTTCCTCCTCCAGATATGTGTTGCTTCGGGGTGGCAAATTAGCAACTCCAGGGAACAAATTCACAGTTCTGTCGTTAGTCATCCTCTCCACGTTTCATTTCTAGCAAGCGGCGATCCTTCGGGTGGATAACTTGCACGCGACACCCCAAACAAACAGCAAGCGAAAAATCCGGTGCACTTCTTTAGACCGGGGGTATTTTCCACTCTGCACTGCACACGATTTCCATGTCTCTCACAGCAGAGACGGCTACATGAAGTCTGCAACTTCTTACTGGAAATGACAAGAGTTGGTCTGGCGATGCTTCTCTGTCCCTCTATATCTCTGGGGTGGGAAAAAAATAATAATAATTAAAAAAAAAAATCCTAATAGGTTATTGCTTTAGTGACGGGGGGAAGCGACGGCGCTTTCCCTCCCAGCCTCTCTCCCTCACACGCGCTCTCTCCTTCTCTCCCTCTCTCTCTGAACTGAAATTCTTGATATAACTCTCAATAAGCCCAGAGGGAGGGTGTGAGCGGCGCTAAGCCCCCCCTCCCGCCGCACCGCATTGGCCCGCGCCGGCGGGGGCGGTGGATGGCGGAGCGCTGCCCTGGCATTGGCCGCCGGGCACGTCGCTCGCCGGGCAGCCGGGGCGGCGGGGCGAGCGTGCGGCTCCGCGCCGAGCGGAAGGGTTGTGGGGATACGGGGAGCAGCGCCGGGGCGGCGGGGGGATGGGAGGAAGAGGGTAGCGGCGTCTGCGGAGACGGCGACCTGGCTGGCGGGCGCTCCGCGGTCAGGGGCGCAGCATCCCTGAGGCTGGGAGCGCAGCATCCCGGTGGGTGGGAGCGCAGCATCCCTGAGGCTGGGAGCGCAGCATCCCTGAGCGCGGGAGCGCAGCATCCCCGAGCGTGGGAGCGCAGCATCCCTGAGGCTGGGAGCGCAGCGTCCCTGAGCGCGGGAGCGCAGCATCCCCGAGAGTGGGAACGCAGCATCCCTAATTGCGGGAGCGCAGCATCCCCGAGAGTGGGAGCGCAGCATCCCGGAGGGTGAGAGGGCAGCATCCCGGAGGGTTGGGAGGGCAGCGGGTGTCGGAGTCTCCCCGGTGAGCGCAGAGTTGGGGCACAAAAGCTCATTGGGTTTGCGAGTGGTCCCGGAGTCATTCCGAAAAATCAGGATTTGTTGTGGGGTTGGGTTGAGAGATGGAGGTGAGGGGGGTTGGGAGGGGGTGTCTCTATCGGTTCGGGGCCGCGGGTGTGCGCGCAGCCTCCGCGGGGCCGGCTCCGCGCCGGAGGGAACCCCCTGCCCCGGCCCCTCCGCCGCGCGGTTCGACTTTATATTTAATACATGCCCTTTCATCTATAATTTACGCTGCTCTGACTCCAGCCCTGTCTCAGCTCCCATTTACGCCTGCACACCTTTCTCCTTCCCGAAGGGTCAGCCGAGATACTCACCGAAGGAACGAGAGAGCTGCTCTGCTGGTTTGGGTTTTGTCTGCTTAAACATTGAACTGGAAAACATTCCTCTCAGTGGTTTGATAAATAATAAAAGTGATCATTTCGCCTTCCCTGTGAATGACACAGGTAAATTATCCAGCTAGCCACAAAGAAGCATCACATGCCTGGAAGACGGTGTAATAGAATGCCAATGTGTTACGATATGAGTGACCTCAAAAGTGTGACAAGAAGATGATTATAGTGCATTATATATAGTGCATTATATGTGGTACCTTTTTCAACGTTTTCTGAAGCATGAATGAACCTTCATTTGACTGTGCTTTTATTGCTAGCTTTTCTGAGCTTGAACTTGCAAGCCGTGTGACACTGTAGCTATCCAATTGAGTATGCCTGGGTACACGGCCACGCTGGCTGCTGTTTCTGGTTAAGCCTTTCAAATAAATATGCATACAAAACCCAAAAATAACTTCAGCATTTGACTTTTTCTGTGTGCAGTATTATATCTAGATAATTTATACATCTTCAGCTGGCCAGCTAAAGATCCGAGTTCCTACCCTGAAGATTTTAGATTTTCAGATGCAGGCTTCTACCTTTAGACTCCAGTATGAATGTGTACGTAGGATGCATTGTTAATTGGTGCTGGAAGTTGCTTGTATCTGTCAGAGGTCAGTGCCTTGCATGGCTTGGTTTTGTGTGGTACATACTGATACATGTACATATTTTTGCTAGTCATATGGATGCAGATGCTGTGTATGTGAACGTTGCAAATCTGTAATCCCATCATGTGGAAAGATTAAACAGTCTTGGTTTTGCTGTTCTTTGTGTTTAAAAGACTCCTGTTACAGAGAGACACACAAAAAAATTGATCTTGGTTTTGATGACATCAAGTAATGGTAGCAAACGGAACTGAATCTAATAATAGTTTAAGAAAATGTTCATTATGTAATACAGGAAGGATGGCTGGAGCCCCAGCATTGAATGTCAACCAAGTGACACGAAGGAGCAACCTTACTGCCAAACCGCTTTTAGAAAAAAAATTCTGTGAATGAATTAAGTGTGCAGTTCCTTCATCCTTTAAAATACAAAGCAGAACAGCCATTAATAAAGAAGATAATTAGAACTACTAGCATTCTGTGTAATGCAGTCTTCTGAAATACGGCATGTTTATGTATGCGTTAATAATGCACACATTTTTCCTGACACTAGTCATATCACAGCAGTATGGCATCACAGACGTTTTATAGCCTCATTCTAGTAACATCACAGACATATAACATTCTTATTCTAATCACACCATAGTCATTTCAATGTCACACTGTAGTCACATCACATAGCCTGGTAATAATTATTTAACTTTATTGCTAAGCTGAATAGTTTTCTGTTTGCTCAGGGATGACTTTAACTTGTAGTCAGAACTGATTAGCACATGCTCATAAATGAGTTCTCATGTACACAGGGTTAACCTCATGAAAAGTTAGGAAGAAAAAAAAAAAAGTAAAATTTCAGCAAACTAGCGGCTGTTGGATTTAAACCCAATACAGTCACAAGTCACAATAATAGCATATTTCTGCTATTTTTCTAATATTATTTTAGAAAGCCAGAGATGTTTACGTGCAGATTTGTCACGTTAATGTTTATGTTCTTGCTTTAAATTGCTGTAGTTCTTTAACTAATCATATATGATTAACCTCATGGAAGAAGCGGGTCTTCAGACTATAGTGTTTGCACAACAGATTGTAAATTTGAGGCCCAGAGTACCAAAGGGACTTGAACTGTCACAACTCCTTCTAATAACGGTAGAAAATTAATAGAAAGGGCTGGCATCCTGAGCAGGAGTTGGAATTGCCCAGTGCAGCATTATGCTTCCTCTGAAATGTGAGGAACTGCTCTCAGACATTTCCCATGTTCATTTGAATAGCCATGGTTTATTCTCCAGTAAATGTTTATTTGCTCACTGTTATATTTGAGAAGAACTACAGTATTTGATGTTATGCTAGCCTCAAATGCATCTATGTACTATTATTTATACGGTTACTTAATAGTCTCCTTTCTTTACCATTATGTATTAGTCTTTTGTCTGCATATAAGAACACCGGATTCCTAATCACATCATAACCTATTAAAATGACTTCTGTATTATAGCATATTAACTATTCATCCACATCATTGCTTGTTATCTTCGCCTCCATATTATTATGTATCAAATTCTTTTCCATATCATATTTGACTCAAATTCTAGCATGGTAGAAACTGACTCCAATTATTCTGTACTAGCTATAGTCAAATTGCACTAAATGGAATTGCTTACATTGTATCATACTGGCTACAGGCTCACACAATGCATTATACATGAAACTGATTCACATTATGCTTAGCTAACTGAAGACTTTAATCTTGAAGTGTTGAGCACAAAATGCTATCATTCTTCACTGAACTGGCTCTGGTCACTTGATCATTTTGTACCTGCGATTGCTTCTTACAGGCTGTTATTATTAAAGCAAAATGGCTTTTCCTCTCCTGCAGTTTTACCACTTTCTATGGAAAGCCGATTCGTATGCTAATGAACGAGCTCTTTTACTTTATGTCAGTGCCACCATGACATTGGCAGCTGACCTATGGTGCACCTATAGTGTGTCCCCTTCAGTCCCACATAGTGAAAATAGGCATTATAAACACTTGCTTGTGTGTTTGAATAGCAGGTTATGTGCAAGCTATTTAGCAGTCCTTACTATTATCACTGGAGGCCTTATTTCTTAAATGTTGCTCGAATCATTTGCAAATGCAGCCTTGGTCCTGTCTCCAGTAGGAATTATTCAAGGCCAAGCTGCTGGTTCTGCCAAGGCTGGCTAGGGTGTTTGTGGTGTTGTCCCTGGAAAGAGAAGAGTTTTGGAGTTCAGCGTGGCAGGTAAGAATACTATCCGTTATGGATAGTACTTCATCCATGAAGCAGTCCACCTCCACAGGGCAGATGTTTGCTCTGCTCAAGCTATAGCACTGGCATTACTCTGTCCTTGACTTGGGCTTCTGCCACAGTTCAGTTTCATAGTAATCTCAGGAAATCCAGTTCTTACAAGAAGTACTGGGCCAAAAAAAAGTGATGCTTATCATCTGCTGTGCTACTAACCCCTAAAACTTCAGGGAGTCTATGAAGATGAGAGAGGAGAATGACACAAAAGTGGGAGTGGTATACAGAGAGTGTTGTGGAGCCTGTGTTTTTTGCATATCCTTACAAGCATGTTTCTCTTGACGAGCATGCTGCCTGTGCCTGAACTTTTTACTCACAATGGTTTAGATTTCAGAAGCTTGCTTCAGAGTTTTCTTGTCTTCTTGTGTGTAGGAATTGAACCTGGAATCCTTATTTATATGAGTATTTCAAATAAGTGAAGTCAATAAAAATATTTTGTGTAATGCAAACCATAGGTAACTACAGCATTTCAAAAAGCCAGGTAATTGAATTATAAATGATATTTATTTAATACACTTATTTTTATAATTTCAAAATTTATTTAATTGGTTTTCAATCTGGTTGTAAGAGTGCTAGGAAAGGAAAACCACTTAAGCAAACACTTTTGGACTGTGTATTAATACATACTCTTAAATAAACAGCAGTAGCTAAGTCAGTTAATGATGAATAATTTAATCAAATTGAGATGATGAGATGGGGCAATAGCTGCAGAATCAAGCCCTTTTAATATGTCTTTCGTCAGGAAAATAAACTCAGTCCTTGGATAATCAAATCACAAAAGGGGTGGGTGATGACCTTTATTCCATTTGAATGGCAGAACTAAATTTAACTGAATTTGCCATTTTTTTTGACTGACAAAGATTGCAAATGTCAGTTCATGGCTCTGAAGGGTCTACAAATGCACAAGCTGAAAACTGGCATTTTGCTGTGCCAGTGTTTAATCCCTGTCACTGTACAATACAGCAAGGTGCCGAACTCCATTAATTATTGCTGTTTATTTAAAGGTACAGATTAATGTACAAACTTGAATTGTTTGCTTGAAAGTGTTAGGGATTTTTTCTCCCTCACGGGGCTTTTGTAACTGTTTGGTAAAACAATAAAAATCAATTTGAATATGGCAAAAAGAGAATAATAAACAAGTGTTGTTTAAAATGCAATTATTGGACCACTTAAAAGAGGTGTAAATGCATGTGGCACAAAAATAAAAAAAATGTTTTACTTTACTACCCTAATGTTAGTTATTATGGTGGAAAGAGCTGATGAATCAGAATACAGAAACAGAATACAGATTCCAACCAGTGTGCTTTTGTGTGAAGTGAAAATTTTCCAAGACCTGCAAATAACCTGTCTTATTGATGCTTTATTGTTTAAGAATGGGAGAAGGAAAAAGACAGAGAAAGAAAGGAAGTCTAAAGGTTTTCAGACAAAATGATGTCCGAAGACGCCTTTACTAAAGCATTTTAATTTCCATCAAAGCAGTGATGTAAATCTGATTGATGGAGTTATGCTAATACAATGTTGACAGGATCAGAATGAGACTCAAAGCATGGGATGAGACCTCCTTCAGGGATTTACTTTGTTTTTCTGCTTTCAACTTCTGACCTTCTACTTGCTTGCACAGAAAATAGAAAATGCTCATTTTAATCAATAAATATACTTACACTAACTTGCATTAGTGAGACTGACATCTTTACATCCAGACTTGAACCTAAATATCTTCTGTTTTTCAGTCCTACTCTGATGTCAGCCATGCCTCACCATTTACAAAAGGTTACTAAGGTAGTGAAGCTTGATCAAACTGTATGTCCTCTGGGGGAAAAAAATACTCTTTTGACATAGACGTAGCTGTATTGTTTGAATTACAGATAGGCAGGCAGATAAATGACTAATTTCTGTTTAAAAGCGTTGTGCTGTCCTGATTGCTGGTTCTTATTTCTAACACTTTTTGCTTTTCTTAACATAATGGTTAAAGCAAGGGATCTAAGGTTTCAAGGTTTTATCTTTCGGGGGTAGTATGTTTTGCAATATGATGGTAGAAATGTTACAACAGCTCCAGTTTTTCATGGAGCGGATTATGCCTGTCTACTTACCATGCTCATGCACTGAAGGGAAGAAAGCAGATTGCTGAACCACATTCCTTTTCCATTCCCCAGTGGTGTTGCTGTGATTCTCAAAGAACCTTTGTTCTTCAGGGCTCCAGAGTCGAAAAAGAGAAGGTGTGTACCTTCTTCCTATGGGTGACAGTGCCCTGGCTTTGTATGTGCCACCATGTTCTGGGGAAGTACTTAGTTGTAATTTTGGCTTTCTGTATGCTGATTACTCTCAGAACTCCTCTTGATGTGGAAGCCAGAATTCTGCAGTGTCCATGCAGAGCTGAGCCTGAAAGAAAGGAGAAATCCAAATGAAATTACTCTCATTAAAACAATGAGGGAAAATTACACGTCTGTGTTTGGTGTGCATTCAGGGAATAGGAAATGTCACCAAGTATCTTCATATTCGTGTATGCACTCTTCAGTATTCTAAAAATATTTAGATTCTGAACAAGAGAAAAAAAATCTAAGAGACCCTAACTCCACAATTTGACTTCTCCATAGATTTTCACTGTTCCATTCAGTGATTTGTTGGCCAAGTTCATGACAGGCAGAAGTCTTAATGTAAATAATGTGTTATCATGTATGTGGTAAGTTATAATGTAAGTAAAAATATACAGATAATGGAGTAGTACTTTCTTTTCATGGGAACTTACTGGGCATTCATAGTCAGAAAATAGTTTCATGGAAGAATAAGACAGGAAGTTTCATTGGTTTTCCTTTTTTTACTACTAATAAATCACTGCTTCTGCCTCCCAAGTGGACAAGCAGCAGATGTTTCAACACAAACTCCCTCAAAGTTAGTCATTTTGTCCTCTTCCTTATCAGTGTTTCTGTCGCTCTAAGGATGGCATGCCTCAAGAAATAAGTAAGCACCTATCTACAGGGGCATCACTCAGTCATTCTTAGGCAATTATCACAGCAAAACACACCTCAGACTGATCAATAATTGCTTTCCTTGTCAAATTTCTGGATGTCACAAACAACACTAAAGAGAGGGATCAGACCAGAGCAAAGCCTTGTCTAGACAGGTAGATTAGATTGCTTTTAGTCCTAACAGAGGCAGGAAAGTGCTGCAGCGGTCTACAGCAAAGCCTAACAGGGCACCCGTCTCCCTGTGCCCAGCAGCTGGGCTTGGACAGATTCGGGTTGTGTAAGCAAGGGAAATCTCAAGGAGCACACTGTAGAATCTGAAAAAAAAAAAAAATCAAAAGCAATATTAGGAATCGCTTGGAAGCATCATCATTTTTTTTCCTGGCAAAGTTTGTTCTGACATATGCCAGAAAGTTGTTATTTTCAGATGTATTTACAGGGATCAATGCTTAGATTCCCTTTCATATCTCTGTCTTTCCTCTTTATCTTACTAAAGCTTGGATAGACTGAAGGCCTTCTGACTGATTAGCTTGTATCTGCCCTTGCAAACCTCAGGCCTGCTATGAAGAGAGGATACTTGTTTCCAAGGTACATAATTTTGGAATACTCAAGTTTATTCAGTGTCCTATTTAGGCATGCTTTTTTCTTTTTTGTATAGTATATTTCTGTGTAACTATTCGTCACTGAAGACAGTAAATTTGTGCAATAAAAAAAGAAACCTACAGATTTTCTTGGACTGAGCTCAGATGAAATGCATGTGACGGTAGGAGAAGACACGTGAAAGCATGATACAAAAATGTTAAGTTTATCTCATTTCTGTAACTAGAAGGTCTTTTACTTTCAGGCATTACAAAGTATGTCAGTCACTGTAAAACTAGATTCCCCCTGCCTATGCTATTATCATACCAGTGAGGAGTAGTAATTACAAAGCCTTTTTTTTACCCCCCACTCCTGCACTGCTGTCAATCCCCCAAAACACCTGTGCAATTTAGTAAACTTCATATGCTGAACACTAGTCATTTCAAAGGCGAACTTCAACTACTGCTTGGCTTACATTACTGTTCAGCTGATTTTTGATTGAGAAGTGCAGGAAGTCTTGTTGAAGAGGATATTTTTTTTCCTTATAACAGAGCACCTCAGGATATACGAGAGTAGCCAGTTGTATTCAGCACAATAATATGCTGTTCATTATTGACAGAAATAGGAATTTTTTTAATCTGGAAACACTGAAATTCTTATTAACATGATTTCATTTAAGTGAATGAAGAGACTGTCTCTGCTAGCCCTAGAGATACATATTTTTTACAGATGGTATAGCAGGAATCTTTCTCTGTACACATACCTATGCTACTTACAAGAGAACCAGTGGAGTTGTAAGCCTTGAATTTTCTTCCCCATTAAGTACTTGCCCTTGAATCTAAGTCTTTGAACAGGAGTGAATATCTCCATTTTGTTGATGAAGGTGTTATCCCACTTTGGTTTGTGATGGGTCAGTGCCCTTTAGTTTCTCTGTGGAACAACTACACAGGTATTTCTCTGTTAGTCCCATCCGTCTGAAAGCATTTAATCTGAAATGTCATAATGAAAAAGCCAAAGCTTTTGCCAGTTTAGCATTCTTTGGCAGAGATATATCTATGGTTGAAGAGTAATCTGTCTATAGCTTTTTTAATTAAACGTATGTAATCTTCCAATCAAGCTGCAGAACCTGAACTTAACTGGTTCTCATTCAGAAGCTTATATGTTTTAATTTTCCTAAAAATGGTGGAGGAAGTAAATTCATGTTTAATTCTGAAATGTTCTCTGCCTGAACATGGACTTTAAGACACTTGGAACTCATTTCAACATCAGGACCCACATGTCTTAGTAGTATTAAGAAAAGGAATGTTGAAAACTCAGATTGTCCCCACAAGGTAGAGAGATGAGGCTCATTTTAATAATTCTTTCCTTAATTGTATGAAGTTATCATTACAAATGATTATGTCAGTGTTCCCACATAGCCTAAGGCAGCTCTGATGTAAAGTATACTGTCACAAATTCTGTTCTCTTTAACACTGATATTTCTTGTTCTGATGTGAAGTAGATGTTCTGTAAGACTACTGAGAAAGTATTTGGTTAAAAACTCAAAACTTCAAATAACAGATATAAAAAGATCTTAATTGTCTGAAGTAAGTTATGGACAGAATATAGGCATCTACCTTGGAGTGCAATCCTGAAAGCCTGAACATAAATGCCGTCAAACTGGATAAAGTTCGTACATAGCTTGCTTCTGTTTATGCAGTTAAAATTTCTGAGCTGCTAAACTCTTACTTTTGCAGTTGCTCAAAAGCATCTTATTCTTGGTCTGTCTAAACAATAGATATCTCAATACCTATCAGCATCTGCAAATGAGATACTGCTCCTCTCTTCACTGATTAGAACTATGCATGCCTACAAAATGAAGCTTTGTGTGAAACAGTGTGTATTGTTTTACCTTATTTTTAAACACAACCACAAAATTTAGGTTTAAATGGTTTTAATATGCCTTTAGCCCAGAGGGCATTTACTCTTTTTTTTTTTTTTTTTTTTTTTTCTTTATAGGCTTAAAGTCACAACTCCTAATTTCTGGAAGAACTACTTAACTCTATGTCCTGATGATGCTGCTTACTTTGATATTACAGTTAAAGCCCTACAGGGACATGTTGTGTGTATGTTCATATTACTGACTTCATGAACTGTGTACATCTGTTACATGAAACAGTCTTTGAAAATAATCCTGTGTTGTGTCAGTAAGCCTGACGCTCCAGGAATAACTGAGTCCCAGGTTAAGACACTCTGCTAGTGGGAGAGTGATGTGGGCTTACATTATGAAGGACAGAGAAAGAAAGAAACTGTTGGCTCTCCTGTTTCGTTGGAGAACTGTCTAGAATTTCCAGCCTGTGATTCAAGTTCTCTTGGTGGTTCATTTACCACTTCTGGGAGGTTTAGATCCTTCTAACAACAGGTAATTCTAAAGAACTCCTACTAACAGTTACTTCCAGTTTCCTACACAAGACTCTCTTGTTCTTTAAGAGAATCTGTAGGGAGATGCAGATAGCAAAGTTGTTCAAAATATAGCTGCAACAGGTACAGCTACGTGCTCTACAGCTGCTTGTCGATAAACAACCATGGTAGTGGCAGTTCCTTCTTCTCTGACTGGTTTAAAGGAAAAAGTGGCCTCTCACTCAATTTTGAAGGAGAGCACTCTGGAATTTTTCACTCTTCTCATATGTTCTAGAGGAAACCAGGGTGCGTCTGTGAAGGACAAGCAACTTGAGCACAGACATTTCAACCACTAAAGGGCTTCCCAGAGCTCAACCTAACAATTTCCTGGCTCAAGTCCCACAAAACTTACTGAGATGCTTTCCAAAATTTTATCTACTATGAGCTGCATTATACAAAAGCATAAGGGATGTTTCTGTTTTGTTTGTTGGTTTGGGTTTGTTGTTTTTGCGGTTTTTTTTTTTGTCATCAAAGAAATGTCTCAGAATGTCTTCATTATCCTGACTTAAAAAAAAAATAATCAGAATTAGAGAGCAATTAATCCTCCTTGAAGACATTTACATCTAAATAGCAGTAACTGATCTAATGAACCCAAATTTACTGTGTTACAATGAATATAGATGGTGGAACAAAGAATAGTTGAAAAAAATTAATATTTATGCAGTGTCATTTTTAAACAAAGCCGTCCAGAATAATTAAGTATGTGTGTGTATGTAAGAATGTAAGAAGGAGTTTCAGTAATTAGGAAGCACTCCTATGGTACATTTTACAGCTTAGGAATCAATGAAAACTATTTTAATTATGTTTTAAAGAGCAGTCCTTTCTGTTGAAAGAAAAATACAACATTTTTATTCAGTCTTATAGATGAATACAGAAGCTCTTCTTGTTTTCAATGAAACTGCTGAAATATTGGCCACTGACGTCAAGAAAGCAGGCTTAGGCTCAAACAATACTTGTCAAATGCATTTTGTTCAATTTACAGCCATTTCTTATAAACCCCTGCACATCTTCTAAATGCAGTAAACAGTGTCATCTAGAGGATATTTTTAAGTACTGCATGTCATCGGCAAACCAACATCTCTTCTATTACAAAGATTTTGACAAGCAAAGTGAAAGCATGAAGCTAAACAGTTGCCATAGTAATTATTTAAAAAAACCCCTATATTATTGAATACACTCGGCTTTCAGGACACCAGAAAGCCTGATACACTGTCACAACAAAATACCTGCATGCCTTCAGCATGTTAATGTAATCACAGGCATTTAAAGAAATTAAGCTAACATCCTGTATTACAGCACATCTTTGGTTTAGTTCAATTAAGGTGACAAAATATTATGTAAAATTTCCATAATAGAAAATAAAGTAATAATTTATAATAACGTATAGTTTTGAACAGTGCATATTTAAATAATTGCCTTTTTTATTTATGCTTAATAGAATGTAATTCATATTGCACTAAAAAAGTTCTAAAAAATATTTTTAAAACCTAACTGAAATCCAAATCCAGTAATTGTTAATTAATTAAACAGTAGTATTGGACTTGTTGTAGGAAACCATCTCTTTTAAAAGACTTAAAAGAGAGGCACATTTGGGATGTCATCTTACGCTGGCAACTTGACAAGTAAGAGGTTTCTATTTCCAGGGTTAGGTGCAGGGAGTGGCAACAATTAACAAAACCTCATTCCATCAACAGGTAATAACTTATACAGATCCTCCTCCCTCTTTTTATTGTTCAGTTCTGCCATTTTCTGGACTAAAATCTTTATCAGACATTTTATTAAAAAAAAAACCAAAACCCGAACAAACATAAAAAACAACCAACCAAACAAAAAATATTATATGTAAATTGCAAGTTGCTAGGAAAAAGTGTTAGTGTTTGCCTTCACTGAAGTTACATTTTTTCTAATTAGATCACAAACATCTTCGCCTCCTGCAACTCTCTTTTGTCCTTGCTTTGTCAAAGAAGGACTTAGAAATTATTCCATGTGTTCTCCCACTCCTACTTGTTATTTTGCAAGAATTTAAATATCTGAGGCTGTGTCTAATTTCAGTCATGGGTCAGGCAAGAGTGCCATCTGTATAGAAACTGAGTGCAATGGGTCCATTAGGATATAACTTAATATCTGTTTTACAAATGAGCTGCATTAAAAACATACCATTGTGTAATGAGGCTATAATGTTAATTAAATCAATTAAAAATTGTAATATGAAATAAAATCAAACAAGACAGTTACATGATAAAGGAATTTAATTATAACAAAGTTTCAGTAAAGCTGTCAAGATAACTGGTTGCATATAAAATCTTTGACATGATAATACTGTCTAAAAAGCATTTTTTGTTTTACAATTTTATTGTAATTATAGTGACCATCTATTTTGAAGGTTGACATCACTTGCATTCAGCAATAAGCTTACATTTGTATGGACACTTTTTATGGAAGTGGTGATAGTATTAGAATAGCGACTGAGGTAATTAAAAATGCTACTGCATCAAATGTATTATTGCCTGACAAGAAAAGCTGCGAATACTTGCAAGTGTGAAGCTAAAGGGAAGAGCATCCCTGTCAGATAAAGCTTTTCCTATTATAGTGATTCCCTCATGAAGTTTGGTTGCAAAGATAATCTTCTTTGTGATCAAGTAATAGTAGTAATTACAAAAAAAAAATAGAAAATGCTATTTCAAATCCACTTGTTTAATCAAAAGATCACTCACTTTCTCAGGTAAAGAAGAGGCCACAGAGCCATTAGTGTACCCAATCATGAGGGGTAAAGGTGGAGGAGATGTGGGAAACATACAGCATAGAGCTTCTTCCTGAAGAGACAGTAACCGTGGCCCCACAGGGACAGGTGCTTCATCAGGCAGAACTCTGCTGGATTTAGATGTTTGCCTGGTAAATGCATTTATAAGGAGAAAACAAATGTGTTCCCTTGGCTGCACAGAACCTGTCTTATTCCATCCACTCACTGTTATCTTCAGACAGAGGAGCACTGTGAGACTGACTGCTCCCTGTGCAGAACTCGAGAGGCAGCATAAGCAGTACAGGGTAAGTTTCTGCACGTTAGTACTTCTAACATGTTCACTAATGTTTCTACATCTCCAGAGGGTTTTGGTGTAGGAAGACAGTTGCTCTAGCAGGGTATGTGGAGGTAAAGTGTGAACTCTAATGAAGGAGGTGAAAAAAGCAAACAGCTGGGCTTCCTATCTCAAGATAGCTGGGGAAAATGGAAATGGTCCATAGGAGCATCAAATAGGAAAACATGATCTCTTGCAGCAGATTTTTTTTGGTTGCAAAGTAATGCTTTATGCAATTTAGCTGTAGAGATGATAGACATGTAGGAAGCACTAGGGAGCAGAAGACGTAGGAGTATTCTGACAAGAAAGGGCTGTAGTCAGGAAGGCCAAGAACGAAGCAGAAACAAAGGCAACACCAAGAGAGGGGATATAAATTAGGAAACAAAAAGAGAAAGAGAGCGGCATCTATTTAAGTTTGGCATAATTAAAACAGGAGTTTTACTTGGTGGTTTTACAACCATACTTTCAAGCTTAATTGCTAGTTTTATATGAATATTTACATTTAATACATGCTGATATTTGACAGTGTCACAGTGAAGTTGTACAGTCATCAACTTGTCAGTGGCCTAATGCCTTGACCTCCAGAATGTTTAGAGGGTGATACAGTTCCGTGTTAAAGGCACTGCCACAGTGTCTAGACTGTTCTCACCAAATAGTTTCAGTGTTTGCAAAACATGGTTTCTATACTCTTTGGAAAAGATCACATAAATACAATTGCTTCAGGTGTGAACCCTTAGAGTAAAATTTGTGGTGTAACTACTGCCCAAAGCGTCACTTTTGCCCCAAATTAGTTTTGTTAGCTCATTACGATTGAATATTTGTAACAAAATGGGTAAGGATTTCCATGAATAACCCATGCCTTATTGTGCCTAAGTGTCCCATAGTCATCTGTAGTACTGCCCTGTTATATGCAATGTTGGGGGGTTGTCTCTGTTCAGAGAGGGTTTCTTTTCCGGAATGCAGCCAGGCATTTCAATTTCCACAAGCAGAGATCACTGGTAAAACTACCATAGTCTTTCATGAATTCAATTTTTGGGAGAGACATGGTGCTATTTAAAAACTGTAGGAAGGAACAGCCCTGACAAATCACATTTTTCTTTGCTACACTTCAACAACAAACACTTCTCATTTCAGTATTTACTTGCTCAGTAATAATTAATTACATGCTGTATTGAAAATCCTCCATTGCACCGACAAACAGTTGAGAAACAGCAGAAGCTTATGAAGCAAATACCTGCCCTTACATACCAGTTCACAGAACTGGGAAGCTCTCTTGCAGACAACAATAAAGGTGAGGGTAAAGAATAAAGTGAGAATAAGCTTTAGCTTATGGTGTCAGAGGGTTGCTGCTGGAACCATCTATTAAATGTGGATTCCTGGTGTTGGACTAGATAATCGCACTGAATTGACAGGATAGCACAGCCGGCAATGGCAGGAATATGTTTGCTGAAAATTTATGTCAAGGTTGGCTTGGAGCTGCCAGTGTCATACCAGTATAAGATTTCCTTGTCTGTAGGGATGTATTTTGTCATAAACATCTGAAATCTTACCATTTCTGACTGCTACCGGTCAGTTGTAAACCCATTTGAAACTGCTGTCGTGTCATACCTAACAGTGGCATCAACAAAAGGGCAGGTCTCCATAGAAAAGCAAGGCAGGAAGACGTTGTGATTTGAGGAGCTGAAAAGCTTCAAATTCTTAAACAGCAGCTTCAGAAACTACTCGTACATTTTTATTTTGTTTTTTTCTTTTTTTTTTAAGGCAAATGCCAAAACATTTGCTTTTGTTCTTAGCTTTTAACAGTGTTCTGTATCAGAAACAGTTTTCACAGCCACAAGTCTGTGAACATAAGAGTGCTTGCATTTCTGCTCTTTGGGTTGGCAATTTTAGAACAAATCTGTCCGTTAATAACTCTCAAACATTTTAGGTACGGAGATGCACTTTCAGAGCTTCAGGCTTACTCTTGCTTTTCAATCATACAAGGAACTCTGTGGTATTCTATCTTTAGTTGCAGGAGACTCAGACAGGCAGAGACCGTTAGCAGCTGGCCAAAGACTGCATACTCCAACCAGTCTTCAAGTCCCCGCTGCTGATCCCCCAGATAAGGGAACTTACTGGAGTGCTCTGTGGCTCTCATCTAGCTTATGTGTTCAGAATTCTTTTACAAAAAAAAGTAAAAGTGCAGAGGAAGAATAAAAAGTCAGAAAAGTTCATCATTTTCTACTGTGGAGCTAAGTCTGGAGCAGACCCATGCGCCCAGAGAGTAATGGTGATCTAGAGTGGAAATATTCTGGATTTGTATTCCCACATTCTAGTGGGATTCTGCTTCTGAGCATCAGATTAATAAATGCCATGATCTCCTGCATGAGGTATCTGAAATCTGAAGTCTTTACGTTGCTGCCTGCATACTATTTGCAGAAAGAGGACATTCATGGAACTTCCCTCTATGTTCATTCTGTAAGAAAGCAAACGGCTAAAAGAACTGTGAGAGAGAACAAAAGGACAAAACCAAAGCAAACTCAAAATATGTTGCTTAGCAATGCATCCTGTATCACTCCAGGGGGATGATCTTTGCCACAGATATTTACATGTTATGAGCAGAATTTATTGAAAAGTAGGGAAACATTTGTGCGATGCCAAAACCATAAATAAATGATATATTGCAGTTTTTTTTTTTTTTTCTGGGCTGCAAAGATCAAACTAGAAGAAAAAAACACAAGCAAAAAAATGTATGTACTCCTACATCTTTAAAAGCAGATAATTTGGAAAAAGAAATTTTTAATTTTTTTTTTTTTAAATTTATATATCCCTTACTAGTCCTTTCTCTTCCTTCCCTTTTTCTGCTATTTGGTCCAATGCACTAAGTGACGGTTCTGTTAGGATTTATTTTCATATTGTAACTTTGCAGCCATGAAAGCTTCTGAATGGTGAAAGAAGGAAATCCTGTAACTTAGAAAAAATGAGTATTGGAATAGTGGCAGACTAGAAAAATTGCAGGGCTTAATATTTTTTTTGGTGCTTTTGTGACTGTTCAAGGAACCGAGGATCTGGAAGAATGGGAAAGCTGGAAAAAATCCTTCAGCATTGCTCATAATATCATATTAAATTGCAAGGAGCAAGAAAATAAAAGGAAAGCAAGTTGAGGACATTTCAACATTAACCTTAATTACTGTCTCCAAATCTTTTGAGGTTTATAATTGAAAAAATCTATAGCAAAATAATAGTTAAAAAAAATAATCCATAGCTATTGTCTTTATTCTTCCATGTGGTTTTTCTTTGTAGAAATCATTGCCCAGTTAAGCATCTCCCTTTCTCCCACTTATGGTCCCCTTCCTTTCCAGCACACATCTACAGAACTCATTCCAAATTGGTGGCAATGTACTTTTTACGCTTTCTCTTCTGGTGCAACACATTCAAATGATAAAAAGCCTTATCGTGTGAATAAGCTCACCGAGCACATGAAACCCAGTCATCATGCATATCTGTTTTCCTCATAGATTGATTGCTGCCACGCTTTAGGTTACAGGTTTCATAGTTTCCTGTGAGGTACATTTCCTAGCACAGCATCATATACTGTCTGAGGTGTATTTCACAGCTTTTCATATTTCCATTTTATCTCAGCTTTTTATCAGATATAATGTATAGTATTTTCAACAGTGAACTCCAGCTAGGAACATTTTACAGCATAAACTTGCATATGTATGAAAATATATATAGATGACAGGGCACAGACGAGGCAATTTTAACCTCTAACATTCTCAACGCTCGGTGCAACACTCTGTTTATTTTATAGTGGAGTTTGTACACATCTTCTGAGGATAAAAAAAATAATAATTTAAGGCACAGAAAGTGTCATATTTTGGCTCTAATATTACAGGGCAGAGACACCTTGCTGTTTGTGCCAGTATAGATAACTACGTTCTTTTATCACCTTAGAAGGAATCCTTCTGAGTAATAAAAAATCCTCAGTGCCTTCCTCGTCTGTTCTTCTTAAACAAGCAAGTTCTCTGCTTCCTGGCTACACAAGTGAATGACATTTTACGATGTAAGAAATGTAGGAGAAATACACATAGGATTAGTCGCTTGTCCTCCAATAATCTCGTAAATTCTTGTAGCCTTTCCTATCGTCACCACGGTGTCACTGTGAAATGTTAAGCAGCCCGAGCTATTTGTTTGTTCGCAGTTTCTGTGTGCAATGCATTTTGTTGAAATGCTGTGCTGGACAGCAAGGTCAAAAACTGCTACTTGTTTTGTCCTGGATTTTGTACTCTCTGAAGGGAGAGAGGGAGATGGTGTTTTCTCTGAGAGCAAGCTTAGTGGCTTTGCTGGAAAACCTTTGGCAAGTGCAGGGTGGAGCAGGCAGGGAGCCTGCAGCTGGCATTCAACACAGCAAGAAAGAGAGTACAGATGCAGAGGTGATGGGAAGGAAACTTTATGAGACAGTCAAAGGGAGTCTGCTGCAATCCAAGGTGAAAACTGCTGGGTGGAGAACAAGGTCGGAAGGAAGGACAGACACAGTGGAGCAGGGAGCGATTTGTTTTCAAGTGGTTTGAGTTTTTTTACGTCCTCAAATCTTTTTCTCTACTGCCATAGTTACCTTTTCCTACTCTGTGACCTAATGAATGATTATTTTTAACACTTAAAGCCCTGTTTTGTGGTTTGACGTAAGGAATAATGTTGGTACACCTACCTCAAGGCTCTGGCTGACTCAGTGTCATATCACACTGCCCAGCAATTTGCACAACGAACCGCTTCTCGGCTGCAGGATGAGAGGAAAAAAGTTACTGCATTGGCAGGCTACATTCAGAAGAACTGAGGTGGAAGAAGACTTTGTGTCAGTACAATTTCCCAAAATAGGGAAGAGGATATAAAGGTGACATTTCTGAACTGGATGTAGGGAAGAGTATTTCTTCTCTAGTGCCAAGTCAGCTGCTGCTGGGAGCTTATTAACCTCTGTGTATGACCATTGAGGAATGAATTCCTATCAGTTTACAAGGCATAGAAAATGCTATAAGGCAGAAGATGGAAAAAGACATGATAGGACGAACTGAGAGCAGTCTGAAGGGCACATCTTTTTATTAAGCCTGCTGAACACTGCCTCCTGTATTAGCAGGCTGCAGAACTTTCCAGGTTTTGCACATAACTTCTCCCATGACTGTAAATATGCAGCATATATGTAAGTCTAAGCCTTAGACTACATGAACCTTACCCCCCCCTTCCCTGGTTTCCCACCAATGCATGTAGAACACTAACTCAAGCACTAACACCTTTACTAATTATATACTAATAGCCTGACATTGACGTCAATTTTATTCAACCATTCCTAATTGCAGTTGGAAAGTTAGAAATGTGAATAAAAGTGGAAATATCCTTGTAAAAGCAAAAGCAAGTCATTCAGCTGATCACAAAAATGACATGGATAGGAAAGAATAATACTGCCCTTACCTAACTTTGCCCCTCCTAAAGTTAAGTATGGCTAGTTAGATGATGATTATGATAACATTATTCTAATTTGAATGTGATTTTTAAGCATGTTGGAGGAAACCATGTGGGAAATAACTTCAGAAACCTAAGACAAAAAAGAATCAGATCCATGGTGTTACATCCTTCTGATGTCCACAACAGATGGATAAAATAATCATTCCATTGCAATTCTGGCCCTAGATAAAGTATCTATGCATCATCATACCATGTATACCTAGTAAAGGTGTCTTCTCTCCTGACTTAAAGGCTTTTTTTTTCTTTCTACAGCCACTTTATCATTCCTTTTGTGGACACGTGTGGGTTTCTAAGGGTTTCTTCTAGGAAACAAGTCAGATGATTATTCAAAGCTTGTATGATTTCTTCCACTTGAGTATGATAAGTGATGGTCTCAGAAGGGCTTGTCTTCTGCCTGCTAGAGGACTGAACAGACCCTTTCCATGATCTTGGCGCCAGTAGAGAACTTGTGCAGCTTTTTCCATCCACTAAGTGTACAAAAAATTATAGTTTCTTGTAGCTAAGCTCTGGGTTTTCAATTCAAGAGGGAACATACAGCAAGGTTGTAGAGCCCACAGGTTTCCAGGAAAGGAGTTAGGCAGATAGTCCATTAGTTGACTAGACTGGAAACTAAATTGACGTGCATGTATATACTTTGGTGACTTGTGTACATCCCATTTGTCATAACTTTAGTTCTTTTGGGCACAGATCTAACTTTTTAAATATATATTTACCTCAGATTACTTCTAGTTTTTTAACAGAAATTATACATTTTCATTCTGCATTAAAAATAAATCACTTTTCATAAAGTGATTTACATTACATACAACTTAAGTAAAATAGTACAAGTTCAGTTTGATAAAAATAAGGATGAAAACAAGGGAAAGAAACTCTTTTCTTCAGTATTAAAAACACAAGACTGTAGAATTGTTTCTTAGTGTTTTGGAGAAGTCTCTCACCTCTGTTGACTGAGCCATGGTGATGCTTTCACAGATAACACGAAAACATGTTATCACTGACTAATTTCTGACCTTATTCAAAGATATCTGTTTCTTTACTTTAGTCATCAAAAAGCTCTGTGCACTGTTGTGCAACACCCTTGGTGCTGACAATACTTTTTTGCTGGTGAGCTGAATCTCCAGCACAATAGTAGGTAGCTACTGATCAATAGCCACCGAAGGTGACATGTTTCCAGAAGATGCCAGCTGTGAGCTTCTGAACTCTCTGGTGAATGCAGAGTTTGGCATGAGAGACACCCAGAATCTTAAACAGCCTTTTTTGTCACCTAATTCTGTAGCTTTTACTGATCTATGTGGCTCTGAGAACACTCTTTTTTTTTTTTCCACCAAGCAATGTTTGCTTTGTGAACGTCTAAGTGGCACTTAAAAAGGTGAATATAATCCAAGCAGCAATGACATTCTCCTCCACAGTTCCCAGCTATTGTTGCCAAAACTATTGTTTCTATCATTAGCTCTATTAGCAGTCTAACTTAATTAGCTAAATGACATTATTTAGTGGCAAGTTCTCCAGTACATCTCTGCTAACCATTGCATATTTAATGTGGATTTTATTCAAATAGATAGGCTGGCAGGTGGGCAAAAAAGAGGTGGACAGAGGACAGAAAAAGAAACGCAACAAGGTGTTGTTCATACTCAAAATATTTAAACAGTAAGAGTGCAAAGCAAAAGGGCAATGACTGTTTCCTATGGTAGATTACATTATGGCCTTTTTTCTTGAGGCAAGATTTAATTGCTGTCAAGAAAAACGTGCTAAGATGGCAGACAGGAAACAGGTTATGTATTGAGTGAAACCTGATTTCCAGGTGCTCTTGCCTTGGAGCAGTGAGAGCATCTGCCTGCTACCTCTTTCCTTTCCTCTACATATTCCATAGAAAAGAAACTCTCAGGTATTGTCCAGATAGTTACAGGTGTGGCTTCTATCATATACTTCTCCTGGAAATCTTTTCCATAGGGGAAATAAGAAGAACAAGGTTTCAGAGAGTTAACTGCATTCTTCCAAGGACAGCAAAGCATGCACAGTACCACTTAGTATGAGATTGCCCAACATATGACAGTGGATGACCACTACAGGGTTTTATTGTATTTAGCGTCAGCGATGTTGCAGTTGGCATCCAATACTTGATAGCTATCAAAGTGTTGTTAATATATTCTGCTACACTACTTTGATGAATATGGTGCCTTGGCTTTCATTTTCCTACACTACTTTTTAATATAACTTGTAATCCTGTGAGGTTGGCCCACATCAACTTTATGTAAAAGTTCCTTCACTGTGTTCTTAACTGTTGCTTCCTTATGCAGAAGGTTACTTTCCTAGATTTTTCTGTCTGGATGTGCCTCAAAAAACAGTGTAATGACCCTTTTATAGTTTCCTCAGAAAGAAATCTAGCCTCTTTCTTGCCAAAAGATTCAGGGATTCTTTTCAAAGGCCTGTTAAGCATAAACTGTGAAAATCATACCTGGAGTATTTGCAGGGTCATGACCAGATGTATACATCACACTCCAGAGCCGGCTCTTTATCTATGAGTTTATATAGTAATATATATTCTGATTGAGAACAGATTCACATCTCTACAGGAAATGGAAAGGAAACAGTGAACATCAGAATAGAGTGCAGAAGGAAATAGATCTGGGTATGAACCACCAGAAATTGTCGCGTAGGTCACAGCCCGCTTTCTCATGGTTGTGGTGTGTGCAGAAAAGAAGGGGCCAGAAGCCACAACTCAGATTAATTGTTTTAGACATCTGAGGTTTGTGGCCTGGGCATCCTGTGAAAGAATTTGCTATTTCAATGAATCAAACTTTCTGCAGGCATGTAAGAATTCAATTCACAATATCTAGTCGAGGCCTTTCACATGCTGAACACCTGGCCAATGTGTTAAAACAATCGACTGAAGGACCAGCAGCATCTGAAACTATAATGCATGTCGGGGACTGAGCAGGAAAGATTGAGGATGCTTCTAAAGTCTCCTTGGTGGATTCAGATGAGACTGTGTTAATAGGAAACTCTTAATGGTCAGATCTCAAATGTTCTAATGCTTTATCTCCGGGCTTTGTATTGGTACCTCATAAATAGTTGAAGAATTCTTCAGTTTTGCAGCTGTTATTGTAATTAGCATGCTAAATGACTTCTGCTTTTAAAACCGTGAATCACAGTTAATTGCTTAATGTTACTGCCGTAAACATGTGCTTTATCGACATCTTAAAACCTTTCATTATGAGACTGCCTTTTCTTTCCTTGCACATACTTCTGTTAATAACAGTCCTTTGTCCCTACCCAAATAAGTGTCTCACCAAACACCTCTCAACCTAGCTGAGACAGTTAGTGGCCAATGATTTTGTATTTTAGTCTTCCTCTTTTCTAGAACTGTAGGCTGTGGTTCACCCTGACACTTTGCAATATGAAGAAGAGATTCTTTTTGACTGCCAGTGCTGAACAGTTACGTAATTTTTTTTAAAGACAAAATCTCTTGCATTTCACCTATGGGAGATTTAATTTCATTAGTATCTGAACTTATTCCTTTGATTATAAAGGAGTTTAGATTCTTTGATATGAATGAAACATAGATAAAAATTATTGTTATAAAATCAAAACCATTCCTGGTGAAATGCTACTGGTTTTAACCCATTTCAAGAGAGTGAATTTTATCTAATACTCTGAAAATCATTATTAACTAGAGAAAGATTGGAAATAAAATGTTTTAATATTTACAAATACTGTGTAATGATCACCAATAAAGAGGAAACATATTCTGCACAGCTATGACTTTTCACTCTCCTTGTGGATGTGAGTCTGTCAGAAATGGATACCGTGAATCTGCATCTCTATGTACCTAACTGTAATTATAGTGTAGTAATATGTTGAAATTCAGTGTGCTGGATGTAAATGTAGTGCAATTTCCTTCTTTCCCGGAAGACTGACAGGTATCCAGAGAAGAATTTAAGTACTGCAATAACTAACTTCTAAAAGCTCTGCAGATTTACTCCTTTTTCAGTGCATGGGGCAAGTGACGTGTTACAGAAACTTAGACGCTGAACAGGGATTCACATGAAATAGTCAAGCTCTTTGAAAAGACTGAGGATAGAGAAGGGTAGGACCTCAACCCCTTCCTTCAAGGGGATATAATCATTTCTCCGGCACAAGAATTCTCTTACATAAGAACCTGAGACACTTCTTCTACACACTGCTACCCAAAACCTGACAAATAAAAACTGAACAACAACAAAGCCTACAGAAGAGTCCCAGCCACTCTCAATACAGTAATAGAGTACTCATCTCAAAGGAGGCTGAGGTTAGAGGTGAGGATTCAGTTCTAAGTCTCTGTCCTAGGAGACTACTAAGATACTGGATAAAAGCATTTTGTGTGATGCTGTTCAAACATATGAAAGAGTTGACCATACTGGAAGTCTCCGGTGAGACCTGTCATTTAACAGCCTTACCAGGGCATAGGCATAAAGCAGTGTAGTAGCATCAGGACCTCTATTATGGAGATGATCGGACAGGGAAGAAAGAGTCTTCAGTTGCCTATAGATGTAGATGGTAGTCCAGCAAGGCTTCTGAGCAACACAGTAAAGCCTTAATGTTAGTGGTTGGCGTGCAAGTCCCTTTGTAGTTGCAGCCTAGCATGACAGTAATATACAGTACTTCCAGCACCAGAACATGTTTATGGCATATCATTAGCATATAGTCTAAATTTGTTGTGAATTTGTTGTGCAGGCTACATTTCTTCTTCAGGTTTCCAAATTCGACGAGCCTCTGGTGTAAACTGTTGTCCCATCATTAATGTCATACATCAGGGTATGGGCAGCCTCAATTTAAGAGTTCTTGTTTACTAAAAAGATGAGAAGGTGCTTGTCATAACTGTAAGTAGCTCACTGCGATACAAGCAGCGTTGACAATAAAAAATTCCTATTCTCTTTCTATTTTGTCTGCATCCAAGCAGATTAAAGAAGAAATTTGAAGAGTGTATGAGATTCTCAGAAGTCCGTGTAGCTTGTTGAAAGATCATGAAGAAATATGTAGAAATATTTGGGAAATTACTAATGCCTTCTGGAACCAAGCTTTCCCTTTTGGTAAAAGCCATTTCTGTTTCCCTACTGGGTTTTGTGAGCTGTCAGAAACATGAATTAAAAATGCAGAAATATTTTAGAATAAAGGCATATTCTTAGTAACGCTTCTACTGCTCTTGGATCCATCTGTCTTCTCAAAGAGATTTAGTTTCTTTCTTCACCTGAAAAATATCAAGATGAACAACAACAAAAAAATTATAACAAGAAAGAAACAGATGCATAACAAAATATGAACGTGAAAGAATTGCAATGCCTTTGCAGAGACAAGTATTTCAATTAATTTTTGAAGCAGTTTAGGTTCCCTGTAAAATTCTGCAATTTGTGAAATAAAGAATTATCATTGCTGTAAGTTGCAATATAATTTCTAAATGCCTAAAGGAAAAAAAAACATGGAAATTTCACTAAGGAATAAAACTGTTTAAATATTCAATCTGGACAAGTTGTCCCAGGTTATTCCTTTATTGATCCAGCTTTATAGGGAGGCAATGTCAGTGATGAAGGTGTTGAAGAATCTAAATTTATGTAGAACCTACATTTAAGTACATATTGTATTTATTACCACACAAATTTTTGTCAATTAAATGACAAAGAACTATAGGAAACAATGTACCAAATCTGTGTGTCATAAAATGGTGCTGTTTAGCTCAGTGAAACTTCCAGGTGTAAAAAGTGTCAGAATTTAATTCTATACCTTTGTCTTTGGATGTCACCACCAGGGAAATTGATTTTTTTTTTTTTTTTTTTAATACTTGGGAGACCCTTCCAGCTGTTAGACAGAACTACTAGGCAGATCAACAGGAAGCTGTAAATGGAATTTTTCTGTAGCTTTGGTGTTACTGAAAATGTGACATAAGAGCCAAAACTATTGCTTTTGTTGTAGAACAAGTTCTCTCCTGATGTAAAATGACACAATTCCATTGACTCCAATGATGTTACACCCAATTTATGCCAGAAGAGTATGTAGCTCTTTATCCATTTATCTACAAGCTGGTTGCTGTGACTTAATTTCAAATGAATTATGTTACTGTTCTTGGTCTGTGCCCTTGCAGCGCTTTATTACTTAGAAGGCTAGTTCAGCAGAAATAAATAAATATGTGATTTGCAGCCTCAGCAAATGTCCTAGTCGGGAACAATGGCCCCTCTGCAGTGTTCCAGACTAATTACCCCCAATTTTCTGCTCTAACCTTCATACCAAATACATTTGCTTCTTGCAGTATTCTCCTTACTCTTTTTCTACACAATCCTTGTGTTCAGATTTTCTCCAATGTCAGCAAGTCTTTAACCATCAGATCTTAACATATTGAAACTCATTTAGAGAATAACTTTCACTACAGTGATTATAAGAAACTTGTATTACATTTAGAAAGTATATTATTTAAGAAAAGATTATACCTCAAATCTTCTCTTCTTATGCTCTCTCCCTGATTTATTGTGTTTGGTGGTATACCCTAGCATTTGTGGCGTTAAATACTGTCATTGTAATTGTGTTCTCTGCTTACTAGTACATCTTCATCCAATGTTTTTTCTAAGTTTACAGTCAAAACCTGCCATCAAGTATTATAAGAAGTTTAACTGACATTCATACAAGTAGAAAGATTTTTAACCTTGTTTTAAGGCTGATTGGTAGCAACTTTCTGTTCAAATACTGAGTGCAGTAACAATAAATTAATGACAAGCACTAAAAAAATCATGCCTGAGGTCATTGTTTAGATACGAAGGACCTTTTGATGATTAGAGAATGTGTCTGAAAATTGGTCTAGGCATCTATTTAACAGCCTGTGAATTTGGAAAGTGTTAATCCAGAATATTGGCTTCATTTTCTCATTAAGTCTTCTCCATTAGAAGAAGTTGGTCATGAGTCCTGCTGGAATCAGTGGTGCACAAGAAGGAAGAAATTAAAAAGACTGGTCTGAGTGAAATCAGTAGTTCCTAGCTACTTACTCTGGGGGATGCCCACTGAATTTAACAAAACTGGTTTCCACAGTCCAGCTGTATTTCTGCTGAGTAGTTCAGCTAGGTGTGTAGCCTGAGTCTACAGCCTTTGTTTGCTTATCCACTATGATAATAATGGATCATTCTGTTGAATACATTATATAGGTAAAAAATAAAACAAAGTGGTATGAAAGCCATGATATCTGTAAAATGGGAATGTTACATTGTTGTTGAATTCTTTTATTAAGTCTGGTGTACAAAAAAAAAAAAAAAAAGGAGATTTTTCATACAAATGCATGTTTTTGGTTAGGTAAATATTCCTGACTGGACTTGCTTCTGTCTGTGCTATGCTGAAAATTACATGCAAAGCCATCTACAGTGAATATGTTCTCAAAAAATATTCTTTACCCTTCTTTCCCTTCAGGTTTCTCCATCCTTCTCTATTCAGATCCTGCACCAATCTGGGCTGGGGGTATTTCTATGCTCAGTTCCTACCTTTTGGATCATCTATCTGTCTTCCTCATTTCACTGTTGAAATAGCTATACTGTATCTGACTTGTGGCTTATCTGACCTGGCATTCTGTTCTTAGTGTCCCCTGTGGACACTTAAAAAGAACTATTATGAAACAAGATTATTGCTATGGAAAATTTTACTCCTAGTCTCATTTAGTTAGCATTGATAAAACTTTTGATAAACTCCAGAGTAAAAAAATAGACTCTTGCATAATTTCTTTCATATTGAACATAGTTCCAGTGCCTTTTCAGTGTTTCCAAACACAGAATCATAGTATAATGCTGTCTTTCCTTTAAAATATATATATTCAAAGATTTGATGAAGTCTTTTCCTTCTGTATTTTTTCAATGTACCAGGCCATATATTCTGGGTAACTTCTTGCAGCCATAGTTATGTTGACCAAGGTTTCAAATTCTTAGATAACTTGACTTTGCAGAGGAAAAGCTGTGTAGATGTTATTCCTATCTAATATAGTTTAAAAGAAGTGATTTAATGAGATTTCCAAGAACTTCTTAGTGTATTATCTTTCCATAAGAAGAATGTGTTTGTAAAAGCAGACTAAAAAACAAATCTTTTTTTTCAGTGTACATTGTGATACTGCTTTTATATCATAATTGTAAAGTAGTCGAATGCATTTTAAAACCAAATTATATTGAAATTGTTGAGATATTGAGGCATTCATGATACTACTCTTGTATTTCAATTGATATTACTGCATAACCTAGTCTTGTCTTTATCCCAGTGCTCTGCCGATCTCTCATGCTCATGCATGTGTCCCTTCTTTCCTGCCCCACACTTGACCAAAGCAAGTTCTGTCTCACTTCACTAAACTATCAGATATACTACTTGCATTGTGTAAATAAGAGTCAGTGTAATAAACAGAATGTCTGAAGGAAGAGAACACCTATGGTGCAATAGCCTGAGTGGAAAACACAGTCTCACTATGCCCAGAAGCATTTGAAAGCCTGTCTCCAACCAGTTTTTTTGGAAAAGTTCCCATTGATTTCAGGACAGCTATTCTGTACGGGAAGTCCTGCACATTTATGAAAATATTAACTTATAGAATTGTAGAATAGTTTGTGCTGGACGGGACTGTTAAGGCCACCTAGTCCAAGCTCCCGCAATAAGCAGGCACATCTTCAGCTACATCAAGTTGCTGGAAGGCCCATCTAGCCTGACCTTATGCAATATCTAGCTGAAGAATGTAAGTAATCTTTCTTTTTCCTCTGTATATTATCCTTTACTATAGATTTTAAATATTATCATATCAGGAGCTTATTGCTTGAGTTTTTTCCTGAAAAAAATGTTTTAGAATTATTTTTGGTTTTTTGCCCTTTGTATCAATATGTGATGTTTGTACTTTAAGCTAGTACTACAAAAAAAAACCCAATAAAAAACAATGAAACCAGGAAAAAACACTTTAAATAATTTCAACTTGACAAGTTAGAGCAAAAGAAATTTAAAAATAAATTTCCCTACTTTACAAGGAATTTTCGTATTCTAGGAACAATCTCAGTTACAACTTTTAAATATGTATTTAATTGCTGTGTGCTAGTTCTCGTAAATTAATCGAGCTCTAGGTTGTTACTCCTCTTATATTCCAGTCGATTTCTTCCATACCTGCCATTCCCCTCCATCCAATCCTGACTGGCTTCCAAACATACATTCATGGTAGGTCCGGTTTGGCTGTAAGCCTGTGCTTCTATTGAAAGTCTCCTACATACAGGGAGGGTGTTGACATTAATGTTTTCTATGGATACGACATCAATATCACAAGTGTTAATTTATTTATTCAGCCTAGTACATGTTAAGAGATGCACGAAATTCTGTGCTGTTGCCTTGTTTTGAACAGTGTTCCATTTGGCTCCTGTTATATTTGTGCGAGATTCCCATAGAAAGTAGCCTTTCTTCTTATGGTGAGATTTATCTGCCCTAGTTTAGGGATAGAAAAAAAAAAAAAAAAGAAATCTTTCTTTCTAGCTCACTCTATTCTTTCTTTATAGTCAACCAAGAGAAATGGGCACCTCAAGAGAATAAGTCATCTCATCCTCGAATCAGTATCTAGGATAGGTCAGATGGATTGCCCTCTGGAGATGCCAATTTCTTTCTAGTGACTCTCAAGGGAACTTAGGGTGACTGGCTCAGTCTTATATCTGTAACTTTTAGACATCTGAAGTTAAGTGACATAAGCTGTTCTTCCTTATCATAACATTTTCTGAGGGTATGAATAATTAATTGCCTTCAGAAAATATTACCTTGAAGACAATAGTGTTTTGACTGAAACCCAAAATGTTAAAGACAATTCAGTGTACATATATTTGGAATATTATACATTGCTGTGGTAGAATTTTAGGAGATTTGATGAAGCACTGGTGCTCACAGAAGCATTATATGTACTTTTGTACACATGTGACCGGGATTTTATGCAGATAAATAAATATTTAAAGTGTATTATTGGAATAAATCTCACTTAACTTTAGAACTCTGCAGTGGAGACGTCTACGTTTAATGTAATCTTTGTAGGCTCCTTTTCTAATCAAGAGGCAGAAATAAGACCTTTCAAGGTGCAACACTTCTGATCTATTAGAGACACTTACTTTAAAATGAGATGAATGATGGTGCGAAAATTTCTCTTTTTCTCCACTGATTTTAAAGCAAGATTAGTGAGTGTGATTAACTTAGGTGCAGATAGAAGACATATTTCTCTGTTATTCATGGATGG
This sequence comes from Cuculus canorus, assembly GCF_017976375.1. NCBI lineage: Eukaryota > Metazoa > Chordata > Aves > Cuculiformes > Cuculidae > Cuculus > Cuculus canorus. Next base: position 39,524,690 of record NC_071401.1, read on the forward strand.
ATCAGGAGGAGAAAATGTTATAAAATGGCTGCAAGTGGCCAAAAATTGTACAGTAAATGGAAAGTCTTGAAATTGGTTGGTAACCCTCAGCTCTTTTGTGTTGCAGAATGTGTTGCTGTGATATCATTTAACAGCTATGACATCGTACAAATATTTATGGCTCAAATGTGACATCGATTGATGGCAAAGTCAGTTTCAGCCATGTAAAAACAATTATTCCACACACTGTTACCTATGATATCATTTTTTAAAAAGACCTTAGAACTAATTTACAGTGGTAGTAGAAAACTAACAGTGAGAAGCTGAGAACATTTTGTTAACGTCCCCAAAATTTTGAATACCGCCACATATTGTCATGAAAACTTTTATTTATAAACTTTATTTTTATAGTCTGCTGTGCCATTTTGCAGACTAGAAATCCTTTCTCTATGAAAGCTTTTTTTTTTAGTGCTCTGTGCTTCTCCTTATTCTGTCTGGGCTATTATGTTATATTTCTTGTTTCTAACTTTAAGGAATATATTGCTTTTGTTGTTCTAAAATCTTTCATCAACATGGAATGGATAAGAATATTGGCATAGTATTAATTTTTATTGTTTACATGGAGTTAATGTAGATATATATTTCTGAAAGAAATTTTTTCTGTTTTTTTATTCCTGTAAGGATATTGCTTTCTAAGCCTTTAATTAATTTTACCTTCAATTTCTAGATAACTTTCTTTTTGATTTTGTATACCTTTCCCACAATCAATTGGCCAGTCTCTTTAGGTCACCTTATACTCTCCTCCTTCACAATGTCATTATGGCCACACTATTTCAGTCAATTAGTTTAATCATGACCATATTTATATGTGTGCTAAGAAACCTCTGCCAAGACAGAAAAATATAATGAGAAAAATAAATAATAAATAAAGCAGTGATTTTATGTCTCCTTTTTACGCTAGGAATTATATATGGGGTTTGTGTTTGAATATTAATTTTTGAATATAATATTATTTTTATTTTTGCTAAGCTGAGGACTGCCAAGCAGCCTTGCCTTTTGTAGTCTACAAATTGCTGTGTACAGACTCTACTGACACAATAAATAAGAATAAAGTGACACTAAGAGAAAATACGGTTTGGAACCACTTGTGACTTCCAATGTCATTCACTAGATAAAAGTGAGCAAGTGTCTGTTAGAGGGGCTGACATATGACAGCCCAACCTTTCTCCACTTTGCTAAGTTTTAGGAAAAAAAATGCAAAGAGACAAGAAAAGATTTTCAATTATACAAAACAATGTGAAGAGGATTATATCAACCACTGAGTGATTTTCATTTTTACTTTCTCCTTGTTGTTTTGTATTGCTCCACTGGTGCTTTACAGATAAGTTACAAAAAATTACATGACTAGTGATCTGTGGATAATACAATCAAATCTTGTCTTATTTTTGCTAGGAAGAGCATTAGGCTGCTGGGTAGAATGAAACTGAAGGATGGAAGAATTATCTGTTTAGAATTTGGGTTTGGTTTTTTAATGCCTGGAGATTAAGAAACTACTGATGTGGTGCAAACCAGGAAGAGGGAATATCAAAAACCCCTCCACCATATGTGGAAATTTATCGTAAAAGCACACAATTCATCTTTTGTTTATTCTAGTTTGATGCCTTAATTTTGAGTTGTAAAGTTTGTAGGTGCTCACGTGTGCACTGGAATCATGGCCCCTTGGGAGTGAGGTGAGCAGCGCTCACTCGTGCTCCATTGTGACTTGGACAGGTGGCAGATGGGCACCTCTGGTGAGCTTATCCCCACAGGCATATTCACAGTATTCCTGAAACACGTTCAGAGGGTGAGAGTAATACCTGTGGACACTTTCACTGAAATGCAGGGCCAGAGGAAAGGTGTCCCTTTGTCAGTACTCAGCCAGGTGTCTCCCAGTTCAAACAACTTGCAGTTTAGGGAGGAACTTAGAAAACTAGTACCATTTTTTTTTTTCTCTACTTTGTATTTAAACTCACACTTTCTTCCTGAGATACTTCTCCAATTTTCAGGTGAGGCAGCTTGCCTCACTATGGATGTTTCCTGCTGTGGCATCTACACCAATAAACAAAAAGGTGTGAGATTCCTGGGACCAGATGCAGACAATTTAGGAAGCTGAGCTTTGCAGAGGAGTGGATGGAACACTTGACTGATATAAAGAGACCTGTATTCGAATCCTTGTGCCTTGAACTCTTTATGGATTTTGACACTGCATGGTCATTGGATTAGAAAATCAGAAGCAGGCTCATATTAACTAGAACCCAATTTCCTCTACATCCAAGCAATAGACAGTCAAAACCTGACTGCCAAGTCAACTTTCTCTTCTGTTCACTTGCTACCACAAGTCTTGCATTCCTCTTTCTTCTACACATGAAAGCTAAAAATAGCATTCACCCAGACCTGTGAGTTTCCTTAGGGTGAACTGCAAACTCAACACAGGTCCCTCACTCGTGTGGGTGAGGGCACTTAGCCACTAGGGTAGTGTATACTGATGACTTCTACTCTTTAATGAATATAAGCCAAATCAGTTAAGCCTCCAAACTTTCAGGAACTGGCTTAGCCTCTGATCCAAGATTGATAGAGGTTTCTTGTCTCTGAGAAGGAAGGCCTGCATCCAGAAATATATGTGGAATATTTCTATTGACTATCTTTACAGAGTTCCTTAACAAATGCAAAATGATTTTGTAGATCGTCTTTCTCAGGCTGTATCTAGTCATTGCAAAGAAGCCTGTGAAGATGCTTAAGTCAGGATCTGTGAGCTACTCTGTTAAGGCCTGGTGTTTGTATCCGGGATAAGGTGAGACCAGCAGGGTCGGGTTGTCATGTTGTATATGTACAACTCAGCACTGCATTGGTAAGTGTTTTTGATTCCCCCAAGGAACTGTAATCTTCTTTCTCTCTTCGCATCACAGAGAAGGGGTATAAGTACAAAAGTACAATTTCTCTGGAGAGGGTAAACATTCAAATCACAGTGTGATTCATGCTAATCAGAATTATTTCGTGTGTGTGTGTGTGTGTATATATATACATATTTGTGTATATGTATGTTTTGTATACCTCCAGATATAAATCCAGTGATTCCTGAATCTCTCAGTTCTGATTGCAATACAGTTCTAATACTCAGTATAATCTGCCTGCACCATCTATAAATGAATTGAAGGAAAATAAAAGTCTTTTACTTTATCAGCTTGGTAATAATACAGGGTTTAATTGACCTCTCTGAAACAGAATTTCTAATTCTGAAATAAAAAGTGAAAAGTCAGGGATCTTAAATTTTGTGTTAATAGCGCTTAATGAATCACCCTGAAATAGCTGGCTCAAACAAGTCAGAACACTGTCAGCCAGCTCAGTTTGCCAAGAATCCATTTCTCTTCTAAGAGATAGATGAGGTTCCTCAATGTGGAGAATGCAGAGTGCCAGTGTTATGCCCTTTTATTTTAGAGTTGATTTATTCCAGTTGTGATGAAAGGTCACAAATTTCAATGTTCCTTTTTTGCTTCCTTCAAGTCTTACAAATTAAACTCTTTAGAGTAGGGCTAATAAGACATCTGAGAGTACACCTTGTGTCAGTCAGTTCTGCTACCATTACCTTTGTGATTCAAAGGACTGTTATTAGGATATATCTTAATTTTTGGCATTTGTGATGTCTGTATGGTAAAGATCAATCTAATATCTCGTGAGTTAATATTAAACTTTTAGATCACTACAGTGGATTCTGGATCAATCCCTGTATTAGCTGCAATCCTTACTTGCCTTCAAAACACCTCTTCTATGTTGAACTTGGCATGCCAATGAATTCCTATGGAAAAAGTGTATGGTTCAATAAGTGTTTATCTGTCAACAAAGTGACATTGGCTCCTATGACACTGTATTCTGCAAATGGCAGTTGGTCTTAATTTTGGAACAAAATTAAATTCAAATGTTCATTGTTGATTATTAAAACCTTTGATGACCTATGGTTGGATGTCATGTGGAGAACTTATTTGAAATACAGAATCCAGTTGTATTCTTTATCCTGAAGAGTGGAGTAATAGATTATAATAATGAAGCTGATAGGAGGTATATTATAAAACCAGTTTAATAGCTATGGAAGTCCTATCCAAAGGAGATCAAAAGGATCACTTACAATTGTTCTACATTGTACACTTATTTAACCTAATAGTGATGAGCAGAGGAAAGGGCTGTGGGAAGGAAAACCTGGAAGATTCTTACCGGGTTTTATTAGGTGTTGTCACAGATTCAAAAAGACTGTTTATTTTAATATAAAACTCTGCACTGAAGCTTAGTGTGAGACCAAATGTGAAAAATAATAGCCTTCAAAATTATTGGGCAAAAGAAGTTGATGTAGGAAACCTGAAGTTTCAGGAAACCTGAAATTACCTGAAGACGGTGTACAAGAAAGTTGAGGAGGGACTTTTTACAATGGCATGTAGTGATAGGACAAAGGGCAGTAGTTTTAAATTGAAGGGGGCAAGATTTAGATTAGACATTAGAAAATTTTTCCTGATGAGCATGGAATATGCTGGAATATGTTGTCCAGGGAAGTTGTGGATGCCTCCTCCCTGGAAGTGTTCAAGGCCAGGTTGGATGGGGCCCTGAGCAACTTGATCTAGTGGAAGGTGTCCCTGCCTGTGGCAGGGGGGTTGGAACTAGATGATCTTTAGGGTTTCTTCCAACTAAAATGATTCTATGATTCTATGAAGCAAAGTAAGGTGGAAATTTTCTGCTTTCATCTAAAACAAATGTTTTTAGGAAAGGCTATCTAAAGAACAGAATCTCCTGGTATGGCATTATCTTTGGGATACCTAAATTCATTCTTATCTGCACTTCTAGATATTCTGAGGCAAATGATGTCCTAAGCTTTTTTCCCCAAAATCTATGGGAAAAGGATAATGGAAATTGCAATCATAATGTTTTTAATCATTGTATGGTCAAGAGAACACAATAAAAACTTAGTAGACATAGAGGTGAAAATGCAGCTTTTGCAGCACAGGTTGCAGATCCAGTGAACAATAAAAGAGATAACCAAATGGCACAGTTGTCTTATGTGCAACAATAGTACTTCAGAGAACAATTGGCCAAATTAATGCAAAAAATCTATTCATAGGCCATTACTTAATATTTTGAATATTTTAAATAATAGTCAATTCTATCGTGCTGTTCTGTAGGAAAAAAAAAAAAAAAGAGTCCAAGTCCAAGGGCTGGGAGAGATTCTAGGAGTCAACTGAACAATCCTGTTCCTTCAGAGTCAACTTAGCCTGTGTAATTCCCGACAGCTGTGTAATTCATTTACATAAAGTAAATGAAGACTTTACAGTCTTCCCTGAAAAGCTACTGCACAGCTTTGCTATGTGTATATTTAGTAATACACCCTAATGCCTTGCCTCAACATTTCTTTCTTCAATTAAGGATGATTCTTTACCTTTAGTTCACTAACTCTACTCAATTCAGCTCTTGCTCAATTCTACTTAACATCTGACTTATTCCTCCTCATTTTTTTCGTCTTTAAGCTAAGCAAATGCATTTCTGTCATAGGTTACAGCATGTAAGTATCAGATCATTCTTTTTCTTCTCTTTCAGAGTACCACCAATTAGTCCATCTTTTCAGATATGGCATTGAAATTTTATCACTTCTGGCCAAGACTGTGCTAGGGGTGTATTTGTTGATGTGTTCATTCAAAATCAATGGAATTTTTGTTCCTAGACTGAAAAATAAAAAAAAATAATGCAATTTACTAAGATCACCATTGGTGAAACTCTTGAACTTTTGCTTGAAGAGTTTTTCTTTTTTTAAACTCTAATAGTCCTACAGAGTACACATAGTTCTGTTAATTTCTTCATATTTTATCGTATTCATAGTTCAATCATACATTCTCTGAAATAAGCCCCAAATTCTAACATTGAGCCATTTCCTATGAGAACAAGGAAGGCCTCACAGACACTTTTGTTCACAGGATGCAGAAATCCAGAATCTCTTTCATGTAAGTGAAGTCAAAATCCGGCACTTTAAACTACAACTGTGCCATTACTATGATATTCATAGCTTTTTAGTATTTTTAATAGAATTCTTTCCACTAGAATTTGGCTCAAAAATGTAAGTTATTTAACAGATATAATTAGGATGCTAAGCATTAACAGTTAATTATCATATTAATAAACAGTTATTACTCTTCTGCTATGCTGAACCATGCCAAAGCAGCATTATTATGCATGCATTGCTCTTAGGCAACGTAATTGTCCTTAAAGGAAATCATTACAATTTAAATGAAATTGGGAGCTACTGGTTAGGGAAGGCTGTAGGGCATGCACAATACATACTAAGCAAGGAACTGTAATTTCCCTAAATGACATCTTTTCAGTAATTTCGCATCACAGGACAATCTCTGTTTAGTTAAGAGGAAAACAGTTTATATTTGCTTTGCAATTTTACAAGGGCATTATTTAACCAAGGACAAGCCAGTTCCCAAAATGGAAGGCAATGCAGAGTCACTGCATCATATTATTTAATATGGGCTAGTAAACTCTGACCATAATTTAAAATTTGTTTTATTTCAGACTATAATCTAAGGAATGGATTTTCTGTGGCACTGGCACTTGCTGCACAAGCAACGTGAATCACAGATTGAAGGCTACAAGTACCCTGAATGATATCCAATGTAAAATATATTTCTGTATAGAAATGACTGTGAATCTCCTTGATTATTGGATTTTTGCTTGCTTTTGCATGTTCTTTCTCTGTTTAACAGATACACTAAAGACTTGTTCTTCTCTATGACATTTTTTTGTTACACAAAGGTTAATTATTTGACTTAATCTCTTTGTCATCTGTTAAAATATAAGGACATTGAACATTCATTCCCAGAATCTTCTTAGACTGATAACTAATTAATGTTTTACAGTTCCATAAACATTTCCTTAGTTTAAGTGAATGACTCACATTTACAAAAAGGTTATATCATGTGTGGGTGCTAAGGAATTTGCAGATGAATTATACAACACCTCAAGATTAAATTTATTAATAAGCATTATTTGACAAATGTGACACATGGCAAATTATGTGGCTCAGAAGTGCTGTAATATAAAGCAATCTATAGCCTGTCCTCCTCTTTTCAGCAGCAAAACATGTTAGAAAAATATTTTTGGAAAAACAAAGTGCCAGAATAATTAAGAGAATACCTCTAACCCATACTAGCAATGTAAGTTGGCCTTATATTTTCTTTTCATACCGTTTTAAGGTTTTCTTTTTTTCTCTTTGTGCGAGGGTAAAGTAAGAGTGACTCATCAGTATAAGGTTGAATTGTGTCAATAAAAAAGCAAAGCAGTGATAGAGATCAACACAAACACAGAATAGATGCATAAAATAAATCTATCTGCAACTCTTATTCCACACTGAAAAAAACATTAATTACATGTGGTTTGTAATAAAGCTGAAGTAAGTCATAGCAGAGTTCAGAAGAGTGATTTTTTCATGTCTAGCTTATAGGTTGAACTACACACAATTTCAAACCAAGTGTCTTTGATGAGTAGCTTGTTTTCCTGTCTTTATAGAAGCTTTTAAGGCTCAGATTCTTCCTTCCTTGTCCTAAGTGTCAACCTAGAATGCTGTTTTGAGTCCTTGACATAAACCAGAATAGAATCTGACCTCCTTGCTGCTGAGGTTGCTGCTATCTGCATTACAAAAATAAGCTCTTGTGACTTTCTAAAGACATATTTACATTGTTTTAAAAAAACATTTAAAGTAACTTTTTTCATATTGAGAACTCTTCTCAGTGGCATTCGTTATATCTATCTTTATTGGCATTTGAAGCCTATGATTTACTGCTAGTATCTGACTTTGTGACCTTACACAATGTTCTTGTCATTCCTGGTTTTTTACCTTGTGCAGTTGGACTGCCTATAGAGGAAGGTCATCGAGGCTGTTAGTGAAGGGTTATGGCATTACCATAGTTGGCATCAGCTGGGGAGTAAGAACTTCTGATTAGATGTGTGCCACTGCCAAAAAATGCCAGCTGAACAGAGTTCAGATTACTGCTCTGAAATAGATAATAGGCTTCTGACAGTCGAGTTGTGATTACTGTAACATTCATATTGTGCTACCAAATGCTTTAGTGTTAAGGACGTATGGAGTACATGTGCAGTCCACAGCACATATTCTAAAGCATTTCTGATGCAAAGTCCAGCCGTGACATTCACATTTAATTATAAAAATAAAGGCTTGTAAATGAATACCAGAATTATTGCTAGCATCAAACCTGAATATAAATCAAAGAGCTGGGCAATAAAATCTAGTTACGTAACTGATACCCCTTGAGGTACTTAATGGGATTTCATCCAAAGCTTTATTCCAGAAAGAATGAGAAATATTCGTCTCATTGATTAGAAGCATGTATGTCTCGTGTCTATTTACAGACTCCCACCTCATATTATAGTAATGGCTTTAAACCTGAGAAAGATGGCAGTATTATAAGGTGATATTCAGACAATTTGGGAGTGCTTCATTTGAAGCCAGAATACTCAGTATAGGCAGCCTTTCCAAATAGAGAGCAGTAATCGTTTTGCTTGATCCTCTGGAACTGCTTGTGTCGGAGGTGGTCTTGTCCGAAATGTGTATTATCAATACTGGACAATGAGCTGTGAAAGATACAAGGAGGGATAGCTGGTAGATAGTGGTTGAATAGCAATAAGTCTTCATGACCATAAGATACTATCTGTTGTCAAAACATCCTGAGGTGAGAACTTCCACAAATAACATTTTTCTATTATTTGCCTTTCCATTATGGACTAACCTTCTCCACCTACTATCTTAACTTCTAGGTTATTTTTTTTTTCATTTACTGTTATCTTTGAGTGGAAAACTGGTTGGATGATCAGGCCCAAAGAGTGGTGGTAAATGGAGTTAACTCCAGCTGGAGGCCAGTCAGAAGTTGTCCCTCCCAGGGCTCAGTGCTGGGTCCAGTCCTATTCAATGTCTTTGTCAATGACCTATGATCAAATGCACCCTAAGTAAGTTTGCAAATGATACTAAGCTGGGTGGAAGTGTCGATCTGCTGGAGGGTAGGGAGGCTCTGCAAAGGGATATGAATAGCGTGGACCGCTGGGCTGAGACTAGCAAAATGAGGTTTAACAAGGCCAAATGCCGGGTCCTGCACTTGGGGCACAACAACCCTATGCAGTGCTACAGACTGGGGAAGAGTGGCTAGAAAGCTGCACGGAGGAGAAGGACCTGGGCGTGTTGGTTGACAGCCGACTGAACATGAGCCAGCAGTGTGCCCAGGTGGCCAAGAAGGCCAATGGTATCTTGGCTTGTGTCAGAAACGGTGTGACCAGCAGGTCCAGAGATGTTATTCTGCTCCTGTACTCGGCACTGGTGAGACCACACCTTGAATACTGCGTTCAGTTCTGGGCCCCTCACTGCAAGAAGGATACTGAGGCTCTGTAGTGTGTCCAGAGAAGAGCAATGAAGGTGGTGAAGGGACTGGAGAACAAGACTTACGAGGAGCAGCTGAGGGAACTGGAGTTGTTTAACCTTGAGAAGAGGAGGCTGAGGGGAGACCTCATTGCTCTCTACAACTGCCTGAAAGGAGGTTGTAGCGAGGAGGGTGCTGGCCTCTTCTCCCAAGTGACAGGGGACAGGAAAAGGGGGAATGGCCTGAAGCTCCACCAGGGGACGTTCAGGTTGGACATCAGAAAAAAGATATTCATAGAAAGGGTCATTAAGGACTGGCAGAGGCTGCCCAGGGAGGTGGTTGAGTCACCATCCCTGGAGGTATTTAAAAGACGAGTAGATGAGGTGCTCGGGGACATGGTTTAGTGGTCGATAGGAATGGTTGGACTTGATGATCCTAGTTATCTTTTCCAAACTAGTGATTCTATGATTCTATCTTGCTTTTTAAAGTCAGGATTATTACCAAAGAAACAGGAGTTATTACTTATCAAACATAGACAGTTAATATATATTTTCCCCCAATATACCAGATGAGACCCTGATTTAGTGTTTCTATTTCACTTCCAGTAAATACAGCTAACAAAATAATACTGCCAGAACTGTTTTTACAAGCAAAAGCCCCTGACAAAAGGTAGTATCAGTAAAAAGGAAGTATTTGTATGAAACAGTGTAGTCTTGTTTTCTCAAAGGTGCAGGGGAGGGAGAATATTACAGTGCTTCTTGTTTCCTGTAATAGTGCAGCACAGTAACAGTAACTGGGACAGTATTCCCAGTCTTCCATTGAAGTAGCTGCATGAAGATTGTACATAATCAGTTATCCTCGGGTTTTTATAGTACTAAAAAGTTTTTTCTTCTCTATGAAAACAAATGAGTCAAGGGATCACCTCAGTAATGACTGTTAACAGATCTCAACATGTTAGCTACTAGTTCCCCAAGAAATGTAGTAAGAGTATACTTATTAATAGGTTTTCATTAATTTTGGAGTGTATGTTTAGAATAAGCTGTATCAGCCAGCAGATATATTTCTTCTAGTCCCAAGGAACACTTTCTTTTGCATTTAAGATTTTTATATACATAAATAAAGTTAATATGACAGTACTTTGTAGTTTATACTGCAACAAATATACAAACATTGATTTTTCCATCTCTTGAATGTTAAAATCATAAAATCTATTCTTTTTAGGTAGTTGAATTTCTACCATATTTGGAATTATCTAAATAGTGGGTTCCTGTTTCAAATCTAAGCATCAAAACACTTAGTAGACTTCTAAAAATAGTTTTTCAATTTTTCTTTCTAAGAGGTGAGAAAGCAGGAAAAGAGGAGAGAAAAAGCTTTGTATACCACTGTAGTTGAAGCTCATCCACAGGATCAGATTGATTGAAATCTAGTTTCAAACTCCACTAGAACTTAATTGTGAGAGACAGAACGTTGCACCTGCTGAGGGCAAGGATGATATGGGGGGGAGTGTTTGCTCCTGTTACCTGGTAGAAATCCTCAAACAAAAGTTATTGCCAAAGTTATTGCCAAAGAGGTTTTCCTGTGGAGAACTGATTGTGTATAGTAATCAGTTGTATTGTAGAACTGATCATAAAAACTAAAGCGACAGATTAATTGTTGTAATTAAAATACAACACACTCTGGATGAAAACAATGGAATACTTTTAATTTGAAAAGTGAATGCACACATTCAGTTAACATGTACAGATGTCTTTGTTGGTCAATGAATACCCTATGCTTTGTAACTCCTATATAGCTCCTAGTGTCTTACCAGGATTGGAGGATATAAGGTGACGTTCTGGTAAAAACTTCTGCCATTAAAGCAGTGGAGAAAAAGCTTAGACCATGCAGCAAAGGGAAGGAGACAGAATTGACAAAAAGAGTGGGATGGTGGAGCAGTGGGAAACTAAGAAGGGAACGTGAGGAACAAATGAAGGGGTATTCCAACACATCAGTGCTGTAAGAAATGTGAGGCAAAACCTTCAAAGAGAAATTTTACATTTCAGAAGCTTGCTTTCCTCTCTTCCTTCTTTCCATCCTTTGCTGCTTAGGTTATATACTTTTCAGAGCAGCTGGAGGAAATCAACTCTCTGTAAGCTTGAACGATTCTCTGGGCAATACAAATGAGTCATCAATGAGTTTAGTGTGCAGCAGGAGAAAGATGATACTGGAACAAAATGTTCTGGTGCATATTTGTGTAGTGTCTAGCATAATGGGCCTCTGCTCCTGACTGAGGCCTCTGGGCATTCCAATGATGTAAATATTAACTAATAGTAATAAAAGAACAAGCACTTTATTTGCATCCATGCTGCCATCTGTTGTATATACTGAATCAATATCAAGTGCATGTTTAGCTTCATTTGCTTTTCTCTAAGCATTACACTTCATTTGCTCCAAAGAACCTGACAGTTTTAAAAGCTTCCGGTAAATTTTTAGCCTTGAAAAACATTGTCAATGCTTTTTAAATCTCCTTGCTAATAAGCAGTAGCTATAGACTGGAATTAGAAGTAACATATGGATGCAGTTGCTGATTTCACTACAATTAAAAATATACATAGTGATAATCTTGATCTTAATAGATACTCTTTGAAAAGAAGGTGCCAGGGTACTTAGACAGCAAACAGAAGTATTTTTCTTGGATGTTGTAATATAACTAATGTAGATTTTGTTTCTTTTTTCACAATATGTTACTTTAGTACAGTGCCCAATATTTATTATACTAGTATGTCTGGAAGGACAGGGGAGACTACCAGACTGGATGTGGCTGTTGACTAAACCATGGCCCTTCTCACGCAACTGTCCAATGTTTCTTTAATCCAGAAGGGTACACTGACAATCTGCTTATGCAGAGACCCAAGAATGCTCAACAAAACTTTTAGGCTGCTTTAAACCCAAAAAATGCCATGTGTAATTAATGGAAAGATAACAAGATCAAGAACCTCAGTGTCTTAAATCTCGACAACTTTTGGGAATTTCTTAATTAAATGCCAGTTTATTTTGTGAATTAAACCATACTTCTTGTTTCAGAGGAAGGCAGAGAAATCACTTGTTGCCAATGACAGTCCAAACTAAGGGAAATTTGTGCACAAATCTGGTAAGCATATGGCAAAGACATCAATGAAATTATGAATATGAACATCAGTATATTATTTATATTTTTCTTTACACACAGACACACAAGTAAATGAGAATTCTGCTAAGTGATAAATGAATAAATTAGATGGAATATTGCCTGAAGTAAACAAAGACACAAAATAAAACATTGGCAAGAATAAGACATCATAAATAAACTGTGATTTTATATTTGACAGTTGTAGCTTAGTTTTAATTATTCATGGTACTACTTCAAAGAGCACTAGCAGACATGGTGCCAATTTTTAAAAACCATAATGACCTACAAAACTATAGATTTGCTGGCCTGACATTTATCCTGAGAAAACTAATTGCTGAACTGCTAATGTGGGGTGCAAAATTTAAACAAAACAAAACCAAATGACCATGCAATTTAAATAGACTGATATCATTAACACCAGTCAAGATAGATTTCGAGCTAATAGTCTGCCAAGACAGCCTTTTACCTGTGTTTGGTGATTCTAGATGTTAAGTTGATAAAGGTGAATGTGTTACATAATTGGTTTAGCTTTTTTTTTTGTGTGTGAAGTATTTGTCTTGTTAGCACATGGGCGCTTTTAGTTAAGAGATTAGAAAGGGTAATTGTATTGGTTTTGGCTGGGATGGAGTTAATTTTCTTCATAGCAGCCCATATAGGCCTGTGTTTTGGATTTGTGACCAAAGTGTTGATAACACAGGGATGTTTTAATTATAGAAGAGCATTGCTTCCACAGAGTCGAAGCTTTTTTTACATCTCATAGCACCTCACCAGTGAGTACACTGGGAGTGCACAAGAAGTTGAGAGAGAACATGGCTGGGACAGCTGACCCTAAATGACCAAAGGAATATTTGATACCATATGACATTGTGCTCAGATATAAAAGCTGGGGAGACAAGGAGAAAGGGAGGCATTCTCAGAGTATTTGTCTTCCCAAATAACTATTATAATGTTGCAGCCCTGCTTTCCTGGAAATGGCTGAACACCTGCCTGCTGATAGGAGGTAGTGAATGTATTCTTATTTTGCTTTTTTGCATGTGCAGCTTTGCTTCACTTATCAAGCCATATTTATGTCAACCTATAAGGTTTTTTTTCTTTTCTGCTGCCAATTCTCTTCCCTGTCCCACTGTGGGGAAGTGAATGCGTGGCTGTGTGGGTCTTAGCTGGGGCTGACTGTAACATATAGCATGATACATACTAAATGCAACAAAAATTTTTTAGGACTTAAAAAATAATTGTAAATAATGGATTTAAGTAACAAATCACCATCATCAAGATATAGTGCTCCTAGCACTCATCAGCCACTGATGCTGTTTTAGAACCACATGAAGTGGTCTGGGGATGGTGAGAGGGATGGCTCTCTTCAAAGGTCCTTTAAAAAAAAGGCTCTGTGAATGGAACTGAACCTGGTCCTGGTGCTGTCCTCATTCCTCCAAGAGTATCAGCTGGATTTAGACACTAACACTTGTCCTAAAGTTATGCTCAGGGCAGGGCATTCCGCACATACTATAAAATGTTTTGTGGTATAAAATCACCATTCTCACTGGTTGCAAGCCAGTCTTCACATTACTTCAGACACTTGACCTAATTTTTTTCTCTAGGTAGTAGTTATAGTTGTGCCTTGGGGTCAGGGGAAATGACACAGACTGTGAATGTAGCCAATCTGCTCTACAAGGGGTTAGATTTAAACAACCTTGACATTAGTCAGTCCATAATACTTGGCTTAGGGAACAGAGATCTGCCCTTGCCCTTATGTGTAGATATGGTCCTGGATTTTTGCACACATCTATTTCACATTACAATAATAATATGAAATAAAACATGACTGATAAAGACTGGAAAATATGAAGTAATGGGAAAAAAAGATACGTTGCTAGAAAGTTATATGGATGCTTCTAAACTAGAAACAAGCAAACAAACTTGTGTTTTAGTATATCCAAACATCTGGTCACACACTGAATAAACTGGAAGGTAAAAAATTATATTCCAGGGCTATGTGACTGGCGAAAAATAAATTCAGTTATCAGAGCGTTAATCAGCTCTATGTAAACTCCCATAAAGACAGTTGAACTAAAAGAACTGATGTGAATACTGCATATAAAGCAGAGCAATACTGAATTGGTATTGGTACGGCTCTCTATATGTGGCAATCGTGAAGTAGCTTGGACAGTGCAGTCTCTTCCTAGTGTCTACATTTCAGAAGACAGATGATCATGGTAGCCACTTCTTGCTTTATAAAATAACGTGTTCTAAAATATTGTAAAAGTAAAAAGATCTTAGTAATATTCTATAAGTGAAATCACTGTAGCACCTGGTTGTTAGAAAATTAGAAACGGGTGGAAAAGGCTGAATATTGTGTACAATCTGTTATCAATGGTGTAGCAAAATTAGACACATTAGAAGAGTTTCTATTGCTATGTGTATTTTATTCTTGAATTGCAAACTACTTTTGAGTCATATGTCTAAATTAATCTGCTATGTATTTCCCTTTCTGGGTGGTCAGACATTTTTACCAAATCACTGGCCAAGTAGGTGCTTTCTAAGAAAAATTATCATTAATTTCACATTTAAGATAGATCCCCATAAGGCCAGTGTAGATTTATTGTACTGTAGAGGATGGAATAGATGAATTAATGGACATTCCATACCATTAATTTCCATGGGGAAAGTCCAATAATTATTCATAAAGTCATCTAAATTAAAGACCTTCCCATTAAACTCACTTGGAACCTTTATTACATGCTTTCACACTGCTCATGTATAAAGGAGTGTAAATTGATGCAATCATTATGCCATGAGGCAAGAAGGTGTAAGTTGGAAGCCTGTTTGACCTGTATTGTCTTCAGGGTCCTTGGTGTGCAAACTCATCCAAAACAGCTTTCACTTGTCCACTTCAAAGGAAATTCACAACTTGTATCCAAAGAAATTCTCGTATGTGACATAAACTAGTTTCTTGGCACAAGGCTTAAATTGGCATAACTTTCCAACATATCACATATAAGTAATTTTGTAAGTTCGTACTTTCTAAGGCCAGAAAAGATCATCTTAATCATCTTGCCAGTCTTAACACAGGCCATGGGACTATTTGAACTATTTTTTTATACAGCTGAAGGCATAAAGTGGCAGTAATTTTTTTTTGCGAATTTCAACCCCTTGCACGCTTTCACGATAAAAATGCAAAGTCCAGAATAAAATCTCTGAAAATAGAGCTTTCTTCCCTTAGCTAGCTTTCCTGTATTTGCAAATGTCTGTAGCTATGTGCCAACAATTATATAACCAGAATGCAGGTCTTAAGATAAAACTATAGTGTTATATTTTAAAATTTAAGCTGAGAGAAGAAAGTGTCAAACTTAAAGACTGGGAAAATTAAGAATGAAAATGGTACTTATTTCCACAGTTCGAGCAGAACCTAAGGAGAAGTCGGGAAGACTAGATATGAAAGAATTTGATTTATCTTCACATACCTTTTTAAAGCTTGACCTATAATTACATGAAGCCTCTTGAATTTCTGTGGTGAAAGACGAAAAAAACAGCTAGTCTTAGGATGGAAGATTTTTTTGTTTTTGTTTTTTTTTTTCAGTTCATGGGCAAAAAAATACTGGGATGATTGAAAGGAGGGAAGTTAGATTAATAGCAGAAGGTTGTACTTTGCTCACTACTGTTCTTTTGCATCGGTATCAGTATCAATCTTACCCACTGACTACATGTATGTTTGTGTTTACTTGGAAAATAATTCATTAAATGAATTATTTTGCCAGAATTACAGTTGTTCTGGGAAAGTAGTTTCTTTAAACCCAGAGAAAAGGCAGACGAGCTGAATCAACTTCATATCTCCAGCCAGAGCAGGTAGCACTGAAAATTATGATCTATAGTCCAGTCTTTGAATTGGGGGATTTTATGTTTCTTTGTAGCCAAGGTGGCCTATTCAGATGTTACATCTTGACAGCATTTGTTTAAGATGGACAAGGAGCACGGGGCATCTGTTGTTTATAATAGCGAATGACTTTGGGGAGTAGCCGAGTAATATCCCCCCTCATTACTGAGACTGTGGAAGGTGGGACCTTGCTTAGGAATTGTTATTTAACAGGATAATGCTGAGGATACTTGGGGAAAGTATACAGAATACGGTTATGAATCAGGCAAAACACAGACTCAAAGAAAAGCAATATCATGCTGCTAGCAGGGAAACAGACTTGCAGTGTTTGCCTTGTGAATGAGACTATGTTATGAAAAATATGTGTTCTAGAGAAAATTCACACTTTTCTTTTTTATTGTAACTACCACGGTGTATGGCTAGATGTACAATAGGACAAAAAGAAAGAGTCTATTGGGTCAAACTATTTCTTTGGATTTCCCACTTTCTTAGTATATGTGCTAACGATTATATTTTGAGTAAATCTCAAATGAACAAAAAGTTTAGTGAAACAAAGGTAAATACAGTATACTGCAGATTTGATTTGTGGCTTGATCTCAGTCCTGCCTTGTCATGGTAGACCTGCCCAAAAATTGCTGGGCTATGTCTGACTCTACTTGCTGTCTCCAGACCTGATCCTGCCCCGGCTTGCTGATAACTTCCTACCTTGACCTTGGATGTTCCCCATCTCTACAGACTTGTTTGTTGGTCTGGACTCTTGGCTGATCGTGATTATCCCCACCAGACCTGTTCTGCTGGTCTAAAAACAGGCATTTCCAATTTTGGAGGGTATGGGTATAATAAGAACAAAAAAAGACATTGAGAATTCTGCTGTAGTGATAATCTATGTACAAATCTCTCAAGAAAACATATTGAAGTGATAAGGAAAAATAAAAAGCATGAAAGGAAAGGGGAACAAAGTCTTAGCAACTGAAAAGTTGTGAATGTAGCTACAAAAATGAAACTGAACAGCAGTTAGAGCCTTTGTCAGTGTATCAGGTGGCAGCAGCAGTAGCTGCCTTCTGTCTGTGCAATGACTTTCCATGAATGACCTATCTCAACCCATCACCCTTTTACTAAGCTTGTGTCCATCAGTTGCAGAAGTCCATATCTAGCTTTACAATGAATTTGACATTTTGGGTAAGAGAGACTTTGGGTCCTCTTTACAGATGGTATTAATGAAAAAATAATGCCACAGGCATCAGAGTCACAAAAAGTGGCGTCATGCATGAGCTATTCCTCCTATACGATCAAGCACAATAGTAACAGCTGGAGGAATTCAACCTTGTGTATGCTTGAATGAGTCCATGTGCGATATAAATAAGTGATCAATGAGTTTGGCATGCTGCAAGAGTAATAAGACTGAAAAGCGGTAGGTACTAGTAAACACTGTAACTTCTCAATAGTCTTGTGTTGAAAGCCTCGTTACCATCATGAAATATTGCAAAGGAGCGCAGAACAGGTAAACAGCTTTAATATTTGTTTTGATCATTCCTGCTGAACTAGCTTTTAGAGAAAGAACTTGAAATAAAGCACTTTGAAATGAAAGGCAGGAGATCATATGAGAGCTCTGCCAAAGGGCTATCACATTTGCTAGCAAAAAAAAAATGCCGGGTTACGCTTCTAAAACTGCTGTTCCAAGGACTTCTGGCCAAGGGGTGAGACTGACCTCTATGCTACTGTACTTAGCTTTTCACAGATAAGGTTACTCAGTTTATATCAGAGTGTCTTAGAGAAAGATGGAAAATGAAGAGTCATGAGAACTTATCCCAGAACCTTAAAGACTACCTAGAAGATATTGGTTTAAGAGAGAAAATTATTCCAAACCTGTACTTTTTAATATTGACATGATTTACTTTAGGGTCTTTTTGCTGGAGTGGAGGAGAATTTGGTTAATCATTTTTGTAGATTTGATTTCCCATTCTAGGACACTACTTTAAAAAACAGAATACAGCTATGAAATACATTCTAGATGTACTCAAAATTTTTGCAAGCATTCTAATGAAAACGTGCTGCTAGAAATATATTTGCTGCTCACACAGCAAATATTTAGAGAGTAAATTATGAATTTTTAATCTTAAGATGTTTCTACCAGCTACCTGACTTAATTTGCATTTATCCATTCATTGAAGAAAATACATATGTCAAGAAAAATGATATTGCATTTCACTGAACAGTTCAGATAAGCAATTTAGAATCTGTGTTATTGAGAAAAAAACA
This sequence comes from Cuculus canorus, assembly GCF_017976375.1. NCBI lineage: Eukaryota > Metazoa > Chordata > Aves > Cuculiformes > Cuculidae > Cuculus > Cuculus canorus. Next base: position 39,543,387 of record NC_071401.1, read on the forward strand.
CATGGTAAATAGTGGTAGGTATTGAATATAGTTAAAATAATAAGCTACTTGTGGGCATTTGGCATATGGAAAAGAAAGTAAATTGTATTAAATTACTCACAGTGAATAATTTGCTGATTTCTCCAAGTTGCTCTTATTTTGATCTGGTCATATTGTGCCAATAGAGGTACAGTGCCAGAGAATAATAGAATCATAGAATCACTAGGTTGGAAAGGACCCACTGGATCATCAAGTCCAACCATCCTAACACTCCCTAAACCATGTGCCTCAGCACCTCATCCACCCGTCCCTTAGACACCTCCAGGGAAGGTGACTCAACCACCTCCCTAGGCAGCCTCTGCCAGTGCCCAATGACCCTTTCTGTGAAATTTTTTTTCCTGAAAAGTTTTTTTTCCTGAGAAGTGTGTCATCTTTAAGAAAGAAAGATTTTTTTAATGATTTTTTCATTTCAGTGATAATCATTGAAGTAGCCAGGATGTCTACCAGCAAAAAGGAATTCTGCATTGTTCAACGCGCTATCAGTAAGAAGAGGTTATCTCTATTTAGCCGTAATAAGTAGAGACTGTCAACTTCTACCTAAATTCTTAATGGATGGATGGAAAGAGAAGGCTTGAATAGAAGTTGGCAAGGCAGTGAGATTAAAAAGATTACAAGATTAAAAAAAAAAATCATCCAGAAAGCTTTTGTACATTGGCATAGAATATTGTAAGTTATACTAATCACTATTTCTTTTCATTTCTATTCCCTTCTGAAGCTGACACCTGCTCTGGCAGGATTAATCTTTGCCTTATATCATCCTGGAAAAGAAATCACTTAGTATTAAGTAAATCTGAATTCAAAAGAAAAAGATACATGTTGAAAGGATAATTAGCTATCACCTATCTCAGGTACATTTTCCCCAGATACACAGAGGAATATGTACTGCTAAACTTCTTGCTTGGTTATGTTTCCTCACCGCCTGCTGTGAGTACATCTCTGGTGTTAATCAGTTTCAGTTCCAAATTCCCTCTAGTGTGGGGGTCCCCTGCTGCTCCAGATTGCATGAATGGTAATTCATGCTGAAGCTCACAATGCATCAAGCACCTAACTTCCAAACATATCCAGAAACAAAATTTAACTGGTGTTGTAGACAAGACTGAAGCGGGTTTGTTTCATACTATCCCAACGTCATACACGCCCTAGCTACACATTCCTGGGCATGCAATGTGTGACCTTACATTCACACTGTAGAAAGATCACTTTGGTGAACAGTAGCATAGGTCTCATGTTATTCACTTTGTTCTGGAGGGAAAGAAAGGGAAAAAAAAAAAGGATCATTACACCTTGCCTACATGATTCCTGGAAAAGATCCAGCGCTGATTTCTGTATATTGTGGATACAACAAGTCTGCTCTAGTGAATTGGTGCTCAGCAGCATGGAGCGCTATTCTCTACCTCTTAGTTTATAGGCAGGCACCACTCCCTGGAGTGAGTGCATTTAGCAGCACAGATATAACCTCTGGCACCTTTACAGGGCACAGTCTGTCTCTCTGTCTGTTGCTACTTCTCGTAAGTAAGATGCAGCATTGTTTGGTGTCATTGCTCCTGCTCAGCCTCTGCTGTCATTTAAACACCTTTTCCCATAAAAACAAAACAGGACATTCTGGGTTTACAGTCACCCCTCAGAGACACATACAAACATGTCATGCCCTGCTTATGGAAGACCAGATCACATTAAACAATAGATACCTGCACACCCTTCTCTGTCTCAGTTTTTTCATGACTGGTGAGCATCCTTACATTTTGGAAGAAAGCTGGTAAAAGTGCCTGAAACCCTGCTTTGCTTTTCTTCTGGTATACAATATCTCCTGCAGGTCATGAAATATCCTTGCATTTCTGCAGCTGACTCTCCCCTTTCAGTCTCTTTTACTACAGTCATACAAGATGGTATGTGAACTGACTAACCCAGGAAAGATTCTTATGTACATAATGGAAAAAGGCCTGGGTGCGTGCCTTTGTGTCACTGATGTGTCGATTGTTATGGATGAGATTTATGTTGATAGCAAGAGAAAGCTCCTATGCTCTTAATCAGGTCCCCTCCTGTGGATAACTGGTGGACAAGAACTATGAGGTTTATTATAAGATGCACCCATCCTGGAGAGAAGAATCTCAGCAAACATTTCTGTTATAATTGTTTACTGACTTTTTCAGATAGTTCTCAGACAAGTTACCAAAGCCTTTACAGGGTAATCTGTTACCAAGTAATGATATCTTTCACACTCTAAAGAAAAATATTCGAGGTTGCAAACATCTCTTTGTTGAACATTATCTCATTTAAATCATCAAAGTTTAATGACTCTTGTTGTCTGCTCCGTGATGAAAGCAAGAATTTCTCATAACACTACCTGTGGGATTTAGCTCAGTGCTGAGCAGAAAGTCAGCAGAAAAGACATGCAAGGCCCAAGTTCAAAGTGATGCTTGCAATCTGACATTTAGTACTAGCACTATGTACTAGCACTGAATATGAAACATGGCCCATAAACTGTAAATAGACTGACTTCTTAACATCCTGATATATTCACCGGTAAAGCTATATAACATGTGTGTAATGCTTCATGTTGGAGCATATATGCTTTTATTTTGAAAATCAGCTGTACAAAATTAACATTTAAAAATCAGGAATTGGTCACTCAATTCTAAACATTTTTTTTCTCCAAATTATCTTTGTGATTCTTATTAAGAAAATCTGTAACTAGCAGTTATGGTTCTAATATTTGAAGTTTGGGGTTTAGTCTGTCACCTGTTGAAGAAGTCAAGTATGTCTAGAGTAACAAGTATCTCGTTAAGGAAATTAAATGAAAAATTCGAAGTAACCTTTGAAGTGAGAAAGACAAGTTTAACATCTTTCTTTCCCTCTGCTCCCCATCACTATAATTCACACTAATTTCCTTAAGGTATCAGTCAGTATTTTCATAATGTTTTCTGAAAACTGTAAGTGGAAGTGTGTGCTTCTGAGAAGGTTTGCCCTGTATTTAAAGACTATGACAAGTGTCCTCTCAGGAGCTAAGTCCAACCATCACTAGAATAACTGGCAATATTATTTGTTGTTTAACCAAGTGCATGTTCAGACTTCAGCAATGAAATGTAGAACAGCACAGTTCTGCACCTGATTGTTAAACTGCTTTTTAACCAGCACTGATAGCCAGCTATTTTTTTTTCCCTTCTTCAGACATGGAATTTCGCATTCCTCAGTGTCAGTCCCAGTGTCTTTCCTCAGATTCAACTCTAGTTCAAGCATTTCATTAAAGATTCAACCTTTTGAATGTAGAGTTTTCTTCATGTGATTCAACTTCATGCAGGTGCAATGATAGGACTGAAAACCTGGATAAAGCTGTTTTGTCAGTTTTAGAGGTGAAATGTATAACCTTTAGAACTGATCTTACATGCTGTCATATAGAGGTCAAGTAGTGGGGTCATAGGATGGAAAAAGACCTGGAAATATTCCAGTTCAAACCTTATGAATTGTAGGTAAATGTCCTGTACAGGATCTAAAGAACATCAACTTTATACGACATTGTATATCACAGACCACATAGCACTTTCTAGCATCCTGTTATGAAGTGAAGATTTATGGTAAAAGATCAAAATTCTCAACCACACAGTACTTCAGAGAGAAAGCAAAATTTCTCTCTGTGTCCACATAGCAGAATTTCTCTCTGTTGTCAGAAGAAATTTGAGGGGTAAAATTTTCACCATGGGCTTTCCCCCATATATAACATGCATGTAACACTTCCATTACAAAAGTTCCTTAGCTTATACTTTTTTTTTATAGCTTTACTATAAAGTGGCTTGTTATTTAGATGCTATACAAGGAATGTAGTTCCTTTGGATAAGCAAAGAAGTCCCCTACATAGGAAAAATTGCATAGTGCCTCCCAGTTGTGTAGGCAAAATAATAGACAATAGCTGATTCGAGATAGGGCTTATAGCTTAGTGAGCTTTTTGGTTCTCTGAATGAAGAGTTGTGAGCCCTGCATTTCTTCAATTTCACTTAATGTACAGACAAAAAAAGCATAGACTAAAGCAAAAAGTATTAGGCTGATCATGCCAAACAGAAAAAAGAAAAGGACTTAATAACCTTTTTAATAACTATCAAATATGTTATTTTAAAGAATCCCTGTTTCTCAGGCTATATTTACTGTTCTCCTGTCTGATACTCAGTGCTAGTTGATTTGTTTGCAGGAGAGAATTTTAAAGGAAAAGAAGAGCTAATTTTCCATGTCAGCGTAACAAATAAAATCCATGTGCTGTGGATAGTGATCATTAAAAGGATCTGTCATTAAAAATTGATCTAAGATGGGTTCTCTTTGTTAGTCTTTTGATAGGAGATAGTAATTAGAATTGTTTGGAGAAAGATGAGTGATACTATGGAATAAAATATACCATTTGATTTAGGAAACAATTAAAGAACACAGAAGCAATTTTTCCCATATTTTTCACACTTGCATGCAGGGCATTCCCTTAACTGCAAATGTGATTGCCATCAGTTGATTACCAAGGAAGTTTACATATCACTCGCTTTGTGTTTAGGTCACTAAGCTACAAAATTTAAATGGTTTATTGAATCAGAAGGGTGATCATAGGCAGGACTTCACATCTCTGTACAAAGGTTTTTCATGATAGAAGGAACTTGTAGACTAAATCAACTGGTTAATACCGATTGCTGCAGAAGTCCATTAAGTGCAGACACCTATAACCATATTCAAATATTAATATGGCATCATTTGCGTATGAAGAGGAAGAGTAGCTTGGTAAAATTTGCCCAGGGCACTTCAGACTTTCCCTAAATCTGCAATTACAAGGGGCTTCTCTAGACCTCAAGATTTGTATCTTCTCAAGAAAAATAACATCTTAAATTCTTCTAAGGACTCCTTCCATATTATGCAAATAATAATAACATTTCTAGTTAGAACACAACTATAAATACAGGGGAGAACTGTGAAATTATCTGTGTAAAACTGGATTCATAAATTAGAGTGGTTATATTGCAGCTTTTTCAAAAGTTAGAACCCTCATTAAAGTATCCTTGACTTAATTCTGTTTAAAAAAAAAGTTGCGATTGACACTCTAATGCTGCCTTACTTAATCTTCTTGTATAATTTATTAATCATACACTACCATTGCTAAATCATTTAAGAATAAATTTTCATTGTAAGAGGAGTGTCGCTGTAGTTAGATCGTTATGTATTTGCAAGAAAATGTATTATTCTAGAGAGAAGAAAATATTTTTAGCTTTCTTATCGTATTTTTTGATCTTTCTTTCATTTATCCTTAATCTCTTAAGCTCTCATTCAGAAAAAGCTTGGCTTTGCTAAGTTTAAGTATATACTCAAAGTCAATGAGACTGAAAACCAAATTTTTAGAGTGTGATTAATTATTTTGCTAAATAGTAATACTTTCACAAGTTAAGGATTCAGACAACTGTATATACTTGCTTTCCTTGGTCTGAAAGTCAGTCACTATACCTTCATTATTTCTCTGTGACAGCATAACTGTACTGCAACTGCAACATGGACTGACAGACCTGTACTAACTGTACACTAACTGAGGCTTATGTATATGTCTGTGAGCATGAGTGGCAATATTCTTACCTTATGTAAGTCACCAAGAACATTGTGTATTTAGTTTAAGCTTGACAACTGAGTGGAATTCAGTTCCCAAAGCACTTAATCTAGCGACATTTTAAATATCATGGTATGTGTTGTGTTGCTTTCAGCAACAGCTCTAAAGGGTTCTCCGAAGTCTCTTTTATCACAGCTGCCAAACCCATCTTTATGTCTCAGGTAATCTAAAACACTTGGGGAAAAAAAAATCCATATTTTGGTGCAGCCGGATTTCATCTTTGGCTCTTTAAAGGGGCTTAATTACGTACTGAAGGTGTTCTCTGTTTTCATGGGATAAACAGAGTTTGGGACAACTCCTTTGGACATGACTAAATTTTTGGTGACTGAAGTCAGGTAAAATAATTTCTTTTCCAAGCCTTCCATACAACTTGGGTTAATAATCAGCCTCTGCTCTGTGACATAATTATGTTACATGGATAATACTGAAATGTGTAAGAAATACAGTATATTAAACCCCACTGTAAGGTATATAAAATATTAATATAAAAAACAGCGGGTATAATATTATAAACTTTGATATCCACACAGGTTGGAGGGTGATTTTGGTCTTCAACTTGTAATGGCTATGTTTTGTTGCCTAATTTATAATATGGCACTTACTTACTTACTTTTAATCTATGTTCCTTAGCCTCCTTAAAGCGTGAAAAAATGAAAACATGAGGTTTACTTTAGAAAGTATATCAATTACCTGTGATAATGAAGATAAGCTTATATGATTTATGCATATGTGTGTTCTAAGAACTTTACAGAGAATCTTCCTAAGCTAGGGAAAGAGTGGTAGAACAGCATAAAAGTATGATTCTTTTTGCTTAAATTGGTAATATTTTTTCAGTAATTTATAGAATCCATATTTTAACATTATATTTTTGCAGCTGTGCTTTATTACTTAGTAGGTGGTCATGATCTAAAAGTCTAGGTCAATACGTGGTATTTGAGCTAGACCTGAAAGCTGCGTGACGGAGATGAAGAGCAGAAGAAATAAATAAGTGAGATGTTCATACTTTACACAAGAATGTTAGTTTCTGATTTTTAGGGTTTTTTTAAATCTTATTTTAAAATACTACAGTTTTCTAATTTTCAAATTTATTATTTCTTACAGAATACTCTGATGTTTTTCTAAACTAATAGGCGTATCTGAAAATTACTGTCAATTATTTTTAAGGGAAATGGTTATTTTTAGTAAGAGAAAACTTAATCTAATATTTATATATATTCCTAATTGTGTCTTTTAAAGTACTCCCAGGCTGGAAGATGCTTTTGCTGAGAACCCACTAAACAAAAGCTCTGACAGCAGCCCAGCTCCTAAAAACCTTTAAAACTCTGCTTCTTCCCCAGCCCTGGTAGTTCTGTCTAGTCCTGTAAAGCTCATAAACTCCTCATTCCTCAGTGAAAACAAGGAGAATAAACCACATTTGCCATTTCTACAACATGCTGTTTTGGGGATTTGCTGTTCTGAAATACATTAGGATAATGTAACAAATGCAAATTACCACTGGTTTTACAGCCTCTCAAATCTCACAAATGCCTTGTCCAATTATCCTCAAACTTTCTGGGGAGGGGGGGAAATCATCTTCTTTCAGAACACCACACAAGAGAAATTTCTAATAGAAGAGTCTGATGTTAAAATTAGATGGAAGGGCCTAATTGAGCTTATAATGGAAGGTACTTACAACCTTAGCCATGGAATGACTAGCACATCTCTATAATACAGTCTATTTCAGAAAATCAGAAAGCTTTAGACAGATTGCCTGACAGAGAATTCAGAAATAGAGAAAAAAATACTAACCATGAAAAGTCTGTGTTTGTCACTATGCTGGTGTTGCCACTGACTGCATATCAAGAAAAAAAAACCAAACCACTACTATGTTCAGTAATTAAAGAATGGCCACATTTGTGCTGAAAATCTATGAAAGCTAAGAACTTTGAGGACTGTGTTTACTAAATCTAGCTGAATTATTCTGTGTTTTCTATTATATAACACATACCAAAATATGATAAAATACCGTCTTTAATTCACCATTTAAAATAGTTATATTTGGCTTTCAGCTAGTGCACCACCACTTTCCTTAGCGGGGCCAGATCCATGTTTATACATACACACAATTTGATCTGTAACACATCTGAACATCTTGGACAAAACTTTGCCCATGAGGGTTCATAGTTTCACTCCTACGTTTTTATGCCTGATATTTGGCCTTGTGAGGCAATTTTTATGCAGATAATCAGGCCTGCATTAATTTCACTTAAATTTAGACACCTAACTAACTGGATAAATTAAGACCAGAACTGCCATAGGTGATTCAGGTCTCCAATGACTGTGCTCACTTAGGTGCTCAAAGCTACCTGGAACAAATGTTATTCAGTGTGCCTGGTCTTCCCAAGACAAGTGAGGCATGAATACAAAGAAAGCAGGATGTTGACTCCGCTCCTCAATGCAGTGTTCAAGACAGTTCTGTCTTGTAAAGGGAATTATCATCTGCTGCTGGATTAGACCTAACAAAAATTTACTATCTCATTGAATGAGCTGAGGAGCATGGATATGTGTGTCACAGCATCTCTTTTTCATAGTGTCTTTCAAAGTTACTGCTCCTTTCTCAGTTTTAAACTGGATATTTAATGTATTTTTAATGCATTTTTTTTTTGTTTTGATTTTTTTCTCTTCCATATTTTTAAAACAAATGGGACCGAAGAAAGATGTCGCCCATGGAAGCTCAGGAATTCCTGGGGTGTGTATAATGCACACTATGTGTTTTGGTTTTTTAATACCTACGTAGTGGTGCCTGTGATGGTCTCTCTGTTGTAGCTGAATATTTCTACTGTTTGACATACTTCTTGTAGCTTGTGAGCCACTGAACCAAATGAAATTTTCAGTTAGCAAATTACTCAGTTTTTTGAGTCACTTCACTGTACCTATAGCAGAGTAGTACAAAGATTTCATGCTTCTTGCATATCATTAATTTTCTGGTTTATATTTCAACAATTTACTTTTTTTTTAAGGCAAAATCCAAATTAGCTATAGGTAAACAGAAAACATTTTTCGTGGTAATACCAACTAACAGGTTACTGAAAGCAAGATGAATTTTAGAGACTTGCTTGCCCAGCTAGATGTCCACAAGTCTATGGGGCCGGATGGGATCCACCCAAGAGTATTGAAGGAACTGGCGGATGTCCTTTCCAAACCCCTATCCATCATCTTCCAGAGGTCCTGGCTGACTGGGGAAGTTCCACTAGACTGGAGGCTGGCTGATGTTGTGCCTATATACAAGAAGGGTTGCAGAGAGGATCCGGGGAACTACAGGCCTGTCAGTCTCACCTCAGTGCCAGGGAAAGTCATGGAACAGGTAATCTTGAGTGCTATCATGAAGCACACGCAAGAGAACCGGGTGATCAGGCCCAGTCAACATGGGTTTACAAAAGGCAGATCTTGCCAAACTAACCTGATCACCTTCTATGACAAAATCACTCAACTACTGGATGGGGGAAAGGCTGTGGATGTAGTCTTCTTGGACTTCAGTAAAGCCTTTGACACAGTTTCTCACAGCATTCTGCTTCAGAAACTGTCAGCCTCTGGCCTGGACAGGCGCACACTCTCCTGGGTTGAAAACTGGTTGGATGGCCGGGCCCAGAGAGTGGTGGTCAATGGAGTTAACTCCAGCTGGAGGCCAGTCACAAGTGGAGTTCCTCAGGGCTCAGTACTGGGTCCAGCTCTGTTCAATGTCTTTATCAATGACCTGGATGAAGGCATTGAGTGCACCCTCAGCAAGTTTGCAGATGACACTAAGCTGGGAGGAAGTGTCGACCTGCTGGAGGGTAGGGAGGCTCTGCAAAGGGATCTGAACAGGCTGGACTGCTGGGCCGAGACCAATGGGATGAGGTTTAACAAGACCAAATGCCGGGTCCTGCACTTGGGGCACAACAACCCTATGCAGCGCTACAGACTGGGGGAAGAATGGCTGGAGAGCTGCACAGAAGAGAAGGACCTGGGGGTGCTGGTTGACAGCCGACTGAACATGAGCCAGCAGTGTGCCCAGGTGGCCAAGAAGGCCAATGGCATCTTGGCTTGTATCAGAAATGGGGTCACCAGCAGGTCCAGGGAGGTTATTCTCCCTCTGTACTCGGCACTGGTGAGACCGTACCTCGAATACTGTGTTCAGTTCTGGGCCCCTCACCACAAGAAGGATGTTGAGGCTCTGGAGCGTGTCCAGAGAAGAGCAACAAAGCTGGTGAGGGGGCTGGAGAACAAGTCTTATGAGGAGCAGCTGAGAGAGCTGGGGTTGTTTAGCCTTGAGAAGAGGAGGCTGAGGGGAGACCTTATTACTCTCTACAACTACCTGAAAGGAGGTTGTGGAGAGGAGGGAGCTGGCCTCTTCTCCCAAGTGACAGGGGACAGGACTAGAGGGAATGGCCTGAAGCTCCGTCAGGGGAGGTTCAGGTTGGATATCAGAAAAAAATTCTTCACAGTAAGAGTCATTGGGTACTGGAACAGGCTGCCCAGGGAGGTGGTCGAGTCGCCTTCCCTGGAGGTGTTTAAGGAAAGGGTGGATGAAGTACTTAGGGACATGGTTTAGGGAGTGTTAGGAACGGTTGGACTCGATGATCCAATGGGTCCTTTCCAACCTTGTGATTCTGTGATTCTGTGTGATTCTGTGATTCTGTGAATTATGCATGCCTTGAAGAGAACCTATTTCTCATTAACTGTAAAGGATGACCAATGTGGTCATCTAAAATGCAGGTTTCTATACCACAGAGTTGTAGAACTGGTTGAGGTGGGGTTACATTCTTACTGAGCAACAACGTTTGGTTCAGAAGTCCCATGAGACACTTCTCTCCTGTCTGTTTCCATGCAGGTAAGATCTATGCATTGCACTGCAGAATGAGTTTCAACCGGAAGCTGAATTGAGCTTTTGGTACAAGTTCACACAAGTGCCATTCTGATAGGCTCCTTCCTGTGAGGAGAAGCTGGGGTCTTGTGCTGTACACAGATGGTTCCAGCCAGCTCCAACTGCCCCACCACAGGACGTGGCTGAGCCCTTCAGCCAAAGTGATGGCATTTCTGGGAAAGCGTATTTAAGAAAGGGTAAAACCAAATGCCTGATAGTGAGGAGTGAGGAAAAAATATGAGAGAAACAGCCCCGCAAATGAGAAAGAAAGGACAGGACGACGTCCTCCAGGCCCTGGAGCAGAGATCCTCTGCAGCCCCTGGAGAACACCACAATGGAGCACATTTGTTCACACGTTATCACAGAATCACAGAATCACTAGGTTGGAATACACCTGCAGGATCATAGAGTCCAACCATTTCTGTCAACCACTGAGCATCTCATCCACCTGTCTTTTAAATACCTCCAGGGATGGTGCCTCAAACACCTCCCTGGGCAGCCTGTACTAGTACCCAATGATCCTTTCTGTGGATTTTTTTTTTTCTAATGTCCAGCCTGAACCTCCTCTGGCAGAGCTTGAGGCCACTGCCCCTTGTCCTGTCCCCTGTCACTAGGAAGAAGAGACCAGCACTGTCCTCTCTACAACCTCCTTTCAGGTAGTTGTAAAGAGCAATAAGATCTCCCCTCAGCCTCCTCTTCTCAAGGTTAAACAACCCCAGTTCCCTCAGCTGTTCCTTGTAAGACTTGTTCTCCAGCCCCTTCACCAGCTTCATTGCTCTTCTCTGGAATTATGAACGAAGGAGTGAAATTGTGCCAAGAAAAAAGGGGAGGGTGAGGGGAAGATGCTGCTTTAAGTTTTTTGGGGGAAGGGGTGTTGTTTTTTTTTTTTTTTCTCAACCATGCTTTGTTTTAGTTGGCAAGAAACTAAATTAATTTTCCCCAAGTCAAGTCTGTTTTGCCTTTGGTGGTAAATGGTAAGGGATCTCCCTATCTATATCTCAACTCCTGTTTGTTTTTTTTTTCATCTTATTTTCTCTCCCTTACACAGAAGATTTTTTTACAGAAATTTTAAGAAGAAGCAGTTTTCATTTATATTGTTTGGATGGGAATTTTGGAGTTTCTTCAGTTGGAAGTACATCATTTATTTTTGTTGTGCTGACTACATTGTAGATCTATCCATGCCACAGCACTCTCAGCATGGGTCTGTTCTCAGCCTTGTTGTTCTGGTCTTAGGTAATTCATTCCTTCTTTAATTATTTTTGACTCCCATCTCTGAACTGACCAGACTAATTTATCTCTGGGCATGGCACTACATGTTTTATGACAAAAAAAGAGGAATTGCTGGTAAATTTCTGTTGGAGAAAGACTGAGAGACTAATTCAAATCTAGAAAGTAGCAAGTTATGCTTTGAAATGTAATGAAGGCTATAGACCCCTACTAAATAAACGACTGTGCTCTAATGTCTTTTCCATTTGGAATTTAACATGAAAGACTTAAAATTAAGGCCATTTTATGCAGTGTTCAATTGAGATTTACTGTATTTTTTGCATACAAAAAATATCTGTGACTAGAGACATTTTAAGACATCTTTATTTCTCCTTGGTGCTCTCATATATTTTATTTCAGTTGTATTCTAATACTACATAGACTCCTGTCCACAAGGGTGCCATTGAGAATGTCATGCCTTGGCTATGTGGATAATCTGTGAGAAAATCATATTTTGCTTCTGAAGCTTACAATTTAGTACCACTGAATATTGGTATGGATTACAAAAATATTGACTTCTTGATCATTTGTATCATGAACCAGATAGTTTAAACATAATATAATAATTATTGTATAATCTATGTGATACATAGGTATATGTTTACATGAATATGTGTGGTGATTAAGGGCATGGACTCCGTGGTGGATACGTGATGCAGAACAGAAAGTATTCACACTCAGGATGTCATTGAATTGTGGATTATCTACAAGTGGCCTGAATAAGGAAGGATGTACGAATGGATTTTATCAGTATCTGTAGCATGCACCATCCACCTTCTCTCTCCTCAGCAAGGATTAACTAGAATGAATCATAGACTAGCTCAATAGCCTATTCAGATAATTTAACTACACTGTGACGTACTTATGTAAGACATGGGATTGTCAGTAATTTACCTGCCATGGTAATTAGTTTGTTGTATTAGCTATAAATATAGCTCGCAGTGTATTCACTATAACTCATTGTCTATTTGACTTTTCCACAGTCAGCTATTTTTATGGTTTAACCCCTGAAGTTAGCAGTACTGTTGATCTTTTATACCTGTCTTACAACAGATGCCTAATTCTTTCAACCAGACGCTTGTTAATATTAATGTATTTTCTAAGTTAGTCCCCTTTCAGTAGCTTAAAGTTTGAGACTTTAAGTATGTAGTAAGATTCAGTGATTCTTAATGATGTGTTTGAAAAAAATAAACAGAGACACAATACACTTGACAGCAAATGAGTTGTGCTAATACTTTTCTTCATCTGTATTTTACAGATAGTCTTGTAAGTTACTGCTAAAACTCCTGTCTGTGCCGGTTTCATGCTTGGAAAGTTTCAACTCCCTCTCTCTAAAAGACCACCATCTTTCTTCCTCCAACTGTCAAAATGAATAATGTATATCTGCTTCCAAACAAAGGCAGTAACTGAGTGGCACTTGTGAACCAACATACTTGGAACTGCAGAACAACAGTAAAAGCTGAAGGAACCTGCTCCAGAATTTGAAGTCTGAACACACAATTTGTATTTGTTGCCTGCAATCACCTGTTCTCTGTGTGAGTATGTATTTATCAATATACACATACATATATATCAGTCCAAGAACAAATGGTCTAAGGAGCTCTCATAATTTCAATAAGGGGGACACCAGAAATTGTAGTATCAAAAAGAAAGAAAAGTTGTTCTGTTTTCTCTTTGTACCCCATTTATAGCAGTGAAGAAGCTTTGCAATATCCTAAAGATGACAGTTCAGTTTGCAAAATTTGGACCTCCATCTGCACTGCAATTTTTAAATGATTTATACTCAGTATATGTTCAGTCACAGAAAGGAGAATGAAAGCAACTTTTAGAAAATCTTGGATGCATTACCTCAATAACTGTATCGGTAAGGGCTTTGGAGGACAGATATGAAATAGAGGAACATTCACCACTCACTCAAGAAACGCAAAGGAAAAGATCAATGTTTGAACAATAAGGAAGGTCGAAATAGGCAGAAGTTAGAGGGAATTCACTGTCAAGACTGGGGTACAGAAAATGGAAATTTCTTGTCTTAAGTCCTAGTTAGTATCTCTGAAAAATCTAGATTCTTTTACAGATACATTTTGCAGAATTATGGTAGTTAATAAACAGATGGCTACATAACAGGTTTCAGCTGGAGAGTACCCATCAAGGGATGGAGGAGTGAAAATGTGACCTTGAGTTTTGAGGCAGGACTGGGAGAAAAAAACGGTGTGCATCCATGCTAAGTACCCAGGTGGAAGTCTGTAAAGTCAACTTGATTCAGTGAGCTTTGAAGAAGCAGGAGGTAGTTCAAGTAGTTACCTGATGACTAAACATAGAAATTACCTTAATATCAATGCAAAAATCTGAGCTTGAATATAATTTTTACCATTTTTTTAAGCACGGAGCTCTTTGCTTCATTAGTACAACAAGCTGGGTTTTTATATCTCTTATCTGTGCTGCAATTGACAGTAATATTACAGCAAAATGAATATAGGTTTGTATTTGGGAAGGCAGATACTTAAAGCCTCTGTAATTAGGCTTCAATAAGGAAAGTAGTAGTAGTAGCTATTTGCAACAGTGCTGTACCAAGGGTTATGCCTTTCTGAGCTGAAAGTGGCAGATGCAAAAACTTTTATTATAATACTTTTGAAGTGCTAATCAAGGAGTCTATCAGCATCTTGAAATACTGTTTCAGTAATTATGTCATGTTATGAAAACAGCATTCACTAAAAGAATATAAGAAAAGATTTTTTAATCAGTGTAAGTAGTAGCAATAAAAACTGGCCTTACAGAATAATAACATATATCATATTAGAAGAAAGTAATTTCGTTCATAAAACATCCTTCTTCAATATTCTGTCAACAAAGAAAAAGTTTTATTCTCCACTCACTCTTTCAGAAAACTTTGGGGGTTTTGTCTGATGAGAAGATAGAAGCATGTCAGTTTAAAAGGCAAAGATGGTGACACTTGGTCAGATACAGAAAGACACAGGGCCTTTTTTTCTTCAATAGCAATAATTTTCATACTTTCCAAACCTTTCCCTTGGGAACTTCAGAGAAAATGAGATATGTACCATAAACAAGCAGAAATTTACAGGATTAAGACTTCAGTGTTTGTCATCTTTCTGAGGTCACGCTGAAAAATTTATGACCATTTTTTTCTAACTTAGTAGTTGCAAGAAAAAAACAGAGTTTTGTAGTGATGGTTTAGGTATTGATGATAAAAAAGAGGCTGATTTAGGCTATTAAAGCAGAAATGTTCACCATCTGGAAGACATATATACTATATAACATCTGTTGATTTCACTCTCCAGAACATCACTAAAATACTTACAATTAAGAAAAGCAGTGACTATGTATAAACATAGTTGACCATTACTGGAAGAAGCACCCTATAACAGATGTAATTTTGATACTGTGTAATTCAACAATGCTTCATGCAATATTAATGACCCTTTGTAACATATTCTAATTTTAAAATTCATTACTAAATTATTTAGCAGTCTATAAAACAGATGTATGGCACTGCAGCACCCAAGTTACTGTATCCATTATAAAATTGTATTTTTATAATCTCCATGTAATTTATCCTTTAAGTCTCATACAGAATCAACAGATGTTTCCAGGTGCTATGACTCACCTTCACCTTCCTCTCTCCCCTAAAAGGTTTTACTTGTGCCCCCTTATTATCTGTTTCAATATTAAATGTCAAGCTTTTATGGTCAGTTTAATTGGTGTTGCTCAGAGATCTATGGACATATATTTTAGGAAAACAAACAGACAAAATGTTTTATTTTTCTTGTAATATCAGTTTGCATTTTCTAGAGGTTAGAAGTAACTTCTGTGTCCAAGCATACTTGTTTTTTCTCTCAGAAAAGGTATGAACTAGCAACAAACTTTACACTTTTGAAAGACTAATTCACATTCCTCCTGTGGGTGACAATACACCCTTGGATAGTCTTTGCACCTTTACCTCCCTTGAATGTTGCAGAAAATGTTCCGGAGGAAATTATATGACATGGGTTATGAATCTGTATGGAAGTTCTGGGGGTGGTAGAGAAGGAAAGGTGATTTTCTTTCCTCTGTTGCATTTGATTTGATGACAGGATGACATGACAGAATGTTTGATTAAATTGTTTGCACTATTACATAGAATAGCAAAAGTGAGGGGAGAGATATATTTCTCTAATTATAGTAGCTGAAACATGAAAGCTGATAAGGTAAAACAGGCAAAGCATAAAGGCAACAGGCTGTGAAAAGTACAACATGGTATACCAGCAAATAAGGAAAAAGAATGTTGATTTTAAAATGCTACTTCCATATGGCTTACTTTAAAGTCCAAGGTATGCACCATATCCAATTACCTCCATCTTCAGAAACAGAACTCTGCATGAAAGTGTACATAAATGTATCTGAACAGGGTCAGCTTGCAACTTTACTCAGATTGTTCAGTAAATATGTTTTCACATTTTTTTTTTTTATTTATTTCTCTGTTTCAGGGTCTGGGACAGAGGAAGATCAGAGATTCTAAATATGCCTAGCGCAATCACAGCGTGAATCACAGATTCATATCAGTTTGCTCTTTATGTATCTGATTTACGTTTGATCTCCAGATCAACTACTAAGATTGAAATCTTACTGGGCTGATATTGTGTAGACTCTAAAGGATCAAGGAAGTAAGATAGTCTGCAACAGGCAGCCTGTTATGATTACCACTAGTACAGGCAGTCTCAAGTTCCATGCTTTGATCCTAGTGTGTTTCAAACTACTATGAGGGAAGTATAGACATAATCCTTTCTTATTTGAGTTAGAATGCTTTTATATGACCATGTAAATATTTCCATTGTAATTCTCTACAATAGAAGCAAGACATGTGCAGCACGTTAGCTAGTTAGTGTGTGTTACAATACGCAAAACTTGTGGACTGAGTATGCCACACCGAAGATTTGACCCAATTGACAGCCTGCACCTAGAATAGAAATATGCCTGATGCACAATTTACCCCCATAAAGTCAGAGAACCATCAATTCTGTCTCTAAATTTGAGTGAATCACCCTATCTCCCCATAGCCATTAGATAGAATTGGAAACACTCAGGAAGATTTTCTTTCTGATTAATCTTGGATACCTGTCATTGGGTGGTATGAATTCCCTTTGGAGCTGTTTGCAAAGGGATCTAGGATGTCTAGCACAACCATAGACCGAAGATGCCTATGCAAGTGCAAATAAATTCTGTTCCTGTGGCAAACTCCCCCCCCCCTACCCCAGCCCCAATCAGAATTATTAAAATATTTAAACTTCCTCCATGAAGTCTATATGGAGATGGACATAATACTATCCAATATCCTTTAATTTTGAAATGTCTTGAGAAATATTGTCTTCCTTTTCTAAATTGTTATTATTCTTATAGGAATCCTGTGATATCAGTGAGTGGTATGTCGCTAGAAATAAGAATATCAAATAATTTAATTCATTTTTCTACCTAGTACATTGGAAGTGAGACAGATTCCTCTGGAAAAGAAATCTGTCCAAAAAGTTTCAGAGTGAGAACAATATAATATAATATAATAGCTGCTGAATCTGCTTTCCTTTTTATTTTTTTTTTCCTTGAACAGGCAATATAGGGAAAATTGCTCAGCTATAGAGTTAACTAGGAGTAATCCCAAATGGCAGGAAGAAGGGCACTTCATAGTCACATAATCAACTGAAACAGCATTTAGAAAGAACAGACAGCTGGCCCAGTCCAAAAATCAGCAGCCAAGTGGGAGAGTTTGTCATTCTGTAAATGGCAAAATAACAAACACCTGACCTGAAGATAATAGGTTAATTGCTTTACTATTACATTTTGCATTGATGTTTGTTTTAATGTTGTGATGGATGAAAAGAGGTCATTTTTAAAAAAAATACAGGCCTTCCAGAACTGCAAATGTCTGACTAGTGGCCTAATGAAAAACATCTCTTAGGTGATAAAATGAGTTGCATGCAAATGACAAGTGGGCTTGATGTGCCCTGAAAACATTCAGCTTGGAATGACCTGTGATCATAAATTACTGGCATGCTGCATCAGATCCTAGACTCGTAATTTCATCAAGATCAACAAGATGCAATCTTGAAAACTGTTTGCATGATGTGAGGACGAATTGATGCCCTTGTCCTTCCAGACTGTTGGATCGCATGCTCAGGAGTCTGACTACTTTGTGTCTCTAAGTAGCAGTATAAGGCCATTGTAAATAATTAAATAGAAATTTGTTACCCTTTTGTCAAATGTATTTCTGATGTTACTCTTCCTTCGCCTCCATTAAGAAATCCCTTGATTAAATTTTAAAGTCTTAAACAGTTTGAAGGGCTGAGAGCACAGGACACAAACTACAGCCTGAATGTTTTGCACAGGAAAGTCATATTCTCTCTGGGAGCAAAGAAAATAATATCAAGTATTTAATAAGCAATCCCGTGATCCTTTTTCAAGACATGATGGTATAGATTTAATTACTAAATCAGTGGCTGGTGCTTGTAGGTCATTTATTTTTTTATCTATTTGTTTTTAGAGATTCTGAATTTCTCCATATATTTGCAAATGTTTCTATATAAATAACTAAAAACTTAATCCATGCAGTTACATCAAGAGGATATGTGTAGAATAGTTCATACAAATATGAACTCTTCAGAATAAATGTTGCTGTTCATAACTTAAAAGACATAAATCTACCAATAAAACTATTTTATGTTTTCCGAAGTGTATAAAAGAGCTTAAGAAAGAGACACACTCTTATCCTGATTTCTGTAACTGGAGACATGATTAGGGATCATTCATTTTATTATATATCTTTCTAAATATATGTATATATTTATAAAACAAACTCATTATACTGCATATCTTGAGGTAGATATATAAAATTTTACTGATGAAAGGAAACAATCCATACTCAAGGAAGAAAAAAAAAAAACATTATGAAAGAGGAGCATATATTACCACAGCTGAGACCTTAATTCTGGACCAGAGGACATATCATTAACGTTGACCTATTAATACTAGCAAAAATATTGTTGTGCAAGCCTGACTGCTCTCACGCAAATATATCATTGTTTTATTTTCTATTCGGATTCCTTAACATTTGTATGCTCCATCCCTTAAAGCTATCTATCATTTTCACTTGACTCCAGTGAAGCAGTAGAAAATAAAAACATCCTAATACAGTATAACATTTAAAAGACTCTCGCATGAGTGACAGGTCCCCAGTCATCATACCACATTTACACTCCTTAACTAGAATGCTGTGAAAAATTGTGACTCCCTGTTACAGATTTATTTACTCCCCCGGTAATATGTGGACACGCATTTGGAAGATGATAGTCATTAATGTATGTTGCAGGCAGTGCATGCACTCCTTAGACTTTGTATTTTAAATATGCATGCACTAATTATTTGCTTACAGAAAATGATGACTCATCCAGTTTTCATATCAGACAGATCTAATCACATTTTCCTAACTACATCGTCCCATTTACAAATTTTACAGTGTCATGTTAAGTACTTCCCCCAATTAAACTTTGTAAAAGAAACTCTCTGTAAAACAAATGTTTCTGCCTCTTCTCTGCCAACATTTCATTATCCCTCAAGCCTGATACATGCTATCCCTTCAGCTGAGATGGGCGAATAGTTTCTTCTGAAACAAAGATATGCTGTTTCTAAGAAAACTTCAAGAAAACCTATGTACGTATCACTGAGGATATCTACATCATCTTCTAACTAAATGAGCTGACTTCACAGACAGCATTTTCAGATACTACACTTCAAATACATGTTCAGCAACTGTTAGTGGCTGCGGGCTGTATAAATGCCACATCATCAACTGCAAGCCGAGGAGAGCTACAGGCACCATGGACTACGTTATATTGTCCAATGCACAGAAGATGTTTTAGCACAGTAACAGAAAACCGTCTTGTATATACTTGTCAGAGTTGTGGTCCAGCAGTAGGTTTTTCATTTTTAGTTCCTCCAGTGGGAAGTCTGCAAATCTTCTGAATTACAATTGCCAAAAAAAAAAAATACTGTTTTTGAAAAAAAATAATTCTAATAATTTTTGATACCCAAGGTCCAGTTTCTATTATGGATATTGCTGATCTAAATTTGTTGAGCCCTGCTAAAGTCAGTGACTGTCTTGGGCAGAAGAACACAAGTGGGTCTGTATTTTGCAGTATTTCACTAGTTGTCAGCTACACCTAAAAAACTCAAGGGAAAGCTGTCTCTTGAACAGGTGATGATATAGGAAAATGAATTATTTTGGGGCATTTGGTATGCTCTTTGTTTAGAATCTTTAACTCATTTACAGTAATTTATATTGTAATGTTGAACATTCAAATAAACATTTCCCAGAAGAACTTTTAAAATAATCTTTTTGATCCAATTTCATGAAATTTTAATGTACTGATTTTCAAGTTGCTTTGCAGTTTCGGCATTGGAATAGACTATAAAGTACCCACAAAAATTATAAGCAGATACTGTAATCCCAGTGAATCATAACACTAAGTTTGCCTGTTTGTGGCCACAGAAGATC
Source organism: Cuculus canorus (assembly GCF_017976375.1). Taxonomy (NCBI): domain Eukaryota; kingdom Metazoa; phylum Chordata; class Aves; order Cuculiformes; family Cuculidae; genus Cuculus; species Cuculus canorus. The sequence goes on from NC_071401.1 coordinate 39,563,730, forward strand.
TATACTGTTATCACAAAACTAGGGTGTAGCTGAGCCAAATTTCAAATCAAGTAATTGTTTTCTGCCCCCTGAAGCTCATCTGCTAATTTTAACTGAATAAAGTATTAGTCTTCCTTTTCTGTCCAGACATCTGGCTTGCTGAATGCTTTCAAGTATGCCCCAGAACCCTTTTTAGAGGTGTCTGGACCTTGCTTGTTTTGATTTGTTTAAGTAAATATTATTCTACCATGGCTAATTATTTCCTATTTAATATTGCTTCTGACTTTGTTTGAGTCACTGAAGTCATTCACCTATTTACAAAGGCAAGCCCTTAGTATTTGTTAATTATTAACATACTGCAGTATTCGAACTACTCAAGGACAAGAATATCATAGTTGCTGATTAGTGGCAATTTATGGCATAATTGATGACTAGTCTGCCTCTGTTGCCTAGTTACTCAAGTAGAAGTTCTTTTGGGCAGAATGTGTGGTCCAGTGCTCGTTTTAAAAAGAAAAGGCAATGTTAAGAGCTGTAAGAACATGATATTTTGGCTTAGACTGTTGTGGAGTTTACTGAGTGAAGTATATATAGTCACAGAGATGTTATGCTGTGGCTGTGCCACCGGTTCTTGGTGACTTCAGTTACCTTCATTGATGGAACTATTCACTGAGAATGATATTGACAGATTCTTCAAGACATTCTCCAAGTAGGACAAATTCAGCTGATACTGTGCTGTGAAAGCTTTTTCACTTGCACCCAGTCCTTATTTCAAGGGTAGTTTCTCATGTTGTAGTATAAGGATTCTCTGCATATCGGCCATTCACTCCTTTGGCATTTCTTCATATGTCTAGGTAACAGACACATGTATTTTACTCTTCTTGGCTGGCCACAACACTTGCAAATGCATTATTGTAAATCTCTGCATATATATGTAAATAATATCTTAAAAGTGAGGAAAATAAAAATTCTACTGAGGAGACTTAGATCTTTCAGGCTTTGAGAAAGGCTTGATCTCAGTTCAGCCTTACACTGTTCAGATCACTTGGTTGTAGATACATAATTTTTTTCTACTTATAATTATGCCTTTGTGAAAACCTTGCTGTTTATCAAAATATTGTGAAAAAAACTGTTTAAATTCTTGACTTGGTTTAATCTCAGAATATTCCCATTAATTTACATAGCCTAGTTTGGAGCCCTGTTTTTCATCTGAATGAAAGAGCTTTTTTGCCTTTAAAAAAAGCAAAACCAGAAAAGAATGTTTTGAAAGGTAGAATGAAATAAGTTTGTCATGTTATTTGGTAGGTGATTTAACATTTGAGCCATGTTATTTGCATATCAAAATGAGACATAAAAGCAGCTTGAAAACAACAACTGCAAAGTGGTAACAAGAAGTTACCTACCAAAACTCACATATAGGACTGGGATAGACTGTCCTATTGTATATATTGATGTCATTCTTGAAAACACAGAGGAAAAAAAATCGTGTATGGAAACATCTGAGATTGCAGTTCATTGTATCTGCAATTGCTCGTTAGTGAAACTCTTTTTGCATTAATTTTTTCCGCTCTCCAGTTTCAGTCCTTCTAGAGTTTCCTGTGCTCTCCCCCACAAACATATTTTTCTTTTTTTTTGCTTTTCGCTTATCTTTTTAATTCAGTTGAAAGCTGCTCCTCCTTCTCATGGGGGAATAATTGTCTGTTTCTGGATATTGTTTGGAGATGTAGCTCTTTTGACAAATATAAAAGCAACATTAGGCTGCACATTTTATTTTTAAACCAAAACAACATATGCAGCTGACTCTAATTTTCTATCATTAAAAAAGAATCAAGTAAGCAGGAACAAAGAACTCTTTATAAATAACAAAATTTCACTTTCACCTAGACATATAGTCACATGGACCAGCTGGTATAAATTGACATTGCCTTTAATAGACCTCTACCAGGTGACACCAGCTGAGCATCTGGCATCTATTTAGAGGATAAAATATAAAATCAGTTTGCTGTTTTGATATATGTCTATACTTTCAATGAAGAGAGTGTTGTTTGAGTTGGCATATCAAGCTGTATGTTATTAGTTAACAGATTAAAACTAATCTGAGAAGCACTGGTGATTACATACATATTTGGACCTTAACAAGTCTGTGTTTTTGCAGAACTGTGAGTAATTATATGCCTGACTAGGTGAAAGGGGATGAAATAAATCAATATTTTATTATCAGAACTTAACGATTTAGTGTGCAAATTATGAGTAATCATATGCAGTGTGACAAAAAGTGAGTTGAGCTGAGCTCATTAAAAAGTCTTATATAAAACTCAACTCCTTAGGATAGTTCAGTCATATGAGTAACAACACTTAAGACTCTTAATAGTCCTTCATTTAGCTCAGCCTTAGTAAGAGATTGTCCTTTTTTCTACGAAGTCAGAGAACTATTACTCATCCATTTTCTCTGAGATGCACTTCTCTGTTTCATTCTCACACTTGCAGTAATCTTTCAAAGTCTGCTCTTCGGGTTTTGTTTTGTTTTTTTTTTGTTTTTGTTTTTGTTTTTTTGGTTTTTTTTTTAGATTTTGAAGTCTTTTAATTGACAAAAAGAGTAATTGACATTCTATTAATTAGCAGGAAAAGTGGTGTGGGTTTGGGGTTATGTCGCTGCCAATGTATGATTCCCATATGTATTTTGTGATTACTCTGTTGTGTTTTGCACTTAATTTTGAAGGTAACAGTAAATGCAGTTTAGAGAATTCATTTTAAAGCAGGAGGTTGACATATACTGAAGAGACTATCTCTGGGAAGCTTTGATAGAGCAATCAAGGGCCATCAACACTTAATGGCTCTACACCAGTGGATCAATGGGCTTGCTAGCAGCAGGGCCATTGACTTTGAACAACCCTCTGCCCAGAAGCAGAGAGAGTGCATGTTCATGTCAGAGCTGGAAAATTTGCAGCGTTTTTGCAGGGGGTGGAAAGAAGACACAGGCTGTATTTAAGAGGGTAAAGTTCTCTGTGCAAACATGGAAGTTGCTTGTCAGCAGCCAGGTCTGCAGTTTAACAAGGCTAGAGGGGTATTTTTCTGGAAGACATTGCCTTAACTCTGCATCCGCGTATCTGTTCCCAACAGAACAGGAACGGTAAATGCTTTCTGAGATGTTTAGTTTTGGATAGATTTATGCCTTATTTTGTTTAAATGCACGTTTGATAAATTGCATAGCTGAGCCAGTGGTTCTTCCTTGTCCTATCGCATTGTCCTTGAATGTTGCTGTCATGAAATTGGACTACATTGCAGCACAGAAATCTTTGTCCAAAATTTCCAAGTTAACTTTTTGTAGGCAGCTGTGTCTCAAGGAGGCTGATACAGAGGTTTTACAGTGTTAGCAGCAACACCATATGGTGTTTTATTACATAAAGAAAATCTGACTTTATTCTGCACTAAAGAAGTTTGTCCAATAATTTTTCTGGGATATATGATCAGCCATTAACTAGAATTAGGAAACGTAGAAATTTATGGGATCCTGAGATTCAATCCAGGCCTGACACAGAGTAGAAGTAAATAGTCTCAAAAAATCTGTGTGTCAGTAGAGAGGTTTTAGTTTTGCTTATTTATCTGAAAAGAAAAAAAAAAAAGGAAAGAAGAAGAAAGTATAGGGGGTTGTGCATAGGTGCATGCAATTCTTTCTGGCTAGAAAATTCAGTAGTGTGACAGTTGCTTAGGTAACTGAATGTTTTATTTAAGAGCTGAAGAAATATGTGGTAAATGGACTTGAGGTTGAAATTCACTACTTTGTGAAAAATGGCTGAGAAATTGGATGTATGCAGGGTGGTAATGGATAAAAGGTACACTTGATTCACAGACAGAACAACATGCTTGAGAAAAAAGGTGGATAATGGAAGGTGGTCATTAGAAACGGAATGTTTCAGGAGATAGATATGTTTTTAGCAGTGGTATTTGAAGGAGATATAAAGAAGTACAGAGATTGACATTTTCTTTTTAAAAAGAAGCACTTGTATAATACAGGCAAATCCTACACCTTGTGGGCACTGATATCACTTCAACACATCACAGGCTTTTTGTCTAATTGAGTGTGATTTAGGAAAAAGCATTCTGAACATAGTCTGCTCCGTCACATCAAATCAATTTAAATTAACAGACCAATGTTTCAGCTGTAAACTGATGCTAATCAAGGACAAGGTGCTAGAAGTTACTAAGCACCTCTTGTAAGTTTTAAAGAAATTTGATTTTTATTTACTACAGTGGGAACAGAGAATCATGATCCACATCTTTCACAAATAAATTGGTATCTTTGTAGGATTTTTTTTTCAGGTCATATGCTTTTACTTTCACCATTTGGTCTGGATTTGCACAACTGTAAGTAAATGTTCAACCAGCTGTGAGGTAACAATCCAAATATATGTTATTGTGTATATTATGAAATCAAATGTCTTCTTAACATGGATGTTGATTTTTGATGTTATCACCCCTCACTACAAGAAGGATGTTGAGGCTCTGAAGCACGTCCAGAGAAGAGCAACAAAGCTGGTGAAGGGGCTGGAGAACAAGTCTTATGAGGAACGGCTGAGAGAGCTGGGGTTGTTTAGCCTGGAGAAGAGGAGGCTGAGGGGAGACCTCATTGCTCTCTACGACTACCTGAAAGGAGGTTGTAGAGAGGAGGGAGCTGGCCTCTTCTCCCAAGTGACAGGGGACAGGACAAGGGGGAATGGCCTCAAGCTGCGCCAGGAGAAGTTCAGGCTGGATATCAGAAAAAAAAAAATTCACAGAAAGGGTCATTGGGCACTGGAACAGACTGACCAGGGAGGTGATTGAGTCACCATCCCTGGATGTATTTAAAAGACAGGTGGATGAGGTACTCAGGGACATGGTTTAGTGGCAGATAGGAATGGTTGGAATAGGAATGGTTGGACTCAATGATTCAAGAGGTCTTTTCCAGCCTGGTGATTCTATGATTGTATAATTCTATTGTCTTATCACCTCAATATTCTAGAAACACTATTTAAGAAAATAATTTTTCTTTTCTTTAGGATTGAGACAATTAAAAATAGCTTCGGCAGAAGCAATCATTAATGAAATCCTTTTATAATATTTCATTCTCTAATGCTACTTGAATAATTAAACAACAACAAAATTCCAAAATGGCGGGTTAATCTAATATTTTTTTCTTTCTTTTTTTTTTTTTCCCCTCCAACTAAAATCCAGAGGGACAAGCAATTTGTTGGGTCAGCTTTAACAAATGGATGTGCAGTCCCTGTTACCAGGGCTACAAATTATGGCCATCTTCTCTTAAAATTATAGAAACAAGACTACAACAAACATAAATTACCTATAATTTTCTTATTCCAATAATTCAAATGCACATTTCTATTGCTGGGGATGAGTAAAGGAAAGTATGATTCATGTCGCAGTGAAAAGCTATTAAGGTCTAAGATTACTTAGAATTTGAGTGAAAGGTGCCTGTTGCTGTAAGTGTGGAAAGCTAAAATAAAATCTTTGGTTAGATTAGAAGATATATTTAATACCTTTGCACCTATTTGGCTGGAAACGTGTGTCACTCTCTGAAATTATGCAGTCCCCCAAATTTCCTGGTTTATTATGAATACATTAAAACCAATATTATTTTCAACCAGGCCAAAGTACTATGCCTTCACCCTCCAAAAAAAGTATTGCCAAAATCTAAGTAATTCTTCCCCAGCACTCTACTGACTTCCTAGTAGTGAAATAGGAATTATCTTAAACATGAACTAAGCTATTCACAAACGAGGGCATCCTCCTTTGATAATCTGTGTTCATTCCCTCGTGTTCTAAATGCCAGGCTCTTTTTGTTCTAGCATATCTTGAAGCAGAGGGAAGCACTGTATAAAAGACATACTTTTCTGCAGCAGTAATACAATTGTACCTTAGTGCCTGATGTGTCTGTAGCCAGTGCTGTAAGAATCTTTATCTATCCTCACTTCAATATCTTAGAATATAGAAATCTGTCTGTCTTCAGAGCTTCATTGTATTCACAGCAAGGTATTCATAGCCAGGCTGAATCCCTCCGTGCTTTCACATGCCAGCCACTGGTGTAGGCTATCGCCCTTTCTAATGAAGAAATGAAGGGCTATGGCATTTGGATACTTTATTAATTTTGGAGGCTTGAATAAAGGAAGTTATACTGAGGTTAGGATTCCTCAGACCCAGTAGAGTTAATCTTTAGACTCTGCACATCTACATCTGAAATATCAGTGGACTATGGGCAACGGAATTTAGAGTTTGAGTCTTTAAGCAGAAATCACATCACCTGTGGTTATATGAGTCACAACCCAAAGTTTTTGTGTTTATTTCTGTTGACTATGAAGGGAGTCTGGAGGAGCCAACTCAAACCAGGTATGTAAGTTGTAGGTGAAAGAAGCATTTGAGAAGGCATCCCAGTGCGTTATGGCATCTGTCATTGAATTAGGGGAAATATCTTGGGCTTGGATCAGGCCCAGAATCCAAGGGTCCTTTCATTATCTAATAATGAAATATAATTGATTCAAATACTTTAAAATGGACAATCTTAAGTTTAAATGCAATTCTGAATATAAAATATTTCATGAAGGTTTATCACTAGCAATAAAGAAGTAAACACAATTATTTCAGAGTAGATTGTACATTAATGTAAATTTTTATAGTTTAAGTAAAAATATTTATTGGAATGTACATTAATAAGTGCATGAAATAACATTTAAAAAGTCAAATTACTTGAAACATATTGTTTTGAAGTTCTGGATAGAATGTATTTGGTCTATTTTTTGACTGTTAATTTCTAAAATTTTATATTTCTATTTAAATTCAGAATTACCTTTTCTATCTTCAGTGAAATAGCATTATATGCTAAGAAAGAAAGAAACAGCTTCTTAACAGTCATAAATACTAATCCAGTAGTATTCTACTGTTTCTTTATCAAGCAAATCAGATTAATTATTTAAGGTGTATTTACTCAAACAGAATTCTTTTTATTTTGAAGTTGAAATTAACGCCATCAATTAAACAATAAATGTGAAAATTTTGTAGCTGCATGTCTTCAGCCTGATTTGAATTTTTTTTGGACGTGTGTGTGTGTGTATATATATATATATATATATATATATATAAACATAACAAAGCAGGTCTTTGCTCACAAGCTTGCAGGACTCATTGCCAGAACTTCAAACTAGACTTGAAGTGGGAGGTGGATAATATCAGACCTGCCCTAGACAAGCTGAGGGATAACACACCAAGTTTAGAGGGAGGGGATGGTAGCAAGGGCCCTCAGCGTGTGTCTCCGAGATGTGCTGGGTACACTGGAGCACAGCAGAAGTTGTACAGAGATGAGCCACTTACTGCTGAGGTAATAGGAGCCAAGAAGGCAACAACAGTGAAACACGTCAAAGGCATTAGGGGGTGCTCCTCTAAGAAGGTGACAGCTTTGAAGGGGTAGCTCTAAATGTTCGGAACAGTTTGGACTGTCTAGAGCCTAATGATGGTGACAAGAGGGTTGAATCAGGAGAAAGACCAACAAGGTAGATATCATGGTAGGGCCTGTCAGCCTGAACTCGGCATTGGGTCAGGTTGTGGAGCAGATCATCTTGGGTGCATCTACATGGCATATACAGGAAAAATTGATGGTCAGGCTCAGTCAACATGGGTCCTGCTTCACTAACCTGATTTCCTTCTATGACAAATTAACCCACTTAGTAAATGAGGGAAAGCCTGTGGATATTTTCTACCTAGACTTTAATAAAGCCTTTGTCATCATTTCACACAGCATTCTCCTGGACAAACTGGCTGCCCAAGGTTTGGATGGGAGTACTCTTTGCTGCTTAAAAACAGGCTGGATGGTCAGGCCCAGAGAACTGTGATGAATAGAGTTAAATCTATTTGGCAGCTGTTCACAAGTGTTGTTCTCCAGGGCTCAGAGCTGGTTCTGGTTCTGTTTAATATTTTCATCAGCGATCAGGACAAGGGCATTGAGTGCACCCTTAGTAAGTTTGCAGATGACACCATGTTAGGATGGAATGTCAATCTTCTTGAGGGAGGGAAGGTTCTACAGGGGACCCAAACAAGTTGGATTGATGGACCCAGGTAAAGTGTATGAGGTTTATAAAGGCCAAGTGCCTTGTCCTGCCTTGGGGCACAAGCGCAGTGCTGCAGGCTTGAGGAAGAGTGGCTGGAAAGCTGCCTGGTGGAGAAGGACCCTAGGAGTGTTGGTCAACTGAATATAAGCCAGCAATCTGCCAGGGTGACAAGGAAGGCCAGCAGTATCCTGGCTTGTATCAGAAACAGTATGGCCAGCAGGAGCAGGGGAGTGATTGTGCCCCTGTGCTTGGCACTGGTAAGGCTGCACCTGATATGCCGTGTTCAGTTTTGGATCCCTCACATTGAGATATTGAGATGCTGGAACGTGTCCAGAGAAAGACAATAAAGCTGGTGAAGGATCTGGAGCACAAGTCTTATCAGGAGTGACTGAGGGGACTGGGATTATTTAGCCTGGAGAAGGCCTCCTGATGGAAGACCTTTTTGTGCTCTATAACTACCTGGAAGGAGATTGTAGCAAGATGGGCGTTGGTCTCTTCTCCCAAGTAACAAGTGATAGGATGAGTGGAAATGGCCTCAAGTTGCACCAGGGGAGATTTACTCTACATATTAGGAAAAAATCTTCACTGAAAGGGTTGTGAAGTATTAGGACAGACTGCCCAGGGAAATGGTTGAGTCACCATCCCTGGATGGTATTTGAAAGACATGTTGATGTGGTGCTTTGACACATGGTTTAGTGGTGGACTTGGCAGGGTTAGGTTTACATTTGGACTTGATCTTAAAGATCTTTTCTAACATAAAGGATACTACAATTCTATATATTAAAACATTCAGAAATTTTTTAATTGTTTTTCCAGTAAGCCCAGTTGCATACTGATAGTAAACACAGCAATTTTATTTCATCAACAAGTTCCCGCAATTACTTCTTAGCCAAACAAGGGGCTTTAATTCAAGAATTATTCGTCATAAGTAAATTAACAATGAAAGCTGTTATGAGATCAATCCTTTCATCTCCTCAATGCTGATGAAAAATACAATAAGCTGAAGTGTAAGAATTCTAGTTTGCAACATGAAATCCAGCTTCATTATAATCAATGAAAAGCTTTGTTATTGATTTGCATATAGCCCAGAATTTTCCTGACACCATTTGATATTAGGCTCTTACATAGCAGCAGGATATGTAATGCCATCAACAGAGTAAGCAAAACTGCACTCTTGTTAATGATGAGAGCAAGGTGAGTGGGAAGTAGCCTGAAGTACAGTTAAAGTAAAATGAGGCGCAGACACAGACTCTTTATGTACGCCAGGACACAGGGGAATGGCCTTAAGCTGAGCCAGGGGAGGTTCAGGCTGGACATCAAGAAAAAATTTTTCATGGAAAGGGTCATAGGCCACTGGAACAGGCTGCCCAGGGAGGTGGTTGAGTCACCTTTCCTGGAGGTGTTTGGAAGACAGATGAATGAGGTGCTGAGGGACATGGTTTAGGGACTGTTAGGAATGATCCGGTGGGTCCCTTCTGACCTAGTGATTCTATGATTCTATGATTCTAAGATGCAGCTAAGCAATGTTTAGATTTTGATTTTCTTCCACTAACAAACATGATTCAACTGAGCTTTCTGTGTGCTTTCAAAGTCATGAGCAGGAGAAATCATGAGTTATTGCCATGCTATGACAGGCATATTCCCAATGAAACTTAGCCTCTCTGAAACAGTACTGAAAGATTTGTACCTTGTACCAGCCTTAGCTTTTGACACACTGAGCTTCTCTGTTCATGTACAGGTTCTGTAGCATGTGCTACATACAAAGCAGTGTTTTGAGCAGCCTTACTTGTGGTTTGTTCTTATTCCCTTGGAACCTTGGGTGGAGCACTTCAAAATCCTTTGTTTTCTTACCTTGCATCACAAAGTCAGAGAATGAACGTAAGACGAACTAGCTCCAGCTTCAATGCTTAACCTACAATTCCAATTACTCCAGCTATGCTCTGTTTTGTTTACAGCAGCTTGTGTTCTCCTTTTTGGGAAATAAAAGATTTTCTATAGTGGGATAAGGGAGAAGACATTGTTAATTACTTATTTTCATTTTCAGTAAACTTTGGTTTACCCAGGGCAAGACCAACTCTTGTTTACAGAAGAAATAGATAGTTATTTTTAGCTTCCATTAACCGTAGCATAGACACCTTTTAAAAATCCCATTTCAGGTATGAAAAAACCTTTTAGACTGTCTTATAGAGAGGTTGAAAGCTTGAGTTACAAGTAAAATTTCATGTATTTCACCAAAGCCCTCAGGATCAAAGTTTATTTCTAGTTTGGTGAGCATCTCTAAAACTATTTAACTTTAGTAGAAGTCTTTTAATATTCTCAAAAATGCTTCAGATTTCCATTCCTAATTTAATCTTTTTTATTATATGGGGATCACTGCGTTATGACTCTTCTTCTGTGCTTTGTTTTTCACTATATTATACCGACTGAACTCATGTGAAGGTACTGGTGAAATGTGAGGCATGCCCTAAAGTTCTTCTCTAACTCTCTAGCCAGCTCTGATCAAGGCTACTTTATTCCCTCCATGAGCCTGAGCCTCCTCTGATGTAATCTACAGAACAAGAAAGAGCAGAATGTAGAACAGTGGAATTTGCAAAATGCTGACTTCCTCTGGGTACGTACAAGGAGGCATTGGTTCAGATGGTTCTCCCAAGTCCCTCACTTAAGACAGCCATTGACACTGTTTCAATAAACTAATAAAGTTGATAAGCTGGTAGAGAACTTCAGCATAGAAGGGCAGTTCTGTGCCATATATTTAAAAAAAAAAGTGTAAAAACTTTGGTTTAAACATAATCTAAATATTATTTTTCTGACTAGCTACTTGGGTAGTTGAACTGAAATGATTAAGTCACTGAAATAGCTGGCTAATTCAGTAACTTCAGAAATCTGCATCCAACCTGCCTCTTTGATGTAAACATTGCCTGGTTATCAAATTACACTATCATTGCTGCATTGCTATTTTGCTCCTTAGTTTTTCAAGAAGACACATACAAAATGCTATGATAGTTTTACTGTTTAGTCAAATGCAGTGGTGTACAGTCTGCAGACTGGGGATGGCAGGTCCTAAAGTTTGCTAAGTACAAGCAGTGTAGTAGCAGTTATGTCCCAGCTACAGTCATATTTTCTCAATATACGAAAACAGTCTTAGGAACACTAGAGACGTAAGAAGAATGTTTTCTTCAATCCATGTTGTTACTTTTACAAGAAATATCCTGAAACATGATACAAAACTGTTAGTATTTAAATATTTTCAAAGATTAGGTAGAAGAAAATCTAAGGCGAAAAAGAGTTCCATGAACTCCAAGGCACTTAAAATAATTCTTTTTCCTTTTGACAGAGATTTGGAGTAACTAAGTCATCCAATTTCTTGTTTCTTCCTTAATACTAAAAAGGAAATTATTTTGTGGGATAAAAGCCTTACAACTATATATATTTTTTTTTAATTTCAAATAAGCTCTTTTAGACTTCAAATATATGTGGAAAGAAAAGTATTATTTTCAAAGAAATATATAATTTATTGAATAACTAATAATCATCTTTATAGCACTTATAAAGTTTTTAAACAGTTTAAAAAGTTGAAGAGCATAAAAATTATTTCAGAGTATTGCTTTAGAGAATGACATTCTGAACTCAACAGTTGCCAGCTAATTAATAAGAACCTCTGAAATCTGTACTTTTCCTGTGCCACTTTATAGAGTATCTAGGAAAAAAATGCAGTCTGGAGGCCACGCAATTTTGACCTCTGTCAATAAGGTGGCTATTCAGAGATTTCTAATGCTGAAAAAATATTAAAGAAAGACAAAAAATCTGAAGCTGATAAAGGCAAAGTTCTGCAGTGTTCATGAACAGTGTCCTAATCAATCTGCAAGTGAAATATCATGTGATTAACAGTGAAAGCCTGTTTAAGTAGGGTGAAAGATTTAAAATGAAATGTTAAATAGCTCTATTTAAGCAATCATATTTACCTTTTTGCTAGAACTGTAATTCAGAGTTTCTACACAGAAGTCCTAATGTTTTGTCATTTTTCATAAAGATTATAAATTATTCTGCTTCTTAATTGTCAGTAATAAGTAAGGAGTGTTTGTTAGTTAATAGTCTAAATGCAGGACTAGTGATAAGAAATCATCATATACAACAAGGAACATGCACAAAACTTACATAAATAGTTAATACTGCGAGTGTCCTAATAAGAAAATACAACCAGAAAAGTTTTTTATCACATAATCGTGCCTCAAGCATTTGTTAAGTGACGTCTTAGGAATCCATATTCTATATTCTTATGAGAATAAATTGCTAACCAGTAGTTGTTTGTTAGAAAATTAAGAACCTTTTATTCAATACATAGTTAATAAAGAGTTTGTTTTGTAAGATATATCCATATGTAATACAGAGATTGTTTATAAAAACACACTTTCTCCAAAACACAAACAAAAGCAGTGACACTATACGTGGTATGTTTTTGCCAGTGTATGGCTTTTCAGAGCTAATCTACAACTGACATGGAATAAACTGCTGGAGTCGTCTAATTTTTAAATATTATACCCTTCCTCACATGAAGATGCACAAATATTAGCTGACGGTTTTCTTAATCTGTTGTGAGCAGCTGTATACTTGGTACCTGAGTGGAATACTCATGACATTTTGAACATATGAAGGTGAAGGAACAAGAGACATAACGTTCCACATTTGTTTTGTATGGCTGTATTTTAAATTTCTCTAAGCAACCCACAAAGGATTGAAAAAGAGTCTTTAGAAGGCAAACAAATAAATACCAGGCTTCATTATGTAATTCTGCATGCTAACTGCAGCTGTCATTTCAGGGCAAGCAATGAACAGGCTTGGGGCAGACTAGTACAGAGTTTGGACTTTGCAGATAAGGACAGGACTCTTCCTCTGCTGAAGAGCTATATTATCCACCATAAAGAAAAGAGTGCCGGTGTGAGATATTCTCATTAGCCTGCTCTGACTTGCAGGTGTGCTACTGCCAGCTGTGCCAAATGCAGCTTAGTGGTGGCCCTCAGATGCACGCCAAGGTGCAGTCAAGGTACAGCACAGCGGCAATCAGCTTTTTTGTGATAGGAACAACAGTCTTTCAGATAACCACCCATAAAGTTTACTTTATGTAGAGTTTGAATGTTTCTACTGCTATACGGCACCCCAAAATAACAAAAAAAAAGTAGCTGGAAACAGGGATTCAATAGGAAGTTGTAAATAGGTTTAAAATACCAGGAAAATTATGCTGGATAATTAACAGCAAAAGACAGCATACACCATCACTAGCTGTCAAAGTTGTAGAAATTGTACTTCAGAAGGTTTTTGTAGTGCCAAAAAAAGTGTTGCTGAAGAAATGAAACTGCAGATGATCTAAAATCACATTTGTAAGAACTGGAAAGTGAATCTTATTAGTGGCTTATTGCTATGTACATTGTTCCATCAGTCACTTTACATTATTCTTTATGTCAAGGTATTAGTGTCAAAAATTGCCTTTTACTCATGCATCTTTTTAGTAGGTAAGAGTGCTGATTAACTTATTTAGCAGGTAATTACCTAGACTTGAATTAAATGTTAGACTGTCCCTGGATCTTTCACATATACTCGAAGGGAAAGAAAAAAACAATGAACAGACACTGTAATTCTGTTACTTCTGAGCTAAGGTTCAGCTCAGGACAAGACCCTTTTGCCTTCATGACCAAAATATTTTATCAAATTATGATATTACAAAAAAAAAAGATGATTTTCTGCACTTGATATACCTTGAAATAAAGCAATAATTAAAGCTGGTATATCTGCTCCAGGTTGTGTAGATAAACCCTGAATCACTTGCCACTTTAAAGGCAAATCTTCTTGATTCTTCTGCTAAAATCAAACATTTTTTCCATAAAAAATGTGCAATTTGAATATCAACATGCATCTTCCATGGCCATATTCTTAAAACAACAGATAGAAAAGTTCTTCAGGTAGAAGTGTCTAAAGCTGTGCTGTTTTGAACATAGAATTCAAGATTCACTGGGCAAAAAAGAGATGGGAAAGTATAAGATTTTCTACTATACTTGTTAAATTACAGAAACAGCCTTGTAAATGGGAAACAGAACTCAGGCTCAATTATTAAGACACAAGTTTGGGATGTTAAATACCCATGGGCCACCACATTTTCTTCGTATAGTTATGGGCATGCCAAGCAGGCCAAATCCCAAGAAACGCACAAGTACACAACTCCCAGTAGAAATCATGTGCCTATATTTTAGCAGTGATCTAGGTCTGTCTCCTTAGAATATTACTTATTCTCAGTTAGTTCTGCATTTGAGATAGAATGGCTCACAAAATATTTCTTTACCCCACAGACACACTGCTAAGTACTTTCACTCATTAATAGTTTCTGTTTAACTTACTGTTCAGTGTTGAGTAGATAAACAACAGACACCATACTAAATTCACTACTTTACCAAGAAATATATTAAATAATTAAGGCATTTTACAGGAAATGCATAATGTTGTTTAACACAGCACTAACAATTAATGAGTTTTAGCAGAAGGAGAAACACTATGAAGCATAATCCATGATAAAGTACAAGAAATTTAGTTTTCATCATCTTGTCAAGATTTGTAGTCAAATGTTTAAGGTAAAATTCTAAATATTTTAGGGAATTTCTTATTTCTATGAGCCTCTAAGGACTCTGTAATCTAGTTATCAATTAGAATTTTATCAATTACAGACCATGTCTGTCTGAGAATGATCTAGGTTTCGTAAGACAAGTTGAACTTTTCCTTATTATGCATCCTCTTCATCATTACTTGGAGCTACTTAAGCCTTTTTACCCTTGGAAATACATAAATTCACGTTTGCAACTTAAAAGGTGCAAGATTTTATGAAAATACTGTATGTTTCTTCTTTCAGTATAAACACCACAGAGAATTGTAGAAACCTCTATCAAATATGTGAAATATTCCTTTTTCCATTACAAAGTTACCTGTATTACTAGACACTAAAACTACAACACATCGCTCATATACTTTTTTTGTGTGTAGTCATTCCAATAAATATCACACATTGTGAAAGGCTCAGAGTGCGTTCAAGTCCAGTGGGAGCCATATGTAGTGATCAATATTTACTGAACTCACAGGGTTCTTAGCAAAGATTCTTCTGCATGCATAACCGACCATTACTTGTATTTTAGTGTTAATTCTGCTTCTACTGTAACAGTAGTCTGTGCCCCTTTGTCTTATTTTAAATAAGTAAATGTTATGGTTGTTTCAGTGTGATAGTTCACCTATCACCTATTCAATTTTCCACTGCTTCAACAAACAATTCATCAGTGCTAGAGGTGCTGTAGCTATCCTCTTTTCTTCAGAGTGCTCTCTGTAGCTGTTTGTAAATGGATCCAATTAAAGGGTTTTTTTCCAATTTTTTAATGCTTATTGTCTTAACCTATACTCATTTCAACGTAACTGATGTGCTGTTGGTGCTTCTGAGCTCTGAATTGTGCTTTCGTTCAACATTGTGTGCCTTTTGTTGGATTAAATGAGAGCTTTCAGCCTTGTCAGGGTATTCCTGTACTTTCTATGCATTTAATTGTTGACTATAATTTCATTTACTTGAATAATCTATAGCTACTTCTTTAAGGGTTAATTTTAGTTCAGGACTCTCTCAGGCCATTTTCTAGTACTTGGTCAATTCTTGTCACTTATCAGACATAAATGGCTTCTACCATCTACTAAGAGTTAAGACATTCAAAAATTTAGTTATTCCTTTTTTTTTTTATTTCACTGTTTGAAACCATGCTACTTTATATGAGGAATGTCATAGTTCTAAAATTTCTTGCCTATTAAAGTAGCCTTGGGAAAAAAAAAGTCAACAAATATAATGAGACCTGTGATATGACGTAAGGTTGTTTTCTTTAGGTTCTTCTGCACTGATACTTGTTCTTCAGAGACCCTGAGCAAAGCACTGGTTCTCCTCAGTATCTTCTGCATTTTCAGGGGTATTTCAGCACAGATACAAGTTTTAGTCACCCATTCCTCTACTTAAAGTTGCTTTGAAATTGGTAATGTTTTTTGGAACTTTCGTCTCTTCTTCAGTTTTTACTCATACCCATCTCCTCAGCTAAAAATATTTAAAGGAACAGTTTCTAATGCTATAAAAGTGATAAGTAGCTCTTAGAGTTCATAATTTAGATTTATACAAGATAGGGAATTATAGGCAAGACAATCCAAGTTCAACACATTCACTGAAACACAGGCTTCTTTTCTTATTCAAGGTAACAGTAGTCACACAATGTTTTTTATGTTTCACCAGAAGTAGCAATGAACTACATATTCCTTATAATTAAATGCAAAGTAGCAACACTGAAATTCTTCAAATACTGTAGTTGGTAGCACAAGCAGGAAAGATGAAATTCAAGCTGAAACTGAATTAAAATGTTTCATGTTACTCCACTCAGACTTGTACACACAGATAAGTGCACATAACTATGTCTGTAGTCATAGCTCCTAACTCCTGGGGCCCCATAATAATAAATGTAAAAGCCAATAAGCCAGCTATTCGTAGATTATTCTATATTTAAATGCTAGCAGTAGCATTGTTTTTCTTCTTTCCTGCCTTTTATGTTCATGTCATTTTCATAGTGAATCACTTTTTAGGCCAAGTTGTAAAACAATTCTTGCCTCCAGCTGTCACAGGAAAGGTAAAGTCCATCCTTTGATGGATTCTTATTACTTATTAAATATTTAATAAGCTCTGAGACTAATTCAAGGCTGTATTTCACTCTTCCCAAGTAATTTTGGTAGTGCTTGTCAAGGAAATAATACAAGCTGAATGAAGGGCACCCAGCACTAGTTAGCAGTTTGCATACATGTCAGTAATAATAACTTACAGACTTTTTTTCTTCCATTTTAACTTACACCAAGCTGCATTTTTAAGCTTTACCCTGAGGGGGAAAAAATAAAAGTGCTGAAAACAGATGCAGGAAAAAAAACAACCAGTAATATCCAACTGCTATGCTGAAGAAATGAATTCAAAAGGACTTTTTTCCCCTTTTTTTTCTGTGATTGGCACAATTTTTAGCATATTAAGAGCAACAAATAAGGTCACTAGGCTCAACAAGCAATCTCCTGTTGTTTCCCTTATCTTTAGTTTCTTGCTTTTCCTCTTTTTTCTGTCATCTTTTTATCTAATAAGCATTGACTTTCTTATTTCGGAGACGCTATAATATTCTGAACCAAGAATTGTAATCTTGAAGATTTTCTTTATCACCATGGCAAAGTGATAAAAAAAAATATTCTCTGAAAATACATCCATTTCTGAAAGCCTAGTGTAGAAGTATTGAAACAATATTGGTGATGATT
The DNA here is from genome assembly GCF_017976375.1 of Cuculus canorus. Lineage (NCBI taxonomy): Eukaryota > Metazoa > Chordata > Aves > Cuculiformes > Cuculidae > Cuculus > Cuculus canorus. The sequence continues at coordinate 39,581,135 of NC_071401.1, forward strand.
TGGAAAATATGAAAGATTATTTTGTTTTATCTTGAAATTTCTTAAACTCTGCACAATATTTACCACTTTGCAGTGCCACTTTGGTACTCAATATCATTGTCTAACCACAGCACTTAGTGTGACCAGCTTCATTAATTCAGTGGGAAAGATTGTATTTAGCCAACGACTACTTTTCTCTCTTGAAGAAGAGTCATGATCAATAAAATGATGTTGGCATAAAGGTGGTATAAAACAAAATTATTGAAATTAAACACATTATATTTCTTGTTTGCCTGTTGAATTTGAGGTTTTCCAAATAAAAATTGTATTTTAAAATTCACACTTATTGAAATATTGGCAATCAAAGCTAACTAAGAGAGAGGAAACATAGCAAGGATAACAGATCTTAGAAACTTTAAATAAATACATCTATCACAGGCTATCTACACTCATGAAGAACTAAGCACTAAAATGTGATTGTTATCAGGAAATAGAATATAGCATTCAGTTTTGAGAGGTTTATTTGCCAATTACATGGAATATCATTGATATAAATTCTTTTCATTCTCTATTAACAGGTTAAAACTTCCAGTTAAAAAATATTGAGCTACCAGAGTCAGCCTAACAAAAAAAATGTTGAAATTGGAAGTGTCAATATTTTATTTAATCACTGTCAAAACTATTCAGTATTTCTCTTTTAGACAAGGCACTGTACTGTTTTTGTGGACAAGTACTTTCTTACTCAATTTGAAATTGGATCAGAAATTCCTGTATTGCAAATCTGTAGCACTGTAACCCAGTAAACACCCCACTGTTATTGTCTGTGACAGGCTGCACGCCTAGAATAGAAGGGGCAATACAGACACAAGGTGATCACAGAGGCCTGGAAAATACAGGCACAAGGTGAAAGCAGACTTAAACATCTTTAAACCACTTACCAGTGTTCAGTGACTGGATTTCAAAGGAATGCAACCTTGGGAGCTGGGATAAAAAAACAGTTATAGGTGTGACAAAAGAAATAAAAGCAAGCAAGTATCCATTTTATCAAAATCGTATAATATACAGTAAATTCAGTTGTATGTTAGACTTGCAGCTGAAAGAAGGATGTAGAATGTGATCATATATGTACAAAAATGACATAGTCCTAGACAAGGAGGAATAAAGTATTAACATTAGCATATTTCTTCCGTCAAAGGGCTTGGTAGCCTGATGACTTGCCACCCCAAACCCCCAAGACCTGAAGCCATTGACAATAGAATGCAAAGGAGCGGTAGAAGGCTGAGTAAAATGCCAGAGAAAGGGGTAGATACTACAGAGTTTGTGTATACTTCATTCTACCTGCATGTGATTTGACCTAGAAGTGTTAAAATAAGTGTAACTGGAGTAATAGTTATTTCATTACACTGTTAAGTCTTTAATGAAACTAACAATAAATTCTCAGCTTTGAACATATGATGTGTTCCTTTTGCCTATAACAAGATTTTATGTGTAACTGGTGGGAATTCCAGTATTCTGTAACCTGAATGGAACAAATTCATAAGAGATGCATGTAACCTAGTTTTTTTGTTCTTTTATATATTAGGTTGTACAAAAATAATTGGCTTTTTTAACCATCAGCTGCAAAGCAGTAAATCTCAGCTTGGAATAAAATTCATTACATGAAAGAAGAACCTTTAGAATCTATGACTTTTTGCCAACAAGAAGTAAGTCTATTTATTCTAGTACTGGAGTCCTGGTACTGAAGAATTCCTCAAAGGCCTTTTGAGCTGCTGCTTGGTTGTGAAAATCTTCTCATGTAGAAAGTTGTTGAGATGTTGAAAATGTCATAATCTTTGGGAGGAGGTCTGGTAAACAAGCTGGGTGAGGTAGAGTTTTGTAGCCCATTTCATGCTGCTTCTGTAGAGTCATTTGCAAGACATGCAGTCAGACATTGTCACGGAGAAGAAATGGCTTTTGGATTGACCAATGTTGGATATAAATGTTGCACTTTGTGCTTTTTGTTGGTTTGTTGACAATACTTGTCTGCTGAGACAGTTTCACCAGGATTCAGGAAGTTATAGTGGATGATTCCACTTGCTGACCACCAAATAATGACTATAACTGTCTTTTGATGCAACTTCAATTTGGGGAAGTGATTTGCTGCTTCATCTTGGTCCAGCCACTGCAAAGAATGCCATCAATTGTCATATTGAATCCAATTTTCTTCACATGTCACAATATGATTAAGAAAAGAGTTGTTTTTGTTGTGAAAAGGAAGCACAGAGCAGATTTGATAACAGCATTCTTTTTATTATTTTTTGTTTGGCATGTGCAACACCCATTTGTGGAACTTCTTGATTTTCCGATTTAGTGCGGACATCAAACAACTATTGAATAATCAGTGTTTAGTTCTTCTGCAACCTCTTAGGTTGTTTTGCCTGGGTCCACTTCAATAATGGACCTCAACTGGTTACTGTCTATCACAGAAGATTACTCGTAACACTCCTCAGCTTCAAGGCTCTCACATTATGAATTTTTTTGAATCAACTTCGAGCTGTACGTTCATTGGCAGCCTCCTGACCAAATGCTTGGTTGATATTGCTAACAGCTTCCAATGCTTTATATCCCTTTTTGAACACATACAACAAAATCATTCAAGTTTGCTTTCTTTCCATCTTAGTTTGACAACTAAAATAAAAGGGAATAAATAGTTAAAACGAACCCATTAGCATAAATAAATAAATTCTGTACTTTAATATGGTATACATCATGAACTCAGTGAAATAAAAGCTTAACTCAAAATAAGCATCACAGTTTACAGTGATAAAAATGGCAATCAATGTTAATATGTTAAATAATATAATTATTATTTAATTATTTAATTAATAACATAATAATATGTTAAATGCATACTTAAAAATATTCAGACTATTTTCTTTTTCATATATTTGTGATTGTGATTATGATTTTTTTTAAAGGGAAAGCATTCTCGCCTTGTGCTTGTCTTCTCAATGCTACTATTTCTATAATTTTGCTCTGAACTTCATAAATTTCACTGAACTGAGACAAATTTTGAAAATTAACTCCATTCTCTGCAGGTACACTTGGCAGTCAGTAAGTCTGCCACTCCATTATATATCTGAAATTAGGCTGAGTATGAAAAAGAAAATAAATTTGCCTTTACATTTTTTCCCCACTACCCATGACTCTCTGTGGATTAACATGCAAGAGGCCCTTTGCTGAAACAAGCTTCAGTGAATAGTGGTGGTTCTGTGCTACATATCCTTAACCTGATGATCTTGTATTCTGGGTGAAGTGAAATTTCTAAAGTGTAAAAAATAAAAGGAAAATTCAGTATAATGTAGTGTTGACTAACTATTTGACCACTGGTTTGTCAACACAAAATAGTTTTCTTATACTGTGGTCAAAGGGGGATATCGGCAACTCCTGAAGTCAATGGACAAAACTGTTTCCTTGAAGCTTTCCATGTACCTTCAATTTCAAGCATGAGTTCTAGGAATATAATAATGAAAATATAGAACTATGTGGTTGTAGCAGGGCATATCTGATTTGTTTATGAACTACTTCTTCAAAAAGTGTGGAGCAAACCCATAGAAAACAACAATCCTGCATTCTGGATCTTAAGAGCATGGTGCTTCCTGCCTGATTCCTCACATACAGGCATTTGCCCACTAGGATGAAGCACCAGCAGCTCAGGAGAGAGTGACAGAGGGAACAAGGAGACTAAGTGATGATTCCTGTGTTAAGAATCTGCAGTTCTGCTAGATAATACATATCTCATTTAAGCAGGGAAAGGATACATATAGCTACTCTTCAAAAGGAGGGCAAGACAGACTTTTCCTAGGAATTCAGTGGAGATTATAATAGAATCATAGAATAGTTAGGGTTGGAAGAGACCTTAAAGTTTCTCTAGTTCCAACCCCTCTGCCATGGGCAGGGACATCCCACTAAATCAGGCTGCTCAAAGCCCCATCCAACCTGGCCTTGAACACCCCCGGGGTGGGGCATCCACAACTTCCCTGGGCAACCTCTTTCAGTGTCTCACCATTCTCATGGTGAAGGACCCTGAGGGACCCCTGGTGAAGGACCCCTCAGGGACACCAGTCATCATGGATCTCCATCTGGACTTTGAGCCATTGACCACTACTCTTTGAATACGACCATCTAACCAGCTTCTTATCCACAGTACTGTCCACCCATCAAAGCCATATTTCTCCTATTTAGAAAGAAGGATGTTGTGGGGGACCGTGTCAAAGTCTTTACAGAAGTCTAGATAGATCACATCTGTCGGTTTACCCATGTCCACTGCTGCTGTTACCCCATCATAGAAAGCCACCAAGTTGGTCAGACAGGATTTGCCTCTAGTGAAGCCATGCTGGCTGCCATTAATCACCTCCCTGTCTCCCATGTGCTTTCACATAGCTTCTAGGAGGATCTGTTCCATGATCTTTCTAGGCACAGAGGTGAGTCTGACAGGTTGGTAGTTCTCAGAGTTGTCTTTTCTACCCTTTTTAAAAATGGGCACGTTACCCTTCTTCCAGTCACCAGGGACTTCTCCTGACTGCCATGACTTTTCAAATATGATGGAGATTGGCTTGGCAACCACATCTGCCAATTCCCTCAGGACTCTGGGATGCATCTCATCAGGTCCCATGGACTTCTATATGTTCAGGTTCTTCAGATGATGGCAAACCTGATCCTACTCTACTGTGGGAGGGAGTCTACTCCCCTAGTCGCCATCTTGCTGTCCCATGACCCAGAAGGGGCAAGGAGAGCAGTTGTCGGTGAAGACTCAGGAAAAAATTATTAAGTACCTTAGCCTTCTCCTCATCTGTTGATACATGATCCCCATTTCCAAACATCAGTGGGGATACATTCTCTTTGACCTTCATCTTTTGACTGATGTACCTGTAGAAGCCCTTCTTGTTAGTCTTTACTTCCTTTGCCAAGTTCAGCTCCAGCTGCACCTTGGCCTTCCTGACTTCATCCCTACACAACAGGGCAGCGTCCCTATACATGTCTCAGGTTCCCTCTCCCTGCTTGCACTGCCTGTGCAGTTCCCTCTTCTTTTTTCGTTTAACCAGCAGGTCTTGACACAGCCATTCCAGTCTTTTCCCTTTCCTGCCTGATTTTCTATGTAGTGGGACTGAGCGCTCATGTGCTTTATGGAAAGCTTCCTCAAATATTATCAAGCTCTGTTTTGCTCCCTTGTCCCAGGGGGTCTTACCGAGTAATTCCTTGAAGAGCTGGAAGTCTGCTTTCCTGAAATTTGGTATCCTGACTATACTCCTCCCCTGTCCCATATCCCTCTGGACCTTGAACTCCACCAGTGCATGATCACTGCAGCCCAGACTGCCTCCGATCCTAAAGTCACTGATGAGATTGCTTGTAATGGTGACCAGTAAGATCCGGGTAGGGGTCTCTATCAGTTGGACTAAGAAATTATCCTCAATGCACTCCAGGAGTCTCCTGGATTGCCTACAGCTTGCCATGCTAATTTTCCAGCACCTATCTGGGTGGTTGAAATCCCTGAGTAGGATGAGAGCTTGCGAGGATGAGACTATGTGGAGTTTGTTGTAACTAGGGGAGCCTCTGAATCATTTCTAGACTGAGAGCAAGACTAAAGGACATGATGAAGGTGCCGTAATGCAGAGGCTTAGATTGCTGGACAAATATCTGAAAAATTCTTGTGCTTTGGTTTAAGTTTTAGTTGTTCCTCCTTCATTACTGATTCTGATGGGATGAAAATTCATTCCTCTGTTTATATGTGTCTATACTTCAGAAGTCTTTCTTACTGTCCCTGAATAAATGTTAATCTTAACTTGCTAGTGCTCATTGAATTGACTTTGGTGAATATGGCACTGAAAGGAGTCTATTGAAAGTTCAAACAAAGGCTAAAAGAAAGTTGTCTTGCATAAATGCTGTGCAGGATCAAAATGAATTACAATATATCACCTGAAAATTTTATTTTTTTGATTGTAACATTATTAGTTTTTACCTAAGGCACTAAAAGATTTGAGATGTTATAGGTTAGTACAGTTATGAGGATAATATGTTGAAAGGATCCAATTCCTTGTTCAGATAATGTATTTCCAAAAACCCATAGAAAATGTTGACTTGCTGAATAATATAAGAAATGAGATTACAAGAGACAGTTTAGTTGCTTACTGAAATACGTTTCCTTCACTAATTATGCCCCAAGATCTTTGTAGTACTTTCTCAGAATTACATTTAAATAGGTGGTTAGATTGCTTTCTTTCTCCTCCCTTTGTTTTAGTCTGTTTTCTGGTTTTATCCTTCTCAATTCTTTCTGATCTCTGCAATTTTAACATTACATCACAGAGATTTTCTGTCCAGAAAGATCAAGTGGCTAAGTGACTATTTTATTTTTTTTTGTTTCAACTTGAAAGCTTCCCTAATAAGTTTAATAATTCTGTTGGTTTTGATAAAAGATATAATTTTTCCTACTGAGTTGGAGAGGTTTAATCAAACCTCTAACAGTGAACAATGTTCTCCCAGTATCTTTTTTGAAGTTCCTTCTCCAAGTACCGTATGTGTAAAAATACAACATTTTCTGTGACCTGTGCTATTTTTTAAAAAAAAAGCAGAATGTGCAATGTCAGCCATGATATGAATGACTAAAATGCCTCAGGCTTCTGTGTGATAGCATAAATGTAGACTCTGGGCCTAAGTGAGCTAATTTTCATTTTCTGCACACTGCTGTTCCTTCCGTTTTTAGAGCATCGAGGACATTGATCATGTGCAAACTCTGAGGTGAAAGCAGCTGCTCTGTGATTAAAATAAATCTAAAAGTATATACTCACAAACAATTTCTAAGAAAATCTACCTGAAGTTATTAACCTTCGTAGAACTGAGCATACTTTTCCAAGAGAAATTGCAATGTATCCCTTGTATGAAATGCAAGTATTTTAAGGCAGAGCAAAATTTACCTGGAAGAATTTGAGAAACACATTGGGTGTAGTTTTGACTGATAATTAGGAAAAATAAAGAAAAAGTAGACTGAATTCTTAAATATGATTGTTTTTCATAGGCAAAGACCAGCAATATTGAAAATCAATAGACTAAAAAGCAGTAAAAAGAATTGGTTTTACCATGTACAGGGGAATTAGTAGTTAGTTAACTAGAATCACTATGAGCTGCTGTCATTTGAATTAAGAAAAGGACTATATGAGTAATCATGTATAAAAGGCAGGATTAAAAAATAAAATGTGTAAATATTCACACATTAGTGAATGAACAAAATAATAAGCATCTGGTCATTAAAAGAACCATTTATGGTGCTCAAGAAGAGGAACTGAATGTGCTCTGACAAGAAAAACTCAGAGGAGAAAAGGAATACTTAAGTCTGCCAATTTTGGGGTATTCATAGAGAAATAAAGAGCTCTGCTGCTCAGATCTTCGAACAGGAATACTGATTCTTTCACTATTTGGTTTCTCTTTTCTACTCCAAATTCTAGTCTGTGAAGTATCTTAGAATTTTAAAGATTCAGCGTCAGCCAAATCTATCACGCACACACATTTCAGTTTTACACATGGTCATTATAGAAATAGTCTGTGCACACTATAAAGGTAAAACTTCACACATACGTTGTATTACTATCCCTATACAGCAAAGATGTTGTACACGAGTAATGAACATGTGTACTGGGTGCAGGCACGCAGGCCTTTGTGAGGAGAAATCAGGGCTGCCCTGTGACAGACACAGCTGGTTTCGGCAGGCTCCAGCCAACCCATCCCAGGGCATGGCTCTGAGCCCCTCAGTGCTGGTGTTTTGGAAAAAACCATGCTTAAGAAAGGTCAATATGTCACACTTGCAGTGAGAAGTGAGAAAAGGTGTGCGAAGTGAAGAGAAAAAGTGTGAGAAACATCCCTGTGACAGCAAAGCGAGAGAAGGAGGGGGAGGGGGTGTTCCAGACTCTGGAGCAGAGATTCTCCTGCAGTTTATGATGAAGATTGTATGAGGCAAGTTGTCCACCTGAAGTCCCTTAAGGACCGCATAGGAGCAGATATTGACCTGTAGCTCAGGGAGGACCCCTTCTTGAAGCAGAGGAATTTGCCCTTGAAGAAAGTTTAATATTTTCATTAATGATATAGACAGTGAGATCGAGTACACTCTCAGCAGGTTTTCAGATGACACCAAGCTAAGTGGTGCAGTTGACATGCCAGAAGGCCAGGATGTCATCCAGAAGAACTTGGACAAGCTGGAGAAGTGATCTACATGAACTTTATGAGGTTCAACAAGGCCAAGTGCAAGGTCCCACAACTAGGTAAGGGAAATCTTAAGTTTCCTGGGGGATGATGCGATTGAGAGCAGCCCTGCAGAGAAGAACTTGAGGTTACTGATGTATAAAAAGATGGACATGAGCCAACAGTGTGCGCTCACAGCCCAGAAGGCCAACCATATACTAGGTTGCATCAAAAGAAACATAGCCAGTAGGTTGAGGGAGGTGATTCTGCCCCTCTATTTGGCTCTTGTGAGACCTTATCTGGAGTACTGCATCCAGCTCTGGAGCCCTCAGAACAGGAAGAACATGGATCTGTTAAAGCGAGTCTCTTAAATGAAGCTGATCAGAGACACAGAGCATCTTTCAGATGAGGGCAGGTTGAGAGAGTTGGCTTATTTAGCCTACAGAATAGAAGGCTCCTAGGAGACTTTATAGTGGCCTTCCAGTATTTAAAAGGAGCCTACAGGAAAGATCAGAACAGGCATAGCAAGATCTGTTGTGACAGGACGAGAAGTAATGATTTTAAACTAATGATTTAGACTGAATATAAGGAAGAAATTTTTTTTCAATGAGGGTGGTGAAACACTGGAACAGATTTCCTATGGAGGTAGTGGAGGCTTCATCTCTGGAAACATGCTGGAGCAATTTGTTCCAGAAGGACTACACCCAAAGGAAAAGGCCCACATCAAAGCAATTCTTGAAGAACTGCAGCCTGTGGAAATGACCCATAGTGTAGAAGTTTGTGAAAGACCATATCCTGTGGTAGGGACTGCACACTGGAGCAGTGGAACAGCATCAAAAAGAAAGAGTAGTAGAAACAAAGTGTTACAAACTGACCACAACCCTTATTTGCCATCCTTCAGCACCATCCAGGAGGAGCTGGGAAAGAAGGAGCCAAGTTTATCTTGGGAAGAAAGGAGGCTGGAAGACAGGTGGTGTTTTACTTTTTTTTTTTTTGGTCTTTCATTCTCAACACTTGACTCTATGTTACATGGCAATAGATTAAATTAATTTTCCCAAAGTCAAACCTATTTTGCCCAAGATAGTAATTGGTAAGCGATCTCTCTCTTTAACTTGACCCAAGAGTTTCCTTAAAGAAGTGTAAGAGAGCAGCTGGGTGTGTATCTTGCAGCCAGCCAAGGTTTCGCCACTACAACATGTATATTATTTTCAGGACACATAAGTTTTTCTGTGAATCAACAAGCTATCCGTAGGCAGCAGGTTGCACACCATCTTGCCTGGGTGAGACACTGCATGAGCTACATAGCATGCATGCACACATTTTTGCCTGACAAAATGGCAAACACCTACAAAGATTGCTAGTCAGGCTTTATTCCTATGCTTGTTATTTAGTTGGGTTGGAAAATTTAAATAAAGTTAATGTATTTCTTAAAAAAAAATCCAAAACCAAAACCAAAAGCCTCCAAACAAACAATATGTATGCATATACACAGAGAGACACACGTATAAAAAAAAATCTCTGAAGGTATTAAACCCAATTTGATTTAGTTAATTTCATGAGAGTGATGGAGGAAATTCCTGCTATGAGAAGGAAAAAGTTTTCAAGAGTGATGAGGGACAACAAAAATTGCAAAAATTGAGATACTTTAAAAATGTCTGTTGAACATAAAAATTCACATTCTTCCTTCTCATCTCTCCCCAAATCTTTCATCTGATCTCAAACGACAGCATGATAAGTTCAGCACATCATGTAGTCTTAAAGGAGCTGTGAGGACAGAGAGATAGATATATATCAGTAAAAAATACAAGTAATTTTCCCAATTGCTCTTTCTAATAACTATGACACTTCTACGACATTTGCTAATTTTGATTCCAGTTTCCAAGCAGAAAATAACTGTTGCATAAGTTTTGGACATGCTTTTCTGTAAGGCCTTGAGGGCCTGTTGCAAACCAAACCATCTTCACATTATGAGGTTTTGTCATAGAATGATAATCTACAAACATTTAATCTCTGAAATTCGGAAATGCATGTGACGCGTTTTACTACAGAATACATAAGAGATATACTGCAAGTTTTTAAGCTCGTGTTGCTATGTTAAGCTCTTTGATTAGTGCTTAAGTACCTAAATATTTCATTAGAATTATTTTTTTCCCTAAGAACTAGATACCCACAGATGAAATCAATGAAAGCTGAAAGAGCTAAATCTCTTTAAAACTTATCTGTGTTGCACCAGGACAGGTTAGGGGTTGGCTGGCTTGAAAGCAGCTCTGCAGAGAGGTATTTGGATCTCCTGGTGAACAACAACCTAACCATGAGCCAGCAATGCATCCTCATGGCCAAGAAGATTGATGGTATCATGGGGTGGGGGGCATTAAGTAGAGTGTGGCAAGTAGGCTGAGAGGTTATTCCCCTCCTCTACTCTGCCCTAGTGAGGCTTCATCTGGAGTACTGTGTCGAGTTCTAGGGCACCTAGCTAAAGAAAGAGAAAGGACTACCGGACAGAGCCCAGCGGAGGACCACAAATGTGATTAGGGTACGGGAGCGTATCTCTTATGAGGAAAGACTGAGTAAGCTTGGTCTGTTTAGCCTGGAAAAGAGAAGACTGAGAAGGGACCTAACCAATACCTATAAATATCTAAAGGGTGGGTGTCAAGAGAAGGATATCAAGATAGGCCTAGGCTTTTTTTCAGTAGTGCCCAGTGACAGGACAAGGGGCAATGGTCACAAAGGGAAACAGGAAGTTCTACCTGAATATGAGGAAAAACCTCACTGTGAGGGTGACAGAGCACTGAAACAAGCTGCCCAAGGATGTTGTGGATTCTCCTTCTCTGCAGATATTAAAAACCTGTCCAGACATACTCCTGTCCAACCTGCTCTTGGTGAACTTTCTTTAGTGAAGAGGTTGGACTAGTTGACCTCCAGAGATCCCTTCCAACTACCACCATTCTGTGATTCTGTGACACTATGATTAATATTTCTACATTTGAATTTATGAACTTAGTTTTCATTGAAGCAACGCATAAAAATGAACATGAGAAACTCAGAGCTCTTTTTCTTCTCTAGAACAAATAAAAGCATTTTTTAAAGGGCTATAGACTTCAATATAATTTTATTGGTATATTTTTTCTGTTGCATACACCCACAAACCTCAAGCAGCTCACTGCATGTTATTCACCCAGGAGAGGTAATTCAGTGATGTAACATATCCTTATCTTCTTCCTTGCCCCATGGCAGAGCTTATGGGACAGTACTAGGGCCCACGTCAATGAAACATGAGAAAGTGAACAGGAAAGCAAATGGTCTAAGCATATACAGACATAACAGATTTTCATAGCCATACTCCAGTGTAAGTCATAAACTGAGGATGCCCAATGTACCCATTAATGCAGTAGTGGTCATGTGCACTGAAAATACTGCTGAGAAAAAGTAGCTGTGTTTCTTGAGGAGGGTGTGCCCCAACTCCCTCACACTAGCATCCCTGTGGAAAGATGTCATACACCTCTCCATTTACTGTGTCATTCTTGCATTTATGGGCAGTTAGTTAGGTGTTGTTGCTTACCTCACACATTCTGCAGATCTTAACACTTTCAGACATGAACATTGACCCACATAAAAATACAGTAAGTTATTTTTTCCACCACATAATCCCTAGTCTATTTTTTAACTAGTTCTTTATCCCTTTCTGTGTCTTAATCTGAATCTCTGAAGCTTGTAGTTTTGAGCTGACGCCTGTCATGTAAAACGTGATCAAAGGCTTGCTACAAATCCAAATAAAATATATTATATGCACAGTCATTATCAACCTTGTCTGTAAAGTGAAGATATAGTTACAAAAATCTTAGGCTGCAGCAAAGTATTTGCAGGCATTACAATATGATCTGCTACAGAAGGCTATTCTTTTGATGTTTCCTTTGTAGCACATATTGTTCCATGAATAAGTTAATCCTTAATAATTTTTATTCTGCAAAGTACAAAATGAATGCCAGAGTAAGTAAACCATAATGTTAAACGCTGCACTTTCTCTTTAAAAACAGTGGTGGTTGGTTTGGGAGTTTTTGTTGTTGTCTTAGGGTTTTTTTTTTGTTTTTTTTGATTGATCGTGTATATTTGAGATAAAGATTTTTTTTTCATTTGTTGCCAAATATTGCAATTAGAACCCTTATGTATAATTACATGTGTTTAAAATTGTCTTGTCACTGGGTTTAGTAAAAATTTTGGTTAGAGGATAATAACATATTGTTATGTGAACCAGGAGGCTTGTGTTTTTAATAGTGACAGAGAGTACTTGGGTACCCAAGTCAGTTGGAGTCTTTGAATGAATTCTAAATTATATATGTATTTTTTAAATGTGTCCATTATGTCAAAGAGACATGAAAAGCATTGCAGAAATACACATGGAGAAACTCAGTTCCTCCCTGTTGTTTTTAAGCTGCTTATTGCTACTGACCTCCTTGGTTCGTTGTTCTGCAAACTGGCTCAAGGCAGAGCTTTTTGTCAGTGACTGAAAAGGGGCATTGATTTTGGCAGTTGCTATTCAGCCAGACAGGGACAAGTGTGCTATTTGAGGTGGTTCATGCAAGGAAATTACCATTAACATATCCCAGTTCCTGCACAGATACATTAGTATCATTTGGTTCCTTTAAAATACAGTCCTTTGGAAAGGTTTTATGTCCCTTCATTCCTCTTTGAATAGCATTATATCATTCCTGAACTGGTAAGCTGGATCTTTGCACTCAACCCCATGACAGGCAAAGCAGAGTTTAGCATTTGTGAGCTCTTTCACACTGATGTTAGTAGTTGACAATGAATGGCAAAAACTCTCTCCTGCAAAACAAAATCCAATTTACTCATTCACCTAAGGTTTATGGAACATAAAAAAGGAAAAATAAGAAGAAAAGCTTACTATCTATGAATAATAGCTACAATTTACTTACTTTCCCCATAATCTCTGAACTTTCCCCATACCAATTAACCTCACAACTATCCAAAAATAGTATTGCTTTCTTTACGTTCTTTATGTTCTTTATGTTCTTTATGTTTCTTTCCCAAAATGTGCTACAACTTACCAACCTTATAAATTTAGCGGCTTCAAGCTTCTAGATGCTAGGCTCATGGTTAAAAAGAATAACTTTGAGTGCTTTGCGAGACTTTTCCCCATCAAAAATTACCTAGTATTACTCCCATAACTCTTGCTCTGTTTACTTGTTAATATTGTCTATGATAACAACTTATCATGTCATAATTAAATTCTACTGATTTTCTTTCTAAGAGTCACATATGATTAAGTCAGTATATGCAGGTAGGAAAAACAAAATTCTTGGTTTTAGCAAGATTAATGTCAATAATTTTCTGAGTTTTCATATAGCGTGAGCATGCAGAAAGAAACTTGGAACTTTATTGTCTTCAAATTAAGAGAGCACATGGTGTAAAAATAATTTTAAAATTATTTTTAGAAAAAGCTATGATAATGGGAAGGCAAGGGGAAGGAAGGAAAGGAAAGAAAAAGAAGAAAAAAGTTGTTAAATATTCCGCTTGAGAACATTACATCATCAGGATGGATAGCTAGTGCAAGAAAATACGTTGCTAAGGTCTTTCTCGTCTCAGTCTTGAGGTAAGGCAAAGCAGTGGCATTGCAGATACTGAAATAATTTTCTTGCAGAAAAAAGTGAAAGACTGAAAGGTTTCATTATTGCACTAGAGCAGATAATTAGGAAATTATAGCTATCACAAGATGAATTAAGTACCAGAACTCTGAAATATATGTGCCTGTCAACATTCTGCCTAAAACTTCAGCTAGATTTCTGAAGCATTTTTTCTACTTTTATCCTTTTGCATTTCATTCTCTTTCCATATAGTTGTTGATTATGGATGTCTTCTGTTACTCAGGAATTATGAATAAAATTTAGAAAAATGAATAAAATGAAAAGGGCAGCTGGGGAGTGATATAGTCAGAAGTCAGGGTGAGGATAGTGAAAAATGATACTAGTAAACACAGTGAGATTTATGAATGAAAGTATCCTTCCACGTTGTTTTGCTTCCCCCAAGGACATACTTATCTTGAAGAAACATGATTGAAAGAAATTGGTAGTATTCTAAAGAAAAGCCCATATCATTATTGTTCTCCTTTGCGTTATCAGTTAGTCAAATGAAGGACCTGTGGTTTTATCATCAACGATAGAGATATACCATGGACTTGCTTTGAAGTCATAAGTATATGTGCTGACTTGTTTCCTGATAGTAACACCAGGACTCAATTCCAATGATGATAAATCTATTTTATTTGGGAAATGCAAAACACTGCTCTGCCTCTAAGTAGTGTTTGACTACCTCTACAGAGAGTGCCCACGAAGCTGGAGTTTTGATTAGTTATATGAAATGAATTCCATATTGCTCCTTTCTGTATAGAAGGCTTTCTTAAAAGTACACTACATAATAGTATGTCATCTGTCATGCCCTGGATCCACAAGCTGCACACTCATGTGTGGGCCTTCTTTTGACCTGCACAGTCAAAAGACAGAGATTCTTTTACCTGTGGTCTGGAGGCTGACAAGATCACTCTCAGGGTGAAAATCAAAAGCAAAATTTATCGTGGTTTCAACCAAAACAAACAGACCAAAAACTCAGGTGCACAGCCAAGATACAGGGGTACAACGTCCCAAAATTGCAGAAATTACATTTCAATTTGGTCAGATTACAGTCTGATCCCTGAAAACAGCCAAGGTCACTGGGATTTGGTGCAACATACACTTGATACCAGTCAAGAAAACACTGTAAGGTAAACGAGAGAGAAAGCGGGGGATGGAGGGATAAGCCCCCAATACCCTCTCATGTATCCCTAGGCCAGCCTCCTTGACTTTACCCAGTCTTAAGCCAATAAAACAATTGCTACATGGATGACTGTGACACTGTGGTCTCTCCTCAAATTAATTCCAAGGAAGTAATTATGTTAACTATTCAACCATGCTTCAGTGTGTCTTTCCTGTGTAAACTTAAACCATTAGATCAGGGCCAATATAGTCCACATCAGTTCTTTCAGATAGGTCTGCCCATGACAAATACCATTGCTTCTTTGTTTTCACCAATAGATGACAAAGCAACTGTAAGAGCTGGGACCAGATAGATGCAGTTCAAGATTCACTTTGTCTGAGCAGTTCTTTTAAGTAGATTTCACTCACAGTATATGTCTAAACCAATCTACTAATGTTGCCACACTATTATATATTATAATTTTTAATTGTATCATTGACTTTTTGAGCATCAGGAGGATAATCTGAAAAACTCCGATGGCATTGATGGGCACAAGATAGGGCATGCCCTGATCTTGGACACTGTTGTTGGCTCTTGACCATGGTCCTCCATTAATACATAACTATTTCCCTAACTCAGGAAGTATTAATGGAGAATTTAAATTATTAAGAGATCAAAAGATGTTATATCAACATCGATATTATTGAACTCGTATGGGAGAAAACATGTATTGGTTTGAGCTCGATGAGAGGAAATTGTGCCCCTGAATTAGCACAAGCATAGAAGATTCCTTTGTCATGCGTGTGCCAACACAGGTGGCCAATGCCTTGGCATGCCTGCGATATCAGTAGCAAATGCAGAGCAAACAGCCATTGTTCTGAAGTTTGCTGACAAGCTTAAAAGACCTTGGAATCATTAGCAGTGCTAGTGGGAACGTGAGGGCTTGTAGCAAAGAGAAATAAGAAGATAAGGGGTACGTCTCTAGCATTAGTCATTGCTCTTTATCTCTGTAGTCATGGAAACTTCAGTAGTGGAATTTTATTGGAGTAGCTGTTAACAGGGCAGACAAGGGTATATAAGCTATACTTTCACTCAATAAACTTGATTTCATTTGTACCACACATGGAGTCCGTGCCCCCACTGCCACAAAATCGTATTATCTTTTCCTAATTTTTACAAAGGAAGTAAATGAAATCTTCATTTGGTTTACTTGTTATTGTCTTTTGATAATCACAGATTCATAGATTAATTTTAAGGTTGATAAGCCTATATCTATGAATTTATACTACTACTACTGCTACTACTGCCACTACTAACTAGGTAATAATAGTCAGTTTAGTGGCAAAGCAGTAACAATACATAAATATACCTGGTTTATAGACAAGTTCCGGTTTATAATCAAGGAAACAAAGGCACAGAGCAGTGAAATGACCTCAACATTTTGCATACGACAACAATCAACCTGTTATGTACCTTTTCTCTCCTGACTTAGAAGCCAGTGCTCCATACACTATATCAGGCTCCATGATATGCTTGGAATTCATTGTTCTGTACTGTTAAAAATAATTGTTTAACTAAATAAATATCTACCTTATTACATATCTCAGTTATCAGCAGAATTAGGGTACAAAAATAAGCCAACAAGAACACATTAATTTAATCTATGGATTCAGAGTTCTTCATTTCTGAACTCTGTCTTACAGAAATATTGCAGACAACATCTCTTACAGCTTTCTGAAGATAGTAATTCAGTACTTAAAATCCGTGGACTTGAATAGAGTTTTTGTATGATGATGGCTCAAAAACTTTGAAACTTGGAGTTCCCAGATGGTGAGCTTGTATAAGGCATTACAGAGTCAGAATTATATAGTTTTTCCTGTGCAGACAGATCACACAATGAACTGTCATCTTTTACATAGTGTGTAAGAATTTGCAATGACCTTACTAAACTGAGCAGAGACTGACCAGGTGAAGCCAGAAATTAACTGGCTCAAGATCTAGTACTAATACAAGGTGATTTCTGATTACTCAGTCATTTAACTTTTAAAAATGTCTACTACAGAAATTGATTTTGTGTTATTGTATAATATGAATATTCTTACTCATCAAAATTCTTCTTCCCTAAATTATTCTCCATCCTTGCAACTGATTTTCAAATTGTAGACACATTAAAAAGATATATTAATCTTAGTAGTAACTTAACCTAATTGAGTTCAGAATTCCTTTGGGAATATAAAACACTTCTTCAGGTCTACTTTTTTTTTTTTTTCCCAGGGAAGAACCTTGCTGATTTATTTATAACATTCAAACCCAATTAAAATGTCCTCTAATTATTAGGAATACTTAATCTTCTCTAAGGCAATATGAAAAAAATGAAAATAACTAAAATAACAGTAGACAAATTGAGTACAAAGAATTACTATGCTAGTTGTAAGACGTTATTTGAAAAAAACTTCTGACAAATTTACCCACAATTTTGATAATGTCCTCTGGTTACTAAAATTATCAGTATTTTCAATTTGGAAATAAGTAGGAAAGATACAAAAATACCAAAAGCATATAAACTTTTCCCAAATAGTACTGACTAGAGAATTTTGGAGAGAAAAAATGCATAGTTGCTGTTTTATACTTATATAGACTCCATAAAAATTGCCACCTACGCTGCAGGTACACCATTGTATAGTTTAGAACTGTTGTGTAAGAATCTAGCTATTCAAATGAAAATTAGTGGTTACAAACATTTTATAAACCCTGTAATGTAACTATCCTACCTGGTTTATGAAAGTCTGGCAATATTTTCATGTGCTCCTTCAGAATCTATTTATTAATTAGAAAATTAGGTCAGCTCAACTGACCTAATTAACTCTAATAATACCGACTAGGTAACAATTAAGATTCTCCTTTCACACAAGTATTTTCTGTCTCTTTAGTGTAATTTGTAAATTAAGTCTAGAAGGCTAGTACAATTATTTCATGTTCTTTATATTGTACTCTGTAACCTGATCTGCTTATGTAAAACATGTGTCCTACAGCGAACAAAAGGCAGGGGCAAACTACTTGAAATGCCAGATCTAACATCCATATAATTCATGCAATTTGTGGTCTTTATGAAAATAAAAAATGAGAACAAAAAATGTGCTAAAGAATTAGAAGAGTCTTATAATCCTCACTGTATTATCGCTACATCTTCCAGGGAAGCAGAAAGGCTACTGGTTTACATGGGTTGAGTTTCAAGAATTCATCAACTGTCAGGTTAGAAAGTGTTGATTACACATTTGTTTCTGAGTTAGGCTTCTTGCACTGAAGAACCGTGTTTTTTAAAAACCCCTGTCTGTACTTCAAAAAGAAATATCAAGTTACTTCATAATTAAATTAAAGCAATATCTCTATCCAAGCATAAAGAGTTTCAGAGCAAGACTGGATCATCTTCTGTTTTAAGTTTATACATTCAAGAAGCTTGAAGGAACAGGATGCTAAGGTGTATAAATAGAAAATTCCTAAGTGTTTACTCTAAGTTATTTGTCTTGGTTTCCACTGCAGTTGTTTAACAGGGGAAGATAGGCCACCTAGATGATATATTATCCAACTTAGGCACCTATTTTAAGAGGAGATAAGTCACTTTTGTTACATGTTTATTTATGTCCACTTCCTAAGGGACCTAAAATATCTTATATGAGTAGTGTAATTTTTCAGATAGTTACAGTAAGTTAAGAAGGCTATACTAAGTTAATCATTTCAGTAAATTAATTATACTTGTAACAGTCTGACTATAGGCCAGATTGTTTAATAATTCCTTCTTCAGGAGAAATAGATGATAAATAAATGGAATAAATCAGCAGAGACTTCACTAACCCCTGAAGAGAGTGCCCCACAGGTAAATAGGCAACTCAAAAAAACTTAGAAAGGAAGTGTCTTAGTTGTAGGAAGGCATGGTACAAGAGAGAAAACCCTCTGGCTTCCAGAACTCATAAACATATCAAAAATATCTCTGTCAAGTAGTTAGATGGCTCAGTTAACTAAAAATAACAAAATGATGTTCACCTAGTGATTGTATCTGTTGTGAAAGTAAAAGTACCAACTGAAAGATGATCTAACATCCTCACATTTTACATAGGCCCTATATGTTGCCATTTCCAAAAGTTTCACTAGAAGAGCATGAGAAGTTATGGGAAGCGATTCCACTCAAAAGCTGTTGTTGGTAAAAATGTTCCTCACTTGACCAAAAATGACTGCATCATTGAGACAGCCATGATCACCTTTTCATATAATGCACATTGTAAACTGCTTTCCTCTTCTAATATTCACAAAGAAGATTGTGATGTTAACACTATGTTCTCTTCCTTCTAATAGTAATTAAAATAATTAAAATCTCCAATGTATTAATTTAATGTGATTCTGGCAGACATTGCTTCAAATTATCCCAGTATCCTTATCTATTTCTTAATATTTTTAGAGATTTTAGTTCAGAAATAGATATTATAATCAATTTCAAAGTAATGCATGCACTGATTCACTAAACAGCAAATAACTATAAACACAATTTTAAAAAAAAAACAACAAACTGAAACAAAAAAGGGAACTTTCCTTTTTACAAATCCAATGAAGTATCAATAATCAACAATTTCATAATTAATTGTAGTACTCTGGAGAGTACCTTACAAAATTCCCTTACCTTTTTTTGCCTGGTAAAGGATAGATAGAGAATGGTCACTATCATTTATATGGCAGTTTTTATTCTGTATATACAATGCTATCCTATGATTGTTTATCCTTCCTCTTATTTACCTGTCAGTTCACCAGTACATTACAATTCAGATTACAGCAAGTTACAAGAGATTGTTCATAAATCACAATAAATCATATCATATGTCATATAATATCTGGGTTTTAGTGTAATACCCAAATTATCTGGTGAGACAATCTGGATATTTAAATTGTATGTCATTTTCCATTAACTAAGAAACAACCTAGTTCTCCAGATAGCAACTGGGATAAACTTGTAAACCTCCAAAAATTAGGGAAGAAGCTCTTGTTTTCTAAAATTCTTTATGTCCGCATGAGAAATGGAAACAGAGTGTTTTCTCAGCATAATGTAGGACAGAAAGTAGGAAAAATAATGTAATGATCTTAAGTTATATTGAAAAGACACAAGTTTTATCAACCATAGGTATCTCTGCATCTCTGTTTCGAAATATACTTTTCATATTTCTATGGAAATGTAATGATTCTTCATTTTAAGATTTGTGCATGTGACCCTAACTCTGTAAATTGAGGGCCTGCTATGCTGGAGCAACTCTAACATGAGTTTACTTCATGTACCTAATATAGCAACTTTAGCAGGGGGAACAGCAAACAAAGTAAAGAAAAGAGATGTTATGGAATTTAAAGGAACTTCAGTCAGCAAATAGAACTTTTAGATTTTCTTCTTCCCTGCCATCAGCATGTTCATCTTTGCTTTTTTTTATCATGGAAGAAACTCCTTTTTTCTTATACAATATAATCAAAATAAAATTTGTATTTTACTGGAGAAATACAAAAAATTTAGTAAAACTACAATGTTCATGGAACTTAAGTTCCTTTTCTGATTAAGCAAACTATTAGGAATCAAGTCAGCATTTATGCACAAAATCCTTAAGAACTAGAAAGAGTTTGGAAAAGCCTAGGTTACCTAGGTCTTCTTCTGGGGACAGAGAATACAGTTACCAATTACTCATCCTGGAGAAAAAGCATAGCTTGGAAATGTGATAAGTTTATAAATATTTCTGAAATTTTGCTTTTAATTAGATGAATACATTTGCAAGCCTTTATATGCTAAAAACTCAAAGATTCTGTGTGGTTAACTCTTACAGAAAAACTGCAGAGATGAGTAATTGCATATCCAGATGACTAAGAAGTATCTTAATTAAGCCATAAGGAGAGGAATGTTTCCAGAATTGTCAGCTATGTTGATGAAAATCACATTGGAAACATGCACATTGCTGTGCATGGGAACATTAGCTGTAGAATAGAAATTGTAATATCTTTGGCAAAATTTTGTCAGTATCATATGGACTGAAACTTGTGCACATGGCTTTCTAGCATGGTTGATAATATTTCCAAGGGGAAAATTCATTTTAAAGCTTATAAGAAGTATCAGTCCTTTCAAATGATCAGGTCAACAGGATAACAAATTACTGAATTGAAAATATTCTTCTGTTTCTTCTGCTGTGCGGTCTCAATGGTAACCTTTTGTTGTCTCCAGCAACAGTGACGAGATGAGTAGCTGAGTATTGCAAATAGACTACTTACTGTAGTGTGTGTGGGGAATCAAATTTCACCAGAATCTTTTATGTGACTTTTTCTGTAACCATAAACTTACCTGTGCTAGACACTACTCTGAGTTAGTGACCTGAGTAAGAGCGGTTAGGACTGGTGAATTGTTAACTTTTGGGTTTTTTTGTTAATTTTGGACTGACCAAGACTATGTAGCAGACCATTCTACTACTAGGGTAGACATTGTTAATTTTAGCTCTCTCTGTGTCGAAAGTAACTCTTGTACTTCTTATTTTGAATCAAAGAGCTACTGTTTTTCAGGTGGAAGTCATCACCTGTCTACATGTAGACTGTCACAGTGAAGACAAATATGTCCGAGATAGTTTTTACACTTAGTTTACAGGTAGTTTTCACAGGTTTTAGGGGTAGTTTCCCTTTACAATCAGTGAAGAAGGATAGGCACTTCTAGGACACGGGTGTAGCACTCTAAAGTACACAATCAGCAAAGATCAGATTGACTTATTACTAGAAGGTCTTCTCCCTCTTCATTGACCATAAATAAGTGATAGTTTCCAGTCTTTTTAAATAACTAGAGAAAGGAAAGTAAACTTGATGAGGAAGTTCAAGGGAGAAGGAAGAGCAACAGAAATGTATTGCACTGGGCAACAGAAATATTTTCCACTTCAGAAGTATGGATTCTAAAGGTTTGAGATTTATTTTGTTTAAAAGACATGGCTGATTCCTAAGAAGCTGCAAGCATGAAATAATATCTATAGCATAGCAACGTGTTTCCATGCATACAGCGGTTCTCAAAGTTTTGAAAATGTAATCCACCTTTGCAGGGTAGTGTGTCTTTATTTGTAATACCTAAATCCAAATTGAACAGTTTTTCCTTCAAAATCTTACTTCTATTAACCAACCGCATCATTTTAAAATGAGTAATTTTATTTCTAGGAAAGATCTTACATTCACTTTCCTGCTTATATATATTAAAAAAAAAAAAATCAGTACCTACTTTCACTTTTTCTCAACTGAAGTGGCAGCAGATTGTTTACTGCAGGTTAGTAAATGAAGACACTGCAATTACATAAGAATGTGAAGTAAGAACCATAGGAACTCTTTTATGGTTAAGAACCATATGATGTAAATTAAGGAACATACTTTCATACTTCATCTCTGTTGATAGCGAGTAGTAGATTCTTTAGAGAAGAGTGTTGGAACACAAAGCTGTAGTGTAGGAAGCACAAAATATCACTTCCATTAACAAAGCTTCCTCTTTATGCATTTTTTTCTTTTTTGAAGTTATCTGATGACTTTTGTATTTCATATAAGTCTTTACCATCTGCTACATTCTATAAAAATATGTTCCACAGTTTAATATTGCATGATGTGATAAGAATGTCCTCCTTCTTTGTTGTTTTGAAGATTTGTCTGCAAGTATTTTTGTTAAAGCAAAGGCTGTTAACTACCTTTAGTTGCTGGCACTATTATTTATGCCTGGGTAAGGGAGTGAACAGTATGCTGCTCCTCTGTTTAAAGCTGTTGGAAGAAATAAAAAGTGGTCTCATTGTATCATGGTATCATAGTATCATAGTATAGTAAGGGTTGGAAGGGACCTTAACGATCATTTAGTTCCAACATGCTGCGGTTGCCCCATCATAGAAAGCCACTAAGTTGGTCATATAGGATTTGCCCCTGGTGAAGCCATGCTGGCTGTCATTAATCACCTCCCTGTCCTCCACGTGCTTTAGCATAGCTTCTAGGAGGATCTGTTCCATGATCTTCCCAGGCACAGAGGTGAGGCTGACAGGTCGGTAGTTCTCAGGGCTGTCTTTTCTACCCTTTTTAAAAATGAGCACAACGTTACCCTTCTTCCAGTCACCAGGGACTTCTCCTGACTGCCATGACTTTTCAAATATGATAGAGAGTGGCTTGGCAACCACATCTGCCAATTCCCTCAGGACTCTCGGATGCATCTCATCAGGTCCAATGGACTTATATATGTTCAGGTTAGACTTAAATATGTTCAGGTAGTAGATCTGCAAAACATTATTGTTGTAATTTCAGTTGTTTCTCCATAAAAAGAAAATATTATTATAGACATTGAAAAGCACATATATTTGAATAAGATTCTCATGAAAATATATGAGTTTTCTAAAAAAAAACCCAACAAAACACAATGAAAATCTTTCTTTAAATATTAAAGAAAATGCAGAAAATGCAGAAAGCACAATATTTCTCTATGTGGAATACACTTAAAAATCATGGCCACAGTAATCTGAAATCACCGGTGTAAAAATGTAGAAGCAAATAATCTGTTTAAGCTCATGTAAGGAGTTTTTAATGTATGCGGTACATAAAGAATACAGCTCACTTATACCATCAATAATAACTTTTGACAAGAAATATTCATTTGAAGAATGATGTAAAAAATGTATAATTTAATAGTTTTGATCTTCAGTGACATAAAAGGAGAAAACATATTGGGTTGGTGTATTGTCACTTTTGCTGAAGCATTGGCAAAAAAGCTTTTCTCTAGCAATAGCTTTTAATAAATTTCTGGCATTATTGTAGTAAAATTAAAGCAATGTTCACGCTTTTGCCCCTGTTCATCCACCTTACAATACAGAAGCTGTAATTTTTTTCTTCTTGTGTTGGTGTAGTTTTCCCTATAGAGGTATTCTAAATCTTTGCTGTGCCATAAATATATGAACATAAGCAGTGATTTATTGTAATTTAGCTCCTGTTTTGGTGGAGGAGGTTTATGGTGCTGAGAAAACTCATTAATCTAATTCACAGCTCATAGTATAAACAGAAATTTTACAATACATAGCAGCAGAAATTATGCATGGCTATGATTTACTGTTTGTGTTTTGGAAGGATAAAGAAGTGTGAACTTGTTTTGCCACTTCCAGTTTTAATAATCATTGATTATGTTGAAGAATTAATATGAAAGTGCTATATACAACAATCTATATGTATTTACTTTTTGATACAAGTTTCTTTTTTAATATAAAATATTAAAATTCAGAAGCTGTGAGAACAGTATACTGTGAGTGAGACAAGTAACTTTAAAAAGCATATTCCAAACAGAATTGCTTTTACCCTCATCATTTATTATGACAGTAAATCTACTTAGAAGACAGATTTCTGAAGTCTTTTGAACATCTACATAACACAGAATACTAAGAGATTAAGTAACCACAATGTAGTAATGTTAAATTGCTCTTTATGTCTTACAGACTTAAGTATGCATATTTTATTTGGATTCATATTCTCACTGAAGTGGAAAACCTCAATTTTGAGTCAAAAGTGGCTGTTAATATAATATTTGTAATATATTCATATCGTGTAGCTCTATTAGCAGTTTACCTATGCTTCTACTGAATTTTAAGGGAAATTTTTGATGCTTGAAAAGTAGGGATATTTTTTTGGTTAAATGATCAGCAGAACTATCAAATTTTATTGTTTCTGTTTCCAGTCACTTTGCAGAAAATCTTGATTGTCTAAAAAGATAATGTCTATAATCATGAAATCTCCATGATTTTATATACATTCTGGGATGTTCTTAATGTCCCGAGTATTTTGCAAAATATATATAAGTGTCATCCCTACAATGTCGTGTGGTTAAATGTATTAAATTGAAGTCTTTTGAATATGTTACAGATTACATATAAGAATGTTAAAAATGCATTATCAAGAACTCTTGACCAATCAAATCCTAGTTCTTTCATAGAGCCTTTTACTCTGTATGAGACATTATTTTAATAGAGGATCCATGAAATTGAACCTTAAATAATATAAGCTTATAATTTTAGTTTTTAAATAATACTGATATCTTATTACTAATAATAATCTTGTAATAATCTATTTTACTATTCAGGAATTAAGCAAAGTTAGGAATCATTGGAATGATAAACTACATCAGAAAATGTGGCTTTCTCATATTGTAAAAAAAGCTTCAATTTAAATTCACTAACATCATAAAAATCCCATTGGGAAAGTTTTACAATATTATTGAAAGCTTTTAATTCATAAACACTATAATTTCTTCAGAATTTGATAAAATAGCTGACTAGAAACAATTTTACAATGGATGTTGATTACTTATAGTTCATCTGTCAACTGAGCCATGCCACAATTGGTGGTCTCCTTGTGACCAAAATTTAGTTCTAAGATTTATATCTTGCTTACATTTATAAGATATATGAAGGAAAATTATATGTCTTTACATAATTCTTCACAGTTTTTCCTGATTGTTTTATTATGGTGACATTTTCTCTGCAATACAAGAAACTAATTTTAAAATTCCTGCTAATGTACTACATACTTCAGCAGTGTGATTCTAATATGCTATTAGAATTTAAAATATGTATTTTCATTTACAAAATTAGCTGATGTTACTTACTCAACTTTCCTTCTAAGCTGTGAAAAGAAGAAGCAAATGAGAAATATCTCTTCAACACTGTTAAGATGAAAATACAAAGATATCTCTAATGCATTGAAAGAACATAGATATTCTTTAAGAATAAATCCCTAAAAGAAAAGGAAAGAAAAATCAAGAGCCAGAAAATGTTTTTTATAAATTTAGATTTTATAAAATTTATATCTATGACTTAGATTTTTAAAATACTAATTTTTTACCCTCTCACACATTCATGTCTGTATGTGTACTGAGTAATATATTATTCCAAAAGTTAAACAGATATTTGGATGATTCTGGGTGAAGTTTCTATGCAGTGTAAGGACACTGAGGACACATCAGTTCTTTCAAAGAATTTTAAGTAATAGGATGATTTAACCTGAAATTCAGTACAATTTGGCAGGTGATTTCCCTAGAGTCTGTTTAAATTTTTAGTATTACAGTGATACATGTTTTCAGCTATGAAATATTCTAGAATTTACTTATTGGACAAATAACTTTCGATTTCTTCAAGCAATGGCAAAAGAGTTGATTATTCTAGATAAAAACAGACGGAGTTTTGGTGGACTCAAGTAATAAAGAGCATTTGACCATACTGCAGAAGTGTGAGTCATAGCAGTGAAATGCTTGGCAATGTATTTTTAAGATTTAAAACACAAGGGCCATATACTGGCCCTAAATTGTATAATCAATAATAATGTATTAACGATGATGTTGTAATATTGAGAGTTCTGCTGTGGAATTGCAATACCCTAAGTGAAGCAGTCTAGCTAATATGAAAATGTTTTCTTGGATTTTAAATCTACAGAGTAAACAGTGAAAACTCAACACTGGCTCATTTCAGAGGAGGGCTTTATATAAATCTAAATAACTTAAAGGTTTATTTAAATACTGTAATATCCACAAATTCATAAATAAACCTGTGTACTGTTAAACAAGTCTGGAAGTATGTTTTCCCAATTTTCCCTTGAAAATCTAAAGAAGACCATTTGCTTACAGCTTGGGTAAATCAGACTTAATAATTCAAACCTGAAGATAAATTACTATGATCTGATGGAGGACATTTTTATGAGAGGGTTATTTCCTGTCAGTGATATAACAGACTTGCTAGTCTTTGTGGATGACAAATACCGAACTTTGCAAAACGGAGCTATTTGCAAAAGGGAGTTGTTTCCTAAAGGGAGTGGTTCTGTTTGAACAACAAATAACCTTATCTTACAAGACAGATGGATCGAGTGGTAGTCTCTCAAATCAGCTGAGTGACACCTGGGTTGAGGCACATCACAGCCTGATGTTTCTTCAGTTAAGACCAGGAACACCCCCGAAAGCACATAGTCCCTGCTCCAAAGGCATGGCAAACCACCAAGTCCCCACTTCTGATGACCTAAGTGGCCTTCCCAAGGTTTGCATGCCTTTGACTTTGTCAAATGATCCCCAGAAAAATAACTATTGACTCAAGTTTCAGTTGTTGCTACACATATACACACATATGATAATTATTAACCAGTTATAATCTTCTAGCACTAAAACAGAAAGTGAATTTATCAAAGGCAATCTTGAACTTGTTTTTATCTATCGCTTAAAATAAATTACCTACTGTTTACCCTAATTTTGACTGGTGGCTAACACATATCACGTATCCCCTTAATCATAATCTGTCTACCAAGTCTGGGACTAGAGATGGATCCAGCCATGGGAAGTTTGGAAATCAAGGAGGTCCATCTTGGACTTTGTGACTCTATGTGAGGGTATCCCTCAGTCACCTGTCAAAGCCGTATCCATTCAACTTGACACTGTCTAGAATAAATTTAATCATAGCAAAGAAGATTTCATGTAATACTCAAATCTATTCCCATCATTTAGTAATTGATGAAAATTGGTGAAAATACTTGAGATGAAGAAAATTTACAACATATATTCCGATAGTATATTTCAATGTTATATGTATCAATATCTTTCACCTATACTGTCTCACATAGTATATTTCTGGACAAAATATCCAGCATACAACTAGACAAGTCCACAACCTTTTGAGTGAGCAGTTGGCTGATGGGTCAGGCTCAGAGTTATAGTAAACAGGGTTACATCAAGCTGGTTGCTAGTCGTCAGTGGGGTTCCCCAAGGCTCAATTTCAAGACCAGTCCTCTTTAATGTTTCTTTTTAAAAATTATTTGGATGCACGAATCAAATGTATATTAAGTAATTTTGCTGATGATACCATACTATGAAGAGCTGTATATTCCTACAAGGGTAGAGATTTGGATAAACTAGAGAACTGGGCAATCACAAACTATATAAAATTTAACAAAAGCAAGTACCAGATTCTCCACCTGAGACAGGGTAATTCTACTTATGTATAGAAATGGGGGATGAAAGGCTGGAGAGCAGCCTCACAGACAGAGACCAGGTGTATGGATTGATGGCAAATTGAATATGAGTCAACAGTTTGCCCTGAGAGCAAAAAAGGCCAATGGTGTCCTGAGGCGCATCAAGCACAGCATAGCTGGCTGGTTGAGGGAGGTGGTTAACCTACTCTTCACTGCACTGGTGTGACCCTGCCTCAAGTACTGTGTGTATAAGAAGGACATCCGACTGTTAGAGTGTGTCCAAAGGAGAGTGACCAAGCTGGCGAAAGGTCTTGAGGACAAGACTTACAAGGAGCAGGTGAGATCAGTTGACTTGTTCACCTCAGAGAAGAGAAGGCTGATGGGTGACTGCATCAAAGTCTACAACTTCCTCAGAAGGGTTAGTGGAGGAGGGAGGTGCTGGTCTCTTTTAGGTGACCATTGATAGGACATGAAGAAATGAAACAAAGCTGCATCAGGGAAAGTTCACATTGGTCATTAGGAAAAGGTTCTTCATTAAGGTGGTGGTCAGTTACTGCAACAGCTTCCCTGAGGAAGTGGCCATGAAACTAAATGTGTCATGGAGCACCAGGATGATGCTCTTAGTCCTATGGTTCAGTTTTAAGTAATCCTTCAAGGATCAGGGAGTTGGATTCAATGATCTTTATGGGTCCTTTTTAAGTGGTGATAATCTATGATTCTATAATGTCCCCTGTACATTATCCTACTGGTTACAAAAATAATTTGACTGATAGAATTAAAAATATGCTAATATGTATGCTTTACTATTGCATAATTGTGCTTTCCAATGTTTTTATAAAAGAATATCTGACTTTTATATAGTATAGAGTATTTCTGGCTTCTTTAAATTATTTTTTAAACTGTTTCTCTAAATCAGATGAAATAGAAAATTACTACATGACAAGCTTCACAGAGTTAGGTGAGGCAATTTGTGGAGATATTTTACGGTAAAGGAATATCTGAAATCAGTCTACTAGTCAATTTTTTTATACAAATGTCATTGACGGGATAAGAATGCAAGTAATAAAACGAAGATCAAATTGGTATGAAATTAAAATACAATTTTATTCATCTTCTTAGAAGAAACATGTTTTGAAAACTTTTATTTGTGAAAAAAAAATGTTATTCATTTCTCCAAAGGAGATAACTTTTTCTTTCCTTCCATTTTTATTAAGTCCAAATACCTCTTTTCAGAAAACAGTTGATAAAGATTTTTGTCTAGGTTATTCTCTACGATCAAAGAAGAGCACAGTAAACACTCATTGCATCTAAAATATGCTTATTTACTCAACTCTTTGGCATTATACTCCCATAGAATCTGTCCTTAGAAATGGTTTCTACTGAAAACACAATGGGTGTGTGACACTTGTGCTATGTCTATGCTATAAAAAAATTTAAATACTTGAAAGTAATTTTTGAGGGATGCAAAAGTTCTATCAAAGAAAGTTATCACCAGCATGCTTTTTTGAATCATGGTAATCATACAGTCTAAGAAAAGCATACTGTGGGCTTAATTGAACAGCATCTGAGACTAATTCTGAGGGATCACCAACTGTGTTCTTCACAACTCCAGTTCTAGGTGGGAGCATCATGTAGGAGTGCAGATTCATCTTTTAAAAGTAACTAAGTCGTTTCACTAAATAAAGGCTCTAGATCTCTCTAACTATGAATATTCCATTAGAAATGTAGACCTTGGGCATTATGGCATTTATTTTAGACCAACATAGACTGGCATTAAGACATTCAGATTATTTAATTCAGCATTTTATTGAAAGGTTGTGATAAGAATCTGTATTGGATTAAGAATCATAGGGTCCCATTTCTGACCTTTCAGTGTCTGAACGCCACTTTTCATGCCTTTTTCTTCTTATAGAGTTTAATTTTTATAACATCTTTCAACAATATTCCTGTAGTGAAATTCATTCCATGTATTCCTAGGCAGGTAAATGTTAGTTTAAGCTAGTTGTATAAATCTTGCCAAGATGGGGGATAAATACCTCCATCCTAACTGAGGACAGATATATAAGCCAAAGCAAATGACTGCTTTTGTTTCTACTTCTCTGGTGCACAGTTGAGACCTCATGTTATATGCGTTACATAGTTTCAGAGATCCAGTCTTGGTACGCTTCAAATTAATTGTTTCAAACCTCTTCAACTCCCTCATTATGTCCTCATGCTCTTTCAGATCTTCCATGACCCACAGAATATCACCTTACATTATTCCAACACAATTTGATAGGAAGAGACTTAAAGTTATGAGCAGGAAACATCTTCCTATTTATTTCTATTTTTTATTTAAGGAAATGAGAATTACATACAAGCTGTCAACCCCTTCCCTTTCGTGAAACAGGTATTCACCAGTATTCCAGGCTGAAATGAATTTTTCTTTCTCCCTCTTGCCAACAAGTCCTTAACTGCAATAGGAGACTCTGCAAAGGACACCCCCTGCTTTGAGATAGGCTCCTCTTCTCATGCCCTGTTCTCACAATGAGAAGGTACAAATCCACCAGACCACACTAACTATACCTTTGAAAATGATTATAGAAGGAACATTGATATTTTCCCCTTTAGCAATAGACCAGTGGTTGAAAATGCTCCTGTAACTCTCATTCACTCTTCCACAAGATATGAAATACCTTCCTTGAATGGGTCAGTCATTTTAGAATATAGTACAAAACAGTACGCTTGTGAAGTCACTATTTTCACACATCAGTTGAAAGAGTTCACAGTAAGTCTATTTCAACACAAAACAAACACAGTAAGTCTTGCAATATGAACACAATAAGCCTATTTGCAATGCAGTGTAAAGCATAATCCCATGTTAGGATTATCCTACCAGAAGGAGTATTCTTCTTAATTTCCACAATGGGACCAAAACCAGTTGCAGCCTTGATCTTGCTAACAACTGGTACAGCGCTAGAAACTGCAGCTCTATCTCATGATGCACCATCTCTGTTTCTAGTAATTTAGTAGGTGTGGTACTGATGAGTCATACAAACTCGAGTTATTTCTGTTCCTTTAAATTCTTGGATGCAAATCACTCCTTTTCATATTGGAGAAGTGCTTGCCACTTGTGAAGAACCTACTACTATCATAGGAACCTAAGTATTTCCAGACTAAACAGCTACATCTCTACGGTGTAAAAATAGCTTTGCAACTTGACTCCTGCTGCTGCTTCTTGATTAAGACAAGAGTGTATTAAGACAAGCGTCTTTTTTGTTGGAGACCAAGAAATTGCTGGACAATAGTCAATCTATCCCCAAGATCCCCACCGTCACTCTTGAAAAAGAAGTTGGGATTCAACAATAAGCTTCATATCTTCTAAATTTAATTTTCTACTTCAGAATAAAAATTGGTAGCATTAAGTAAGAAACCAGGTCAGAACAAGGACCCCGACAACCCTATCAACCTCTAATCCCCTGAGACAAAGGATTCAGTAAAGACGGAGGATATGCCCAGAGGGAGTACTTAGCAGCCACAGATAAAGACAAAGCCAGTTGACTCTCCTCTTCTGCGTGTTATAGAACAATTAAATTACATTATTTTGAGCCCGGCTATAAAAGCAGAAGGATAAAGACCATTGAAGGGGTCTTCAAGGAGAGGTCGCCTATGGGTTGACACTGCCCTGCACCCCCTGTCACCTGCATCTACACTGGAGCAAAGACTGGTGATCTTTTCCTGTCATTTCCTTCTTCCCCCCTCTCTTTTTCTCTTTTTGATAAAGCACACGGTCTCCTTTCCTCTTCTTCCACGTGGCCTGTGATAGTACTGTGTTTGTTCCTGCATATTATACATACATACCATAGTATTGTAATGTGTTTGAAGCCACAAATTTTGCCTGTGTGATTGAGTAGTGTGGGTGTATATTATCAATGAATTGGTTTGTGTTTATGGACCTTCGATGTTTTTTCATCACATTTCTAACTGGGGAGGAATTAACAAACTTTTATTAACAAACATAATTAACTCTATGACACTATTCTATTATGAAATGAGACATGATACTGAGACATACGTAACTAGTTGTTTGTTCTTGACATTGTAGTCCTATATCGTTAATGGTAGCAAGCCGTGCATTGCGTGTCTGAATATTTCTTCACCTGCCTACCTTGTTCCCTCTCTCATCCATTATCTTTGTTTCTCCTCTTTTCACCCTTGGATGCCTGATCTCCGTGAAGAGAGAAGCCCATATATCTCATTATTTCACATTTTCCTTCTCACAGATGGTAACCCCACCTGCAGATCTGCCCTTTTCATGCCATTTCTAACTTCATGCCCTGTTTAAACTCTGTTATGTTTGCAACCAGGTCACCTGCTGAGGGAATGGCTACTTCTGACAAGACTGAATCTCCTATTGAGCAAATGAGCTACAGACACAGAGGCCCAATTATTATTAAGTGTTAGCATAATTGTAATTATAAGTAGAGTGTTTCATTATAATACAGCTGTTGAGGCTTTAATACATCCCAGTAATGTACTTTATTAATAAGCTGTGTAGAATTGCTGACTTTACAATTTTCTGGATTGCATTTATGATAACAAAAGAGGTTATGAAAATGAATTCACTACGGGAGCCCTACTGTGTTAGTTACTATGATTCACAAGTTTATTATGGTAATAAAGCAACATGAGACAATAATGGTTGGAATTGAAATACACTAATGATGCTTCATATTGTTCCAAAAACATTATGCAGAAGTGGTAAAAAGTGTTATGACTTGCAGATTGTCAAATGTAGCAGATGTCACACTACTGAATGAAGGCAGATGAGACAATACAGTTAGCACCTGCATTGTTTGTTTCTTCCTTCCAAGTCTTTCTAAGTGAAGAGAATGTTTAAGTTGGTTGATTGATTGCCTGAATGGCAGAAAAAAAAGATAGTTTTATTAGTTCTTATCAATTTATAGATTAATAGCTAAATGAAGTATTGTGTGATCTTATCTTCAATAAAAGATTTCTGTGTAAAATTATTGACAATTTCTAAGCAGGTCTCTGGAGGAAAGGACAAGCTTTTGAAGGCAAGTTTTTGTTCCTACTAGTCTTAAATGTATTTTTAAGATAACTGTTTGCCAGTTAAAGTTGCTCAGAGTAGACCTACCTCCAGTGGCTTTAGGAAAATAAGAACAAGACCACATCAGACTGAGGGAGATTTATGACACTTATTCCAGTTTTTAGATAATGACAGACTCTACTGTCCCAGACAAACGTGTTTATGTGACATTATCACAGACTCTATTTCAATCACTTTATGCCGGGTTCCATCAAGACTCACTCCAGCTGAGTGAGGATTACTTAATGCGTGGCAACCTCTAAACATGAATTTTGACTAATGTTAGTACAATTACACTGCAAAGAGAGTGCCAAGAAAATCTCTGTAGCCTGATTGTCCATGTTATTTAAATAGTTAACTCCATCTGTGACTCTTTCTTTCAGGCTTTTCAAATAGTTTAATTGAAGGCAAATCTTCTCTAAAGGACATCAGACTTAAGGACTGTGAACACAAATTACTATGTGACACTTAGAATGAGAACCACATTTTGGAGTCGTTCTCTTTTGTTCAGTGATGCAGAACTATGCGCTTATACCTACATGTGTTTTTATAGGTATATAGTCTTCAAATAAAAAAATATGGTTTTACATTAAGAAATTACATATGTTAACTTTAATGCTCTGTGCACTGTACAGAGGAATAGTAGTAGATGACTCTTCAAGCAATGCTGTGCTGTGACTTTCATAAAGTATGTTACATTAGCGAAGACTGGAGAGTACAATATATATTAAGTGTACTGCAACATGATAAAAATTATAACAATCATGGAAAAATTCTAATTTGAAGCAAGATTAAACTAATTAATGGCAAAGATAAAAAAACTGATGTCTGTCTCAAACACAAGAACATAATGTGAAGACATAATGAAACTAAAGTTAGCATATTAAAAATTATGAAAATAAATACTTTCTCACAAACTGTACAGAACTCATTGCCATAGGAAATCTACAAGGCAATCTACAATATACTTAATTTTGTTTGCCAACACACGTCTGAGATGTCTTTTCTACTGAAAATAAACTTGGACAGGTTTTGTCTAATTATAAAATTTAATTTCAAATTTGAAACCATCACATTTTTGCACTCGCTTGTATGTACTGTCAATCAGGCACTCTCTTATGGTTGGTCTTAAGGTACTTGCATGCTGGGCTTCATAGTAGTGTGAAGTTAGCTGGAGAGAAGAGGAATAATACTCTGTGGTTGCAACCCACTTTTGCCTTTACAGAAATGACTAAGTCCCCTCACAACAACCTCTTGGCTGAATGCTCAAACTAATAAATTATTAGGCAAAAAGTACTTTTCTTCACTCTTTCAGTGAAGAAGGTTAGATGGACTGAGTTGCAAGGAACTTGAGGGGGTAACCTACGGTTTCCCTCCAGTAACAAGAGCTAGATATTTGACATAATGAACTGAATTTCTTTTTGAGAGAACTCATTTGAGGATTCCTTATGCATTCAATTTAAAAAGGCAGGCACCATAACTGGATGGACTGTTTGTCTTTCTGCTTCTGTTTAAAGGAGTTCCTCCTTTGACTCAATAGTAAACATTATGTTAGATAGACTGAATTGCCTCCATGGGTGCAAATATCTAAAATCTTGGTGATGTAGTTGTTAAAATGCATGCTTAAACCGGGATAACACGGAATAATATTCTGTCTTTAAGTAATTTTCACTGAATGTTATAAAATGCGATAGGCTGTGTTTCAGAATACTGATCAGTTAGAAATCTGGCATGTCACAATGTACCTCACCATTCTTAGACACTTCACTTTTCAGTGACTATTGAGCAATGCACAGTACCAAAGAAAAGATGAAATGAGAACGGCGAAAAAGACTGGAGTCATGAAAAAATTGACTAGACTTAAAAGTATTTGGAAATGTGGAAGATTTAATCTTCACTTGAAATGTGTAATAAATGTGTGACAGCAGAAAAGAAGACATTTAGAGGCAGTCTTATTTCTAAAGCAGCTATTTCTGAAGCATTACCTAATTTTATTACTACTCAGTTAAATCAAGCAGAGGAGGCTAACTATGTAGCTATTATAGAAATGAGAAGAATGGCACTTCATGTAAAAAGGATGGAAAAATGCTTTTAGTAGAGTTTATTAAAATAAGAGCAGAAGAAAATTTATAATATATGGATGAGGTCTCATTTTGCAGTCTGAGTGAGTAATTGGAATCTCCTATCACAAAATTAAAAGAAAAAGAAAAATTAAAAAACCCTGCAAAAAAAAGCAAAGGGAATTACCCAAATAAGACTGAAGGTGATGGAGAATGGATAGGATTCTTGAACTGGAGAATATACTATGCAGAATGATATTGAAACAGAAAGACAAGGGAAATTCAGAGCTGGAGTCCATCCAAAATTCTGCACAACAGACGACCAGCACTTAACATCTGGGAAAAGACAGAGGAACAGATCATGACTATTACAGATAGTGAATATCTGAATAGCAAGTGCATAATTGACAAAGTGGATAAAGTACCACTGGTTCAGAAGAATTATCCATAAGACATTATAGTGATGAATGAATGGCTGAAAAGCACATGGTAACTGTACTTATTTAAATAATTACAAAAGCCACTGTGGTTTCAGAAACAATGACATTAGCACTGTTAAAGAGATACATAGGTAACATAGAGGAGGCAGGATAATTTTTCGTGTCTTAAAGTGAATATTTTGTCCACAAACATAAGTATGTCAGATAAATGTATGATTAGTATATAAAAGAAATTGCATTTTTAAATTTCTACCAGAATCTATGCCACACATAATTAAGTTATACATAGTTGCCTGCTTTTTTTTCAACATAAAAACCCCAAACTCAAATACCACTACATATGCAGACAGCACAGATTAAGATTCTGAGCAAGTTCACCTCTGTTGAATTAGAGTTTAAAGAAGACATTTTGTTTTAATCTAGATATCAGAGATTGAAGAGAAAAAGTATAATTACTTCATACACTTTATTATTATTAAATGATAGGAAAAGACAAATCATGAAGGAAGGAAGTAGAAAACAAAATATTTACGCTTATAGATAGGCTCAAAAAGGCCTGTGTTTTTGTTTGTTTGTTTGTTTTAAGGAAGGTCCTCAGATATATGTGACAGTGTCAGGCACTTGAGAAATTGATTTCACATTCCTAGCCGATTTTAGGCCATAGATGAACCACAAGTTTTGCAAAAGAATATCTATTTTTTACATTTTAGTGTGGTAGACTACTAGCTAATATTATAAGCCTAAAATAAA
The DNA here is from genome assembly GCF_017976375.1 of Cuculus canorus. Lineage (NCBI taxonomy): Eukaryota > Metazoa > Chordata > Aves > Cuculiformes > Cuculidae > Cuculus > Cuculus canorus. The sequence goes on from NC_071401.1 coordinate 39,617,410, forward strand.
GGTGTTGTGAGACAACATATCTGATCTAACATACCTCAGCTGGACCATATTTTCTGTTCTCCAGAGGGTCATATTAGGTACCGAAAACCAAAGCTCATATACTAAGTGAAGCAGTCTACTGACAAATTTAGCTTTTAGTGATTTCTGAACAACAAAATTCAGCATTTCAAGGCTGAATTCCCGTATCCTCTGTGCGTCTTCAAGAGGGATTTATATCTTTACCTATGAGACCTCTGCATTCTGAATCATGTGAGCGTCACTTATGATACCCTACCATAAGCAGAGCTTCTTATACTGGAACTGTAATAATGTGAATAATCAACCTCAGTATTCATGTGAGACGACCATATAAAGCATGTTATACTGGCAATATCTGTAAACTTTGATTTTGTTACTGTTTGCAAATTAAAAAAAAAAAAGAACTAATTCTTTGATATTTTTAAAGGAAACACATCAAAGCATGCTGGGTTTTTTTTGTTTTGGTTTTTTTTTTATTGCACAGTTGTAAAAGAAGGTGAAAAATCAATAAAAAAGTAAGGGGAAGAATTCAAGTGTTTTGATTTAAAAATGTCAGGGGATGATTATTCTAGTTCCAGGAACTATCTATATATTTCAAATAACAACCGTTCCAGAAAATGTCTTTCTTTATATGTAAAAAAGCCAAAACAATTACTTTCAATGTGGATGACTTTTATGTTTGATTAAGAGCAACAACAAAATCACTTTCTAAGACCTCTCAGCTTGAAATTCCTGTCAGAAAAGCCCTTCAGTGGAAGTATTTAAAGGTATACTACGTAAAAAGAAACAGTCCAAATATATTCCTGTGTTTCTGTACCAAAGACGTCACTTAAACGTCCCCCATCTGAAAAAAACAGAACACATTAGTATACAAATTGCTTTGTCATAATAGAGAATAACAGGACTCAATACAAATTTACTTTTTTGTTGTCATAAAATTGCCTTTTTTTCAAAAGAACACTTTTCATTTTATAAGCACTTTTTCTGCAGTAGGTGACTCTACATGTAGTAGAAATATACATGTGTTTAATTTCTGATCTCCAAAATCAGTAAATATCATATTTTGGAGAACAGCTTCTTTATATTAACTTAAAGATTCGGGAAAAAAATGTGACTGACTTTCATTAGTGTTTATGTCTGTGGCAGATGCAACCACCCTGACAGAGACCTGACAGAGACTAGGGCTCTCTGACTGTTGAAACTTACTCTTTTCGCATTCTTACTTTGCCTTTTTCATGTGTTTACAGTCACTGTTGCCAGGCATGCAGTTCCTATAAGATGTGAGCCCCCAGCCAATTTGAATTGACTTGAGCAAATATAACAAGAATCCCACTGGAGAGTTGATTTGAGTTGAAGTAGTGTGTCTGCAGTTGGGGACTCTCCCCTTGGATCAGGATGATGCCCAAGGTAACTTCTCTGGGACTGAGAGCCCTTATCTTACAGGTGAGGGCACATATGTGGGGCCATCCTTCTAAAGGATTGGTCATGAAACTTAAGAATTCTTAAACTGGTTATGGAGTGATACTTACGTTTGTCATCTGAATTTATGGTTTATTTTGTTTTGTTGGTGTGCTAAGTAAATCCTCACTTTTAGTGACTGCTTATCTCTTTTGTGAGTGCCTCCATGACAATGGCCAGCTTTAAATTGCACACAATGATAGAGGCTAAGACGAAATGGATGCCCAATTATGGGTATTCTTTGTGTGCTACAGATTTAGACACAAGAGGTGATATGGTTGAGTACAGCAACATGGGGTGAGTGGTAAACACCAGTGCAAGGTAGCATTTCATTCATTACTGTTGAACATTTCACTCAGTATGCTGTAGCACTTGAAGTCCTATGAATCTGCTCTCAAAAAAATTTGCGCAAAGACTGGAGTTTTGCTAATTTGTTCAACCATTTGTGCATTGTGATAACCTCTGAAAAAAGATGGTATATATTAAAAAAAACCATATTATTTTCTGTTTCTGACTAGTATGAGCAAATTCCCAAGCCTCTTCTACTTATGAAAATGAAATATTAAAAAATTTCCATAGAAAGACATTTGGATTCAGTTGATTTGAAGAATCTGGGAAAAAATTAATTCTACACAGATTTCTGAGAATCACATTAATTTGCTTTGTTTTGTTACATAACACCAGCCAGGTCCTGCCAGTGCCTCTTTAAGCCTTACAGACGTGCGATTTTATTCATTATCTCAGTAAATAGTATTGAAATATCATAGTGAAGAGCCAGGTCCATAATTACTGCAGTTCTTTGAGGGTCTCTCTTAATTATTGCAATAAAAGCATAAATAGGTGGATTAAATATTTGCTTAATCATTCTCATCTAAGCAATAATATGGTATAAAAAGGACAGTGATTTAGTAGCCGGAAACTTTGATCCTCAAGGCATAACCTTTTCAAGACTGGACCTTCAATTAATTATGGCTTATATGATAATAATAGTCACTGGGTTTAATTTAAGATTTGTTTTCAGTTGGCTAATTTTTTGTGAGGAGAAAATAAGGATCTGTCTAATTTTTTTCTCTCCTTCTGTCACAAGACTTTTTCCCAAGATATATCTGTTAACTACCTCAAAGAACTTGAGGAAAGGCAAGAATTCATAATAACTTTCCTACTTAGTTGTAGAGCACTCACAGCACTTGTTTGCATAATATTCGTTTACAGGGGAAATAAGACACATTTCTCTTCAGTGTATCACCACCACTTTACCTTCCTTATGTCTTTTAAATCTGTCCTTCATAAAGTCTTATTTCCAACATAATAGGCTTCCCTTCTAAAATGTATTGGCATATAAATACTAATATAGACATATATGTATTTTTTTAAATAATCATAGAATCATTAAGGTTGGAAAAAACCTCTAAGATCATCAAGTCCAGCTGTCAGCCCAACACCACCCTATCTATGAAACCATATCCCGAAGTGCCATGTCCACATGCCTTTTTGAACACCTCTAGGGAAGGAGACCATACCACTTCCCTTGGCAGCCTATTCTGATGATTCACCATTCTCTCAGTAAAGAATCCTTTTTTCTAATATCCAATTTAAAACTCCCCTGATGCAACTTGAGGCCCTTTCCTCTCATCCTGCCACTTGTGACTTGGGAGAAGAGACTGACACCCACCTCACTAAAAAGCTCTTTTCAGGTAGTTGTAGAGAGCAATGATGTCTCCTGCCAGCTTCTTCTTCTTGAGGTTAAACAACCTCAGTTCCCTCAGTTGCTCTTCATAAGGCTTGTGCTCTATATCCTTCGCTAACTCTGTTGTCCTTCTCTGGACATATTCCAGCAATTCAATGTCCTTCTTAAACTGAAGGGACCGAAGCTCAACACAGTATTAGAGGTGCAGCTTCACCAGTGCCAAGTACAAGGACATGGCCACTTCTGTACTCCTGTTAGCCACATCACTTTTTCATACAGGCCAGGATGCTGTTGGACTTCTTGGCCACCTGAGCACACTGTTAGCTCGTGTTCAGCCAGCTACCAATCAGCACCCCCCGGTCCTTTGCTGCTGGGCAGCTTACCAGCTGCATTAGGAAGTTTTCTTCCACTTACTCCAGAAACCTCCTAGACTGTTTCCTCTCTGCTGTGTCGTATTTTCAGCAGATATCTTGGTACATTGAAGTCCCCATGAGAACAAGGGGTAGTGGTTGCAAGACTTTTGTCAGCCACTTGCAGAATGTTTCATCAATCTTTTCATCCTGGTCACGTGGTATATAAAAGGCTCCCAACAGGATATCTGTCTTGTTGGCTTTCCCCCTCATCTTTACCCATAAGCACTCGACCTTATCATCACAATCATTGAGCTCTGTACAATCAAAACCCTCCCTAACATACAGAGCCACAACACAGCCTCTCCTTCCCCATCTACCCTTTCTGAAGAGCTTATAGCCATCAATCGCTATTCAAGGAGAATCAGACTTAATCATTAATCAAAAATAATAATGGACATGTAGTTTTATTTATGCCATTAAATATTCATTAGATTGTAACAGTTTATTGTTATTACTTAGCCAAATTAAATTCCAGTGAATGGCCAAGAGGCCATTCCCATAGGATCACTTAAAACTGAGTTTTAGGTTTTTATTTTGATAAGATAATTTAAAGTTCTAGAAAGCTAACCAGGGGAAAGGCCTGTATTCACTTCTTGGCACTTTTAAAGACCATGAGCTAAGAATTTTCTACAGCACAGTACTGATGAATTCTCCCCAGTGTCCCATTTTTGTTTCATTTAGCATAAAATTTTTTGAATATCTGGCTCTGAGACAAAATTATTTTCAGCCTTCTGCTATTTACTTTGTAGGCTGCAAAAAAAAAAAAGCCCCTAACCCATCTTGATATTATCCCGCTTTATCTTCTATATTTCAGTTGTAATGTTTTTATTATTAGTACAAGGGCAAGTACATTGTAGATTTCGTTTTGGTCAAGGCCTTGAACTACATGAAAGGAAGGTTCAAAAACTCATATTTTCTCTCTCCACCAGTGCAATTAATAACCTATGTGTATCCTAGATTGCACCTGTGTTTTTCTGCTTGTTTTTTTATTTATTTTTTTTTTTTTAAATTGAATTAGCACAGTTGCAAATCCTATCCTAACCTCATGGGAAGAATACAAAATCAAAGCATTACAAATTGTGAGTGACTGCTCTGTTGGCCTATAACATATTCACTAACATTAAACTGGCCAAGTGTCATACAAAGAAGGCTCAAGCTTTTTTGACTTCCACCTGCCTTTTTCACTCTTTAACCACCTCTGAGACTTCGACTTCACTTTAGAGGAGAGTGCTTGACTGTCAGAAGTATCATCCTCATGAATCAGAAGCTATTCAAGACCTGGATGTTGAATATTCTGAGATCATCTCAAGCTGCTTCAATTGGTCTCAAGAGGGCTGTTAGTGTTAAAGATATCAGTGTCATAATGCCAGACTTGATCTAGAGAGGCACAATGAGGTCAGAACACCAGAGCAATGGAGTGAGTCATTACTGAAATGGTTCCTACATGACTGCTATGGTTTTAATGTCCCATGTGCAGTGATTATCAACAGTGCAAAATCCCACTTACATAACAAAGCAATTATTTAATATGCATTCCAAGTACTAATTTTTAAAGAAGTGATCTTCTTGCAACACACTTGAGAATAGAACATAGATAAATCTGTAAAGGTAAGAAAATAGTCTATGTATACATTGTATTGAGGAACTTGAAATGAGATATGCAGTCTTAACTTGTTCTGTAGTTTGTTATGCACATGATTTTGTTATATTTGTCCTCTGTCTGAATTTTTCAGTAGTATGCATTTTTTCTTTCAGTTCCCAGCAGTAGAAATATTTCTGAATATTATGTTACAGACACATTATATCTAGAAAAATATTCACTGTTCTGTATATTTGTGTTACAGAAAACAAGAGATGTTATCTACATCTTGTACTTGGAGGAAGACTGTGATTGTTCTTGATCCTTGGGAGAGATCATTCTTTGGCATTTCAGCCTTCAGAAAGTCACGCAATTTTCTCATGAATTAGTCAAAATAACTGAAGCTCCTTAAAACCCATCAGATTTCTCACTCTAATTCAGTCTGGTTTATCGATTACCTCTATCTGAAAGATGAAGAAAAAGGATTAAGAAATGAATGTGTCCATATGGTCATTTAATGATGTTACATAAATAAATACTTAGAATTCAGTAAATGAGTCAAGAAGAGTAGGAAAGAGCTATATAAGATATACTTGTAATAGACATATTTTTTTTTTCAATGATAGGTCTAATTCTAATCTTACATTGGTTTTAAATTTCTGTAGATGTAATAACCTTGATCAAGTTATTTTTAACTTACATGGTTATAAATGAGTTTTGAGTAAGACTCAGGTGTGTACCCGAGGTTGCTGCGACATTTGGCAGTAAGGGTCTTTTTATTTATTGGTCAAGTTAAAACAATGAAGCCATCTGATTTCTGAGGGCATGTAACATCTTTTGTGTTAATGCTTTGTCCAGCAGCTGCATCAGTACAGTATGACCTGCCCTAATTGAACATTTGAGAACCTTCCTGAAATCTTGCATTTCTTTAGGTCTTAATCATTAATTCTGGAAGAAACTCTTGCTTCAGTTCTTGGGTGCTGTTGTAGTCAGAATCAGGGATCAAGGTCTTAGATTTTGATTACCCTGTACTCCTTTGAACAAAGATCACACAAATATGAAAAATGGAGACAAAACATGGATCACTAATATTTTGTACAACACTGTATTTGTTTAGTGCTAGGAACCAGCCATTTCAAGCAGAGATGTATTGCTGTGAAAATACCTTTCTACTAGTTTGGTAGAAGTTCAGAAGTTTTAAAATAAGTCTGAAAAATGATCACCTTATTTTCAGTCTCAGCACACATAAAGAGCATCATCTAAATCTATGGAAAGTGAAAGCATCTAAAAGTTATCAGCTGATAATGAAAAGATACTAAATATAAACTCTGTTTTACATGGTGATTATAAATATCCAAAATGCTGTCTCTTGATGAGTTAAAGTCCAATCATAGTTGTGAAACTAGACATTGGTACTTCCAAACAAAGGTTTTGATAAATGTGGAAAGAATCCTTTGAATCCTTCAAAATGTTTCTACTTCTAAGTGAGGAAAGCCTTGTATGATTCTGGTTTAGAAACAGATATCTAGGGTGTGCAATCTGCCTTTACTCTAATACATGTTGAATCCAAACTCCTCTTCCATAAGTAATTTCTTCAAAGATATGCTGTTTTCAGATTGTCAATGCCCTTCTTGTTAACTCATTAGAGGTATGGGTAGATGGTATGTTCTAGGCTTTTGTAAAATATCATTGTGATTGCTAGATATGGATATGAAATTATGAAATAAAAGGTCTGCAGAACTATTTGTCATTCCTGAGGATGTAAGAAAGTTTTTGTTTGCTGTGGGCCATGACTTTATTTTGCTATGTCTTCCCTATTTTTACCTGTCCTGCCATTGCGCATCAGTTGGTAAGGAATAGCATCACAGTCCCCAAACATCTCATGTAATCCCTGTTGTATAAATGCCTTAAGCTTCATAGCAACATCTTATCACGTATCACACTTAAATGAGTATTCTAACATATTACTTCCTTTCTGTAGAAGTGTTACTGTGATTATTTCAAGTATAAGACAAAGAACAATTTTTCTTCCAGGCTGAATTGAAGCATTACTTCACAAACACCTATTTCCAACAGCACCAAGTTTTTCTTCAATTAGTCTAGATTGAATAGTCTTTGATAACCCTACTGTGAAATTAGAGAAAGAAAAGGAAGAGGTTCGGCTTGATTTTGAAATATATCACTTCTAGTTGCAAAGAAATCTGAACAGCATGGCATTTATCATATCCTAAATTAAACAGCTGGAGAGCTGCTATAATTTTTCAGCGAACTGTGTGTTGTCTCTTCCAAGGTTATTCAGAAATCCTTTGGTAAATGAAACACGTGTATATGCTGCAACTCTGTTTCCCTGCAAGAGCATGCATTGTCCAAGTGCTGTTTCCTAGCTGATCCAGTAAATTATATATTTTATAGGTTATGCAAAACTGATACTCTCTGGAATGACTGATCACTATTGCTGTTGCTTTTCTGCTGTGCAATGTTTTCTGTCTATTTTAGGGTCAATGTCATCACAATTTGTACTTATTTTATGCTTAATTTTATGGACTACACTTCATGACCAACTTGCCATTTAAAAGTAGTCTGGGATGATTAGTTAATTTTGTTAGCTCAGCAATGTGTTCAGAAATTGTTTCATTTTCTTTCTCTATCTGTTTACAAAGCCAGAAGCACTCTACACATACTAGTGGCTTTAGAAATGGAAAATTATGCAAGTTTTTGATGAAATTAAAAGTTTACTTGTGAATACAGTGTGAAGTAATGTGTTTATGCAACAAACAAAAAGTTTGTATTAAACATAAGAAAACAGCAATTTTTTTCTGTTTCAATTCCCCCAATAATTTCCTTCTGCAACATTGAGTTATTAAATGAACTTATTTATTAGATATTTAGAAATATCTGATTAACTACTACCAGGAAGGCAAGAGTTTGAGGTTTATTTGGTCTTTCTAACTATTCTGAGTCCCAGTATCATTTCTCCCTAGATTTCTTATTTTTACCTCTCAGTTCCGCATTCAGTTCTATTCTTGAATTAGAATTCAAGAATTAAATTGTTACATTTGTGTCTTTTCTTCTTTACACAACGATGAGCATGTAAAAGATACACAAAGGAATAGCTGGGGTCTGAAAAGCTATATACAAGCATGTGAAAATTATTAGTTGCTCTAATGGGGTTTTAATGTTTTTTAAAACACAACTACGATAGAAATACTGGAATTAATGCATCCTTGTTCTCACATATTACTGATTGAAACCTTGCTTTTCCAGTATTAATGTCTCCCTGCATTTGCCTAGAGATTAGTCAGGAACACAAGGGAAAATCTAAACAGTAATTGAAAATATTTTTTGATACTATGCTGCTATATACTCATCTTATACTAATTGATCTTGAAGACCTTTACAAAAAAAGATCAAAATCAGTAACTAGCTGTAAGCACTTAGAGGAAAAAGCAGTTAAGTAATAGTCATGGACATGACAAGCTATCTTGACATGGTCTCATTTTCTTCCAAAACAAGTTGATATTCCTTGTGGGTAGGAGCCCAAAACTCTCAATAGATATGTTGGTACTCTTTTTCTTCCTTTATTCTCAGAAGCAAGGAGGAAAGTAATTTCTTCTAAGCAATGTCTTCTGTCTAACATCTGGATGAAAAAAAATAATATTTTAAGTGTGTGAAGATTATTGGCCAAATACTATCAGGGAATATATTTTAATGGTTCATTGTAAAAATCTAGGAAAGTACTAGCTGGTCTGTGATTGTTATACGGGTTCAAAAAGTGAAAGAAAAATCCCTGGCAGAAAATTCTGTTGTGTGATATTAGAATGTAAGATATCATCTCTTAGTCAGGAAGTTCCTTACTTGTTTGAATCTGGGAGAGTATTCTGGGGAAGTAGAATTGTATAATTGCCTTTTATTTTGTTCTTTTTGAAGGAATCTTTTTTTTTTCTTCTTTTTTAATTCCAGGAAACTACAGGCTGATCAGCCTCATCACAATGCCGGGGAAGGTGATGAAGCAGCTAATTCTAGAAACCATTTCCAGGCACATTAAGGGTGAGAAAATCACCAGGATTAATCAGCGTAAATTCACCAAGGGGAAGTCATGCTTAACTAACTTGGTTACATTCTATGATGAAATCACTGGCTTGTTATATGAGGGCAGAGTAGTGATTACTGTCTACTCAGACTGCAGAAAGGTGTTTTGACATTGTCTTCCACAAGGTCTTCATGGAGAAGCGTTTGAAGTATGGGTTGGATGAGCAGATTATGAGGCGGACTGAAAACTGGCTGAACAGATTGGCCCAGTGGGTGATGATCAGTGGAACGAAGTCTAGTTGGACGTCACTACTAGCAGTTTATCCCGGGCATCAATAATAAGTCTAGTCTTGTTTAACACCTTCATTAATGATCTAGATGATGGGTGAAGTGTCCCGTTAGCAAGTCTATAGCTGTTATAACACTGGGAGGAGTTCTGTTGTCATCCAGAGGGCTCTCAGCAGACTGGAGAAAAAGACTGATAGGAATATCATGAAGTTTAACAAGAAGTGTAAAAACCCCATCCACCAAGATATGCTGGGACCCACCCATCTGGAAAGCTGTTTAGCAGAAAAGAACCTGGAGGTCCTCCTGGACACCAAGCTGAACATCAGCCAGCAATGTGCCCTTCCAGAAAAGAAGGCTAATTGTGTCTTGGGCTGTATTAGAAAAAGTATTGCCAGTCAAGGGAAGTGATCATTCCCCTCTGTTCAGCTCTGGTAAGGTCACATCTGGAGTGTTGTGTCCAGTTCTGGGTTCCTCAGCACAAGAGGACCCTGAACTGTTCAGCCTGGAGAAGTCTCAGAAGGGACCTTATTAATATGTATAAATACCTGAAAGGTGTGCACAAAGAGGACAGATCAGACTCTTCCTTTGGTGCACGGTGACAGGACCAGTGGAAATGGGCACAATGGGCACAAACTGAAACACAGGAGGTGCCCTCTGAGTGTCTGGAAACACTTTTACTGTGAGGATGACTGAACACCTGTTGCCCAGAGAGATCGTGAAGTCTCCCCCATTGGAGGTAGTCAAAAGCCATCTGGACATAGTCCTAGGCAAGTGGCTCTGGGTGGCCCTGCTTGAGCAGAAATATTGGAGCAGGTAAGCTCCAGAGGTCCCTTCCAGCTTCAATCATACTGTGATTCTGTAAGGTATCTGAAGTTTGAAGCAGCTGCTTGTATGACAGATTTTGCAGGGGTATCTCCTGGGTCTGGACTTTAGTGGCAAAGTAGATCATTAATATCTATCTATCTATCTATCTATCTATCTATCTATCTATCTATCTCACATTTCTATAGATCTAATTTTGGAAAAATCTTGGTGATTTCGTCTGAAAAACATAGAATTATATTTAACAGAAAGAAATGTAATGTATTGCAACAAAATATAATAGGTGGTTGTGGATCACAAGTGGAACAGACATGGAAAAAATCATGCAATTGTGAAAAAAACCCTCCTGATATCATGTTGTGATATATGAATACCATGATCTGTAAGATATATGAAATAACTGGCTAACATGCCCAGGACTGACACATTTTCAACTTGATATTTTGTCTTACTTTAGTTTCCATGTGTCTAGACAGTTATGCACCAGTGGAAGGCAATCTAGAAAAGAGCTGAAGTCAAGAAAATTACCTAACAATTTTTTATGCTGAATGACAATCAGTAGAAGAAAAAAGTAATTGTGAACTTGCTAAAAACTTTCAAGGATTCAAAAAAAAAGGAGTTTCAGGAATTTGTTTAATTAAAAAAAATAGCTGTGTTATCAAATGAAACAGCAGTATATTGCAGCACTCAGTAATATTACTTCAGGTCATAATATTATAAAAATAATTAATTTGAATAAACGATCATTTTTAATTTTACTTTTACAAATACATAATAAATTAGCAATGAGCTGGAATTAATGGAAAGACGGTTAAAGAGTCTGACAAGAGAATGATTATCTGAAAAGTGAAGACATTGGATCTGTGGTATATAGCACGTATAGTCACTGCACTTTAGACACAGATGAAAATTTCTTCTTTGGAGTCATATGTAACTGTCAGTTCTGTATATAACCTAGAAATTTTAGGGATTTTTATGCCAGAATAAAGTAGTGTCAATATTTAGTGTGCTGTGAGAAGTATATCAATGCATGAAATCCAGATTCTATTGAAGACACTCAGATCCGTGCTCCCTTGAAGCATGTTTGGCTTGAATTGTGGTGCATTTAATTACTCTTAATGAGAACCTAGTGGAAATTAAATGTAGCATTGTTAGTCTTTCGTGGCTGAAGCCTTAAAAAAATATAAATATTTGGGATTTAAAGAATAGTTTACAACAAGCAGGAGCAAAATCTTTTGTATCTATTAATCCACACATAATGTAAAAGATCCACACATCCAAAATGTCAAATAATATAATAAGTATAACAAATAGAACTAACATAACATAACATAATGTAATATACCATGGTTTTAGAACTCAAAGAGTTTAGTTTTCAATCACCTGCAAACATTTGTGGAAAGATACAATAATAAGTGCTGAAAACATGACCAGTCAAATAATCACCATTCTAGTATTCACAGAATAAATCTTTCACACATATAATAGAGCTTTTGTGTGGTTTTGTAATTTTTGAAGCTGGAAAGAATTACTTCTGCATTTTTTTCAGTAAAGTCTTTGGGGAAATACTTGGATTTACTTGTACTTACTTCAGTTATACCATTAATAACTTCATTTTATGTACCCGCTTTGATCACACATTCAAGACGTGTCAGGGCTGACTCATATTGCAAATGATTCTATGAACTGAGGGTAAACAGCTTGCGATGGTAATTGTTGAGTGATCTCCCTTCCCTTTTCTGAAGCTCCGATCTTTTTGCCATATTTTGTCTCCCCTGTCCAGATGAGTAAGGAAAGTGATAAAGCAGCATGATGGGGATCTGACATCCAAGGTTAACCCACCACAACTGTTTCTTTGGGGACAAACTCAAACAACCCCACAAATTTATTTATTTCATTGGGTGCTAATCTAATTGCTAATGGATAATTCTAAGTACAGAGACGGCCATTTATTCTGGAAGTGCCTCTAAGCTATCACTGTCTTTCTCAGATCATTCTCTCCCGGATGCTGAGCAAAGTACTGCTTTTTAAGGTTGAAACCTTTAACTTCGGCATGGCATGGTAAACATTCAGTTACAAAGTCTCTATATTTTGAGAATTTATTAGTGTTTTGGAATCGATTCTCTCTTTCTTATAGTTTCCCCTCTATTTTAGAGAATAACACTGAACAAGAAAACTCTTGTAACTACAGATGAAGCACAGGAGAGATATTTTCTTGCTGCCATGGCAGAATAGTTGGAAAGATAAACATTATGTTTCCAAGGCTCTATTTGCTCTGAAAAATTGGGAAAGAAATCCTTCTTAGATCCAAGTCATTTTCCCATCCTGCTAAAGAAACTTTCCAGATATCTTTCAGAGTTTCTTTCTCATTTATGTTCTGTTGCACCCTGCTATTTAGAGTTCCATTATTTTAATTCACCTTTCAAGCAGAAGTTCAATTGCAAATGTGTATTTCCACATGCATGTTGTTGACCTTTCCAAGGCTCATGAATAGTTGATGTTGTCAGTCTGTTATACTTTGATGATAAAGCCAGTCAATCAGTCCCAGAAAAAGATACTAGGACAAAGAATCTCAGCCGTTATGGTGCAGGGTCATGCAAGCTTCCTAGAGAATTTTGGGGTCTCACTGTTAGAAATGGGAATTTCAGTAACGAAATTATGCTTCTGCCAACATACAGTCAGAGAGTCCAATTTGTGGGTTTTTTTTAAATTTTTTTTTTTGTTTTAATAAGTGATTTGTAGAGGCCTGGCAACAAATAAAAGCGACAGTAAGTAGTTCTGTAATACAAACCTTCTCTTTAGCTACCTACTTCATTACCAGATGTATATTGATCCTTTATAATGCTCATTTTCTTGGCAACATTAAATGTGAGAGCATAACAATTGAGAGCTTCTTTTTCTTCTACCATGACAGCTTATGTTTGAACAAGAACAAGTGTTTGATTCAAAGAGTTCTTTTGTGATGTCTAAACCTATCACAATACATTAATGAGGAGGTTTCTGAACTTGCAAAGACTATTCTTTAAGGAACTACATGGGATTTAGGCAAGATTATTGAAACATTGCTTGGAATGACAGCTCAACATCCACTTCAAAGTAAGTTCAATTAAATTAGCATTCCATCATAGGATAGAAGTTTCATGGTGTGTAGAGAAATTATAGGCTGATATTTGCATATATTGAAATCCACAAGGGGAATGAAGCATATAGAAAAAGGAGTAAGCAGCAGTAATAATCAAATTCATTTATTGTTATAACTATATATTGTTAGAACTAGCAAACTAAAATAGTTTTTGTAAGTGGTTGCAGTGAAAAATACATCAACTCATTACTTAAAGACCCCAAATGACCTTTGCTATACTACCCTCTCTCCCTTGGTCTAGGTTTATTCAGGCTATGAATTTCCTCATAAAAACGAAAAAAATACCGCAAACCAAACCAAAAAAACCACAAAAAAATTCGAAACAAAATCCCAACAAAAAAAAAAATCTGGAAGATAGAACAATATAAAGCTTTCAAGAAAACAAGACACTTCTTGTAAAGACTTTCACTTACTTTTTTAGTAGAGTGATGCTGATGTATTTAACATATTGCACAATGAGTTCAAAGTCTTTAGGTGGGATTTGTCCCACTAACTATGCAGTTTAGATGTGTCTATTCGAGCTTTTCATGTAGATCTTACTTCATAGTCAGTAAAAACTGGTTGATATATTCAGTGGAGCCTAAGACATAATTGATCTCATTGTAAGGCAGGCACTCAAATTGTTCAGAATAGTGTCTCTAGGAAAAATATTCCTTTCTTTTTATGTACTGTTAAGACACATTACGTGACTAAAATGGTTTGGTGACATCTGTGAGGTTTGTTTTCTAGATGGGACTTGGGCATCTGGGTTTACCCTAGTAATTACTGTTGCTTATTCCTTTTTTTTTTTTTTGTGCCTCCATGCTCTTATTTGTGAAAAAGGATTTCTCATACTGACATTTATTAAGGTCTCTAGGACAGATCAATGCAAAGTGTTATAGAACAGTTATGTCATGGATTTCTGACATTTTACTGGTAATATAATTGCATTTGGCTTCAAGAGAAAATACAAGATCTAAGATTTAATATTTGAAGATTACAGAAAACTGAAGTAATCAACAAATTTATTTTCCCATATACATAAGAGAAGAAAAGAATAAAGAGCAAGGAGCAGTAGGAAAAAAACACTGTGTCCAGATCCCAGCCTTCTGTGCTGCCCGTCACCTCACCTAAGGGACTGAGTGTAACCTGCAGCAGTAGAGACTCGGTAGAGGAGTGAAGCTGAGGAAAGGAGGAGGAAAGGTGTTTTCTCTAAGTGTTAAAATGTTTCTGTTAGTTTCCTGATACCCAACATAGTAATTAAATGTTGTAAATTTAGTTAAATTTCCTAAGTGAAGTCTGTTTTTACCAATGGAGGTAATTGGAGAATGGGTTCCTTGTCTTTATTTTGACCATTGAGTTCTCTTGCTCTTGTTTTTTAAATTTTCTTCCCTGTCTCTTGGGCAGGTTGGGGGCAGTGTGGGTGCTTGACTGCTGGCCATTGCAATCCACTACAAGGGTACACTTAATCAAAACATCAGAATCATTCATATCTTTTGGAAATAAGGGTGTCAGAAGTAGATAGCCTTACAACTCAAGAATACCTGGAATGAAATAGAACCATAGATATTCTAAAAGTCAAGAAATTACCTAATAAGATCAAAAGCTAAGTGCAAATTACATGGTCAAGACAGAGAACATAAAACACAAAGATTTTTGTTGATTTTTTTTTCTTGCATTCCCAGAGCAGGCCCTGGAGCTCACATTTTAGATAGCAGATCATCTGCTTGGTCAATCACACACAACAAATAGACAATTTGTGTCTATTTGTGTCAATTGACTACTATCAAAGCACATCTCTAGATATTTTTTTAAAGCACTGTTCTTTTCTGTAAATACAGAGGAGTTTTTGCACTGACCTAAGCACCTTAGCAACTACCTTGACTTATTAGCTTTGTTTTTTGCTCTCCTTGTTGCTGTGAGAACAGATGTTTATGAATAAAATCAGTTTCTTTCTCACACTGAAGCTATTTATACCCAGACCTGCAGTCTAATTCACCAATGCATATATACTATAAGAAAGAAGAAAACCAAGCATCCTAAATTGCAGCAACAGATAGTATTTGTGCCTGTGATCATTAAGTATTCTATTATTAGATTGCTGAAAGAAATTAGCACACTTTTATATTAAAAAACTTAATATGACAGCACAATTTTTGAGTTTATAGTCTGTCAATCTATACGGGTCAAAGTTTGTCGTATTTTGGGAGCCATTAAAAAGTATATGGAGGTTTTGAATTGATCTGTGATATTAGGACCAGTTTCTCTTTTGCCAGAATAGCTGCACAATGTACTCTAAGACATCATCTCTAAACTGGTTTCCATTTTCAAAATTATGAATGAATCAAATTTAGTGTTTTTTTTCAGGAAAACAAAATGGATAGCTACTAGCGCTTACATTTTGGAAACATGCAACATGACAAGACAACCTAATAAATTCTCAGTATTCTTAGAATATCCCAGATCAATGATTTGTCTTGGTGTGAAAATGATCCAGTTCTCATTTCTTTATCGGAAAACTTGGGCTACTTTTTATTATCCTGGAAAAGATTAATCCTATTTATGCATTGAAAAATTGAAGTGAGCAGTGATGGAGGCCTTATTCCTTTCTTCCACATTGTTTGCATGACATCTAACCTAAAGATGAGGGAACTGAAGTGAAAAATAGGATCTAGAATATTTTAAAATACTAATAATCTAGTATAAAATGAATATGAGGTCACAAAATAGTTTACTGTACTAATGCTTAGAGTATAATATACATATATAACAAAGAGTAAGACAGAAAAGTACAGTGTAAGGGCATATCTTGAACTGTATTTAAGAGAAACAGTGACCGATTTGCCCATGTCTAAAAGCACTGCTTAAGTGCCTGAGCTTCTGAAGGAATTTTAGATTTTAAATCACTATCTGCGAGGAATAAAAAATACATCTTTTGGTGAGCTGTGAAAGTCAATGAGAGAGGGATCTGACAAATACTGTCTTTGGCACTTCCTGTTGTTTGCTAGGGATCTATCAGGGGTCTATCAGGGTGGCTGCTGTGAATTCTGGATCTCTTTCAACATAAATGGAAAGAATGTACGTAACTCAGTATTAGATATTTCATTATCAAAAAGGCATGTAACTTTTTATGCATTATATTGTTGACTGGCTTAATATTTACATAGTTTTTTGAATGATAGTTCAATGCCTGTGCATTAGTTTTACAATTTACACTTAAGGCTTCCAGTGATATCATGTTATGTTGTTGATGTTCAGCTGTAGTGAAAAATAAGGGTATTTATTTGACTATTCATAATAGAAACATGGAAGAAAATTATTCTGCTCTAAATTAATGTTTCTTAGCCATTAAAATCACATCTTAAATTTATGATTACCTTCATAAAAAACGACTACATGGTTTCTCTAAAAATTTTCAACTGCCCTAGTTAATTACGTTATATTACTTTAGTAGATGTACTGTTCTATAGCTTATAATTAAAGGAAATATATTTCAGGATTAATTCTGTCTTGCTGAACTAGAAATTAATATAATTCCAATTAAAAATCAGAAAAAAAAATGATCATAGGTAGCAAATATGTTTCTATGCTTTGACACTGATAATGAGAACTGTCTTACTGGAGAAGCTCTTTGACATCATGTTAGAAGAAGTTTCAATGATACTGCTATCTAAACCAATTTCTAGATCTGAATAACAATAAACCACCATCATTATACCTATAAACACATACAATTTCAGCATTTGCATTTCTTGGCTGTAACAGAAGTTTGGCACTACAGTGCTTTAAAATTAATTTTTTTTTCAGTCAAATGGGTAAAAAAATTGGATTCTAGCTACAGGCTTAACTGTTTTTTAAATATCCCAAGTTCTTGGTTCTGCCACAAACAATATGTATAGCAAAATGTTTTTAATTTTTTAAACAGTTTTGTATGTTTTCCTTTGCTGTTGTACCATTCCAAAACTTGGAATAACGGAGAAGGGAAAGAAAAAAGTAGTAGCAGCCATTTGAAAAGGTTGGAAATACCTTTATTTTTACTCTATTTCTCCTGTGCCACTGAATGGCTTAAAACGCAAAACATGGAGAACAGAGGAAAGAGAAAATTCATCATTTCCTTGAGATAAATTACTTAACTGAATTTTTTTATTATAAGGTTATTCATAAATGATTGTTTATATATATATTTTAAATTGAATCAGATTGATCAGCAGTAGTATAAGCAACTTCTAGTCTGCACTAAAGCCAATGCTTTCCTAAAGGAAATAAAAGTTGACACTAGTAATATTTGTGGGTTAGTATTAAAGAAATTTCTTTTGGCTCACTCACATTATGAAAGCAATATTAACAATTTTAGATCTGGAATAACAAAACTATAAGTTGCAGTGAAGCCGAAGACCACCCTCCACACACTAATATTTTCATGATTAAGAACAAGTAATATAGAATAGAATCACAGAATAGTTTGGATTGGAATGGACTTTAATGATCATTTGGTTCCAACCCCCCCTGCTTGGGCAGAGGCATCTCCTACTAGATCAGGCTGCCCAAGGCCCCATCCAACCTGGCCTTGAACACCTCCAGGGATGGGGCATCCATAGCTTCCCTGGGAAACCTGTGC
Organism: Cuculus canorus; assembly: GCF_017976375.1. Lineage (NCBI taxonomy): Eukaryota > Metazoa > Chordata > Aves > Cuculiformes > Cuculidae > Cuculus > Cuculus canorus. The sequence goes on from NC_071401.1 coordinate 39,635,443, forward strand.
CAGTGCCTCACAGCTCTCATCGTGAAGTTTCTTCCTTATGTCTAGTCTAAATCTGCCTCTCTCCAGTTTATACTCATTGCCCCTAGTTTATACCCATTGGCCCTATATATTAGAGAAAGATACCTTAATCAATGGCAAAGCCAACTATCTTTTTTTGGAAAGAAAATTGGAAGCCCAGGAAAGTCAAGAGAAAGATGCTTGCAACTTCTGTAGCGGTTTTTGTATAAAGTTGTTTATTCTTGATTCAGAATTGCTGTTTGCATTTTTGAGCAATGTGCTCCCTCATGCAGCTGCTTTTCCAGTTACCCAGACAGGAACACATTGTAGTTCTTTCATTGTGTTCTGAAGTCTCCTTCCCAAGGAAACATTATTGTACAGAGACACAATGCATACCCAGGTGTCTTTCTGGCATGCATCTGTGATGCTTCCAGATTGTGTACTTATAGATCCAAGACTTCAGAGCACACCTGGCCTGTAGTGTTCATGTGGTCACTACTTATTCATTTAAAGCCATTTGGATCAAGTTACTTTTCAACTCTAATTTAAATTTTACTCTTGAATAGTTTTATCATGAGTTTCTGAAGCAATGAGCAATGAACAACACTGCTTCATTGCTTTTTCAGTGCTAAATATATTAATAATACTTTCCTTCTCCCTTCTTTCCTCCCAGTTCAGGCACTGAACAAGATTCTGCAGATTCCTGAAGTATCAAGAATATACATAAACCACTAAAGAAGATTTATATTAAAAAAAAGCTAAAATATGAATACCATTGAAAATGCCTCAGAAAAAAAAAAGAAAAAACAAAACAAAACAAAACCACCCTGTCCCCATCACATCATACTTATCATGCATGGGCATGGGGCTGGAGCAACCCTTTCCATGTATCCTATGATTCGTTAATAGAGACTACTCTATGGTTGGCTGCATGTATTTTAGTTGTACTCAACTACCATTAATATTATGCCTCATTCTTTTTTTTTTCTTTGAGGACTGTCTTCATTAAAAAGAAAAATGAGGGTAAATAATGATTTTGGGTTGCTTATATTTGCTGGTAAACCTGTTTTTCATGCCATGAATTTGCTAGATAAGATTGAGGTGGAAGAAGTTTCAGATTTTAGATTTGTCTCTATATTACATAGCAAACATGCCAGTGAAAATCAAGAAGGGGTAAGTAAATGTGACAGAAGCTAGAGAGGATCCAAGGTGCGGGGAAATCAGGGACCCAGCAAACAGAACAAATAAAAGGAATAAAAAGGTAAATTTTGAGTGGATCCCAAATTGTTACCAAGTGCATGACTGAGATCCAGCATTGTAACTTAAGTATCAACATCGGTCTGTTTAGACCAATAGACAGATTAAAGGCAGCTGGCAAAGGCATAATGTGCCAGCTTTAATAGTGGAACTGAAACAGTGGCAATGAACTAGCAAAATGACTTTCGATGATCACCAATAATTTTAATTGATGAAGAAAACTCATCCAGTGGAAAAACGTAATTGGCAAACTAGTGAGTAAAAGTGATTTAATGTGTTCTATGGATCAGAAAATAAGACCTGGCATGGAGTATTGGCTATTAGTGCAGCTGTTCTGAAGATGATCTGCACTGGAAAATTGAACTGAAAAAAAGCCACCAGTGAGTAGAAGCTTTGGGAAAAATACTGGCATTTAGCAATATTTTCTACAAAAAGTTTAGGATTTTTTTCTCCTGAAGTTACCGCTAATCACACAGCAACTCATCATAAAACACTGTAAGAGTCATACAGTGATTTGAGTCATACAGTGTAAGAACATACAGTGATTTGTGAAGATACAAAGTGTTAAATGAACAGCAAAACCAAGAAGATGAGACCCATCCTGCCTGACACTCAGTAAATAAAGTGTCCTTTTGCTATTTTAAGCACTAACAAGGTGAAATTATTGAAAAGGAGTAATCATCCAGATGAACGTATATACATGAGTTGAAAATGAACTTTATAATTTTATATAGAAATCAATGTCTATGTGGGAAAACAAAGTACCTGTGTATATGCTAGACTCATAAGTATCTGAAAGGAAAACCTAAAGCAGCACTTCGAGATGTGACTATAGGTGTGACCTTTCAATGAGATTGACATAAATGCCTCATAAATCTATTGATATCAGAATCAGATGAAAATATTTATTCCTTTAATGTGGGCAATGAACATAGGATTCTTCTTACGTGCTTTCTGATATTCGAAATCTAAATCTAACTCCTCTTTCTTCCTTGCCATGAAGAGTACCTAGCATGTAGTAGATGTCAAGCTCAAAGTTAGATGCCTAAATTTTACATTAATGAAGTTAAATGAGATGAATCCCATGTTCTGTGTTAAATTTTTATATGACTAAATATATCCAGATACTTTTTGGGTTTTTGACAGCTTTTAGGGAGGATGGTGAATTCACTGGGAATATTTGATTAATATTTTATTAGCGAAATGTGATCTCATATCTTCTTTTCCCCTTTGTGGGCTAAACCCTGATCATGATAATTTAAAATATTAGCCCACCCAAGACAGTAAACTAGGAACTACCATCAGTTGCCATGAACTACCTACCTGCTAACAGTGTTGGAAGCAGCTTAAAACAAAACTTCATGTCTTTCAGGTATGATGAACACTTTATATTTTGACTGAATTGATAATTCAGAAGTGCTAATTTGTGTAAAACTAGTTATGCTTAGCTGGCAACTAAAACAATGAAATGGACTGTGCATGTATGCAGAATGTCACCACACTGTCTAATGTGTCAAGTTCTACACCAGACAGAGCACTTGGATGAACGGGAAACCGATGGCTAATGACTAGCTTGGCATTTTACCTGAGATTTAGAGAGCCCAGAACAAGAATCAGTTTATAAATGCCAAAATCACTTACGCTATAAGAACAAATGTACAAGTTGAAGTCAAATATTTTTCCTCCTCCTGCCGACTACATGCTATAAACCTTTCTCCTCTCTAGGACTGATAAGTACATATAGTGTTTAATGAGACATACTATTCTAAAGATTTATCTACCATGCTTTTTATGCAAAAGAAAGTAGTGAAGGCCTGCATATTCTGAAACCTATTACTGAACTTCAGTTTAGTCACTCCAGTATTTAACTGGGACTTTGGATACGTTTACTGACCTTCAGTACATCACAGTTACTCAAAGTAACATATCTGATTGATAACAAAAGACAATTTCTGCTGTCTTATGCCCAGAAAAGTCATTGATGCCTCATCCCTGGTGGTGTTCAAGGTCAAGTTGGATGAGGCTTTGAGCAACATGATCTAGTAAAAGATATTCCTGCCCATGGCAGGGGGGGCTAGAACTAAACGATCTTTAAAGTCCCTTCCAACCCAAACCATAGTATGATTCCATGAGTCTATTTTAAGTCTAATCCCACTGACATCAGAAAGAAATTCTGTAGAATAAGCAGCTGCCAGTGGTCAATAAACGTGGCAAGAGCTAACTCAATGTCTTTCTGTTGATTTATGACATCTGATTGGAGTGAGTACAGCCATTTACCACTGGCTTTACAGTCATCTAATCTGCTGTACCTTTTACTGGCTATCAAGCCAAGCCACCATTTGGCTTTGAAATCCTCTGTTAAATCTGGCCTGATTTGATTTAATCTTGAATTGAAAGACCATTGATTTTTGTTTCCTATGGAACTTATGTTTTGTTTCCAAACTCTGTAGTGTTTTGAACTGGGTTTGCTGGTAAAAAGCCCTTTTGTAAAATGAAGTTGTGGTAAAAAAACATTGCATGGAGGTTACCTGGAGGTTTCATAATGTGACATTTCCTCTATAAAAGTACTGAGCAAGAAATAAATAGCAATACAAGAAGAAAAGTGTCCTTTTAAAAAGCACAAGTCTGCTACACATGATAAGAAAAGGGGATGATTGTTGTAAACCTTCAAAATTACTGCTTATTTTAGAAAAAAAGTGGTTAAAAAAAACAGAGTAATATGTGATGTGATATTAGTTCTTCACTAAATTAAAAGGAAAACCAACTTAAATTTTATCACTTAATTTGTATTCCCTTACAAAGAGGAACATTCTAGTATTGCTGTTTGGTTACAAAGTGTCATATATTTGCAGCTCACATGGGATGTAACTTTGGCACATCATAGATTTTTTGAAATTGCCAATTAATCAGTAGGTTGTGGTGAGTAAATAGGTTTTATTTAGATTACCAGAATTCATTATGTAAAATACAAGAATAATGGTAGAAATTCAAAGAAGAGGTGATTTATAGGATAAGAATGTTTGTCCAACAGCCTTTGGCTTTCAGTCCTTAACATCTCTTTTCTTGGTGCCAAGGGTTTCAGTGATATGGGCACTTGTGTGCTAGGGACTGGAAAGCCATCTCAAACCCATTTCAAACACCAAAATCAGACAGCAATGAATCAAATTTTTCCAGTCCTTCCAGTCCCTAGGCTTCTTCCAAAGTTTTTCCAGTCAATGGCTGTGGGATTTGACCTCATACACTTAAGTACTGCTTAAGTCAATCAGTTGTTTTGTTTCATTTTGTTTTGGTTTAATTTTATTTTTCATTGAATAATCTCCTCTGTTTAATGGGATGTGATTACTGCTGAACCATGTTCCTACCAGATGTATCCAATAGCTGTGTATATATATATATACATATAAAATTTCAGACACACAAATAGAAAACCTCTCATTTTACAGGTCTAGATGAACAAAATTATGCAGCTGCACTTTCATCTAAACAGTCTATAAGTGCAAATAGAAGAGTCATTGTAAAAAAATAAAAACTTGTAAACCTTGACTTCATCACTCAAAAGTGATCTCTTCTAAAAGCTTGTGCTAGAGTTCTTCTCACTGCCATCAGAGAGAGAAAGAGGCTGCTGCTCTCTATCCTCAGTACGGAAAGGGAGAGATACCCCTGTGTAACATTCTTTTGCCACGTCTTTGGATAGGTACTAAAATATCCAAACTAAGTTGGGAATGCCAGTTCTTCTCTGTTTTCAGACTATAAACAGTTAGGTTAGATGTTTAACTTTAAGGTAGTTAAAATTCTGACAGATTAACCTTACCATTAATTAAATAAGTCTGTCAAAGGATAAGCATTATGAAACTCTCCTTATATTTTATATTTAATTTAAAAGACCAAGTCTTTAAGAGCACTTTTTTTTTAATCTTTCAGTGCCTGAACATTTTCCTCAAGCAAGTGACTATAAGCCTAGATTAAGATAGCATAAAGCATATAGACCTGTGCTGCACTTATGGCTCAAGTGTTAGACCTGAGTGAAAACTAAATTTCTTCCGCAAAACAGGATAACATAAGCAGATGAACCCAACAGTGGGGCTGACTAACAAGATGCATGATAAGCAGCTGTGGGACTTAAAGGTCACCCCTATACATGAAGCACATTTACCCTTTTAGCTACAGTGCTGCCGTCTTGTTCAGGCAACAAACCTTTGAGATTCCACTGTTACCCATCTATATTGAGTTACGTTGCTAATCTGAAAGACAAGTGATTATACTGTGTTATGATACCAACTGAAAGGTCAATGAATTCAGGTAATTACTTTGGTATAGCGTATATGGCAGTCCCTTTTGTGACTTTCAAGAAAAAATGGATAGTTAATTACTTATCTTATTACATAAGACAACAATCAGGGGATATGATAATATTCACAGAGAGATATGATATACTTGATGTAAGTTTTAAAAACATAAGATTAACAAATGAAAACAAACTAATCAAAGATTACCTCTAGAAAACATTAGCTCTATTTCATATATTGAATAAGACAAATATAAAATATGGAACATAAATTTTGGTTTAAATGCTCCATAGTTTATAAGATTCTTTTCCTCTGCATTTAAAAAATGCAAGAGGGTAAAATGTGTATGCAAACAGATATGGAGAAATGTATTAGAATAACATTTGCAAATACTTGTTTAAATTCCAGATGGGTGTTTACTTTAACTGTTTTCAAACTCCTTTTATTTGCAAACTGTAAATATTTACAAGAACAAGTTTTTGCTGGTAAGGATGCTTGAGGGAATATAATTTTCTCTCTAGGCACTTACTGATATGAAAAGAAAAGCATTCACATATGGACATATATATTTGTTATTTGCAATTTGCTATTCTCTGCTGTTCTCTTTACTGTCTACTATACCAAGAGCAGAAACAATGCCATGTGATGGTGATGACTAATCATGTACAGAAAATTTTGAGTAGCTATGAGAAACAAACAGCAGACTGCAATTTTTCACATTTATTGTCCATCAAACAACTATAAAATTACAGAATCATACAATTAAAAATAATAAATTTATAAAAATCTAAATAATGAAAAATCTATTAATAATCAATTACAAAGATATTATTTTCTTTGATGATTTTAAGGACCTTCTTGCAAAACAATTTTTTTCTTTCATATAGATCATCTCTGACTTGGTGCTCTCACAGAAATGTCTTTGGCAACATTATGAAAAATTGTGAAATAGTGATTTGACATTATATATTATATGAAGGTCTATTAAAGTGAAACAATCTGTGATTTACTATTCTAGGTCACTTTTGGATGTTAAAATCTATTTATCTGCGAACGGGTCCACTCTGAAGTTACAGTTCTTTTCTCAGAATTCCAGTATGAAAAAAAATGTCATTTTAGAGCTTGAATTTACAAGAAGCTAAGCTTTCAATATCTGACAAAGTATGCCTCTAATTTAAATACGAATTACTACTGACCAGCACTTTGCTGGATAGAGCTGTGAAACCTGTCTTTTTTTTTTTTTTTCAATAAGAATACAATTTTAATCTTGTCACACCTTCTGTATGTGATATTAAGTTTGTGATTCTGCTTTTTGACCACTGTTGTCAGTATAGATCTGCACAATATTTACTAATGCTGTTGTTCTTTGTACTCTGTATGTCATTGCACAGAAAATAAACTTACAAAACCTTTGTGTTTATAAGTTTATAAGGACATTCTCCATGCAATGTTCTTTCATCAGAAAGGGAAAACAAGCATGAAAATGAATGCCTCTCTCACAAAGGCCAAACAAATATACTTTGAAAAAACATGAAGGATTAATAAATAAATTGTATGAAATCAATGTATGAAATTAATTGTATGAAATGATGACCAGATTACATTAAATCCTATTGATTTGGTTTGTATAATCTGTGAGACAGTTATTTTCTTTGATCTGACCTATACACTTATTTATCAAAATATTATTTGAATTGAAATCTATTCAAATCTGCAATGTTACACATGCCCTTCAAAGCTGAAGGTATTTGACAAGGCTGACTGTCATTCAATATATTTCATCTTCTACTTCTTAAAATCCAGTAGCAAAGCCACCAAGAAATATTTTTTCAAAATAGAGATCTTGAAAATTTAAATGTAAAATACACCTCTTGACAGCAGGAATGAGACATGAAAGAGGCATATAAGTAAGTCAGTAAATGAATATTCCAACACAAAGTTCCTTTTCTAAGTATTTCTGTCTCATTAACAACTCTTAGTGTAGATTTTGATTCCTCAGTAGCCTAATAAAGTCCTTTGAGGAGAAAAGAGGATTTTGCAAAGGAGATGTACACATTCATGCCCCAACATATGAATCTAAGAACTGATAAAAGCCACACACATCTATTTAAAAATATAAAACTAGAAGAACTAACAATTCTGATTGCCCTGCATTAAACATTTCTAAATTAATTTTCTCTGGCTTATGCTAGTAATTATCAATATTCATTATAATAATCCACTAAAAATGCTTATCACTCAGAAGTGTGAAATATTTGTGGCACATGTTTACAAAGTCAAAATCAATTTGGTTTGCAGTGGTAATTCACTTCAGGTGAAACTTATGCCAGGTAAACTACATGTTAAAGAGCGTGATTTGAATTGCAAACAAATGCTGCAACAGCACAAATTTTACAAATAGTTTTCTACAGAAGAGACAATACTAATACCCAATCTGTGCTTTCCTCCTTTCATTGAAGGTTACTAGATCTCTGCATTGTCAATGCTAAAGATAAGAATCAGTATCAAAAGAATAAATGATATAGCTGTGCCAAAACATGTATGTCATTCTGCCAGTCCAGAAGTTTTCAAAAATTTTAGAAGAGAGAGGATGGATTCAAACACAGATACTCATGTACCTTGCAAATAAGCTGAGCATTCACTAATATTTCTTTTGCAAGGTGAAAAGATGTGGCAGTTTTAAGGAGAAATATTTGTTGTGTACTCGTCTATTAATTGTGACTAATGAAGCAAGAATACTGAATTTTATGGTTGTGCAAGTTAGAGAACATATAAATGAAGTGGTTTCTCTGAACTTTGGTGTTGACTGGGTGATTTAAGTGACCTTGCTACTAAACATCCTAATGACTTTCATAGAATCATAGAATCACTAGGTTGGAAAGGACCTACTGGATCATTGAGTCCAACCATTCCTATCAATCCCTAAACTATGCCCCTCAGCACCTCATCTGCTGGCTCATGTTCAGTCAGCTGTCAACCAACACCCCAACACCCCCAGGTCCTTCTCTTCCGTGCAGCTCTCCAGCCACTCTTCCCCCAGTCTGTAGCACTGCATAGGGTTGTTGTGCCCCAAGTGCAGGACCCAGCATTTGGCCTTGTTGACCCTCATGCCATTGGTCTCGGCCCATTGGTCCAGCCTGTTAAGATCCCTTTACAGAGCCTCCCTACCCTCCAGCAGATCCATGCTTCCACTCAGCTTAGTGTCATCCACAAACTTGCTAAGGGTGCACTCAATGCCTTCATCCAGGTCATTAATTCAGTGCATGATGATCATAAGACACAGGAAGTACATTTTTTTCTAAGATGGACAATACAAATTCTCCTTCGACTCTCCTTAAGAAGATAAAAAACAAGCAGAGAGATGACTATCTGCTTCAGAGAAATTATGATCACAAAATGTGAACAAATCTATTTGACCTGCAACGAGCCTTGTCAAACAAATTAACCATCCATTAACCTTCTCTGACCCATATTTTCATCACTACTTTTACAGAGTACCTGTGTTTTCTGCAGACAGATTTTTTTTCAACTTTATACCAATCAGCCATATAATTACTTGTGTTTTTAGAGGTCTTGGAAACCAGAATATTTGGGATGCTAGATAAAATAAAAATTACTAAATTATGAGAGATTAAATGATACTGTTTGTTTCTCCAGAGCATGGATCAGTCCACTTTTAATAAGAAAGAATTTTGAAAATTCAAATACTCTGTCATTCAATAGTGTGCAATATAGAATCATGGAATAGTTAGGGTTGGAAGGGACCTTAAAGATCATCTAGTTCCAACACCCCCTGCCATGGGCAGGGACATCCCACTAGATCAGGCTGCCCATAGCCCCATCCAACCTGGCCTTGAACACCTCCAGGAATGGGGCATCCACAACTCCCCTGGGGCAACCTGTGCCAGTGTCTCACCACTCTCATAGTGAAGAAATTCTTCCTAATGTCTAGTCTACATCTGCCCCTCTCTATTTTGTACCCATTCCTCCTCTTCCTATCCCCATAAGCCTTTATGAATAGCTTCTCTCCAGTTTTCCTTTGGGCCTTTTCAGGCACTGGAAGGTTGCTATAAGATCTCCTCTCAGGCTTCTCTTCTCCAGGCCGAACAAGCCCAACTCTCTCAGCTTGTCCTCATAGAGAAGGTGCTAGAGACCTCTGAAAATCTTTGTAGCCCTCCTCTGGACCCATTCCAACAGCTCCACATCCTTCTTCATTTGAAGATTCCAGAACTGGACACAGTAGTCCAGATGAGGTCTCAAATAATAATATCTTGTGATTTTGTTATTATGGCATTTAAATTTATAAACAGATCTCAATCTGACATTTGTTTTATTACAAACCATTCCTATATATATCCCTCGAACTTGAACACACAGGTTTAGTTATAGCTCTTGGTATCTGGAACCCTCCATGATTATTGATAGCAATACCCTGCAGGGCTTTTACGAAAATGTTAAGCACTTCAGTACAAATTCCCTCAGTCTTGACTTCCAGACATAACCATTATATTGAAACTGACTAAGTAATATTTTTTTTAAGTGTTGCTTTGCCTAGTCAAGTTTTATTTGATGATTAAATATTTAAATGAGTTAATGGCTTTCACTTTGATAAATTGTCTCGTTATGGTATATAGATGCATCACCTGGCACAGATGAAAAATGATGGTAAACAATAAGAATGTTCAAAAAGTAGTTGCATTGTGAAATCCAGGTTTTAGAAAACAATATCTATCCTGTCAAAGACAACATTTCAGAGACAGAGAAAAAGTTTATAAGAAAAATTTAACCTGGAAATAGAGGAATCATCTCTGAATATTGACATTTCTTTCCCAATTGTTTATTGTGTATTGCGTGTTCAGAGTGTATTATGATCTGAAAATGTGAAAACACTAATTTTTCTTGTAAGGTACTGTCATAGGTGAAAAATCAGCTTAAAATGTGGATGCTAACATGGCAGACAATTAGGTATATGTGTATCTGAAAATTTTGATAAAACATGGACTGAACAAAAGCGACATGTCCTGGATCTTCCAGTTGACAGTGACATGAGACAGAACTACTAGTCAGGAGGCTGATCATGTATTGTGCTTCTGCACATTGATTATTCAGATTTAGGAAGAAGTGGTCTCTTTCATCTTGGAAAAAAAAAAAAAGAAAATTAAGATCCTGGCTGAAGAAAAGACCTGGGAAGTGAAGGGAAGATCCCAGAGATCAGAGAGCTATGTGGAAATATATGCTGGGGGACGGCCAGGGACTTCAGGCAGTACTAGACAGGGCTAGTGACAGTGAGCAGCTGCATGACAAGAATCAACAAGGCTTTCTGTGCAGCCTTCCTGGACCAGCAGTAATCCCCTTGCAGGGAAGGGATTTCAAGACCTAGTGAAAGTAATGCTGGAGGGGAGTGAATGTGTCTGTGAGTTTACTCCACCTATGTGGAGTAAAAGGTCTAATCTGCTTGGTTCTTAGGCCTATATCCACTGTGTGTTGCCACTTACTCTGTTCTCAACTGTGACAATTGTGACAGATCCAAAGTTATTTTCCTTCATAGTTATTTTCAACAGATGAAACTGCTGTGCAGGAATATCTCTGTTTCTCCCTGATGGAAACCAAATCAGTTACACTCCTTGTGATATCATTGTTTAGTCTAAACCTCCCCTGGCACAGCTTTGAACCATTCCCACATGACCTCACACTGGGTACCAGACAGAAGTGATCAGCAGCTTCCTCTCCATTTCCCCATCTCAGGAAATTCTAGAGAGCAATGAAGTTCCCACTCAGCCTCCTTTTCTCTGAACTAGACAAACTCAGAGTCCTTAGCCACTTCTCACAGGACATGTCTTCCAGCCTTTTCACTAGATTTGTTGCCCTCCTCTGAGCAGAATGAATAGATTTAAGGTCAGTCAGAGTTTGTTTGGCTGTTTTTTGGTTTTTTTTAGCCTGAAAGTTATATACAAGTAGCTTGACAATTGAAAACTGTACACACCAAGGATTAAGACTAGTTTAGTAATATTTCCATTTACTGAATGTGTGTGGTCAGCTCCATGTTGTGACTTTAAAGCAATAACAAAATGGGTTTGGTGCATCTGGATGATCCAGTTTTTAGATCCTGAATTTGGAGAAGAATTCAAAGATTTTTCTTAAATAAATCAAAGGTGTTTGATTTTTTTTTTTTTAAATAACTAGATGTGTCATGCAGGAGTTCCATTAGTCTGCAGAACCTTTGAAATACATTGCAAATACCTTAGACACGTCTGCATATTATCATTATTATAAAAAAGGAACTCCCTTCTAGAGCTGATAACATGAACATGCCATATGTCCTGGGTTCCACTATTATCCTTATAACTTTTCTGTACACCAACATTCGTGCCTGCCTGCAAGTGAACATCAAAAGGAGTCTCTTTTTCCTGAATTTTAGTTTTCTAACCAGTTGCTGTAGGTTTTGTAGAGGTCCAGTACAGCCCTTTGGATATAGTGGATTAATTCACAAGGGTACAGGGTATTTTTTCACAGATTCTATGTATGGGGATGAAACACATTACATATGTTATTCGTAAATCGTAGAATATGCATATTATTGAAGAAAATTTAAGGGAAAAAAGAAGCAGAAATTTGTAGTTATTTATGTTGATATAGATTGTTTCTCCTTCTCTGAGCTAGTTTCCCCTTACAAACTTTAGAAAGAAGTCCCTCATTGTGCTAAGATAGCTGCTGATTATTTGAATTCTCTACCATCATCCCAGAAGAAATGAAAAACACAGAAAAAAGTTATGACTGTTTTCAGATTCCTTAAGCTTTCCTGCTATCTAATTATGAAGGATTCTTTCCTGTTTCTTGTAATTGAGTTCCAGGGAACAACCCAGTATAGTTGAGAAAAATTCTTCCTGCTTTCTCTTCATCTACATACATAATACATATATACTATGCTTGATTCTGTTGTAATTTGGACAGTTTTCTTTTGCTATTTTGAAAAAGCCTATATAACAGAAAGTATGAAATTTGTATTCTTGTTATTAGGGTCATTACAATGTTTTTTCCTGTAATTATGATGTAAATACTAGCCAGATTCCAGAGATTTTGAAATTAGGGATGAAATCTTTAATAACATCCCCGAAATCACATTCTATGAAGGTTGCTAGCTTTATGAAGGATCCATCAGAGAATATATTACAATGGTACATCCCTTTCAAATAATTTGTAATTGATGATCATCCTATAGCTCCAGAATTTTAATGTATAAGTGGACTGAGACTTGGAAAAGTCAAAGGAGTATAAGTAATTATAGTAATGGTGAGAGATGTTAATATCAGAAGTAATCAAAGACTATTCAAATATATGTATTTACTTAATGTCAAATTTAATTTAAATAGTGGTCTGTACTAAGCAGTAACAAGTTGCATGGAGGTATACAAACCATACTGTCTTTAGTTACTATTATCTTAGGAAAGGAAGTAAAATTTATGATTTGCCTTTCTTTCCTAAATAGAATCACTGCCATTATTCTCCAATTTCCATTAGTAAGCATGGAAAAACTCAAACAAATAAGAGAAACCTGGTTTACTTATGAAAAAAAAAATTCAGAAACAATTTTAACAGCTTATTTTACACATTGCTGCCAGAGATTGATCAGAACAGATACCTGGTATGCAAATGTCATAATCTCTCTGTGTCATTCCAGGTTTAGCCTAGTATATGTTCATTCATTTAGATAATAACGCTCTTAAATTGTGTACATTTGTGTAAATGAATGAAAGAATTAATAAAAGTGGTGGTATCAAAAAGGCAGGTAAACAAGATCATGTGAGAACAGCTTGAGAGCCTTCAGCTATAGTTTATTGCAAAGTGTTTTCTTATGGGGTTGCTTCAGTCTCAGACCTTCCAGACAACAAGAACTTTACTGAAAGAGATTGATTACAAGCTGGCACGCTTTCAGTGGAGAGTACAGCACAGAGGAGCTTATATAGCAATGTTATATGGATAGCTGTGTAGGTAACTAACATGTTAAGTAAAGCAGATACGTAGTCTTTCAGGATGGGACACAGAGTCACTCTTTCCACAGAGCCAACATTTACCTTCTTTCCTATCCTCTAGCTCACGAAAAATCATTCCCTGTGGAACTGTATCATTTGAAATACGAGTAGTCATCTCTCTCTCCCATAATTCACTTTTGTGTTGGATATTAAGAGAACAATCCAGTTTATGTAAGTTGAATGAGTTAAACCATTTCCATCGAGCTTGTAGATCTCTGATAAATCGTTTGGTGTAATACAAATCCCAGAACTTTTTGCAAATGAATAAAATACTGGTTTATTAGACACAAAAATTACTGATCAACTCAGAATGAGTATCACATATTGTAAGATTGATCAAAGAGACAGCAGCAAGTATAATATCCGCTGTTTAAAAGATTGAACTCTTTCATGCAAAGATATTTTAATTAGAAAGTTTCTGGTTTTGCTTTGTGAAATATCACTGCGTAACTTGAAAATTTACAAAATAAATTAGGAATGTGATTAGGAAGCAAAAAAGTGTAATAAGTCCATAAAACCAAGTAAAAATAAAAGCATTAGGTTTTATCCAAGAAAATAAACAGGAACAATGTCAGAGTCTAGTAAATATGTAATACAACTCATTGTAAAGTGCAAAAGGCAAAATGTAGGAAAACAATGTGGAATGTAGATCAGCTAACTTTATACATTTGTGTTGCAATATTTGCATTTACATTACCCATCTAGTCAGTATGAAAAACAGATATTCCAAGATGCCATTACAAGTCATCACATCTGTTTAACAATTCAGTTGTCAAAGTTGGCTGTATATCTCCAGGAACACGCATAATTCACTCACGTAAGGTAACCATCTTGCTCTGGTCACTGTGTAGAAAACCAATTGGAAAGACTTAAAAATCTATATTCACATGAATGGAAATTCAGTATACTTAAATAAGGCATCCAGGTATCTTAATTCATAGAGTAGGGAGCAAAAATGAGGTGAGATTTGAGTACATATGTAATTTGAGATCAGCTTTGCATAGCCGTAACATAACATAACATAACATAACATAACATAACATAACATAACATAACATAACATAACATAACATAACATAACATGTGGTAACAATATAAGCTAAGAGACTCCAAGTCTCCGTGGAGCTGCAAAGAGATGCCTTGCTGTATCGTCCGTTGCAGCAGTTGCCAGCAGGTATAGTGCAGTTAATCTAAAACAGTACTAGACTTGGACGAGAATCTGCAGTAGGGATGGTCAGTTCTGCAGATGGGTGCTGGATCAAGGCTAAAAGGTAGTTGCCTGAGCAGAGGAAGACTGGGAGACCCAGGAGGGAGTGAGGATGACTCCCAGAAGCAACAGCTGACACATGGTGGCTGACAAGAGGAGGGCAGACACTGAAGCAGCTACAGGAGGTTTATATGTCCCCTAAGGAGCACCAGTAACTGGAGTGCTGCAAATAGGAGTGAGCAAACACTAGGTATGGGTTGCATCAGAAAAGCAGGGCACTGCAGTTCTCACAGGTGAGGCAAGGAGGGAGCGTGGTGGAGCTTTGTCAGGAGGATCAGAGAATCGTGATGACCACTTGGCAGAAAATTAAGGCTCCTCCAGGCTCTGTACCAGCTGTGACTGATGCAGCCTCCCAGAGAGAGCCTCGGTGGGTGCAGGCTGCCAACCAGATGCCTGGCTGCAGAGCATGTCCCTCTCTTGGACTGGTATCAGACACTTGTGGGGAATTAACTTGTGGGAATTGTGCTCGAGTACAGGAACTCCTCCACTTGGTGACAGAACTTGGGGAGGAACTGAGCAGGCTGAGGACCATCAGGGATTGTGAGAGGGAGATTGACCACTGGAATAACACCCTACGCTCCCTGTCTCAGACCCAGCAGGCAGGCATGACTTGTATGACAGAGGACATCGCATCCTCTCTCCAGTCAGATGAGGAGAGATATTTAGGAGATGGAGGGGAATGGCAGCGCAACAGATATGCAGCTCTGCAAATGGAAACAAACCTCAATGAGTATGATGGGTCTCACAGCCCAGAAAAGTTCCCTAGGTTAAGACACTCTAAGCCATCCATAAAAACGCCTCTGTTAAGAAGAAAAGATGGGTTATTGTCATAGGGGGCTCCCTTCTGAATGGAATAGAAGGCCTGATCTGCAGACCAGACCCATTACATAGGGAAGTCTGCTGCCTACCTGGAGCTTTGGTTAAAGATATGGAAAGAAAATTTCCAACCCAGGTCCATCCTGTATTGATTTTCCAGGTAGATAGTAATGAAATCCAAACAAGAAATCTGAGGGCAATTAAAACGGACTTCAGGGCTTTGAGACATATAGTGAAGGGATCGGGGGCACAGGTAGTGTTCTAATTTGTCATTCCAACTACAGGGAATGATGAGGAGAGGAATAGCAAGAGCCAAGAAATAAATACCTGGCTCTGAAACTGGTGTGAGGTCAAAACTTTGGGTTCTTTGATCATGGATTGGCCTACATATCACCAGGCTTGCTGTCCAAGGATGTGGTACAATTGTCCCCAAGGGGTAAAAGGAAAACTACCAAGAAGCTAGCAGGGGTCTTTAACAGGGCTTTAAACTGGTTGTGAAGAAGGAGGGGGAGAAAACCAAGCTTAATAGAAAAAAGCCTAGGAATGGCATTGCACTGTCTGGGGAATGGTGTGCTGGCGAGGACTTTTAGTCTGCCACCTCAGAGGAAGTGGGGGATAGCACTTCAAATGGCAACACAGATGTAAATATTATCAATGGATTAGAAAATTCAGTGAATAGTCACTTAGGAATTAAGAGTATTCCGCTTAGGAGTATAGCGGGATCAACGGCCCAGCTGAAGTGCATCTAGACCAATGCACGCAGCACAGGCAATAAACAAGAGGAACTAGAAGTAATTGTAAGCCAAGAAGACTATGATATGATTTCCATCACAGAAACATGGTTGGATGACTTGTGTAACTGGAGTGCCACTAAGGCTGGCTATAAACTCTTCAGGCAGGGCAGGCAAGAAAGTAGAAGTGGCGGAGTAGCCTTCTGTGTTTGAGAGTATTTTGATACCCTAGAGCTTAAGGATGGAAATGATAGGGTTGAGTATTTATGGGTAAAAATCATCAGAGCACCTAACAAGGCAGGTATCATGGAGGGAGTCTGCTATAGACCACCCAGCCAGGAAGAAGATGCTGACAAGTTATCTTACAAGCACCTTGGAGGTCTTGCAATCGCTAGCCCTTGTACTTGTGGGAGACTTCAACCTACCAGATGTCTGCTGAAACTATAATACAGCAGAGAGAAAACAGTCTAGGAGGTTCCTGGATTGTGTGGAAGACAACTTCCTGACACAGCTGGGTGAGTTAGTTAACTAGGGAAGGGGCCCTGCTGGGCCTGCTGTTTGGGAACAGACAAGGTCTTGTGGGACATGTGATGACTGTAGGATGCCTGGAGCATTGTGATCACAAGATGATAGAATTCACAGTTCTAGGAGAAACAAGGTAGGGTGTCAGTAGAATGGCCACTTTTTACTTCTGGAGGGCTGTTTGACTATTTAGAAGGCTGGTTAAAGAGGTCTAGGTGCTCTTTAAGAAGGGAATCCTGGTGGCGCAAGAGCAGGCTGTCCCTGTGTGTCAGTAAATTAGCTGGCAGGGGAGAAAACCTTCTTGGCTGAGCAGAGAGATCTGGGTGGATATCAGAAAAAAAAGAGAAAAATATATATGCTTTGGAAGAAGGGGCAGGCATCCTGGGAAGACTACAGGGATGAAGTGAGATCGTGTAGAAAGAAAATCAGAAGGGCTAAAGCTCAACTAGAAATTAGATTGGCCAATTCCATGGAAGATAATAAAAAATCTTTCTACAAATATATTAACAACAAACGGAGCACCAAGGAGAATCACGATACTTTACTTGATGCAGGGGAAACAATAATGACCAAGCGTGAGGGTAAGGCTGAGGTACTTAATGCATTCTTTGCCTCAGTCTTTATAGTAAGGTACTCAGTCTTTAATAGCAAGGTACTCAGTCTTTAATAGTGGGTACTCAGCCTCATGAGACAGAAGACAGGAAGGAAGAGCAGAAAAAACCTCCCATGATCCATGAGGAAATGATTAAAGACCTGCTCGGCCAATTAGATATTCACAAGTCTAGGGGTCCAGATGGAATCTGCCCGGGGGTATTAAGGAAGCTGGCAGAAGTGCTTGCCAAAGCCCTTTCCATCATCTATATCCATTTACAAGAAGGGCCAGAAGGAGGATCTGGGAAACTACAGGCCTGTCAGTGCCAGAGAAGATCAGAGAACAGGGCATCTCGAGTGTTATCACGCAGCACACATGAGACATCAGGGTGATCAGGCCCAGTCAGCATGGGTTTATGAAAGGTCCTGCCAAACTAACCTGATCGTTTCTATGACAAGGTGACCCACTTAGTGGATGGGGGAAAGGCTGTGGTTGTAGTGTACTTGGCCTTCAGTAAAGCCTTTGACACCATTCCTCACAGTATCCTGCTTGAGAAACTGGCCTCCACTGGCCTGGACAGACATACCCTCTGCTAGATGAAAAACTGGTTGGATGACCAGGCCAAAAGACTTGTAGCAAATGGAGTTAAATTCAGTTGGAAGTGGGTTACAAGTGGTGTTCTCCAGGACCCAGTGCTGGTTCCAGTTCTGTTCAATATCTTTATAAATGACCTGGATGAAAGGATTGAATGTACCCTTAGTAAGTTTGTGTATGACACCAAGCTGGGAGGAAGTGTCTATCCGCTTGAGGGTAGGGAGGCTCTGCAAAGGGGTCTGAACAGGCTGGATCAATGGGCTGAGGCCGACGGGATGAGGTTCAACACTGCCAAGTTCAGAGTGCTGCACTTGTGACACAACAACCCCATGCAGTGCTACAGGCTTGGGGAAGAGTGACTAGAAATTTGCCTGTAAGAGAAAGACCTAGGGGTGTTGGTCGACAGCTGACTGAACATGAGCCATCAGTGTGCCCAGGTGGCCAAGATGGCCAATAGCATCTGGAGTGCATCCAGAAAAGAGCAAGAAAGCTGGCGAAGAGACTGGAGAATAAGTCTTATGAGGAGCAGTGAGGGAACTGGGGTTATTTAGTCTAGAGAAGAGGAGGCTGATGGGACACCTTAACACTGTCTACAACTACCTGAAGGGAGGCTGTACTGGGGTGGATGTCGGTCTCATTGCCCAAGAGACAGGTGATAGGACAAGAGGGAATGACCTCAAGTTGTGCCAGGGGAAGTTCAGACTGGACGTTAGGAAAAAATCCTCCACTGAAAATGTTATCAAGCACTGGAACAGGCTGCCCAGGGACGTGACTGAGTCAGCATCTCTGGAGGTGTTTAAAAGGCGGGTAGATGAAGTACTTAGGGATGATTTAGTAGTGGACAGGAATGGTTGGGCATGATCTCAAAGGTCTTTTCCAACTTAGTGATTCTATGATTCTATTTGGGCAGTTCTACTCTTTATGTGAGTGATACTCCATGGGTAGTAAAACTGAAATTTTTGTTTCATGCTATAGGGATCTAGTGCCATTTTAGGCACTGCTAAGCATCTTATTTAGCCTACAGAAGTTGATATGAACAAGTGAAGGGTTTCTGTAGGTTCTTTGTGATATCTATCAGCACTAGATGAATGTGTTGCATGACATCAGATACTCATGTTTGTCAACTGAATCCCAGTTCAGATGTTTAATGTCCCCGTGGCAGGACTGTACATGGAAGAGTCAACTCGTTAGTCCATATATAGCTTTCTAGGGTGAATGGACATGTCCTTGGGTATCCTACCTCACCTCTAGCTATCATTCTAGAAGCATATTCTTCTTTTGAAAGCTATATCTCATATCTATCAGAAACTTGTATGACAGCCTTGGATGCCCTGAGAATGACTAAAGCACTCTGAGTCAGTACTCAGAGCAGCTGAATTGTGAACAGCTGAATCAAGCTCTGAGGATCTGCATTAATAAGGAAAGCTTGGATCCCTACTTAAAGAAGTCTGTCACCAAGTCACAAAATCCTGCCTGAGTATTGTGACTCAACTGTCCACACACGGAGCCAACCTATTGCCACCTGAGAGGACCCTAAATGCCTGGATATTTGTATGTAGCTAACAAATACATCAGAAATTTTAAATAAAATAGGAGAAGAGAAAAAAAGAAAAAACTAACTAACAGGGATACCTCAGCATTTTGAGGTCAAAATCCATGGTTTCTACTAAACAATGCTTTCAAGATTTTTAGCTTCTTCATTGAAATGAACTGAATTACAAATGAACTAAAAATGCCTCAAGAAACAATCTTTTTTTTTTTTTTAAAAATACGTTGCTGTAGTCTATTTCATGTCTGTCAAGAGAATCTTCAAGAAGTAAACAATTCTGAATACTAAATAAGTGGCAAATACTAAAAGTGTCACTATAGTGATCTTCTGCATTACTGTTGTTGATGATGTTCATAGGTTTGTGCATGAATATGAGCATTACCTTCTAATTAATGAGAACACATAGCAGAAAAAACAGCAAAAAGATGTTCTTATTACCTTGACCCAAGTGCATATCTTTAAACTAGTGCATGGCTCATATGGCCTGGTGATTCAAGACCTTGTGCAGCTTTTACAATTAAAAAAATTACTACTATTGTTTTTGGCTTATGTTTTATTTTAGTACCATATATAGCTGACCTGTTTCAAGGGTAAAGATTTTAACTGGCAAAATCGCTAAAGATTTTACGTTCTGGATTTGTTATAATGTGATGCAAGGTGAAGGGTGATACTTAGTGGAAGGACAAAATGGGAAATCTTGGACCATAGAATTTTTTATAGTGAAAGATGTATGATAAGCATAATGTATGTTATAGGTATGCACATAGTTTTGTATTTTTTTGCTTCTAACTTTATATTCATTTATTGGCTGCATAGATGGTGTCTAGACAGGGCAGGAGAAGCTGAAACCGAAGTCAGTTTTCAACAGATATAGGAAGGAAAAGAGCAAATTTTTATTTTGAGATTGAAGAGGAAAAGCTGGAGCTGAGTTTGTTGGAGAAGGAGGAAAGAGTTGCATGAGGGTTTGCACGTTCACTGAACACAGTTTACAAGATATTTACAGAAATGGGGGTGAAGAAGAGGAGATTGACTGGGCTCAGTTCAGTTGCCTACTGTTGTTGCAGGGTCTGCCAAGGCCAGGAGCCTGGCTGAGAGCAGCTTCTGCGGAAGGGCATGGGTCTTCTCTAGGTCCTGTGACACAGGGATGCCAGGCCCATATGTATTTCCATATATTTTTGGGTTTCTGAAGTGACATTCGGTTGTAACAAGTCATTGACAAGTTTTTGAGATATCTTCACTATATGCACCTAAATTTTGCAAAGGCCGAATCCTACTTTGAAGCAGTTTTTCTTTGTACTTGGAGGCTGGATTCAGCTCCCTGTAAGTGTAGATGTTGATTGCAGATAATTAAATTTAGTTGTCTCGGTGTGCTATTCTACATCTATCTAGGTATTTATGTTACCATTACAGTCAGTGAAGATCTGGTAATAACTAATGGAGTTTAGAAAGCAATTCAGTTCATTGGAGGATAGACAGTTATTTCTGTTCATCTGAAATTTTCTAATCTCTATTAATTAAGACACACCCAAATGTCTAAGCTTTTTTATTTAAGTACAGCTATACAGGATCTTCCTCTGTGGAACTCAGAAATAGCTGCTTCTTTCAGTCTGTGTGGAAAAGTACCAGGTACTTTCTGCAGGAAAGATTGTACGTGAAATTTGAGTACTTAGATTGGGAGATTCCACTTCCCCTAGAAACTTGCAACTGCAGCACCACAGGATAGCTGTCCACTTACATAAAGACATATAGTAGGAGAACTAGAGATGGATGAAAAGTCCCATAGTCATGGCAAAAACTGTTTCACGTATTGCAGGTAATTACATTTAATAGATCTAAAGTGACAGTTATAGTATATCTAGAAGTTGGTAGAACAAGAAAACTTGTTTTCCAACAATAGAGAATATTGTGGAAAGTTACATAGGTTTAGAATTGCAGAGTTTTTTTCTTTTGAGATCCTGGTTCCCATTAAGAGTGCATGCAGCCAGCGTGTTGTGAAAAGGAGAGCTTAAGTAACTCACTCCAAAGGCAAAGTTCAAGAGGAAAAGAGTACCAGTACCATCTGTAGTTAGATTAAGTTGCTGAATTGATTTTCAGTTTTTTCTGTAACACAGTAGCAAGCTGGCCCAATCTTGATGAAGTAGTCTGAGAACACATTCAGAAGGCTCAGCAGTCATAAGGGTATGAGTCAAAAGTTGCAATTTAGGGAGAATCAGAACAGAAACAGATATAAAAGAGTTTAATGACCTTATAAAGGTCAGTAGACAGAGGACAATGGTTGCCTAGCACTAGAAAGGAATATGCAAGCTTCTCTAATTCAATTGGATGGGATATTCAGTCCCAGCTTTCTGTATATTCAAAGATAGGTATATGTAGAAATCTTTGAGTAGTTGACCTTTCCCACTAGGAAAATTTCAAAGTGGCAGAAGTTTGAGTTTGCTAATATAAAAATTCTTAGTACTAATATTGGATATTCTTCAGTTTTCATAAAAACACTTACAGTTTGGCATCAGAAATATTTCCTCAATAGGGCTTTCAAAGGAATTCGTCCAAAGCGTAATTATAAACACTGCTACAATACGCTACAACTTTCCAATTCTTATGTATGTTTTGTTTCATGGCTAATTTAATCTGTATGAAATACTAAACCTGTAACTTTCTGAATCATGTTTGAGAGTAAGAATACTTTTATGTTAAGTTATAGGTGCTGATAATCACTTTAACAGAGGGTTTATTTGTAGAATATTTTATAACTGGTCAATAAAAGTATATGTAATATGAAAATACTTTCAGCACTTAAGCCTTAAAAAGTCAGAGAGATCAATCATTTTGACAAACATTTTTTTCAAACATTATTTCTTTATAGCTTACCACAAATAGCAATTAATTTCACATAAATTTTCATTTAGTTGTCTGGACTTAAGAGGACAATTGAGGTATTTCTCATGAGATTGCAGTGAGATATTAAAGCTCATGAACAGATCAAACTTTTTCACTAATCTGTCTCTTATTTGCAGATTATTGAGTCCTTAAGTTATTGCTTATTGAGGTAGAGACAAATTAGTAGGTGTTAATAATAAGTGAATAATGTACAAAGGTTTCTATGACCGCAAATGATTTCAGGCTTTCAAGGGTATGTTTAGTCAAATGAAAAGTGGAAAGTTTAAAGTTAAAAATCAAAAAATATAATTGCAAAATGAATGTTCGTCTTGTAGAACTTGCTGCCAAAGTACTCAAGACAGTTTGACAAAGAACAACAGATCTCAACCTTCCAGGTTAATTTTTTTGGTGGCACCTTGAACAGAATCTCTATGAATATTTTTATTTACTTTGCTTATGCTGGTTTTTCTATGAATATGCTCAGAAAACATAAAAGCAAGACTTTCAGGAATGCCGGAAGGTTGTTTTTCTGTGAATTATCATTGCCAAGGAGCTATGATAATTCACTCTTACTTTTGTAAAACACAAGGTTCCATTCTGTTTGCAACAATTTTCCAAATTAATAATAATAATCATAATATGTGGAAATGCATATATGCACATACGGAGTGTAACATCTCTTCAAATGGAATTGTTGCTGATTGTGTGGAAAAGAAACAGTAATGAGGATAGTTATATCACCAAAGCCAAGAGCTTGGCAAGATTCAGAAAGTAATTTGTCAGTAAGGAGAATATCTATGGGATTAGATAGCAGTGTGCCCAGCTGACCAAGAAGGCCCGTAGCATCTCGGCCTGTATCAGAAACAGCACGGCCAGTGGGACGAGGGAAGTGATTCTACCCCTGTACTCAGCCCTGGTGAGATCACACCTCAAATACTGTGTTCAGTTTTGGGCCCCTCATTACATCTTTCTTGTCAATCTTGACCATCATTGCTGGTCAAAGGGCTGGAGAACAAGTCTTAGGAAGAGCGGCTGAGGGAACTAGGGCTGTTTAGAAAGGGAAACTGAGGGAAGACCTTATCACTGTCTATAACTACCTGAAAGGAGGTTGTACAGAGGTGAGTATTGGTCTCTTTGCCCAAGTGATAGGTGATAGGACAAGAGGGAATGTCCTCAAGCTGTGCCAAGGGAGGTTCAGATTGGACGCTAAGAATAAATTCTCCACCAAGAGGGTTATCAAGCACTGGAATAGGCTGCCCAGGGGTGTCACTGAGTCGTCATCCCTGGAGGTATTTACAAGATGAAGTGCTTAGGGCTATGGTTTAGTAGTGGACAGGTACGGTTGGGCTTGATGATCTCAAAGGCCTTTTCCAGCCTAGTAATTCTGTGATTAAAAGTAAAAACTAGGAATTTAGACAGAATGAAATCTTTTACATCCCCTACCTCTTGTGAGAGAGTTAAGAAGACATGATCAGGAACAAATAATTGAATAGTTCCCTATGTCATTGCTCAAACATTCGCATGAAGACGTAATAGGCACTGGAGAGGTCCATACTAGAAGGAATGTTGAACAAGTGGAAAATCAAAATTTTCTGCTATTTTGTTCTGATGGGTGTCTGGTTTTAGTTTCAGACTGAAGTCCCATCTCAATGAGGATAAATAAGTCATCTCAATAACAGTAAATAAGTCCTCACAGAAAACTTTCAGATCTTTTAATTGTCTAGGAGTGATGTAATCTCTTGAGACTCAAAGGTCCTATAAGGTGAAGAAGATATGAATGACACATTCTACATTAGTACTTCCATTTGTTTGATATTGGATAGCAAACCCTCCCTGTCTTAGAGAATCTCAGTCAACCTCTGCCTGATAACAAGGCTACAACGTGAATAAATAAGATAGAGTTTGATGGGTAGTAGCTTTGGTTCATACAAGCACAAATAGAGGTTCACAGCATTATAAAGATAAAGAAAAGAAAATCCCCCCTATCCCAGTAGGTGTAATACCTGAAGTTTGTCATAAACTAAAATTAGAACAGGAATATTAACTTTATGTAACAAGACAGTGACTTTTGGAGTTTGAATTTGACTCCTCATTGTTCTTCAGCGTGAGTGACACACGTTGCTGGTTTATTTATAACATCTATTTTGTGCAGTAATGTAAATGACTCTTAAAAAAAAAAGAGCAGGAGTGAAGACAGTGACCACACCTTTTCCACACTTCTTTAATATGAATGTGGTTCCAGGAGTCCTTCAGAAGCTAACAGTTCATATATCAGTGATTCTTGACAAAGCACGATGTTAATATCAGTCTGTAAACTACCTTTTCAAATTCTACCTTTCAATTTCTATGATCAGTGACATAAAAATAAACTAATTCTAAGTGCATAAATTAAAAAAAAAATTAAAAAGTAACAATAGAGATATAAGTATTTCAAAGTTTGCCAGGGAAGGAAAAAACTCTCAAAATTTGGAAGTCTTCTGAAAATATTGAAATATGAAAGAATTAAAAAACTCTAGCCATTGCCTAAAGCAAAGACCAATACAACTATACTGAAAGTGCAGTAGAAGTAACAGGACCTAGGTTTTGAAATTTATACTAGGAACTTTTATTTCAAATAGATTTTCTGCTCTGATAAACAGAATTCTTTACTACTTGGACTTACATCTTCCAATGTTACATTTTCTAAGGCTACAAATTCCTATTTTTATGCTGAACCAATAGTTGTGGGTTTTTTTCAGGAAAATTAGGGTCTGAGCAGAGTGTAAAAGAGAGATCTGGAGACATAATGACTCAAGGCATTGGAAAGTGGGATGTAGGACATTTGTCTAAAGGACTTGCTGTTGACTGCAAATCTTTGTCGTTGGATGGCTATTTCCTTCCTTCATGTAAAATGAAGTAGTGGCATGGCTTCAGTCAGATTCTTCTTTATAGATGTTCACATCATAAAGGACTTACATACTTCCTTTTGGCGTGCTTTCTTAGGCGCAAAGATTCATTAAGCATGATTCTCTCTTCTGTAATTGTGTTTCCTTTAGATATCAATAAAGCATATGGTCAACATGGAAAGTGCAATGCCATTGCTGTGGTTCTGTCTTTGGGATCTAGCGAAGACACAAACTCATCAGAAGTTTAACTTGTACTTGAGGGCAGATATAAGTCCTCTGAGGAGAGTTTTACTTTATGTAGCCATCAGTTCAACAATTGCTAAGAAATGTTATGATTTATTTAGTTCCTTTCTGTTTTGAGAAATAGGTTCTGGAAGTATTGCTGCTTGTTAGGGCCTTGGTATGCTGAAGTGCTCATTGTTTTTAATGATGTACAGGCACAAAATGATTTGGAGACAAATCTTGAAGGTACTTCAACTTCTGTAAGACATAGAAGAGCTCAGCAATATTATGCATCCTGCCATATAAGAAAAATAGAAGGAATAGAAATACCTAATATTGCTAGTTAAGTCTAAAGGTACATGACAATTATTCCTAATCATAAACTGCAATCCAACAATGCTTCTAAGGTCAATAGATAACCTCTTCAGCTTGTTGTTTTGCTAACCCAAACTTTTTTGACATCAAGTTCCGTTCTCTAAACATTTTTTTCAAAAGCCTCTATGTGGATGGCGTTCCAACTGCAACAGCAATTAAACTTTGGGTAACTCTGGAGTTGAACTTGTATGTACTTGCATCTTATGAATTTGAAGAATAACATGCTAGTCTTAGATCCAAAATTCACTTAGACATCATGTTTTAAGGTAATGATTTGTAACTATGATATGATGTCTCTTAATATCAGAACCTGAGCAATCTTTTGAATCACTGAATCACAGAATGGATAAAGTAGGAAGGCACCTGTGGCAATCATGTATTTTGACCTAATCTAGCTCTAGTCAGAGCAGGATCAACTAAAGGAAGTTGTGCAGGGCCATGCCCAGTTGGGTCTTGAGTATCTCTAGGGATGGAGTTAGCCTTGATAGGTTCTCTGGGCAATCTGCTGTTACCTTATTTTTTCTTATGTCTAAGCAAGATTTTCTGTATTTCAGTACTTACACATCACCTTTTTTTCCTGTCACTGGATACTACTATGAAGAATCTGGACTGGTCTTCTTTATTCCATGCCATGAGGTATTTATGTATATGAATAAGATCCTCACTGAGCCTGCTGTTCTCCAGGCTGTACAGTCCCAGGTCTCTCAGGTGCTCATCGTATGTCAGATGTACCAATCCCTTAAAAATCTTTGTGGTCCTTCACTGGACATGTGCCGGCATATCCATATCTCTCTTGTACTAGGGAGTCTGGAACTGGACACAGTACTCTGCATGTGGCTCACCAAGGCGGAGCAGAGAGGAAAGATCATCTCCCTTAGTCTGCTGGTGAAACTCTTCTTAATGCAGCTCGGAATGCTTTTGGCTTTCTTTGTTGCAAATGCGCATTGCTCATTCGTGGTCAGCTTGGTGTCCTCTAGAACACCTAGGTCCTTTTCTGGAAAGAAGCTTTTCACGTTTTTGTCCCCCAGCACACACTGGTGGATGGGGTTATTCTTCCCAGGGGAAAGGACTTGTTTGCATTTGTTGAACTTCATGAGTTCTCTCAACCTAATTCTCCAGTCTTTCCAGGTCCCTTTGAATGGCAGCACAACCGTCTGGTATATTATCCTCCCCTCCCAGTTTTGTACTGTCTGCAAACTTGCCAAGGCTGCACACTGTGTCATCATCCACATCATTAATGAGGTTGTAGAACAGTATTTCCCCAGCATTGACCCCTGGGGCACATTATTAATGACTGACTTTGAGCTGGACTTTGTGCCTCTAATCACAGCCCTTTGATCCCAGCAGTTCTAACAATTTTCAATCCATGTTGTTTTCCCTGTATTTAGACCATACTTCATCAGCTTATCTATTAGAATATTATGGGACAGAGACAAGAGCCCTACTAAGGCCAATATAAACAACATACCGTGACCTCACCTCATCCATTAAGTAATTCATCTGATTGTTAGAAGGCTACTAGGTTGATCAGACGTGATTTTTGTGAATCCATGCTAACTGCTCCCAACCATCTTCTCAACATTCATGTGTCTGAAAACAGTTTCCAGGATTATTTGCTGTGTCTCCTTCTTAGCAAATAATGTGAAGCTGAATGACCTGTAATTCCCTAGAACTTCACTCTTGCCTTTCTTGAAGACAAATGCAACAGCTGTTTTTTCCAGTCCTCAGGAACTTCTCCCAGTTGCCATAAACTTTTAAAGATAATCAAGAGTGACTTTACTATGATATCAGAGAGTTCCCTCAGCACTTGTGGGTGCAGCCCATCAGGTCTCATTGACCTGTACATGTTATTTTTTTTTAAAAAATCTTCCCTAGTGTCCTACACCCTGAGGGTCTTTATTGCTCCAAACTTTCACACAGGACTCATGGACTCCTGAAGACTGATCTTACCAGAAAAGAGTGAAATAATGAGATAGTGAATATGGAGATTTTTTTCCTTTATGAATTATCAACAAGTTCGTCACACAATTGAATAGTGGGATAACATTTTTTCCTAGTCCTCATTTTGCTAGAGACAGATCTGTAGAAGGCCTTCTTGTTGCCCTTCACATCCTTCACCACATTCTACTTCAAGTGGGCTATGGTTTTCCCAGCTTTATCCTTCCATATCTGGACACCACCTCTATATTCCTCCTGGTCTACCTGTCCCTGCTTCCATTTCTGGTATCGTTTCTTTTTTCAGTTTGGGTTTAACCAGATCACTGTTCATTCATGCAGGCTCCTTCTTCTTTGTTTGACCTTTTTATTATGATGGACTGTTCTTCAACTTGAGGAGATAATCTTTGAGAATTAATCAATTCTTCTGGATCACTCCTCTGCAGGTCTGTTCCATCTGGGATTCTTCCAAGGTGATTTTTGAACAGGCCAAATTTTTACTTCATTAAGTTCAAGTCTGTGATCCTGCTATGTGCTCTATTATCTCCTCATCGGATCTTGAATTCTACCATGTCGTGTTGGTTGTCTTTTGAAGATAACCAGCACTATGGGGACAGGCAGGATCTTTTGAGGATCCTTGGTAGAATGAGAAATGAATACCGGGTTGTAGTCACACTTCAGGTTTTACTGCTATATCAAGACTGGCAATCAGCATAGCTTGTTATTCTGCAGAATTTCTAGCAATTAGCTTAGCCTTTCTAATTTTCTAAAATCGAAGTTACTTAGACTTTTCAGTCAACTGGACCATCTGCAGTTTGGGTCAAATTTTTAATAATCATTGTACAATACAATAATTATAACTAGGCTCCAACTTTAAAACCTCAGTCCTTGGTGGAAGAAGAAGGGAAGAAGTAGTATAAAGTTACTTTAGCCAACAGAGAGGGTGGTCCTCATTCGCTCCTCACCATGCTGCAGGTGTCCCAATTACCACACTGGGAAGCATGAAGTTCTTGTCAGGAAGACAGGAGCTCCCAGGATACATCAGGCTGTAGCACGTGCTGTGTGTTAGTCAAATCTGAGCAAGAATTCAGTGAACAGACACAGGAGCCATCCCTGACCACCACTGGATCACAGATTTTGCCATCCAGAATATCTCATGCACTGTTACACTTCTGTGTCCATAACAGGTTTCATCATAGCGTGGCAACACTGTACCAGGTGTCAAGAGGAATGAATATCGATCAGGTCACTGTAGCCAAAAATGCCCACAGATTTCAGGTTCCTGAAAAGTGCTTCCTGGCTTGTACAAGGTCCAGTAGACTGTATCTGTCCTTATTTATCTGTGCTAGGAACTTACCACTAGTGCTTTTCAGAAGTCTTCTATACTACTACTGCTCTCCTGTGCTGCCCTATTGACCTGTCTTCTTGCTATAATATTTCTTAAAGACTGTGAGCTGGTTTTGCCTGGGATAGAGTTAATTTTCTTTGCAATAGCTAGTATGGGGCTATGTATTTGATTTGTACTGAAAAAAGTGTTGATAATACAGGGATGCTTTTGTTATTGCTAAGCAGTGCTTACACAAACTCAAGGACTTTTCTGCTTCTCATATCATCCTACCAGCAAGTAGTCTCGGGGTGCACAAGAAGCTGAGAAGGGACACAGTCGGGACAGCTGACTTCAACTGACCAAAGAGATATTCCGTACCATATGATGTTATGCTCAGCAAGAAAATCTGAGGGAAGAAAAAGAAGCGGGTTACATTCGGAGTGATGGTGCTTGAGTGGTGAATTAATTTCATATTTTATTTTGTTTGCTGCTTGGCTTTTGCTTTGCTTAGTAAAATAACTTTTTTTTTTTTAACCCAAATTTTTCTAATTTTTACCCTTCTGAGCCTCTCATTCTGAAAGCAGAACTGGAATAGGATCTTCTCTGCTTCTAGATCTTCCAGTTATACAATAACAAAATCCATAGGTCTCTGATTGGAATATGCAAGCCATAGCCTACATATAAAAGTGTAATTGGTCTATTCTGCTTGGACAGGGAATCATGTATTACAGACACTGTATGCGTTTTATATCATGCACTCACTGGATGAAAACTAGAACTAAACTTCATTCACAGGTCTACAGTTCAGATTTTAGGTGGCAGAGTATTTCTTAAGTGAAAGATGATAAAATCATAAAAGTGTTTTATAAAAGGTAAATAACTTATTTCCTTAATACTTTACTTCATACCTTTGAAAGAAAATCCTTACTGTATTATTATTGTATGTTTCAGAAAAAGATGGGTAATAAGTTCTATTCTGCATAATCGTTTTCATTTGTTTCTGCATAATTGTGCAGGAAGGCGGGCCAAAGGCCTCTTTGTAATACCCCATCATTCTGAAAAGAGATGAGCGCAAATTTGAAAGGGGAGGAAAAGGACTTTTCTTATGCCAGGAAATTGTTCTTAAGACTTGAAATGGGCTTTAGAAATGTCATTTTCAAAACATGACTGGAAGTGAGATTGCAGTGCCAGATATCACTAAGCATAAAAGCATATTATGTAACTTTTATAGTTCTCTCTTGTGCAATGCCTTCTATTCTGATTAAGTGGAAAATTCTATTATTGTCATTTTGTGGCCCAGAGTGCAACGTGATGTTATTTAATAAGATGTATAACCTTCCTGCCTGTCTATTCTTGTCAGCACCATTAAATGGAGTGTGCATACATCATCATGACTGTGGCAATGTTTTTTGTTGATCTAGTTATGGTTTCCAAAATACTGCATTGCAAGACATCTTGACATTATTTAAAAGAAAAAAAAAGAGAAAAAAGAGAATTGTATTTAACATTAGTTTCATGACCTCTCTTTCCATAAACTTACAATACATTTACTGAGTCAAGAGAAGGAAAGATAACTTTCAAAACTGTCTTTCAGAGAAGCCAGTCACCAGCTACCACATTCACCAATTAAATTTCAGGGAAAAAGTCCTCAAGTTATGGCTTCTACTCACTGCTCTATTGCTCATTTGTAAAAACAAACATTTGCCATGAAGACATAACTGCCAATTTAGACTAACTGAGACAAATGAGATAATGAGGCCAGTGGCAGCTATGAGTTGACAGACACAGCTGAGAGCCCAGCCCTGAGTAGAAAGCTTTCTTCTCCTGCCAGAAGGTCTATACGCTAATATTAACTAATTTGCCAACCTTGGCCCTCCAATGTTTGACAATAGGAGAGCATACCATGTGGTTGCAGATGTGACATTAATTTGGATATAAACTAAAGCTGGAACAGGTAATCTCTGCAATCTTCTAACTGAGGAGGAGGTCACTAAAAATGTAAAACCTTGCTGGGTAAAAATAAATATGAAAATACATAACTGTGAAGGGCAGATTATTTAAAAGTAAATGATGATGAACAAATAACAAACTCTATAGTAAATAATGAAAAAAGTAAACTCAGTGTAGTTTGTGGAGTCTTATTCCATTTTGGTATAATGTTCTTACCCTAGCATTGAAAGAGGAAATAAAGGCTTTGCTCAGGTTCCAGGCCCAACACAGAAAGACCACTTTTGAGAACATTTTTCAGAGTGTTTCAAAACATCTTGTTTAATTAATTTATGTTAGTATTATTTTTGAAGGATTTTTTTCCTAAAGGAAAAACCCAAACACCCTCCAGCTTCATAAAGAAAATAAGGGAGCAGGGGAGTTTGGAATGTTGTTAGGATTTCCAGTTAAGAATAATATTTGGGGTTTTTTTTAATAAATGTTTTAGAGTTCAAACTATATGTATAAGTTCATTCCAGATGCAAGGTTTAAATATGAAAGAGAAACGTATTTCATAAATACCTGATACTCAAAATAACAAAAAACCCACATGGATTTATGTGCTGTTACTCTTCGAGACTGTGAAAGAATCTGTGATTTTAAAGGCATATTATCAATGGGAGGTTTTCCTTATGAAATATAACATGGCTGATGTTCAGCATTATTTATCGTGTTGTAAACAACATGTATGGTCCCGAACTACAATGGATCTGCTGCTGATTTCAGTTGTGTACATTGACTAAAGACAATATATGGTCTTATACTAAGACACATTATAGAAAAAGAATTATATAATTGGTTTGAGTTCCTCCTAAAAGTTATCCATAGTCAGATAACTGAAATAGCTAGAAATATATAATTTTCCTCCTATTTATAATGCTGTCATTATAAAGCTCTTCAAGTATGGATCAATAGAATTAATCATTTTCTATAACTAATGCGCTTGAAATACACACATGTTTATGCTTATTTGCTAAATGATCCAAAAATAAAATATAAGCTTTCTTTTATGAAAAACAAACAAGCATTATATCAGATAATTATCTGACCAGCTACTTAAAGACAACTTTAACTTTTCAGAGTTTTCTATGTTTGCTTAAACTCCTGTAGTTTTACCGTAATCTACTGTATTTTAAAAGTTATAGAAACTAAACAATGACAAAAATATTAATGCAGGTCCCAAAGGATAATAAGAAGAATGTATTCTACATCTAAATTAAATAAATTCACTAATACAATGTGGTTTCTGAAGTATTCTTATCAGAACTTCTGATATGTTAAAATCATTATTTAATATTATAGAGCGAGAATCAGTATCCCTTATTCAAATTTCTAAGCTAGGTGAACGCAATATTCTTCTGTAAGCTTCTCAGTACTCCTGCCCTCTCCCTTGACAAACATGGGGAACAACATTTGTTTGCTGTAGGAGGAATAATTTACTGGGTGTGCTCAACTGATATGCAGGGTTGATTCCAACACTGGTCATTATGGGAATAACTGTGAACACCAATGATTTATTTTTCTTTTTTTGTCATTGTTATGCAAGTTGCTAAATCTTTACAGTTTTAAACAATTTCAATTCTACCTTGTAATCATTGAGTGCATGAAGTTATCATTACAACTCATATCAGTAGTATCACAGTCAAATACTAGGTATTGAATACTGGGGCAAGCATAGGTCAGTCAAAATATCTCCAACTACCTTTTAAGGACAAAGAAAGCTCTTGTTACAGTGTGAAAGAGTGAACAGAAAGGGCTTATCAAGTTGCATTTCCTGTTGTATAGTGATTTTTCTCAGGAGCTCATGAGCAGCTTTCATCTGGCATAGTTGTTACCTAGTAACTGCCAAGGGAAAAATATATATGTATATAAAAAATTTGCTAAACCCAGCAGTCAGACCACTCAAGATGTATATATGAGCCTTTATATATAAATAAAGTATTAAAGAGCCCTGGGAGCAGCACTAAAGGACTCTGGAGCACAGTTAGTTTTTTCATCAATCCTCCTGGTCAAAGGAAATGAGTTTGGAAGGGCCAGTTAAATCTGGAGAATCAACAAATGGTTACTGGACTGGTGCCACAGCCAGAGGTTTGGCTACTTAGACCCTGGGACTTGCTTTGAGAAACTTGGTCTACTGGGGGCTGATGCGGTCCATCTGTTAGAAAAGGGGAAGGTCACCTTTTGTCATATGCTTACCAACCTGCTGAAGAGGGATTTAAACTAAGGTTGCTGGAGAAAGGGAACCTCAGTCCATCCCATTTCTACCGGTTTGATGCTAGAGTGCTAGCAATAATGCCTACAGACTGGAGAAGGATCACAGGTCAGCAGCAGAGTCCCTGGAGACCAGAACAAAGGAATTCCAGCCAGTCCAGCCAGTAAATCAGCTTCATCAGGGGCCCAACTTAAATGCCTCTGTGCAAACACAGATCATGAGGAATAAACAAGAGACATGTGCATGCCTACAGGGCTGGAATCTTATTGGCATCATGGAGACGTGGTGGAATGAATCCTACTGGAGTGTTGGAATGGAGGTATACTGGCTTTTTGAGAGGACAGGCAGAGGAGACAAGGAGGGAGACATTGTTCTCTATGTCAATTACCAGCTAGAGGACAAGAAGCTCCACCCGGGGATGGATGAAGAGCCAACTGAGAGACTGAAAGTCTGCGGGTCAGGATTAATGGGGGGGTGGGGACAGATGGCATTATAGGGGAGATCTGCTACAGGCCACCAGACAAGGAAGAGAAAGCAGATGGAGCCCTATATAGACAAATAAGAGCAGCGTTGAATTTTTAAGCCTTGGTCCTCATGGGGGACTTCAAGCACCCCAATATCTGTTGGAAGTACAACACAGCAGGAAATAAGCAATCCAAGAGGTTCCTGGAGTTCATTGGTGATAACCCCTACTCCAAGTGATAGAGAAGGCAATGAGTAGAGGTGCTATACTGGATCTTGTTCTCACCAACAAAGGTAGGGTGGTGGGGAATGTGAAGCTCAAGGGCAGACTTGGCTGCAGTGACCATGAAATGAGGAATTCGTCATATGTAGGGCAGCAAGCAGGGCACATAGCAAGCTCACTACTCTGGAATTCAGGAGAGCAGGTTTTCGTCTCTTCAGGGATCTGCTTGATAGAGCACCATAGCGTAAAGCTCTGGAGAGGAGAGGATCCCAAGAAAACTAATTAGCATCCAAGGATTGCCTGCTCCAAGCTCAGGCACAATGCATCGCAATGAAGAGGAAGACAGGCAAAACCACGAGGAGGTCCACATGGATAAAACATTGCTCCTGGGCCAACTAAAACACAGAAAGGAAGCCTACAGAGGGTGGAAGCCAGAACAGGTAGCCTGCAATGAATACAGGGAAATTGTTGAAGCAGACAGGGATTAGATTAGGAAAGTTAAAACCCCAACAGAATTAAATGTGTCTAGGGACATTAACGGCAACAAGAAAAGCTTCTGTAAGTATGTCTGTGATAAAAGGAAGACTAGGGTAAGTGTGGACCCCTTCTGGAAGGATATGAGTGATCTGGTTGCTCAGGGTATGGGAGATCTGGTTATCCATGATATGGAGAAGGCTGAGGAAGCCAAAGACATTTTTTTCCTCAGTCGTCAACAACAATGAATGGAGTTCATCATGTTTGAGAAATCATGGCAGTCTGGTGAAGTTCCCACCGACTGGAATAGGGAAACATAGCCCCCATTTTAAAAAAGGGAAATAAGGAAGACCCAGGGAACTATGGGACAATCTGTCTTACCTCTGTGCCTGGCAAGATCATGGAGCAGATCGTCCTGGAAACTCTTCTGAGGTACATGGAAAAAGGGGGTGATTTGTGACACACAACATGGCTTAAGAAAGGGCAAGTTGTGCCTGAAAAATTTGGTGGCCTTCTACGACACTTACAGATTTGGTGGACAAGGGAAAAGCAATTGATGTCGTGGGTCTATGACAACTCTTCCTGGCCAATTATCTGCAGCCAACTCTTCAAGGGAAAACAGTTCCCTGTGGGCACAGTACTCCACAGGGACAATTCTACAGAGACAGCTCTACACAAGGACAACTCTATGTGGGAACAACTCTAACCCTAAACCTAAACCTAATCCTAATTCTAATTCTAACACTAACCCCAAACCTAAGCCTAGCCCAAACTCTAGTAGCCCTCCATGGACAGTTTTTCCTGTGCAGAGCTGTCCCCATAGAGAGTTTTCTCCATGGAGATTTATTCCCTGGAGTTGTCCTGCAGAGAGTCATCTCCATGGAGAGTTTTCCCATGGAGAGTTGAGCATGGAGAATATTCGCCTCCTGGTTGTCATCTCACTGGACTTGTGCAAAGCATTTGATGCTATCACCCACACATTCTTGTCTCTAAGTTAGAGAGACATGGATTTGATGGGTGGACCACTCAATGGATAAGGAATTGGCTAGATGGTCACACTCAAAAGAGCTACATTTAACAGCTTGACTTCCAAGTGAAGGGTAGTGATGAAGATGTTCCTCAGGGGTCAGTACTGGGACCAATACTGTTTATCATATTTGTCAGTGACAGGGACAGTGGGATCTTATACATTGTCAGCAAGTTTGCAGACAACATTGACAAAGGCTAGAAGATGAAGGAATTGAGAGCAGCCCTGTTGAAAAAGTTTTAGGGGTAGTGGTGCATGAAAAGCTGAACATAAGATGACAGTGTGTTTTCACAGCCCAGAATAGCAACAATATCCTGGGCTGCACCAAAGGAACCATACCCAGATGGCTGAGGGAGGCGATTTGCCCCCTCTACTCCACTCTCATGAAACCCCACCAAGAGTATTGTGTCCAGGTCTAGAACCCTAAGCACAGAAATGACATGGACCTATTAGAGAGAGTCCCAAGGAGGGCCACAAAGTTGACCAAGGGATGGAACACCTCTCCTATAAGGAAGGCTGAGAGAGTTACGGTTGTTCTGTTTTGCGGAATCAAACCCTATAAACTCAAATGAGTTATAAAGCAGGTATGTTTATTTCCAGTGCTGGGCTGTAAGGGTGTTCTCCTCCTTGCTTGCACACCGTATAGCTTAACAAGCAGCTACTTATAGTGTAAAGACATGCATAGGTATAAGTGTCTACTACGTATTCATACCTTATCCCCGCTTAGTATTATAATTAGATCTGGAAAGTTCACTCCAGTCTTGCGCCTGCGTAGTGCCTCCTGATGGTCATGGGCTGGGGTCTTAGGGATGAAGTAGGAAGTCTTCCTTGGGATGGATATATTTCTTTTTGAACTTTGCACAGACTCAGTCTCCTCTGGCTGTTTTCAAACTCCTGAACCAAATGCAGCCAGCTTTCTGCATTCCAATGCCTACTTATCAGTAAACTGCTGCTAGCTGGCTCCTTTGTTATCAACTTCCAAGGTCTTCAAGGCTAACAACGCCAAGCTCTAATGAACGTTCCCAACCCCCCTTGTCTGCTTTCACTCATCAGTTCAGCCTGGAGAAGAGAAAGCCCCAGGAATATCTTATGGCAGCCTTCAGTACCTAAAAGGAGCCTACAAGAAACCTGGAGAGAGACTTTTTATTCAAGCACATTTAAAGATAGGATGAGGGGTAATGGCTTTAAACTGAAAGAAGATAGATTTAGATTAGATATTAGAAAGAAATTTTTACACTATGAGGGTAGTGAGGCACTGGAACTGGTTGTCTGGAGGAGCCATGGATGCCCCAAATGGGGAAACAATCAAGGCCAAGTTAAATAGGGCTTAAACAATCTAGTCTAGTGGAAGGTGTACTTACCCATGGCAGAGGGGTTGGGACTAGATGATATTTGAGGTCCCTTCCAATGTAAACCATTCTATATAGGTAAATATTTAAAAGTTTAAGAAATCATCCGAAGACTGACAGCTTTTGAAATGAAACCATAGAATCATAGAATCATAGAAACATAGAAACACAGAATCATAGAATGTCTTGGGTTGCAAGGGACCTTAAATACCATAAATTTTCAACCCCCTGCCATCAGCAGGGGGACCTCCCACAAGGCTAGGCTGCTCAAGGCCCCATCCAACTTGACCTTGAACACTTCCAGCGATGGGGCATCCACAATTTCCCTGGACAATCTGTTCCAGTGCCGCACCACCTTCATGGTGAAGAATTTCTTCCTAATGCCTAGTCGAAACCTTGTCTCTTCCAAATTAAAGCCATTCCCCCTCATCCCATCACTATATGTGCTTGTAAACAGTCCCTCCCCAGCTTTCTTATAGGTCCCTTTAGGTACTGGAAGGTTGCCTTAAGGTCTCCCTGAAGCCTTCTCTTCTCCAGGCTGAACAATGCCAGCTCTCTCAGCCTGTCACAGAAGGGGTGCTCCTGCCCTCTGATCATATTTGTGGTCCTCTTCTGGACCCGTTCCAACAGTTCCATATCTTTCTTATGTTGGGGATTCCAGAACTGGACACAGTGCTCCAGGCGGGGGGGCGGTGGGGGGTGGGGGGTGGTAGTGTCTCAGAAGAGTGGAGTAGAGGGGCAGAATCACCTCCCTCAACCTGCTGGCCACGCTTCTTTTGATGCAGCCCAGGATACAACTGGCTGCCTGTGGTGTGAGTGCACATTGTTGACTCATAGTGAGCTTCTCATCAACCAGCACCATGTCCTTCTCCGCAGGGCTACTTTCAATGTGGTGATTCTTGTGGTGATCAAGTAAGAATACATCAGTAATTAAAAAATACGACTGGTTTAAAATCTGTTCTTTGGCCTATTAGAGAGTAGCAGACTATTCAAGAATGACTACACAGCATGATACAATGATGATGGTTTGCAATTCAGTGTGATGATTTGGAAGACACTATACTCCAACTTTGAAAAGCTAGGCAGGATTCTATAAGTTTGTGTGTTTCATATTCACTGTTCTTCCAACCGTACCAAACTTTTGCCAATTTTGTATGTTTCCTGCAAAATTTTTCATTCATTTCCTTAGCATAATTGATAACACATAGCACTGGGAAAAGCACAGATTACTAAAGGATTCCAGTAGAAACAGTTGATTTCATTATAATTTTATTTTTAGTTATGTTTTAAGGTCTATAATTCAGTGAATCTTAATCTATTTAAAGTATAACATAATGAATTCTGTATCTTTAATTGTAACGACATGATCACTTATGTCAAGCACTATCATAGTTTAAGTAAATGGCATCGACTTATTGGATGTCAATTTACTCATAATCACATAAAAAAAAGAGATAAGGCTTATCTGCTATTTCTGATTTTTTACTATTTTATTGACCATTATTAATTATCATTATTGCAGCTAAGTCTTTAAAGAAGAATCAGTCTACTAGTTTTGTTTTATGGTCTATGTGTGGACAACACGGTTTTATTTTGAATCTTTTTGTTTCTTACAGGAAAATCAAAACTGGAATAAAAAGTCTCAAAATGCTGACACATTTCTA
Source organism: Cuculus canorus (assembly GCF_017976375.1). Lineage (NCBI taxonomy): Eukaryota > Metazoa > Chordata > Aves > Cuculiformes > Cuculidae > Cuculus > Cuculus canorus. The sequence goes on from NC_071401.1 coordinate 39,674,102, forward strand.
ACTTAATGTACTTCTGAAAATACCTAAAACTTTGGGTTCCCCTGAATGAGAACTGACAACAAGAGCCTCTGATATTTTCGCACAGCCAAATAATGCTTTGTTACAGATATCTGTCTTTCTTCTGTTCTTGAAAGAAGCGCAATAGAGAGAAGATATAAAGCATCCTTTACCTTCCCTGTAGCAGTGCTATTCTATACAGGCAAGAAACTGAGGAGATAATAGTAATGAAATCCTAAGATATTTCTTTCTCCATGAAAAGAGAGATTAGCATTCAGTTTAGACTAATTTGTCTATAGGCTGCTTTTTGTGGCAAAAAGTGGTGGACTTATAAAGTTTTATTACCCAAATAAATTAATATTAGCTGATCTGGGTGACTTAACAAAAAAAAGGCACAAACTAGTGATATATGACCTGGAAAATGAAGGTGGGAAAGAAACTTAAAACAACATTGTGCCTTTGGAATTAGTAGTATTTTAATAAAAATAAAACCAATTAAAGCTATGTTTGGAGAGACTTTGGACTAAGATAGAGAGAAGAGCAATGGCTGTTTGTACAGTGAAGGACAACTTGCTATTTTACTAATTTGAAAAAATTAAGCAAGTTCAGTTTAGAGTGTAATTTGTCACAAATTACATTATAAGACTTCTGTACAGATAACATCATTAGTGTAAATAAACTGAACTCTCCTTATCATTTGTGAAGAGAAATGGAATTCTCCAAGGGTCAGTTCAGAGAAGTGACTTTATATGTCTATTTTAAAATTAAATGTCTTATTGCCTTTGATTGCACCTTTCTCTTCATTGACCATAATTGAAATCTAGACAATGAGCTCAGATATAGACATCAAATGCAGATATCAGCTAAATTCTAGCTCTTGGAAGACAAGATGTACCTCCACCCATTCCATATTTCTCATTTGGAGTATTAGAAATGATAGAGGTTTGCTCCTGGAATCAGCAAAATTATTGGAAGGCAGAAACTGCTTCTAATTACAAGCCTCATTCACTTTGGACAACATGGTTCACTGATTCCACATACGCATGTGCAGAACTCAGCAAAAAAGGCAGATTCTAATGAAATGAAATTAAATCTACTTTTTCCAATTAATTTTTTTTTTTTTACTTTGTATTAAAAATATAGCATAAAATTCTTGTGAAGCTGGAGAGATTGGATGTATACATACTGGTGAACTTTTGGGTCATGTGTGACCATAGTAGTACTTCCAGTTACTTAGGCTACTTACCCCTGCTTTTGCAAGTCACAGATCTCAAGTGCTTACAGCTTTGCCAAGTTTCTGCTGTTCAGCTGGACTTTTTCAAGTTGAGTGTAAGACTAGGTGGTATTAGTGGCCTCAGAAGATGACCATCTTTAATGATTTAACAGAAAACATTTGTTGAAGAATCCACACAAGTGGTCACCATCTATATATTGTTGTTAGAGTTTGACTTAAGCTCCTGTTGCTCTCACGATTTGGCAGTATTTTTGTTTGATGGCTTCTGTTCAGGGAATACCACCATGTAAGACGTCTTACGTCCTCTCTGCCTTACCCGTTGATCATGTCTATAAAACCTCAACCTCCTGGTAGTGATCCATTGATGTTAACCACCTGTCCTGCAAAAATCATTATTATTTTTCTTATTTTAGCATTGTACCTTCATATTTGTACCAAAAGTCATAATAAGTGAAAACCTTTTACATTTTTTTTTCTATTTGTTTTTTTAGTTTTCATGACCAGAAGTGTGCTTTTATTTGATATTCTACTTCCTGCAAAAAATCCAGACAGTGGTAAATTCTGAGATTAAATAAAGGTATGCAGAAAAGTGTGAAAATAAATTATGTGATAATGATGACAATAGAGCAGTTTCTTCAATGCCTAGGACAGCCTTATATTAAAAAACTTGTTGAAGCTGTTTTTATTGGGAATAATATATTTAATCTTGGAAAATCGTTCCCTAACATTTTTTTTTCTTTGCATTTAAAAATGAAATAATGTATGCCACCTCACATAGCACTGAGATCTCGCGCTGGGGTGGAGGTGTAGACAAGCTAATGTTATACCATTCATAATTTGGCCAAACTGCCTTTACTATCATCGCACCTGTAACTTCACACAGAATATAAGTAGGCTATCCAAATATATTGATTGTGGTTACTTCTTTTTTGACTAATTACAGATGTGATATTCCTAAATTGATAGTTGTTTGATTTTTTTTTAAAATATCTCCCTGTCTGACATGAGTTAAGGAATTTCATAATCAGATTACTAATTTAGTGATCTTATTTCCCTTGGTTAATAAACCATGTTTAAAATCTTTGTTTTCAGATATGTTTTTCTTGCATAAAGCAAGTAATCAGGACCAAGTGTAAGATGATAATTTGACATTTTTAATCAATTTTGTCATTTTTAGTTACACACTTTTAGTACTGTGTAGTCACACACTAATATCACTGGTGTTCTTGCTGCCAAAGACTGATCTTATTTTGTTCATGTTGATGCATTTGCTTGTACTTCATGGAATTATAATAATGTAGAATTTCAGCACTCGTAATACTAAAAAAAGTTAGAAAAGAACAACTGGAGAACAAAGAAGACCTTAATGGTTCTAGTCTATGACTCCCCAGGTATGCCTTTTAATGTATTTCAGCTTAAAACTTAGAAAAATTATTTGAATTGGTGGTTATAAAATAGACATGACTTTGCAATAAAAAAGTATGTTTTGAGGAAACTCAGACATTTTCTTCATTGTCCAATATTCACTGGTTGTTTAAGATGACAATTAACAGGGTGAACATTTCTCCTTTTAGGCTGACAATCTTTCTCTGTGTGGAGAACTAGCTCTTTTCCCCTTCTGCCCCCTTTGAAACATGTCTGGAAGTGTCAGTGTTGTCCACCTTTCATATGATAGCCTAGAGCACACATTCAAGATGTAACAGATCTCATTACTGTGGCTTCCTCAGCCTGAGGCAGTTCAAACCTGCGTTTCCCAGGAGAGTGACTTAAACAGTGGAAAGAGAGGGAGATTTTCCTCCAGCTCTTCTGACAGAGCTTTGACATTGCAGCTGAGAATTCAAAGTTTATAGCATAAGAGGGTATAAACATAAGAAGTTCCTTGACTCTTAACCCACTGATGGACTGATGGGACTGTCTTTTTCTTTTTTTCTTTTTTTTTTTTTAATTTTTTAATTTTTTTTTTGTATTTGTATATTATGAAATGGAAAACACTTAAGTGGTTGTAGGAATAGATATTTAGGAACTTCCTTGCTCCCAGATTAGTAGCCCAATTATCAGGCTACAAGGCAATACCTCCTCTTCTGTCTTCCCTATGTCTTTCATATCTTTCTGCACAGTACTACACATTTGGCAAATGGGGGAACATTCTTTCTCTCCCAGACCGGTAGTGAGACTCTTCACTTGGGAAAGGAGAAATTGAGATTCAAATCCAAAGGAAGTATTTAGACATTTCAGAAGATAAAGAACTTAGTGGTTTTCCATCTTGAACATAAACTCAAACCACTAATCTGTTACGAATAATTGAGCACAAAAAATAACTACGTCCCTGTCAGTATCCCTATATATTACCAGAAGTTATTCTGCCACAGATTTCACATAAAGATTGATGTGATTGTTGCTCTGAGCTCGATTAAATCTCATAGTGTGAGTTAACTATAGTAAAAAAAATGGTTCAAACTCTTCTGAAGACATAGACACAAACCTAGCTATGTTGTGTGAAGTATCCATAAGCAGAAGACAGTCCTGACAACTCTAGTCATAACCAGCTACAGAACTCTGCATGTATAATTCATTTTATCTCAGCTCAGCTGCTTATCAGGTCCACCTGATAAGCACTTCAGTGCTGAAGTTTTAACAAGAAAATAATGGTTTAGTCACACAGAAATTGTGAAAAAAATCATTATTTTTGGGGAGATATCTGAAATATTTTACTCATATCTGATATTTCTTATATATATACATGCCATTGTATTATATTATAATCTATGTTTATTAAAGGAGTCATTTTGTCCATCACTCTATTGCTTTTTTACTTCAGCATTGTATCTTTGATTATATTAAGGTAAATGCAAATATTATTGTTCTATCAGTAACAGAACTGTGAAAGCTGACTTATTTGTCAAAACAGAAAAAAATTAAGAAATATTCTTCCAATATGACCATCTTCAGCTAAATGAAACTCTTCCTTCAACTGCATATAAAATGTCTTTTTATTTTTAAATGCATTTCAATATTTTTTTCCAAATTGAAATGTTTCATAATGACAAAATTCCAATTAATAGATATTCTTCAGACTTCATATGAAAGTGATTGTTTAATTAAAACTTTTCTACCCAATCCTTTAGAAATTTTTAACAAAAAACCCAAAGACTATTAACGTGTTAGATTTCATGGTCACACACTATGAGTTGTCACTTGTAGTCATATGTATTGTTAAAATTAATAACACTATAATTAAGATTACTTGTTCTCCTCATTATATTCATGATTCCACTATAAAAAGTATAAAGCTCCAAGACACATGCAGTAGTTCCATTTGCTCCAATGGCACTTAGGTCTTGTTGAATCAAGGCCAAGAGCATGGTGACAGTAGTAGTTCAGACATATTTCTTGAAACAGTTTTTTTCCTCTTTCACTTTTAAATTATTAATGTATTTGTAGCAAGCTTATTTGATACACTTCCAGACTTTTTGAGTCTTCTTTCTCCTATACTTAAAAGAATAACATCTACTTACATTGACAAAACAATTTAAGGTGTAGATTCAGTGACACAGCCCTATGCTGCAATTGTCTTTAAGAATCTGCCTGTGTTCCATTCTTTTTGAAGTTCAACTGAAACCTTGCCTTCTTCCTGTGGTTGGGACAGCAAGAATAGGCCATGTAAAGCCAAGGACTGACTGGATGATGGAGGAATGACATTTATTCAGATAGAGGATTCTATTCCATTTACCACATTTGTGGCCATCAGGTGATGGTTAGAGAATAATGTCAATTGTAAATTGAGAAAGAAGGCTGCACATTTACTCTTTCTTTAAAATTATAGTCCTGATTCTAACAATGTGCCTTCAGAAAGCAGTAACAAACAGCCTGGAAACAGGGATGTACTAATATTAAAGTATACAAGAGAAATGTTAGATAAAGAGATTCTTAGGGAGAAGGGGGGAAAAAAAGAAAAAACTCTCCTCACAACAGGAGGGGAAAGACCATTTACAGAAAACATGGAAGAAGCTTTTGGAAGGTGGAGATAGCAGATATAGTAGAAAGGATATGGTAGAAAGATCTGGAGTTTTGCTTAGTAACCTTTCTCTTTCTAATACTGGAGAGTAAAAGGTGTCAGTGTGCCTCAGGAAACAGACGCCAGATTAGGAGTATCCTTTGCCCTATCAAGGGCCTATTTTTGAAAAGGAAGTGATAGTTATACACTGACTTTTAGGGATTGCTGCTTTTGAAGCAGTATGCAGCTTAATTTATATTTTGTCTATTAAGGGTGTAGGAACTAAAGTATCAGTAAACATGAAATTATAGAGGGATGCTAAAGTGGATGCTAAAGGAGGTAGACTAGCAAAATGAGGCAGATTTAGTGGAGAATCAAGCAGCACTACAAACTCAGCCGATGAGCTAATAAAAATAAAATTAAAAAACTGTTAAAGTGCTGAAGAAATCCTAGAAATCTGTACATTACCTAGGCTCTGAGAAATGTGATGGGTAAGTAGGATTGGTGCAGTCAAAAATACTGTATAGAACACAAGGCAACTGAGTTTATAGAAGTTGTTTTGAAATATGTAAAACATTTTGCAAAACTGTAACAATAAATTATACCAAATTTGTATTGAATGTTGTTGTAGACTGAGGTAGATTAGATTCGGTTTTGTGACTAACTCAGTTGCTGTAACTGTTTTTTTCTGAATGCTAACTGCATGTTTTTGAGACAGTGTTCTTCCCTAAAATGATAGCACAACACACTGGTCTATAAAAAGGCCAGGGCGTACACTTAACCAGGGCCATCCTCAAGCTGGATGAAGGGGTTCGCACCTGCGAGGAGTAGTGGATAGGGCAGGTGACCCTGAACTGACCAACAGATTATTCCATCACATATATGTGATACTCAGTATAAACCTGAGAGATCACAAAGGTCTCACTCTCTTCTGCGATGGCTGATATCAAGTGAAGACCTTGTCTGTCTGGTTGTTCCTAATCTTGGATCCATGTGTTCCTGATTCCAGTTTCTGAGTCCAGCTCCCTCTTAGTTGTGGACACATTTTGGCTATCTGTGGTATCATAGTCAATTCTCATGTAGTGCTTAAAGTGCATCACTTAAATCTTAGAGAAAGCAAGACTTTTTTATTATTTCCAACATGAATCCCTCCGATATGGTAATAATCCAGATTAATGATGTCTATTTTTTTTTGTGCTTTCGATGGCAAAGCGATCATATTCTGCATGCTTCTGAAAAGTCTTTGTATCTTTGTTTCAGCTATCAGATATTCCTGAAGAGGAGATATTACAAATCAAATGGAGATCTGAAAAGCAAGTACTTGAATTTCTGGGTTTGAGATGAACTGTGGAGTCTGCCTTCCAAGAAGGAATACTAAGTGGTGAAGCCCTGCCCAGAATGTGAAACTGGAAGCCAAAAGAAAAAGTATGTGTCTCTTGGATAGGTACTGGTGGGAAAGCAGAAGAGTTCTTCTAAATCCCATGGCTCTTAAATCTTGATCCATGGCCAGATGTCCAGCCCTGTGGGATAAACCAGTGCAGAAGAAATGCTTTCTTTGATCTCTATGACCCAGGTGACACAGTGGGCAATGTGAACTGTAGAAAAAATAAACTGAGCTTTATATAAAAATGATACGGTATGAAGACCAATTTTAATCTTATGATTAAACACACTCTCAGTTTGCCATTACAAATATGAATATAACAGTGTATTTTCTATAAATGAGACTATTTGGGCCACTTACTTTACTACAGTTGGTCTACTTGGTTTGCATTATCAATAACTTTTAATTATATTCTCTCATACAAGCTCTTGAGCTTCTCTAGAATATCATTATGTCTGATTTCTTTAATCAATTGATGATTTAGATTTCATATATTGACATATTTTTTATTCATAGTCCTAGCAAAAGCAAAAATATCCTATGGCAGTCTAACAGTTACACTACAAATGTGGTGCAAAAAGGTAAGGACAAAAATATCTAAATGAGATACCAACCTTGTCTTTTTCAATTATATACTTTAGGCATTATGCGAGCAAATTTTGGATGACTCCTTGCTTATGCACGGACATAGATCTATTGGAGCGAGTCCAGAGGAGGGCTAGAACACCTCCCACACAAGGACAGACTGAAAGAGTTGTGCTTGTTCAGTCTGGAGAAGAGAAGGCTCTAGGGAGACCTTATAGATGTCTTCCAGTACTTAAAGTGGGCCTAGAGAAAAGGTGAGGAGGGGCTCTTTATCAGGGAGTGTAGTGATAGGACAAGGAGAAATGGTTTTAAGCTAAAAGAGGGGAAATTTAGCCTAGATAATAAGAAGAAATTTTTTACTGTGAGGTGATAAAGCGCTGGATCAGATTGCCCAGAGAAGTAGTGGAAGCTGCATCTCTGGATGTGTTCAAGACCGGATTGTATGAGGCTTTGAGCAACCCGACCTAGTGGAAGGTGTTCCTGCCGTGGCAGGGGGGTGGGGAACTAGATAGTCTTTAAGTTCCTTTCCAACCTAAACCATTCTGTGATTCTATAGCATGAAAATTGGTGTATAAGCTTTACACAAATATAAAAATTAATATTTTAACACTGTTTATATAGCGCACATTTTCTGATTGGTTGTTCATATTCTTAAGATGTAAATTAATTTCAGTAAATGTCTTCCCTAAAGAACTCTAAATTGCCAGCTTATGGTGATCCAAGTTATTTGCTCTAAATAATTTATATCTCCACAAAGAGTTAACACAAAATTTGGTCTAGCAATTAGCATGACAGGGTGGTGGTTGTCAGATACTCCTACTATAGACTGAGACCAATATACTCACTGAGGATGTGATGGACTGTTTAACAACAAGACTATCTGCCACTGACAGCAGTCTGCTCTGGTACCATTCTGTGAATCATATAGGCCAAAGAATTTTACAGTTGGTTAATACCTCAAAAACTATCTTTATGTAATTGCTTAAATAAGAGATGGAAGTATGCTTAAGCTGAGCTTGCATCCCTTTTGTGCAAGATGTCTGTAAATATTTATTTGAATAAGCTTATTGACAGGATGTTCAGGAAAGCAAGTTTTAAGCCTGAATTAAAGAATATAAATGCTGATCCTTAAAATATGAGTATGTGTTCCATACATAACATTTTCATAACTGTACATCTAATTAGGAAACAGATGCCATCTGACTAGAGTAGACGTAAAAATCAACAAATCATGAGAAAATTCCAGTTTACTCTTTTCAGAATTTCTATGCATTTAATAATTTTTCAGCACTCCATCAAATTAGAAAAAGTAAGAAAAGACAATAACAATAAAAAATAGAATAAAAAGATTAGTGAAGGTTTTAGAGTTATGTAGAACCGATCTGAAAATCTTTGTTTGAAGACCACACTTTGCCGCTATGACTCAGACTACTTTTATTACCATGTCTGGAACTTGTCATTAGTGCTTTGATTAAGTTTCCATTTCTAGGAGAATAAGACTAGAACATGACAATAATTGAAGATTTCTAGAGTCATTAGATATTTTTTACATCAGCTAGTGAGGCTGCATAGCAAAAAATGAAGTACAGAATGCATTTAATGCGTTTCTAAATGATCTTTTCCTTGCAAGAAAAAAACCCCAAACCTGCAAACCCAAAAGCCCTACAATCCTCTTGGTATATAACTTCACTAACCAAAGAGACAATGTGAAGCTCATTTTTCAGGTCTGTTGACAAAGTTTCATATTCCTATTTGTAAGGTTGAGCTGTTTCTACATTCACTTTAAGTGACAATAAAAGATCTTTTTCTTGCAAGATTTTTCTTCCTTTTCAAACAGAAACAATGAAAGAAGGCCATTTAAAGACTTCAGGAAAGATGGTCTCTGTTCTGATCCCTACTATACTAAATTAAAAGCAATTTTTAATCCCTCGGGGTTTGTATAATTATTTATGATTTATTTTTTCTGAAAAAAGGATCTAAATCTGAGCCCAGACTTCAAGCACTTCCAGCCTGTGAAAGCCTATTGATCAAAAGATTACAGTTATCCTCTATAGACAATTACGATTTTCAGTCAGGTCATGACATGTCATAAAATAACATCCAGGGAGTTATTACCCTTTGTACAAATTACCCTTTTGTTCGTTCCAGAGGGATCAGTGATGACACATAACTGTGGCAAGTGAATTTGATGTGGTTCTTTTGCATGAAAATATGTAAGAGTTGCTAACATTTTGCTTATAAATGGAAAAGCATGAAAAAGAAGAATACATGGCAAGCCTAATGCAACATGAACATAGATTTATGTCTTTATCTTTTAGATATTTAACATTTAATTGAGATCTATTCAGATTTAAATATCTGCAACAGAGCATAGATGTTTTTGCAGTTAATCTAGTTAAAAGAACTTCCTAGGACTAAATATTTAACTTGCCTTGTGTTTGTAGAACATTCGTTCCTGTGTATAAAGTAATCATCCAATGATACAAACATTTTGTGTATGGCTATATGTACCTGGTAGCTGTTAAAATCTTGATCTGCATTTAAGGTCCATTTTCAGTATTACATATTTCTATGATCCCTGTCACATCAGTGCTACTATGGAGAACTCAGAAGCTTCTCAAGTAAAATCTACTGTAAAAAACAAAGGCACTTTATTTACTTAATTTGGTTTGCTCCTATGTCAGGATTTTTTGTACTTCATAACTCAATATAGTGACTTCCTACCTGCAACTTTACTGCATGAATTATTTTGAAAGGATCACTACTATTTATGACACATCTTGATACCCCAAGATGAAAGATGTTAAGATGAAAGATTTATAAACATGAAAGGTATTACTGTCATTCTGTAGTTTAAGAACCTAAGGTCCTTCATGCTTTAACTGACTCATATGTAAATTCCACACTTTGTCATTTAACAATTATGCTATAAAAATTAAAGGCTTGGAAGTAATGTTTTTTATTAACAAAACATTTTTGAGATAAGTATTTTTCCAATACAATTAAGTTTAATGCAATAAATTAGAAACTATAAATTATCAAGCCATTTATTTCAATCCATCCTTTGTGGAGTCTGAAAGAAATGTTACCCGACACATGTTGGTTTCATAGCACCATCATGAGAGTTTAAAGAAAGGTCACGATTAGTTTTGGACTATTACTGTTTAAGTTCTGAAAATCTTCTGGGAAGTGAATGGGCATATCTTTTAAGGAGATACAAAAGACAAAAGCATGGATATTAAAGGTAATGTAGATACTAACTAAGCCAAAAGCATACTGAAAAAGTCTTACTAGAAATCATTGCATGCCTCAAGATATTTCTGAATAGTCTTGACAAAAGTGTGTAGCTCAGTGCTGTTGTAGTGCCTAAATGGAAAGAACATATGGGAATCATAGAATGGTTTGGGTTGGAAGGGACCGCAAAGGTCTGCTAGTCATGCTTCTTTTGATGCAACCCAGGATATGACTGGTGTTCTGGGCTGCAAGCGCACATTGTAATTTTGGTTGGGCCGCTCTTAATTCCTTCATCTCCCAGCCTGTATTGATACTGGGTATTGTCCTTACCCAGGTGCAGGGCCTTGCACTTGGTATCTAAATGTATTTCAATCATCTAGATCTATTGAAAATCTTATTTTATGTGTAATCTCTGACTGTTCTCAGCATACAATGGCAAGTGTATATAACAGAACAATACAAATTTTCCATGAAAAAATAATTGTTGACCACCTTGTTTTATACTAATGCAGTTATGTGGGAGAAAATTTTAGGGATTCCTCTATGCCTTTCATGTGCTAGAACTCTTTTCTGGTCATCACAGATAAAACACTCACAATTATGCAGCTTAGTGACTGATTATACAGGATATTTCATTTCCTAGTCACCTTAGGAAACCTGCACAACTATCTGTTTGAGTATGCTTGCAGAGAGCATTGTCTGAACAAAGGGACTCTAAAATGCAGACTATGGAACAAAGCAAAACATCTCTATTGGATACCTAGCTTCTATCTGCCTCATAACTGCACAAGCAAAGTCTATGATAACCACATTAAAATGAAACAAAACAAAATGCCCAAACCCAGAAAACAAAAACCCAATGATGAAGGTGTAGTTCAATACTGCAAAGAGGAGAAAATATAAACTCCCAAAGGGATCATTAGTTTCACAAGAAAGCCTAGAAAGTCTCTATAACTGGAAGTTAAATTAGGAAAAAACATGACCAATGTAGACTTACAGTAAGAGCTGTTATCAGTTAAAAATGAATTGCCAAAGGAAACTAAGCATTTTGTTCCTTCCACTATTTCTTTCATAATCAAGCAACATTTTGAAATTTATCCCGTACCAAAGTTGCATGACCTGTTTATTTAATAAATCATATTTATGATCAGCTGTTTCTGTCATATCTTTATAATTCTCAAATATATATACACATAAGCATTGCCAGCTGTAAGAAATTACCAATGTGCTCAAGAAAAGAGTCTGTGAAAATGCATACATTATTATTATTACATTTTGACGCACTGTAATAGGATTTGAAAGTGATTACTGTACTGAAACTGCTGAAAAGATTTTCCATAGAGGTGGGATAGAGAATTTATTGAGTTTATTTGAAGGAATTTCTTACTCCCTGGAGAATGCACAAATCTCTTACCTAGCAGGGTTAAAATAATCTTTGCATTCTTGAGAACATATAACATCCTTTATGAATAGTGTATGCTGTTGTCTTGAAAGACAATAGTGTGTACACTGTATAGTTCAAAATAGTGGAAAATAACCTAAACGTATTCAGATTGGATGTGTATGTCATAATTTTGACCTTTTAAATATTACTATTGCTTGAGGTACAACCTAATTCCAAAGCTGTGCACTTCAAACACATCGCCCTTCCTGAGCAGGTAAAACCCATGATGTGCATCACCCATACACCATGTGAGCCCAGGTTTCCATAGACTGAAGCTCATGGACCAGACAGCTCACGAGAGAGAACATAAACACAATGCTTTTTTCAATTGTTCTCAGATATGTATTTTTGTATGACTGCAGATTCATAGTAGTTTTGTCATATAAATTGATATAAAACCAGTTAAAAACTGTTAACAAATTATTGGTCATCCATGCTGTCGAAAACAAGATCTATGTAGTGCAAGACTAGTTTTGCAAAATTTAACTAAATCTCAGTAGACTTCTATGATAAGCTTTTATAGCAAAACAAAGGTCTTAAAACAATGAGGAGCACTGCACCTTTAGAGAGTCTATTTACATCTGATATGTGCAGAAGGATTCCAGACTGCCAGTTCATCTACAGATATCAGTAATACCAGAGATCTAAAATGCAGCCCTCCCTAACCAGTACTTCAGAAGCTGGAAAGTAGTTTTTAAAGGTCTTAGAATCTTATTTATCTTGTCAAAAAATTTGGTTGCTTGTTTTTTAAATTAGAGAAATTTTCGACAAAACAAGTTCCTTGAGATTGGGTGAATTGTCTACATCCTTGAAGACTTTTATATGAGTGTAAAAGAAAAAGATGGTACTAAGAATGAGAATCTCTGTAAACTATATCACCTGCAAGGCCTGTTGATGCTAGAAGTCCATTTTAACTTTAAAATCTATTAATATATAACTAACATTAATTACGACACACCCACTGCAGGGGAACAATCCCTTGGAATATACTTCTTTCTGTACTTGGATCCTTCAAGCAGTCCATATACTTTCTGTGCTTTCTAAGCTGTTGGATTTTGAAGTCTTAAAGATGATCTTCTACTTTAAAGAAATGTTTTAAAGCCATCTCACAAGCTCTTTGTTATGTTGGAGTTTACTACTATTAAAAAAATAAATATTTTAATGGTATTGCTTAATTTATTGACAAGATAATTTTAGCTGAAGAATTTGCTTGGACTCTCTTTGTATTAACCGCACATGACAGAAAAGAAGACAGATGTTTCACAGATGTGGGAGAATAAAAGCTCATTAATAATTAAGATACTTTGTTTTATAATTGCATAAACAATATAGGTAAAATAACATAGGGAATTTGTTCTACCACATAAGGCTATGGTGTAACATCATACTGAAAACTAATTTTTACCTCTACTATGTTCTGCATATGTAAATTCTAACTGCAGACCTTTTTGTGTGTGTGTGCATTTATTTTTTCTGTTTATTTTCATTTAACGGAAGTCCTTGAAATGCCTGACTACTTTGATCTTGTGATTTTTGACAAGCAGCTTTTGTTTTCCCCCCTCCAGGCTCACATTCTGTGCTGTGATATGTCACTACTGATTCTGTCAATCATGCATCTCTAAAAAAAAGTGCTGTTAGAGAAGAGTAGAAACTCATTGTTAAAATGTCTAATCAATTTAAAAACATATGTTATTGCACCATAACACTAAAAAACATGTAACTGTTGTAGCAGTGTGGATGTGTTTAAGACCAGCATGTGCATTCTAATCAAAATGCATACATAATGGAGATTTATACAATTGACATATATCCTAAAGGTTTTTAGGAGAGCTTTGTGTATTCGTTTTTGATAAGTTTTGAAATTAGAATGCTGAAAATTTTCTGCAGCTCAAAAGTTTTCATTAGTGTGTTGTAGAAGGAAAGGAAGAGAGAGAGGAAGTAATATTCTGGGAAAGACAAATAGAGGAAGATGCAAGGAGTTGTTCATACATGGAAAGAACAACCATAAGTTTTATAATATGTTAATGCAAGGAATTTCCATTATGATTAGAAATTTTGTATTAGGAAAGACATGTGCCATATTACCCTCCATGAATCAAGAAGAACTGGTTGTCTGTCTTCTTTTGGAACTGGCAGACTTACATAGGTGCTTACAAACTGCTAATATTCAGATGAGAACTGCATATTACATTGATTTGCTGTAAAGCCCTGGAATGTAGCACTAAACTTTTGAGTGGTCTCTATAGTGTATTTTCTTATTTGGGGTGAATTGAATGTGTGCAGTGGTTGTTGCAGTACATCACTGGAATTGCTTTCCTGGGGATTAGCATAATGCTATTCTTATGAACCCTCTTTTCCATTCTATTGCTTCTGTGTGGTTATTTGTTTATAGAAAACCCTATCAGTCACCTGGATTCATTAAAAGTCTGCCTAAACAGCACAATTCCGTATAATTTTCTTTACCATTATTTTTAAAATTGTACATGGGAAACCAGAGTCTATGCAATTTTTTATTCAGTGTAACTCTCTCCTTTGAGAGGTAGACTAGATTTACATCGAGGCTGATTGCAACAAGATATGATCAAGCTGCTAAGAATGTATGCAAAATCATCTGCACTTTTCATTAGAAAAAGACCATTTTGATACAGAAAGGTTGTTTGTTCTGGGATAGCAAGAAAAGTGCTTGCAAATGTTATTCCAGAATAATGATATTCAGACATTGACTAAAACGCATTTCAGTACAAAGTGTGAACACTCTAGAGAAGCCTCCTTCCGTATATACAAATTTAAAAACAGCATTGAAACATTTTTGCATCAAAGCCATGTCTACTGAAGGAAAAGCTTGCCTTCCTCTCACCTTCCTTTCTTTCTTTCTTTCGCTCCTAATCCAAGAGATACTAGAAATGTATTTAACTGAATACAGCTCCTATCTGTACTATTACGTATGACTTTTAGCGAATGCATGAAAAGTTACATGGTTGAAGGAATTCAACTAATATAAGACTCTTTTAGTATTCAATACAGGTTTTTTCCACATTTAAGCAGGAAAGGTGCTGTCCTTATGACTTTTGGTGGGAAATATTCGAAGTGCTTTCTTAATATGTATGAGAGAGCAAAGCTCTGATTTCAGCAGATCCAATTGAAAGAGGAGGAAAATAATGTCTTGCATGTCTCATAGAATTATAGAGAAGGTTCTTGGGATAATCTTATCAAAACCTTTTTATTTTTTTTTCACAGCTAGTTACAAGTTAGCTGTGTTTACCTTGAAATCATAGTTACTTGTTTTACACATAACTTGTGTAATTCCTTGCTGTCTTTCAGAATTTACTTTTATAGTTCTGATGTCTGGATATGGACTTAGTCCTGTTCTCCTACGTAACTAAAGCCTCAATAAAATTTCAACTCCATGGACAAAATGCAAAGGTTTGTCCCTTTGGAAAAAGAAATAAAAATTATTTGAAGTAACCTTTCTGGTAGCAATGAGAACTAGAAGAAGTTAATTAAACTATGTGACTTCTGAGGACCAGATTAAGGATATGAGGTGCATGCTCAAGAATCCTCTTTTTCTCTAAGACTATTGGAGGAAAAATGTCTGTCGGTAGCATAGTCTGGATAGAAAAACAAAGTTTCTTCTTTTTCATGTTTTAGTCAAGTCAATATATTTTAGTTTGTTTACATTTTTTTTACATGTTTAATAAAACCTCCCACTTGTAAGAGTTAGTAGGTCAAACTTGTAGTAAACTGGGGCATTTTGGTTAATCTCCATTTAACCTGTAGATGGCATCACTACTACATTTACACACAGAATTATCTAACCCCGGGGGTAATATCTACTGAAAAGATGAAGTTTCCTAAAACACTTCAATACTGATCATAATGGATGAAATATATTAGAAACTATGATTTCAGTGGCTTTTAGGTCATTCTGTGCACATTTTGTGAGCAATACATCGAGACATCTTTTGAAGTAATTTCGTTAGAGGAGGGACATGTCATTAGACAAATCACATAATGTTTAGTTTTCTTGATTTGAGTACGTTGCCTCAGTTTCTTTGTCTTTCTTATAATTCGTTACTCAGAGACAGCATCTCCAAAGCATAGGCGCTCTTTCATGCATTGTAGAAGCACATGAAAGAGAAGTTTCCTGCAGTCTTCTATTCTTTGGGAATTTCTGAAGTGGAGGTTGAGGAAGCAACTGGTGAAGGATTTTTACCCCTTCTGTCTGTTTTCTGCATGATCACTGCTCAGGGTCACACTCTCTTTGAGCTTCAGTTTCCGATGTCCACAAATACTTCAAGCTAAAATGATACGAATTACTCAGTGTGTTGGACCTGAAATGTGTTTTCCTGGCTTTGTAATCAAAACAATCCATAGGAGTTGCAGGGAAATACATACTGGATCTCAAGGCCTAAGGTCATAATTATCGTTATTGTCATGGGACAGTGTCAGAACAAGAAGTAAATAGTGTTGTATGTAACTGTGATCAGAGCTGAAGAGTCAGTAACAATTTTACCAGAAGCACAGAAGAACACATGGTTTCTGTCAATCTCTCTAATGTATAGTTTAGGGTAGAATTTGCAACTTTCAAATATTTCTGGTATTCACTGCATTGGTCTGTTTACCTTGCACACAAACAACAGCTAAAGGGCCTGTGATAATAGTACCTATTTGAGATTTCATCAGTAACTCCTGCCATGGTTGGTTGAGTTTCTATCAATCAAATATATAAATTCCAGGGAAATTATTTAGATTTTTAAATAGTTCTGTGACATAATTTCTTACTGCTGTCAGTAGTAATACTGTCCATATTGAGTCGAAGATCTAGTTAACAAGCTCTTGCAGGTATAACCAAAATTTCTTTGGCATTTTGGAAACAGTTTTATTTGGCTTTGGATGAGGACCAAAAAAAATGAAGGACAAAAAAACTGATGAACAAGAATGGTATTTTGGAATACCAGTTATTCACTGATATCTTTTCTATTTGATGCACAGGAAACAAATTATATAAATTATTGCAGCTCCTCTCCTCCCTTCTCCTTCTCCTTCTCCTTCTCCTTCTCCTTCTCCTTCTCCTTCTCCTTCTCCTTCTCCTTCTCCTTCTCCTCCTCCTCCTCCTCCTTCTCCTCCTTTTCCCTTTCCCTTTCCCTTTCCCTTTCCCTTTCCCTTTCCCTTTTCCCCTTCCCTTTCCCTCTCCTTTTTCCCTTTCTCTTTCCCTTCCCCTCCCTGCAAAACTCCTTCTTTCTCATTCTAACTCATGAGACTGAGTTCCAGTTCCCATTGTATTGATTGTAAAGAAAAGCTCAAATGACTACTCAGCTGCTAAAAAAATAAATCTCTTTTGTTGACTATAATTTTTAACATAATAAATTATAAATAATATGAGATTATAAATCCTCAGCAAGTATTAAATTCTACTGAAGGTGAAAGGAATTTAGTGTGAAAATACACTGCATTTGTAAAAAAGAAAATATGCCTTTGAAACGAGGTTGAGTGAAATATTGCAAACTGAGATGACTGAAGCTTCCAGTAGTTCATGGTTCTGTTAGAGGACATGAACTTAAAATAGGACACAGCTTTATTTAGTCATTTGGGAGCCATTTAGCAAAACATATTTTGCAGGTCATAATTTATTATTTTCTTCTTTGTACCTAGTGAATGGCTTTTATTATCTTCTGTGAGCAATTGTAGTAGGTGCCCAGGTTTATTGGGACCTCATTGCTGTTTCCTTTTTCAGAGTTAAAACATCGGTGAAGAAGATAGTGACTTTGCTGTATTAAACATTAATACCAAGTTGCCATATTCTTTGGTGTGAAAGCAATGTTCCTTCCCTGATACACCAGACATTTAAAAAGAAAATGTCATCTACCAACTCCAGTGAACAGTTTGACTTGTCTCCTATGTAGAAAGAGGTGCCTTCCTAACATGAGTTTAAAAATGGTATCAGTTCTCAGGTAAGGAAATGTGCCCATCTTTCCTAATACTTGATGTATACAATAGCTTTGATAAGCAACTACCAACCTTTGTTAGAGAATCACAGTATCAACGAATTGTCAGGGTTGGAAGGCACCACTAGAGATGGGCATCATCTAAATTCAACCCCTCCGCTAAAGCAGGTTCATCTACAGCAGGTTACACAGCAATGCATGCAGGTGGGTTTTGAATATCTGAGGAGAAAGATAATCTAAAATGGCCTGTTCCAGTGCTCTATCACCCTCACAGTAAGGAAGCGTCTCCTCATGTTCAGGCGGAAATTCCTGTGTTCCAGTTTGTGTTTGTTGGCCCTTGTCCTGTCACTAGGGACTATGAAAAGAGTCTGACTCTATCCTTTTGACACCCACCCTTTAGATATTTATAAGCATTGATAAGATTCTCTCTCAGTCTTCTCTTCTCCAGGCTAAACAAACCTAGATCTTTCAGCTTTTCTTCACAAGAGAGATGCTCCAGTTCTCTGTTCACCTTTGTGGCCCTCCGCAGTAGTTCCTTGTCTTTCTTGAGTTGGGGAACACAGAACTGGACATAGTACTCCTGATGGGTCCTTACTAGGGCAGAGTAAGGGAGGGGATAACCTCCCTTGATCTGCTGGCCACACCCTTCCTAATGCACACCAAGGTTATCATTGGCCTTCTTGGCCATGAGCTGGCTCATGGTTAGATTGTGGTCTACCAGGACTCTCATTTCCTTCTCCACAGAGCTGCTATCTGTTAGGTCAACCCCTAACCTGTACTCATTCATGGGGTTACTCCTACCTGGGTGCAGGACTCTACGCTTGCCTTTGTTGAACTTCGGTACGTTCCTCTCCACTCAACTTTCCAGCCTGTTGAGGTCATGCAGAGTAGCAGCATGGTCTTCTGGTGTATTAGCCACTTCTTCCAGTTTTCTATCATCAGCAAGAGCTGGGGTTGTTTAGCCTAGAGAACAGAAGGCTCTAGGGAGGCTTCATTGCAGCCTTTAGTATGTAAAGGGGAATTATAAGACAGTTGGAGAGAATTTTAAGAAGTGTAGTGTAACAGTAACAGGTTGCACAGAAAAGCTGTGGCTACCCCATCATTGGAAATGTTCAAAGTCAGGCTGAATGGGGCATTGAGCAAATTGATTTAGTGAAGGATGTCCCTGCCCATGGCAGGGGAATTGTACTAGGTGGTCTTCAAAGGTCATTTCTAACCCAAACCATCCTGAGATTTTATAATTCTATAATTCTGTGGTTCTATTATAAATCTTTTGGCTTGCCATCACCTTCAGTCATGGCTGGTTCTGCTTTTGCATAATATTAATCACCTTACAGTTTTCTTCAGTGACCTAAAACTTACGCCTTAATAATTGTATTTCTTCTTTTATTATACACTAAGTAGTAATTTTTCTTTCTTTCTTGTCATGCCAACCCATATTTAATATGACACTGAGCATCAGTTCTGACCTCTTACAAGGCTCTGTACACAATTCTCATTCAAATGGATTCTCCATCATGAGCCTTATGTGTATCTTGCATTCATTTAAATGATCGTGACCAATAAACTGCAAGCCCTCAGTCTAACAAGGGTTTTGACTCTTAGTCTTTCCTATTCGCTTAACTCTGGTACTCACAGATTTCTTTATCCCATGGGTTAGCTCAGCTGAAAAGGCTTTGTAGTTTTACTGAAGGTAATTCCACTTTGTATGTTTTACTCTACTCTTTTAAGTAGTGCCTATGGTAAAATACCTGTGACCATCTTGAGATGAATAAGTAGTGCTTGAACTGCTTCCTTCATGAGCAAAGTAATATTATTTAAACTTGTATGTAATTAACTGAAAGTATATGTATTTACACTAAGGAAAAACATTTATTTATTCAAAATCATTGCTTATTATTGTCTACATGTTTTGGGAATGTTAAAGCCTGAGGAATCAATGCTGTTTAGGATTGAATCAGGCACTCTTCAAAATGACATCAGTATCATCTAAGTGAGTTATACACAGACAATTTTGAATTGTAAGGGGTTTTAATTTTCTGAGATGCATGTTTTACTTTATGGCAAGTTATTGTACAGTAAGTGCAAAAGAGACAACATGCTATGCTTTCAAAAACTAATCCTGGCAGATGCCCAACATTCAGATTACTTGTTCTGAATGCAATGGAACACGTAGTTGTCTATACAATAATTTTGCTAGTGAATTGTCTTTGATTTTACTTAAAATATGCACATACATGTTCTCAAAAAAGGTTTTGAAAATAAACGCATAGAAAATAGACTATTGCACCACTTGAATCATAGTGTAAGCTAATAAACAATAATAAAAAAAGGTTCAGATGAATGACAACAGCCTTGCAAGACAAAGCACTCCTAACTTATTTTATTCCTTTTATAAATTAAATATTTTTAAATGTTTTAAACTTCAATTAGCTCTAACCATATGCCATTATATCAGAATGCAGGAGACAAAAAAATGAGATACAGATGATACAGTGCACATTACAACAATGTAGACATAGTAATAGGGGTTGTATTACAGGCTATTGTCTTGAAGATAAGAAAACTGTTCATTCCACAGAAGTCTACACAAAACACACCTTTAAGAACATGATATGGCAGATGTTTTAAAATTAGTCATCTTAAGGTGATTCACCATTATTACATGTCTAAAATTAATTATGAAATATATCAGCCATTACAACAGTTAGCCGGTAAATTTCTACTTTTCTGTTTTATAGTTAAATACTTATTTTCAGCAGTGCATGCTATTGGAAATTAAAAAAAAAAAACCCACAATGTAAAAGGTACAAACTACTCTCTTTTAAAGTAAATGGTACTAAATAGTTGTTTATATCTTTAAACGTTTCATGCTCATAAAATATAAATGTTTTTAGATACAGAAGCTTTATTTTAAGTAATAATGGTAGTTTTAAAGGTTTTTATTTCCCTTCCCCCTATATTGTGTTAAACTAATCTTACTCAGCAAAAAATAGTTAGCAGCAAATCAAGCAATAGAGCCAGTATAATAGAACCAGTGTACCTGTATTTTTGTTGTAACCTTATTTGATCAGGTGAAAGCCCAGATAGTAAGTGTTACCATGAGCTCAAATTTAATTAATTTTACAGAGTATACATGTCAAATAAATGATAATTAAACCAGATTTTCCAATTGTTTAAGTAGCAGTATTCAAAACATTTACACTTTTTAAATACCATGTCAACGTAGGGCAGCTTGCACAAAGGACAGCACAAATCATGCTTTCATTTAAAAGAAGTCTTCCTTAGATTACTAGTAGTAGTCTAAATGTAAATATCAGATTTAATTTAGCTAAATGAAAATAAAGTCTGAAACTGTTTTGCAAAACAATTCTGTAAAGGATTTAGACCTCTGCTACTGAACTCTGTCTTTTGAGCCGCATCACTAAAAAAGGGATGATGGCCCAGATAGATCGAATTATTTTGAAAATTTTATAACAACCTTGAAGAAAATTAGAAAGGTTTAACATGGTTCCGAAAAATCTTCTGCCTGGCAGCACATTCTTTTCTCAAAATAGCTTAAAATGATGATAATTGGAGTGCCATAGGTAAAAGTAGTGCATATTCTACCCAATCATTCTATGAACAATTTCAGTGGAATAATAGTGGAATAATAAAGACTCTATGTACCCTCAGCTTAGCCTTTGGTTTATAGTGTGGTACCTCTTGAATTGTATTAATCACAATCAGAACACATTGCTGTGTTATATTTAATATTTTAGAGCTGTTCAAATCTCTCTTAGTTTCATCTTGATTTGTAATTATAACAAGGTAATTGTTTTCCATGTGTCCTATAGCATTTTCTAGTTTCTTCATCTTCAGAAAAAATATCCACTTTCAGTTTCATTGTTTAAATAAGCTGATATACAGAACTTAGTGTAGCAATTTCTTCTCCAGCTGCCGTAGAGGGCAGACCAGTAAAGAAATAGGGTGCAGTCAAGCAAATGGGATGAATATCCTGAGAGATGAGGATAAATTTAAAGCATTTGGTACTTTTTTGCTTACTTTACTTACTAGAACATGATCAAAATAGTTCTATGAAAAAATAGAAAAGCACGTTTTTCGAAGACATTAATGGAATTTTAGTGTGCCAGAAGAAGCAGTATCTTCCATGAGATCTTTATTAACTGAAAAAAATATATGCACTTCTGGTTCCAGATTCCTTCATCAGCCAGTGCAATGTAGTTTCTATAGGAAAAAAAAAGCCATTTTTTTTTCAAACAATAAAGTTAAACCAAGTCTGCTGTATTACTTATGAATAAGTTAACAAAGACTGAAACTATTCTTGTAAATGTTACAGGATCCTCACCTTGATATTGCTGCCTCTAGAACAGAGAAACCTCCTTCCTCATGCTCATAGTAATACAAAGGAAAGAAAGAAAATACCTGAGCACACCTGAAGAGCAATCTACAACCAAGCAGAAACAGCCACATTTAAAATGGCTAAAAAATGGCTGAACATCTTTCAGATTGGGAGAGGCAAAGAAAAAAAGCTAAGATGAAAATGTAGCTTATATTTTATTTTATAAATTAATGTTGAGGTGTTACAGAGTGTGATCAAAGAAGAATGTAAAGGTGAAGAACATTTCAGGTTTACTGATTAGATGGAAGAAATTACACAGACAAAGCAACAATAGAAAACTTACAGCACCATAAGATTTAATGTTTCTGAAAGTTCAATAAAAGGAGATCAGCATTTCTCAAGGACAAATAAGCAGTATTCCAGGTACATGCAAAGCACAAAGACAAACCTCTCTTTTCCAAAGAAAAATTCGGAAGGTGAGTCAATGTCTTTCAGTTAACTGTGAGGAAGTTCCCAAACAAAAAATAGATAAAATAAAAAGAATAATTTAAAAAAATTGAAAAATAGATAATTTGGGATTTTTTTTCTATTCATTCCTTAAAACTTATAAATTGAAAACTTTTAAGTCCCTGACAGTTTTAGATATTCCTCTGGTATATAAACATCTATCGCTGACAGAATATTTAAAAATATTACTTGCACAAAATAGAAAATGTAATGAGATGATACATATCACAGTTCTTACAAGGTCACATTAGTAGTAAAGAGATTCATGAAAATTCCAAAACTCACTCAGCAGAAACCTAAAACAGGAACATAAGGATTCAAATAGTAAGTCCTGAGAAGACCACTGTGACATGGAAAAAGTAATAAAGTCTCCTTCCTGTTTTTTTTCCTGAAGTGGAACTTCTGGCTTTCGACAGAAAGCCCAATGTTTTAGGAGAAGCAAGACTTTTACAATTACTATGAATGGTCCCTTTGAAATGATGGCAGAGCACAGATCCCATTGACATCTTCAATTTTAAAAGTGTAGGGACATTTCATTGCATTTCTTCAGGTTCTATGTATTTTGCCAAATGCTTGACTTCAAAAGCAAAAATTCTCTGGATATGGACTAAGCGAGAGATGAAGGATTTGGCATATACTGAAAGTTTAATTACACATTTAAAGTGAAGAATATATCAAATTTTACTTGATTTTCTGCCTAAAAATAAAATTGTGAAATTTTAAAATGTGTTTCATTTAGGTAACACTGTCTGCAAATACATTTGACAGATGATAGCCCAAGGACAAATGTAAGTAGGTAGGAAATTATGAACAAGTACTTTCCTCCTGATAGTGCTCATGTTTGCTGTTACAGAAAACAACAAATGTAAACCACCTTTGTAATTAGATCAGTCTTCTTTTCTTACTCCTTGGCTAGTTCTTCCATTCTTCAATTCTACACCGAGGTACGTGAAACTTACAGGCCTATAATTCAGCTGGTTATCCTTTCTCAGATAGTAGATTGAAGAGCTAAGAATGATTCATTGGCCTCTTTTAAACGCCTAAGGGGAGATGGTTTGGCTCTGTAGATACGAATCATTCTCCACAGATTATGAAAAAAACCTAGAACGATTAACATGATTAGCTCAAATATATATGCCTAGTCAGATAACTAGAAACCAGGGCAGATTAATCCTAACCTTATTTGCTGGCATCTGCCAGGAGTCTTAACATCTATATAGATCAGAGAATAATTTCACATAGGAAATGCATTCAATTAACTTCATCTACTTCTCATTTCTAATCATAAGCAGTCTTATGTCCTACTGTTTTGCTTTTTTTTTAAAATATAGTAATTTATAAAGTATTCTTTATTCTCTCTCTATGTGCAAAGTAGGACTTTACTGAATTGTCTGTGTTAAACATCGTTTGTGTGCAGGGCTGCCTGGCTGCTGTCTGAAGGCCTTGTTGTGGCACCGGCAATGTCCCCCCTCACTCACACTCCCCCCACCTGACTGCCCTGACTGGATCCTACTGAAGGATCTTCTGCACATGTTGACCCTCCATCAACCACCCCTCACTTGCTGACGGGGCATGGAAAGGCCTTATAAAAGAACTTGCAAGGAACCGTGGGTGCATGTGCCCATCACTCCAATTGGACCACCCTGGACCATGTGTCCTGGAAGAAACTGCTGCTGGAGGTGCTGCTTGAGAGACCATGCGTTGCCAAGAAACTGCTGCTGCCCATTGAGTTGGTAACCCATTCCTTCCTTTTTTCTTCTCTCTCTCCTTTTCCCCCTACTCTTTATCTCTCTTTCTGTCACTTAACTTACTGTGTTTTCTTGACTGGCATCAGTGTGTGTCATATTGAACCTGAGTGACCTCAGCTGTGTTCCAGGGATCAGATTGTAATCTGAGGAGATTGACATCTGTTTTCCGCAACTTTGGGGATTTGCCACTCTGGTGTGCACACGAGGTTTTTTTATATGTTTGCTTTTGTTGTGATCAGAACAAATGTTGGTTTGTTTTGGTTTTTTTTATTTCACTCTGGGAGTGACCTTGTTGTCCTCCAGATCATGGCACAGATAAATGAACCACCTTCTTTGACTGTGCAGGTCAAAATAACCCCCAAACATGAGTGTGTACCTCATGGATCGGGGCATGACAATATGCAATAGAACTTAGCAGTGCATGAAGTTGAGATATACGGGTTAATTTTCACTGGACTTCGCTAGCACACAGTAATAATTTCTTTCCTGATAGGATAAGTGTTAAACTTAGTTTGTGGTACTCATTTAGTAATTTCCTCCCAAATTCAGTAATTCTGCAGGACACCCTTCAAAGATGAACTAAAATAAGGAAAACTTGGTTGAAGCACTTTCAGAGTCTGTAACAGTTTATAGGTGCATGGAGTATTCTGTCATTTACATTGGAAAAGAGAAAGGGAGCCATTCCACTCCCAAGAATTTGGCCACAGTGATTGTTCTTACCATTTTGCAATTATTCAATATCTGGATTTTGTCATTGCTGAGCACTAGTTTCCAAAGCAGCCTATACCAGTGATCTTTCCATAATTTTTTTTGCCTTTTGTCTCTTTGTTTCATAAGTGTTATGGTAATAACATTATCTGGATATACATTTATATAGGTATCCCATTCTACTATTGTTACTATACATGCTTCTTTATGTCTTATTCACTTTTGCTGCTTCTTGAAATATTAGAGAAACTCCTCCAAATTGTTTCACGGGTTTGTTGAGCTCATTTTCAGAAAACTGAGGTCTTTCACACCAGGTGAGAGTTTGGTCACTCGCCAGGCAATTTAATAGAAGAGTTTTGATTGATGTCTGGTTTACATCTTCATGCAGATATTGTTCTGTATATAATTTTTTAGTAGATAGATCATTTTCACTACAGTAATAAAATATATTTAGGAATATTATCAACTAAATGAACTAATGATGCCCAACCTAAAGTACGAGCTCAAATAAGTGGCACTATTTAGCTTGGAAAAATATATATCAATCTCAATATTGAATGAGAATTTGTGAATATTTAATTTATATATAAGCATTTATGAAATGCTACATTCATTTATTTCATTTTTTGAGGGAAAGCACACATTTTATTGCCTAAAATTCTTTTTATATAATTTAGCTCAAGAATCTATTTGATTGTTTTTAATTGCTAGTGAAGTATTAGTATTGAACTCCTGTGTGTTTTAAGTGACTTATGTGTTTATTGTTGTCTGCATCAACTTTATACTGTACTGTAATTCAGCAGTATTTGTGGGGCAAAGATCAATTCAGTGACGTACCTTTACCTAACTTCTTCAAAGCTTCTGCGGGTATATTTTGTTATATTTCAGTATTTTAGCATTTGAAACACTTGGAGACTAGTCACTTAGGTTATTTTTTTTTTTTTTTGGTTTTATTATTTCTTCTATTACTGACATTTTCCATGGACAGGTATAACTTTATTTAAAATATTCAATGGCACTTCTAATCAGCACTAAAAGCAAGAATAATAGAAATGTAGGGCTTGAAAGTACTCGAGAAACCACTCATTTTTCAGTTCAATTCTGTATTGAAATGGGATCAGGTGCACAGATGTTGTCTCTGACAAGAATCTGTCCGATGTATTCTGAAAATCCTCACTGGAAGGGATTCTACAGCGTCCTTAAGAACATTGTTCCACTGCTTTACAATACCTATACGGGAGTAAAAATTATATTAGAAAGATGTCAGCACTGAAAAGAATATAGAACATGAAAGTTCTTTCAAAGAACAAAGTAACTCTGCCCAGTGGACATTCAAGAGTTTAAACCATAAAGTGAAAAGAAAACAAAACCAAAACAACAATAAACTACTTTTATTGAAACGAAATATAAAAATGTAACTCTGCAGGAGATTACTTGGCAATGAAGACAAGGTAAATATATGCAGTTGTACTTTATTTGACCAGAAATAGTGAAGTCAAGTTCTCAGGTCTCATTTCTCATCTAAAATATCATCCTTACAACTGCACAGTGCCCCTTAAAAGCAGAGGCACTGATTCAGTGCTGAATCAGAGGGGAAAATGTTGCCTACTAAATCACTAGTAGTATTTCTTGTACCATCTAGTTTTTTCTTGGAAGCTTTCCATTTGAGCTGACCTCGACCCTTCTAAGCAACTAAGAACAGTCAGGATCATAGTAAAAGTGAATGTAACTAGTGGCTTTGTGAATATAAATTCACAGAAATTGCAGTAATTAACTTCTTTTTAACAATTGCCAATACTGTGTTCTGCTAATAACAAAAATGCTTGGAGAAGATTGTGTTATGTCATTCTCTTACTGTAGAGGGAACTTGAGGTAAAATTCCAAATTAGTGTAAAACAACTTTCCTTCTTACATCTTTTTTTAGATAGGTATGATACACATCATTGAAGACAATGACAGATGACTTACTAGCTGGCCTGGAGATTTTGAAACATATCCAGAAAGACACTATGGTGGTGATGCTTTAATAAATTGCCTAAATTTAAGGAGGTAATCCAAACTAAGTTAGATCATCTTTGGGAAATATTAAATGTTTGGAAAAATTTGAAGATATAAAGTTGATCACCCCATTGCTTCAGTGCCTCTTTTATTTGTGACTGTCAGTGTTCTCAAGTTCAACAAAGAGTGTTACAGGCCATATGATTAGAATATTTCCTGGAAAGTGGGAGCTGGGGTTGAGGTCAAATCCTATAAAGTTCAGGAGCTGTATCTGAGCTAGAATTTAGGTCAACTATTTCTGAGGTGCAGTAGTGTTTGAGGGTGCATCGTCAGCTTGAGGATTTTAGAAAAGCACATACGGCAAAGTCAAACAAGATGGGATATTGGAAGCAGTTCTTGGTGTGAACCCTCTCTGCAAGGGTGCACAGCCGTTGCTTTTAAGATAGCAAGGTGGAACAGAGAGAAATAAAACAAGGTGTGGGGATCAGTGACTGGAGTTTGAGCTTGCTCCTCAACCTGCAGCAGTAAGGACGTGCCCAAAGGGACCCTGAGTATAAGTCTGCTGCTGGGGACCACCTCTGGCTGAGGCAAAGTGTAGGCATGGGTATGTTGACTGCAGGATAGTGCCTCACTCTTAAAGGCTTCTTGTATCATTTGCACAAAGTCATGAGTTAAAATCTTGGTCGTGTTGAAGTAAACACTCACCCAGTTCCAGCAATTCAGGGTTTTGCACTTGGGCTGAACAAGGACTGGCAAAGCACCGTATAGGTCCTCACCGTAGCTACTATCCCTCACTATTGCCACCACTTTTCTCTCCACAGGCTGTTGCATCACCTCTCAGCCATAGTGGTGTCTCTTTGGTCTCATTTCAAACAAATATGGTCATATAAAGGCAATGAATTTTAACTTATGCAGCCAACACACAGCATGTTTGTTTTAGTAGATTTAACATAAAAATATGCTCCAGAGAGGGAATTTCTCTCATGTATTCCATATCTTTGCTTATGGTGAACTTGCCACTAATTTTGCCGGCACTATGTCCTGGGTGCTGGAACAGGCCGCCCAGGGATGTGGTTGAGTCACCATCCCTGGAGGTTTTTCAAAGACAGGTAGATGAAGTGCTCAGGTATGTGGTTTAGCAGTGGACAGATACAGTTAGATTTGAACTCAAAAGTCTTTTCCAACCAACAGATTCTATGATTCTATGGTTCTACTATCCTATGATTCTATTTCCTTCTTGTGAAAACGAATCACTTTTGATAAGCAGATAGACATTAATTCTTCTAATTTTTTTGCCTAGCCTCAGTGCTTTCCCTCCATTTACATTTTACATGGCATTCTAATTTTCTAGAAAAAATGTACTTGTTGACTCTCATGCTAAGGAAGGCACCTATTGTTTAGACAACACAGATTTTAACTGTACTCTGATTTCTTCTTGACTAGCGGATATCAGATGTACTCTGTAGATTTGACTTAGTAGATGTTTGAAGTCTGTAAAATTGCCATGCGTTATAGACCGATTTTAAGAGCTTATTTGCATCTCTTTGAATAATTGTTCAGTTACATAATTGTTAAGAACTATAAAGCTAAAAGTTGGAATTGCCTTCAGATGCTACTCTTGCCTTCAGATGCCACTCTGGTTGGGTTAAAAGGAATGGAAAGGTTCCACAGTTAATCTGCAATTGAAACTGGGTGACCTGGAGTCCCAGTCTGTGATTTCATACCCATGAACAACCTCTTTTCCAGATTCCTACTAGTGATGCCCTACTGACAGGAAAACCACTAATTTCAGGAAATTTTCCTACTTGTTCTAATATTCATAAAACTGCTTAAATACGAAAATCATTCATATGAGCTGAATAATGCTTAAAAATGTGTATGAGACTTACAAATTTATTCATATTGATGAGCTATTAATCATACTTTAACATTTAAAATATTGACTCAAACATGAAGTACCTCATAGGAGACAATATTTTTTGCGTATTAGTGTACTTAATCTTTTTTAACTTTGGAATACTGAAAATAAGTGATGATATTGAGGAAGACTATAAATTTATTGTAAAATTGTGTTATAATGTGTCCTTTGAAAGAATGTAAACATCCAGAGCATTCTTCACTTTCCTTGACATTGCACACTTCGTATTTCTTTTCAACAGACACAGAAGTGTAAATAAACATATTGTAAATTTGAATGCACTTTGGCTTGAGAAGTTGCTTTATTTAAACATCGATTTCAGATCTATCATATTTTCAGTTTATACATTTGACATCCCTTGTCACCGTGAAACTGATCTACTGGTGTAAAAATAATGTATGGACAAAATTTACTGTGGGGCAGAAAAGGAGATTAAAATTCACCTTTGAATCCACACAGAGACAATTTTTATGTTCACAGTCTTTAGACGAGAACACCAATATTTGTTTGACTGCTGTTATAGAGTGGAAAGAGTATGGATGCTGAAACGTATACAAGAAAACTTGAGTCAGATTTTCTAGTTTAAAAGATTAGTATCTACACTAAAGGTTTTCAATATTGGCCTTACAGCACTGGTAGGATTTCTGGATACCCATAAGGCTATTCGGTTTAGATCTTAAGCATTAAATATCTGTTCTTTCTGTCTTTTTGAGCAGAGTGGCCCCAAGTTCCGCCTTTCCTTTCAATTCTTTCAGCATTATCCCTACATGTGTGGAAGTCTGCTGGCTACAATGCTTCAGACTCTAAACCTTAGTTGCTATAGATACACCAATGACTTAACCACATGTATTCTTTCCATTTCCATTTTTGAGTGCTCTGTCTTATAACTTGCCTGTTCAGGATCTCATGCAATAAGACAGAATCTGCTGTACCTACTCACACTTTGTTTCATAGGAATAGAGAAAACTATGAAATCATGAAAACATCCTATGTTGCTTGCCTGCCATAGCTTTTTTAATGTCAGTAATCTCCTTCCAGGAATCCTGACACAACACTAGTTTTTTTTAGTTGGTTTTTTTTTGTTTGTTTTTGGGGTTTTTTTGGGTTTTTTTTACTGTGCTTATTCTAGAGAGACAGAAACAGCTTTTTAGAATAAGACACAGTTCATAAGATCAAAACAAAGTTTACTGTTTGGCCATGTTTCTCTAATATTCTTCTCAGATTTACAACATTTTTCCTACTGATACAATTATTTTGTTTACTGATGCTGAGTACGTTAGGAATAAACTGTAGTTACCAAAGTGTGACAATTGGTTTATTATGGTTGTGTTTCCACCTTTCTCACGTATGGCTGCTGTGTATTGAAGAAGTTTTCACAAGATCAGTTCTATGATGCATGAAGTTTTCATCTTACATGACTATGAATATAGTTTTGGTGGCTTTAAACTTAATGAATACTCTTTCATATTTATTATGCCTTGATAGCAAAGTCGATATTGGAAAAGACACAGTGGAATGAATTTTCTCTATGGATACCATGCTAGAAATGAAGATAATTTCAAAGAAATGAGAAAAGACACAATTTTCCTTCAATGCTGCAACACCTATAGCACCAAGAGTATTTCTTTTGTTGTTGGCCTCTCACAGTCAGTCCTGAAAAAATGTATTATTCATTTCATAGTATCCTCTCTTTGTTGTTGGAATATTTTAATTCTGGTTTCCATTTTTATCCTGTCAATTTAGATCTATTTAGTTGAAAACCAAATCACAATTTATTTTGTATTGTTTAGCATATTTTTACCTATGTTAGCCATATTTTAAGGAATTTATATTCTAATTTCATTTGATAATTTTATCTGGACTTCAAATCTTGGATCACTTAGATTATTCCTCTTAAGGATGACTCAAGTGCCCAGGGTTTATGCCTTCTGTATTCCTTTGAGGATTAAGTGTCTTACAAAGACTGGAGAAAAGCAAATTGACTCAAGGAGATTTCATGGTCGTTTTTATTTTGTTTCCTTTATTAAGATGGAACAAGTGGGGCTTGAAGTCTGTAGAGGCTATTTTTTCTTTTGGAATATTGTAAGATTTGTTGGATATATTTGTATAGCATAAATGATTTATCTTTTTTTTTTTTTTTAGGCTTTAAAAATTAAATGCTTGTACCATGCACTGTAATCTGCACTATCAAGTTAATTCACCCAAACTACCTGCATGATCGGTGATTTGAGAAAGTGACTTAGTTTTTGTACTGTCAAATGCTGTTTGACTCCCGTGGAAATGAAAAGAAGGTAGCTGAGTAGTAGAAGTAGACTTCCAGGGGACTTATGTCTAATATAATGGCAAGACATTGCAATTTTAAGTTGTCATAGTTCTGTCACTCTAAACTGAGTTTTGTGACCTAATCATAAAGCTAAAATGATAAGCTTGGTCTGAGTGGTCTAGTCATTCAATATGTTTTGTCTCTTTTAGCCTCCTACTCTCTAACTTTTCTGACCATCATATGACAAAGGTAGAAATTGGCAAGCTGGGAAATGTCTATTAACTTAATTTATGAAGTACCGTAAAAATTTCTTGCAGATGCCTAGTTTACCACCTTCACAGAAAAGCTTATCAGTGCTGTTGGCAAGAGGCTTCGCATTTTTTTATATCATGTGAAAAATGTTCTCTTCTCTAAGTATTGGAAGGCTTAATAGTGTAAGTATTGCCAAATGCTTCTGGAGAAGGAAGTAGAGAAAATATAATTTTCCACAAGGGTAATGAGACCTGATTAACAAAGCTGCAAATCTGCCACTAGCAAGCCAAATGGAAAAATTCTAGATAAATTGATTTAGTACCAGTGTTTCTACCTGCTGTTGACTGGGTTAGACTCTGGTCTTGTCATTGACTTCTGTACCATAATTTAATTATAGAAGTTCATTCTTTCTGGATAGAGCCATCCTTGGAGAAACATAGTAATATATCATTGGCTGTTGATGATCACTAATGATGAATCACACTGATACATCATCAGTTCTGTCACACAAGTGGCTTTGCGGATTAATTTCATCAAAGCAACTCCCAGTGATGATGCATTACTCAAAGGATAATTTTGATAAGAATGAGTCTTATATAATTTTATATTAAAATGGTATTTAATTTACCTAAAGCTTAATTCTTATGCCTTCAAATAATATAGCTGATTGACCCAAACAAGTGTGCTCTTGGAAAACATGTAATATATCAGGGCTAGATTATAAAGGTAAGATGAAAAACATTCTCAAACCGTGGAGAATCTAGTAACTATTAAAGCAGTGAACGACAAGGTTTCTTACAAGTATTGCACTGTTAAAGAAAAAATGTCAGTTAGAACTATGTAAAAAAACCCCAAAATACTGAGAAATTTCAGAGAAGCAGAGAAAACTACTTGCTTTTTAAAAAACTTTTCATCATGCTTTCTGTATAAGTTATGGAAGAATAGAAATTTCAATTTTGGAGAAACATATAATTTTTTAATTCAATTTTCTATTAGCTTATTTTTCCATGCATCCATCCTTTGATCTTCATCAGCAAGGACTCATTAACTTTCATCTCTCTGGTATAAATACTTTTTTTTTCACAGAGGTGTTAATTTTGGTGAACCCCACTATAATGATACAGAGCATCTATGGTGCCTCCGCATCGTAATGTTGTGTGCAGTTCTGGTCATCCTCTCTTCAAAGAGAACACTAGAAAAAGGATGGCAAAAGAAGGTCAGCTTTGTGATACCTTCTGTATGGGGAGAAACTTAAGATATTGGGATTTGAAACAGAGTATTCATGAAAAAATAGAAGTCTAGAAAGGAAGGAATGTTTTGAAAACATGCACCAGAAATAAGAATGTTTACTATTTTTCTCCAAAGAAGAAGAGAAGATGTGCAATAAATTTCTCAAGTGTTATATTTAAAATAAAAAGAAAGAAGTACGCTTTTTCTTACAGCCCAGTTGAGTTGTGTAATTGAACACCACAGAATGCTGTGGAGACCCAAAGGATAGGTGGGTTCACAAAAGGCTTACATTGAAACTGAATTCCACTTTTGGCCCAGGAAGCCTCTAATCTTATATTTTAAAATAAATAAAAAAACCCAAACAAAAAAAACAAACAAACAAAAAAAAACCCTAAAACCCAAGAAGAATTTATTCTATCCACGCTTGTTTTCTTAATAATCTACTATTTTATTATTGCCAAGCAGAGGTAATAGGACTTCTCATCACACCTAGTAGAGTTATACTTAAATAGCATGAGATTTCTAAGTGATCAGTCTTTGCCTTATAATGGCAACTCAGGAATTGGGCAATAATTGCCTGGGATAAAATTTGACAACAATTAGATTCTGTTTTACCTAATCCCATTAATAGAGAGCAGGACACTAATTGTCAGGAGTTGATCTTATCTGCAGTCTATGCTTTGTCAACTCTTCTATGTTATTTCCTTTGTGTCATTTCCATTGTGCATTATGGTGTGCTTGGCATAGTAACCATTTACATTGCCTTTATGAACACCCATGAACTGAATGCAGTGTTATGTGAGCTATTGAAAATAGGTTGAATAACTGGCTTTAGACTGAGATAGAACATCATATATGGGTTTATGATTTCTCAGTAACGTTGCTTTTGTGAGGATTTTTTTTAAAGTAAATAACTATCAGTATTTTTAAAATTCATTAAGTATGTATAAATTCAATGGAAATCAGAGATGATATACAGAATTTGGTTTTCTTTAACCGCTTCATATAGAAGAAAAAGTTTTTCTCTAGTAAAAGAAATTGACTGAAAAAATGACATCATGGGATTCTTTTTCTCATCTTTCAGTGGCTGCAGATTCAACTTAGCCACTTCTCAGGCAAGAAAATTTCTTTTCTTTTACTGCCAGCTCTAGTGACCTGACACAGAATGTACTTTCTTCCACGCAGAAGGGTCAGAGAGTCACTAGTACAACTCCATGTTCAGATTATGACCTGAATGACATGAATTCATCTGTTCTTCTTGGTCCAGTACCTTTCCCGAAGAGTCTGTTTGGTGCTCAAAAAAGTTAAGGTCACTTCCCTCCCCCCTCCCCCTTCACTTACTAAGCTCATTATCTTGGCTGAGTTACATGAGTTTACATGAGTTTACAAAGAATAAAGAAAAGAAAAAGCTCTTTGAAATGTAGATGTCAGTTACAGTCACTCTTTTTCTAGGAGAAAAAAAGAAATACTGCAGAAGGAGCTGCGTAGCTACATGTTTGGGAGCACTCAAATGTTAGTATTTTTTTCCTCCCAGACATTTTAATGCAGTTATTCTGCTATATTGCACTGCTGTATATAAGAATATGTTAGTGGGTGAAATTTTCTGTATGCAAATAATATTATCTTTCAGTAGTGGGATGCGTAAGCATATTCTGCTATGGTGTTATTAAAATATTGCTTTAGATTAATTGATTAAAATATTAAGGAAGAAGATCATGGCTCTATCCCAGACAAGACATTTATTTCCTAAAGTAGTATCTGTGAGAGAATGAACTGCAGAGTGAAATACCTATGATACTTAAACATTCAAATTTATTCTACTATAAAGGTTCCAGTCCCTTGGCAATCCAGAGCTTGAAACATCTCATATGTAATCCAGATGTAATTTATGTGTGATAACTGAAGTCAATAATTATAACACCTAACAGGAAAAATACCCTGAATTCTATTCACCAACAGTAAGATAAAAAAAAAAAAAAATCTTGTTAACATGAGCTCACATATAATTAAAGAAAAATAAATAGAAGTCACATGTGATGCATAAAAGTACACTGATAACAAAGCTGTAGCAGCAGAGAAATAAACACACATCACTAGCTTCATCTCACCTGCATTACCCGAGGTTTAATTTAATTGTTCCTAATTAGTCTGACCTAATTATGTATGTTTCTTCTGCAGTGAATGACAAGTATTCATTCCAGGAAGTCATTACTCCTGCCTTAAGAAAAGTATTGTAATTGATTCTTTGAAGACTGGAATATCTGTTAATTTGGAAAGAACTAGGTTATCAGTCTAGACAAGTAAACTACTTTTGTCACCAGTAAAATTAGGTAAAACAGATCACACTGCTGGGATGGTAATCTGTTCCACAGTGTCGACACCTAATTGTAGAGGGTCTTAAGACAGGAATCTATATAGGAGGTAACTGCCAAAACCGAGGAGATCATGTCAATATAGGAAATATAACTGAGAGAGAAGACATTGGGCTAAACAGAGATGTCTTTTTTTAGAGTGAAATTAGTAGCTTTTCAGAATTCCAGTAGATTCATTGATGAGAGACTCCCTTCCACATCTAAAACAGAAGCTTAGAACTCTAGGTTACGTGAAAAAACCCGTATGTAGACATTTTAAGTTGTCTGCAGTCTGGGTTAAGTCCTGCTCATGCAGCTGATTCAGTTGTGGAAGTGTAGACATCTACTGCCACTGGAAACACCACGAGATGTCCAAGCCATCCACATCAGTCTATCACATACAGAGCAGGACCTAAAGGAAGTCTGTGACCTTCTGGAGCAACAGGTGGATGTCAAGTGAGAATGAGAGATCACTTCATATCAAAAGAAACGGTAAAATTTATGAGAATGACGACACTATTATACTGTGTTTCTGATTACTCAATGCGCGATTGGCATTGGAACAGGCTGCCCAGGGAGGTGGTTGAGTCACCTTCCCTGGAGGTGTTTAAGGGACAGGTGGATTAGGTGCTGAGGGGCATGGTTTAGGGAGTGTTAGGAATGGTTTGTCTCAATGATCCAGTGGGTCCCTTTCAATCTAGTGACTCTATGATTCTACGATATCTTAGAGACACAAGACATGTTTTCATCAGGTCTAACTAAAGCATGTTAACTTTGACTGTAAAGTAAACTGCAGCCTGACATTTAAAAAATGTGAAACTGGGCAATTTTAATCATATATTTGCCTCCTCTTTGTACAAATACATCTCTCTTTCCTGCTGACTTGGTGCTGTCTGAGTGAAAAGTACAAATACGAAATGAACTGCCTGAAAATGTAATTCAGTCCTTGCTGGAGATCTGGTAGTCTAGAAAAGTAGAAAAGTTTGATATTAAATAAAACCTTGCTGAGCCTTGAGAACAGCTTTCTAATCATGCCTATAGCTCAGGAAAAGTCTTCGTGACTGGAGATCTCTAGCCAGTTCTAGTGTATGACTAGCTAAACTAAATTAAATCAACAGGGAT
This sequence comes from Cuculus canorus, assembly GCF_017976375.1. Classification (NCBI taxonomy): domain Eukaryota; kingdom Metazoa; phylum Chordata; class Aves; order Cuculiformes; family Cuculidae; genus Cuculus; species Cuculus canorus. The sequence goes on from NC_071401.1 coordinate 39,710,358, forward strand.
ATTGCAGAGCAATTTGGAATAATCTCAAGGAGCATTACTTGTGAAATTAAAAACATACATGTGTTATAAAAAATAAAATATATTGTACATGTAGCAAGGCTCCTCTTTTGTCAGGGAACTGACTTCTTTTGGAATAAAAGCAAAACTATCTTCTTTGTCCCATTCTTCATTTTGTAGAAGGCTTTATGCTTTTATTTATAATGACTGGATAAGATTAGAAAAAGCCTTCATGCCTGAAAGCAAATTTTAATGAGCCTTGGCAGACACTTTTTGTGTGACTCCTTTCTGTCCTGTAGCATATTCTCAGAGAGAATTCTGATGAACTCTAGTATCTTGTTTAACAAAGGAAATAAATAATGGTTGAAAATATATTTAAAAAAATGTTAGGCCTACAATATACCTCAAAGTCAATAAGAGGCATAAAATAAGGTTAAGCATTTACCTGCTTTTTTTTAGCAGGAAGATCAAAATCTATTTAAACCTCTTTCCAAGGCAGATGGTTCTCCTTGCAGATTTGGGATGTTACAGAGAAGAAAAAATCTTGGACTCTTAGTGAATGTGATCAAGAAAAGCTCTGTCTACCATTCACAACTGATAAATAACATATATTCCATGTAAGAGGATTCACTAGAGCCACCAGTGATGGTGCCATCCTCCCTTCCTTGTACTTCGAGTCCAGAGTGTTGTGTGCTCTTTTTGAGTGAAAAAGAGCTTCTATAACAGTGACACAGTCAGAATAAAAGCAGATTTATTTGAAAGCTACTGTAAAGGCTGAAAATACACTCCTCTGTTTTCCCATGGCTTGCATTTGGTTCTCACAGTTCTCAAAGAAACAGGCAATATGTAGAAATGGGAAGTTAAATATTTTTTACGGGGTATTGCATAGGGGGAAACCTCTTCATAATTATCTAATAGAAAGCAGTTTGATTCTGAATATTTTAAGATATCGATCCATCATAACCTACCAATACACATTCTTCTTTGTGGTTAAGAATACTGAAAAGAATGAGATAGTCTTCGGTAAGAGGTCATCAGCAGGATTCTGCCAAATTTTAGAAATTTGCAGTATAGATCTAAACAGAGTCTAGACAGAGAAACTTGCAGTACAGAGTAAATTTCACCATAACATTCTCTTAAAAACTGACTAAATAAAAAATTGTTAAACATTTTTTTTCAGATGAGTGTCTAATTGCATGCTAATATACCTATCAAAGTCATAGTGCTGGTATAATTTGTGCACAGTACTTTATCATCCCACACAAAGCACAGTTCTCCAACTTTTTATTTATTTCTAAAAAATGAAAATTCTGCTAGCTATGACGGACTCTGAATATGGTATTCACATCTTGATGTCCTGATTATAGAATATAGCTGTGAATAGACTTCTGTCCTAATTAAATGATGAGAACAGAAGTCTTGGAGGAATATCGTACACTAGAAGACTCCATAGAGTTAAAGTGACTAAATTAAACATTTTCATTAAATCTTAATAGGAAAAGATTGTCTCATTTGTGGATGTAAAACTTATAGCAGCTGTTTAAGTCACTTGAAACAAATCCTTCTCTAACATATAGATGTTGTTCATTGAAGGGGGCTAATTGCCTAGTGTTGCCCAATATGAAATGTTTGGCAGTTGGAGAGTTTTGCTTGTGCTGGAGCAAGGCTCTGTGGGGACCTACTGTAACTGTGACAGCATTGATTTTTTTCTAATATTGATTAAAAAAGATGATTAAAGATATTTTCAGCGAAGGGAAATGAAAGGAGCACAGACATTAGATTCTTCATAAATCAAGATTAATCATGAAATGCATTTCAATTAAAAATATAACAAACCAAAAAAGTTTTAAGCTTCACTGTGCAGGATGGGGTACATGGTTTCTTAATGTTTTTTTTTAAATTTATTTTTTTGCTTCTTTTTGAATTAATTGAGTATGGGACACTGATATGTATGCTTTTTCTGAATATATTTCTCCTGTATTTGCTTTATTTTTCTTAATGCTTAATAAATTGATCAATGGAAATACCATTATATTTTAGTTTCCCTGTCTGATTATTTGTCTTAATGGTAAAATGTTATTCAGATGGAATCAGAGGTATTAGGTGTTAGTGAAATGGCTGCGGTCTTACATTTTTGGAGATAACTGGCACTTAGCTTTTATAGCTGCTATGACTTCATCAGTAATGCACACAGGAATAATTGTTAACTGTCAAGAACACAATGTATTTCTAATCATATTCCATCAATGACATGTGTTTTACATTGTTAAATCATTTTGGCTGAAAAACAAAGGCTCAGAATGGAATATAAAAAGCTTGTTCTTTCAGTTTCTTTGCATTATTCATAAATGCAGTAACTTGTCAGCACTTAGCGTGTAATCAAAACATAAATGATGTACGAATATTTTGTGTTCAAACTCTATGTAGGATGTTCCTAAGTTACACAATACATTGCATTGTCTTTTTTATAGTCAGTATAAAATTTTAACTACATATGTCTTAAGTTCTGTAAAAGCAAAACTGTCTACTGCTTCTTTTTTGTTCTCTAATTCAAAAGGACAAGATGAAATGAAACAAAAATAAAATACTAAAAGTCAACAAGCTGTTTTTTATCCTTTATCACTGTATCTCATTCACACTCATTATGCTGTTGCATATCATTTCCAAACTAACTCTCTTGAGCACTGTTTTGAGTGTTTCAGAGACAAATAACATCATGAATAAAGACAAAAATGCCATGACAGTCTTTTTTTTTTTTTTCTGTGTAGGGAAGTAAAGGAGTCTCTGTCTATGTATGGAAAGTTGAAAAAAAAGGAAGTCTAGATCCTGGAGAAACTGTGAATTAGCAAAGAAAAAACAAAATTTGACATAATATAATTATATATATAATATAATTATAATATAATTCTACAAGAAGAGAAAGAAGAAAAAAGGGATGTGATGATTTACAATTTGAAAGTAAGTTAGAAGTATTTTTATTGTCCCCTCTGATAGACAGATAACATGAAAAAAAAATCGTTCTCTTATTTTAAATGACTTGTTACCTGCTAAGTTTCAGCAGCAATATGTAACTAATACCTCACTCTTAGTATTTTCTTTAATTTTCTGTGGGAACACTAATGCAAGAAAATAAAATTTAACTAGAAAGCTAGAAAGAAATCGAACTTTAACTGAAGCTATAATAGAATGCTGTTTCTTGGAAGAAATTTGCACCTATGCATAAATTCAACAGAAGGCACAAATTTTGGCAAATAACTTTTTAATGGCATTTGAGCTAGAATTAATGTCATGCTTTTCTGTACCTTTCCCAGGCAAAAACCTGAATCTGCTTTTGGTTGTGAAGTTTTAGAACTTATAATGCCCACAGTCAATACATTTTCAAATTAAAATGCCAGTTAAATGTATCCTTGTTTCTTTCCAATCCTTACATTGAAGCATTTTGACAAATATCTGCTAATAAGCTTTTGGCAAAAAGCAGAATTTATTTTGAGAGATAGATACTGAAATTTAAATTATTTACGTATCACAAACAATTGGAATAGCCTGCAATCAAATATTCAAAGAGTAGGGTAACATCTTTCCAATATCAGAAGTTTGTGATAGCAATCAGAGAAGCCTGCATATACATGTGAAATCTATACATGGCTTTGTTAACAATTTTTTTCTTTATTATTATTTATTTACTATTATTTTAACCCACATGGGACTAGATACCATACAAGTTCATGACTAAAGGGTGCTTCACGTTTTTTACAAGTTCTTAATCAAAGTCCAAGACAAGTTTTACCACTTGGTTTCACATAGAAAGGTTAATTTGAGGGACTGTATTAAGTCAGCATGTGGTATCATCAAACCAGCAGCCTAACCGTTGTCGAGACTTTTTACAGCAGATAAGAGAGTAATAGATATATATTTTTTTGGAAGTGTTTATAGGATATCTCTCAAATATGAGTGAATGTTTCTTAAAAAAATATAAGAGTAAGCAATTGAGACTGCTATGTTGGAATCTCGAATCAAGGTGATAACAACAAATAAGAGCAAATACAGAGGGAAAGGCAAGACATTGAGAGGTTAAACACCTTGTTTTAAGCATGGAGAAATACAGGGAACAGCAAGTTGCAAATAGCTGAGTGTACTGCCAAGGATATGGACTATGAATAAAGTCTTTGCACAGTGTTCTGAATTGTAGTGGACAGGCACAGGAAAAAAGGTGTCATACTAGTAAAAAATTAATACAGTATTCTGACCAAATGTTTTGCTTGCACGAAAAGTTGTATCTTGAGAAACATTATACAATCTAGAACTGAGACTTCCTACTTTCATAGAATCGTAGAATCTGTGATCGAGTTGGAAGGGACTTTTGAAGGTCATCTAGTTCAAACTCCCTGCCATGGGCTTGTACTTCCAACTTATAACCTTTCTTCCTCACCTTATCTCTGCAGGCCTTGGTAGAAAGTCTCTCCATCTTTCCTACCGGCCCCCTTTATATATCGAAAAGCCATAATAAGGTGTCCAGAGCACCTTTTCATCTCAGGCTAAAAATCCCAGACACAGCCTCATTTTTGTAGCACTCTTCTGGATCCACTTGAACAAGTACAGGTATTTCTTGTGTTAGGGACCCCAGAGCTGGATACAGTACTTCAGGTGGGGTCTCATGAGACTGGAGTAGAGATTCACTTTCCTTGACCTGCTGGCTATGCTTCTGTTTATGCCACCCAGGATACTCTTGGATTTGTGGGCTGCATGCACACATTGCCAGCTCATGTCCAATATTTCATCCACCGGACACTCCAATTACTTTCAATCCATTCATCCCCTAGTCTGTACTGGCACTGGTGGTTGTTCTGACACATGTGCAAGGCCTTCAATTTGGCCTTGTTGAACTTCGTGAGGTTCACACTGGTTCAGTCCTCAAGCCTGTCAAGGTCTGGGTGGCATCCTTTCCCTCTATTGAATCAGCTGAGCCACTCAGCTTGTTGTCATCTGCGAACTTGTGGAGGGTGCACTCAATGCCACTGTCCACATCATTGATAAAGATATTAAATAATATTGGTACTACTATGGGTCTTTGAAAGACACCACTCATTACTGTTTACCACTTGGACATTGACCCATTAACTAACCCTTTGGATGCAGCCATCCATCCAGTTCCTTATTCATCTAACAGTCCATCTGTCAAACCCATGTCTCTCCAACATAGCAGCAGGAATACTATGAGGGACTGTATCAAAGGCGTTACATAATTCTAGGTAGATGACATCCATAACTCTTCCCTTGTTCAGTGATGCAGTCACTGCGTCATAGAATTCCAGCAGAGTAGGTAGGCACAATTTTGCCAGCAGAATCTGCTCCACAATCTTATCAGGCATGGTGGTCAGTTAAGCGTTGAAAGGCTGAAAGACTTACCTTACAGAGCTGAGATGAGTGCTGGACTAGTTTATGAAAGTGTTCTAACTACTGTAACAGAAAAGACTATGGGAAAAATGTGTATGGAGTCATGATCGTGGCCATATTTTAGAGAAAAGAAGCCAGCTTTACTTCATTAGGTTCTCGTCTTCAGAGAAAACCTAGACAAAGGGGCTCCCAAGAAGACACAGGTGCCTAACTTCTACCATTTCTCTGCTTAGCCACCGAAGAAAGATAGTCGTCTTACATAGTAACTCCAAGTAATGAACTTCTGCTCAAGAGAAACATAGCAGTACAACTTTCCTGGCACCCTTCCTTGAAGTGGAAGTCAGACTGTTTTTTTTCCCATGTCTGTATTCACTGTGTGGTATATAACCACATATATATTTACAAACTTACATTTACGTGCACTGAAACTGACTAAAATCTACAGTTCTCAGAAAGCAAATATCAGCAATGCAATTTTTGAAAGAATTGTCAAAAATATTTGAAAAATCTTTCCTGGGTTATAAGTATTCAGAGAGAAAAAATATGTTTAATCTTCTGTAGTGTTAATGACTAATTTCTAAAAGCAGTATAGGACATTCAAGCTAAGATTTTAGAGTTGTTGTTTTTCTAAGTGAGGCAGATGAGACCTAGAGTTTTCACTTAATAAACTTAAATAAAAAATCTAGAGTAAAATAAAGCCTTTAACAAACAATTCCTTTCTAATGAAAATAAGCTTCAAAATGAATTTAAAAGTGGGTATGAAGTAGAGTATGTTACTTAAAATGAGAAAATGCTAGATTTAAAACACATTCAAGCAGTTTTAAATATAAATAAAATACCAATATATTTAATTATATGCAATTAAACTATATTTCAACCCCTAAGCAACATTTGCTTTAAAAGAGTACTTACAGACAAATAAAAAAAAGATAATGAATTCCAAAGGCTCCAGTGGTATCATTTACAAACATCCTAATGAATTCAGTAAATTTGACATGGAAGATGAATATAATTAAATAGGAAAATGTTTATTTTTATGTGAGACCTTCTTTCAGAAGCCATGTGTTACTGATGTAGCACAATTTTCTGTTTAACACGTTTACAGGAACAGTACAAATTCATTTAGTAGCAGTGGCATCAATTTCACTTAAACAGTGTTAACAAAGACATATTTAGTGTTAGCTAATGAAAGTAGGCTAAATGGAATTATTGCCATGCTATTTGTGGGAAATGCATTACAGAACAGGGGAAAAAAAATAATGTACAATATGTACAATGGGAAGAAACAGACTCAGAATGGCCCCAGACTCAGTGGCACCTGTTTTATGTATCTAAATGAAATATACTGGTATAGTGAATAATTGAAAATTTGTGATTGATGTAGAACACAGGAAAATTTGTCACAATGAAACATAGAATTGTAGCTCAGGTTGGAAGAGACCTCAAAAGATGATCTGGTCCAACCTTCTGTGGGAAAGGGAACATTGATGAGATTATCCCATCCAATTACATCTTGGAATACCTCCAGTTATAGGCAATCTAACATGTTCCTGGGAAGGTTCTTCCTGTGATTGATTATTCTTTCTGTAAAAATTTCCTTTTTTCTATTGAGATGAAACCTACCCCAGTGCAACTCGTACGAATCGCCCCTTGTTTTCTCCATGTATCTTCTTGTGAGGAGAGTATACTGTGATTATGTCGCCTCAAGCTTTTTATTCTCCAGGGAGAAGAGACCAAATTCCTTCACTTTTTCCTCTTAGGGCCAGTCCTTCAGCCAACTGATTATCTTTGTGGCCTTCCTTCGGAGCCTCTCCAGTCTGCCTGTGTCTTTTCTTTAAATTGTGAGGACCAGGACTGGACACAATTCTCTAGGCGTGGCCTGACAAGTGCTGAGTGGAGTGAGATGATCATGTCTATCTCTGCTAATGAACCTGATAATAAGGCCTTATTTTTCAGAATGCAAGAAGACTGACAAGAGATTAGAGACAAGGTTTTTGTGTGTCTATCTGATAAGAATGAAAGGGAGGAACATAAAAATCAAAGAAAACTGGAAATGTAGACATTTTATTTCAATAAAACTGTAAGATTTACATTCTGATTTATTAATATACAGGATTAATGCTATTCTTGTATATTGAACTATCCAACCTTGCTTGCTATGCAAGTTGTCATTGTGACAGTGCACCCTGAGGCAATCTCTTTACATCTATTGAGTGACACAAAATACAAATGAAATGTTACATAGTTCAGTAAGATGTGCCGTATTTCTCTTGTGGTGTTTTAGAAACAATGCAAATAAATATTCATGTCAGGAAATTGCTAACTAGTTATTGTTTGAACTGTGTGTTGGCTCCTTAGAATGATTTGCATTTTGCAGCATCAAATAAAACTTTCTCAGTTCAGTAGTTTACCACCTTGTATTTAACAATAACAGCAAACAAATGTTTGTGTTTATACCTCTCATCTATATATGTATCTCTGTAGAATACATAGACAGATATAGATACTTGAGACTTCTGGAGTATTTTGTACCAAATATTGTCTTTCTTAGACTTTAAAGACTTGTGCATTTGGGATCTTTGAGAAAAAAATAGCTCAATTTAGCTTTGAGAAAAAATTAATTAGACTATTCTAAATAATTCTGTTAATATGTTTTACAGTGGTTTACTTAGGCCACTTTAGAAATTTAGAATATCAGTTTCTTTTGGTATGAGCTTAATCTGGTTTAAGTAATCCACTTTAAATTCACAGTCTTAGTTTGAATGTCTTCCCATAGATCTCCTTGTGTAGCTACATGCAAGGGCAATGTTCAGAGTAAATTGGAGAACTCTCTCTAGCATTAATGGGGATAACAATGCTAGTTTTAATCCAACGTAAGTAGGCAACATTCATCTATATTTTCTTCTTTGAAATATGAATAAAGATCAAAGTATATAGTCCATTATAATTTTGGCTACAATAGACTAATTTACTAAGAAATTCATAATTAACACGATGCTGATGTTGTAAAATGGGCATTAAGTTCAGTGTCATTAGACTTTTACGCAAGAAAAGCATTACTTATTCTAAATTTGCTTCATATTTGAGGGTAATTGGTCAAAATATTTTAAACTTTTAGGTGTTTAAAATGGTACTCAACATTTCTACAGATCTGATGGCCATAGTATTCATATTACGAAATTTTCAAATTTTTCACATCACTAAATCTTACTACAATTTTATCAACATTTGAAAAAAAACCTTCAGAAAAGTTTTATTTAACAAGACAAAAATATAGTTTTCCACAATTTCTTTGGAAAATACAATTATCACTGATATTGTTTCATGTTTTTAATTCATGTACAGGACTGAGATTGATTATTGTTTACAAATATTCCCTAGAGAAGATACTGTTCTAAAAATAGGTAAAGAATGTTATGATACTTCTGGTAAATCATTCGTGACCATCTGTCTAGACAGTTTTTGTAATTTTCCTGTTTCTGCAACTAATTCAGTCCTATTTTATCAATAATCATTCCTCTGTCAAAATCCCTGTGCCACTAAATGTTCTAAGATTGCTTTTTGTTCTTCTTCTTTGCTATGACATCTACTTTTTTGCTTTGGCCATCTTGCCCTTGTAATGAGGGATTTCAGTTTTCTTGATTTTCGTCATTATTTAGCTGCCATTGATATAGTATTTCAATTCTACCTGCTGATCCAGAAGGTGTAGGTGTCTTATAATCAGTGTTTCAGATTTTCCAAGTGACATGGATGCCTTGAATGCTTAGAAAATTTAATATGGCAATAGATTAATATTCTTTAGCAGCTAAATATATCCACTGGAAAATAAGAATATCCCAGCAATTTAAATACAAATTTCAGAATGAGACAGAAGCCATATATGATCATTTATGCCCATATGAGCACAGAAACTGTATATGTTCACTTCTTTGTATTGACTATGTGAGATTTAGATGTCTAACTTTAGGTAGTTAAGATTTCGTATATGAATTCTAATTCCATGAATGCTGAATTAAATTAAGCTACTCTAAAATCATATTCAAAATAGCCATTGAAATATACCAGGGTATTCAGAAAGCCAGAATACTGTTCACGAGCTGATATAGCTATTAATCCAAATTTTCACAGTCCTCACATTGTTTATAATGCTTTACATTTTTATAATATTCATTTTTTTCACTACTGTAAAAAAGAGCAGGGAAGGAAAAAAACAAACAAAACGACCCACACTCAAAACCCTAAAAATTGAAGAAAAAAAAGCTTCAGGGATATCTGCTACGGTAGGGAATAATCATAACAAGATCTTTTTGACTCTCCCTAGCCTTTTCTTTCCTGGGCTGACCTAAAAGTTATTTATAGTGGTATCATATCATACATTTTGTAAAGCAGTTGTGTTCAGACATGTGACACATTGTAATCAGATTCTCAGTGGTGTTTTTGCTACATCTACAGATGTGTCAGTGTAAAAGAACTTTTCCTAATGAAACAGAGGTTTCTAAGGCATCACTGTTTCTTCAGGAATCTGAAGAACTGACAAGAGTGTGTTATGTGCTGTTTCTCTCCTTTATAGACAGTCCAAAGTCTGCCTTCCAGAAGTCCAAGGTGGCAGCTCTGCTGCCTTCATGCCTTCCTGCTCCTAGAACTGAGATTTCTTTCATCTCACGATTGCTGTGCCCCAGGGGTCTTCCAGCTGTCACATATCCCACAAGTCCTTCTCTGTTCACAAACAACAGGTCCAGAGATGTGTCTTCCCTAGTCAAACACCTTGATGATGTCCAAACTCTGTCTACGCATTTGGATCAAGATTTTAGTTTGCATTTTCAGTGTTCTTCTAAGACAATTAACTTCAATAATTGTACACAGGAGAGCAGGAAAAAAAAAATCTGTGATATTTTAAACCCAGAAGACTAAATTCCTCTTCTCATTGGGGAAGGTAAGGGTGAGGGGAGTTACCCTATATTTCAGTAAGTAGTAGGAGTGCACAAAGCTCTGCCAAGGGACCGGGGTTAAGAGCTTGAGGGTAAAGATTAGAGAGCAGTATAACATGATGTTGTGGGTTTCAACTATAGATCATTTGACCATGAAGAAGAGGTAGGTGAGGCTTTCTTTAAATGACCAGAAGAAGCCTCATGTTTGCAAGCCCTGTCCCCATGAAGGATTTCAATAATTCTGGTGCTTGATGGAGGGAAAGCCCAACAGGATGCAAGCAATCCAGACGGTTTCTGGGGTACACTGATGATAACTGCCTGACACAGGTAGTCTAGGAGCCAACAGAGGGAGATATTTATTGTACTGGATCTCTTCTTTACTAACAAAGAAACACTGGTCAGAGATGAGAAAGCTGGAAGCTGCCTTGTCTGTAGTTACCATATGATGATGTTCATAATCCTGAAAGGAGGGAACATGAAAAACAGCAGAATCTTGTTCTTGGGTGTCATAAGAGCAGACTAACATATTCAGGGATCTGTTTGGAAGAATCTCAAGGGATATCTCTGGTCCTGGAAAAATGAGGGGTAGAGGACAGCTGGTTGATTTTTATGGATCAAAACCAATCCATCCTGATGAGATGGAACTCAAGCAAAGACAGCAGGACATCTGGAAGGGTGAACAATGAGATACTGACTAAGTTTAGACACAAAAAAAACCTTAAAAGAAATCAAATTCTTAAAAGAAATAAAAATGACCAGGGAAAGGCACTGCTTGAGCATGGAGGAACAGAGTTGAAACACAAAAACTAGTTTTATACTTTTTTCTTTTCTTTTCTGTATCGATGCTCAAACACTGAAACAGCTTGCTCAGAGAGGTTGTAAAGTCTCCATCCTTGGAGACATTAGAAACCTATCTGGACATGGCCTTGGGCAAACTCCTCTAGCTGACCTTGCTAGATCTCCAGCAATAACTTCCAGCCTTCACCATTTTATAATTCTTGGCTCTATTGCTGTACACATATTTAGCTTTTCTTGACTTAGACTTTTCACGTAGAAATATTGGAAGACACAGGCAATAAGCCACATCTCTCACTTTATAGTCATATATTTAACAATATAATGTAACACTTCCATTCTTCTCTGAAAATATATATTAGTATTTCATTCAGAATTAAGTTATTACAGAAAAAAGAAAGAGGAATAAAAATAAGAAAATGTGAATATGAGCTATCAGATTTCCTGCTGGAAAACACAGAATAAGGGCAACAAGACTGCCAAGGTCTGGTAAGCTGCTGAGTTATTAACAATGACAAATTGCTAACCATATTACATTTTACTGGATATATGGCACCCTGCAGGAATCTGCTGCTCCAACACATGCAAAATGGAAGTGATATAACTGTATTGTTCCCTCTTGTGTTGAAAACTCCATCTATTCATCTTCAGCCAAATTCCACCCTGCATGCAGCACTTTTAACAAACTACCCTTCTCTTATATTCCTGACTCTGAAGTCCTCACAAATGTGAAGATTTTTGCCACTTTTAGAAATGTGTGGCAAAGTTACTGGGATCATTGGGCAAAATTCTGTGTTTCCAGTTCAAATAAGAGTCTAAATTCAGGCTGCCTAAGTAAATTCATTGATGTCAGAGAGAGGAATATGGATATTTTGTCAAAACAAAAAAGACCAAATGCAATGACAAAGGGTTGATCCTACATTCCAAAATACATCAGAGAGGCATTCTCCAGCATGACATACATTGCATACTTCAAATAAAGACATTACAGCCCTGAGAGCTAAGGTGTGCCTTAGAACAAAGGTGGTCTAAGAACAAATGATTTCATGGGCAGTTATGCAGGCGTTCTGGATGTCATTTTGTACAGATCTGACATGACATGGACCTGTTGGAGTAGGTCCAGAGGAGAGCCACTAAAATGATCAGAAGGATGCCACACCTTTCCTATTGAGAGGCTGAGAAATATGGGGTTGTTCAGCCTGGGGAAGAGAAGGTTCGAAGGAGATTGTACTGTGGCTTTTCAGTACTTAAAGGGGACATATAAGAATGATGCAGACAAACTTTTCAGCAAGGCCTGTTGCAATAGGACAAGTGGTAGTGGATTTGAATTAAAAGGGGGCAGATTTAGACTACATATGAGGAAGAAATTTTTTACTATGAGGATGCTGATACACTGGAACATGTTGCCCAGAGAGGTGGTAGGCCATCCAGTCCTGGAAACAGTCAAGGTCAGGTTGGACAGGGCTCTGAGCAATCAGTTCTAGTTAAAGATGTCCTTTCTCACTGCAGGCCAGTTGGACCACACGACCTTTAGGTGCCCCTTCTAACTGAAACTGTTCTATGATCTCCTCTCAAACAAACATCAGCAAAGCTACAGGATTTTATGAGTTGGCATGCCTCTAATCTTGTGTACTCTTTTGAAGGAGCACAGTGCTTGATTCTTGTCTGGTTGTTATTTAAAAATTTTTAATTCACAGTACCTAGCTATAGCTCTATTTAGTACTGCTGTGTTACTTTAATGAAGAATCTGTGTAGACTGATATGTGTGTTGTATATGTGTATATATGTATATATTTGGTTCATTTTCTCAAAGCAACAGAATTCCAAATGCATGTAAATTCCAAATTTATTGTTCCTTCTTTTTTTTTTAAACTGGTCTGATGAATTTATTATACATCTGGCAATTTTTCTACCTGTTATATCAATCTTTTCTGTTTCCACATTTATAAGAATAAAGATTATATATGAAACAACCATAAATATGTGGTATTTTTCAGTTTGTTCATAAACTGTTCATGTCATTGATTAAAATTTTTTATTTCCCAAAACATTCCTGTAATTTTTAATTTACCTTCTTCCACATTCAAGTCTGATTCTACTAAATTTATGAATAAAAATAAGTATGCTAAAAAAAAGAAAAAAAGTTCAATAGAGTTAATTGCATTCTTAGTAAAGTTACTTCAGAAAACTGGAAGCTTAAACTGTTCTGGAAAAGGGACAAGTATATACTCTCTAAAACTAGTGGTAGCAAATGTTTTAAGAAACATTTCTATCAATAGATGTTACTGGCACTAGGATTTATTTAAATGAAAACTGATTAAAATATGAAGAGTCTGGGAATTCGGTTCTAACTTTTTTTCCGTTTATTTTCCTCTCCTTGCCTCACGAGTACTGTGGATTTAATAAATATATTGTGTGTATAGACACACACACACACACACACACACACACACACAAACCCCACTACAGGAATAATAAATGTAACATCAGTGTTGAACTGTTATTTTTATATGATTTGTTATTTAATATCTGTTTGGGGTTTTTAAATAAAGCTATCTCATGATTATTAAAACTCTGTAGCATCTTCTTTAAAGTTCAAATCTTTAAATACGGATTGTATTTTGGAAATGGAATAGCAGACTGACAAGACATTTCATTTCTAAAACTGCTGACAGAAACATAACTTCAGGAGTCTTCCTGTAAAGCTAGAATCATAATATATTATGATATACTGCACTTCTATTAACCCGAAAATGGTCAGAATTGATGTTTTTCTTACAAAGGAGTGGATATCTCTATTTTTTTTTCTTAAATTTGTTTTTCTAAAGTCATATTTTTTTAGGTTATATCATTCTTGTTGTGAAAATCCAGTAATATTAACCTGCTTGGAATAAGTGGTATTAGATTAGTAATTTTTAAAAGCTGCCCTAGCTTAGTGATTAATACCCTGACATACTCATTTTAGCTGCAGATGTAAATTTGTATGGATGTCATAAAAGCTAGATTTGTTATGCAGAATGCTACTGAAGTTTAAGAATTTTAACTGGACACCCCAGTAATATTGGGGGTGGACACAGAAGACAGAGAGGAGAACAAAAAGAGGAGGAAAGTGAGATACTAAAGAACAGAAACTAATGTTCCTAAGCCTTTATTAGCTGGAGGCATGTTTAAGGCTCTGCCTCTCTCACCAGTCATTTCTGCCGTCTTGGGAACCTGGAAACATTTTTGAGAGTCTCTGCTGGCTGAGTTTGCATGCTGTAGAAGCTCCATTAACTTCTAGCTCTTCATGGAATCAGATTCACTCAGTGTTGCTCTACCATAAACCCTGTCTTGACACTGGTCGTCATATGTCTTTACTGCACTGTATGTAGGTAACAAATGTAACACTGAAATTGTGGATCAAAAGCCATAAAAGGATGTTCGGTTGTAACTGAAGGGGTAAGTGATAAAAACGCACAGAGAAAGACAGTTGGTAGACAAGGGATAATGGAGACAATGCCAGAAGTCTCCAATTATTCATCAACAGACCATTGAGAAACAGACCATTGAGAAACAGGCACAGCTTTGGAGAAGGTCAGCCTGGTCTTTGCAGCTGATGAGAGTAGAACAACAAGAGGAATAGGAGGAACTGGGATACTTGAAGGAGTCCTGCAAGACTGTGCAAAGTTCACAAAAGAATTTCTGTAGAAAAGAGATTAAAGAGCAACAAAGGAGGATCAGGCAGAAGGTGTATAAAAGGGGCCACTTGTGTAAACCTATGCTTGCCAGTATGCATGCCTGACCCAGTCCAGCACCTGATTGCTGTAGTCTGTTCTGTCTTCTTATTAAATCCTTTCTTAATGTTATCCCTGTGTAATCTCACACTCTGTCCCATGTATGTGAGTCCTGCAAGGACTTAGTGCCAGCTACTGGGTAGACGAAAGTGAGGAGACTGAGTGCGGCTCCAGGAGTCAGACTGGGAGTGTGGGCACACCTGGCCTGAGGTGTCAGCTGTTGGAGCCAGTGGCATCTCAGCATCAGCAACTGGATACAGCGTGGTCTCTAACCTCCGGTAACTGAGGTTGGAGCAGCCCAGATCCCAACAAACCAGCTACAAGGGGGTGACCAGCGTGAATGTGGGGCTCAGAGCTGAATTGTGACTGCAGGTCACTGCCCGTGTCCCTTCTACTGGGGGTGTGTAAGAGCCAATTTCTTTAATTGTCTCTAATAATTTGTTTAAATATATCTTAAACATTCATCTTAAGAAAGGGCTGCTTCAAACTTGAGGTTTTAGCTGCCTATATTCTGTTGTTACAGTGACGGAAATGTGCAGTCAGATAGGGAAGGTGCTTGTGGCTAAGAAGCCACTGGTAGTTGCTAAAATCTGGGGAGTAGGGGAGTAGAGGAGGGAGAAAGCATCCAGAACCGTACCTGTGTGCCTGGAATGTTCAACCAGTAATTTTGCAGACATTGTCTTTTAGTCCACCAGTGACCCCTGTATGGCCCCATATCCATTTCCAGAACCTTACAGATGAGGAATATTATGCATGTGCCATTTCTAGAACCTCCCAGAGAAGACACTGTACAAGTGCACCAAGACTGCCCCTCTGCATACCCAGCATGCAAACAAAGGGCAGAACTTTGCCTATGAACAACCTGTGCCAAACCACAGGCACACGTCCACTACTCCTTGGACTACAACTGCTTAGAGAAGACCACAAAGCCAAGACCATTGCATTGCTGGATTAACTCATTGTTCTATACCACTTTTTCTGGTCTGTTTTCTTTTCTCACTGTCTTTTCTTATCTCTGAATCTACTTCAGGACTCAGCAGGCATAGGTGACAGTCTGTAGATGTATAAACGTAAGCCGTTGCCTTCCGAAAAAAACAACTTTTGCCAAGTTCTCCTCTGTTATTTGTAATCCTGCTAAGTTTTGAGTAAAGTTAAGATTTGTTAAGAACTTCTGGAGTTATTATTGTCACTCTTGATTATTGTGCAGATGGTCAGAAGTTAACCTCCTCTAGTCCCATTGTGTGGGATAGGACAGGGGGAGTGTCTGTATGTTCCCCAAACTGAGTATGTGTGGTGTGTGTATATGGAATCACCTTTAAACTCTAAGCTGGACCAGCTAGTGAGTAGGAGGCCCTCGTTCTGGGCAAGGGGTATCAGGAGGTTGGAGAGTCTATAGTGGTATTGAGGGAGACCAATAGGTATGGGGTACCTGTGAAAGGAGTGTGTGGGTGCTGCATGCATGCAGTGAGCACCCAGTGTGACTGGCCTTTGAGACAAAGGGGGGCTGGGATCTGAGCAGAGGTGATGGACGAGCAAAGGGACAATGCTGGTGCTCGATGGATCTGTGAACATTCACGTGCTTGTGAAGCTGGAGAGTATGATGTGTGTGTTGCACTAGTGACCTCCTCTGCCAGCCCAAGAAGAGGAAGGGACATGGCTGGCTGTGCCGGTGTCCAGTGTGAATCCTGAATGTGGGTGTTGTGGGAGGCAGCACTTTCTCTGTGGCCATCTCTGTAGTCACAGGTGTGGCCATGTCAGTGTCCTACCTGTATGTATCCAGGATACACAATCAGTTTTGGTGCATTTGGCCTTCTTTGGGTAGCTAAGCCACCTCCCAACACAGCACAGAGGACTGTGTGAATTCTGCACTTCAGCATGTTTCCCATTTCTGTTTTCCAGGAACTGTGAAGTGCCTAACTTAAAATCCAGCTTCTGGAGACAAACTCCTAAACTCTAAACAGAATCACAGAATCACAGAATCACAGAATCACACAAGGTTGGAAAGGACCCATTGGATCATCGAGTCCAACCGTTCCTAACACTCCCTAAACCATGTCCCTAAGTACTTCATCCACCCGTTCCTTAAACACCTCCAGGGAAGGCGACTCGACCACCTCCCTGGGCAGCCTGTTCCAGTGCCCAGTGACTCTTACTGTGAAGAATTTTTTTCTGATATCCAACCTGAACCTCCCCTGACGGAGCTTCAGGCCATTCCCTCTACTCCTGTCCCCTGTCACTTGGGAGAAGAGGCCAGCTCCCTCCTCTCCACAACCTCCTTTCAGGTAGTTGTAGAGAGTAATAAGGTCTCCCCTCAGCCTCCTCTTCTCAAGGCTAAACAACCCCAGCTCTCTCAGCCGCTCCTCATAAGACTTGTTCTCCAGCCCCCTCACCAGCTTTGTTGCTCTTCTCTGGACACGCTCCAGAGCCTCAACATCCTTCTTGTGGTGAGGGGCCCAGAACTGAACACAGTATTCGAGGTGCGGTCTCACCAGTGCCGAGTACAGAGGGAGAATAACCTCCCTGGACCTGCTGGTGACCCCATTTCTGATACAAGCCAAGATGCCATTGGCCTTCTTGGCCACCTGGGCACACTGCTGGCTCATGTTCAGTCGGCTGTCAACCAGCACCCCCAGGTCCTTCTCTTCTGTGCAGCTCTCCAGCCATTCTTCCCCCAGTCTGTAGCGCTGCATAGGGTTGTTGTGCCCCAAGTGCAGGACCCGGCATTTGGTCTTGTTAAACCTCATCCCATTGGTCTCGGCCCAGCAGTCCAGCCTGTTCAGATCCCTTTGCAGAGCCTCCCTACCCTCCAGCAGGTCGACACTTCCTCCCAGCTTAGTGTCATCTGCAAACTTGCTGAGGGTGCACTCAATGCCTTCATCCAGGTCATTGATAAAGACATTGAACAGAGCTGGACCCAGTACTGAGCCCTGAGGAACTCCACTTGTGACTGGCCTCCAGCTGGAGTTAACTCCATTGACCACCACTCTCTGGGCCCGGCCATCCAACCAGTTTTCAACCCAGGAGAGTGTGCGCCTGTCCAGGCCAGAGGCTGACAGTTTCTGAAGCAGAATGCTGTGAGAAACTGTGTCAAAGGCTTTACTGAAGTCCAAGAAGACTACATCCACAGCCTTTCCCCCATCCAGTAGTTGAGTGATTTTGTCATAGAAGGTGATCAGGTTAGTGAGACACCACAACACTGGGCTCAGCTGCTTTACTTTTTGAAGCTGCCGCAACTTGTCTTAAGACCAGATTTTTAAATTGTCCTTTCAAAAGGTTCTGCTTATCTGAAGATGAACACAAGTAACCAAGACCTTTTTTTGCTCCTCAGTCATGAATACCAAGAGTCATCAGAGTACTTCTACACTTACTTGAGCATTACTCAGAGCTGCCAGCTGCCAACCTAAAATGTCCTGGTGTCCCAAAGGCCCCGAGTGACAGCTCTCAGTTCCCTGGGAATATCTTAGGTGCCCCGCAGTATTAAAGATGAGTGAGTATGTGAAGTTGGCCACTAGCAGGTATGTTGTTTCAGATTGCAGAAACCTAAGCATAGGTGAGTGCTGACAACCATCATGATGTAATTACTTTTTAATTCATAAGTGTCTAATGTCATATGAGATACATCACATTGGCTCTTCTGAGTGGATATCTCATACAACCTAGAGTGTCTAAGAGGGCAGTAATTCTTGGTTTTGACCAACTGCATTAAGCTACACGTGTCTAATTTTAGATGAGAAGAATAGTTGTATGGACTCCACTGCCTAAACCTCAACTAGTAAGGATCTTAGATTCTTATCCCATATTTATTTCCTATGCAGTCATAAGCATAGTTATTTAGTGTTAAGTGTATATAGTCTACAGTCGAATTCTACCTATGGGAGCATTTTTGAGGTATATACACATGTAAAACTTCCAAAACATGTGCTTGAATACTTCTGAAAATTTCATTTGGCATGTAAATACACATACTAAAATAAAAAAAAAAAATATTTAAAAAGTCTCTGAATAAAAACAAAGTAGACAGAACTTTTTTTAATTTTATTTTAATTTGTTATTGTTTTTTTTAGCAAATTTTTAGAAAAAACCCTTATTTTAAAAAACAAAACTGAAAATTCATCATCTGCAACTGCAATTTAGTACTCGTTGCTAAGAATCTTTTCCATTTCTTTTTCTAAGCTATATCACATTTCGCTTGTTTGCTTTTCTTATCTCAAGTAAAGGACTGGAACAAGCATATTACATAACAGTGCATTCAAACACAACAAATGTGTTAATGAGTACTCAATCTGCATGAAGTATTGAAGAAATAATTTGTTTGAATTGAATTCTGGTACCACCAAATTTATTAATTTCCAGCTTATAGTATTTGTGTTTACTATAAGATGATACTGTAGACAGTAATATTTAAGTATGCCTTAAATTAATTGAGTATTTTTTATAAACCTAAATTAAATTTCTTTCAAACTAAATTGTTAATATATGCTTATAAGGTATTCATATCTCCTTTCCTTTCTCTTTCTTGGAAATATTACTGTCTAGATATATACTGTCTTTTTTTCCTTTCTCTTTGTTTCCCTTCCTTCCTGCCTTCCTCCTTCTCTTTCTGCCTTCCTTCTTCCGTCATTCTCTCTCTTTTTTCCCTCATTTCCCATTTCCTACCTTCTTCCTTTACACTGTTCTTCCTCCTCTGTCCCATATATTTGTCAGATACACACCTATTTTTGTTTCTTGGTTGAGGGTTTCTCCATGCAAACATGAATGGCACTATTTATTGGCTATTTCTTAACTGCTAAATAAAAAGGAACTGAGTATCTATTACAGTCTTGTCTGTCTTGCCTTTACGGAGGGACTCTGCTATGAGCTCTGCACTGAACTGTGACTTGCCAGTGTCTTGTTAGTAGCTGGTTAGAGTGATCCCATCTAGGCTGAGAGAACAAGTTAGCAATTAACCAGTATGAATTAATTGAGGATCTAATGCTTGACCTCACTCCTTGACCTTGCTTTACCTACAGATAGATATAGCCTCTACTATACTGAATTAAACACTGAAGCTATCTCATGGATCTGTAATAATGTGCTTGGATTACTCTTGCTTAACCATAACATCTATTAATGTCTTGTATATTTTCTCCAAAAAGAGTGGTCTCAAAATCACTGAACAGTTTAAGTTGATTTCATGATAAATTTGAGACTCTATCTGTCCTCTCTGTCACTGTCCCTTCATTGTGCAAATTGGGGGTTAAGTCAGCTTTCAGGTAAGAGAAGAATGGTGCACACACAGAGTCAAGTCTGATATGGGAGATACACAGTCTTGAGGGATAACCCTGGAATGACAGTCTAAGTTCTCCAGTTTAGATGGTGTCATGAAGACCTCTGCAATTACTAGACGTGTTTAGAAAGTCTGTTTCTGCTCTCATATCAGATGACAAGTGTATTTGACACAATACTCACACCTTTCAATCCAGAGAAACCCAATGACTTGTTGCATAGAGCTTTTGCTGACTTTGTGCTGCAAAAATGGAAGAAAAATTATGTGCTGTGAACTAGGTTTTCTTTTTCAAGAACGTATGCTTAGCCCACTGTTTTAGTTTCACAAGATGTGCTGAATACAATTTGTAAGCAGAATGTCTAGTAAGGATTAAATGAAAAGATTTAAAATGGAAAGGATCCATTCATGCAAATGTAGATCCAGGATATTTTTCTTTCAGATTCTCCTGATGGCAAATAGCTAGAATTCTAAGTTCTGTAAGTAGTTAATTATTCTCCCGTGGCAAAGTCTTATTAAAACCTCTGAAACACTATTTCGTAAACCCTTAAATATTTCTACTGTTATCTATTGTGAGCAGTGTACTAATTTAGATTGGATACAGTACTTGCTTGCATAATTTTTAATGGTGTAACTTCACCGAATCCAAAGTGTTACTATAACATAAGAGATTTTTAACACAGTGGAAATTTAAGCCATTTGTGAGCTTCTGAAATGCAACGATTGGATTAAGTTTTTGCAAGTTAAAATCAGATTTTCTTTGTAACAGCAGTTCCATTGTTTCCTAAAGGCAGTTAAGCTTGATAAGCTCTGTTTTTGTGTGAATTGGATGTAACATTTAATGTCTTTCCACATGTGAACTGATATGAAGACTTAGAATTTTGTAGTACATTTTCACTGATTCCTTGGGTAAGAAAGAATTCAGTTCAGCTGGTATTGTCTCCTGACTTCCACAGTATCACACCACCCTGGCACAGCAAGATTCAGAGTACATTCCGAAGAGGAGTTTCCTTTCTGTAGCTTGTGTTAAGCGTGGGGAATTAAATACACTGACTCTACCTGGGCTGACCCTGGTTATCCTACTGTACTTAGTACATTTTTCCAGACATGTCATCCTACCCTCTTTAGTGGTGTGCCTTGAAATAGAGATCAGGTGCTTTGTTTAGTGAAGATAAATGTTGACAAATTGACATTTACTGAGGAAGTTTATTAGGAGAACATGAAATTTTATGTAGTTTTTACATATATGTGTTTATAACTTCATACATAGCTTTTTCTATATACAGATTTGTGCATACATGCCTATATAATTGTATGTGTATTCTGTAGTTATATAGATATGTGTGTATATGTATATTCTCTTGATATAGATGTACTGCCTCTTGGTTGTGTTTGCCCCAAATGCAGAAAGAAAACATGGCTTGACATGCTTATAAGGCATAGCAAATTTCAAGATACTCCAAGGATGTGTATTTTTAGAGCATTTAAGCTATTTTTCAGACTGCAAGCCCTCCTTAATCATAATTATAATGTAACTGGTGCTCTGCTATAATATCCTGTTGGTTTTGTGAGACTGAAAGTGTTGGCATAATCCTCGATTTTAGAATTTGTCTACTCTATGTCTGCTAGCTTTAGGCAAACTGAAGCATGCTGAGTTGCATGTCTGATTTTAGTCTTACTTTGGAATTGAATTTGCTCTTCACCCAGAGATTTCTTAGTGCACAGCAAACTGTGTTTATTTCCAGCAAAGAAGTGCAAAGCAGTGTGTGTGTGTCTGGTGGGCAGCTGGGGATGGGTAAAGGGATGGAGGAAATTATTTCTGTAATGGTTTCGGAATGTTAGACTGCCTCTGCTAGTACAGTTATATTTCAGTTTCTGCTGAAGGAAGGAATTTACTTGAAATATTTTTGTCCAATGCTTGCCACGTTACTATAATGTAAAATTGAGCATGGATCATTCACAAATTGTTGAGTTAACTGAATTTCTAGCAGTAGAAAAAAAATAGACTGCTTACTACAAAACTGCTCAACCACCAGTACCTGTCAAGCCTGAATTCTTGATAAGATTTTCAAGCTCAAAACTTTCTGTCCTGTGTCTGGATATCTTGTGTTTTGGTGCTGCTATATGACTGTATATATAGCACAACACTGATTGTTCACTACATTATCTATTGAACAATGTGATAGATTGAGTGGGATTACTAACATTATTCCACTGCTCCATAAAAATGTGCAGTTCTTTTTTTCTATGTAAGTAAAGACTGGTTTGATTTCCCTCCCATAGGCAGACTTTCCCATGGGCAGATTTTCCCAAATAACTTTTTCTTTTAAAATATAGCTCTGTTAAATTTATTTTTTCACCTTAATATTTAAGCCCTTATCACCTTTACCTTGTAAATGGACAAGATAAAGCTTCTTATATTTGTTAAGAATAAAAAGTGAAATAAAATATAATGCTTGAAGGCAGAGAAACTTTTTGCCACCAGGTTTTATCCCTCAAAATTTTACTTCTGGACAAAACCAGAAAACATTAATCTGTCAATTTAGGCTCTTAAATGAAGAACTGCTGAGAAAGAAGATAAGAAAAAAGATAATTACTAATGCTTTGCATATTTTTTTTCTCTGAACAAAAAAGAATTATGAACACTGACATTTTCTGTTAATTTATTGTCCCTGCTTAAGTTATTTTCTTTATTGCTCACAAAACAACTCTCTCAAACTTTGTTTGAAAAACAATGTGAAGTAATTTGTTTCAATATATGCTTCAAAAATTCAGGACACCTCATTGAAATAGTAATTAACCTCAGTTTTATTCTGTTTTCATATTTTGTCTTGGATTGTTTCTTTTCAAGAAAAAAATTTGTTTCTTATTGGAATAAATTTCGGCTTTCACTTCCTTCTACTGGAGAGTGGATTTTCACAGAAATTGCTTTGAATTATTCTTTTTGGAAAAAGAAAACCAAGGAATCCTTTTTTTATCAAACAAATGTGTGCACACGATTATCTCATAATCAAAGGCTTTGCTTTTTCATAGGAGTCTAATTAAACAAGCTTTTAAAACATATTCTTATAGTTAAGTGCATGAAGTAAATTTTAAGTCCAAACAAGTAAAACCATTCGCAGGTTATTTTCACAATGTTATTTATAATAGTTATACCATCTGCCCAACATGTCTACTTTAGACCCTTTGACATTATAAAATATGTAAGAGGTGATTTCCTATTGCCTCGGACAACATTTTATCTTCCTAAATCAACCATTGAACAAGTAAGTGTGCATTTCAAGGCGATTCTCTGCCTTTCAGAGGTCAGCATGGTTCAGTGACATCAAGCTTCACTGTTCCTGTAATGCTTTGAAATACCTTAGGAAATAAGTAGAAAGTATCACTCTGTTAGTATGTTGTTGGGTTTTTTTAATTCTCTTTTCTTTTTTTTCCTGACCTGAAATTGTTTGTAAAGAAAAAGGAATCTTTGCTGTCTTTCTGAGACACTTATCTGTTGCCTTACTAGGACAATATGAAACACAGACCAGTCACATATGCATTTAGAAAACAGATATATATATGCATATATACGCACTAAACTATGTATAAACTGGGTTAGAAAGACTAATCAAAACCATGCAGTTTTACTGAAGAACAAATGGTGTATGATTTACATTTTCTGATGTATTTGCTATTATAGATATTTGGAGAAAACTTTACAGGAAACATTTCTGAATGTCACACTGGACTTCACGAGGATCCAAACCGTTTTAATTGAGTCATGGTGAAAACTATAGTCTGCTGAAAAGAATGCACTTATGCTCCTTAAATAGTCAAGCTCTTTTAATGTCTATGAACTTCAGTTACTTCAATGAGTATAACAGAAATTTCAATTTTCAGATCTTATGTAATCCAGGAAGTAGAAATAGAAAATAAGATAACAAATCCTGATTTCCTACATTTTATATACTTTCAGTAGCTATATTCGTGTATACTTAAAATAGCTAGAACTTCCCTGCTCCATATTCAATGGCCTAATTAAGTTTTAAAAGTTAATATAAAAAACTTTACAATTTATTACGTGAAACACTTTAAAAATTATACTTCAGCCTTTAATTTGTTTAGTCAGTACAAATGTAAATAAATGAACATACTGAGTATAACATGTGAAAACAATATCTAATGATACATCTGTATGAGACTACGTTTCCTGTTATTCATAGTGAAGTAAAGTGACTCCAATATGGACAATAAACAACTGATTTTCTGTCTTTATTCTCCTGCTAAATCATGAACAGTGCTATCTCAAAAGAAAATAAATATGACACTAAGGTTTTTGTTGGGTTTTTTACACCCTTTTTAAAGGAAGATTAACAGAACATATATTTTTCTCTAAAATAAAGATTCTAAATCCTGCATCTGCTTCTCAGTCTTTCGTTGTTTCTCTTAGGAATCTTAGAAAATTAAGTTGGAGTGTCCCCATCTGAAATAATGATTCAAACAGATCTGATTAGCACTATCTCCTTTCTTTGCTTCCTTTAATAATAAAATTTACTTGCCTTGTGCTTATTAATTTTATATGTGAGATAATTGAGATAGGTGGATGAAACTTGACACCTGCATGAACTGTATTTTGCGTGGTGATGCAGTTGAAGACATCATCAAGAAATATTACTTCTTCTTAGCCTCTGGCAGATTTAATAAGTATCTTCTTTACCTCAACCAAGATGACTTTTTCCCTGTTATTTAGGGAATTAACTACCAATGATCACCCCAGGACTCTTAAAAGGGACAAGTAGCATGAGACACCTGATTAACTTATTACTCTAAAACCTGTGTGGACTTGTCATTGAACACCATAATACAGCTCTAGGCAATAATGCAACTTACTAGCTGTCTGTTGACCAGAAAATGGGAATAAATGTGGAAGTAAATTTAGTATACCATTCCAAAATTTAAATTTTAAGTCATGATTTGAGGATTTTTTTGTTTCAGATAAATGCAGTAAGAAATTGTGTATAGCTCAGCAAGAATCACATTAGTTTTTACTTACAGTTTCTGGGAAATTATTTATTACTGAATTTAAATCCTCAGTGAATTATCTAAGGCAATTAGGATATCACAGCTTTTTCAGTCTCACTGTTAGCAACAAATGAAGGCTGCAGCAGGTTTATGTAGAATTAGAACTTGCTAAGATTTATTATAGTTTTCAGCATTCACAAAACTCTTCCTGTTTAACCCTCCAACAACACGCTGTATCCTGGCAAGAAACCAGCAAGTTATGATAGCTGCCTGACATTAATTAATAATTTAGCCTTTACAATTGTCCTGGCCTTTATCCTAGAAGGGCTTTTTGTGAGCCTTGGCAGTTTATTAGCAGATGCACTATAGGCAATTAGAAGATGTCATTTTCATATGGCTTTGTTGCCCATTCACCTGTTGAATAAAGCACTTCCATTGCTTCCATTTAGCTTGTGGAAGAAGATGTACAAAAATACTTGCACCTGAAGTAAGAGATAAGTGCCATAAAACAGCTCTATTGTCATAGGAAGTATAGGTAGTGAAATATCTGTTAATCTATGAGGAATACTAAACATGAAGGAAAAGGTTGAATATTGATTTGATTTCTCTAACGTAGGACATAAAGATTTAAAGTTAAAAGGGGATATGCGTGACAGGTCATTTACCATTCTGAATAACACAATTTGAAAGTGATTTTGTTAAAAATAGCTTTAATAGTTTTGGGGTTTAGTGCACAATGGTGTTCTGGATATTTTTTCCTCTCTCTTTTCTTTCTTTTAGTGTGTCTAATATCTGAATGATGACAGCACAAGACATAACTCAGCAAATAGATGGAGATGTATTTGGCACACTTGAAGACCTCACAGAAATATTTGAGGGTTCCTCAGATTATCATCTTTTGAAGATTCTTATTTCAAATTACTTCATTACACTTCCCTGCATGTTTGGAAAGGCATTTTGCGCATAAGTTAGTCGACATGAGTTGTGGTATATTTAACACAAAAACGCACTTCTGCAGGTCTTTATATAAAAGTTAACAATTTCCAGCTACATAATAAGTGTAACAATGCAGACTAATAATTTGTAACCATCATTGCAAAACCTTCTTTTCAAGAGTGAAAATATGGCACTATTTATACACAAACAGAAAATCTAGCAACTCTTTAACATGTTAAAAGATACATGTAAATCCAGTTTAAACATAAAAGATATCTTCAATACCTGTCAAAATAAGTTTTAAAATAAAAACAACAAAAAAGTGATTACTTGTACTCTTATGATCTTATCTAATGGATGGAAAGAAAAAGGCATTCAAGATGTACTGAGTGATGAATAAGGAAGACAGTGAGCATTTGCTATAAATCACTTGGCCAATATAAGTAATAAATAAATAAATTGCAATAGCAATATATTCTTGGTGTGTAGAGGTCATCTTATGGAAAGAAAACCGAAATTCCTAAGCATTTGCTGAATAAGTACCTCAAGCAGTCACAAAATCCACAAAGACATCCTTAGATTTGCATATTAGAATGCTTTAAAATTTAAGAATTGCAAACTCCTACTAAAGCAAACCTGGGTTTAACTTTTACAGAGAGTGTGATAATTACAGGTTAATGTATGCCAGTGACCTCACAGGGAAAACTGAGTAAGCAGAGAGTAGCAGCCTAGAATACTTCTAGTAGCCTAGGAATATTGAATAAAATAATTCTAGCGGCAATTAAACT
Source organism: Cuculus canorus (assembly GCF_017976375.1). Classification (NCBI taxonomy): domain Eukaryota; kingdom Metazoa; phylum Chordata; class Aves; order Cuculiformes; family Cuculidae; genus Cuculus; species Cuculus canorus. The sequence goes on from NC_071401.1 coordinate 39,737,236, forward strand.
TCAGGAGAAGTAAAAACCTCAGAGGCAAGAAATACATTACTGCTTTTCTATTTAATACAAGAAAAAAAGAAATATGTTATTTCTTAGTGTAGTGGGCTTAACAGTGATGGCTACATTAAACTATTTATGGTAGACAAAAATGTAAGCACAAATTCTTTTAACAGAAGCCTAGTAGTGGAGAAACTTTTACTTTGTTAGCATGCACACCTTTCTGACTAAATTAAGAGAAGGAACTTTCCATACCTCCTTGCAAGTGAACTCTTTCTCCATTGCCTCTCATCTCTGTTACTATAGTACCGTTTTAGGGAATCTTTCAAAAAAACACTGTAATGTCATCAATAGGAATTTACTGAACTCTGTTTTATCAGAATTTAGAATTTATTAAGGTGAGATTGCAAAATTCCTATTGACATTTTATTATCAACTGATTAGCAAACTGTTTAAAATAGTCAAGGTATGTGTTGTAATCAAGTTGATCAAAGACTTAATCAGAGTTGAAAATGAGATTCACTCCTATTTACTACATGGTGGGATGAGTATACATGCAAACACAGAGATATAAACATACATATACATACAAAGATATATCAATATGTAGGCATAAGAGAAGTGCAGATCATGACAGAGAGAGAGAGAAAGACAGAGAGTTCGGTCTGAAAATTTCCCACCTGACTTTTGGCGAGAATACTCATGTATGTAATGCACTAGTGTTCCTGACAAGCGATAGTTGCATCTCAAGGCATCTGGAATATTTCTTGAGATGAGTGAGAATACTCACATTTAATGCACAAGAATTCCTACAGGCGATGATCAGCTCTCAAGGGTTTATAACTTCTTCTAAGGTACTTTCATTTGCTATCTTCGCAAATGATGTTGTGCGTTATATCTAAGAGGCACTGCAGCTCAGCGGAGACTACTGGTCTCAACCTGAAGAGATCCAGAAGAGCTCAAAGGGCCTTCTGTGTAATCACATATTTATAGGTTTTCAAGATAATTGACTTTTGTCAGATATTTGGATATTGATGTCTTAATGCTCACTCTGGCTGCTCTTGGAAGATATCATAGTAGTAGAACTTCCCACTAGTTGGACCAGACTTTGGAAGATGTCATAGTAGTAGAACTTCCCACTAGTTGGACCAGACTGCCTGACTTGGACCACAATCCATCCAGGTATCAGGTGTCCTGAGGGGGCTGCATGGTGGTCAGTCTCTCAGGCAAACATGGTGCCTCTTCCCAGGCACACAGGACCACAAGAGAACTGGAGGGGTGTCCAAGTGCTCTGAATCGCTTTGTTGTAACAATGGGTATTCTTTTTCCAGTATGCCTCGTAGAGATTATTGTTTATCAGTGTCCTTCTTCAGATGATTAAAGAATTTCTTTCCGAATTATAGCAGTTTCAAGTAGGCCAAGGCACTGCCTTGTTGACCTGGATGACTGCCTCCATACAATAGGAATTCTTCTCCCTATGAAGCCTGTGTTCCACTGGATCGGATAATAGCCCAAATAAGGGAGAAAAGGTGTTTTTCCGAGTGCATCAAAGAGATTATGCAAATCAGCACAGAGTGGTCTGTGTGGCTAGTGGGATGGGAAGAAATTCCACCACTACACGCAGCTCCAGAATTTCTACAGTTCTATCTGGACAATATGCTCTAAGACGTAAACTTAACCTAATTTTAATCCAATAACATTAACTGATTTTAGAAGCAATGTTAAACAGTACTATCTGTTTTTTAAAGTACCACAAGTCTCTTGCAATTTTCTATGTCAGAAAAAGACAAACAAATAAAAGTAATGCCCTTTTGTGTTTCGCTATTTAAGAAAAGGGACTGAATGGAAACGGATAGAATTAGCCAGCAATATTCTGACTATTTTGATTACAGTAGATATGTCTCCACTAGTAAAGCTGTCACTACCACATCATGGTTTTGCTTACCTCTGTTTTTCTATGATGAATGACATCTATTACTGACAGAAACAGTATGTAGAAATAGAAGACCATATGTTTAAACTACTGAGCTTTTTGCAGGATATACACAATCAAGCAAACAAAAAACACTAACCTCCTTCTCCTTTATTCTTTGATTCAAAGACTATCAAACAAGCCATCCAAACACACACAAATGTGAATCTATCCCCTAGTTATAGCAATCTAAAAATTACTTATCTAGTGAAATCTAATAGTAGGATTGCATGTAAACAAAAATGTCATTGAAAATTATTCTGCGTTAGTGCAGTTCGGGTTTTTTTTAATATTAATATTGCCTATATATTTTTTTAATATTAATATTGCCTATAATGAAAAACATGCAAAATGGAAGCAGAAGTGACAGAGTGAAAAACCTGAGGAAATCCGGCTGTAAGTCAATAACTATGATGTAAAAACCATGCACAGTAATGTCACATTTACTTGATGGCTCTTTCTTACCTGTAAGCAGTAGTTCTTCCACATCCTTTTAAATTGTCTAATTGGCAGATAGTGTTTCTGTCACATGAAGAAAGAAGGTGTAATAAATTTGAAATAAATTTAACCAAACCAATGAAGAAAGCCTCAAACAAATCTGTAAAAGGATAACTATTAGATGAACAGATATGCTGTATTCTTTGTGGGAAAATAATCCTTGAAAAACTATGTTTTTATAATCTCATAAAAGATAATAAAAATTAAAGTTGGGAAGAAATTGTGGATCCTCCTCTTTGACAGCAATGGATATCAACAATCTTTTATCAGTGATGCATGTGTAAGATATACTCATGTATATTGGCACATGATCTGATCAACTATCGAGGAAGGAAATATGAGTAATTGTCTCCTTTGGAAAGAGTGATGTCTATAGCTCCTCTTTCAATCTCCGAATACAGAAAAAATATTACAATAAGATTAGCAGCAACTATAATGACAAAAAATATAATTTAGTCCTATTAAGTTGCCGAAAGGTTAACTGGATGATCAACACTGGAATAATACAACCAAAAGGAAAAGAAAAGACATTCAATTTACTGTCATGAAGGAACTGGGAATTATTCAATAAGTCATTTGTTGTGTAGAGACTATTATATAACTCAAATAGTAAGGCCACAAGGGCAATCCTACTAATTAGCTATCGGTTTTCCTGCAATACTTTAAGTGAAACTTACCTTTTCCTTCAGTTTTCATCAGGAGCAGGCGTGGGCTAGAGATGTTTTATTCTGATGAATGCAAGAAGCTCAACATCCTCTGTCAGGAAGCCTGTTTTATTCCTGATTGCTGCACTGAGGAAATGTTCTGTCCATACACATTTGTAGATAGATGGCTTTAGATAACAACAAGCTATCTGAGCGAAAGGTTAACAGAATTGTAGTCTCTGTGTAATAGGTAGTGAGATTCTCGTTTGCTTATTAAATGGATCAGAAAGATGTCTGTCTACTGAGATAAAGACTCCTCTGGCCTCTTAGAAGTAAGAAAAAAATCAAGGGTTTATGTGGATTAACTATCAGAAAAACACTTACTCCTTTGGCTGATGAAAAATGAAGATGAAAAAAAGAAGAAACCTGGAAAAATTTGAACATGTAATTTATATTCATTATGGTTAAGTAATTTTAAGTTTAGATGAGGTACTTTAATGTTTTTTCTCAGCTATATTGACTAGATTTCAGAAAACACTAGGTAAAGTTATTTTCTCTCTGTCTTTTTTTGGTTTGGTTTGGTTTGGTATGGTTTGGTTTGGTTTGGTTTTAAGGAAGGTTAAAAGCCACAAGTTATCCTTCTGCTGATGTCTTAAAAAGGAAAAGGAGAAGAATTTATCTTCACAATATGCACACTTTTCTTGACATATTTCTGGTGGAAATAGTGGCTGCTTCTAACCAAATGAAATTGTCCAAGAAGGACAAAACAAAATGCAATTCCCTCTGCAATGGAGAAAACAATGTGAGCAAGAAAAACTAGATTTATTCAGACAGTGATATCTACAACATTTCTTCTCTTCTGGGAAGCCCACAATTCTGTCCCACCAAAATACATTGCTTCTCCTGAGATTTAAAGGAGTACATTATGTTAATTTTCATAGTGTAGACAGCTCACTGAATAAATATGTGTTAGAACACTTACACGTGTAGCACGTAAGTTGCATTAAAGGTAGGGGGTCAATTTGGTGACTCACATGTAGGTGCATAAACGCATTTGAGACTCCTGAGGGTAGCAGAAATATTCATGTGGAACAAGCAGATGTGATACAGACCTGGAGAACAGGTGTAATTTGTGAGGACAAACATCTCAGGTGGTATTAGGCACCTATGCATATGTAAGTGAGCTAAAGCCATGGGTATCTGAGCTCCTTTTACAGTGACTTGATACTGTTGCCTAGCATCGTCTGAAATGTTCTAGGGAATTTCTTCTGACCTTCAGATTGTGCTTTAGAAGACCACAGACCTCCTAATGGGTTTACTTACAAAAAGAAGCAGCACAACAGGGGTTCTGGTAAAATGTGATCAACTTGCTACATAACAATGTAATTAAGTAAGAGTTTTACATGGTATATGTGGCTGCCTAGAACAGCAACTAAAGGTCACTTGCTGTAAAAGAAGTTCACAATCAATGTTTTATGTGCATAAATGCTTATACATATGCATGATAGTTACAGACAATCATATGAAAACACAAGAAAATGCCTCTTCTGGTAATTAATACCTCCCCAGAAGAATAAGACTAAGTGCATAATAACTTTCACATAGAGTCAGAAAACTTAGCCTTTTGTACAACAAACTGTTACCCAGATACTGACACTGGAAATAAAAAATTATACCAACATATAATCAGAAAATTAAAGCCTGAAGCAAGATAATGAAGGTTAATTAGTGTGCCTTATTTCATATTACTCTGTGTTAATATCTTCTGATTTTTACTATATGTCCTAAGTTACTAGTATTTTACTTAAGTTCATTGAAAAAACCTAACAAGCGTTTAAAATATTTTCTGATTAAATTAGGTAATAATTACAGTTAACTAAAATGTCCTTGGTTAACTCCCAGATAACTGATCGATATTTTGGGAAGCTATATGTATATGTTCTAAGACATTTTATAAACAGCCTACAACTAAGTCCCTAATTTCTGGAAGAGCTGCAATGGTGTAAGGGGTTATTAACAAAGGATTTGGACAATTATTTTCCTGATGTGACTACTTAGATCATCTTGAACAATATTTTCATTTTAATAGAAGGCTGAGTGTACTTCAACTTTTCTTCTCTATATGTATATATATCAGACAGTGCCCATATTGGGGGACAAAGATTTTCCCCATCCTGTTTCCAACCTTAAGAAATACTCTAAAGCACACTGAATTGAATTAATTTCCGGGGAGCATACTCGCCCACTTCTCATTCAAATACATTGAATATATTTGTAAAGACATGTCAAGACTCCATTAGATTAAACTAATATGGACAATGTCACTAATGGCCATTTTAGGTAGTTAATTTTCTGTTTTTACAGGACTTTTACCTTCACCCATTCACAGAGCCCACATCCATACCTAAGGAAAAAGAAATAGATACCAGGTAATTTGTTTTAGTTCTATACTTTGCTCTACACTTCTATCAAACAGAAGCCTATAAAATGAATTGAAAACTACATGCTGCTAGAGTCTAGTGGTATTTTAGGTATAAGAAACCCTATTAAAGATAATTAAACTCAAAGTTTAAAGATAGAAAGAAGCATAAAAAAGCCATACAGTAAAATTATTACTGTGTAATTATTATTACAGCTATAATAGGTGAATAAATAGAGAAATAAATGTACATAAATTATAATGAGTTATTGTACAGCTGTTTATTTCAAATGAACTTCTGATATATTCAAAATAGCTAGGAAATTGTCTCCTGATGGAACTATAAGACTTTATAAATGGAATTATTTTTCAGAGGGACCTTGTGTTCAAGTCTGATATATTATTAGAGAGCTGAGATTAACTTCTGACAAAAAAGAAATGGACAGAAACATAGACTAAAATATATGGCAACAATGACAGAAAACTACAGTTAGATATACATTAAGCCATTTAAAACTTCAAAGCAGGCATGCATTTATTGATGACCCAGTTCTTGTATACTGAAAACTTTAAGGGGGTTCACAGCAGTGTAGAAAGAGAAAGAAATTAAAGTGGATTGCTGCCTGCAGAATGAGTTAGAGGAGAAAGTTATCATAACTGTGTTTTACACACCATAGCTAATACTAAGGAGGAGAAAGATTACAGTGAGGAGAAGGTTTATAGCAAGAAGGTGTTGTCTGCTTTCTCTGAATGTGTTCAGAGGCAGTGATGAATAAACAATGTACCTGGTGTTTCTTTTCGGATGGAAAAAAAATCATCTTAAATCATTGTTATTTCCTCAGTGGACACCTGGAGAACAGGTCAAAGCAAAGTCATCCACCAGCTCTCCCGCTGGAAGTACAGGGTGTCATTTCTACTTCTGTATAATGCTTTGATCTTTGGCTCAGTCTTGTGAAATGAATCAAAGCTTTATTTTTTTTTAAATGTCACTAAAAAATGTCAGTCCCTTGAGTCAATCTTCTTTCTTTTTTATTCCAGCACAAAATACAGATTCAAACAAGATCCATAATATGATTCAAAGACATCCAACCTCAAACGAGACTCTCACCTTTCCTGTTATACAGCTAATATCCTCAATCTGGACATCACCCTTAATTTTGCTGCTCAAGCTTGCAGCAAAGTCCCAGCTGCAGCTGCCATTATGAAGAGTTCATGGGGTGTAGTAAAATCGCCTTATAAGGATTTTCTAAATTATAGAGAAGCAGTGTGAAGTGCAATATTTTCAATTTAAAGGCAGCAGCACAGAAAGGTGCACTAATAGCAATGAAGAAACTACTAGCTGACGAAAACTTCTTTAACATACAGAACCTTTCCAAATTTGGTCTTCATTAAGACTATTGAAAGGCAACACTTGATGCTAAAAAAAGAATGTTTTCATAAAACGCAGTTGCCGCGATAAAGGTGAGCATAACCAATAACACAAACCTATGTGTAATATTATCACTATGATCAATACTATCAAGTAGCTGTGTCAATGTCTTGGTCATTCCTGTTGTTCCCATGAACTCCAAACCTATGGATATGTGGAGTTTGTGATAAAGGTTTTTTCTCTGAGATTGTGACCTCCAGTTCTCACTGGTTCAGTCTCTGAAAGAAAGATAAAAGTCACTTTCAAGGCTTCTGGAGATTTTATTCATTTGCCTATTATCTGTAGAGTCCTTTCTATCAACTGGGATATACTAGACGCAGACAATTCTGGGAAAAATATATTTCTACTATAATGAGTAATATATGATCATCTGAGAGAATTAATCTCTTCATCAGTTGCGAGAGAGTAGGAACAGTGAGAGAGAGGAGCTGCTGAAGGTAGTATACAGCAATAAAGGACTATGCAGAGGTGTTGCCTAGTTCTGCTTGGTTGCTTGCTATAGTTCTTACTCAGTAATGTGCATACTTCTGGTTTGATACACTCAGACTTCTTGCTAGCTCAGTCGAATGTGCACACTTCTAGCTGAGAGCTGCAAGAGAATGACCTTAGCAGCCAGTGCAAGATGCGGACAGCAAATGTTGAGTTTAGGCCTCCGTGAACTGGAAGTCCTGTCGAAGTTGGTCTTCTGAGAGTTCAGATACTGTTTTTATATATTTTTTATATATTTTTTTCCTTTCTTTCTGTTAATTTGTCACAGTTTTCCCTTCATAATCTGTCTTAAATTTTATAGTGGTTTTCCATGAAAATATAAAAAACAGTAATAACAGCAGTGAAAATCAGACTGGATGTTCTACAGTGAATAAACTGTGAGGATAAACACTGCTTCAAGCACTGATGATTACTGTCTAAAAACAAACCAACAAAAAATATAATAATATTAGCCAGGAAAACAGAACCCAATGTTAGACACAGTCTTTTTCCTTGGAAAGAAAATCTATACAATCAGAGGAGAATGCAACCAGATAGTGATTAAACCAAAGAGTAAAAGGAAGACTATAGTAAATCTTGGCAGCAGAGATAACATAAATAAATCTAAAAGAGAGTTCTCTGACATGATTCACCCTAAACCTTTCTTTGTCTTGGAACTCAAATCTAAAACAAAATTTCTTCTGTGAAATCTTCTAGAAAAAAATAGCACAAGCATTTCTCAAATGCTTCCTATAAGCCACAAAAGGAAGAAATTCAGCAAGAGTTGTTACAAATAGTTATGACATTCTAATCTGTCAGGATTTATAATAGATTCGTATATACTCACAGAATCATAGAATGGTTTGTGTTGGAAGGGACCTTAAAGATCATCGATTTCCAAGCCACCCTGTCATGGGCTGGGACAACTTGCACTAGATCAGGTTGCTCAAGTCATCAACCTCAAGTCTTTAACTCCTCCAGGGGTGGGGCATCCACAACTTTTCTGGGCAACCTGTTCCAGTGCCTCACCACTGTTACAGAAAAAAAAAAAAATCTTCCTAATATCTAATTATATTTTCCCTCTTTCAACTTCAAACCATTACTCGTCCTCTCACTACACTGCCTGATAAAGAACCCCTCCCAAAAACTGCAATGGCAAAAGACCTAAAGACCAAGGATTCCTAGCTGTTGGAGACTGATTGCTAATTTTTTCAGGTTTCAAGGAGGAGCGAGGGGAAGATGTTCTTTCACTGCAGAGAATACTAAGGTAGGAGATTAATTGACTCTATATGACCAACCTGAGACCTAGGAGGGAGTGAGGTAAAAAAAAAACAGTTGCCAGGCACACAGTCCCAGAAGATAAGGGCTTCTAGCCAACTAGAGCTAGCCACAGATCAAACTCTACAAGTTATAAAATGGTTTCCTGCCAGAAAACCCTTTTGACTGGTTCTTCTTTGAACAGTGCGTCTACGACTTGAAACTCTCCCCTTGGGCCTGGGATGCCACCCAAGCAAACTTACCGGCACTGAGTGCCCTCACCCTCCTTTCAGTGAGTGATTACTTCTTGTGGATATATCCTTAAGTGAGCACCCACTCCTTTGGCTGAGTTATCATCTGGGCACCCCTGAATGAGAAAATTTCTTTTGTGAGGGAGTGATTGTGCACATTTTGGGTCATCATTCTAGAGGATGGTTTGCGAAACTTAGGATTTCTTAAGGCAGTTGTGTAGTAATATTCAAAACTGACATCCAAACTTGTAGCTTATTTTGCTTTGCCAGAGTGCTAAATAAGTTCTTATTTTTACTGACTGGTTGTCTGGATTTTGGGTCTCTCTGTGACAGTGATATACAATCATACCTCAGATGCCATGACTTTGATCCAAGCAATGTTCATCTCATCAATCCAGATAGGACTGTCAGCACAATAAAGGCACTTTTTTCAGGAAGCAGAACACACCTTTGAATGATTTACTTGGATACCAATTATGACTGTTTCACAATGGAAGAATAAATCTTAGTGCACATGTATCCCAACTAGAACCTGTAGGGAAAATAATGAAACATTTAGGAGTAATGGATAGATTTTACTTTAAAAAATTAACTTTGGAATACTTACAGGGGGCCAGGTGATGTCCAAACCTTCGTATCTGCACTATCAGAAACCAGGTTCTAATGATCCAATCAATAAATACAGAGCAGAAAAAACTCATGGCTTATAAGAAAATGTAAAACTTGTCAACATGTTTATAGTGATTGCAGTAAATATGTCCTAAACCAGAACCAATAAAACTCGCTGGATTATACACATGAATATTTCCAAACCTGAAATACTTCATGTATTGTATCATTTTCCTTCATATAAATGAAATATATGGCTCTGGCTAAAACACAACTCTTGTCAATAATGAACTTGCAAACCATAGAAGGTTGAAAAGTCTGCTTGTCATAGATGGGGTTTTTTTTCAAAACAACTGTACTCTTCGCATAGGTCTACTAATCTTTCTAAGGTAGATGTATGAAAAAAATCAATTGAGGAGACTGTGAATTAGAAGATGTAATTCTACAAGAACATAAGAAACTTGGACTCTGGAAAGACATTGCTTTTATATTACATTGCATTTTTCCTGCATGCCTAACTTCTTGTCATTCACAAGTTATTATTATCTCATCTGTTTCAAAGTTGCTTACTATTCATTTTCTTGCTAGCTATCTTTCTATGCCACAGGTATCAGAAGAGTTTTACAGTGTTTACTGTAGTCAAGTTAGCTGAAATTACTTGTAACTTATTTTTTAATTTTATCTATATATTCTTTTCATATTTCAGGTTCAGAGCTTATGGAATACCTTATCTTTTCACTGTAAGCATTGCCAGTCTTGTTCTGTCTTGAATATGGTAATTTACACTACTTTCATTCTTACTGACTGATCTGCAGCTGCTGTCATATTCTTTACCGTCTTTTCTGAAAATGAGGCAGAGTATTTGATGTTATGGCCATATTTAGATTACCTCCTTTCTCAACATTTTATGTGTAGCTGACTTAGTTTTCTCTTTTCTTACTATTTTTTAATTTATATTTCATTGCTTGTTTTCTTTTTCTTTCCAAGTTTTGGCCCAGCTTTTGTCCATCCTTGTTTTATTTTCACCCTTTTTGACCTCTGAGTTATAACTCTCCTTGTTGATCTATCCCTTTTTCTATTCCTTTTATTTTTTTATTTACTCTTAATATTATATGTGGGATTTTTCCTCCTCTAGAGAGGTCTGTAGACCTTTCCAGCTAAGATTTCTTTTTTCTCCTTTTGCTCGCAACGCAAGCTTCAGATAGTGTTTGCACTTTTGACTTAAAAAAATTCCGTGCTTCCACTGTGCTCAAATCCTTGAATTCTTTGGTTCAGTCAACCATAGTAACTAATTTCTTAGTTTCTCGAAGTTTGTTTTTCTAAAACCTCAGACCTTAGCTATGTATTAATTTTGTTTGTCTTGCAATTTGTAATGGACTGAATCAGCTCATGATTACTTGATCTAAGCTTATTTTTAACAACTAACCCCAGTACTCCTCATCCCTGCTGCATTCCTAGAGTAACTATAAAGTAGCACCAGCAGATTCTTAATTTTTAGATTATTTTGTACATAAATTTGCCAACTGATGCATTCAAGACTATTTAAGACCTACTGATGCCTATGAGGGTATTTCATTTTGAATTAATGTCAGAAAATTAAGGCGTCTTATAATTGTGTGCTTCTTTTTTTCATTGTCTTACAGAAGTCACTGCTGCAATCCAAGTCTGGATGTTGGAGTCTAGAGTAAGATTCTGTTAGTATAGTTCCTAAACACATATTTCCAGAATGACTTCTGCATTGAGGAATTCTGTTTCTTAACCATGGAGAAAAAAAAATAATAGTCAAACACTATGTCAGTTTTTTCTTTGCTTTCTTTCCCTTTCCATTTGTCTCCTTTGCTTTCTGTCCTGCAATGGAAATTCTTTTTTAATTTGTTGTCCAATCTGGTTGTACTATTAGTCAAAAATTTTAGTTGTCTGGGTTTGGTTTTCACATATTTCTCAATTAGAACAACCACAATAAGTTTTCTGAAGTATAAAGCCTAATACTTACCTGTCAGTTTTTGGGTTTGTTTGGATTGAGTTATTTGGGGTTTTTCATTTGTTTGTAGTGTTGTTTTTTAAAAAAATATCCTTAAGATTTTTTTTACCTCTATTCTTATATACCTGGTTTACATATTTCCATGTATATCAGAATTTGCAGGACCTCACTGACTACTTCTTACAATAAAAATTCTTTTCCAAGACAGCATGAACATATTCTTCGTTGAGTTATGTAAGCAGAGTCTGTTATTTGATAAGAGTAATCCCTGTATGTCTGAATATTATATGTCCTGAAACAATCCTGCTAAGGCCCTGAGGTACGTGTCAATCCTCAAGATTTTAATACATTTCTCCCCTCTTTTGCAGAAATAATGTAATTTTCTGAAATTCCATCTCCCTGCAAATCTTCTTTTTATATCCTAGGAATAATCAGTCTCAGTTCACATCAGGGAGAATTTGATAGTATCATTTATTCTTCTAGTATAAAGAATAATATGTATCTTCTCCTTACCACAAAAAGCAACAATCTGTCTCTTGCATTCTTTTTCAAAGGCAAACCCAGATCACGTGATTCTTTGAAAATTAGGCAGTCCAGAGGAGATCGCAAAGGAAAGAATGAATGTTGCTGTTAATGTTTCTGTGCTTTAATATTTCAGAAAAGTCATTTCAGAGACACCATTTTGATATTATGTTTAAATTGACCGATGAGGTAAGGTCTGTCATTTTTTGATATCACATTACAAATATATTTCATAAAAGCATAATGTCTTCTAAAATTACTAAGCCAAAAATAGTCTATGATTTTGAAGTACAGCAGCCTGTGTAAAGATGTCTATATTATCCCGAAGAAATTAACAAAATGATAAAATGTTATGTTGTATAAATTTTTTACAAAGTCATGTCTGTGCTTCTGGCTCGGAGCTGAGAGCACTCTATAAGTCTGATGGAACACAGAGTTCAGAATTAAACATTGTCATTAGTTGGCCATTTTACATAAAGTTGAGTAATGCAAAAATCCCTCACAGTTCCTCCGAAATCAATAATTTAGAGAAAACTTGGAATTTTAAATGTTCATGGTCCCTTGATGTAAACACTTGTGGAATCAAATTTAGTTGAAATGTATAAGTCGTCAAGATATGCAAATGTAATCTGTGTCTGTAAACGGAAAAGTGATCACAAGGAAGATGCTGATACGCAGCATGCCTGCTTTTGCTTGGAAACTGTTCTAAAACATTATTAACTGCTTCTACATTAAACCACATTATGTGGTATTTATTATAAATTCTGTGATATTATCTAAAAATACCTGCTGCATTTGAATATTTAGGTATGTTCATGCTAACTCATACTTTAAGCATAAATGGAAATGTACACATGAAGTGTAAACAAAAATGTTTTTGGTTTTTTACTATCATGCTCTCAGCTTTTGATTCTCTGAAAGACTTACTGATTATGAGTCTTTTTTTAGTCTAATTTTAGTCTATTAAGCCACAAAATTCAGTGTACCAAATATTTTATCAGGTGAATTTATAAGAATTTCATGGATATATTAGCTCAAATTTAAGTCCAGCATTTAGCAAAATGTACAAGATTTTAACTAAACTTTGAAGTCACCGTATATTTTTCTATTAATTACCTAACAAATAAATAAACTAAACAAGTCTTTTCTTTCCTTTTATGGTTACCTACAGTGCTTCTGTCCTGGGCCATAACCAGTCAGATCTCTATTACATATGGAAGCTTTGGTAGTATTTTTTAAACATGGTTTGTCTTCAATACCTTGTCCAGAAAGATCACATCAGATAACATTCCCATGTTTTCTGTATGCGGCCTGAGAGAAATGAGCCTTTTAAACTAGCCACTGTCCCGAGCTGATATTTAAATGTTTATATAGAAAACAAAAATTCAATAAGAGAAAATGAAATATAACAGAACAAGAAACAGAACTGTAAGAGAATATATCTAATGAACAGTCTATAAGAATGCACAAAAACATAACACTGTTATTTTGCTTTGTAGATGAGTCAGTTCGTTGAGAAATTAAAGGCTGGATCCACCAAAGGTCTTGGATGCTGTGCTGCCTACTGATTTTTCAGGAGAGTCTTCTTAACCCATTTCCAGTCCATGAATCTTGATCAGATGGATAAGATGAAATGACGGTTGATCTGCTTAGACCTGCAATGGGGAAAGAAAGTCTGGGCATATTTAAAAGCAGAACTCAGATACTTGGAAGATATTAGTGGCTAAGTATTAAAATTTCCCAGATATTTATTTATTTTTTCACAACAGAATTATTCTATTCCTTTGTAGATTTCAACCTAAGCAACTTTTCCAAAATTGGAGAGGATGTTTGGAACAAAGCTGACGAAAAGTCAGGAATCTCTTGGGTCCAGGATCAATGCATTAACCACAATACTGCCTTCCCTCACCAGAAGTCAGACTCAGACACTGTCTTGCGAGCTGCCTTAATTGCCACAATTGCTAACATAAACATTACAGTGTGGAGAACATTCTGATTATTGTGTGCAACATCTGCAGTTAATTTTGATATTCATTTACAGGTCATTACATTGTGCAAAATTTGCTGATACTAAATAACTTCCCTGTATCTCTGCTCAAGCAAATAGACCAGTCAAAATCCAACTTTCAGTATTTATGCTTGAATGATGTTAAGCTTTACAAAATCATTAATGTCTACTTGACATTACCTGCTAAATATTCATAAATGTCAACAAACACCTTTCTTCTTCTGATTATGCCTGGAAATGCCACCTATTTCACTGGCATGAGTCAAATAAATCAATATGATACTTCTGATTTTATACCACTATGACTTAGAATAATTTTATAAGTGAAAATTAAGTAATGAAGTATAAAAACATCTAATAAGACACTTTTCAATATAAAATTTGCTGCAAGCTTATTAAAAACATAGGCTATTTTAGTGATTAAGTTCTGAAGAACTAAAGCATTTCAATTGGATTCAGTATCTGCTTTTCATCCCACTTCTTTTCTTTAAATCCCTCCTACTCTCAATATGTTCAGAAATCATTTTATCAAGGCCTTATTGATGTCAACTTAATCCATTTTATAGCTGCCCAGCAGTATGAGTGTCCATGCTGTTCTGGTTATTTTTACTGAAACAAAAATTATTTGTCTGCAAACTCATGATTAGTAAATAGCAAAACGGGACTTTCTCACATCTAGAAAATAAGTTCTATTCAGGCATATTGAGTAGACATATACTGTTCAGGAAATATATTATTTTGCTTTACATGTTCTACAATTGTGCAATTCACATAAATGTATATGAATAGAATTATAAATTCATCACTTTTACATGATAAAATATTTTAAATTTTCAAAATATCAAACTGAACATGCTTGTAGTGTCCCTAGGGTGCTTCATCCTGAGGGAACCATAGGAAAAAAAATCCTAATCCTGATGATGCTGAGAGCCATTACTGATATCATAGCTAGGAAATTCAGAGACTAGGTGTTTGTAATGGTTAAAACTAGCCTTTCTTAGTTTTGTGTATTTGACTTCAAGTATTAGCCCAGATCCTAAACAGCATGAAAATTATTCAGAGGCTGCTGTTCTTTTACTTTTCCTTATGAGGCCCAGAATTAACCTTTTGTTTGGAAATGGAAGAAAAATATGTAGATCATATGGGTAGTGGAGAAATCTCTTCATTGACTCCTACAAACTCTTTGAACAGGTCCTACCACAGAGGTTTTCTGAAGGCCCAGTCCTAGTTGTGTTTATTAATGGAAATTCTGTATCTTAATGAAGGTTGTGATAATTTGATGGATATATCTGAATATTTGTCACTGAGAGTCTAAACAAAAGGAATTTCAGATAGTTGATAAACCACATTAAAATAGAGGCCAGTGGTTTCTACATGCACAATTTTATATTTTTTTTTCCCATATTCAGTTTTGAACATTGACAGGATATTTGTTTGTGGATTAGTTGCACACTTTTTTAGGAGAATATTTTAAGCACAAATTAAGTATATACTTATAAGTATATACTTATAAATAAGTATACACTATCTGAAACAAATAGAACTATTTATTTACTAATTCAATGCAAGATTCTGCACTAAACCCAAACAGATTGGAAGTTTTTAGGACATTTCTTGTTTTATGACATCAGAAGCAATTGACAACTTCTCACTGATCACTTAGTGCAAATGGCATTCTGCCACAACTGCTAAACCTAGAGAAAGATTTCTGAATCTAGGGTGCTCTGGGGATAAAATGAGGCTTTTAAAGCTGTAAGTAATTAGCTGAAATGTTTATAAAAGAAAGAAAAGTAAGTGTACTGAACTTTTTTTTTAACTGAAGTATTTACATTTTCTGACTGACAAAGCTCTTTAATACATTTTTGTGGAGGTGTACCAGCTGTTCTATATGTAAAGTTATACTCAGACTTTTCCATGGCTATTAAGCATTACAGAAATTCTCCTTTGAGAGGAACTGTGTCTTATTGTATAAAATCTGTCTATCAGAAAGTTGTTGGGTTTTTTTTTTACATATTTTGTTTTGATTTTTTTAATGCATATGGTTTTCACTCCAACTTCAGATACCTCATTTACATGCTTAGGTTGGAAAGCAATCTCCTCCTGAGAATTCAGATCTCTTAAGCTCACTTCTGCCCACTTATGTCAGACACTTGATAGGCATCAACCATTAACTCCGAAGGGCTGTGAGAGTCATTTAAGTGGGTAAGTGCGAGCATATCATCTTTGTGTAAACTTTGATGTATAATATATATGCTCACTGTAATTAGAGAAATTTGTTAGCATTTTTAAGTAATCAAAATGTGGTAACAATGAAAATTGTAACTGCATAATATAAGATGCAAAAAAAAAAATAAATAGTGGTCTTGATAAGAATAAGTTGTTGACCCCGAGAACACAGAGAGTAGATCTAGTAATATCTAGAATTTGCATAACGTGCCTGAAAGATTGAGTATACATTGTCTAATCATCTAGACTCTAAGGCTGTATTGACTCATTTTAATGAAATAAGGCCAGGGATCAGTCTGTTCAAGAGCATCAACTGATTGAGAGAAATGATTGAAGCAGTCCAAAAGAGAGCCAAGGAGACAGCTAATAGTTAATCATTGTGGGTGATTATGTCTTGATCTAATGCATAAGCTTATCTCTGAGAGACTTACAATGAGATTCTTGGTTGCCCATTTAATATTAAAGACTGGATAGAGGCCTTCTAAATGGCAATTAGTACTGAAGCCTGTGGGTTACAGAAGTCCTTCATTTCTGATTTCATAAACATTTTTTTCGTTTTTATGGACAGCTTCGAAAATAAAGATTGTAAGAATAAGCAAAAGAAGAGACAAATACTCTAATGTCTCTCCTGAGCCTTCTCTTCTCATGTCAGGGCATATTTAGCCTAGAGAAGAGAAAGTTCAGTAGAGATCTTGTTGCTGTCTACAAATAAACAGTCAAAGGATTCAGAGAAGAAGGAGCCAGATTTTTCTCAGAAGTACACAACAGCAGGACTGAAGGAAACACATCAAGTTTCAACTAGATATAAGGAAAACTTATTACCAAAAAATGGTAAAGCAGCAACAATTCAGACAGACTATGAGATTCCCATCCTTGAAAGTGACTTGATTTAGCAAACTGATCTGATTAGTCCTGTTTAGAGAAAAGAGGAGCAGAATTAGCTCTTCTTTGAACCAGATGGCTTCTCAAGGTCCTTTCCAACCTATATTTTCCTGAGGAAAAATATTTAAACTTCTCTTTCAACTTGACATTCCTAAAGTAAATGTTTCAGTTTAATGGTAAGATTCATATCCACAACATTTATCAGAGAGTTTACAATCCTCTTTTAAAGAACGTAATCTGTATTTAGATTGTCAATTTTTTAACATGAAACTCAATATTACCTCCAAGAAATCCTTAAATATTAGTACAACAAATTAGTTCAGATACATTCTTATTCTTACTCTTTTTTTTTTTTTTTGAGGAAATCTTTTTGACTAACTCTTTCAAGCTGTATGCTTTAGCATAATTTCTTTGAGAATTTATCTGATATAATGACAAAAAAATAAAATGTGTAGGAAAAGTAGCGGTTCAATTTGTTATAGCAGCCAAGCACTCCTAGGGGTTCAGTAGCACATCTCAATTGCACTATGATACCAAATGTTGCATTCTTTTGACCTCCAAAGTAATGTGCCTAGGTGTGCTATTAATATTAATAGCACCTTTAGTTTCCTATACAATTATTTGAATCCTGAATGGGTATACAATAAAAGACTGAAAGGATTGCTGATGAAAATGGTGAGGAACAATAAAGATAAAGTAAAAGGATTTTAAGTAATTTAAAACAATTTTCATTTATTCTGAATATGTAAGCCATAATATCAGAGGTTTTAGCAGTGGAGTCTCAGGCATTCACCGTCTTATATTATCTGCAGTAATACTGGATTCATCCAGAATGCTTAGAAGGATGACGATGTTGTACAAGTCATTTTAAGGGTGGGAAAAGGGCAGATTAAAATAATGCACTTTTATTTAATTTGAAAGCCTCGGTGATTCATTTAACTGAAACCTTTCTCTCAGCTACTCCTCTGAAGATGAGGGCTGACTAATTAGCCATGGGGCTTGGCT
This sequence comes from Cuculus canorus, assembly GCF_017976375.1. Lineage (NCBI taxonomy): Eukaryota > Metazoa > Chordata > Aves > Cuculiformes > Cuculidae > Cuculus > Cuculus canorus. Next base: position 39,755,395 of record NC_071401.1, read on the forward strand.
TCTTTAGTAAAGGGAGAAAGGGAAGAATGGCATCTCACAGCCCTTTGCACACCCATCAGAAGTCTGGTTTCCACACAGAGGAGCATTGTGGTTAAATGGCTTTTTCTTCCCTTTGGCTCTTAACCTTCTTTCTCTAGTAATCTTTAAATCAGGAGTCTTCTTCCCCTAAGGGAAAGGAGGACAGTGGCAACCAGAAATTGACCTGGGAGCTGCTATCCTAGAAGGACTAAGTGTGTTATATAACTATCATTTTTCACTATTTGCTGCCTGCAGTCTGTAAGAAAGGATGAAGAATCTATTCTGGGTTTTTACATAGCTCCAAATCTACTCATTTCATGTAATTACTTATGATTCACCTGTATATAACTAGCACAAGGATCTTCTCCTTCTTGCTTGCTAAACACAATATTCTAATATTTGTCCAATTTCTTTTTAGCTGTCAATACATAGATGCTATATGGAATTAAGCTAGTTGATAATATTCATGTATCACTCGAAATCTGTGATGAACACCTTTCATCTTCACACTTTCATCATCAATTTAGCCATAAAAAAAAATCCGTATAGAATGTGCTTCTTCCTATTACTAACGTACTTAACAGTTGAAATCAGCAGGCTGAATAGATATCTAACTATTTTGAAAAGTCTTTCTTTGAATAGTCTTTTGAGAAGGGCAAGCTAAAAAAGAAAAACAACAACAACAAAAAAAAACCACAAAAAACCTCCAGCTGTAGGTATAGATCACAGGAAAACGCAGTGTTTAGCTTGGTTAAAACTAATTAACTTCTCTGAATTAACACTTGTATTATTGGGATTTATGCACTAAATCACTGACTGGTTCACTAATTTCTGAAACAGAGCTGTCCTCCTAGCATTAAGTGCACTTAACTCATCACCATGTGTATATTGATGGTATTCTTAAGGCTTGTATTGGTGACAGTCTACTGATATCTGATTATATTTATTAATTTACACCTGATATGTTCCTGAAGAAAAAGAAAGTTGATCTGATATTAGTCTGAGGACTGAAATGCAAGGCTACCATACAGCATTTGCCTAATTTAGCGATTTTTTTTCCCTACTATCTAGTTCTGGATATACAACATAAAAACTGATGTATACTTTTACAATTAATTAAATGGAGCACAGGAATATGTGTAGTCTCTCTGGGTTAGGTTTAGGGGTTTTTTGCTAACTGCTTGTTCTGCAATGAAAGTGAAAGGAATGCCAGAAATCCTTTCACACTTGAAACATCATGACTCAGCTGCCACTACACCCTCTACAGTGTATCATTTCTAAAAGAGCCAAGGGAAGAGGGGGCCACGCTCCCTGTCAGAGAACAGAATGAGCAGAACGAGTGGAATAGGTACTGTTAGAACCAATGCAAACAGAACTTGGTAACCTGAGAAGTCAGTAGCTATGCTGACAGTTACATCGTTCCTGACAAATAAAGAGGGCTTCAAATCTAACCATGCCTGAAAGCCAAGTGGCATGAACTGGCTCACATTCATACTGCTTACCAGCTGCCCCCTCCTCCTCTTCAGAGCAGATTTAATAATTAAGTAGAGTGCTCAAAGTGGGAAGGTGTCCAGCGCCTGATCTCACCTCCTGCCTTTCTTGCCACAGTAGTGTAGATGTTCTCAGCCTGGAGCCAGAGGCAAAAAGACCAAAGGTTCACATCTTGGCTGGAAACCTGAGCCAAGGATCTGAAAAAGAGACAGAACTAATTCTAGCAAGATGCAATATAGACCACTCAGGGCTTGTATACTCTCTGGAAAGGGATGCATGTTATCAGCATTGGTCAGACAGAAACTTTTGGGAGGTAATCGATGTGTAAGTTTTGTTACTGTATGACTCACTGGTTGGAATATAGGATCTTCCTCGTGCAATCTGTTTCTACAGTGTTTTGTAGGCTATCAAACATTCAGGCACCCAAATATGTGAAAATCTTACACTACATTTTAATTTTCAAGTTTCTGATTATTTTTTTCAGACTTGTGTTAAAAATCCCATAGCACTTTGGGATTTGGACAGCTTTTCTTATCTAAATTAATACCATCAGAAACTTAATTAACACCAATATAAATATTCACAGCTGTTTCTGTGATAGACCTGGATGCAAAATGCTGTGTTTGCATAATCTGTTACATTGTGGGCATACAATTGATTGCTTTCTTAAGGGGGATGCAAGTTATACAAAAATAACCAAATGTAAAATGAAATTAAACACTGATACTTATTTTTACTTGCATTACTATTAATATAACAGTTCTGTCATCTGTATTAATGAGAAGTTTTTGCAAATATAGAATAAATCAATATGCCATTTTTATTGTACAGACATGAAGGAATATTGTTGCTGTTATTATTTAAAATATGGCTTGCAGATTACACCTAGGGAAAAAAACCTCTTCCTTCTAGTAAAAAATGCTCTAAACAGCTTAAGCTCCCATTAAAACAACTAGAAAAAAAAACAAAAAGAACAACAAAATACAAACAAGAATAATCACTCTCTGTACTATTCCTAGGAGCTTCAAAAGAAAATGACAGTCTTAGAGTAAACTTTCCCATTATCTCAAGCTTAAAAGGTGCAAAATTTCTGGTCACGACAATAGAATTTTTTCTCATTTTTTTCCTATTAAGTCACCATAAAGCCTTACAAAATTATGAAATTAAATATAAGCTAAGGCATCATTGAATCTTTTCTTGAGAGAAAATATTTTAAATATATTCTTAGAGGCATTGTTAAGATACTGAGAATCATTCTAAACTTGACCTAGAACTTTCCAATAGGTTCTATAATTAACAAAATAATTTTTCCTGAGTTAGTGACGTTGATTGTCATTAGAATAAACACTGAGTCATGTAAGTATAAATAACGTCCCTTTAACTCTGCGAAAAATAAAAGTATACCTTCAGATTGTTCATGTGAAGTAATATGGCTTTGATATTATTACCCTTGCTATTGTTAGGATATTTTCATTATTGGTAGAAAAATTACTGAATCTATTAACTTCAAGTTTTGGCAATCAGAAACTGAGAAAAAGTAGTAGTTCAGGACAACAAGAATACAGGGCTTTATGTTATAAGGAAGGAAGAGCAAACAACCATTTAATTCAAAATTCACAAGGAAAAAGATTATTTCAATTTATAATGGCATTTGCCAGAAAATGTACCAGCTGAAAAGCAGAATTAGAAGTATCAAACAAATCAAACTATAATAAAAGAATAGTATTGAAATGGAAAACCCAGACTCTCAGTAATAAAAACTGCCTGTTAAATCATAATTTTATTCCTTTTGAGCATGATAATACAGCTATTATAATAATTCTATTATGTTATTTTTATTGCAGACACTTCATACAACAAATTGATAGCAGTTTTAAAATGGACAGCAATGTAGTACTTTTTCTGTCTTCATTGTTAAATGTCTTAGTCACGTATTTACAGCACAATATTAAAACTTGCTTTCAAAGATAGTTTTGGTATATTTATTTGTTATAATCTTCATGGGCTTTCCTATAATATTTAAGTGTCTAGAATCTGAATGATTCACAAAATAATTCGTCTTCACACACTCCATAGTCAGGGAGAGATTATCTTAGATGAGGAACTTAGATGGAGACTGAAAAGATACACTGATGTTTGAGGGTCTAATTTGATTCATGTCAGTCTTGATTTTTAAGACAAATCACCTTCCTACAGGACTTTATGTTCACAGCACAGATCTATTAGCTTTAACTGCAGCTATGAGTACTTACTATTAGTGAAAATTAAACTCCGGGCTGTCAGTGTGTGCACCAATGAAAAACCAAACAAAACCGAGACAAAACCCAAACATAAAGTTTGCTTTAACAGCATAGCAAGTTGGTGATAAGTAAAGAAGCCAGTTCTTTGCCACATTAAATATCTTAACCATTCCCCTTGAAAATCTTAATGTATACAACTTAACAGACCCTCAGGTAATTTGATGAAGGTTTTGGGAGTACTTTCACTACTTCATTATACTGACTGTAACAAAGGTGTATTCTGTGGAATAAAAAGACTAAAAGTCCTCCCAAGACATGATTAAACTGCCCAAATTGATGGAAATCTCAAATCGTATTCTCTATGGACAACCTTATATTCTTAAGTTGTATCTACCACCAGATTGCTTGGGTTTTGACCATTAATAATCTCTGAACATATGGGGTGGAGTATGTGTAACAATTTGCTTTATTAAACATTAATAAAATCAATGCAAGTTTTTTGCTTTGTTGCCAGAAACAAAATCTCTCATCATTTGCCATTTGAACTGAGAACATAGCTAAGAGCATAGTGTGCTCTCTAAACCAACAGTCACAAGGGAAGGCACCAGCGGTAGACTTCACAGGTAGTTGTTGTTATTTGCATTCCATTCAGATATAGGAAGGAATTATGTTTTGACAAGACAGATTCTATTCGCCCACTTTCTTCAGGTATGACTATTTAAACTGTCTGTTTATCAATACTGCATCTCTATCATCTGAGTTTTCATTTTAGCCTCATCCTTCTGATGCAGACAGTCCAACTATCCCATCACTATACATTGATATATATATTTTGTTTATATATCTCAACTGTAACTACTACTGTCATTTTTTCAGTAGTCCCCTTTATAGTCTGATATTGCCACAGAAGTTCCTATTAGCTTTTCTTTGTTCAAATGTTTCCTATACTTGATATTTTGTTCTTCACATAATCTGTCTCTTCTACTTTCCTCCGTTTGCTGTCTTTACTGATTTCCAATCCCATCATTACTCCTTGGGCATCTCATTTACCCAGTCACCAAAATTATTCTTCTTAACTCTGTCTTCACCATTTCCCTTCTGTAGTTTCCTGTTTAAGTCTTTTAAACACAGCTCCTGCCAAGGGCAGTCGGTTTGGCTTGTTTGGGGTTTTTCATTTGTTTGTTTGCTTTGTTTTCCTTTTCTTTTTTTTTTTCTTCTTCTTTCCTTCTACTTCTCTGCATTTTTTTTTATTACCCTGTCTTTACTACTTCTTTCTTTTTCATTTAGTCCAACTTTCCTTCCCAGGACATGGACTCCATTTCTGTCCCTATATTAGGCAGTGTGGTTATCATACTACTTTGTCCCTTTGTCTTGAGGTGTACAAGTTTTTTTCCTAATGCCCTGCCTTTGAGTCAGAAAGCTTCCTCTTCTGTGCTAATTGGGTCTTTTCCCAAGAACAGACAGAGGCCTGACTGGCACAGGAATGACAGAACTGAAGTACTTTTCCAGAGAATACAGAGATAGCTCTTCCTAATATTCATAAAGGGTACATCCTTTGAAGCAATTAATGAAAGGAAGGGAATGCTATTAATTTCACTTGTTATTAGTTGTAATAAAGAATTTAGAATAAAAGGGTAAGCCTCAAGAAAAGTTTGAAAGATCTCTAGGAGTTTTAATCAATGCTGTAATTAATAATGAACTAAGGCTATCTTACTGGTCACAAAAGAGAAATGCACAGACCAAAATCAACATAAAAATACAGGTTTCATGGTGACTCTTTGATAATATATCAGAAATACACTAGATATATGAGAAAGTCAATACCTATTTGGTCAATAGAGGAACCCTTCTGGGTCATATCATTTTAATTTACTCAATTAATATGAACAATCATAGAATCATAGCATGACCTGAGTTTTGGAATGCACCCATAAGGATCATCTAGCCCAAATCCTATCCCTGTATAGGACAAGCCCAAAATTTACTCGTATGTCTGAGGGCATTGTCAAGACGCTACTTGAATATTGTCAGGCTTGACACCATGACTGCTTCCCTGGGAAGACTGTTCCAGTGTTCCACTACTATCTCTGTGAAGAACCTCTCCCTAATATTCAGCATAAACCTCCTGTGGCACATCTTTCTTTCCCTCAGGCTCTGTCATTGGTCACCAGAGAGAAGAGATCAGCACCTGCTCTTCAGTGCAACATGGTCTCCCCTCACTCTCCTCTTATCCAGACTGAACAGACCAAATGACTTTAGCCACTCTTCATATGACTTCCCCTACAAATCCTTCACCAACTTTGTGGCCCTACTCTGGACATTCTCCAGCACTTGATATCCTTTTCGTACCGTGGTGCCCCAAACTGCACACAGTACTTAAGCTGAGGCTGAACCAGTGTGGAGTAGAGCAGGACAATCACATCCTCAAATGGCTAACAATGCTGTGCTTGATGCACCCCAGGACACGGTTGGCCCTCTTGGTTGCCAGGGCACACTGTTGGCTCGTGTTCAGCTTGCCACTGGCCAAAACATGGGTGAAACTACATACTTTCTAAACTAGGGAATGACTGGTAATGAGATGATGCTTATGTAGCTTATGTCCTTTATTCTTTAGTTGGGGACATCAACATCAGTTACAGCTGTTAGTTTGTGGTATAGATATTTATCTACTCTAGTTAAAAAAAAAGAACATACTTTTATTTTCAGTTCATACTAATTTGCATAAGCTCTCTGAACTTGATTATGAACTCATTGCTCCTACTAAAACAGCTGTTTGGAGTTTTCACTGATGGCTTCAGGGAAGCTATATTTCACAGATAAAATCCTTATATCTTTCTCAAACTATGTTCCCTCTGACAAAGATTTCACATAAATAATGTGTAAAGTACTTCCATTACTGTCTTTGCTAAATAAGGTAACGAGATTTATTTATATTTATATTTGAAAGAATTATTGCCAGTAACCAATACTTGAGGTTAAGCTTTAAAAGCTGTCCGGCAACATATTTAATATCAGTTGTGATGCTGACATATCTAGAATCTCTTTGAGTTAACAGAAGCTGTTAATTATATCTCTTTCAGGAGCTAAGCTCTAGTAGCTGTTACTTCTTGAGTAAACAAACTTCAATCAAATATAAGGCTTTCAGGTCTAATTAAGGATCTGAAAAAAAAAGGTAAGAGTTGACTGTTTTGAAAGACATGTTGACTTTGTAAATCTTTTAGGTATAAGACATAAATCTTTAAAATGTTAAGCATTAATACAATTAACTGGTGTTTTAAAGATATATACATTTAAATGCATATGAAACACACTAAAAGCATTAACTTTCAGAGAAATAACATACCTACCAAAACCTGCCATAAGCTGGTACCTGAATAGAAGTTGTCATTATTCCTAACATTGTAGTTTTTATCGCAGGTAATATTTTAGCGATACTGATAAATCAGTAATTTTAATCTGCAATTTTAATCCATAATTTTAAAAGAATTGCATGCTTTTTGAAGTGGTGTTGGATTAAATGTTGAGGTGGTTTGAGAAAGATACGACTTATGTTTGTTTTAAACACTGAATCACTTGCTATGAAATTCATAGCAAGGCCTTCTGTTTCCTGGGGTCTAACATTCAAGGGTTTTGAACAGACTGCAAATCAAAATGGGCAAGAGTACTTGCCCAATGGGAAAGAGACGATACTTATATTACTCACTAAGCTACTGGAAAGACATTCTACTGAGCACTGCCTGAATAAGAAAGTTGAACAAAGTGAAAATACGCAGTGGACATTAAAATCATGTAACTAGCTCAGTATAAGCCTTGGAAAAGTCTTAGTCTTGGGACCATTAGGAAAAGGAAGTAATTTCTCCACTTAAAAATATGCAAAAGGAGGTGATATGGAATGTTAATGTTTTCATTTGTTATTAATGTACAACATATTTCATACTGATAATAGAGAGTATTTCCTTAGAAAAGTTGCACTGAGTAGTTCGCTAGTAAAAAAATTATTTATATTTTGGTGCCTAGATTGGTACGTGCACTCCCTCAAGTGCAGAGCTTAGGTTTCTTATTCATAAATAAATTTCATCTTCTATTTCAAAATCAGTTATATTTTCCTAAGCATCTGGAAGTAGAATTGCAACTATAGAAAGTAGGATATATATATATATTAGTTTATTTGAAGTACATATTTTTAAGATAAATACATAATAAAATGATATCAAAATGGCATTTAGAACTTTGAAGAAAAATGTAAGATTAATTCAATACTCTTATATGGGCAGAAAGTGTCTTTAACTGATTATTTTATGTCATTACTCTCCTCCATCTGACAGTGCATAGTCAGCTAAAATAAAACCAAACTTGAACTGGAAAAAATTCAGATGTTCATAACTGAGAACTTGCATGAATAGAAGACATTTCTTCAAATGATTTTAGCGAAATTGCTAAATGCTCTCAAAGTGAAAACTATGGTCATAACTTGACCTGAGGGCAATATCTATAGTAACAGACAAAATGCAGCAGGGTATAGGCATAGCCAATTGTATGCAATTATCTGGTTTTTTTCATGTTTGGTATGCTCCTTAGAACAGCTACAATCAGTGTAAATCAGCTTTCCTCTGCTTGTTGCTATTCATGTGGGACAGCATGGCTTAGGCACTGTTTCAGGGGACTTCAGGGAGAAATGTATTCTTTTTGGAGGGAATAGAGAGTTTTAACGACATGAACACAAACTGTGCTGCAACACTTACTTTGAGGGCAGATGAACAAGGCCTTGTTATTGTATTTGCTAGCATATGTTTGAGTCTTGAAGTGAATTCACTTATTCTTTTCCTTCCAACGAGTTCATGAAAAGCACCAGAAGAACTTTCATTTTCTAAACCTACGATTTAAGAAAACACAAAGCAGTAAAGAACACATGGCAAACTTTATAGACAGAGAAAATTCAGACCTGCTAGATGTGGTAAATGAAACGAGATAAAAAGAAAATGACCATCATATCCAAAGTATCTTTGAGGATTGTTTACTTCAATCTATTATGAGCCTATTTTCAGTATTCAAAGGCACTTTCACAAATTTGTAGCGACCCAGGAAGCCATTCAGAATTGCTAGACTATTTCCACCACATTCGAGGCTTGGCTGTGCTTCTGCTCTCTGCTATTCTCAATAACTTTCCAGGTTGAACTTCTGCAAATGTCTTTTTTTGCAGTATCAGTAAATTTTTTATTTCACTAGCTCCTTCAGCACTGAGCACAGCAAGCTTCTCTCAGAGAAATAGCCATCTGCTCAACTTGAGAGTCCCATCTACTCGAATATGCAGTGGGGATAGAAAGGCAGGCAGTCAGGTTTCACTTAGCCTTGTTGAATCATACAATTGGCCTTGGCTGATTGATCCAGCCTGTCCAGATCCCTCTCTAGACTCTTCCTACCCTCAAACAAATCAACGCTCCAACCTAACTGAGTGTCAACCACAAGTTTACTGAACGTGATCCTCTCAACCAGATTGTTGATAAGGATGTTAAAGAACCAGCTTAGCTTTCTTTTGTTGTTAATTTATTTGTAGAAACATTTTAAATTGCCTTTTTTTTTTTTGGCAGGAGACAGATTAATGTCTAATTAGGCTTTGACCCTTCTAATTTTCTCCCTGCATAACCTCACAACATCCTCATAGTCCTTGAGTTGCCAGTTGCTTCTTCCAAAGTTCATAAACTCTCCTTTTTTTTTCCTGAGTTCCGGCCATAGCTCTTTGTTCAGCCAGGCTGGTCTTCTTCCCCGCAGGCTCATCTTTGGCACAGGGAGATAATCTACTCCTGCACCTTTAAGATTTCTTTCTTCATGAATGTCCAGCCTTCCTGGACCCCTTTCCCTTTCAAGGCTGTTTCCCAAGGGACTTTGCCAGCCAGGTCAAAGTCTGCTCTCCAGAAAGCTGAAAGTAGCAGTTCTACCGACTCTCTTCCTTCCTTCTTCCAGAATTGAAAACTGTATCATTTTGTGATCACCATATCCAAGATGGCCTCGAACCATGACATCACCTACAAGTCCTTCCCTATTTCTGAACAACGATTCCATTGGGACTGCTTCCCTAGTTGTCTCCCTCACCAGCTTTGTCAGGAAGTTGTCTTTCACACACTCCTGGAGCCTACTGGATCATTTCAGTCCCTCTGTATTGCATTTCCAGCAGACATCTGGTGAGCTGAAGTCCTTCATGAGAACAAGCAATGGGGAGGCTTCTCCCAGCTGCTTATAGAATATTTTGTCTATCTCTTCATCCTATTCAGTTGGCAAGAACAATCAAGTATTATAATAGAAGATATATTTCAATATGAGAGTAAAATAATCAGTTTCTAATGTTATTATTTAACATTATCAGGAAAATCATATCTTAAGTCCAAATAAAGAAGAATACTCCAAATAAATGGATATTGCACTGATTCATAAAATATTAAATAGGAGTCACCAGATGGTGCTGTAACATCTAATTTATGAAGTCTTTTGTCTGAACAAACAACAGGTCTCTTTTGAGCCACAGGAAAAACTACATCCTTTCTAGCTCAATGATGCACTTCATTCTAGGGAAAGCTATTGCAAGCAACTGAAATATGTTCTTTCTGCCTTGATTTCATTCGCCAGTCATTTTGGTTAAGATAAGTAGATTTTATGTGTTTGGGCTGAAAATTCTAAACCAGATGAATTTTCTCTATGCAATGTGTCTCTGTGAGAAGAAAAGTAGGTGGTGTAAAATTAACATCTTAAGAACATAAGGTAAACTGCTAATTTCATTCAAAAGATTGGCTATGCCTTGGCAGAAGACTAACAGTTTGCCCATGATACATTAAAAGACTTTATTTATCCCTGTTTAGCTGTACAGTGAAGTAAACTTCCTAATTGCAGCACTTTCACACCAGTCTTGGACAGCTGTAAAAAGGGATATCGAAACCCATGATGGATTACATAGGCTGTTGAATTTATGACATCTGGCACTTCACCTGTTTTAATCTATGGATTCAGATCTATTTAAATGTAATATAAAGCTGTCTATAAATATCCATTCTCCATCTAAGTTCTTTTTCAGTTCAGACACCTATCGCCCAGTACTAGTGAGACATTGTTATGTTTGGGGTTGCTTTGACCGTAAAGAAAACTTGATTCTTTCAGTGTATAACTTTTAAAAGAATTATAGGCTTACATTTATGTAACAAAGAATAATAAAAAGCTTGACATATGATCCAGTCATTGACCTTAAAAATATGTAGGCTTATATGTTTTCCTTGTAAACACAGCCAGGGACTGTTTGCTTAGATCTCTCTGCTTATTTCTACATCTCAGGTGAAAATGCCAGTAGTGGTTCCTTCCATACTTCTTTAGTAACCAAAATACAATGAAAAAGAGTAAGAAAAAGGACAATATTGTCTATCTGAAACCAAAAGGAGAACTAGAACATCATTCTTCTCTTTTAATTATATTTTTCAATTGCTTTTCACTTCCTTCATCTTTTTCCCCATCATAATTTCTTACTGTTTCATGTTGTATTTTGCTGCCAGATCTGAGAGGAATGCTCACCTCCTTCTTGTATCATTACATAGTTGGCAATGAAAAGCCTCCTTCTATCAAGTGGAAATAAAAGTGAAATACTTTTTTTGTGTTTGCCAGAAAAAGAACATGGTGCCTTCTCTCTAAAGCTTGCAATGAGATCTTCTGACTTCTGATGCATGCAAAGAATAATCTTTGTAATAAATATTAAGACCAGCATAGAAAAGGAGAACACACACAACAGCTTTTATTACAATGTCTTAAATGAGTAGTGTATGTTACATTCAGTATCGCTTAAAATGAATTATGATTTGACTATGTTTTCAAGTTTTTTTTACCATTAGTTAGCTGATCAAATACTGCCTTAGAATTTCCAGTTTGTCTTCAGATCAAAGGACTACATTACTGAGTTTAGATCCTGTGTATCTTTACATACAAGACTTTTCAAAAGTCTGTGAGGATAAGAAATAAAAGCTCTCTAGAAAACATATGTTAAGCAAAAAAAGGAAAGAAAAAGTAGGAAATATTTGAATGAAATAATAGCTTATTGAGTATTTTACTATAAATTTCACTGCAGATAATTTCAGCCCTGATCTCTAATTTTTAATTTGTCTAAAACTAATGTTTTCAAAACAGTTAGTTTTAATGTAAAACCTTAAAGACATCTCTCGGTTATTTGTTTCAATACCTGATCAAGCTAGCACTTAAAAATGCATCTTATATAGTTAGAATTTATCTGTTTTGAACTGATACATAGTCTAAGATCTTAACATAAAACTGGATGTCTGTGAATACTGCATATTATGAAAGCTATTATTATGTGTTATTAGCCTGTAGAATATCTGAGCAAAAGAAGGTGAATCAAGAACTCTTCAACTCTCTTCAAGCTAAAATAACACCTTTTACTACATTTGCCTCTGTTAGCCTGCCAAAGATTGACTAATACCAAGTAATATTACTAAAGTATCCGGGCTATGCCTTAAATAATCTTATTGGCTAATTCTTAAATTAATGACATATGCACATAGAGTAGAAGAGTAAGTGTTGGAAGAGCGGGTGTCTGATGCGATCTAAGAGTATCTGCAGAGCCTCAGAATTTCACAGAAGTTCTATGGTTATTGTTTTAGTGCTAGATTGTTGTATTTATGCCACAAGCACAGATGCTTTTTGTTAACCAGCAATAAGTTTTACTTGCATTAGGATTTTCATACCCACTTGTCACATGAGGCATAGATGAAATAGCCATCTGTGTAAATCCAAAAACTTCTTTTTTGAGAGACCTAATTACTAATTTATATATTCACATCTGTATATTTTTTATCCTTTAGCTAATCCATTTAGACCTGCATTTCAGTATATCAATGCATTCACATTTTTACCATTAGTGAAATGGGATATTTTAGTTCTGAAAAAAGTTCTGTTATCTATTTTCTACCATTATATATATAAACATTATACAATAAATCTAAAATTACCAACATGACATTAATACATATTTTCTCTTTGAGATAGATGATGATACTAGTTTCTAGTGTGACTGAACAACAATTTTACAAATTTGTTGGTTCATCTATCAAACCAGGAAAGCGATGCAATTTGAAAAAACCTTGAGGAGATGAAACTTGATAGAAAATATATTATCAGTGTTTCACAGCTGTTCCATAAACTCAAATCTTATTCTTACAGTTAGCAAACAAGCAAGTTGTTGCATATTTAATATTTAATGTTTAAGAAATCCAGCGATATGTTTCTCTGTAAGAACTTATTAAAGATCTTGAAAGGATTTGTCTGTAGATGAGTATACTATGTTGTATCAATTTCCTAAAATCCGTTATACTTGGGATGATTATTTCTAACAGTTACATTTAGGAACAGTGTCTGTCAGAAACCTTAGAATTAGTCCAAATCTACAGCTACAGTCTTTCAAAGTACAGAAGATACAGATGAAAGACTCATCAAACCTTGTCCAATACCTCATTTTATTCATCGGTATTTTAAAAGTTAGTTCCTCATACTTTAATTTGCAACTGGAAGACCTGAATTTGTCGATATCAAATCCTTTAAAATTACTCTTCCAGGGCGAGATTCACCTCAAAACATGTCCTAGTAAGTCTAAGCCTAGGCTTGCTCTCTACTTAAAACACACAGTCAAACAAACATTGAGGTAGGATTCTTCAGTGCTCTCTTGCACAGGACAGGCACATTTCTTATTACTAAATCATGATTATTATTTTGCATGGACAAGACTCCTCTCATCAAGGCTGTATCTAGAGACAAGTTATGTTTAGCATCTGATATATTTCTTTCTTCTTTTATTCCATCTCTTTCTTTGAATGAAGAAAGATAAATTTGATTTTTACTGTCATTGTGAGGCAAGAATAGAGTTGGCGAAATTGCAATAAGGAGTTGCAAAGATGCAGCAATACCAGACATGCAAACATTGAGAATTGATCTGGTCACTTAAATGCAGAAGCATGACTTGTCATGCTGAATTACTACAAATGAAGCATGATTGATTGATTATGCTCTGTTGTAAGAGGTTCTCTCAAAGCAAAGGAATTAATTTAGGTAAATAGAAGCTAATAATACACTTAGGAAAATGTGACATTAATGGGTTGTACAAAACTGGTGAGTTCTCATTAGGAAATTAATAGCACTGCAGACCTCACAGCTGCGTGATCTTGCACAAAATATTTTCTGTGTGTAAATAGATGGATCAGAGAAAGTAATACAGTATCACACACACACATACAACACACACACACTGCTTATAACCTGGCATATGTTAATGGCCTTTTATTCCTACCACAAAAGGTGAAAAAGACATAATTTGTTGTATATTTACTGATATACAATAGATGTCTGTGAATAAGTTAAAACTCCAACTGATTTTCAGAATGATTCCCAATTAGAGTGGGTATAATTTGCCACAGTAAATGTAGTACTGGAGGCCAAACTACAGAGAATTTGACTGTAGGTGTAAAAAAAAATACCAAATTGGTTCCATTTTCCGTCATTTTTCCTGACTTTCTCAAAATCCTTTACAGAATATCATTACAATTTGGGTAATATCGTAGCAGTTCAATATGGGAGCTATTTCACATCTCCAAGAATTTAACTTACACCTAAGTTTTTTTGGCTGTTAATACATTTATATCACTAAGATACTGAAACAGGACTTTAGTCAGAAAAACCTCAGCCCCCTTCAGCTCAATATCTGTGTATGATAATTATGCAGTTTTAGATGCATAAAGATCCTCCTTGTTGTTTTAAACATCCATCTCACACACTGGCAAAATTCACCTTCTTCATTAGGGGTGTCTAATATCCCTTCAGACATTACATAATGTATTTCTTTCATAATTTCTAGAAAGTTCTTAAATTTAAATTGTCTCAGTAACTGCTTTTCTCAAGCAGTTCAGGTCTGAATAGTGATGAATACGCATGGGGATCCAAGCAGGGCTGCTGTTTTCATTCCATGCCAAATAACCTGCCTTTGTCTTAAGGGTACCTATACCAGGGCAAGTTTTGAATGCAGTATTCACTGTTTTGCTTGCATAACCATTACACTAGCCAAAGGGATAATGAGGCAAATATTGAACAAAGGCTTGTTGGCTATCATGACTTTGTTCTGGAAAATAATATAGTGTGCTTTCATTTTTATCAAAGCCTTTTGGGAGGTATTCTTCTTTGTGAACTACTGTTGGTTCTGGGATTTTATAATTCCTGTTTACAAAGTAGTTATCATAAGAAACTTGCATGTGTATATGTGCATGCAAGAGGATTTAGCAGACAAGATACAAGGGTAAAGAAAGTTTAGGCTGGACTCTGCATAGCTTTTCATGTGTAGGTTAACAGTCTAAAATTTTTTTTTTAAAAAAAGAGCTTTTTTCTGAGAAATATAAAGCTTTTAAATAAAAGTTATATCACAAGTAGAAAACATATATACATTTTGGAGCAATTATAGCTAGTCCATTTATCTTAGAGCACCTGAGTGAGTCAGTCTTCATTTAAGGTCATGGTTTATCCCATCTAAATGTAACTATGAAATTATGTTTCTAGTCTAA
Organism: Cuculus canorus; assembly: GCF_017976375.1. Lineage (NCBI taxonomy): Eukaryota > Metazoa > Chordata > Aves > Cuculiformes > Cuculidae > Cuculus > Cuculus canorus. The sequence goes on from NC_071401.1 coordinate 39,770,732, forward strand.
AATAATTAGCTAAGATCACTGACAGAAGGAGGTAACACTTTAAAGAAGTCTCCAATGAAAATGTCTAAATAGAGACAGGTGCTAATACCTTCCTATTTGTTCCTAGCGCCTCGCAATCTGGTAAGGCTGTTAGCTAACTTAGCCTGAGTGGAGCTCCCAGCAGATGACATTCATGGTACATCCCTCTCCTCGGTAGCTCTATGGAGAGATGAGGGACTTAGGAATGATTGCTTTACTGGGCTGCAGTGTTGGAGGAATTTCATCATAGTCATGGTATAATTAAATCCTGGTGTGTAAATGTAGGAATGGGAGCTGAGAGAACCGAAATATCATTTTCAGCATCTTCCATATATCATGTATTTGACCTAGAACAAACCATTTAGATTTCTCTCTCTATTTTCTAACACCCCATTAATAAAAAACAAGTCTTGTGTAAGCTCACTGATCACCAGTACTCTAAGGACTGCTTTGCCATCCCTGCTTCACAAGTTTTTGCCTGTACTTCTGCTATATTAATTTGGTGATAGCTTTCTACTTTGAATGCTATTATCCTGTTTTAATTTTTTTCAATGCTAGTTGTCAGCAGGAATCATGCAATAACTAGCAAAGAAAACCAAAAGATTTAAAATAGATGCATTTCAGAAAGATGAAGTCACTAGGTTGTAATAAATACTATCATCCAATTAATTAATTTTGCCTGGTTATTCTTGTACTGAAGGCAGCAAGATTTGTTTTACTGAAGTTAATACCCAGTAAGAACATTACAGTAGGCTAACAACACCACAGCAAGCCTAATAATGAGGATGCTCTTTGGGCTGGGATCTACCTTGGGACTAGTCACTGAGGGACGCCCTGATGTCTTCTGTATCACATCTGCCCTACTTATTTGGATCCCTTGAATCTTTAGGGTACCAGTGTGGCCACTGAAGCCCATCCCTTATATAGAAGAACCAAATTCTTACAGACTCTGCTGTCCATACTGGCTAGATCTCTCTTGACTACATGTAAACAAGTAGCTTATCTGTCAACACCTAAAAATTGATTCAGTTGCCTAAGCATAGATGTTTAGTACAATTTGAAATAACCTGTGGTATCTGAGACTTCTTGATGGGTTGGATCGTTATAACAGGGGGAGACCTATGCCCTTCTGCAGTGGAACCTTAAGTTGGATAGAGCCCTGCAAAACTTGATAGGGTACATCCTAGCTATTTGACAAGGCTCATCAATAATAACTCACATAAAAATCTTTTGTAAAATCAAGATATGAGAAATCTAAAGCTTCTCCTCTATCTACAAGGTTTTTACCTTGTCATAGGGGGAAAAAACAGAGAAGTGTTTGACAGGAGTTGCTCATAACATGATTCTGTTATCTACCTCCTTGCTTTCTTCTGTGTAGTTACAAAAAAAAAAAAAGTTACAAATATTTTATTTGATTTTTTGTTCCAGCACTTTTCTGGAAAATAAAGTTCACTCGTAGGTCAACATTTATTTCCTTCTCACCTCTTTCCCCACTTTCTTCTATTTTGAAGATACGAACTTTCTCTTTTTGTTGTTTTGTGTTCTTAGCTTTTAGGACCTCATCCATCTTTCATGAATTCCCAGAGATGAATGCTAACAGTGTATCTCTAAAGCAGACATTCAGCAAATGTCCTTCAGTGTTATGATTCGTAGTGTGGCATTGTCTTAGAAACTCCAAGAATGAAATTCGAAGTAATAAGGTGATCACCTATAGGGTGCTAGTTGTAGAACAGTAGAAATGGAATTATAGCAATTCACATACTCATGCCATACAAAAAAATGGGTTTAAGAACTTTGCTATTGCAAGATCCTCAGCCTCACTATTTAGAAACTCAGGTTAATCTTGATTCGAGAGCTGAAATACCCTCTAAAAGTATAGTACAGTACAGTACAGGATAGTATAGTAATATAATGATTTACCATGAGAGTGGTGAGACACTGGCACAGGTTGCCCAGGGAGGTTGTGGTTGCCCCATCCCTGGAGGTGTTCGAGGCCAGGTTGGATGGGGCGTTGGGCAGCCTGGTCTAGTGGGATGTCTCTGCCCATGGCAGGGGGATTGGAACTAGATGATCTTCAACCTTCCAACCCAAACTATACTATGATACTAACATAACATAACATAATATATAACATAACATATAACATAACATAGCATAACATAATGTAGCAGGTATTATTTCTTCTCCCAAGTAACAAGTGATAAGATGAGAGGAAATGGTGTTACATTGCATCAGGGGAGTGTTAGACTAGATATTAGGATATATTACTTCACCCAAAGGGTTGTCAACAATTTGAACAGGAAGCAGCTGAGTTACCACCCCTGGAGGTATTTAAAAGATATGTAGATGTAGTGCTTAGGGACATGGTTTAGTGGTGAACTTGGTAGTATTTAGTTTATGGTTAGACTTGATAATTTTAAGTCTTTTCCAATCTAAATGATTATGTTTTTTTGATTCTGTAATTCTGTAAGAATAAAGCCTCTTTCCTTTCCCAGGCAAGTAAGCTAATGCCTAAATCACTAAATAAAGAATGTACCAATAGCTTTAAGCAATAGAATAAGCACAGTCAAAATATGAAACTTGTTCTTTTCTGAGAACTTAAAAATATGAGATGTTTCTTTCTGAATCTTTAAGTTTTCTTCAATAGTGCTTCTCAGGTTATTTGCTTTTTCTTACATGACTCCTCTTTAAAGCTGGAATAAGTTGTGTTGGTCATCTGGCTGTCACTAGTAGTTTTAATGAAAAAGTTCTTCCTTAATGTTTTTTTGATAAGGACTTTCTCCACAGAAGGGTAAAATTCTCTTTCTTATTAAATAAATAATTTTTTTCTTAGTAACAGCTCCAATTGTATATTGCTTAATGCATTAGTCTTTTAATTTTCAGCCTGCAGATTTGTCCTCTTGTTCTGTGTTATCTGACCTTGTTGTCATTTTTGGCAACATTTTTGGTATAACACTTTAAAATCAGGTTAGTGGGACTCATGATTACGAGAAATTATCCTCTCCTTTATTTACTATTCTTCTCCCCCAGGCATCTGAATTTCACTTTTGAAATTATCTGGATTTAGGATCCAGCTATTATATTAAAAAAAAAAAATGTTGTAAAATAGTAATATCTGCAGTAATAAATATTTCTAAACTATATTACTCTATCTAGTGTATGTGTCAGGTGTGGAGAAAAGTTATTGTGAATAGCTTAGAAAATATTAATTTTTTTAATGGAAAAATACAAAAATCAATGAAATTACAGTGATATGACACTGTAATAGTGAGGTAGGCCAAAAACCTCATATTAATTCACTTTAATGAGATAAACTGACTTTGTTTTTTAAACTGCTTATACTTGTTAGATGAGATGTTTGTCAGCAATTAGAATGGTTATTTGAAGTAGCTATCTTTATGCTAGAAAACCTTTTTAAGTCTGTTGTGCTTAATACATGTTATTTGACATTTAACAACCTATGACTGCAGCTCATATTTCTCTTTTAGCTCTTCACTTTAACTCCTTATTTCTTTTTATTTCTCTGTACCTGATATCGCCTCCTGACCTTGGGCTCACCTTTTCATACATCTCCAGAACTTGTGTTCTTTTCCTAGTATTTTCCTCTGTTTCTCAACATTGTGCTGGACTTCTTAGAGCTTCGGAGCTATTAAAGAGCTATACAGTTTCCTGAGAGCTACTACATCCTAATTTTTTATTAATTGCCATATTAAAAAAGGTCTACTTACACAATCTTCTTTATTGGGATTTTGTTTCCTGTTGTGGTGTCACTTAGTAATAATAGGAATCTAAAAACTCAATGGGCTGTATATAGATATGACAATTGACTGACTGAAACAAAACCTTTGTTCACACGACAATGTCAATCTTCTGACCTCTAAATGTAGACATGTACATCCTGACCCTTCCAGGATCTGAGCAGAGGTATATCTGTCCTTTCTCCTAGTCCTCACTTAATGCCATCTTACTCTGATAATATCTATATGACAGAAATAGGCAACATCAGAAAACGTAAAATTTACTAATGTTTCTTCTTATTTCTTAGAATCATAAAATCATAATACAAAGACTCACAGAACAGATTTCAATTGCCAAAATGTAAGCAAATAGTGTCCTTATTAATGCTCTGGGTCTTACCTAGTCTGTGGTGTTGTTCCAGAAAGTTTCATGTTTCCTAGAAGCCCTACATCATATCTGCTGGCCTATTATTTTGGAAAATCCAGGCCATATGAAATAAAAGTGGATGTCTATGTTTAGACAACTGAACTGAACCTTAGTGAGAATTTTATTCACTTAGCAACACTTACCTATATTCAGAATAAGTGTTTAGAAGCCCTCTTCGTATTTACGGGCAGTAGGTTCAAATGCAGCTTGGTAACTGTAAGTTGAAATGGCCTAGTGAAAAAGGAATTGAGTTACACCTCTCAGAGCAGATAGACTGAAGAAATCTGACCTGCTATCCCAAATAAATCAGTGTGTCAATACATTTAGTAGTTGTCAATATCTGAGATTTCTCATCTGAGAACTGAAAATCTTCCTATCACCCATACAGTTGGATAATAGTGCTATAATGCATGGAAAACAACAACAAAAAAAGTCCTTCCTGATCATTACAAAGAGCTGTTTAGCTTTTGAGAGGTGTGAAAATATCTGTCTTTTTTTTTTTTTGTTAACTTGCTGCAGTATAGATTTGGTTCGTGTCAGGTATAAAATCATTCACTGTTGTTGTTGACTGACTTTCATAACAGGTTTAGGTAGCTCTTATGAAATGCTTCACAAAACAAATCCTTGTTATTCTCATCTTTAGTTTGAAGTAAATAAATTGAAATGTAGATATTTGCCTAAATCAGGCAACAAAAATGGAATTCTGGAAATAAAATTTGGGCATTCTGAACATTTGCCCAATACAAATTCTCACTGTCACTATGACATTCCTATTGCTTCCTACGCTTCCAAATTTATCCACCAATATTTTCTTTTTTTTCAAAAACAGTAAAACTGAAGAAATAAGTAGCTTCTAATATTTCTTTTAAAATCCTAAGCAATACTTATTTTTTTAAATTCTTTCATTTTTAAGCTACACATAACATTTCTATTTAAACGTACTGCCATTTAATTTATTAGAATTATTACATGCCATCATAGGAGTTTTTTCCAAACCACTTTTCTCTAGGATGTATGACAAGTATGCAACCTAATTACACAAAAAAAAAATAATTTATAATTCAGTATTTAAACAGATGAACAGGGACATGAAAATGCATCTGTCTAAAATCCTCATCGAAATTATACAGTATAACTAAGATTCTCTTTTTTTTTAATGATTCACGTTACACCTTTACATTCTGTCTGTATAGTAACCTTATCCTGGCTTACAATAACTGTCTGATAGTACTGCCCCATTATCTGTGTTAAAAAGTTGACTGTAGTTTGACCTCTAGCCATCAACAAGAGTAAATTGCCTGTTTTCTCTTCTGGAGAAGTTTTGGGGTCACTTGGAGGAAGGTGATTCAGACTCAGTGTGTATTTGAAAATGTAAGTAAGTTTATTATCTGTAAAATATTTCCTCAAATACTGAAATAATTTTAGATTTATTTTCCTTCTTCTGTCCATCATTTAGAGTGATAAAATGAAATTTCTGAAAGTTAGATTAATCTAGCACTGTTACCACTGGGATTAGAGGTTACTTTGATTGAGAGGAACAGAGGACGAGAGGAAGTTTTAGACATTTGTTCAAGTTCAGAATAAACTGTAAAAAGAGCTGCATCTCACAGACGCTTTTTGGTGTAGCTGCTTTTATGTGAACAGAAGAATAAATCATTTTGGCCGGTTTCATGGCTTAACATATTTTGAAGGACTCAGAGAAGAAAGTCCCATCTGAAGAAAGGAGAGAACACAAAAAATATAACATGTTGAATAGAAATAAAGAAAAAAAATTCTAGAACTTTTGAACATGGAAATAAAGCTAAAGATTTACTTGTAAGCGTAGGATGAGTATCTATTCTTATTTCTATATACTAGGTCATTAACTGGATTAAAAAAAAAAAAAATTGGCCTGGAAAGTTTCTTTTATTATTATGAATGTTTGTATTTCATGATCAAATTTTATGCAACTCAATATCTGATCAGAGCAATCCATATACAGCTTTCCTTATATTCTTTAAGTGGTTCCATTCTCAATGTTCCAGATACATTTGCTTTCGCAATTTCTAAAACATTAATTTTTTGTATCTCAGTATTACTTACAGCAACTAATGAAGTTTCTGGAAATGTATTTCACAGAATTATAGAATGCCAGGTTGGAAGGAACCTCGGGGATCATCTGGTACAGTGTTTTCTGTGTTATATATTTTAAATGAGATGGTCCAGAACCTTGTCAAGCCAAGCCTAAAAAGTGTCCAGTGTAGAGGAATCTATCACTTCCCCGGGGGAGATTTTTCTAATGTTTCACCATGTTCCCATGGTGAAAAAATTTCTTCTGGAATCCAAATGGAATCTTCCGAGGAGGAATTTATACCCATTACCCCTTGTCTTTTCTGTGTGACTCCTTGTAGAAGAGGAGTGTCCATCCTCTTTATATACTGGTAGACATCCTTTATATACTGGTACATGGTAATAAGGTCTCCCCTAAGCCTTCTCTTCTCAAAGCTGAACAAACCCAGTTCTTTCAGCCTTACTTCATATGGTAGGTTTCGTAGTCCTCTGATCATCTTTCAGCACTATTGATGACTAGTTCACCTCTCCTGTTTGTACTGGGCCAATATTCTCCTTCTGTTTCTGCTTGTTGTTAACATATATGAAGAACCTTTTCTTGAAATTTTTGACATCTCTGGCCAATTGCAGTTCAAGCTGAGCTTTTGCTTTCCTAAGTTTCTGCATACCCTGATAATGCTCTTGTAATTTTCAAGGAGTAATGCCCCACTTTTCCATCTCTGGTACATTTCCCTTTTGGTTTTGAGCAGACCCAGAAGCTCACAGTTAAGCCGAGGAGGTCTCTTGCTCCACCTGCTTTGCTTACCTTTAAAGGGGATAAACTGCTTTTGTGTACCTAGGAGCATGTTCCTGAAAAACTGTCAAGACTCACTATCTCCTTTACCCTCTATGGAACCTTCCTACAGGGTCCCTTCAAACCGAGTCCTGAGTGAGCTTAGGTCTGTTCTTCTAAAACCTAAAACCCTGGTCTAGGAACTAACCTTCAGTGTGCTCAGCAGTATTTCAAACTCCACAATATTGTGATCACTGCAGCTAAAGCTATCACTAACTGAGATATTACAAAGCAGGTTTTCTTGGTTTGTGAGTAGCAAGTCCACCAGTGCTCAACTCCTGATTAGCATACTTAGCATTTGTATGAAGAAGGAGTCCTCTACGCGTTCCAGAAACTTAAAAGATGACATGTGAACTGCTGTGGTATTCATTCAGCAAATGTCTGGGTAGCTAAAGTCACCCATAAGAAACAGGTTTTGTTGACCTGAAGCTTGCTCAAGTGACTCAAGTATTGTTTCATTGGCCTTGTCATCTTGGTTTGGGGGTCAGTAGCAGATGTGTACTGTAAGGTCTCTCTTGTAGATGACCCCTTTGATTTTGACCCAGAGACATTCCAGAAGGCTTCTGGAAATACCATAGCTGAATTCAATACATCCAAGGTTCTCCTTAGTATAGAGAGTGACTCTACACATCTTTTCCTTGACTGTCTTTACAAAAGAGATCCATCATGATCCTTCAGTCATGTGAGATGTTCCATGTTTCAGTTATTCCTATGATATCATAGCTTTGTGATTGGGCATGGAACTCTAGATTGTCCTGTTTGTTTTCCAGACTGTGGGAAACACTAACATCAGTTGATCTTTTGATTATTATTTAGGGAGTCAGGTAAGGCACATTCTACATTGCTCTGGTTGGTCTGTTTTTTCCCCAAATTGGTTGCAATGGTGGCTTGGCCATTGCTATACTGGCTTCCTTCTGCTAAGTCCTTCAGTTTAAAGCCCACTTTACCAAGTTGCCAGACTACTGTCAAAGATTCCCCAGCCTCTTCTAAACAGCTGGTTTCCATCCCATTGTAGTTGTAGAAGATAACCTTATCATAACAGCCAAAAACCTTGCAGCAACACCAGCCACGTAGCCAGAATTTGATCTGTGTTTATATAATTTGATATGTGTTTATTCCTGTCTGCCACTATTCCTCAAACTGGTAATATGAAAGAGAAGATGACTTGGGCACCAAGGTTCTTGTCTTTATACCCCAGAGCCTAATAGTCTTTCTTGTTTCTGCCTAGGTTAGGGCTTATGGTGTCATTCATGCCCATATGAAAGAGTAATCGTGCATAATCTGTATTCTTGATAAGTTGTGGTGCCCTCTTGGCAACATCCTGGATCTTAACTCCAGAAAGGCAGCATACCTCACGTGACTCCCTGTTGGGTCAGCAGATGGGTGTCTCAGTGCCCTTTAACACAGAGACCCCCACAATGAGTACACATCTTTTCTTTTTGTTCTATTCTCCATCTGCTGTTTGTTCAGTTGCAACTTGTGGGTCTTGCTCGTGGGTGTCTACTGTTATTAAATCTTCATATCTGTTTTTAGTTGTGATGCTGGAGGGTGAGGACTGTAGCAGACATTTGCATTTGCAGAACACAAGGATTCAGGGTGCTTCATCCTCAGTATTGTCTGTTACTGGAACACTGTTCTGAAGCAACCTGTCAATTTCTATCTTGACTTCCTTAATGTTGTGCAGCCGAGTTACTATTTTATGTAACTCAACAACCTGATGCAGCAAGTGGTCCATCCATGCACACCTTGTGCAGGTACTTACATTTTCCCCAAGAGAAGGGACTGGGCACTCACTACAGCCTGCTGTCTGCTCTAGTATTACTGAGGGGTTCAGAAACTCCCTGCAGTCTAAGACTTGGACAGCTGCATGTTTACATGGGACTTCTGTCTGGGTTGCTGCATCCATTCTGGCAAGAACAGAGGGTAAAGCCTTCCTTCTGGTAGACACCACAGCTGGGATGCTTCTTGGTGACAACTACTAAGTGGACTCATCTCTCAAGCTGGCAGGGTCTCCATGCCCTTCCATGCAACCTTTTGACAGGATCTCTCTGCCCTGCCTGCCCATCTTTTCTGCAGCTCTCTGATGTGCTTCTTTGCGCTGTGGAGTCACATGCTATGGAGCTGTGTGTTTCACTGTACAAATGTGAGCCACCTTGTTCCTCAGACTTAATATTAATTTGTTGTAAACAAAATCAGCTATTCATGTGTTCTTCAGGGTTTAATGAGTTTTCAACTCCATAGTAGTCAGTAGCAAGGACCTCCATCTAAAACTAGTGTTGAGTAAATAGCAGGTGATTGCTATAACAGAAGTAAAAGCCTATCAGAAAATATTCCTGAAAAGGCCTCCATTAAATATGGAGAAAAATTGAATAAAATTAAATTTAAAAAATAAATCTACAAAAGGCTTTAATTAACAAGCATTTATGCACTTATTAATAAGCCTAAAATCAGTATTTCACTTAAACTTAGTAGAAGTAGAAATTTCTTCTTAGAAAACTTATGAAGAAAATTCATTTTTACATCTATACTTTTCAAAGTTTGGACGGAGATAGGAAAGGAAAAAGAAAAGAAAAATATAATCAAAGCAATATTAATTTAGAAGACATTAAAGAACTTCAAAATTATTTGTATAGTTCACAGACAACAGACCAAGATTTTTTTTTTTTTTATAGGGGTACAACTTTAGTGTTATTAGTGAGAGTCATTAGTATTTAGTAACAATGTACTGCTGGATACAAAATTACTTTAAAGGACTTAGGTCAGCTTCTAATTGTCTATGATTTCAAAGCAGTCATAACAAATAAAACTATAGAACTAATGCCAACATTTCAATAGATGAGACAAAAATTTTGTGGCAGACTTAAGATCTTTGCCACAATTGAAGATACTTGCACAGCTACTCCTCATGATGCATACGCTCTGCAAATAAACAGTAGGTTTCTAGATCTGCCTTGCGTACAACTATGCAGAAGAGCTAACAGAAAATTTTGCCAAGTCGTTCAGTTAGAAAAAGATGATATTTTTATCACTCACAAGTCTTAAAACCTTTTCTCTGTTATAACAATGTTTCAGGAACTGAAATAAAATGTCGGTGCTCTGGAATATTTTGAAATTTAATTAAAAATTTGATGTTATTTTTATGTTATTTCTACAATAATTAATAATTTATTGTCAGTGATTGTAGTACAGTAGCTTCATCATTTGATGCATCATAGAAGCTGAAATAGTCTAAACGTATAATTTTGTGTTTGATTGATCAAAGGTATCTTCAAGTCAGATCACATTGAAATAAGGTATGTTATTTAGTAGATCAAGCTATTTCTATATTGTAATGAGAGTATTCTTTTTTGGCTTCAAATAGAATTAAATCAAATGGAAGTTTGTTGAATTTAGCAGTACATTTGGCATTTGATCATCTATGCAACAATAAACTAAGAGTATAAATAAACATATATACAAACCCAGCAAGCACCCTTCATGATTATACTTTCAGTTGATTAGATTAAATTAATAATGTACTTTTTCTAATATTTTAGTGGCCAAAGTGGTTTGGAATTCTGGTAGCAGAGCAATCTATGGAGAAAGGATGATATAAACAAAAAAATAATGTTTGGGATAGTTTGTGGCCAATGATTTTCGCTGCGTTATCTTCAGCTTTTCATCTAGAAAGTTGCTTGACAGGATCAAACGTAAACAAGGACCGTTCTGGCAATATATTAGTACAGATAATTATGTTCCCATAATTATCACAACTAATGTTCCCTGGCACAGTTTGATTTATAAGTATAAAAGTAAACATTGAGGATTGCTTGATAAATGGTTTGTCTTCAGCTTTCCTTAAGCATTATCTGGTCTTAAATATTCTGAATTCCTAAATGTTTCTTCCACCACAATTTTACTGTCTATGATAAAAGCTAAGACATCCTCACAAATGCAAGAATGAAGTTTGGTCATTAAGCCACTGCTGAGCTCCAGAAAGTACATATCTATTCAACGGTTCAAGATTGCAACATATAGGATTACGTTTGGGTACATGACTGTCCCTAAGACAGAGAGGTAAACAGAGAAGACAGGGAGGATGATGTTTAATTGTGGTTTGAAACCACCTGGACATTGTGATGCTCAAATTTTCTGCAGGTAGGAGTAATCCTTCAGTGGAGGAACTGGAAATTATACAATTTTCTCAAAATTAATCACTGCAATTGTTAAGTGGTGATTGCAGTGATTGGTCATCAATGCATTATCAGGACAAAGCCATTCCTGTCCCTCTAAGATCGGAGCAAATATGTTATAAATGATGTTGCAGGATTAGATTAAAAACTGTATCTAAACACAACAGCTGGTCATTCTCTCTAGAAGATAAAGTAAACTGTATTTTGACTGCTTCAAAATCTGAATCCAAATGTTGTAATTCTAGCTCTCCTTTGATTTCCATATAATCAGTTTGGATATCATTACAAGCCAGGAGATTCCCACAAAAGCTGTCAGTTGCTCCCTCTTTTCTAAGTGTAACAATACCCAAACTGTTTATATGGAAATCAGAGGATTGTTTACACTAGAATGGAGTGAGCAATAGAAGTTAACAAAGCAAATATTTTTGTTTTTACCACTTTAAATTCATTCACACTGTTCAAGATGATGGGCAAAGAGAATCTAATTCTGAATTAACCACACAGCCATTTGCAGCCAATATTTCAGCATTTGCCCATTTAATATCGAGATATTTAATTTTCCAAGAATGTGATTGCCTTCTTAATTACCTGTTAGAATCATAGAATCATAGAATAGTTAGGGTTGGAAGAGACCTTAATAAAGATATTAAATAGCACCAGTCCCAGTACAGAACCCTGAGGGACAACACTCATCACAGATCTCCATCTGGACTTTGAGCCATTGACCACTACTCTTTGAATACTACCATTCAACCAATTTCTTATCCACCTTACCGTCTACCCATCAAATCCATATCTCTGCAATTTAGAGAGAAGGATGTTATGGGGGACCATGTCAAAGCCTTTACAGAAGTCCAAATAGATCGCATCCATCAGTTTACCCATGTCCAATGCTGCAGTTGCCCCATCACAGAAAGCCACTATGTTGGTCAGACAGGATTTGTCCCTGTTGAAGCCATGCTGGCTGCCATTAATAACCTCCCTGTCCTCCATGTGTTACAGCATAGCTTCTAGGAGGGTCTGTTCCATAATATTCCCAGGCACAGAGGTGAGGCTGACAGATTGGTAGTTCTCAGGGCTGTCTTTTCTACCCTTTTTAAAAATGGGCACAACGTTACCCTTCTTCCAGTCACCAGGGACTTCTCCTGACTGACATGACTTTTAAAATATCATGGAGAGTGGCTTGGTAACCACCTCTGCCAATTCCTTCAAGACTCTGGGATGCATCTTATCAGGTCCCATAGACTTATATATGTTCATGTTCCCCAGGTGGTCACAATCCTGATTCTCCTCTACTGTGGGAGGGGGTTTACCCCTTTGGTCATTATCTTGCTGTCCCATGACCCAGGAGGGACGAGGAGAGAAGTTATCAGTGAAGACTGAGGCAAAAAACATGCTAAGTACCTCAGCCTTCTCCTCATCTGTTGATACATGATCCCCATTTCCAACCATCAGTGGGGATACATTCTCTTTGACCTTCATCTTTTGATTGATGTACCTGTAAAAGCCCTTTTGTTGGTCTCTACTTCCCTTGCCAAGTTCAGCTCCACCTGCGCCTTGGCCTTCCTGACTTCATCCTTACACAACCGTGCAGCGTTTCTATACACGTCCAAGGTTACCTCTCCCTGCCTGCACTGCCTGTGCCATTCCCTCTTCTTTTTTAGTTTAACCAGAAGGTCTTGACACTGTCTTGAGCGGACAGCCATTCCGGTCTCTTCCCTTTCCTGCCTGATTTTCTACATAGGGGGACTGAGCACTCTTCCACCCTGTGGAAATCTTCCTTAAATATTTTCCAGCTCTGTTCCTCTCCCTTGTCTCAGAGGACCATGTCCCAGAGAGTCCTACCAAGTAATTCATTGAAGAGCTGGAGGTCTGATTTTCGGAAATTTAGTGTCCTGATTATACTCCTCACCTGTCCCATATCCTTCTGGACCTGGAACTCCACCAGTGCACGATCACTGCAGCCCAGGTTGCCACCTATCCTAATGTCACTGATGAGTTCGCTTGTATTGGTGACCACAATGTCCAGTGTTGCATATGTATTTCTTACCTTTGGCACTATTGTTAGTGAGGGGACTGGAGAACATGGTCTTATGAGGAGTGGCTGAGAGAGCTGGGGTTGTTTAGCCTGGAGAACAGGAGGCTGAGGGGAGACCTTATTGCTCTCTACAACTACCTGAAAGGAGGTTGTGGAGAGGAGGGAGCTGGCCTCTTCTCCCGAGTGACAAGGGACAGGATAAGAGGGAATGGCCTCAAGCTCCATCAGGGGAGGTTCAGTTTGGACATCAGGAAAAAAATTTTCACGGAAAGGGTCATTGGGCACTGGAACAGGCTGCCCAGGGAGGTGGTTGAGTCACTTTCCCTGGAGGTGTTTAAGGGACGGGTGGATAAGGTGTTGAGGGATCGTTAGGAACGGTTGGACTCCATGATCCAGTGGGTCCTTTCTAACCTAGCGATTCTATGATTCTATATATTTTGAGGCATTCTTAGATTAAATACTCTAAAGTTATAAAAGAAACTGAGTTGTATGGCATTTACAATGACATAATCTAAAATTTTAATTGGTTGAGACTGTGTATTCTTACCTTAATTTGCTTTATGCTACATACTCGGTCCCTGATGTATTTTAGTAAACTGAATAATATATCCATTTTTGTCCTGAACAAACAAGTGAAAAATCAATGGTGTGAAGACACAGTCCCAAAAATAAATAAAACAAAAATAAACATATATAAAAAGGAGAGATAACCTTTCTTGCGAATCAAAGCTGGACTCTCAGATTATCTTGGTGGAATATCTACAATTGGTCATAACCAGTGGAAAGTTGTTAAATTCACAGTCTTAGAGACAGTAACACATTCTTATTGTTCCAGCCTACTTCTAATGAGAAAGAAAATATTGAGGACGTTTATGGAAGGTTTACAAGTTCTTGTAATGTTCTGAATGAAAGATCCTTTTGCCATTTGAGCAGCAGTGAACTTCAGCTATCTCTGCACTACCAGTACTAGATCAGTTACCAGTACAAACATAGGATGACTTGCAGCATCATTATCTGTTTTCAGTAAGCTCTATTGCATTGAGACAGTGATAATGAAGGACAGAGGCTGCTCAGGTGGGCATAAGTAATGAAGAGACAGTACAGTCTACCGTGGGTTTAAGGCTGAGAACGGAGAGAAAATAACTGTAACAATCCTAAACAAGGCTCACTTTTTGAGAGTCCTGATGCTTGACCTTAGCTATGAATTTCTTAACTCTAGAGCTGAATAATCATGTTTGGTCTCCTTCAGGGCTCATTAATCTTGCATTCTTGACTACCAAGTGACAGAGCTCCAGCATAAGGTGAGAAGAGTATCCCCATTTTCTTTTTTCCTTCTTAGTCTCATCCCTCCTCCCTTATGCTTCTGTAGTGATCAGGGCACACTCCTGGGGAAAAAAAGTTATTTTACTTTCAGGTCCTTTAGATTAAGGATATTTAACTGAAATATCCCAAGTGATTTCTTTAGCCAAGAGTCTGTCTTACAAAACATGAGCAATTCCTCCCTTCATCACCTTTCTCTGATAGATATGTTTTAAAGGCAAAGCAGTTGAAATTGCGTTTTATAAGTGGCTCAGTACTTGAAGTTTCACACCTTCAGCCCTACTACGATGGTCTTCTTGGGTAACTTGCGAATTCCATCATGTGTTAGCTGAGGGCTGTACAACCTCAAGAGCAGACAAAAGCAGATCTAGACATATGCAAAAATGGAATTTCAGGCGATTAGGAAAGATTTAGGTCAAACGTAGTTAGGCTGAGAAATGTAGCTGTTTGCTTAACTGGAGTAGTTTAAATAGTGATTAATCCATGAGTTTTGTAAACTATATCCATGTTTTTTTAAAGGAGTCTACATTCTTTATATTGTGTGTTCTTTATCCTAGTTAATACTAAGATACATAATGCCTTCCATCATTTGCCTTTCTCAAACTTTTCCTGCAATTTGACTTTTTATTTATTGGAAAGAGCATGCTGCTTTTCCCTTTACTCCTAATATCAATTTTATCCTTTTTTTTTCCGAATCACAGTAGATATAAATTTGGTGTAAGTAATTTACTGGTCTTTGACTTTATCTTGCCAAACTCCAAACTCATAGATAATTTTTCACTGACTTTTACCTGAAGACGTTAATATCTGGGCATTTTTTATCACTAGTACAGTAAGTCTTCGTAACTGGAAAAATTAGAGAATTATACTATAGGTGGCTTGTCTTCTTAATTAGGCCTTAATTGCCACATTTCTCATTTACCAAAAGATGAAATAAAAAAAAAATGCTACTAGAAAGACTATAGACCACAAACTTTGGTAAGCTAACTCTAACAGCTGTTTCAGGACAACTTTTCTCATGATAAAATGTGTAAGACACTAGGTTCAGTTTCTTTCCCCAATTGTTTGTGTAATTGAGGAAAGCTAGATGCAAAAGGACATATAAAGTAAAGCTGTTAAGAACACAGAGAGGTTATACCTCTGATTTTTTAAATCCAATATTGAAAAGAATAGAATAGGAACAAGTACTTGTAACAGAAGCCAATCAAAAAAAAGCAGGAAGCTAGTCTAGATCACATATTCAGGTTTCCTCTCATAGTGATAAAAATTACCTTTTAATATTGAGATGAGTTGCTGACTGCAGGTGTTTCTTGGATTTTGTGTTGTTTTGGTTTGGTTTTCTTTCTATTGACTATGAAGGCACTTTAGACAGTGTTAGACTGAATGTCAACTTCAGGTAAGTCAATTGAGACAAATCTCAAGTTTGTTGACTGACTGGGTAAGAAAAGCTGGACAGTACATGTCTAGAGGTCATTTCAGAAATGTCCTGTTACAATTTTGTGGTTATAAGCCACAAAACATTATTACATTGATTGATTTACGTGATACAGCTGTTGTGAAAATGAGTTAGTCTTTGTATAGAAATAAACTCAAAAGATACAATTCCACCTTCTCTAGTCCAATACACTTCTGATTGACCATAGTGAGAGGTACAATGGCATGAAAGGTGCAGAACTAAACTGTATGTAACATTTATCTTCAATTTACATTTTAAATAAGAAAAAAATTTGAAAGTTTTGGTAGAGAAAATTTGTTCTTTTCCTATCTGTTTTCAGTTGTATCAAAACCAAGCAAAACAATGACAAAAGTAAACCTCCAAATTTTACCTATCCTTCTCCAAATAAGACCTATGCTTATTGCCTACAAATAAACAGATTTGCAATAATTGTAAAGATAATTATTTTTTTAACTTTGTTTGTATCTGCTACATTCACTGAATGCCGGATTTCGCAAGGTTTGATGATTACAGATTATATTTACTAACTCATTTTTTGAAACTGACAAAACTGTATCTGTGAACCCAAGCTGATCGCAAAAAAAGCTGCTTTAGTGATTCCAGGTTGTACCTCGGTAGAGCAAAATATTCTACACATATCAAATTTTCTGATCTACTTTTTTTAGAAGCTAACTAACAGTGCGACTTAGCTCACTACCGTTCTCCAAAAATTAAGATGGATTCAACTCTAGATTAAGACACTAACATTTTGTATCTGGACAATTATGATCAATGATCAGGCAATAGAATTGAGTCTCTAATCAATGGAGTCTGGAATGCTTTTAAACCTCCTAAGTGTCATCCTTCTATAACCCAAAGCTTAGTTTTAATACAGTGCTATGGCATAGTCTTGGTTCCTTCCTCTGAGAAAATTGCTTAACTATGGGAAAGAGTTGTGACAAAACTACATAGACTAGAGCCATGAAAGATAAAAAAGCCCAACAAACTGTAGACCAGGTAGAAGAGAGTCGTCCAAGGATTCAGCAGGAGTAACAGGCAAGAAAAAAATTAGGGGAAAAAATAAAAGAAGAGTAGCTTTTAAGTCCTAGTTACCTATTCTACAATACTAAGGAGAAAAGGTGTTATAGTTTGAAGTTTTATTATTATTCTGTGTGTTCTCTATATCTATTTGCAGCACTTCTGATATTTGTTACTCTTTCTTTTCTACCTCTGCCTAGTCTCTTAATAGTCTGCTCCAAATACTTCAGTCCCCTGATGAAAGGGCAATAGTTTTTTCCTATCAAGGTTTTATACTACAGAAAATTATTTTAAAAGAGCTATAAAGGTAGTTGTAAAATATACACTGATAGCCTCCACCCACCACTAGAAAGCAAGATATTTATCTTAGATATTATCAAGCTTAAGCGTATGTTCTGAAGTCTTTCAAAATGTTCTCACACTAATTTAATCTGGACACCTTGTTTCTACTGGGTTGATAAAGACTTTTCTCAAGGTATACACAGGAGAACAAAGAGACGGTGCAGTGACAGTAAAATAAAATATATGAAAACCTTTTTAGATTAAGAGGAAAGAAAGGTCTGTCTGTGCTTGAACTCTTTCCTTCATTTGTGCCGTGAAAATAAAACACAAATATTTAATTTTACCACATTTTAACAGTCAGAAAAGGAATCAAAGGAAGTCTATTTAACTGGAGGAATACGGAGAGAAATAGCCATCAGAATTCAACCCAAAGAGTGTGTCAAATTACCTAAAAAATCTTCTGCACTCTTTCAAGGCCTATCCTAAATAATTTGAGAACAGAGATGACATTTAAAAGCACAAGGAAAGGTGGGCAGGAAGATCAGAGCAGAAAAGATGAATTTCTTGTGCTGTAATATAACACCATCATTTTTCTTAATTATTCTTGACATTTCACCTATTATTCTTTGAGCTCCCTCAGAGCTTAGAGAGGGAAAAAAATGCCATTTTCTTTTCAGAATGTAATGTGAAGAGGTACTCACTGTTGGCTTTTATGGCTGGAGTCTGCCCTTTGATACACAGAATCATAGCACCACCTATCTGGTAAAATTAGCTATTGTGTTTGCAGATGTGAAACCTAGAGGAGATTATGCCAAGTGTTGTCTGCGGTGTTCATTTGTGTGGAAAAAATAAAACTTAATTTTATATTAAAGGGGAAAAGTTGACAATATGGTGAAGAAAAGTAATGCTGGATTAGCCTTCAAAGAACTTTTATTTATATTTGTAAGCTAAAAGAGAGAGTACACATCCCTACAGCACATTTAAATTCAGTGTATTCTCTAAAATCCAAGACCCATACTATAGAGTTAAATTTATCTGTCACAATGAATGAAAAATTAATTTCCTCAGCTCCTCAAGGGTGTTGCTCTAAAACAAGGATTAAGAACTGTTCATCAGAATCAATGTGAAAAGGACATAGAGGTTATGCTAAGAAATCTACAGTTTTCATAGAAATGTAGAAAACAACACGGAAAACTCAATCAAACCACTAATAATATAAAATTTTATCTTCCTAATAAGGACATCTTCATTTCACAGGGTTTTTTGTTTAATTTCTATACTTCAGTGAATCATGAAGTATAGGTAAGAAATAAATTGCTAGCCCATAAAATTGCACCAATCAAGATAATCACTATTCTTAAAAGAATAAGAAAATTTTCCTACTTAATAAGGATTATACGATTAAAAGCCTATGCTTGGGAATTAATAAACAGATGTCACAGCAAATAGTTTCACAAGGAAAAGAAAATATCTGCTAGAAGTCCATCATCCATGTCAGAATGTATTTATCTATTTATTTTTTATTTATCTATTTAAGGGAATACTAACCTTTTCATGAAAGCACAGGCTCAAAATGAAAATGTATTTTATTCACACAAAACTTTTTGAAAGTTTGATACATTTTGCAAGTAAGAAGTTCTTCCTAAAATCTTTCTAATCTCTATAGAAATTAATGAGTCAGGAGAGTCTTGTAAGGAGGTTCTGGAACATAATCACCAGCAAGCCACACACAGTGTCACAGGGCCCAGGACACCCTGAATGTTAAATGCCTGACTTGAGCATAGAACCAACAGTGCAATATAACAAGTGCTTTCTGGCATTTGCTTATTAGATGCCTTGTAAGGAATGACCTATAAAACAGGGGGTAGATGGTCGATGGAGTTCTGTATTATCTGCCCTGCTGTAGCTTCTAGGGAAAGATCTTTCCATCTTTTTTCTTGTTGCCATTCTTCATAAATTAGTATAAACCACTTAGAATTAAGAAATAAAATGTTGATTTGCGGATTGAAATTTTATTATTAATGGGTTTATTAGTTATTATTACCATCATCATCATTGTCGTTACTACATCAAGTCTAACTTAAGAAAACTAAAACTAACTACTGCCATTACGTCTCAGGAAAATCACAGAATAAATGTTATTCATTGACTAGTTTGTGGACCAAATAAACACAAATAGATGAAATTATGGTGAAAAGGTTTTGATGGATAGTTTTTACTTTTAGGAACAAAAGATTGTTGACATTTGATCAAGCCTAAGATCTCTTTTCTCTGCTTTCTGCAAATAAAGTGCAGGTAAGAATTTGTGGCAAATCAGACATGAATGTGCTCTTAGATTCTGACAGTTTGTAGGCCAGGGACTTTCTGAACCAAAAGCTTTTTCTTCATAATTTGTACAATTTTCTTTTGAAGGAACATTAATTTTGCATTAATATTTAACTTGCAGAAAGGAATTCTGTACCTCTTACACATTTTCTGATTTGTATTTAAGTTCTCTTGGAGTGAAAATAATTTTTAATCTGGCTGGAGTGAATAAAAGTCCTCTCCATTGACCTAGAGGTTAAATTAGATGCTTAAATGGCTGACATGTAAAATTTGGCATTAAGATTCTGTTTTTTTCTCTGTGTAAACTAGGCATTAATGACAATAATAACTATACCCTGCGTCATAACAGTTAATACAAAGATATTCTGAAAGAACGGTTAAACTTCAAATTTTGATATTTAAAGGAGTCTGTGAGTCTTAGAAATTTAGAGATAATCATTAGAGGCAGAGAATTTCACAACTTCCTATTCTGTTTTACATCTCTCATCTGAAGCCTGGTTGTTTCTGCTTCTGAAGCAGATGGTCCCAGATTTGGGCCTCCTTTTGAGAATCTTATTAACTGGATATCCTCTGGTTACAACTCTTTTTTTCCCACACATTGTGGAAATCTGGGCTTATTTAATTTCTTTGTGCCTGTTGCTTGTCACCATTAAAGGAGAAGAGGGATACTCCATATCTTCATTTAATTTGAAAATCAATCAATGCATACAAAATGCTTCTGTTGTACTCACTAGAATGTATTGCCTGAAATTGTCCTCAAAACACAGCAATTTAAAAATCAAATTAGTTTGAGGGAATATATATTTTATGTGCATGACTTAAAAAAAATCTATTCATGGCTATACCACCTGTAATTAATGTGTGGTTATAAAATAATCTGTTCCCTGAGATATTTTTAGAGGATTAGTTTTGAATGAGCTGCATGCATTCTCAACATTAGGAAAGAGGTAAAAAAATGAAGATTCCAGACACGTCATTACACTCTGATCGGCTTTTACACTGAGGGAGTCATAGATGTGCATACGCAGAATGATCATTGGTCTGAGAGATACTAGGCTAACGGCTACTGCAGGTGAAAAGTGCCAGGTGAGCAAGTCTGCAACAGTGTCAGACAGGATACCTTCTCTCTCTCCTCTCTGAGCCAGTAGTCCATCTAGAATAAAAAGGAAAATAATCCAAAATGGATTTCTTAGTCATTTGCAAACAGATTGACTTTGTCTCTTTCTCTACTGGAATGGAGCCACTCCGTGTCATGACTTGATGTCCTTTAAATGTGTTAGATTCTGAGACAGTTTAACACAGGGAACTTAATTTCTGCTTTAGATCTATGGTTACTGTTTATCTTGTAAAAATCACCCATTGTGGTCTTACATACATGTCTAAGGTCATACAACTTAGGTCAGATTCAAGGTCTATTTTGGTAATTTACTAACAGATTAAACAAGCTGTAATACCTGAGAAAGAAGGAACTTTATACAGCTGAAGATATATGTGTGCTCTGTGTAATGAGAAAAGTAAGGTAATTACAACAGCTTGTCCTTTATGTCCTTCAACAGAAAATAATCTGACATAAATACTTAACAAAAGCATGACAGGGAAAATTCGCACTCTCCACTCTCCATTTAATTTTTTTAAAAAATATTTTATTGATTTTATATTATTGGATGACTACATTTTTTCACAGCAATCCTTATAACTTGAGGGGGCGTTGCCTTTAGGAATAGCACTGTTTTTTGATTTGTCTTCTGCACTTGCCTTACTTTAACAATATGAACTTTTTTTCAGGGAAGTGCAAAGCTGTTTTTGACCCCACAGGAAAAAGTTTTCTTGTCTAAGAAATGTGTACAAAGTACTTAATAAGTTATGTCATTCAGTTTTGCTGTATATTATTTTTTTCAGTGACTACAGTTAACTTTCTGAATCCCCAGATGCCAACATTTTAATAAAAACAAGACATTTTCAACAAAATGTCAGCAGCAAAGTGATCAAAGTGCTATGGGAGCAGTTTGGCAACAGTTTGAGCTTTGAATTTCCTATTCACTTTCCAAAACATTCACTTAAAAAGCATTTATTGAAGCTGAACTGCCTTTATCAGCCTGATCAGAGCTCTATAAAGAGCATGCATGATTCAACTGACTTTCCAAGCTTTAAAAAAATATAACTTTGATATATGCCTCACAAGTACAGCACAATGGTTTTCATGCTCACGTTTGTTAAGATTTAGTGCAGCCATTAAAGAACAGAAGGGCTCTTTGGTGACAATTCTCAGACATACCAAATATCCCAAAGCACAACCTTCTACAAATCAGAGATTAAGGTACTGACAAAAATTTCCACTTGATTGCAGTTTTCCCCCTTAAACTTGTATCAGGACTGACTATCGTTTCGATCAAATCTCTCAGGGAGGTGATTTTTTATTTTTTTCCTCTCTGAGAAAAATATCAACTGAGAGATAAAAAGTGACATTTTATGTGCCTTGTCCAGAAGTCAGTCGATTTATTTGAAAAACTTTGTGTGTGCCTGACCTATACATGAAGTTTGTGACATGTCTCTTGTCAAGTATTGATCACTTAAGACTTTACTGTTTGCTTACTGCAATGTAGCTAATAACTGCTTTTTATTTAGTTTTGTGGCTTTGAATTCTTATCATGACCCAGATGATTTCTCTGGGATATTCTTGCTTCCACTGTTTTAAATGGGCTATGGAAATTAAGCCTGCTAAAGTATTTTTCCTAGGCAAACAGCCTTTGTTTTCCATCAGTTCACACTGCAAGTGGTTTACATGCAGATACATACAGTTGGAAGCAGCAGATGCCATCAATCTTTATGGCATTCTGATACACACACCATTTCACCTCTACCTCTTGTAAGGGATGGCTGAGCAATCATGCTGTTCTCCTTGAATGATGTAAAACTTTCTTGTTCAGCTCACCTCAGCATTTTGTGATCATTGCTGGGTGTACAAGAAAGTTAGGGCTTTCAGCAAGTCTCTGCTTGGTGTCTTTCAGACAGCATTCCAATCTCCCAGACCTTCTTCTCTCCAAACATTTATGTTATATTGTCATACTTTTCATTGCTTCTCACTTCACTATGAAGAGACTGATTACATCTTATTTTCTTAATGTACTCGGACTATTTTTGTACACACTCAAAATATTAACAGAGATGTTATTCCAAGGGTCACTGGAAAATCTTGTATGGAACTGTGAAGAGCCAGTAAAATGAGAAGGAAAAGGCAATATTTTAGGATATTTGTGTATATTTCACCAGAGAAATAGGATGATCTTTAATAGAAGTTTTAGATCCTGCCTTGTTCAGAAGTGAATGTATTACCATCATAAGGCATTATATGACAGAGTCTCCGAAGCTGTATTTAAGCCACCCAAGTAGTTTTCAGTGCAATGGTTCATGTTACAAAGATTTCAAACGTAATGAGCTGAACAATGATATTACAGCCTTCTCTTTAGCATTAATTATGCACAGGTGTCTGCCACAGATCTCTCAACTAAGTCTTAGGATCTACAGGTGCCTTTAGATACCTGTTTGAACGAGAGTAGGGAAATATGTGCCAGGTACTGATTTGAACTTCATCAATCATAGCAACACCCAGCAGCAGCATCCAGAAATACTATCTTATTTTTCAGGTTTTGAAAAAAAAAGAAAAGATAACAGAGTGAAAACTACATTCCCAAAAATCTGTGATTCTAGAAATTCCTAGTCAACTTTCCTCTAACTCTCTGCCTGTCTATGTTACAGATACTCCCTGTCTCCTTACTTTAAATTTCTTAAACCATTGCAACTATTTCTTTGTGCATGCCTAGAACTGTGCCAATCTTATTACAGCTCAGGAGTTCAGAGATCACTTTGTAATTAAGCTCAGTCAAAATACAAAGCAAGAAATTTCTCTTCCAAAATATCACTATTTTTGATATGAAAATATTTTTCACCATTAACTTAACGTAGTGACAAAGGTGGACAGTTAGCAAATATTGTTCAGATGTTATTATAATTAAATTAGGCTGGAAGAAATAGTGCTCTCTGTTTCTGTGAGAATGAGGCAGTTGAACTGCGGCCCAGATGGCAGAAGGGGAAAAATAATTTCTTGTCCTCACCTAAAATTATCCCATACAGGAATAGGCTGACCATCTGGCTATATCTGTTCTATCTGCCTAGGGAGTGGCTGGAAAATCCTCCTGGGAAAGGAAAAGTCTTGAACTGTGATTCTTCTTCTAAATAGTTATTCTGAAAATTATTTATGTGGTCGCGAACATTTCTGAAACAGGTACCATATTTATATGTCCCCTGTTTCAGGTGACATCTTAGTCACTCATACAAAACTATGCTCTTGCTCTACTTCAGCAAATATTGTATATATTTTTGTAAAGTTGCAAAACTTTTGATCCTTATGTTGAACTACTCGCTCTGTCTGACACCTGGCTATTGCTTTCTTGATACTTGATGCTGAACTTCGAGCTCCTGCTGCCTTTCACTTGAGTTGAAGATTGATCTCTGGGCACCTGAAAATCCTGACTCCTAGAATGTTGATAAGGAACATTCCTACCTCTTTTTAGAGGTAGGAAAGAGTGCAAGTGAAGGGCCTTGGAATTCTTTTGACTAAAAATAAAACTAACACATTAAAGAGTTAATTGTTTCTCCAGTAAAGTGATATAAATTTATAGAATCATAGAATAGTTTGGGTTGGAAGGGACTTTAAAGATCATCTAGTTCCAACCCCTCTGCCATAAGCAGGGACATCCCACTAAATCAGTCTGCCCAAAGCCCCATCCAACCTGGCCTTGAAAATCTCCAGGGATGGGGTATCCAAAACCTCCCTTGGCAACCTGTTCCAGTGTCTCACCACTCTCATGGTAGAGAAATTCTTCCTACTGTCTAATATGATATCTCATCTTGCTGATTTGAAAAATACATTCTGAACTATTATGTATACAGTTTTTCAGCATCATGAAGTTGAAGTCCAAGGCACTCCTGCCACATTTCTAATCTAAAAAAACCCTGAAGTAATATAAAAGTTAAACTTGGGGGAGATTGTGAATGAAAAGTAGAACCTTAGGCTTTATCCTCATACTCAACACCATTAGAGATAGTAATGCAGCAACAGAGAAAAATCTTAATGATATAAAATAGAATCTAGCTGATTTTTTGCAGTGAATTGACACAATAGCAAAGAATTCACAATGATAAATAAGACACAAAGGAAAGAAAGCCCTCATTAACTTACTGATTTTTCCTGATGAAGTTTACTTTTTTAACTCTAAAATGACATAAACAGAGAGTTATGTTGCTAGCTTTGCCAAGGTGTTTGTCTGCCTTGATCTATGGAATGTTCTGACACATAAACCTAAATTCAGTTGAGACTGAGAAATTGTTCTTCATTTGGCTCTGTTCCCCGAGGCATCTATTAGAGTTGGCATTCTTAAACACGCTTGACACACACATTCTGAAAATGTGTAGCAATCTCCAAATTTACGCAGATGTCCAGATGCTAGAGTGCTGATTGAGACACAGATGATGAAGGTTCAGTTGCTTGATTCTTCCTGAAATTAGGAAGTTCAAATCCTAATTTCCCACTTCCATTCAAAAGACATTAACCTTGAGGATATTTGCTTTTGCTTAAAAAGGTCGCTGTCTTCCTCTGTTACTGAAATCATAGATTCATTTGGTAAGATAAACATACACAGAAGAACGTACTTTATTAATCTGGTAGATCAACAGGATGAGGGTATTGCTAGGGATGTATTTTGTGTAATGTGATAGTATTTAAAGTGAGTTATAGAGATCAGATCACCTACGCATACTTTACCCATAATAATATTCTCTTTTTCTGCTTTAATTGTTTGTTTATGAACAACAGCACATCTTCATCAAGTAGTCTAGATATTATGGAGCGATTTGGAATCCAAATTTTTGTCCCTCCCAGCAAAATGTATTTGACTTTATAAATAAATTTTGCATCACAAACAGTGTTATTTATTTTTTGGGGGGGTTTAAAAGAAGTGAGCCATTTGGCCTCTCTGTGAAAAGCAAGAACTAGTTTCCTTCAAAAGAAGTAGTGGAAAAGGTACAAAGGCATGTTTGAAGCTAAAAGCATGCGGCATGTTTCAAGATACACACTGCAGTTAGCATTTCCTATTTGCCATAGTAAAGCATATCTTGGATGGATCATATCCTGAGATGCCTTTTTTTGAGTTTATATTAATAAACTAAACAAATCTAGAGAATGTTCATCTGCTCTGGAACTTCTATGTTTTTAGTTTTTTTTTATTTTATTTCCTTTTTTATCGTGGCCTTTGGCAGTTCGACTTGAGTCAGTTAGGTCTCCCGAATAATTTCTGGGCATCATTCAGGAATTATCACATGCTATAGGCATTCTTAATTATCTTTTTTGGTGTGGTTGCCTGTTTTGGAGGATGAGAGAGTTTAAAGGTATGAACACACACTCACAAAGACGCATTTCATGCCTGTCAGCCTCAACGTCAGCCATTAACTCTGAACACATTTAATTTAATGGTATAGACGTATCTTAGAAATACTGGTGTATTGTATAAGGTGCACAGATTTTTATTTCCATTGTTTTACCTATCAAATCCTAAGCAAATCTTTACCTGTGGTCTTCTTTGTATATAATCCTAAGACACTTGCTCAAATTTATACAAAATATCCATATACAGATAAAAGAAGTGAAGACAGGTTAGAATGAGATGAAGATCTACCTTTACTGAAGAAATAATTTCTTCTTGGTTTTTTAGGAAAGAATAAGAAGGGGAAGAAAGATTCCACTTTGCAGACAGGATACGGATAAATATTTCATACTAAACAGACTTGCCTAAAAATTATCTATAAAGTTGTCTGAAAGGAACAAACAAAGCATTCAGAAGGTGAAGAACAGGTGAAGGTTCAGAGCAGATTTAAGAAAAAGATTAGGTATCAGACATGGAGTAATGTTAAGGAGAATTTAAATATGACTACACATGAAAGTGATAAGATGATCAAAAGTTTAGAGGACAGCAAATTAATATTGGTTTTGCAGAACGAGATGATGCATTTAACTTTGATAATTTGGGAAATATGGAAAAGGATGGTGGAGAGGCAGTATCGGAGGAGGGTAAACCTGTCAAGACAACAGATAACAAATATATATATACCATAGTATTAGCTGGAGGAACAAGAACAGCAGAGATATTTTGCACTGAAGAATGAGTGACTGTGGCAGAGCCAGCTGAATACTGAAAGTCTTGAATTGGAGCTCAAATAATCAAGAGCTAATACCAGAATTCTTTCCTTGAGACAAAAGTCTTCCATACAAGCTGGTAGAGTCAGTCAGTTCCCTCAATACAGAGGGAAGGATTCAAGAAAACATAGGATGATTCTGATTAAAGCTTAAAGCTGTATCCGGGGCTCTCACTGAATAACTTCTGTATGATTTTGTCTAGGCCTCACAGTAAAATTCAGCTACAGTTGCAAAGAATGACAATGGGATGACTTTGTGGCTTTTCACAGGGAATCCCACGTACAGCCAGAGGTAAAGAGAATTAAGCATCAGTATATTTGTTTGAAAAATTAGGTCATGAATGGAATGGTAGTCATTTTAATATCACAGAATCACAGAATCACAGAATCACAAGGTTGGAAAGGACCCATTGGATCATCGAGTCCAACCGTTCCTAACACTCCCTAAACCATGTCCCTAAGTACTTCATCCACCCGTTCCTTAAACACCTCCAGGGAAGGCGACTCGACCACCTCCCTGGGCAGCCTGTTCCAGTACCCAATGACTCTTACTGTGAAGAATTTTTTTCTGATATCCAACCTGAACCTCCCCTAACGGAGCTTCAGGCCATTCCCTCTAGTCCTGTCCCCTGTCACTTGGGAGAAGAGGCCAGCTCCCTCCTCTCCACAACCTCCTTTCAGGTAGTTGTAGAGAGTAATAAGGTCTCCCCTCAGCCTCCTCTTCTCAAGGCTAAACAACCCCAGCTCTCTCAGCCGCTCCTCATAAGACTTGTTCTCCAGCCCCCTCACCAGCTTTGTTGCTCTTCTCTGGACACGCTCCAGAGCCTCAACATCCTTCTTGTGGTGAGGGGCCCAGAACTGAACACAGTATTCGAGGTGCGGTCTCACCAGTGCCGAGTACAGAGGGAGAATAACCTCCCTGGACCTGCTGGTGACCCCATTTCTGATACAAGCCAAGATGCCATTGGCCTTCTTGGCCACCTGGGCACACTGCTGGCTCATGTTCAGTCGGCTGTCAACCAGCACCCCCAGGTCCTTCTCTTCTGTGCAGCTCTCCAGCCATTCTTCCCCCAGTCTGTAGCGCTGCATAGGGTTGTTGTGCCCCAAGTGCAGGACCCGGCATTTGGTCTTGTTAAACCTCATCCCATTGGTCTCGGCCCAGCAGTCCAGCCTGTTCAGATCCATTTGCAGAGCCTCCCTACCCTCCAGCAGGTCGACACTTCCTCCCAGCTTAGTGTCATCTGCAAACTTGCTGAGGGTGCACTCAATGCCTTCATCCAGGTCATTGATAAAGACATTGAACAGAGCTGGACCCAGTACTGAGCCCTGAGGAACTCCACTTGTGACTGGCCTCCAGCTGGAGTTAACTCCATTGACCACCACTCTCTGGGCCCGGCCATCCAACCAGTTTTCAACCCAGGAGAGTGTGCGCCTGTCCAGGCCAGAGGCTGACAGTTTCTGAAGCAGAATGCTGTGAGAAACTGTGTCAAAGGCTTTACTGAAGTCCAAGAAGACTACATCCAC
The DNA here is from genome assembly GCF_017976375.1 of Cuculus canorus. Classification (NCBI taxonomy): domain Eukaryota; kingdom Metazoa; phylum Chordata; class Aves; order Cuculiformes; family Cuculidae; genus Cuculus; species Cuculus canorus. The sequence continues at coordinate 39,799,177 of NC_071401.1, forward strand.
AGCCTTTCCCCCATCCAGTAGTTGAGTGATTTTGTCATAGAAGGTGATCAGGTTAGTTTGGCAAGATCTGCCTTTTGTAAACCCATGTTGACTGGGCCTGATCACCCGGTTCTCTTGCGTGTGCTTCATGATAGCACTCAAGATTACCTGTTCCATGACTTTCCCTGGCACTGAGGTGAGACTGACAGGCCTGTAGTTCCCCAGATCCTCTCTGCAACCCTTCTTGTATATGGGCACAACATCAGCCAGCCTCCAGTCTAGTGGAACTTCCCCAGTCAGCCAGGACCTCTGGAAGATGATGGATAGGGGTTTGGAAAGGACATCCGCCAGTTCCTTCAATACTCTTGGGTGGATCCCATCCGGCCCCATAGACTTGTGGACGTCTAGCTGGGCAAGCAAGTCTCTAACCGCCTCCTCTTGGATCACGGGAGCCTCAATCTGCCCCTCTAACTCTTGGATTTGTAAACAGAAGGAACAACTTTCTTTGCTATTAAAGACTGAGGCGAAGAAGGCATTAAGTACCTCAGCCTTGTCCTTATCCCCTGTCACTGTTATTCCTTCTGCATCCACTAGAGACTGGATATTCTCCCTCGTCCTCCTTTTCCTGTTAATGTACTTGTAGAAAGACTTTTTGTTGTCTTTCACAGACTTAGCGAGTTTTAATTCTAGTTGGGCCTTGGCCCTCCTGATTTTTTCCCTGCACGATCTCACTTCGTCCCTGTAGTCCACCCAAGACGCCTGTCCTTTCCTCCAGAGCACATAGAGCTTCTTTTTCTTATTGACGCATCTTGAGATCACCCTGCTCCACCAAGCTGGCTTTTCCCCCCGCCGGCTCCTTTTCCGGAACACAGGGATGGCCTGCTCTTGAGCTGATAGGATTTCATTTTTCAAGAGCGCCCAACCCTCATGGGCTCCCTTGCCCTGAAGGACTGTTTCCCACGGGACTTTGCTAATCAACCTTCTGAACAGGCCAAAGTCTGCCCTCTGGAAGTTTAATGTGACTGCTTTGCTAACCCCCTTCTTAATCCCACCTAGAACTGAAAACCCTATCATCTCATGATCGCTTAATCCCAGGCGTCCTCCAACCGTCAAATCCCCAACAAGACCTTCCCTATTCACAAACAGCAGGTCTAGGAAGGCACCCTCCCTTGTTGGTTCGCTAACCAGTTGTGCAAGGAAGTTGTCTTCAATGCACTCCAGGAACCTCCTAGACTGTTTCCTTTCTGCTGTATTGTACTCCCAGCAGACATCCGGAAAGTTAAAGTCTCCCACAAGGACAAGAGGCAGAGATTTAGAGACTGTCCCCAGCTGTTTATAGAAGAGTTCATCAGAAGCTTCTTCTTGGCTGGGTGGTCTGTAACAGACTCCTATCACAAAGTCCCCTTTCTTGTGGGCTCCTCTGATTTTAACCCATAGGCACTCGATCCCGTCCTCACCGTAATCCAGTTCGAGAGTTTCAAAGCACTCTTTGACATAGAGGGCTACCCCGCCTCCTTTCCTACCCTTCCTGTCCCGCCTGAAGAGTTTATATCCCAACATAGCTGTAGTCCAGTTATGTGAGTCATCCCACCACGTTTCTGTGATGGCAACGACATCATAGTCACCTTGCCCTACAACAGCTTCCAGCTCATCCTTCTTATTGCCCATGCTGCGTGCATTGGTGTAAATGCACTTCAGCTGGGCTGATGAACCTTCAGCCCTCATAAAGGGAAGAGAGTTTATTCTCGATTGACTGGTCCTTGGAATAACTAATTCCACAGACCCAGTTTTATCCTTACTGTCCCCACTTATACTCGCCCTCACTTGCCCTGTTGTGGTGTACTGGTGGTCCTCTCCAGCACACCATTTCTCAGCCGCTGGTTTCCCACTTCCAGGCTCATTCCCAACTAGCCTGGTCTCCTCCCCTTCCCCCTTCACATCTAGTTTAAAGCTCTATTTAAGAGCCTAACCAGATTTTTAGAGATAACTTTAGTTCCCCTTCGAGACAAGTATGACCCATCCCTAGTAAGAAAACCTGGGGGTGGGTGGGTCACCCCATGATCAAAGAAGCCAAAGCCTCTCTCCTCACACCAGGAGGAGGGAATATGAGTAGAGGAGGGAAGTAACATTTCAATACTTTCAGAGAGCTAATGAATTGGAGGAAAAATACACAGAGATGTGGAGGAGGAAAAATGGTCTAACAGAGAGCTGCAAAGAAAAGAGTGTCGTGGTATAACTTATGTCCAGTAATACAATCATTACGGATTTGAATTTCATATTACCCTTCATTCAAGTCTTACTTAGAATCAAACGTTCCAATCTCAACTTTTTCTTTTTACAGACTTAAATCCCACAGGCAAACACTGGAAAACACGCTTTCTGGTGCATAGCAAACTTATTTTTCCTTATTCCCAAACGTAAATTTCTTCACTTAACAAACAATGTTTTTATTTGAGGGGGAAAAGGAAAATGTAAGAAAGTATCTAACCAGTATAACCTACAACTACTAACTGCTAACTGCTTCATGGTCATTTTTTATAATAAGGCAACACTTAAGTCGAGTGCTTTTTCCTCTTCTTCTGCAGTAAAATGTACCTCACTGCTAGGATTGTCCAGACTTGCTAGGTAGTAAAGCCCTCCTGCTGACCTTATGGTGATGTGACGTACCATGCTCTTAGGGACAATCCCTCACTGCTCCTTGTTGCACTGCCTGCTCACCATTTGTCTTCACTACTTGTTCTTCTAGCAGCTTTACTAGTCGTTCTCTGTGTTTATAAATTTTTACCAACAATTTGGTAGGCACTGTAAACGCGCAGTCCTGCAACCTAGACATGATTCTTAAATGACCCTTTTTCTCAATTAACACATAGCTCTTAAGCTTATTGCCTTTTAAAAAACATTTTTCTGCACAATCTCCTGTCTCATTTTTTTTTTTTAAGGCCATCGCTTTTACACCCTGCAACAGAAAGTTATTGCCTATTTGCATACATTTAATTGGTCATGATTCCTATGCACTCTTATGTTCAGAAATATGTACTTTCATTATGTTGTTAGCAGAAACATATTCCAAATGATAACAAATAATGTATAAAATCAAACAAGCTGCAGACTGCCTGTTGGAGCACTAAGTTTGTCTCCTTTCTTTCCACTAGATGTCAATAGAGTGCTCTTCCTATTTGGATTCCCCTACCACTTGATCATTTGCAATAAAGAATAGCAGGGGTTTGGTTTTTGCTTTAGCCCTTAGCCACAAAGCTTACATCCCCACACATCCCTGAAAAGGTATACCATAAAGAATAAAAGGTCTGTTGCTAAGGTATAGAATGATTTTGTTTATGGAATAAAGATTAGGCTCTGTGGGTGTTGAATTGAAATGAAATTTCTTTTAAATAGTGCCCTGAGAAATCAATTGTAACCAGCAGTTAATGATCAGTTTGTGAACAGCTTGAGGGAAAGCCAAGGGCAGTTAAAACTCCAGCAAATTACTTGTTAACTGCGCTAATGAATGATAATGCAGGGATTATTGCTATTATAAACTGTAATCAATCAGCTTTACCATTGTGCCTAAGAAAAAGTTTGCAAGTAACACTATTTTATGGATACAGTACTGAACTCCCAACTTTAGTTAATATGAATATTCCATAATGTTAAATGCTACTTTGAGTTCCCAGAAAAATGTAAGTATGCATATTACACATAAAAATAATAACAAGTACTTAATGAAAAATGTGGTCGTATGAAATAATAATGACTTCAGCAAAGGCACCAGGAAGCTTGTCATTATTTACAGGAAGACCATACAAACAGAGAGGACAATCTGTGATTGGATTCACTGTTACATTCTTCTTGGTGATGCAAAGTTGTAAATTTGGGTAGTACATGGATGTGTTGTTGATTTAAATCTGAAAATTTTACTACGTGTAACTCCTGTTTATACAATGCTTTGCTGAACACTGCATCTTCTGCAGTCAAGTGCAGTAATTCTCTCCCAGTGATGCATTGGCTTGTTCACCCCATCAGAGATTTGTGAACTGTTGCTTTAGCAACTGGGCCTGCTATGTAGTTTCTGGAGGAAGGAAACGTAGGTTCCATGGGTTTTGCATTTTTTGATTGTTTCCACTCGGAATGTAGACTTTAAGAAAAGCCTACTGGTGTCTTGCAGTGTCAATGTCTGTATGTAAGACATATGGACACCAGTCCAGAGGTACCAATAGAGTTTTCAAGTAGGTTTGACATGTCTTTTTCTTTTGGTCCTAGAATCCCATTAGCTCTTGTTGCATATGTGGTTCTAGTATGTATCTCCAGCATCGCAATGCAGAAAAAAAGATGGATTCAAACAGAAAATCAACACAATATACCAATCCTGTCGTGTACCATGGAAGTGAATTGGCTGAAATATTTGATCATCAGGTCAAAACAAATGACTCTGCCCCTCTCCTTTAACTTGGTGAGACCTCACCTGGAGTACTACATTCAGTTTGGGAGACCTCAGCACAGAAAGGACATGGATTCATTAGAGTGACTCCAGAGGAAGGCTAAAAAGATGATCAGAGGGCTGGAGAACCTCCCATATGAGCACAGACAGAGAGAGTTTGGGTAGTGGTGAGGCACTAGAACATGTTGCCCATAGAATTTGTGGATGCTCTATCCCTGGAAAAGTTCAAGACCAGGCTGGATGTGGCTTTGAACAATCTGATCTAATGGAAGGTGTCCTTGCCCATGACAAGGGAGTTGGAACTAGATTATTTTTAAGGTTTATTACTCCATAATTCTATTATTTGGACACCCTTTCTCAAAGATAGCAAATGCATTTTAGATGTAGCTGTTTCCTGTGATTCTGAAGCTGAATAAAACTGATTCAGTAACTGATCCTTGGCTCCAGAACCTAGGACTACACACTGGCTAACTGTTGCACTATTGAGCACTATCTGTCTCTACAAATCATTCTCAGACTAGCTATTAATCACGTGCTTTGATGATCATGTGCTGGAGCCAGAGACTGCATCTGAGTTCCAAAGACTTAATTATGACTTTTTAATGTTTTTGTTTTTTTCTTTTTCCAGGCCAGATCTTCAGAAATAACGTGAATGCCATTCTTCAGTGTGACTTTTACAGTAGTTGTTACCTGTACAGGCATTTGCAGGAGGGAACATGAGAATGTAAAACCTTTTGGATATTGCTCAAATACTGCCTGGGGCAGAGGAAGCCACTCTTGTGCAATCATATACGTAGAGCCTTTTGAGAGCAGTTCCTAGGGTGATCAGTGCCTTGAGTTGTGCCTGAGTATGGTCCTTGAGAAAACCAGATGCATGATGCATAGATGAGAGACTTAGGAGTAATGTTAACTCGGTAATATATAGAGGAACAATCTTTAACATTGCTCCCTGGCTCCCTCTTTGTACACCAATATAGATATAGGTACTTTCAGTGTGGGCTTGAACTTGTTCCCAGCTCTGCTCATTATGGAGCTTACTTCTGGTTTAAGTTAAAATTACAGATACGGATTAAAACTGAAATGCTAACAAAGAATGGAAAACAATAGTATAATTACTATAGAAATGCACTTGATGCTTTTTTTTCAATTGGATTTTAGACAAAATCCATTTTAAAGGAAAGTGATCAGCACTGGCACTTAAAATCTCCTACCACTTAAAGTATTTTGTGAATTACAAAGTAGACGGGATAATTCAGATTAGTATTATTCTTCTTAAATGCATGCTTATAAAATGTCATGCAAACCCTAAGTGAGCAATGATAACTAAATCCCAAACAGGAGTGTGTGTAAGTGAGGTTATATAATTCTTTGGCAGACAGTGTTTTTATTTCCTTAGCAGGAAAAAATATGGATTATGGCCATGGCTCATAAACTGTGAAGAGTTAGCATTACTGAATTACAAAATGAACACTAAAGAGATGTTAAATGGTTTAGAACAGAACAAAGACTATAGAAGTAACAAGATCTGTGCCAGTTACCAACCTCATCCTTTTTGTCTTTTAAAATTGCTATTCATTGCTATTTTTTGATCATGCTATATATATCTTCATACTTCCTCAATATGTTTAATTATACTAATATCTGGAAGAAATGTCTTCAATTTCTTATGTCATTAAAGCCTGCTGAATCTGATCTTTTATCATTTGCAATGCTCTAAATCACCTTAATTTACTCTTCTTTTTCCAAGTTTGTTCAATGGCTTGTTAACCTTCTCACAAATTTCTTAGTTCTGATAGGGTTAAACATGTTTTCTTCTCTGGGGTTTGTGGCATGTGTGTATCACCATTCCCTGACCATGCTTTTCAAACATTTCAAATCTTATATTAACTTTTAGGTCATATATTTTATAAAAATCTTGGTAAGAATTTGAGTTTTATTGGGCAAATAGAGTTCAATGTCAGTATAATTGAGACAAATATTTCATGCACTTAAAATGGGTAAATTCGAACTAATACACTCTTCCAGTGCCGTGGTAGTAACTCTTGATAGACTGAAAGCAGAGTTTTCCTTATTATTCCAATATCTTATAATACTAAAAAGTATATGACGGAATATTTAGCAAGATAAAAAAAACCAAACCAAAAGTAGAATTTTATTTATTTGTAAAGTGAAAAAAAAATTACAATTAAACTGTCCTGGAAGATAAATCTGTGTTTCTTTGGAATTAAATTGTGGTAATAAATATATAAGTCTATTGTGTAACTACAATAGTATATCGAGAGTTGAAAGTTTACTAAAATTTTACTAAAATTTTAGTAGCACTTTACTAAAATCTTCTGTTCTAGAAAATGAAGATGTCTTAAGAGGAAAAAAAAATGATTTCTTAAAATAGTAGAATACTTATTGCCATTTGAAACAAAGCTTTTGGTGGTAAAATTATTGGTACTTTCACAGTATTTACTATTACATAAAGAATTTATTTTATTCTAAAGTTATCATTAGGATTAAGGTAAAAAAGATTTAAACAGTAGTACCTTTAGTCATAAACCTGTACATTTCATTATTTTTATCTTTTTTTTCCATTAAATAAAGCTTTTTCACTTAAAGGATTTCATTAACTTTCAGTTATTTATTTAAAGTTTCAGTTGAAAAGTTACCTGCACAGTAGATATAAAAAAACCTTGTGGATTATGTTCTAAAATAATCCAAAGCATTATTTTTTTGTGTGTGTTTCAGTAGAATGGGTGGGATTTTTTCCTCCCAGTAAATATGTTCTTACAATTTTTATCATCCTGAATATTTAATTTGGATTTGATGGTTTGGTTTTACTGAGAATGACACATTTCATCCCTTAGTTTTCCTCTCAAGGAGTTGATCTTCTCTTGTTAATTATAAGGCATACAATCAAAGTTGTTACTCAGTGGCTGGATATATCTTCCCGGGTTTTTTTTTCATGTAATAAATTCAAATATTCAATATCTTGAAATAATCTCAGCCTTGGAGTTTGTTGAATTAATTATCTGCAGTCTTCTTACCTAAATCATAGAAACAGGCCTAGACTTTTTAAGACTGGGGCTTAAGTTTACTACATGAAGTATTTGTATGTACCTACATTTTACTTATACTTTGAAGTGCTTGTTCAGTGCTTTTTACCTTTTAATTAAAAAAATTAGGAAAAAGGAACTAACCAAAATAAAAGCATTTCAATTTGGCATGTTATAATGATCAATATAGGTAAATGCCAAGAATTCAGAATCTCTTACACAGATGTGACGCTTCTTGGAGACAGAAGAAGGGGCTGGACAGAAGAGAAGGTGGGGAAGGTTAAAAGGGAAGGTGAAGGAAAGAGGAATAAAAGCAGAAGTGGTAGACTGAGAGGATGTTGGACTAGTGTCAATTCGGCTGAAGTCAAAAGAAAGACACTCATTGATTTCCAAGGCAATTGGATCAAAACCATTATCTGACGCTCGTTCGTTTTTTGTATTTAGTGAGTGGGAGCTACGGTCAAAGTTTCAAACTGCTAAATTTGGCACTAAAAATTTCAGATTCTCATTTTCTGATATTCCTTGGGTTTGTCCCAGAGTATAATTCAACACCTCTGACTGTCTATGCTCCTAACACATACCACATTTTTGTTTATAGATAGCCTTACTGAAGGTTATTGGAGAGGAAAGCAACTTTGTATTTCCAATAAAGTAATTGTCTTCTGAGGGATAAGTGTTGCAACTGTGGGTCGCTATTTCCTTATAGGTATCTGATTGCTGCTCCAACTTAGACCGAAGAAAGGTCTACAGCTGTCACCTCCAGCGTTCCAAGTTTTGCTTGTTGGGATGAAGGGTACCGAGTGCCACTTGGAATACAGAAGTACTGTGTTTGAACACTTTAAGTCTGTAGAATGTGGTGTGTAAAATTCGATATCTGGTTCAGCTAAAATGCAGAATAGTAATATTAGTAACTGAAATTTTTCTGCAGAAAAATTAAAGTTCTTTTTTTTTTTAAATTTAGACTCAATTGTTTTCATTTGCTACTTTCACCTCTCCCTTTTCCACGTTATCCTGCCTGAAATGCCCCTGTTTAAGCCTCATCCTTCCATACCCTCCCCCTATCTGTAGTTCTGCACCTCTCCTTTGAACCAACAGAAGGCTGCATTTGATACATTTCAGGCTGGAGAGAGAGCAGACATTATATTCTTCTGTTCTTTCACTTGTAAGGATTTGTTGTTACTTTTTAACTCAAAGTTATAATGATATTTTCTTCAATGATTTAAAATAAAAGTTTATTGAGAGTTATTGACTAAATAAAATGATAATAAGCCTAGTTATGACTTAGTCTATACTATCAGTTCATTGACTGCAGCAGGATTTCTTATCTGAATAAGGACTATTGAATTTTGAGCCTATATTAGGCAGGTTATCTTTCAAACACAAGGGCAAGAAATACTACAGCTTTTTTTCTGTAGAAAATGTAATGGGCCTAAGAAGCATTTTATGAGACCTCCGATGCTGAGAACGACAGTGTAGAACATTAACTACACAATGGAAGGAAGTTTCCATGCTGCAGGCTGAATAAGATTTGGATGAAATCTGTTGTGGATACAGCAATTATTATAATTATTTACTGAATTTCCTCTTTGTTGTAATTTACTCTATGATATGTGACAGGAGACACAAAATCATGACTGTCATAGTTGTATAAAACTCTGCTGTTTGGTACATTTCAAATAAGAAAGACAATAATTCTGCACATGTCTGCAGTCAGATAATAAATTGAATACGAAAGGGAAGATGTGAACTCAGTGAGCTATTGAAATTTGTGTCTGTTTACATATTTATTATGTATATCCTTAAGCATGTAATAGTTTGATCAAATGAATAGCATACTTGTAAATCAGATAAGTGGATTATCTGTGCTCTTAATGGAAAATTTAAATCTAATATAAAGAAACATATAGTTTCACCTAATCTAGGTCCTATTTCAGTCAAGCAGTTTTACTCTGAGAATAAAGACTCGGTGCATACCCAGGAGTGTTTTCATACACTGTATTTGTACCTATTTTTCACAGCAAGAAAACTGCTTGTTTTGTATGACTAGCAATTTGCTTTCACTCACACAGGTATTTCTGTAAACAGGAGCTAAAATTCTGTCCCAGTCAGGAAGTTTCTGAGTATGTGTTATTAACGGCTGAACTATGACTGATGTGGCATCTCAGCAGCATGTGAGAACAACCCATTGCCTCATAAAGTAAGGCTTTAACCAGAGGAAATATAAAAATACATTAGCTTGATAGCTAGAACTGTCTCTAGGGCAGAGAAAGATACAGACTTAAATTGTGTCAGGATACAGAGCAACTTTACTGTGAATACACGCTGACTTTTGGACTCTTCTGTAAGGGGCCACCGCCCTGATGCTAGCTGTTGTGACCATACCCTGTGTTGAGATTGGTTGTACTTGGGCACTTGAGGATAATGCCTATTCAACAAGCAGGTTTAGTTCCCCAGGATATCTAGTTGTACTGATAACCGCAGCCTAAGATAAAGACAAAACACAGTACTGAAGGCACACAGGAGATTTTAAGGTAAAAAATAAACACGACATATGAATGAAAGAAGCTCAAGGGATAGCTCTCTTGTATTTGTCTTCAGGGAAATTCTTAATTACAATACTGGATTGTCCGTCAAAGTTTAATAAATATGATTTTTATTAAAAAATCTGGGCATGTACAGAAACACAAATTTATGGATCTGAGCAATTTATGGATCTAGTAAGTTTTTTGGAAGAAATAGCTCCTGTGGGTTGCAGATGAGAAAGGCTTTTCAGCATTTCGGTTGACACGGATACTTTCAGTTTACACCTAAATCTTAATGTAACAGCTTAGATTTCTTACAGGACATGAGGTGGCTGAGTTCTTCAATGTTTCGATCAATTGATAGCCCAGCTAACTGTCCTGGTTTCAACTGGGACAGAGTTACTTTTTTACCCATTAGCTGTTGTGTTTTGAAGTTAGTATGAGAATAATGTTGATACACATATTGTTTTAGTTGCTGCCAGGTAATATTTATGTTTGACTGGGATAGAGTTAATTTTCTTCCCAGCAGCTGCTGGCTTTTAGATTAAGTATGAGAAGAGTGTTGGTAATGCAGTGATGTCTTTAGCTGTGGCTAAGAAATCAAAGACTTTTCAGTTTCCCATATTTCACTAGTGCACAGGTGCAAAGCCAGGATAGCTAACCCAAACTGACCAATGGAATATTCCATACTATGATATCACGCTCAGTGTAAAAATGAGAGTTTGGTCAGTGGGAAGGCAGGCAATCTGGAATTTGTGTTCAGTGCTGTGCTTGCTGCTTTTGCTGCACTTGCTGTAATTGTTGCTCACTTTCATGTCTGCGCTTGCTGAAATCACTGCTTGGGAAGGGCTAATCATTGCGCAGTGAGAGGTTATATTTTAATATCTTAATTCATATTATTAATATGATTTAATATTGTCTTTTATTGTTCCTTTTAAACTGTCTTTATCTCAGCCCATGAGTTTTACTTTTCTTTTCCAATTCTCCATCTCATCACATCCAATAGGGAAGGGTGAAAGAATGACTGCATACCATTTAGCTTCTGGCTAGGGACTAAACTGCAACACTAACTAAATATATGTTTTTTAGCATAGTTATCTTTTGTTGCTTACCCAGCTGTATGTCTGAATATCTGCAAGTGGCTTGTCATGGATATGTGCATTTAGACAAGCTAAGCCTAAACAGCCTATTCATTCTAGCAGTTTTAGAAAATGTGCAAATGTAATAAAGTTTAATTTCTTTGACAGAAATTCTTTAGGTGTCAAATTGGTAGAATTGTAACTTTAAATACAAAAAGATTTTTTTCTCTTTATTACCTGGAAGTAGAACTATGACACAAAGTCTGTTTTTAATATCTTCTTGTTTTGCAATAGACTGCATTTAATAGTATGTTTATAACATAAATATAAATTTTTCAAGTTGGAATTTTTGTTCAGCTTGTACAATTCACGTAATTTAGCAATAGATAAATTGATAGAGCATTGTAATATGACTTCAGCAGATTGCAAGGTATCCTTCCACAAAGTGGGATTTATGCTAAAGTGTTTGCATGTGCCATGCTTTCTACAATAGCTTGTTGTGTTAGGCTATCCCACAAAGGCTTGATATTAATTATTGTGAGAGATGCAATCATGCTTAGATGCACATGTAGTTTGTGTGATAGCAGATATGAAGAAATGTTTTCCCAGGAAAACAATATTTTAAATGAACACTAATTCTGTAGAATAATAAATTGTATTATTCACCTCAGCAAAGATCAATAATCCTCAGTGAAGTGGTATGCTAAAAGTGATAGAGTGTAAATTTAGCCGATTCTGTATCAAATGTGTTTATTGTTACTTCTACTAATGTTTCCCAGCAGTTAATTGCAATGTTCTTGGGTCACTTGACAGTTAGTTGTGACACAAGCAAGTAATGATGAATCATAGCCTTTCTATGTAATATTTTTTATGTATTATAGTGTGGTGCAAAGTTAGTATATAAGTATGTATAACTTAGTACAACTTTGTTTAAGTGGAGCTTAACTAGCATTTCAAGCATTTCAAGCTGAAATTTGTATCGATGTTCTTAACCAGATTATACATTTCACCGTACACATGCACACATGCAAAGAAACTATCATACATGAAATACCTCTAAGTGTTATTACTCCTGAAGACTGATTGTACTGCAGTATGCTGAAGTTGTAATACAAGAAACCTAAGTAAAAGGAAATAAACAGATATGCAGGATTTTGTTAGAAGTGATCACGAGTTCTATATATTGTCATGCCATTACCTTAGCTAATGATGGAAGATATCATGTACTTAAAAAAAGATGACTTTTACAAACATTTAAATAGAAGACATCTGGACTTTTTCTGATTTTCAAAGAACTAAAAAACACGGATACATGTACTGTTGTTATCCAAAGAATCCTTGTATAGAAATGAGAAACTGTGTAACCTTTCTGTACCCCAGAAACTCTTCTTCTGTGTCTACACTGCGTGTTGAAAATCCTATTTCCAGTATGTCTACTCCAATCAGAAGGCACTAGACATCATTCTTGTCGTTCAGCTGGATGAAAGTAAGAAGAAACAATATTTGCATGTAATCACAACTTCCCAAACTTCTTGTTTGTAAGCTACTTTTAGTAACTTTTTAAAAATCTAATTATGTGGGAAAATAACAAAACAGAACTGCCTCGCTGGAAAATATCAAATTGTTCTTTAGTAAAAACAATAAAAAAGCAATGTTATTTGATGGTATTAACTGGAAGTCCTCATCTTATTTTACATATCTCCTTTAATGAAATAGGTTTCCAGAATTACTTTAAAATTAATAAATGACTATTTCACTAGTTGCTTGCACCTACAGCCTTTGGAACTGAGGCTTGTTTCAGAAAGACAAACATTCACTTCCTAAAAGGAACTACAGCTTAATAGTGGTATACAGCTGATGTTGTATCACATACTGTGCAACAATTTCAGTAGGGAAAGAATAGGACTGGGAATGCAGGTAGCAAATTAGATTGATGTGTTGTCCTCGACATACTGGCATTTTCATTTCTGAGGCCTACCAAGTCCAAAACAAAACCATTTTTTATACTTGTTCCAAATCTCAAGAGAAATGAGTTCAGGTGGTCTCAGCTCAGTTTTTCATGTACAAGAGGACACATCAAAAAGCTGTCTTGTGTTGATGGTAATTCATCACTCTCATCTGTGAAGAGCCATGGGATTACAAGCATGGGGGAAAAAAGTACTTCTAACCTCATTTTTTCCACCAGCTATATCTCTCTGGCTCCTTTTGTATGAATATATGAGCAGATATGTCAGAAGAGGGAATGAAGATCATGTCTTCATGATTATCAAGAAGTGCTTTTTTAATTCACCTTTCCTACTCCTTGTCTTTGACTGAATGTCAACATAATGAAACAAAATCTCAAAGTATAGAAAGCAAAACAATGGAAGCTATATCTTAAAGAACAGGTAGTGAAAAATGTTAAGTCAATGAAAAACACTAATGAGATGTTAAAAATGTAACCAAGCAGCATGTCACTGTGTATGGTTTAATTCTTTCAGTCTCCTAAAATGACCTTGGGAAAATTAGAACAGTTAAAAATGTTGCATCTTCAATAACTCTTTTCCCTGAGGTTTAATGGAGGAGACAGAAGAGATATTGCTAACATGATTATGCTCTGGTTAAAAGATTTCTCTGAGGAATATCTATACAAAGAACACTGTTCGTTTTTTAGTGGTGTCAGAGATACGCTTTTGGAAATGTCACAACATCACACCACAATATCCAAAATTGCTTTCTGTGCTTCTTTTTATGCTTTCTATTCTTTCAGTCTTCCAGAACTCATTCCGTATATTATAACTCTGGTGAGGTGAGGGGATTTCATCATCATGATGATAGGAAAAAGGAAGACCTGTGATGTTCACATTTCCATAAAGCTCTGGCAGAGAAGGACAGCACACAATTCAGTTTACTAAAAATGCTGATCTGGATGACTACAGCAGATTTTTGAAAAGAAACTTAACTAGGGGTTCAATGTTTGCCAGTAATATCTTCCTAATAATACTAAAGTTGGAGGACTGCGAGTTTCTGCAACTTATATTGCTTCTTTGGGACATACAAGAGACTAACATAGACACAAGTGAGATGGAGCTGAGGTGAGAGGGTGAGGAGGTATAAGGCAGAAGAAAAGAAGCTGTTTTTTCAAGAAGCCATTCTGCTCCATTTGCAATGTCATAATCAGTGTATTTATTACAGTAATTAGTCCCCATTAACTAAAACGGAAATGGATAGTTTCAATAACAATTCATTATAATATCTGTCGGAAAAAAATAAGCTCAACTGGTAATAACAAGAAAAGTTTAGAATGAAGATTAGAACACTATAGCAAATCCTTGAAATTAGCTATTCTGACTGAGATTATGATGTCTAGAAACAGTGCAATATCATCTGAAGTAAAAAGTAACCTCCCATCTTCTCTCCGCCCTCTGAAAATACTTACCATAATCTTTACTTTTCTGCCCATAGACAGCACACTATAACACTGTAACTGAATTGGTAGAGAGCTGCATCACTTCAGGTAAGAAATAATAGCCAGGAGTAAGAGGGCAGAAAATGGGATCTAAATTAAGTTGGTTTTGTTGATGAAACCTGTGTGTTTGTTTAACTCACCCCAACATTTTAGGAAAACAGGTAGTAATTCTGTTTCTTGCATTTGTTGAAGAAGGCACCTGGACTCCACCAAGGGTTCCTTTGCTGTTCTAGTTTCTAATTAATGTATAGTTTCTCAAGTTAAAAAAAAAAAGCTATCATTTTATTCTCATGAAAAGCAAAACATTTTCACTGAAAACATTTTCTGAATTAAGTTAATAACACAACAATGTGACTGGACCTGCTACATAAAAATGTACTGTTCCAGACAGACAAACCATAAATTCACCACGTCTCATCTGTGACAGTAAATAAGGACTAACATTATTTAAAGTAGGCAATATAACTTGTTTTACTTATTATCTGTATTTCAGCAGTGCTGGACTATAAGCAAGGATGTTCAAGAAGGAGAAAAAAAGAGAAAAAGCAAGCTTAATAGTTTCTTTTTCTCCATATCTATCAAAACACATTTGATCTTATAAAGGTAACATGGTCATTCACAACAATAAACATCATATGTTGTTGTTGTTATATGAATATGCATACTGTTGTAGCGAAAAATATAGGACATCAAGAAATTCTTTAAAATTGAAAATCTCCATAGAAGAATAAGAGATGAAGTCTAAGAGACCAGAAACAGTAGAAGGAGAGAGAAATAAACTTATTCTATTATTGGACTTCTAATTAAACCATCAGTCCCTTTCAGATTTTGTGCAGTAAGAATTCTTCATAAGAAGGACAACTATCTTGCAGTTGTAATGTTATTTACATTTTTCAGCTATTTTTGTTATAGTAGAAAATATAAAGTGAAATGATTGATATTATTCAACAGGTTCAGTTCAATGTCGTGTAGTTTCTTTCGGGACTTTTAAGGATTCATTTGTACTCATGCAACATTCTTCAAGGACAGAAGTTAGAGAGGAAGAGAATATTTGTTTGAACAGGAGTATGTAAAATTACGTATCTTGACTATAAAAGAGAATTGATGATTCAATTTGTGATTTGTACAGCTACAAAATCTGGCCCATATTGGAGAACAAGTTTAGAAGTCATTTGAGTAATAACTCTCTGAGGTCTGTGGCCACATATGAGACACATAACACCCAAGTGACCTGCACCAAAATATTGTGTCTTTGATTTTTTTTCTTATAGAAGATGAAATCCATGTTGATGTATTAGCATTGCATATCGTATGTGAAATCAGACTTTACATCTTATAAAATACAATCCTGGGGAAAAAAACCAAACAAACAGCTATTCCACAGTGTTTAAAAGTTCTACAATATCACAAAAGTAACCAATCTCAATAGCAGTCCATTCCAACAATCATGAAATCAGGCAAAAATTCCACGAGTCCTGTATGGATGAACAAGGAGCTCCTAGCAAAAGTAAGATATAAAAAGGGAGGACACAGAACGTGGAAGCAGGGACACATAATGTGAGAGGAATCTAGCATACAGGGATAAGGTTAGGAAAGCCAAAACCCATGTGGCATTGAACCTGGCAAGGAATGTCAAATGCAACAAGAAGGGGTTCTAAAAGTACAGGAGTAACAAAAATAGTACTAGGGGAAAACTGGGCATGCTGCTGCATGAGGCAGTGGCACTGGTGATACAGGACATGCAAAAGACTGATGTACTGAATGCCTTCTTTGCCACCTGCTTTACTAGGAAGACTGCCCTTAAGAGTCCCAAGGCTCCAGAGATCACAGGAAAAGACTGGAGGAAGGAGGACTTATCCTTAGTAGAAGAGGACTAAGTCAGGCAATACTTAAGCAAACTGGATGTCCATAAACCCTGATGGGATATACTCACAAATGCTGATGTAGCTGGTTGATGTCATTGAGAGGCCACTCAATAATCTTTGAAAGATGTGCAGATGAGGAGAAGTATTGAGGGTGGTGGAAAACCAAATGTCATTACTATTTTCATAAAGGGCAAAGGACCCAGTAAATGACAGGCCAGACAGCCTAATCTTATTCCCAGGAAAGGTGAAGGGATGACTAATTCCGAGAACCATTTCCAGGCACATGAAAGACAAGAAAATCACCAGTAGTAGCCAGCATGACTTGTCAAAGACATTTGATAAACTTCTACAATGAAATGGCTGCCTTGGTGCACTAAGGGAAGACAATGAATACTGTCTACCTTGACTTCAGTAAGGCTGTCAACCTTACATACCACAAGATCCTCACAGAGATGCTGACAAAGTGTGAGCTAGATGAGCAGACAGTGAGGTGGACTGAAAAATACCTGAACAGCTGGGCCCAAAAAGTGGTTGTCACTGGAGCAAGATCTAGTCGGAAGCCAGTAACTAGCAGTGTACCCCAGGGGTCAATATGTAGAGCTGAAGAGAAGAGACTGTTTCAGTTTAAAGGCGCTGAACAATGATCATCTAGTTCAACTACTTGACCAATTCAGGGATGGCAAACTTGAAGCAAGTCATTAAGGGCATTGCTCAAATGCCTCCTGAACATCGCAGGCTTGGGGCATCAACTACCTCTATAGCAAACTTTTTCCAGTGTTTGACCACCCTCTTGGTAAAGAAATACTTCCTAATGTCCAGACTAAACCTCCCCTTACACAGCTTTGAACCACTCCCACGTGCCTTATCACTGGATACTAGGGAGATCAGCACCTCCCTCTCCACTTCTCCTCCTCAGAAAGTTGTATAAGAGAATGAGGTTGCCCCTCAGCCTCCTTTTCTCCAAACTGGACAAGCCCAACATCCTTAACCATTCCTCATAAGACACTCCTTCGAGATCTTTCACCAGTTTTGTTGCCCTCCTCTGGACACATTGAAGGATTTTCATACAGTTTTTAAATTGTGTGACACAGAGTTGCACACAGTACTCCAGGTGAGGCCGCAGCAACACTGGACACAGTGGGATAATCTCATCTTTTGACTGGCTAGTTGATATTGTGTTTGTTGTACCACAGGGTGTAGTTTGCCCTCTTGGATGCCAGGGCACACTGCTAAGTCATATCAAGCCTGCTGTCGGCTAGCACCCCCAAATTTGCTTGTGCAGGGCTGCTCTCTAAGCAATACTTTCCCAGTTTTTACTCCTGCCTGGCATTGCTCCATCCCAGATGCAGAATCCAGCATTTGGACTTGTTACATTTCTTCCCAGTAACCATAGCCCAATCGTCCAATGACCCACTGCAAGGTGTCCTGTCTCTCAAGAGTCAACGCCACCCTTAATTTTGGTATCACCAGCAAACTTGCTAATGTTGCATTCATCTCCGTGTTTCTGTGAAAATCGTTTGAGGTTTATTTTTACAGTGTCTTAACAAGTCAGGCAAATGAGAGTCCAGTGAGATTGGCTTCTGCACCCTGTAAGTCCCCTATAACAAAAGTTCTATCTGTATTTAACCTTGAGTTAAATGCCTTAAAACATTTGGTTTACCAACATAAATCCTTATTAGTACTATTTCAGACAAGTCTAGAATCTTTCTATTATACATTGTTAACAGCCTTTAAGAACCAACAAGATCTCTTCAAAGCTAATCCAGCACTTTACAGTGAGTGAGAATAAAGAATACAAGATCTGGTAACACCTGCTCCATTCTGTGAGCAAGAATGTTGTTGCAATCTGTAGAAGAAGAGAACAGCAAAGAAGTCATACTGAGAGGCCTGGTAAATGACAGTTGTGCTGGTGCCCTTTGTGGCATATATCATATGTTCCCTGAAGATAAATAAATGATCGACATTATTTAACCGTACAGCTGGAAATTTTTTCCAAGTATGACTACACATGGTTCACTGTGAAAAAAATGGTGTTGCTGAAAATTCCTCTTAGAAGTTATTTGACCTGCTATTTGAAGTTTGTTCCTTTTGAAGAATAGAGCATACAGAAAAGCAGGGAAACTCTCTGTAGTCCTGATTTTTGTCTTCCTATAAAATTGTTGACACATTCAGCATAACGTATGCATGAAGATGAATTACTGGTACATGTCTTGCAGTCAAATTAGCCTAGAAACCTTTCTGTGAAGAGATCAAGTCAAAAGGGGCCTTAGTGAAAAAGAAAAAAAAGGTTTGAATCACCATCACCATAATTTTTCAGCTCAAAACCATTCTCTGGGAAGCTATGCTGACCTGGCAGTCAAATAGACTAAATGATCTCGTAAGGTATGTTTTTCCATTTCAGATCTTACCAACAGGTCAGTAAAATCAGAAATTATCTTTCAGCTTAAAAGAACAGATCACTTTCAAAATCACTGCAGTCAAGATATCTGATTCACTGTATTGTTTATAGGACAGCCATGGTTAAAATAACTACCCCTGACTGACCATTTGAACCTCTCTCTTTTCATATGAGTGCTATTTTCACACTAAAGCAGAAGAAAACAGAAGAAAAATGCAGTGGAAACAAAAACCTGATTTTAAGTCTGTAAGACTATCGACAGTTTCAGTTGACATTATTTCAACTATTGATGTTCATATTATAATACGTTTGACTCCTTTCTAATTACACACGTGTAATTGCACTCTGAAGTGTATTTCATCTCTACTTGAAAGAAGATCTGGAGTTTCCTTACAACACATTTATTTGCATTTCTCATTGAATGCGTTTATTAACAGATATTTCTTGCATGTTAGAAACAAGTACCAGCTATAACAAGTCTTCTTTATATAGACAGCCTTTACTGCAAACTATTTAGTACTGACTATCTTTCCTTTCAAATGGGCCACAAATCAGAAGGATATATCTTGATGTTTATTAGTTTGCACCTTTTCAGGAGTTCATAGTAAGCTGACACGTGTCAATATCTGTTTTTCTTTGGTATCCAGTGATTAAAAATAAAAAATAAAAATATAAAAAAATAATGACGTGGCACTAGTTTAATGATTTTTGTACACAGATGAAAAATTCTCACTCTAGATTATTTTGCATCAGTTATATGTATTCAACAAAAAATATGATTTGAATCTTTCTCTTCACACTGAAATCTTAAAAAATATGTTGCAAGGTCATAGACAGTTGCAAAGGAAAGGTCAGTCAGATAGTGGCTATTTAACATACAGCTTCTGGTGATCTGCTTCTCCTGAAATTTATGCTTCACAGACTTTTACACTTTAAGATAAGTAATTAATTGCTGAAATTTTTCATGATCTCTGTATTTTCTTTTTCCTGTGGTAACACATATTAAATAGCTTGTTTTTATTTGCATAGTTCCCATGCCGTTCAATTAATACATCTGATTTATATCTGAGACGTTATTTGTGATTACTCATTCTCTTTTAATTGGATTTCAGAGGCCTCTATTTGTCAATCTCTTCTTCCTTATGTCATCTTCCAAAAAAGTCTTAAGTATGTGATTCCCCAGCTGGTCAGGAAAATCTAAATACTTTCTCTGAACTGACACAGTAATGAATATTTTTTTAATTATTTCTTCTTTATACTTCCCGAGGACACAAAAAAAATGAAAGAAAGTGACTATACAGTTTGTCATTTCAGATTCACCTTGGAGATGATCAACAATGTTATTCACAGATTCTGTGTGCTGCTTTGGACATACAGTAAACAGTTGATATTTTATATGGGATCATAGGGCCAATAGATCCAAAGTTTTGGTTTGGGGTTTTTTTTTAAGTAGTTTGAGTTCCTCAGCTGTTCAAAAGCCATTTAACTTGCATTTTATCATTCTGTAGTTTAAAATTTTGACAGAATTATGTCTTTATTTGACTTCATCCTTTGAATCTTTCACCAGAAAGTCAGTCTGTTAGCATTTGCACCAATTAGGTGACTGCTGCTGTAAGGAATAAGCTATTATGTGTTTTCTCATTCCCAATGCAATATGCTTGGCTCCTATGGTATTCAATGCTTCCTTCTTTGACTATGAGCTGTCTACTTTATGCTCACAGGAAGCCAAATTTTGAAGTCCTTACTCTGGCATGGAGTGCATTGCAGCCACTGAGAGATTTTCCAGCACGCCAGCTTCAAGATTTATACAGCAGAATTGCTTAGTTTAAAGGATTTACGTTTCTACTCAGATACAGGTGTATAGACAGATACTATTGATCTAGTATGTGGAAACTGTCTATCTGACATTAAAATTTGATCCTGACAGAGACAAGGGTAATAGATAGTATCTTTTTTCCCCTTATGCTATGTTTTACCATACAAGTATAGCAAAACATAACAACCTGTATGAAGTTTGAAATCTTACATCAGTGACTAAGACACTAATTAACCAGATGGAACAAATAATGAGCTAGGTGTTAATTTACTGTGAGACAATAGGGGTCTTGAGAGATAGTTCTTGCTCTTTGTCTCTTGCTCCGGGTCAACACCCTTTCACAGCGTTACTGCATGTATAAGGCCAACACGTGATGGGCCATGTCAGGATTAGTATATTTGATAAGGCTATATAAACACCCTAGTTTCTAGTTATCAAAACTTCTACATCAACAGCAGCCTCATTTCAATAGGCTATTAACATCCCATAAAAGCCCAATATATAAGCAGACAGGATTTTCCATGGCTGCCGCTATGAAATAACCAAGTTTAGAATTTTAAAAGTATCTTATTAAGTCAAATGCTCTTAAATACTTTCTTCAGCATCTCTTTTCAATGCTATAGAATAATGACTAAGTGAGCCATTAGTTTAATGCGATAGAGCTGTTATTATTTCATATTAAGTTTATCTAGAACTAGCCTGACGACCGAAAAAAAATCCAGACTTCCTATCCATGCCAGTACTTTGGAAACTATCAGAGTAACTTGACCCTTACTGCATATTAATAGTATAGTAATTTTGGCTCAACTTACACTCTCATTTAACAGATATTCTTTTCAGTTTGGATCATTAGTTTTATGTCTCCTACAGGCTGTTTCCAGAAGAATGTAAATGTTTTGAGCATGCCAGGCCTCACCACATTAAATGAAAATTAAAGATGAAAACTTAAATTGGGCAGGGCAGTCATGTCTTGCTGCCTTTTACCTAGCCGCTGCAGTGATAACGAACAATATTATCATTTACTTAGCAAGTTTCATATTTTCCTGCCTTCTTTGTTGGCAATGCTAGCTTATGCTAATTAACAGTTTCATGTCTGGCTTTTTACTAGATTCCCCTCTTTTTCTTTTCTTTTTTTTTTTTTTTTCTGTTGGCTGTTTTCATTTCAGCAATTTTTAGTATATAACATTTCTAAGTCAATAAAAATAAAGCGAAGAGTAATTTTGAAAAAAAACCTTCAAAATATTCAACTGAAACTTTTTAAAGTTTCAATGAAGGTTTTCAATGAGGTAAAAATTTAAAAAAATAGTGAAAATTCTTTTCATGCAAATAAACTTAAAAAATATATCATGACTGGAGAATGAGGATGTATTGTTCTGTGTTTAGATCAGCTATGAATGCATTTTAATTCTTGATGTGTAGATTTTATTTTATGCCAGGTCAGGATTTGAATTCCGATAAAATGCGTGTTGTAGAGGGTTTACTTTAAATAATATTTTTATTAAAGTCAAAGTTCGTGAAGGTTTTCACTTATATTGCATTGTTAAGATATCCTTTTCTGTATATTCCAGTAATATAATGAATGATAGTGGGAGAGCACATATTGTTTCTAGGAGCTTTCCAGAACTGAAAGCATGATAATTTCTACAAAGTTTTGGGAGAATATTCCATGCAAACATTTTAAACCATGTAAATATTTTAACAGTATTTAGTAGGTTCTTTGTTGGAATGAATTAAGTAGAATAATCTACGGAAACCAGGGAGCTGACCAAGATCCACATTAAAAGTCTACGACATCAAGAATTGGTTTCAGGATAGTTTCAAGTTCCCCTAATTCAGAACAAAATTAGGCTGTATTTCAATCTCCTGAAAACAGAGTAAAATATGAAGGGTTTTCGCATGGTTTGGGGACTTTTACTGCAGGCATTTGGCATAACTTTAGGATAGTTGACTGTTAACTGGTTCTTTTGGAAGTTACCTCTACTCTAAGCCCCACTGCAGTCATTGTCTGAAGAAAATACTTTCTATGAATATACCTTTTCTGAATGAAATAGAATCTAGCATTTAAACTTTTTAAACCCCTTAGATACATTTAGGAGTTAGCTCCATCTATAATTTTAGCTCTTCATTTTTGGAGGCAACAGAATTTGGCAAAAGGACCACCTGAATGTGTACATCTCCTCCCATTTTCTCCATCAGTGTGGTTACATTGTCTGCAATCATAGAATCATAGAATGATAGAACCATTAGGCTGAAAAAGACCTTTGAGATCATCAAGTCAAACTGTACCTGCCCGCTACTAAATCATATCCCTAAGCACTTCATTTATCTCCAGGGATGGTGACTCAATCACCTCCTTGAGCAGCTTGTTCCACTGTTTGATAACCTTTTCTGTGAAGAATCTTTTTCCTAATGTCCAGTCTAAACTTCCCCTGATGCAGCTTAAGACCATTCCCTCTTGTCCTATCACCTGTCAATCGGGAGAAGATACCAATGCCTATCACTCTACAATCACCTTTTAGGTAGTTGTAAAGAGTGATAAATCCATACTACCATCAAATCCTGATGTATATCTTGAGTAGCATTTTATCTTTGACATAAATTGTCACTATTCGTACATGCTAATTTTAACAACCGAAAAATACAAAGAGGTGAATTTTAAAGATACTTGAGGACCTCATTTCATTTGGGGGATATCAATGGATCTTAGAGTCAAAATACTCTTAAAAGCAGTGTTATAAGTGACTTTCCAATCATGAAAGAAATCTGTGGTAGACGAAAGGCTCAGATCCAGACCTCTTAACTTCTGGGCTCATTTCCTAACTAGTGGGTTGTTTTTGCTGTATTATATTCACACATTTAACTCTGTGGTCTTACATTCTGTCTGCCTTTGTGAGCAAAGATGTGCAACGTAGTCCTTGGGAATAAAACTGTTCACATACAAAAGAATGTTGTTCTATTCAAGATGCATATCAGAAGTAATCTACATTTAATTCACATTTATCGAGATTCAAAGAGGTTTTTTGTAGTGATGGTATATGTTAAATGAAAGGAAATTAAAAACAAATGATCTGTCTAGGGAAACATATTTTAGTCAGTAATGAATAAATGAGACATGAAATGCCAGAGGAGATATTGGTCTCAGTGTTGTTTCTGTATCTTCAGTTTGATTGAAGTCACCAGGTAACAGAAGATGCTCACACTTAAAAAAAAACCCCAAGGATTCTGACAGAACAGTGGAAAGGGTTCCCTGAAAGAAAAACATTTTTAGCTTTGGAAATCTGATTACAACACAAGGACAAATTCTTAAACTGGGAAGGATGGTTAATGTAGGTAATATGCAAGCCCTAATTTCACAGATTTGTGTTTAAGCTTGTTTATTATAATATACCAATACACCTTTTTGTGCTAACTTTAATGAATAGCCTAAGTTATATTCACAGGCAAAAATGGACTTGAATACTGAATGACAGGAAAAATGGAGCAAAAAGGTAGCTTAATTCAGGCCTTGGTCAAAGTCATAGATCAAAATATTACATAATATAAAACCCACACATATGATGCTGATGAAGAGCCTCAGAGATACATTTTAAAGGAACAGAATCCTATTTCCCACACATATTCATGATACCTTGATATGTAAATTCAACGAATCTTGCAATTACTTTATTTACTCTGGACACAGAAAATCTCAAAGGATGTGGAGCACTTAATGATTTTTCTATGAAATGTACTCTAAAATTCAAAACATAGCTTCTGAAGAAGCATGTTATTCTGACAAGCCAAAAGCTATCTGTAAGGATTACTGTCAACAGGAATTCTTTAGAGGCTGTCCTATGGCTTTCTCCCTGTTATTAAGTACAATGTATTTATTAACGTGCTAACAATCTAAATACTAAGGAGCAAAGCAAGTGATCCAGTCTTAAAAATAATCAATGAAGCAAGATCAATGGGAAAAATGAGTAATAGAGCAATTAAGAAGACAGTCAAAATAGAGAAGCAGTTAAAAAAATCAGCAAGTAGAAAAAACAAGAACAGTTCAGGTCCAATCAACTACTCAAGGACAAAGCTTCAAGTATACTTAAAAAAAACCTCTTCAGAAGCATATTTCATAGACTATCTTTAAAGCAATGTAATACTAAATGATAGAGATTTCCATTCAAATACATCCCTGCATCTGCCTAAGCACAAAAGAAATAAAGGAGTATTATGATCATAGAATATATGCCAATATTTATCTGTTACAGAGAATAACAGAAATTGAAATTCTTTTTTAAAAGCAGCAGTCATTATTCCTTTAGAAACAGACTTTTAAAAGTGTGTTAGCTTGTGACAGCTTTCAAATTGAAATTATTTTCTTATCACCAGAAGCAGATACATCTGCAGTCAGTTTCTTTCTGATGTTGACTCATATCTTAACTCTAGTCCATTGGCACTGCATCTGAAGATGAAAAGGCAATCGCATCTTCATGTCAGTCTGCATTCTGTTAGCAGAGATTACGAATTAATACCCGTTGCTTTGGCAATTTTAGTGTTATAGATGCTTGTCCACTGTAATTTAACTTCTGCTAGTGACTTGTACTTCACCTCCACAGCAGCTGTCAGATGGTGACCTTTCAGTCCCTAATGCACTCCTCGGCATTCAAGCCAAAGACTTAGAGGTGAAAGATGCTCTACATAGTCTTCTGAGCCACTGAAATGCTCACAATATACTAATTCATTCTGAAAATCTCACTGAATTTTATACCCTATTGTAGACAATGAGAAAGAAAATGGCATAAAATTAAATATAAATGAAAATATAAGTGAAATTTTTTAAATTTTCTTTTCTTTTCTTTTTTTTTTCCAAAAAATCATAGAATTATTTGCTTGGAAAACACCTTTGAGATCATCAAGTCCAACTGTAGTTGCTCTGCAGTGATAAATATTTTCCTTGACAATTTTATTGTAAGAAAATATGTTGGTAGATTTACCTACTCACTGAAGACGAGGAGTAGTACATTGTGGTTTAGAGTTTGGAAACATGCCCAGATAATGTAGAAATGTAAATGGTTGAGCATGAAACATATAGGAACTGCAACAGAAGTTTGCTATCTGCAGGTGACATGAAATAGTGATAGCAAGCCCAAAGAAATGTATATAGAAAGAAAAGAAAATGTAAACGAAAAGTAAAAATGAAGAAAATACCTGACGAATTTACTGTCACATATATTTGAATTATTTAATTATCATAAGTTCCAGTAACAGTGCACAGATGGATAAATTCCCCAAAAATTTTAATTTGTTCTCATGTTAGGCAACATAACTATCAAAGCCTAAAAGATAATATGGAAAGTCAATAATGGTGGCAACATATATAAGGGCAGATTTATCACTTAAAAAATACATCTTGTAGAAAATGTTTGAAATTATTTAAATAGTAAAAACAAGTGGAAAGTCCTTGAGAAGGAAAAAACTGAACAGGTTGCAAATGTTCATTAGTAAACAAATCAGTCAGAATTACAGTGAGAAGGTGTTAAGATCTTCAAGAAAGTATGCAAAAAAAAGAAGAAAAAAAATGTTCTCACTAGAAGTGGAAATACCCTTCTGTAATGTGTTATGATACAGAAGTTTTCCCTAAGGACTCATGAACTTTTGCTTGCTGCCTCTAAATTTGATGATGGTATATGCATAATGGTAAAAACTCAAATGAGAGCAATAAGAAAAATATAAAAATAAATTCTGCTAATATTCTGGTTTGAACACTGCTAAAGTAACTTTTTAAAATAATTTCTCTTACTTCAGCAGGAAGTAGTCAGGGCACTTTTAGATTGTCTGAGTTTGAGAACTAAGGAACCACAGGCATCTCGTTGAAATAAAAATGTATGAAATTATGAAATGGTGATGGATATGATTATGACTGTGGATGTGGGGTTTGTGGGTTTCTGTGTTTGATTGTTTTTCTATAAAGAACTTCTTTTTTATAATGTTATCTTTAGAGCACATTTTCTGTTCTTATATTTTGATGTATTAATTTTATTTTCTCTGAACTAACCAACTTTAACTGTCTCTGAATCTTGTCTTTCCACTGGTTTTTTTGCAAGCCTGAGGATCTCAGCTCTTTTTTATTGTTATAGTTAATGGGATGATGAAGGCAAGTATCAAAATATTCTTGTGAAAATGGCAGAGTGAAATAGAATTTATTTTATGCATATTCCCTCTGTATTTATATTTTACCAGGTAATTTTTTGTAAATCTTCTTTCTGATGTTTCAATTCTACCTTTCTGTAGCTTCCACAATAGGTAGGCACTTGTTGAACAGTACTCTTTTGTAAAATATGCAAAGTTCATAACCTAGCTCTGACTAAAAAACCTAAAAGATCCCATATTCTTTCAATCTACCCGAGTGTGTGTATCTTAGCTTTGTTTTCTCATTTAAGATACTTATTTGCAGTACCTAGACATACAGAGGAAGAAGTCTCCGAAAGCTCCAAGGTTACCTGGAGGTCGTGCTACATTCCAGCTGAATTTGTTCTGTGCCTGACTGACTAATTTTGAACTCTGTCTCCATTACTTTATAATTGTCAACATTACATATAATTCTTCTAGTCAATTCATATACACAGCAGATCAAACTCGCTTACAGTTTCACTTATTGCTTGGTATGGGTTCACAAGGTTCCCTTCTACCTTGCACAAATCTGTATTAACACAACACAAAATTAAGTTCACTGTTCATCACTCCAATTAGTATTATTTGGTTTAGATATTAAATTAAAAAGAAATAATACCAAAAGATAACTACTGGTAGGAAGCACTTCCCATGGCATTTCATCAGTTAGATCATAGCTAGTGACCTCTGAACTTGAAAATAAAACCCTTAATCGAGTTGTTCTGAGCCATTAGACATCTTGCCTTTCCACAGTTTCATTTACAATTTATAAGCAAGTGAGAGAAAATCCACCATTTTCACAATGGTGTGGCTTTGAATTAGTGTGAAGTTAATTACGCTCCTTAGGAATTAGTTTGATATATATGCATATAATTTATTCCTTTTAGCCCCATAGCAAGTAAATGGAGAGATGAATCAATACTCAACCAACAATCCATATGGCCTAAAAAGCCCATATAAAATAAACTGGAAAAGTATCTAGCGTAAGTACTACATAACATATACTTACCTTCCGCCGCTTGTTATATTTAGTATCCTTATTAATGGCTTGAACACGAAACATGACAATATCAAAGAATTTTGATTTCTATGTTAATTATATGCTAGTTATTTTCACCAAATTATTAGAATTTATAGAGGTATTTTTCTTGCTATGACAGATACAAATTTCTTGTGCAGTCATTTTTTGTGGGAACTAACATTACTAACTCCACAATCTTTCATATCAGAGGAAAAATTTTATTGTGTGTTAAAATATCTGTGCTGATTTGGATTAAAGCAGAATATTTTTTCTCTCACTTTTCAAGCTGATAATTATCACCAAGATAATGGGCTATTGGTGTTCAGGGAGGCCACTGCTCACACCTATCCCTATGCACCTGCTGGGAGGAGGAGACAGAACAGGTCACCCAGCCTGGTCAATGAAGGATTCCATGCCACACAGGTTATGCTCAATATAACTTAGACATCATGAGGGTCCTCCCCTCTTCTTCTGTGGCTGATGTTCAGGGAGAACCTCATCTGGCTGTCTGACCTTGAGTCAATCCATGTGTTTCTGGATCCAGTTCATGAGTCCAGCTCCCACTTGCTGCTGAGTTCTGTCTGGGACCTTCCCTGCATCTGCCCTGCAGCATCAGTGGTGACCAATGGATATCGAGGTGAGGGTGGGGGGTGTTTGAAACGGTTTTGTATACTTATATATATTTTATTTTTTTTTTTACTAATATTGCCATCTTTCTTTTATTGCTATTGTTCCATTAAAGCTATTTCAGTGTTAGTTTCCAACTAGCAAGTCTTTCTCATCTTCCCTCCTCTTTTTCCTGGGAGGGGCATTTTAGGCTAAAAGCTGCCCAGTTTTAGCTTCTGACCTGACTGGGAGAGGATGGCTAAACTGGGACAACAACCCATCTCTTTATTCAGAAAAAAATGTGTAAATATGGAAAAATATCTTATTCAACTGGAAACAAATTGCTTGTCAAGGAAAATGTGGAGGGGAATATACTGTCTTTACACTGATTTTTTTGAATGTGAATGTAGTTTTGTGCAAGAAAAGGGAAGTATCCCTTTTAATATATTGGGATATATCTGATGGACACTGACTTTTTTTTTGCCATCAGAACAATGATGTAGATTAGGAAAGTTCCACATGGGTAACTAGGATTTCTGATGGATTCTAGCCAGTGGAAATCTACTGTATTTTTCTTGGTTTGGACTGGGATAGAGTTAATTTTCTTTATAGTAGCTTGTGTGGTTTAAAGTTGTGAATTCATGACTAAAATAGTGTTGATTGCACGCTATCCTTTTTCTTATTGGTGAGTAGCACTTACACACAGTCAAGGCCTTTTCCGCCTCACACATCACCCCACCAGTGATTTGGCTGTGGATACACAGCTGAGATAGCTGGCCCCTAATGAACAAAGGGATAACAAAGGGATATGCCATACCATGTGATGTCAAACTCATCATATAAAGCTGGTGGAAAAGCAGGAAGGGAGGTCTTTAGGAGTTACAACGTTTGTCTTCCCAATTAACCATTACATGTAATGAAATCTTGCTTTCCTGGATGCGTCTGAACAACTGTCTGACAATGACAGGAAGTGATGAATGAATTCCTTATTTTGATTTGCTTGCATGCATGACTTTTGCTTTACCTATTACACTGTCTTTATCTCAGCCCATAAGTTTTCTAACTGTTAACATTCTGACTGTCTTCCCCATCCCACTTTGTGGAGTGAGTGGCTGTGTGGGGCTGACCTGCCAGCTGTGGTCAAACCGCAACACTACTTAATGCTTATACAGGTTAATGACAAAACTTGTTAATATTTAAAAATCCAAATTTTTTTAACAAGACAGCACATAGAAGTATGCCCTATTATCTACATTATTACATGCAAGAAATCTGTATGTATATGACATATGACAATATCATTTTACCATTTTCTAATTCTGATATCTTTTTTTGATGTGTAAATAAAAATCTAGTCCCTAGTGTTAAAAAGGGACTTGGAGTATCCCATATCACACAAATAAAGGAGTTTTTTGAAGACATTGGTTTAAGAAGTGACAATACTGTAAGCTCAGAAAATCTTGTGAACTTGGCATACATGCATGCGCATCTCTCTTTATCATTTTCAGTAAAACTAAATTGCTGCAAATAAGTTCGTGCCTATATTAGTCTAACAGAAATATTTCTGTTACTTTGCATAGAAAAAGCCCAAAGGAGTCTTTTTCTAACCTCAGTTGTTCTTGACCAATATGTATTTTGATTGCTAATGTTCTATGAAATTGTGTGTTCGTTATCATGACCTATCATATGTAGACCTTGAAACACCCTCCATGGGGTGTTATTAAAATTTTGTTTTTCTTGTAGATGAGGAGATGGAGTTGTAGATAAATTAGATTTCTGGTCATAATATGTGGGGATTTTTTTCATGAGAACACCATTCTTAAGCCATAAATGCTTATGTCATTATGGAAAAAAACAAACTTAATTTAGGTACTGCAGCATCAAAATATTAAACATAACTTCCCAAAGTTTACTATAGTTTCTGTAGAGTAAATCTCTAAACAGCAGAGGTTTCTCTGAAAAGCAATCTAGGAAATTTGCATTGAGAAGACTCTTTTTAAATTTAACAAGTATAAAATGTTAGTAAAGTGTGTATTTAACTCTTCTGAAGTTTAGTAAAGTTGAATTCTCTTCAGGGAACTGATGCTTGCTGGAAAACGAGGAGAAGATAATTTTAGCATTACACCCTAGTGCATGGCCATTTGGTTTGGAAGTGTAAACCATTTTTCTTAAATGATTGAACAAGGACAAAAAAACAAACTCTGTTTTGAAGTAAACCAGATAGCTCCCTTTGTAAAAAAGCTAGTGTATAGAATACACTTAATCCATTTCAAGGACTCTCTCAGTAAGTTTTAAACATAACACTGCAGAAGGTCTGGTCCCTTTCTCCCTGCTCAGGCTTCCAATTTAATCTTAGCATTTTCAAGCACCCAAAAGAGCTATTTTACTGTATACCATAGCATGTTTTGTAAATCTTCAGTTTTAGTCAGTAGAAACTCTGGTGAGCTGCAACACAGTCTCCACGTAATTTCAGACATTTTGATTTCATCTCCCCACTTCTGTGTTGGACTTGTTCAGTCTGGAGCACAGAAGACCCTGAGGAGACCTTATAGTGACCTTCCAGTACCTGAAGCGGGCTACAAGAAAGCTGGAGAGGGACTGTTGACAAAGGCATGTAGTGATGGGACTAGGGACAATGGCTATAAACTGGAGAGGGGCAGATTTAGGCTAGACATAAGGAATAATTTCTTCACTATGAGAGACTGAGGCACTGAACAGATTGTCCAGGGAAGTTGTGGATGCCCCATTCCTGGAGGTGTTCAAGGCCAGGTTGGATGGGGCCCTGGGCCGCCTCATCTAGTAGGAGATGTCCCTGCCCATGGCAGGGGGGTTGGAACCAGGTGATCATTAAGGACCCTTCCAGCCCAAACTGTTCTATGATTCTATGAAAGTTACGGAAAGAAAATGAGCACTTATTTGAGCTGCAATTCCCTTCTTTCTGCCGTTACATCAGTTATGCTTGTCATTTGGCCTTTAGACTCAATTTGAATGTGATTTAGTATTCTTTTCTAGATTAGTAAATATGAGATTATGGTACTGCTGTGGACTGTTAAACGAAGAAAGGTTGTGAAATCCAGAGAGATCTCTGACGTCATTAGGTTCCCCAGGTGTTAGCACTGTGAATAAATTAGATGTACCTTACTGCTTACCTTAACTTTAGCATTGCACTAAAATTTATGGAATAATATTTTAATACTAGACGAACAAAAATATAATTATTGTAGCTGTAAATGAAATCTGAAAGTAAACACATATTATTTCAAACATATTTAGTGTTTAATTAAATTTTTTTCTTGTTTGCTTTGAATACATACTGTATACATTAACGCATCTATATTTCATAAAATGTAGTTGTGCTGAGAGCTGAACACAGTGCATCATTATTAGCTAAAATCTATCCACAATACAAAAATAAATTTTAAGTAAAATTGCATGCAAATTAATTTACAAAAATATGGAAATGTTATTATCTTCTTTTTGACTTAAACTTTTCATTTAAAGTAGCAGGGAATAGGGCATCTTCTGCATGACTTCCCTAAGTTAGCTAATAAAATTGTTTGTGTACAAAATGTGTAAGCCTAGGTGTAAGTTTAAGTCACTCATTTAAATGAGAAATGCAAACGGTATATAAAAAATGAAAAATTCAATGTTTGTCTTCAAATCTTCAATTAGTTTGCATAGTAATGACTTCTGAAAAACTAAAATATTTCATTGTATTCAGTATAAATGAATAGAATTCAAATCAGTATAATCAGTATAAAGAAATAAACTATCCTTAAATGACTGTAAACCACTTTACAACATGCATTCACCAGTCGTTACAATGTCTTTATCAAGTGCATGTTTCATTACTCATCTTATAGATATTTTTACACAAAACAATGTTTTTAATCAGCTTTCACAAATCATGTTGAGTAGGAAAATAATTATTTAATGTTAGATATCTGCACAGTCAGTCTAGATATCGCAGCTAGTCACTCATATCTGCCTTTTCCTTGTGTAGAGAAATAGTCTGTTAAGGTATAGTTCATCTGACTAAATACAAATATTGGATGAAACTATTTCTATTCACAATTTCTGCATTTTTCCATTAGCTTTAAAAAAGTCTAAGTGCAGAAGCAGATATCTGGACTTTAAATGTTTAAAATAAGACAATATAAATACTATTCTATGTGTCAGAAGGGAGAATGAAATCCAGGACAACTGAATCCTCTATTCAGATTTTGTTCCTTTTTTTTTTTTCTGATATCCAGCCTGAACCTCCCCTGGTGGAGCTTCAGGCCATTCCCCCTTGTCCTGTCCTCAGTCACTTGGGAGAAGAGGTCAGCTCCCTCCTCTCCACATCCTCCTTTCAGGTAGTTGTAGAGAGTAATAAGGTCTCCCCTCAGCCTCCTCTTCTCCAGGTTAAACAACCCCAGCTCTCTCAGCCGCTCCTCATAAGACTTGTTCTCCAGCCCCCTCACGAGCTTTGTTGCTCTTCTCTGGACACGTTCCAGAGCCTCAACATCCTTCTTGTGGTGAGGGGCCCAGAACTGAACACAGTACTCAAGGTGCGGTCTCACCAGTGCCGAGTACAGAGGCAGAATAACCTCCCTGAACCTGCTGGTCACGCCGTTTCTGATACAAGCCAAGATGCCATTGGCCTTCTTGGCCACCTGGGCACACTGCTGGCTCATGTTCAGTCGGCTGTCAACCATTACCCCCAGGTCCTTCTCCTCTGTGCAGCTCTCCAGCCACTCTTCCCCCAGTCTGTAGCGCTGCATAGGGTTGTTATGCCCCAAGTGCAGGACACGGCATTTGGCCTTGTTGAACCTCATGCCATTGGCCTCAGCCCAACGGTCCAGCCTGTTCAGATCCCTTTGCAGAGCCTCCCTACCCTCCAGCAGATCCACACTTCCTCCCAGCTTAGTGTCATCCACAAACTTGCTGAGGGTGCACTCAATGCCTTCATCCAGGTCATTGATAAAGACAATGAACAGGGCTGGACCCAGTACCCAGTGTCTTTTAGAATCATGTCATAACTTGATTCAGAGACTTAAAAGAACACAGAATTCGTCATATACCTTGACCATTTATGTAACAGCTACCTAGATTATTCAAAAATTTGTGCACTACTTGCATATTTTAGCACTGCTTGCTTTGTGGTGATCATCATATTTGATCATGGTTAGGGTTACACTAATCAGTAATACTTTCATTCTTAAGAAATATCAGAAGATTGCATCTAAACACTACCAAAGTGTATCAGCCATCATTACATGGCTCAGTTGAATGGGTAGTCTACCGATACAAAATGGAATAGAGTAAAATAGATGTATTCTCCAAAAACCACACTGAGTCATTCTTACTTCTTCTGATCTGATGTGCAGCGCAGGACACATAACAGGAATATCTTAGTCTTCATGCTTGGCAGAAAGAAATGTAAAGGCCTGTTAACTCCCAACATGCTGTTAACAAGATTTGTAAGGAGACTGAAGTCAATCCATGTGTGGATTTCTTAAGACAGAAAATATTAACTATAAATGGGGCCTTGCATGAAAACCTGCGCCTTGCAGAAATCTAAAAAGTTCTCAGTACTATCCCAAGTGGTCCAATGTAGATGTAGGTTTTATTTATTAATTGGAATTCATGTTTCAACTATTTCTCAAATTAAAAAGTACCATGAACGATTTATTCCTGTTGTGTAAGGTTAACAACACATATTTATAACTTTTAGGATATAAACTATGACAGGAAAAGCAAATTATTTCCATCCAGTTTTTATACAGGTATAATAAAATTTTATGGTTTCTTCTTCCTCCTATACAATTTTATCAAGGTTAGTGCAGAAACTTACCTAACAATAGCCTGAAAACGCAACTTTACACCAAGTATGTGCAAGATGCAATTCACCTGACTTTGCTATTTAAAATTCATGTCTTTGGTCCGAACTATTTAAATATACTTAATGTGCAAATGAATAAACATTAATAACCTTAGGAAACAACTATCATTAGACACTCACCTTAAAAGAGATTCAATTCTTTTCTTGATATGCTTGTCTCAGTTGACTGTACAGGCAGAACAGGTGACAAGTTTATTCAGGTAACTAGTGATATTTAGATCCATTTTGTATATGTTAAATTAGAGTGCATAAATTGTATTCTGTGGATGATAAACAACTCACAATAAAACATGCACGAGTCATCACATGTAGTGAAAAGAAGAAAAAAACTACCATGATTTTTCACATTTATGTTGGTTTTAATAGTTTCCTGCAGGTTTTGCACAATTCTTTTCATCATAAATAGCAACTTAATTGGCGAGAATATCATTGCAAGTGAGAACAGACAAACTGTATAGAGAGTGGTGGAAGATTATGGAACAGAATTCAGGTGGAAGGTACCTCAGAAATAAAAATATATAAATTTGATGATAGAAATTCTGTAAGGAGAAATGGTGAAAGAGATGAGAATTGTTGACATCAGATGAGGCATGAGTTAGCTGTAAGAAATTGCCAAAAGAATTCATGGGTTATCTTTTGACTCTGATGGAAATGTGCAAATGCAGAAGAAGCTGTAGAATCACAAGGTTTCATTGCAAATGCTGAAGTAGCACAACAGAAGGTAGGGGATAGAAAACCACATTTAAAATGTTAGGTTCTGGGAA
Source organism: Cuculus canorus (assembly GCF_017976375.1). Classification (NCBI taxonomy): domain Eukaryota; kingdom Metazoa; phylum Chordata; class Aves; order Cuculiformes; family Cuculidae; genus Cuculus; species Cuculus canorus. The sequence continues at coordinate 39,834,185 of NC_071401.1, forward strand.
ACTTGCTGTGGCGAATATCAAAAGCGAAAATCAAAAGAACATCTTTAACATCAATAAGATATCGACATGTCTATGAATTGTGACCTGCTGTGAAAACATAAGACCTGGTTATGACAGTGAAAATAAAGAGCAGCAAGTGCATCATTCCTACTAATGTTAATAGTAAAAAAAAAAAAAAAAAGCTTGTACTAACTTTAAGGAGCAAGGAACAGATATTAAGTGGAGAACACTGTATCTGTGTATTAACGTTGAAGTCATATATCTGTGTCAGGTATAGGCATATCTCTATAACTTAAGCCTGAAATTAACTTCCTGAAAACTTAGACTAAGTGCTCAAAGTAAGACTTCTTGGAAAAGAGAAGTGTGAATCTACATTTTGTGCAGAAGCTAGATTTTCTCACAATTTTTCACTTTTAATACTAGACAGCAAGAACAGAGAAAAATCAGTGTTAGTGTTCACTATTGCCTTAGAAGTGAGATTGATGAATTGATCTAGCAGACCTTTTCCATTTGTTACTTCTAGAAAAACAGTTATTTAATGAAAAAATATTAATCCTGTATTTCACAAAGGCATGCACTTTTTTTTGCAGATGAGCTTTCCAGTCTGAAACCCAAGAAAACAAACAAAGAAATAAACAATCCAGGACTTTTTAATTGTCAGCCTTGGTCAATGCACTATACCATACATATCAGCAGAAAGCTTCAAACACCTTATGAAGTGTAGTGGTACATAATGAGTTAATTAAAACTGATTTATTAAGGTAAAAAATGTGGGTAAGAAAAATAAAATTAACATAAAAAATACTTTGAATGTGCAAGAAGAACAATTTTCTTGAACATTTATAGTCCTTGTTTCATGAAAGCATACAAAAAGGGATTTATTACCATGGTGACAGAAATTTGGTGAAAAATTCTGCTTTCTGTCCTCATACTCACTCAAGAAATTACCTCCTAGGATGTCTTCTTTGCCTTTGAAAGTTTGACAGTAATGGTCTAATAAGGTGTGATTTTATCTCATAATATACATATATTCTTTCTTTACCGTTTTATTTGATTGGCTGTTTGGCTTTATTTATTATAGGATGACATTAGCTGTGGAAAAATCCAGTAGATGTCATATATCTAAAACTAGCATATATTTGTCAAGTGTATTTTTCAAAACACTGGGGCTCAGACACAAATTGGAAGCCCATCATTTTATACGTGAAAATTAGTATTGTCTATTCTTGCTCTCATTTCACCATGTCTGTTAAAGAAGCATTATAAGATAATGAAAACATATTTTTCATGCTCAGCAGCTAAATATTCTGTTACATTATTACTTTCTGCAATACAAGTTGTAATATGTCATCAATTTTGAAGTGTCTCAATTTTATCTGGTAATTAATATGGCTGATATTAATTAATGAACAGTTAATGAGCATTGCTCTGAGGGCCCTACATTCTGATGGTTGGTGGTGCTTGCAACAACAGAATACAAAAATAAATAGTTGTATTTGGAATGTCATTACAAAATTTCCCACATAAAAGTTTATGCCAGGATATTACAAACAGCAGAGAAAGGCTCTTTGCGTCTGATGGTATCTTCTATAATCCTTAATTCAAGCATGCCATATAGATACTTCCACATAGTGGAGAGCGTGTCATCAACAGCTAGTACAGAGTGTTGTTTTCAAAGTGTGTTTAATTTCCAAGGCTGACTTTTATCTTAAAGGGTATGGTTACGGTGCCCTAAGTAACATAAATGCTCCTCTCATACCTCTCTGACTGAAAACTTTCTGGAAATCACAGCAGACAATGTCTGTTTTGTTTGCATTGAAGATATTGATCAACCCAGAACATCTACTTCTGGCTAAAATTACTGGTGTGAGCACAGGCTAATTTCAGCCCTTTTAAATGTTCAAATATTTAACTTAAAAACTTTACTTGAAATGTAATGTGAAATCTCCTTCAACAATCCAGTAACATGACTCAGAATGCAGTAAAAATATCCAGAAAAGGTGAATTTAATGTTTACTGCTTAATGCTACATTGCGTTGTTGTAGCTGTCCTCTCTTAAACGCAGCAAGGCTGAGGCCTCAGTAAGTGCACCCTAGGAAGAACAAACTGGCCCTCTTCAAGGTCAGAACTTTCACTTTACACTATGCAAGAAATAGTTTGCTTACTTTCTTAGTCTTTCATGATGTGTTTCCAAACAAGCAAAACTCCTTTCTGTAGCTACGCTCAGCCAAAGATTGCACCAAACCCCCATATTAAAAAAGATAATTCTTAAAATTAAGCCAAAATAATTTCTATTTTACTTCTCTAAATTTCTTCTTGTAGACAAGTGATCTACATTGTGAAGGAACACATCACTAAGATAGCTGCTAATATTGATAAAGTTCACTGTACAGTGATACAGATAGTGTGTGTCCAGTAGCTGGTGCAACTAACGCAAAAGCTCACTAGAGTATGTTTTTCAGCTTTCTAGATGTTCTGATCTAACCTCTGCTGCTTCACAATATTTAAAACTTTACTATGAAAGACTATAAGTATGGTGATATTTTATTTTTGCCTCAGTAAACCCTTTTTTTCCTGAAAACTCCTAATGAATAAAAGATAAAAATGTAAAGAAATTGACTTCAGTCAATCTTCATGTATTATTCAAGTCTTCTGACTGTATGCAGTATCTAGATACTCTTTAATAAGCTACCTTGGGCAGAGAAGACCTAGTTTAGGATATTGAAAAATAATAGGTTTCAGAGCGCAATTAAAGGTAAATATGGGATTAGGTTTCCTAGTGCAAGGTGACAAGTAACCAGCAACATTTCAGTTATAGCCCTGTACATTATTTAATTGTGAGATGGAAAATAGTAAATAATCCAGGCAGAACTACTTTCTTTAAACACACCTATAATTAAATCTTTGGGAAGAAATACTCCAGAACAATGAAACATTTCTCCACAAAGAAAAACACCTCCTCCTCCCAGGAAAGCTTTCTTTTTTTCTGAGTTATTAACAGGCAAAAAAAAAGAAAAAAGTCTTCAGTTGACATTCAGTGTGTGTTTGAGGATTTCTCCTCTGCCTGACCCATGAGTGCTTCACTGTACACAACAGTAGACAAACAAGATGTCTGAGTTCCAGAGTGGCAATGAAAACTAGATTTTAAAAGCTATATTCTGATTTTTATTAATTTCTGGGTTTCTTTTTTTAGTTATACCTAATGCTGGGTATCTAATTTAAAAAAATGTTTTAAAAGTGATTTTTTAATTTTACATGTTGTCTGGATAAGATAAAATTCACTAGTCCAAAATTACCCCTTTCCTGATTGCCTTCCTTATAGAGACAGACATATAGAGAGAGCCGTATATATATATTTCAGAAAAAGAAATCCTTCCAGGCGGAAGGGTTATTTTTATGGGGGGAGTTATTTTTATGATATGATATGCGTTATTATAAATCTGCATCTATATATTTTTACAAAATCACATACCTATATGTGCATACTGATGATTTAAATATGCTTCAACATGAATCTTATTATTCTTTTCATCTGAGAAATGGTGAGAAGATATCAGAAATTCAGTACTATGCATGAAGTACATATATAAATAATTCTACAAATTTGGAATACTGTATTTTTCTTCCATTTATGTTTTGAACGTTCTTGGGCTTTTTGTTTCTTTTCATTTCCTGCCAAACTATGATTGTAAAAGACCAAAACAACAGCAGTTTCATGAGGACACAAGAACTTTTATTGTTTCTCATAGAGAAAATTAGTAATATTTCATTCTCTATTTGGCTAATAGTTCTGATATTGATCCAGGATATTCTTTACTACAATTGTGAGATAGTTGACTGCAATTTAACAACTACTTAATGAGTATCCTCATACCATTCCAAACAATAACTGTAGAGAGAAATTAATACCATAAGACTGAGGATAGTACGTTTTAGGAGACAAAACTATTATGACCTGTTGATATTCATTTCTATAGTCCTTTCCTGAATGATTTGTCAGATGGTAGAAATTAATGTTTTAATTACTGTAAAATGAGAGAGTGGGAAAAAATTGGAATAACATCAAGCATTTAAGAGCTACATGGTAAAATTATGGATATTGTGTTTTGTGCAGATAAAAAATGAGGCTGGTACCAGCGTAGTGTCTATATAATCTCAGCACATTTTGCCAAGCTCTCCAAAACTGACCAATTCAATGACAAAATGTGTGGATCATAAATTGTTCTCTGACTACTTTAATCATTCACACTATTACAAGACTAAGGCAGTTCCTTAATATTCACCTAAGAGAAGAAATGATGTTCACGTTTCAATTTTCCTGAAAAAAAAAATCCTTTACACTTATATGAAACAAACTATTATTTTGAGGATTTAAACCTGATGTCAAAGAAAAAAACAGGCAAACATCATGTACATTATCTGTGACTGAAATTAAGATACTGGCACAGGCAAATATATGGTGTCAATATTTTATATACCTTGAAAAACTTGATTCCAAATATGGGTACATTCGCAGTTTTTGGTTTGTTTATATATATATATATGGCAATATTACAGTTGTAGTTCTTTAATCCGTCTGAATATTTATCACCTTTGTAAGCATGAATTCCACAATTCATGGATAGCTGGAGTAACAGCTGGGAGAGAAGTAAGTAAAGGTCCATGATATAACCTTTTATATATGCCCATCTGTGTTTCTCTGAAAAGAGTAAATAAGATGGAAGAATAAAAGCATTCCACAAATTCTAAATCTAATATTGCTAATTACTTCTTTGTGGTATTACAGGGACTAAAGTGAGCATATATAAATGTGAATCTGTATAACATGGATGCTTACATTTGAAATAGTGACGCTACAATTCTTTACAGTCAATGGAATTAAGCATTTCTAAAGAAGGTAAGAAGAGTTGTTCTGAAATACACCTTTTTTCCTCCATTGGCTATAAAAGGACCAAGGATGTCTAGCTCAGACTTAGATAGCTGTCTTCTCTCCAGTTTTAGGTGAAGTGAAAAACACTTTTATAGTCTCTGATGTTTCAGAAACAGAAGACTAAAGACAGTCTTTTAGAAGGCTAATTTACTCCACAAGGCCAGATGTCTTACTTGTTCTTGAATTCTTATTGAATTCAAGAAAAGAATCTGAGCTTGAGAATATATTTCAGGAAGTACCAAAAAGTAACTTAGAATGCATGGAGAACTATTGCTTTGAAAATGCAGCAAGACGATAGATCCAATGTCTCGTTTACTGTTTCCTACAAAACCTCTAATACTTAAATTTGTTGAAGACACAGAAAACAAATTAAGTAAAAATATATTTCAGTTTCCAAAATCAAGTTTTAAGATAAATTTTTAATTTAAATTTTGCAATGTCATCAAATTAAGCAACTAAATAGCTACAGCCCTTTCAGAAGACAATTGTTGCATTTCAGCTATCAAAAACTGCAAATAAAAGAAAATAAACTGTTCAGCATGATGAATCTGTATTTATGCTGTTTGATAATCCACACTTCCACCACAGAAAACACAAAATATCCATTCTTTTATGTAATTTTAGTAACATATTGCTGACATAATTTCAATCAGAAACATTCTGAATATTTGTTTATATTTTTGATGTCATCCTTAAATAATCTTACCACTACTGCCTGATCAAATACTATAATATAATTTTTATTCATATGTACACACATCATTACAGAATGCTACAAAAAATAGTATATGTTTGCCTAAAGAAATGAATGCCTTTAGCAATATATGACATTCCTTATGTGTATTTTCTGTGTTTTGCCTTGTTGACAAGAATCAACAATCTTTTGTCCCCTTTTGAATATGTATTTAATATCTGAGATTCTGTAAACCAGCAGTGCATGATACTGTAACAGCGTGCAATGAACTGTGTAACAGTGTCATTTTAATTTATTGCTAGAGATTTTGTCTTTAAATAACTGTTTTGAAACAAACAAGTGTAATCTTCTCCTGAAAAGACATTCTTGCTAATCTCAACACAAACAAAATGAAGTGCTCACAGGGAGTGCCTATTATTCTTTTTTCCCAGACTAACTGTAGGAACACGTAGTAAAGGACTGTGTTAGGGAGACGTGGAAATTTAAAGCAATATCACGATCAGACATACAAACTTGACAACTACTCCTATTTCAAGTACCAAAAATGAGGAAAAAAAAAAACTTGATAAATAACTTAATTTAAAGAAAAGTATGAAAAGAAAGAAAGAGAAAGGGAGAGAGAAAAACCAAACTCAGCCTACAACTGCTATGAACAATGTGGATATCTCTGACAATAAAACATTTTTACTATTGGGACCATGAGTATAGGTCTGTAATGGGGTCTAATGTGATGCAATACACGTTTAATGTACTCTCTCTCAGGATAAAGTACAAAACATGCACAAATTCGTAGCTACTTCTCAGCTGTCTAGCTGAGATATCATGCCGTGTGTTTTTAACCACCCTTACACAACTTCACACTCACTACAAGGCATGTTATAACTTCAGTGAACTCCTTCCTATACTGACCACTCTTCTGGGGCCATGCAGTCCTTACTATTATTACAACTGAAATGGCAGGCACTGAAAAGAATAAAAAACAAACAAACAAACCAACTAAACCAATATGATCTTCATGATGGGCCCAGAGGAAACCTGTGATGTGCAGGTTTGAGAATGTAACCTGCCTGCCCTAGGAGGCCACATGCTAAAGCCATGAGAAAATGAACCATTCCAATTTGTTTGGCTTAGAATTAGGGCTCAGTTGTTCCAGGGCTATAGACAAACTTTTGATTTCCATTCCATAATCTGCCCTTAACAACCTTAAAGCTTTCTGGAAATCACATCAGTCACTTCTGCTAGGAAGTTTAATGCTTTTGAAAATCTGGCTCTGAAAAGATCTGCAGCCTTCAAAGTGCAGAACTGTTGCTCCAGGTGGCAACGATATGTTGCGTCTGTGCAGCATCTACTGATACTAAGGGTTTTCAGTGGACATTATTTTCACCCTTACAGTTATTGCTAATCAAATCCTGCTCTTAAAAACAAAAAACAGAATTAAAACCAATTCTTCACTGTGTTGGGCTGTTATAAGAAAGACAGTTTAATAAATTTGTAGCTTATTAATTTTGGTAGCTTGACCAATAATTTAGTCACATTTCAGTCATTTAAAGAAAAAAGATTCATGTTTATTGGAAGTATTTTTTTCATAATTGCTAAGTGCCCTGTCTTTATTGTTTACATGGTTTTTTTGTCATTTCTGTAATGTATTTAATTTTCCAGTTGTTTTTCATATCTGAAATAAGGTTTTGTTCAATTCAAAAGTATGTAAGCTCTGTCAAACAGTGCAAGCTACAAAAGTCAACATTTTTTCCCCTCTTGAATTCATTTTTATCTGTAATAATTTGTTCTGAGGTAAACTCAAACAGAAATCATTCAGTTGCAGTCTCAGTCCAAAGTGTATATTGAATATAAACCTGAGAGAAAATCACAAAACCTCCTAACCTTATAATTAGTTCAATCAAACTCAAAAGGCAGTTAAAAAGGATATTGAAATCAAGGTCCAGATTCTCAGCTGGTGAAAACCTGAGACATTCCATTGACTCAAATGAGTAGTTCTATGTAAAAATCTATACTGAATCACAGGATCATTTACGTTAAGTGGGAAGAATAGTGCAACAGACACTGCAAAGGATCTCACTACAATTTATAAGACGACCTTGGGGCAACCTGAATGTTTTCCTTATTGGATCTTGTTTCATAGATACGGGCTTAAAATAAAATATTGATGAAGTGCATTAGACCAAAGTAATGTTTCTGCTGCAAAATAGGAAGGACTATTTGATAATCAATACTTTGTTTAACCAGCAATCTGGGCAAAGATTTCAAGAAAGGGTGAGATATGCTTGGATTTTCCTTTTACAACAGAAACACTGCAACTGCTTTCTAAACCAGCTGGAGTTTATTCAGCATCTTATTGGGCAAGTGGCCAGTAGGGAATTGCAATAATCCAGTCTTAAGATAATGAAAGTATGAATAACCATTTCAAGGTCTGATTATGAAAGAAGGTACTGCAACATAACAGAAATTCTTTAAGTAGCACGGTGAAAACATGTCCTGATGTTTGTATTTTTTTTTAAAGATAAGAGAAGTTATCTGAAAGTTTCTGAACTGTTTACTACTGTAGTAAAAACTGTAATTTTGTTAAATTAAATAAGACATTAAAAATAGTCTAAAGATGTCTATGCTTCATATCTACTTATTAGACTGAGAACATTATAACGAAGATAAAATTAAAATTGCTTATGTATGCAGGTTCTTGTCAATATCAATATTTATTATGGCAGATTCCAAACTGTTGAAAAAAACAAATATACTTATCTCCTCTCTTAGTTTAAATATAATCTATATAAAAGCAACTATCATTACCATAATGAATTTCTGTTAGGCAATGCAAACAAATATTTCAATGTTGAGATGTACAAGTTTGGTGCTATGTGTCCATTTTTTTATTTAATTCTTACCTGTGTATTCTCTTTTTTAAAGCAGATTCAAGATATTTGGTAGTGCTTTGTAAGCTTTAAGGGCTTTTGGTAGAGTTATTGCACTTTTATACTCTTGTTTATTTCTTTACATTTTATATTATTAGAAGAGTTGGTTTTATGGTACTTTATTTTTTTCCAAAGTATTTATGACAAATCAAAAACCTCTCTGCATATGTAAGAATTAATCATCACAACAATAATGGGAAAAGTAATGTGAAAGGCATAGTTACACGCTCAAAATATTGTGTGTATATGTGTCCAATGGCCATTCGGACTAATTTAATGGAAATGACCATAGAATTGGTAGATTGTACTTGATTTAAAACGGTCAATGCCTTTTTATCCAAATAGTCAGAATCAAGAACTGTGTTCACGTTAGGTCCCTACACTGCAAGAAAGACATAGATCTGGTGGAACATGTCAAGAGAAGGACAACAAAGCTGATGAAGGGTCTGGAGCACAAGTCTTATGACGAGCAGCTGAGGGAACCGAAACTACTTAGTCTGGAGAAAAGGAGGCTGAGGAAAGAACTTATTGCTCTCTACAGCTAGCTGAAAGGAGCCTGTAGTGAGGCAAGCATTGTCTCTTCTTCCAATTTACAGGTGACAGGATGAGAGGAAAAGGCCTCAAGGTGCACCAGGACAGGTCTACATTGTCTGTTAGAAAAAAATACTCCATGGAAAGGCTTGTCAAGCATTGGAAGAGGCTGTCCAAGGAAGTGGTGGAGTCACCATCCCTGGAGGTATTTAGAAGACACGTAGATGTAGCACTTAGGACATGAGTTAGTGGTGGAGTTGTCAGTGTTAGGTTTACAGTTGGAATTGATGATCTTAAAGTTCTTTTCCAACCTAAACAATTCTGTAACTGCTTTTGTAGAATTCTATGCATTTTGTCCTAAGTGTATTAAAGTGTATTTCTAACACTCTTCCTAATTGACTTCGTCTATCCTAATTAGAATGGGAAAATAATAAGGGGAATATTTTGCCTGACATTTCAAAAACGGCTCAAATGCAAGGATACATCATATCTAACAAATGTTAGCGTGAAATATAAAGCTTTTGGAAAACTGTGAAGATCTAAATTAGAAACCTAAAGGGAAAATTGTAACTCAAATGTAATTATAGCTTATTTAGCAATTTTATTCTGTTCAGAAATAAAGGTACATCTGTGCTGCAGAAGAATATACATAGTCTTTGAACAGCTAGATCCTTCTGAAGAACCTCAAGTCTACTGTGTCTGGTTGCTCAGGTACAACCACAGCTAATAATGTACCTGTGGCTCTGGCCAGCAGGTTAAGTCTTTCTTAGATCCCACAAGATCCATGTAGCAAATATCAAAATAATAAATATCAGATGTGTTTCTTTTTTAATTTGATGGGTGGACTGTTCAGTGGATAAGGAGTTGGTTGGACAGTCACAACTCAACGGTAGCTGTCAGTGATTTGATGTCCAAATGGAGATCACTGATGAATGGTGTCCCTGAGGGTTCTGTACTGGAACCAGTGCTGTTTAATATTTTCATCAAGGATATAGAAGTGAGATTGAGCACACCCTCAGGAATTTTGCTGAATGAGCTAAGTGGTGTGGTTGACACGCCTGAAGTATGAGATGTCATCCAGAGGGACTTGGTCAAGCTGGAGAAGTGGGCCTGTGTGAACCTCATGAGATTCAAAAAGCCCAATGCAAGGTCCTACATCTGGGTTGGAGCAATCATAGATTTAAGTACTGACTGAGGGATGATGTTATTCGAAAGCAACCCTGCAGAGAATGACTTGGGGGTTCTGATTGATGAAAAGCCGGACACAATTCAACAATGTGCACTTGCAGCCAAGAAGAGTAACTGTTTCCTGGCCAGCAGGTCTAGAGAGGTGATTCTGCCACCCTACTCAACTATTGTGAGACCTCACTGGGAGTACTGCATCTGTCTCTGGGGCCATCAGCACAGGAAGAACATGGAGCTGCTGGAGCAGGTCCAGAGGGGGGCCGTCAAAATGATCAGAGGGATGGAGCACCTCATCTGTAAGAACAGGCTGAGAGAGTTGGGGTTGTTCAGCATGGAGAAGACAAGGGTCCAGGGAGACATCACAGCGGCTTTCCAGTACTTAAAGGCGGCCTATCTGAAAGATCAGAAAAGACTTCTTAGCAGGGCTTGTGTTAAAGGATTTCACCAGACAGTGGGTAACTCTAGGCTTGTTTTATTTACAACTCTGACCTGGGCCATCACCTCAGTGAGTTGCAAAGACCCACACAAGATCATCAGATATTCATATATTTTTAATATAGCATTGTACAATAGGTATTTGAAAAGCTCTTGGTGTTTTTTCCATGTGCTTTTAATTCTTTATTCTTCATTAACTCGAAAGTCCACAAAAGTCCACCTTGATAATTCATCTCCATTGTCTTGTTTCAGTTCTCTCTCAGAAGTGATGCTTCAACAGATCACGTTCCTCCTCTGGTCATAAAAGTCACTTATCTTCTTTCTTAAGACACATCTATTCACCTTTAAACTTCAAAGAAAAACCTCAAGCTGTTCCATTAATTTACACCTATATCCAGTCTATGCCTATACTCTAAAATAAGTTGACCTTTTAATCATCAGTTATCATCAAATCTAATACCTATGTTCCGAGTTTGACATTTCTCACACAATCTGTTGATTCAGCTGGACTGGGTCTATACATGGGACAATTGAAGAGTATTCTTGTAATTGGCATAAAGACTAATTTCCAACACTGCATTCTTAATACAATATTTATCACAATCAACTATCAATAATATCTAAATCCTACATGGACATATTTATAATATTTTCTCATTTTCCTTAACAGCCTGTCATGATAGGAAGAGGAGTAATGGTTTTAAACTAAAGGAGAGTAGGTTTGGACTGTACATAAGGAAGAAATTTTTTACAGCAAGTGTAGTGAAACATTGGAATAAGTTGCCCAGGGAGGTAGTGGAGACTCCTTCCCTGGAAACATTCAAGATCAGGTAGGATGGGGCTCTGAGCAACCTGGTCTGGTTAAAGATGTCCCTGCTCCTGCAGTGGGGTTGGACTGGATGACCTGTAAATATCCCTTCTAACCCAAAACATTCTATGATTCTGAGAAGCTGCCTGATGTCACGTGCCACATGACACTAAGAGAGTTGCTACTACCTTTGCTACGTCATTTTGGTGCTATATGGATATGCAGAGTGGAGTACTTGTAATTATAGTGGGGTACTTCTAGTACAACTACTCTGCTTATAAAAACAAGCACTAGAGTTGTAAAAAAGTGCTGTATAACTCTAATTATAGGAACCGTGTAAAAAATGCAGAATACTTTGCATCACTGTAAAAGAGGAAAGTAGACCAGTGAGTGAAGTGAGGGAACTGAGGATACCATTTCAATCAAAACAACTAAAAGATGACAGACTAGTGACAACTTAAAAAAGTATCTATCAGTGCAGTCTTAAAGCAAAATCAAACCTTAAACCTTCACATAAGCAGTCAGCATTACAGTCACATATGGAAATGGTGGCACAGTCCCTATATTGCTAGTAGTCTTTCTTCAACTCCACAGAACTGGGTGCTTTACTATGAAATATTAATTTTAGAGATTTTTTTAGCTTGTTATTTTCCTTTAAATAGTGAGGCAATTGCTACAATAATGTCCAAAGACAAAAATATCCTGAACTTAACAAGACATTGTAAGTCGATATTCTGCAGTGTTTTTTTATACCTTCTTTCTTTTTTTTTTTTTCACAGTTTCTCTAGACTACATCAGTGGTTCTTCACGATGAGGGTGATGAGGCACTGGAACAGGTTGCCCAGGGAAGTTGTGGATACCCCCCTATGGAAGTGTTCAAGGACAGGTTGGATGGGGCATTGAGCAGTCTGATCTAGTAGAAGGTGTTTGGAACTAGATTGTCTTTAGAGTCCCTTCCAACCCAAACCATTCTGTGATTCTGTGATTCTATGATCAGCTACTGCACATCTTCTGACTCTGGTACCGTCTGCTGCTGAAATAGGTGACAACATCTAAATGACAATTTACTCCCTAACATTAATAAATAATTTCATGCCTCTGGCTTTAAGATGTATTTCCATTGGGAAATAAAAAAAGTATTGTAATGCTGTCTTTTTAGAAATATTTTCCTTTTTATTATTTCCACTTGAATTTTGAGAGCTATTACAGCTATAAAAATTTGCATTCAGACTTTCACTGTAGAGAATGTTATTAGGCAGTCATATGACGTTATGGGGAAATCAGATGAAAATACATCATGGGATAATGAAGACTAATAGTTTGTACTTTTCACTCTCAGATGAGCTTACAAACGTTAATTAAGTCTCATAATATTTCTGTGGAATAAATACTGTCCACTGTACTTAAAGATATGTGACACAGTAAATGGCAGACCACAGATGACACAAAAACTTCATAATGAAACCAGAAATAGACTACAAAGGAAGCATTTGCTTGGTATAAAATGCTGCATCTCCTTCGATTTTTGGCATAGCCACAATAACTTCAACAGCTGAAGGTATTCCCTTGATTCACAGCTACACTTATTTTTCTCTTCCATAGTTACAAGATATCATTGCCACCCACACTGGATTTATAGTAAACTTCACATGGTTAAAGCCTTGGAGGAATTTAAATTAGTAGCATGATATAGCAACAAAATAATATCTTGATTATGAAACTATCTGTGTTATGAAACTAGGTAAGCCTTTATGAAACTTTGAAGTGAGGATCGTGCAACTTTTAATACTTGATCTTGTTCTGACTAAAATCAACAGAAGTTTCATTTCTGTGTTCAAAGAGAGGAGAATTGATCCATGTGCTAATGGCTTTTCACTGGATGAAGTTTAATATTAAATTAAATTTATAGTAGGATACTACAAAGGAGGGGAGAGTAAAAAAAAAAAGAGAATGAAGGAAATAGGAAATATTTTTAGACAGATAGATGAATCCTTGAACTCAAGTTTGGTTTATCCTATCCAGATGAGACACATACATACTTAGAGACTTTTAATTTTAACTGCATTTTCTCCATATATTACTGTTACAGTTTTTAACTTGATTTTCTGAATGTAATAGCACAAAATAATGGAAAGAGCATATACTGAAGCACATGAGTAGATGTTAGAAAGGGTCTTGCAAACACATTTTAGAGGGACAATGGGAGAACTGAGAATCATCAGCGATGATTTTAACTTTTCAAAATATATGAAAAGTGGAAAAATTTGACATCTTCCTAAAAATTTAAGATACTCATAGTTTCTTAAAAATGGCTTATTAATTTCACTTTTATATGTACTGTCTAGGTTAAGTAGGTAGGATTTTGCTTGAAATTAGTGAATTACAGAGAGAGACATTAAATTACATGTTTGTTTAAGGGAGACATCTTGACCAAGTTTGGAACTGAAAACAACAATAGGAAAGAATTAGATGTGAAAATAAAACTGTTAATCTCACCAAAAATTGTAATAGAAGGTTAAAATAACACTTATGATGAACAAAGCCTTACAAAGTGATCCTCACTGATATTTCAGGATAAATGCAGAGCATTAGTATTTTCTTTAAGACTCTAGAACTATCCAGGGAATCAAGAATCATGAGAAATAAAAGAATTAATATGTCATAGGAAGCTGTAGATATGATGTGGGAAATCTCTTTCCACAGAACTGAAAAATACACTTCCTCTTATTTTTCACCATGAAATTGCAGTTTAGAATTTTACTCCTCAGAGACTATCAGGGTACCTTATTTGCTATAGGGATGATATCTTTGATGAAGTACGATGGTGGTCAGGTGTGTCAAACTATATTAACTCAAAATTCCAGAGCTGATGGATTTTTAATTAGAGTATTTAAGGAGAATAAGACCTCTTCTTCAAGACAAAGAGGCTAAAGGCAAAAGGATGAAAACACTTTGAGATGGACATCATAAAGCTGTTCTAAAATGGTGGTGGTCACTAATTCACATTTGTTCACATGCCCTATTCTATGCTTCATACATAGTGTAGAACAGGTATAACAATTTAAAAGAACAAAAGGAATGAAGGAGGTTTAAAGAAATCTATAAATCATTCTCTCTTTCCCTTTTGTATCTACTGCAATATCCTTCCCACTGAAACAACAGGTCCAAACTGTGCTCATAGGTAACTTTAATCCACAGTGCCAATCAAACTGCTTTTTTTTTTTTATTTTAAAGGCGAAGTTTCAACAAACAGATGGTCTTCGCAGTAAGTCTTTAAGGTCATCAAATGTTGGCTGTAGTGAAATAAGAAGAACCTTCATGAATGACATCTTGTTTCAAGTGGGAAATAGCTTTCATTCAAGTGATCCTGAATGTCATGGTAACGCAAAAAGAAAGCCAGTTATGGGAAAGAGTAGTATTCATGTTAACTGGGAGTTGATTCTATAACTGTCATGTGTACTTGCATAGATTGTGTCCTGAGGACTCTTAGATTGCAGTGGTCTCTGAAAGAAAAATGTCAAAGAAAAATTAAATGGAAGAAATTAAGCAAGATATTCCTTTCATAGCAAAAGCCAAGGACTCTGAGACATGACAGCGGGTATTTAGTTAAAATCTATCTGAAACAGCCATGCAGTTGCAAGGGACATATACCCAGCTATTTCAGCTGCTTAGAAGGTTGGTTTTTCCATCTTGTTTTCTAGGGCTAAGTCCAGAGGCAGGGTATTCTGGGACCAATTCTTTGGATTATTACTGCATTACAATTACTAGCTCTTAGCTAAATGTAAACTTTCTTCCCTAGGGTTTTGGGGATTTTTTTTTTCATGGTTATTCAAATAACATCAGAAAAGCCCATTTTCAAAAACTGTGAGAACTTCTGTCTCTGTAAGGATGATGTATATCTGCTTCTGTGGAGCAATGATGGATGCCTTGTTGCAATAAACAGAACATTTCAGAGATGTGGGGTGAAATTTGTCCTCTGCAGCTTCAGACGTTGGTCAACCTTAAGCAGAGACCATATCAACATAGAAGTAAATAGCTCCATACAATATATGCATATGAGCATTTCTTTTCAAATCTCATATAGATTTTTCCTTCCATCCCAATCATCTAGAAAAGAAATCAAGTTAAATTGCAGGAGTAATAAGGAGTGAAGAAAATAAATATGTGTATGCATACCTCTACATCTACAAGGTTCAACACAAAGATATTGAAGCTAACCCTGTAGCTTTGGAACCAAGAGTGAGAGGGGAGTGACAAAGAGATGGTTCTAGAATGTGTTCTAAACTGTCACAGTGAGATAGGCTCAACCCAACCACTTCACTCAATGTGAATGGATGCATGTTCAAATGTAGACATTTTCTTACCCTCAGTCAGAAAATGTTGATGTGCAAGAGTCAACAGTGAGTTAACATCAAGTTTCTTGCGAAACTGAAGAACTGTGCAATGGAAACTTTTCAATTGTTGACTGAGGCTTACAGTGAAGAGATGCCAGAAATCAAGTTGCTGTTCAAAGGAACCCATTTTTTGTCTGGAGAAGATATGAAAGCAAAAACGGCAGAGATCCTCAACAGCCTTTCAGAAAATGATCTGTGGAATCGCTTTGAACATTGTCAGTGCTGTATGTCAGTGCTGTGTGTCAACTCAGAAAGGAATTATTTTAAAGGTGATCACAGTTGATTTTCTTAATTTGCTAAACAAAAGGAGTTACAGGCATAGTCACTGAGTTTCTTTTTGTCATCTACATCTATATCTACACCTACAAATGCATCTGCATCTACATACACAATATTATATTGTTGGTACATATATGGCTTTCCATCTCTCTTAAGATGCCTGAGTTAAGATTATATCAATAAACTTAAAAGATCACCACTGATGTTAGTGAAATTGGGAAGGTTCAACAGAGGAAGAAGTTCATCCTTTTCCTATTTGCTGCACTTGAAAAAAAACCCCAAACGCTTAAACCCAGTATTGCATTAAGCTTTTAATCAAAACATATGAATTGTAGAATAACCACTGATTTCCCAAATGTTTCACTGTGGACCAAATACACATTTTTTTTATTTTTTTATTTTGACGTCACCATTCACTAAAGTTTTTTACTTGCTGGATTTCTTCAGAAGTATGACCTCAAGCAAAATGATTTTTTTCCCCTCACTGAATTAGACCTGGTCTTTTTTATTTCCTTGGTTACTCAACAACTACTTTTACTGTTAAAGTCAGAAATCTTTTTCGAACAAATATGTGTTTGAAACAATGACAACAAGGAGGAGGGATCAACTAAAAAACAATGGGGTGGATTGGAGTGGTAGCTTCACTGGCAAGGTAAGTCCAAATTAATCCCATTTAACTTTACATGCATATGTATGGCACATAGTTTAGGTATATTTTTACATTAGATTTCTAAGCAGTTAAAGGAGAGGGCTTAATATCTTCAGAAGGTAATTCAGTTTTTAAACTGGCAAAACTTCTGAAGGTTCCTATCTCTCACCACTGACTGCAAAAGAAGACTAGAATGACTGGGTTTTGGGGAGTGTGTGAGTTTTGTTTTGTTTTGTTAGTTTTTTTTAATACAGGTCCTGTAATTAGGCACTTTAAACTTAGGCAGGAAATTCAGATGCTAGTGAGTAACAGGTAAGACATAATATTGTTAGATTTCTGAACTCCAGGAAAATCTTAACCCAAAAGGGGGAAATAGTCTATATACCTCAAACATATGTGGAATGATTACAACCAAAATAATTTTGCACTCTTTAGTTATTGCAGGGTTTTTATTTTGTTTTTATTGTTGTCACTTTGTGGTTTTGTTTTTTGGTTTTTTTTACAAGATAACCTGCAATATAGAAAGCATTTAATGACCAGTGGAAAAAATGCACTGTAGAACTTATAAATATTCATTGTTCTCATTTTTTTTAATTAAATAACATCACAACATTTTAAAATTTTCTTGTTCAGTTTGCTTTTCTTATACTGTTCCTGTTATTTAAAAGTACATTTATGTAAATCAGTTTTGTATGGAAAGCAATTTAAAGTAATATAATATTATTATACACAGTAATAGTGTCTTTTGTTTTCCAAATAGTAGTACTGAAGTACCATCATACTGATGTGGGCAATATCTTTCCTTTATGTTTGTCAGCTATTTTAATAAATGTTACTGTAACCTACTTAGAGTGGTACAAACTAAATGCAAGTGGTCTACTGTAATGCAAATGCAAAACCCAGGTTTTTATCTTGAAAACAATAAAGGCAGTGCTAGAAGTGCAACATCATGAGCCAGATCTGTTCCTTTTGCAAACTGTTTTCAATATGTTCAATTACAGATGAATATGTTTATCATATATGGTTATCCTTTGGAGTTCCTTTTAATGAAAAATTAATGCTTTCAGACAGTTAGTTAGTACCATTGTTGCTCTAAAATAATAAAAAAATAAACAAATACTATTTATTATTAAAATTGTGGCTTGTGAGGAAAAATGGGAAATCCTTAAAACTGAGCTTTCTCCACTTTGTGAAAGAGAACTTCCTATGAAAAGAGAAACAATATTATTAGTACTAATCTCAAACCATTTTCCAATATTTTCCCTTTCTAAGTTGTGGATACTTATGTAGGGCACTTGAATCCTCACCTGGTTTATACTACTCGCACAACATAAGA
Source organism: Cuculus canorus (assembly GCF_017976375.1). Lineage (NCBI taxonomy): Eukaryota > Metazoa > Chordata > Aves > Cuculiformes > Cuculidae > Cuculus > Cuculus canorus. Next base: position 39,852,353 of record NC_071401.1, read on the forward strand.
TGGCAAAGTCTCTTTGGATTCTGTAATAAAATAATCCAGAACTCAAAATTAGAGAAAATATCACAGATCTGTAGTAAATAAACTTTCAGAAACACAGAAATTTTTATGTAGATTCTCAAAGCATTTGAAATAGAGTGAAAATTTGTTTAAACAATGGTATGACTAGCATGTCAGTTTATGAAAAGAATTGTCTCTATTTTATAAATATTAACACTCAGCTGTCTTGTGAGTTGCTCAAACTCACAAAGCAATTTACACAGAATTATGACCAATAAACTTAAAAAGTCTGACATGCAAATTCCAGCCCTAAAACTAAGGAATGAGTATTATGCTTATTTGTTTCCTTTTGATACCACTTCATTAGCTGAATTTAATATAATAGTTGTATGTCTCTTTTCTGAAAGAATTATTCTCTTCTATCTCAGTATTTTCTAGAGACTACAAATTCAACAATACAAAAGAAACACAATCTTTGGCACAGGTATGAGGATATTTGTGATGGAGATAAGATAATATAGATACAGGAAAGAAAAGCAAATACACAGAAAGAACAGATCAAAATTCTTAAAACTCATAAATAAAGTTAATGAGATAATGGGATATTAAAAGAATAGATACACAGAACTATCAAACAACAACCAACGACCTTCCACAAATTTTATCAACAAAGGATATTACCAGAATTTGGCTAAATGGAAATTTGCATCAACTTACTTTAAAATACGGATGTCTCTAACACAGATGTCGTTGCATATCATAGGTTTTTGGCCTTTAGGGATATGAATTCACATTGGGAGGCACAGAAATAAACAGAACAACCGGTGAAAGAAATTATTCTCTTAGAAAATCAATGAACTTGACTTGTAAAGTTCAGTAAATTTTAGGGACTATTTATTAGCAACAATAGTAAGAGAAAGGAGGAATAATATGCACTAAATTAGCAACCTATGTTTGTTAACAAGTATTACTCTTAATTCCTTTCTAACTTTTGATTGATTACCAGATCCCTGTTCATTGGTCAGTATCAATGTTAACTTACTTTAGTTGCAGGCATCTTTCCCACATAATGTAATCTAATCACATTATATAGAATCTAACCTGAATATGAAAAGGAAGAAAGGGGGAATATGTACAGAAAATGGTATGTAAGAGTTTATGTGTTGATTTACACATGAACAGTACTTAACAAGTTGACTAAGATGAAAAAGAGTTTTCACATAACCTACACTGGTAATGAAATTTATCTTTTAAATTTAATGTAATTTTTAATTGGCAAAGACGACGGAAAAAAAAGTCAAAATTACATTCCTTCTCATCTCAAGTGTAGCATGGGTGACATGACAAATGCATGTTTAATGCCATGCAGCCAATTTTTTGACTCATTTGGAGTACAGTTGCACATACAGGCATCTCTGTTGAGATTAACAGGATAGGTTATATGCATAATACTCACATTGATAAGGGGATTTCCAGTCTGGCTTAAAGATTGCATATTTTTTGAAGTTAGCACTCTGTCTTCATATTTGTCTTCAAAGTATCAAGATTTCTGTATCAAAGCCCATGCATGAACACACATGTATTAAATATATATGTGCAAATATACAAACACACATATCTATGTTGTTTATACGTACATGCATTGTATTATAAATCTTACAATTACAAAAAATGTCATTTTACGGAAGCGTGTGGTTCCACATATACCTTTTTTCTCCATCTTAAATAAGATATCACACAAAATGTTCACGACTCTCAGCAGCTATTGCCATCAGGGATAAAGCAGCTTCATAGAATAAACCACAGGAACTGATAAACGGACTCCATTAAAATGTGTTTTCACAGTAGTATTCAACGAAAATAAGAGTTATCTTTCGCTTTGATGTTACCATTTGTACTGTAACCTTTATTTAGTTGTTTTGATGTATGCAATAATTGATACTTCAATAATGAACTTGTTTATGTTCAAAATTTCTTTAATCCCTCTATGGTTCTTTTGGTGTCTTTTTTAGACTGAAATGCCTTCTTGGCACATCACTACTCTGATGTCTTCTTTGCAAGCTTTTCATTGCTAATGTATTGACATGAATAGCAGTGTTTTCATATCTGCCGCCTATCCAGCACTAAGAACCAAATACAGAATTGCTGTCTTCCTCTACTCATAATCTTTTGGGCTTTAGTCATACATACATAATTTATACTCGTATATGATAATAATCCTTATTAAGTAGAAGGAATGATGTGAGATGACATGAAAAGTGATTTTGCAGTAGGAATATGGCTTCATTCTAGTGAGAATATGCAGTGAGTGACCTTGGCAAGCTGCTAGACACCCATCCAGCTGCCCTCACACTCTCCCTTCTGAGCAGGATAAGGGAAGAAAATCAGATGAAAGCGTGTGTGGGTTGAGATAAAGACAGAATTGCAGGATGACAGAATCACAGGATGGTAGGTGTCGGAAGGGACCTCTGCAGATCACTTAGCCTAACCCTCCTGATGAAGCAGGTTCACCTAGAGAAGGTTGTACAGAAATATGTCCAGAAAGATTTTGAATATCTCCAGAGAAGGAGACTCCAAACCTCTCTGGGAAGCCTGTCCCAGTGCTCTGTCACCATCACAGTAAAGAAGTTTTGCCTCTTGTTGAGGTGGAACTTCCTGTGCTCCAGCTTGTGCCCATTGCCCCTTGTCCTGTCACTGACAACAGCTGAGAAGAGTCTGGCCCCATCCTCTTGACATCTGCCCCTAAGATATTTGGAAACATTGATAAGATCCCCTCTCAGTCTTCTTTTTTCCAGGCTAAATAGACTGAGCTCACTCAGCCTCTCCTCATAAGAGAGACATTCCAGTCCCCTAGCCATCTTTGTGGCCCTCCGTTGGCCCCTCTCCAGTAGCTCCCTGTCTTTCTTGAACTGGAGAACTGAGAATTGGACACAACACTCCAGATGCAACCTCATTAGGGCAGAGAATAAACTCCATCAAACTGCTTGCTATATTCTTCTTAATGCACTGCAGGATACCATCGGCTTTTTTGACCATGACAGCACACTGGTGGCTCAGCAGCAGCTTATTTGGTCTCCCAGATCCTTCTCTGGAGAGTTGCTGGTCAACCACTGCACTGTACTGGTGCAGGGGATTATTCCTCCTGATGAGCAGAACCTTACACTTGCCTCTGTTGAACTTCCTTAGATTCCTTTACACACAATTTTCCAGTCTGTCCAGGCCTCGCTGTATGGCGGCATAGCCTTCTGGTGTTATCAGCCACTCCGTCTGGCTTGTGTCATCAGCAAACTTGCTGTGGATGCACTCTGTTCCCTTATCTAGGTCACTGACAAATATATTAAGCAAGACCTGGCCAAGTTCAACCTCTGGGAAGACCTCTGGCCACAGGCTTCCAACTAGACTCTGTCTCTGCGACAGAGATCAGCTGCCAGTCACTGTCATGGGCAAAATAGGTTCAAGCTTGGAAAGACAAATTTAGTTTATTGTCAGTTAATAACAAAGGAGAGTGAAAACCAAACCCAAACCCTAAACCTGTCTTACCCCTCATCATCCTTTCTTCCAAGGCTCAACTTCACTCCTGACTCTTCTGCTTCCTTCTCCCCCAAGCACTTTTTTCCCTATCCTAAACCCATTTTCCCTGAGGCACCACCACTTTGGCTGCTGGGTTTAACCATACTCTGCAATGGGTCAGTTGGAGCTGTCTGGATCTGGATGTGCATGGGGCAGCCCTGGCCTTTCTTCACAGAGGCCACTCTTGAAGCCCCTCAGCTGTAAGTACCTATTTATGAATAGGTGAACCAGGTGGTTAAATATATACAGAATGTGTTAGCTGGACTAAAAATACTACCAAGGTCTTTGAGAATGTACTAAGTGGTGGTAACAGTAATGTTAATGAATGAATCATGTAATCCTTCTGGTTCATTAATCACATAATGCTAGCCATACTCACCTATAGTAAGACTCTCTTGGGCAAACTCTGCATTAAATTCTTTTTCCTAAATTACAAGTATAATTAGTCACCCACTGGTGGCTATAGCTTTACGAATATCTCATTCTCCTCAATTAATTTATCTGCTGAAGGCATCTGAAAGACTTTGGGCACAGTGGCCCTAATCCATTGATACAGATGAAATTTATTCTCGCTTACTTCTCAGGCAACTGTGTAATTGACTTTTATAAAAGATTCATGATTTGTATTTTCCCTGTGTCATGTTGCCACTGTGACCATGAGAAGTTTTATGCATATAGACTCTGTTATGATGGACAGTGTACTTGAGCAATGTTTTCTGCTAACTCTGTTTATTAACATTTGTTCAGTGGGAAGAAGAGAATGCTTTGTGGGTTAATGGAGAACACAGCTCTAATATGAATTCAAGGTGACTAATGGAGGTGTGTTCAGATGCTTAAGTGTTGTTGAAGAAGCCCATCTAAACTGACAACAAGAGAACTCCATTAGTGACATATTATTATTTTTTCTGAAGATTCAGTGAGGTTGAAAGTAGAAGACATGAAAAGAAAGACTGGTTTCTTATTTATAGATGACTGAATGTGCGTTGTACTTTGCTAAACATGAGGGACATAGGGAAGAAAACAGAGGCTCCTAGAAGTAGCGAGGGACATAGATATCTACTTGGTCCCTGGAATTATCATGTGCATACCCTGCTCTAGGCTCAGAATCAAGGGATGATATCTTTATTAAGTATCTCTAATGCTAGAGGAACACAGACTGTGTAGATCACATGCATTTCTGAGTTCAACAGTGGAATGAGGTGTACTGCAGGTGTATTCCGGGATCATACTCATAAATTATATCAGATGAAATCTCACTCTGAAAATGCTTATTATTTCCCAGTGTATACTTAGCTTAGAGACTCTAGGGTGATTACATCAGGAATTAAGTTGTACACTAACAGACTTAAAGTGTAAGTTCCACTCCTTCCCACATGTCAAAACAATAAAAATAAATAAAAATAAAGAGACAATAAATCAGAACAAAACAGAAGTGACCTTCAAAAGCCCACTTATTCCTATAGTACTTCTCCACAAAACTTGGATGCTTCTTTTCCACAACTTTTCAGCTGCAATGAGCCAGATCATTGCCACGTACATGCATATATATATGGTTGACCCAGCAACACCAAGCAAACAGGTTTTCTACATGAACTACTTCAACGCCACTACGGCTCTTCCTTTTCCCTGAAGGAAATATTTGCTATCTATCAACTTTGGTTAAGGTTAAATTAATTCAGAACAAACTGTTGAAATGGAAGATGTAACTGGGAATACAAGCTGCAGAACAGAAACCTAGGGCAACTGCACTCCTAACTTAGACAACTCAGTTACATTTCTTAACCTATTTTGTATTAATTATAGAAGTAGGTGTCCTGAACAATGTCAGATGCCCTTTAAAAAAAAACAAAACAATCAACTACGCAGAAACCCTAATCAATTTCCCCTGAGATGAGAGTCTTAGATGTTTGCAGGACTTTTTCACTACTTAGTTACAACATTGTGCTATATTTAGTAAATCGTTAAGTAACTGCTAACAAGCTCTAGCCTTATTTCCACTGCTATTCCACAAGCTATTGATCACTTGATTTTATATCCAAGTCCACAAATGTTTGTGATGCTGGAAATGAGATGAAAAAGATGTTAAGGGTACAGACCAAGTTGCATTTGGACCACTTCTCTGTTCCAGTCCTTTCTCCAAATCTTGTTTGGCAAACGTGGCTATACGGACCAAAATGATCTCTAGATCATTAGTATTGTAGTGATCTTATAGTATATCACACAAACATTTATGAACATTTCTGAGGCAGTCTTGGACAACCTCCCCGAAGTCATGGTTAAGTACACACATGTAACATAGAGTGCAGTTACACTCCTCACAAAAATGAAGTGATGATGGTTTTATTTCATACGAAGATGAAAAGTTTGGTGTTGAGACCTGGCTTTCATATCACAGAATCACAGATTGGTTGAGGCTGGAAGGAACTTTTGGTCCAGCCACCTAGTTCTTTCTAGAGCTCATTGCTCAGGACCATGTCTAGTTGCCTTTTGAGTCTCTCTAAGGATGGAGGCTCCAGAACCTCCTTAAGCAACCTGTGCCAGAGCTCAGTTACCTTCACTGTAAAAAAGTGTTTCCCGATGTTCAGAATGAATCTCCTGTGTTTCAGTTTGTGCCCATCACCTCTGGTCCTGTCACTGGGCAACACTGAGAAAATCCTGACTCCATCCTCTTTGCACCCTTCCTGCAACTATTTATATACAGTAACGAGATCCCCCTGAGGTGTCCTAAGCTGAACAGTCCCAGCTCTCTCACTTCATAGAAGACATGCTCTTGTCTTTTAATCGTCTTAGTGGCCCTTTCCTAGACACTCTTCAGTATATCTATATCTTTTTTGTACTGCGGAGCTCAGACCTGGACACAGTACTCAAGGTGTGGCCTCACCAGAGCTAAAATAGGTAACAGTTCTTAATGTTCTCAAATGGAAGGGATTACTTTAAAGTTTTCAACCAGATTCCTTGACATGTGATCAGGATTTTAAAGTTAACATTAGGAATAGTGTTTGAGAGCATGGATTGCAGTCCATGAATTCCTTCTCCATTTTGAATTCCACAGCAGAAAATGGAATATATATTTGCTAACTTCACCTGCCATAATAATTCCCAATCACTTTAAGCTTCTTTGTTTGCAAACAAAATGTCAGTCAAATATGGCAGTGAATGTAATTGATCTATTTTAATGCCTTTCCTCAGATGAGATGGGTTTGGTTTTGTTGTTTTTTCCCCCATAGACAGTAAGATAGGCTAGAGTGACCAATTCAACCTTTAACAGCTAATTACTACACATCTAAGTAAGGAAAAAATAAACGTTGTCATTATCATCTAACACTGGAGAGCTCTCCTGAGATACAGAAATGAGGGTTCTCTGTCTTCAGCTAAATGTAGTTTGGAAGGCCACTGCTCCACAATGCACCTTAGAAGCTTTCTTCCAGCTGTGCTCATTTGCTTCCAGACACAGAACAGCCTGCTTCTCCTTCCAGTAAGATTCCATTTGACTCTCCTTGAGTAACCAAGACATGAAAAAGGAATAATCATACTGCCCAGATACACATCTTCAAAAAAACATAACATTACAAAATAAAATAAAAGACAAGCTTTTCATAGTTGTAAATAAAAGGGTTTATTTTGTATATCATTAAGTTGTACTTTTAAAATTTATATCCCAAATGAAGTACCTTTATTATAAAGATATCATGGTTAAATGTTGTACTATACTTTCACGTTATTAACACTTCATTACTTTTTCAAAATATACTACAGAACATTTACAAGTTATTATGAATAATCATAAAACAATGAAACAAAATTATACCTCGCAAATAAATGAGCAATGTAATACAATGAATGTTCTTTGCATGCTAATTCTCGGAATGCCGTACCTCATAACAGATTAACTAGATACAATTAGTAGTAAAGCCAGTATTATTGCTAAAGTAAAATATAATGGAGATTTTCAAACCTTCTAACCAATGCCTCTGAGATAATGCTTCAGTGCCTGTAGCCTCTTTAAACTCAGTGCAACTAGACAAATTTATGACTGGTTAAAAATTTGGCCACAAATATTTGCAATGAGAAAATTCAAATGTGCCGTGCAAACCATGGAAAAATCTTTCCTGGGACAAGGAAAACTGTCGTGTGTATCCTGAAGTTGTGAATTGTCTATAACATTTTCTACCCAGGTCTGTGACAGTTAGTTTACACCCACTATTAATATGGTTAGGATCATAGTTGCATGCTATTATAAATGTACTTTTTCTGTATTTAAAACAAAAATAGTATTCTGAGACTATATATAAAGTATAAGTAAACATAAAGAGCTAGAAAATTATTCTAGAAACTAAGGGAGAAGGAGGAGTTTTATATCACTATTCATCTATAAATGCACTATATGTAACAATAGACGTGTACAGGTCTCGTATTCCCTTTCCCAAATTAGCAGAAGAAAATTATTCAGTACCTCTTGGCACTGTATATTGATGCAAAGCAAACCTAAACCAAGAAAATATGAAATATGAATGAGTAATTTTCAACTGATTAGCCCTAAAAGTGACAATGAAGATCTCTACATAAAACGAGCCCATCACAGGCGCAAATCCTCCTGTTTTAAATATTTCTGATACAGTAGAAGAAAACACAATTGACATTCAAATAACAAGTACATTTCTCGCATATGCAGCTCCATAAACTTAACTGCAACTGGAATTATCACATACGTAAAAAGCTGAACGCATCTGTAAAGGATCCACAAATCACCTCAAGGATATAGAAAATAGAGTTTTTTCAACAGTTTTGAATTCAGCATTACAGATTCTCCATACTATCAAAACATTTCCACGTGTCTTTCTAATTCTCACTGATTCTTCCAAAGCGCTGAACACAATATATCCTTCAAAGGTCACTTCTTTTCTTTGTCTATGCTGTGAAAAATGCTAAAGTACTACCTACATATGCAACCGCTATTAAGCATAAAAATTAATTGCCTTTAATTTAACCTGTTACCTATTCTGACACAAAACTATTTATATTCTTTTGTGTAATATTTAGTTCATGAAATAAATAAGGATATTTGACCACTCCAAGTCAAATATAACATTGGAAGTCGCAGAGAAAAAGAAAAAAGGAAAAAGGGAAGAAGAAAGGAATGAAGAAGGGTGAGGAGTGGAAGGAAGAGAGGAAGGACGGAAAGACAGGAGGAAGGGAGGAAGGATGGAAAGACAGGAGGAAGGGTGGAGGGAGATAGAAAAGGATGAAGGAAGAGAGGATGGGAGGAAGGGAGGGAGGCAGGAAGGAAAGAAGGAAGGGCAGCAAATGGGCAAAAAGAAACATCTGTGCCATCCACTCTCCAGTACGTATGACCTTTGCATCAGGACTTTGGAACACACTTTCTACACAATTTAGATACAGATAGAATGGATATCCTACCTTCACTCTGCAAACTCTAAATTTTCTGATTCTTGACTTTCTTCTTCATCAAAAATATTATGATGTATTTTTCATAATAATATATGTTCTGATAAGCTTGAAAAACAGTCCTTGCAGACCAGAGCTGAAACCCCCTATTTCTACAACCTCATTCACTTTTTTTTTATTCAGACATAAAACAGCTGTACTGTATTTTATAGAAATGCAATGTTACATAAACATAGCAGTGGACAAGTCAGCAATATGCTGTCGTGTCCTGTAGAGTCTTTCAAAAGTCTTAGTTAAAATAAATATATTAGGTTTTGTTTATATGAAATGCACATTCCAAAGCAATATTCTGAAAGGCAGAAAGTTTTATACAGATTCAGTGCCTTAGAAAAGGTAAGTATAGAGGCATTCAGTTTGTACTCTGCTAGCTGACTGCTGAAGATTTTGGAGCTACAGCAACTGAATATGAAGAAAGATGTGCATGTTGTTCTGCAGTACCCAACACAGGTGAGCAGGTTTCTGAATGGCAAGAGGAAGTTTTGCTAAAAAGTAGATCAGAGTTTCTTCTTGTATGCATTCAGCTGTACAGCTTATCTTTCTATTTTTTCCAACGTGGTCTATGAATAAAGGTCACAGTATTGCCTAGTCTGTCATAGGAATGCATAGTGTATGGACAAACTTGTCAGTTTATCTGTAATTCATCTTTGATATTCGGGATCTTTTATAGTTTACATCATAAAAAAATTATCATATAAAATAAGAAAAAATGAAAATGTGATAGAACCTTTATCTTTAAATAAAATTGTATACAGTACATTAAAATAAATTTTTGTAGCTGAATATTAATACAAAGCAATGACTAGAAAATATAACCATAATAGATCTTGAATATTTGCTTCCTGAATAGAGGTTATTATAGAGATGACTGATTATGTGGGGTTTCCAGATTGATCTCTGTAATACTGATATCTATTAATGTTGAGAATTGCAACATATAAGAAGCAGGAACATTACTTCATGGTAGGAGTAATGCTGGTATAAGTAGAGAGTTTTCCCACATTTTATTCTATTGTCCTTGACTGCCTCCAGAGAAGGGAAAAAAAGCTGTTAAAGGGGCTGGAATGTATGTTCCATGAAGAACAGCTAATGACTTTGGGCTTGTCTGGTCAGGAGAACACAAGGCTGAGGAGGTACCCCATTGCTCTCTACAGCTTCCTAAGAAGGGGAAGTGGAGAGGGAGCTGCTGATGTATTCTCCCTGGTATCCAGTGACAGAAAACATGGGAATAGTTCAAAGCTGCATCAGGGGAGGTTTAGACTGGAAATGAGGAAGCATTTCTTTACCAAGAGGGTGGCCAAAGAGAATATGCTTTCTAGAGAGGTAATTGGAATCCCAAACCGGTCAGTGTTTAAGAAGCATTTGGACGATGCCTTCAATAACATGCTTTGACTTTTGGTCACCCCTTAAGTGGTCAGGTGCTTGGATGAGATGATAGATGTAGGTCCCTTGAAACTGAAATTGTCTTGTTCAGTTGTGTTCTGTTCTATCCCGTCCCATCCCATCCCATCCCATCCCATCCCATCCCATCCCATCCCATCCCATCCCATCCCATCCTATCCTATCCTATCCTATCCTATCCTATCCTATCCTATCCTATCCTATCCTATCCTATCCTATCCTATTCATCACCAGCTTCACCTGGTTTCTGTTCTTCCAAATAGAAAATTTGGACTTTGTGACAGGATTTGCAGGTTTGTTGACTGTATGTGTGCAGTCATTAGGCTTGTAGCTTTGGTAGATGCTAGTTCTTTCCTTGGATGTGTTAATTGTACCATATGACAGCTAATTACTTATTGTAAGCCTGTGCAACTCATCTCTTGGGTTGAAAACATTCCCTCTTTTTTTTGAATGAAGGGGTTTGGGTAATAATGCGCATTTCAGGTGGGAAATGTAATAAATTTGCCTTTAGGTATCACTGTACAAATCACCTAGTATAAAACATTATTTTATAGTGTGAATTTTCAAAAAGTCTCTCTAAATATTGGATGTCCTAGATATGTATTCTTACACAATAGTGTGAACTCTAATGTATTCTCTCGTATTTTCTACAGTAAAAATATTCAGATGTAATAGGAGCAAAATGTTGCTTTTCAGAAGTGTGGACTATTAACATGAAAGTATATGTATCACTATCATGACACGAATTCCAGAACATTAAATAAATCTATTGGGTTGTAGGGTCGTTTTAAGCCAGAGATGAAGGTGACCGATTTCTTACAGTGAAATTCTGATACTCATGTAAGAACTTCATAGCTGATCTATTTTGTTTTCTTTTTACAGCAGGTGATTTGTTAGAAAATCCAGAGTCTGTTGCTTCTTTCCTCTTTCTGCTTTGGAACATTGCCTGTAAACATAGTGTTGTGAACTAAATTCATTAGACAGAGACACACATATGACATCTCCGTTACAGGAAGAGTCTCCTAATTTCTTACTTTTTTTTTTTTTCTGAGCATAATAAGTTCCAAAATGTGTTTTTCCTAAAACTGCAGCAGAGAAAGAAGAGAAAGCACAAGCAACGATAAGAGTGAGATGGCCAATTCTTATGCTTTGATTTGCAGTGAAAAAGTTAGAGAAGTGGTGATTTGGTCTTAATTCAAACCAGGAATCTGGGGCAAATTGGAAGATGATTTCCTCACCAGTTTCATATTCACCAGACCCATATACTGTAGGATGCAGTAGTTTGAAACAGAATAAATTTATCTCTGTTTTACCGTGTCTTTGTCTTTCTGTTATTGACGTTTTTCACTTAATGTAGTGAATCAAAAAATCAAGATGATCTGTGTGCAGACCATAAAGAAAAGGACTACTTATGGAAAAGTGATAAAGGTGACTGGACATGATTCATTAAGCTGAATCTGCTCAGAAGAATCACAGTCATTTAGCACGCGCACAAACATGCACACCATTTTATTTCAATGAATTTTAAATTCGCAGTTATTTTCAGCAGTGACCAACCGCATTTGTGTGTTTTGAGGAAGAGAAGCAATTTCCAAAGAAATGAGGCTATGACCTCTCTAAGTTGCTTGGGTCACTTGCTGATTACAGGAGGGCACAGTACAGATTTGGTCTCTGCTGCTAAGAGACAGAACAGTAGCGCACTGCCACTGAGGTTGCTGAATGCACAGTAGTAGTTATTCCCAGTTATTGGCATCATGCTGCTCTTCTAGATCCCCAGATAACCAATTGCTAAATTGTGCATAAACTTCCTAAGTTATTTTAAAACTCAATGTGAAAACACCTACGCAGATAACTAGAATATGCACTACTCATTAGACCTTGACAGAAACCCATTACAGACACAGAGACACTGTCACAACCCCTAAAAATTGCATGCTTTCCCCACCAACTCCAACTTCCTTTTGCCTAACTCCATTTACAGCTTCATAATCATGTAAAAACACTGCCTATATTTAGAGCTAGTTTGGTATTCCTCCCTCATGAGCTTTTAGAAATATCTTACTCTTCAGACAATGTCTGCCAGGAAAGTAATCCCTAGCAGTTTCTGGATTGACTTGAAGAAGTGTCAGCCTTATATATTCACCTTATTTCAAGTTGTCTGTGCTGTAGGAGGTTACTTTTCTTCTACTACATGTCACAGCAAGAAGTACTGGCAATGGTGCAATGAGAAAATTATGTGTTTGTTGTGTTGTTTTTTGTTTTCTTTTTTTTTTTTTTTAGGGGAAGGAGGGAAATATTAATATATTAAAGTATAGATCTATCTTGCCATAGAAACCAAAACCCACTGCTTTAAATACAATAAAATTGTGAATGAAGAAAAACAATCCTTTACAACAAAACTGGTTTTCTTGAGATAAAAAAAAATTCTCTAGATGTTAATACTTCAACATCAGATTCTCACTTTGTAGATGCTTACTCTACCTCATGTCCTGCAGTAAGACAGAAGTAGTCAGAGGATTCTGTCTTCCTTTCGGCTTGCATTTAGCACCTAATGAAAAAAACAAAAATCTGCTTCTGTAATATATTTGTCATTGTATGGTACTAACATTGTGCAATTTGCCCTTATTGGTTGTTCCAAGATACTTTGATTGCTTGACTGTTGCACAGTAGGCTGTCTGAGCATTAGATAACTAAGTTCTTAACATACACAACTGTTTAAAAGACTTCCCTGTCCAGTTATATAAATTAATCCCTGGTGACATAGCACAAATGTAACAGCTATGGCTAGTGTCATTTTTGTTTGCATTATTTGAAAAACAGATTTCTGGTAATTAAAAGGCTTTGAAATTCATTGAAGGGGTTTGGGGGGATTTTTTGTGTTTTTTTTTTCTTTTCTTTTTCTGGTATTGAATAGAAGTTAATGACAAATACGTTAACTAATTATTTTACAACTTGTTGAGGAAAGTATAGTAATTAATATCATAGAATCATAGTATGGTTTGGGGCAGAAGTGACATTAAAGGTCATCTACTTCCAACCCCCTGCCATGAGCAAGAACACCTTCCACTAGATGAGGTTGCTCAGAGACTCATCTAGCTTGGTCTTGAACACCTCCAGCAATGGAGCATCCATGACTCCTCTGAGAAACCTGTTCCAGTTCCTCACCACCTCACAATAATTTTTTTCCTGATATCCAATCTAAATCTCCCTTCTTTCAGCTTAAAACTATCACCCCTCATCCTGTCACTGCACTCCCTGATAAATATTCCCTCTCCATCTTTCCTGTAGTCTCCCTTTGAGTACTGAAAGGCGACTAGAAAGTCTTGCTCGAGCCTTCTCTTCTCTAGGCTGAACAATCCCTGTTCTCTCAGCCTGTCTTCCTATAGGAGGTGCTCCATCTCTCTGATTCATCTTCATGGCCCTCCTCTGGACTTGCTTTAAGAGCTCCACGTCCTTCCTGTGCAGAGGACTCCAGAACTGAATGCAGTACTCCAGATGTAATCCCACTAGAACAGAGTAAAAGGAGAGAATCACCTCCTTCCACCTGCTGGTCACACTACTTTTGATGTGGCCCAGGATATAGTTGGGTTTCTGGCTGCAAGCGCACATTGCTGGCTCGTGTTGAACTTCTCATCCACCAACACCCACTAGTCCTTCTTTTTGGGGCTCTCAATCCATTGTCTGCCCAACCTATATTTGTGCTTGTGATTGCCCTGCCACAGTTTCAGGACCTTGCAAGATCTCTTCCAACATTCACCCTCATAAATTCAATATTCCTATAAACTCTGTCACTATCTTGAACCCTTCAAGCACCACACTGGGCAACAAAGAGTACTGTTGTGGTTTATCCCCTGCAGGCAGATAAGTGCATCTGCTCCCTCACTCCTCAAAGCAGAACGGAGGAGAGAATCAGAAAGAGTAAAAGTGAAAACTTGTTGGTTGAGATAAAGACAGTTTAATATGTGAAGCAAAACCCATACAAGGAAGTAAAAAAAAACAACGAATTCACTCACTACCTCCCATCAGCAGACAGGTATTTGGTCATCACCAGGAAAGCAGGGCTCCATCATATGCGATGGTTATTTGGGAAGATGAATGTCATCAGTCCAAATGTGCCCTCCTTCTGTCTTTTCCCCCAACTTTTTATTGCTGTGGGCAATGTCATATGGTATGGAATACCGTTTTTTTCAGTTGTGGCCAGCTATCCCTGCTGTGTGTCCTCCGAACTTCTTTTCTATCCCAGACTACTCACTGGTGGTGATGTGGGAAACAGAAAAGGCCTTGACTCTGTGAAAGCACTGCTCAGCAATAATGAAAACATCCCTGTGTAGGCCACAAACCCAAAAGTTTGTATCATATGCTCTACTATAAAGAAAATTTACTATATCACAGAAAAAAAAAATAGTAAAGGAAGATAAAAGGCAAGAGAATATTTGCAACAAGAGAAATCTAAACTGCACATCAGGAATCCAAATTTTTAACTTCAATGATGTCTGTTAAGTGCCAGAACAGAGAAAATATGGAATTTCTATCCCTGGAGATGTTCAAAACTTGACTAGAGAAATTGTGTACAGCTTTATTTAAGATTTTATGCTATCATTCCTTTAAACAAAAGCTTGGCTGAAATGGTTGCCAGACATTGCTTGCAGCCTGTGTTTTTCTGTGATCCTGTGATTTCAGCCTACCCTTAAGACATAAACTTACAAACATTTAAAATGTGGATGCTTTATCACTGGTCTTCAATTTTTTTCTTTTATAGAAACTTGTAGTTTCCTACTAGTCTAGGTTCAAAGCCAGAAGTTATCTCCCCGCAGGGATATGAATGAATTAGTGATGGCCTAATCTATTGGTGAGATTAACTGAAAAACTCCTTTAATTGCCAGGGGTAGACTATGCACTATGGATTATCTTTCTTCTCCTCCTCAGCATAATCAATCTGTTGACAGAGTTGTCTCCTCATAAAAGGTACGAATTAGGCGACCCTAATTCCTGTCTCTGCAGCAGGTTAAACTATTGTCAGAGACTAATTCTGTGGCCTAAACAGTATGCCTTACATCAATTGTTTCCAGTTGTTGGACTGCAGGAAGAAGCAAATCATGCAGAGATAGTGTGAGAGACTGTAAAAGTTAATGTGAATGTCTCATGTATTGTTGCTGCATAGAAGTTGTAGCCACTATTAAATCACAGTAAACAGGATGTGTCTGAATGAGAGCACTGAAGAGTCAAAGCGGTCTTGTTTTGGAGCCCTCCTCCTCTGAGATTGTGACCATGAAGAGACCTTTTCCTCATTATCGGCCAAATGTATATAACAGGTGACACCCAGGCATGTGCAAATGAAGATTACTGAGTACATGTTACTTGTAATGTCCCATGTAGAGTCATATCCAACCCTTACATCATTGACTAACTGAGGGAGGCAGTCAGGGGCATAAAAAGCACCTCCCAAAATCCTTGATTGCATATGCCTGCCATTCAATGAGCCTGAAGAGAGGTCTGGACCTCTTGGGTTCTGATACTTTACTATTTCCTCTTTCTCCTCTTCTACTTTTCTTTCTTTCCATCTTTCTTATTTTCCTTAGAATCATATAATCACCAGGTTGGAAAGGACCCACTGGATCATCGAGTCCAACCGTTCCTAACACTCCCTTAGACCATGTCCCTAAGCACTTCACCCACCCATTCCTTAAACACCTCCAGGGAAGGTGACTCGACCACCTCCCTGGGCAGCCTGTTCCAGTGCCTGATGCCTCCTTCCGTGAAGAATTTTTTTCTGATATCTAGCCTGAACCTCCCCTGGTGGAGCTTCAGGCCATTCTCCCCTTGTCCTCTCCTCAGTCACTTGGGAGAAGAGCCCAGCTCCCTCCTCTCCACAACCTCCTTTCAAGTAGTTGTAGAGAGTAACTTACTACAGATATAAAAAGCCAGAGCTTCTGTCACCCCCAAGATTTCACCTATGCAAAAAAATTTCTTCTAAATTGATTGTTTGATGTCATTTTGCCTTAATTTAGCCTGAGGGGAACCTACAAATTTTAAGGGGAGGTCCAGAGTCTCCCCCAGCAATCACTGGACAGTCCATTTAAAGTTGCAACAACTATACTTCCATCACAGAGTATTCCGAATTTAGCTAAAGATACAGAAAAAAATTATCATATATTACTTCCCCAACATAACGTCTGAGCCCTTTCTGTTTCTCAGTTACAATAGTACTATATCCCCTAAAATTTTCTCAGAACATAAGTGCTTTTGACCTGATATTTCGTCTATGTACTTCATTGTGTTCAGTGCAATTATATTGTCCCTTGCCTCTGCTTCAAACCGCCAAGATAAGAGGCCAGGTTAATTTGAACCCACCTTTGGTGCAATTTCTGCTTTAATCTTGTTCTTGGTATTTATTCTACCTCCTCTCTCCTTTTCCCCAAACTGTATTCAAACTGAGTCCATAAAACAAAAACTGATGAAGAGACTCTTTGGTCATTACCTAAATCTCATTTTTCTAAAGCTTTAATGAAGTGCTCAGCAGCTGCAGCTTACATGTACGTTTCTTTTGAGGACTGGGCATTTTACTAATGACTACAAGATGACTGCTTAGCGATTTATTAATAACTCATTATGAACATAAATAATCATGCCAAATTGATTTTTAAAAAATATTTTCAAGGTAGAGAAATGTAGTAGATTATTCAGAGGTTAGAATAAGTTGATGGATAGCATCTAGGATTTAAAATACTTTAAAAAGCAAGAAAACAAAATATTAGGATTCTTCTATACTTAAAAGTCTTTTTATTTAATACAAAATTTTCATGGAAGATGAAGAATATTCTGAATATATATACAAGAATATAATACACTTTGAAATGCATTTAAAATTAATGAAATTAATAAAAGTTAATGAATTTTTTCCCCAAAAAAGTTATAATTCCATAGTCTGTCCAAAAGATGTTTCTCTAGTCATCAACATTTTTGCTCCCATTACACATTTTCAGAATGGTTGACAAATATGATCTCACCTCCTGGCAATATTACAGCAAAAAAGAACCATCTTCTCATTATGATGTTTCCATATGTAGGAAAAAAATGTCTCTCTTTTACTATCTGATGGCAGGAGACATTTCACTACAGAATCAGGAGTGTACCTCTGAGTTGTATTCTTTTGTTAGGTACAACTTATGTTACTGTGACCCAGAAGAACTGCATACCTGTTCATTTTGGATGAGGAATGTACTGGCTTTGCAGGGATGGACTCAACTTTCTTCATAGCTTCCCATGTAGTGCTGTGTTTAAATTTGTGTGTAAAATGGCATTGATAGCAATGTTTTGACTTTTACTTAGTAGTGATTATGCAACACCAAGGCTTTCTCTGCTTCCTGCTCTGCCCAGCCAGCAGGTAGGTTGTGTGCACAAGAGTTAGGGAGCGACACAGCAAGGGTAACTGATTGAAAGTAACGAAAGAGATATTCCATGCCATATAATTTCATGCTAAACAGTAAAACTGCATGGGATTTTTTTCCAAGATAACCATTGCTCAGAGACTGGCTGGGCATTGATCTGCTGGTGGTGGGTGATTACTTTTGCATCAATGATTTCTTCATTCATTTCTTAATTTTTTTCCGTTTCACTTCCTTTATCTTGACCCATGAGTTTTATCACTTCTGCCATTCTGAGTGAGCAGCTGGGTGGGGGCTTAGCTGCCGATCACAGAGAAGAAAGTGTGGGTTGTAACCCAGCTATTTTATTTTTTATGTAAAATAATCTGTAGAAATGAACTTGGTTTAGTTAAATTACATAGCTGAGTAACCAGGGTGAGACAATGATTTATTAACAAAGTAACAAGATTTAGCTATACTGAAAAGCTAACCTTGCTGGCAAGCCTTGGATAAACTATTATTCTTCAGTGAGGGGAAGTTTTCCACAAGAAATCACTTTGTTTATATTTGGTTGTCATTTTTAGAGATTAGAAAGCCTTAGTAGGTCCACAAACTTTTTAAAATTTTTCTCCCATGTTAAGGCCTCTGGCAGTTTAAATGTCTGTATGAATGATATTTAACCTTCCTGTTTTCCAGAAGGTAGATGTGCAGGAATTTTGAGTAATTTATTCTAATTTTCTGAAGATTCCACAATTAGATCCCAAGAAGGTAACCAAAACAACCTAAAAATAAAAAAAAAATAAAAAAAAGAGAAAAGATCATGTGATGTACACCTCTCCCAAAGGAGGAAAAGGATCTTTACGCAGAAGTTCACAGGGCTCACTGGAAGAGCTTTAAATTGGATTTGAAGGTGAAAAGGTAAAACCAGGCTTGCTAGAGATAAGCCTGGAGGTGGTACACCAGCGTTTGAGGGATGCTGTGCTAGTGAGGTCCTTCCGTCTTCTGTCTCAGAGGAGGTAGAGGATGGAGAGCCATACAGCAACAAAGACAACAAGGGTTACTGATGTCTTAGAAACCGTGGAAGCACCTGAAAATTGTCACATAGGAATTAGAGCTTTACCTGAAAAGGTGTCAGGATCAATAACCCAACTGAAGTGCATCTACATCAATACAGGCAGAATGGGCAAAAAAAAAGAGAAGCTGGAAGCAGTTGTGCAGCTGGAAAACTACAATATAGTTGTAATCACGGAAATGTGGTGTGATGACTTGAACAACTAGGGTGCTGCAATGGATAGCTATAAAAACTTCAGAGGAAATAGTCATGAAAGGAGAAGTGGTGGGGTAGCCCTGTATGTTAGGGAGGGTTTTGACTATTTAGAGCTTGGTGACAGTTATAAGTGTCTACTAGACTTCTCCACATTGATTAAATATCACACGCATTTCCTACAGGAAGAACAAATGTGAAAGGGAAAATAGAAATGAACTGAGAAGAAATGGAACACTGGGAATCTGAACAAATGCATTGTTATCAGTCTTCCTTGCTGCTCTCTGTTCTGAAGATGATTGATCATCCAATGAAGAACAGAATTTTACTGGAGAGTTTGCCATTTCTGTTTCTAGGTGTTAGAATATATATTTTCTTGCTTTCTTGGCATTTTGATATTGGTACAAGTGTGAAGCTGGTGCTTCAGAAATTTCTTTGATTGATATAAATAAATCAATAAAGACATTATGTTCAGGACTCTGTCTGGCTGTTAAATATCTGACCTGGTTGACTGTCAGGTATAATATAATGATCCCCCATCCTTTGTCTCTGCTTTCCCCAAATGTTTAATAATTTAAACTATTGATGATTTAATGTAGGCTGATAACGAATGAGAAACAAGATTTTAAGATAGCCATGAGGAAGCTTCAATGACTTCAAACAAATACTCTACATAGAAAAAGTGCCATTTTTAAATGATATCAAAAGTGACTTAGCAAAATATTTCCTTAAGGAAAATATTTTGCTTATAAGGGTTTTTGTTTTCCTTTAGAATTAGTTTATAACTATATTATCGGTAGGTCATGTCTGCAAGGTATGCTTCCTAAAAAATACTAGAACACAAAATACAGTGTGTCTCCTCAAGGGGAACAAGGAGGAGACAAAGGAGCTTTTCCCTGCTTACAAAGGACCCTTCTTCACAAACTTCATGGTCTTGAAAGCATAAGACTACAAAGACAGGGTGTCTTAACTTCTTCACTTGTAATTGTGTGAGAAAGATAGACGATTCAGGGCCTTAATTTGTTCTGCTGAATAAGTTTTATTCCATGTCACCTATAATGTGACTAAAACCTGTTTTGAAATTATGGTTTGTATATTTATATTATATATATATATAAAAAATATATTTTTTTATTCTAGAATTTCCTTTGTCAGAATCATAACCGAAATGGAAAAAAAAAGAATTCTGCACTGGTGTCATAGTTGAATTTAAGGTTTTCACAGAGGCATAAAAATGGAGGGGAAGCAACCCACAGATAAATACGTGACCCACCAAAACTGTAGAATACTGGCAGGATTCTTC
Organism: Cuculus canorus; assembly: GCF_017976375.1. Classification (NCBI taxonomy): domain Eukaryota; kingdom Metazoa; phylum Chordata; class Aves; order Cuculiformes; family Cuculidae; genus Cuculus; species Cuculus canorus. The sequence goes on from NC_071401.1 coordinate 39,872,715, forward strand.
ACTCTTCTTGATCTAACTACCAGGCAAACTTTTATGTGGCTTGGTCGAATAATTCAGCCCATAAGCTTTACTTGCAAAGATACTTGCAAAAAAACCCTGTAATTAAACTAAAAATTTTAAAATTAACAGAGTTTAAGCTAATTTGGAATCTGAAAGTTTTTTAAGGCCTGACCCATAATACTTTTAAATCTGTTTTGCAGTTTTAGGTGGTTTTTGGATCAGTCCTCTGAGATGATACAGACAGCAATACTGAGAACTTGAGATGTACAACATAACAGGTTGGAAAAATTGAGAAATGAAATGTGAGAAAGCTCTGTTTTTTTCATATATAACCCTTATATTATTTTCTGCCCTTCATCATATTTATTGGATTTCAGTTTAGGCAACATTCCCGAAAGTAGTATTTTAAAGGCTTTTATACTTGGTCAGGGACTACAGACTGATCTCAGAATTGAATCTTGTTTTCAAAGCAGCAGAATAGCAGGACTGAATTCATTGAAAAGGAAGTAATGTAAAGGGCAAATTCTGCTCCTCTGTTACGTATGAAAATTAATCCAATTAAGTCCGTATCCAAAAGGCAAACTGGGCCCCCACCATTGTAAATTTTATTGTCTCAGAGCCTATATCTTTAGAGAAGAATTAATAAGTGCTTTTTTTCCCCCAGACAGGAATCTGTAGGTATATGAATCTTTTTAGATTGCTGACATACCTGTTTCCACAAAGTAGGTCACCATTTATGGAGAAAGTCACTAAGCAGACTTTATTCTTAGAAAAAAAAATTACTATTTGAGTGCAGTGAAGTCTTTAAAAATGAATAAACCACAGAAACATATGCAGACTTTGGCCACCAGAGCTACCCTTATGTCCCCAAGAAGCCCTCTACAACAATTTCTATTGCTTATAGTGACACTTCAGATTAATTGCCAGATTCTTCCCTGCTGAACTGAGGCAACAAGCCACTCATGACTCAAGCAGATGTTTCTGCACTTCAGGCAAACTGCAGCATGTTTGTATTCCCTTTGCTCCCCCACCTCCATTACCTGTGACAAAGGCTTTTACTAGAGGCATCACAGGAATTTTACGCAAGAGAAACTAGATGCTACCCCACCAGCACTGCTGCAGAGTAGCTTAAGTTTCTGTTACACACTGCATAGGGATGGAAAATTATTAAAAATACAGGATATCTTCATCAGTATAACTGTACTGATAATTACTGTATTTAAGGAGTAAAGAGGAGACTACATGTTCCTTGCAAAGGCCCCCAGAAAAATGTATTTGTCTAAGCTCATTTTGCTAAATATTGTCATAAAGCTATGACAATAAGGTAAAAGGTAACTATCTGAGGTGAATTGATTCTCTGCATCCCGAGTGGAGCTAAGCAGAAACAGAGTGAGCAGTGTTGGTTATCAACATAGCAGTAAGACAAAATATTGTACGGCTAAATTGGTTTAGAAAGTCTCTCCCCTGATTATTTTGTGGTTCAGGTACCCCAAGGAAGCCTCCCATAGCAGGAAGATCAGGCAGATTTCCTGCAGATACTGCATCACATATTACTGTTCCTTCAGCTAGAGATTCTGTGCTGCTTGGAATAGTGGCCAGTGCCTGCCTCTGGATCTGTATGCACCACCTCTACTGTCCTTTTGATTTCCTCCTTTCAGCATTAATACTCTCCTAACTCCCACACACATACTTTTGTGATGTTCTTTCTATCCTTCAGTTCCTGCTTTTCTTAGAGAGGCAGAGAAAATATGACTGATAACCTGCTTTTGCTACGTCTCAGTTGCTATTTCAAAATACTTAATCATCCAAATAAAATTGGATTAACAAGAACCGTGGAGTTCTGTGCAATTATGCATAGGCTGATCAGAACTGCATGAGAATGGTACATTTCTTCCTGAATGTGTCACTTTTTCAGTGACAATCCATTTCCACAGAATTTTTCTTCATTCCCTTTCACCTGCCTCTCCTTGCCCTCAAAATAAATTCCATCATTTTTTCAGGAAGACTTGTAACAGACTTTTATTTGGGAAATTCTTTGTCCACATTCAAAACTCATGGGAGATTTGTGTAGTTCTAATTTATTTCCTTTCTTGTGAAATACACGACGCTGATCTATTTTCCTGAATTAGTTTTCTCTTTTTGCTATTATTGGGACTTTTTTTCAGTCCTGGTCCAGCTTTCACCTGATTTCTTCCCCACTTTCAGACTCCTTTCTAGAAACCAGGAAGCTTTCCAAATTCCTCGTCTTACTCCTTCTTTCTGTATGACACAAGACTCAAGGCTTTAGCTTTTCACTTAAGTGTCTTTGGCATCCACGTTGCCTATGGATTAATACCTTATGTCCATTTTGATCATTGGAGTAGCAGGAACCTACTACCTGTCCTTCTTGTCCGTAACAACATAGACATGATACCAGGATGCAGAGGCTGTGACCACCTCCACTTCCCTGCCTGGAGGTCAGATAACACAGTGCTTTAGGGAAAGGCTAATATGAACTGTATCTCTGAAGTCTGCAACATATTGAGAAGCTCTGGGAAGGGTGGCTATGTATTTTTGCTACAATCATGATCAGGAAAGGCTTAGACATATCAATAAATACTTGATTGTTTTGAAATTTTAACTTTCAAATTTTAATGACTGTCTCTCATTAAAAATTGTTGTATCACTCAAAGTTGCAGCTTAAAAAAAAACAATAGAAACCCCACATTTTTTTAAGAACTATCTTGAAAAAGAAATATTTTTTGTTGAACTATCCTTTCCAGTGTGCAGAGAAACTAGTTTACCAAAGAAACTGTCATGGTGATCTATAAATTTATTTATATTTAAACAACATGTTTTATTGAAATTCAGAGAAAAAGCTACACCATTCAGGATTAAAACTGTCCAGAAAATGAAAACAAAATCATGCTAAGGCATCTGACACAGAAAATAACAATATGAATGTTAAACTATGCCAGTGATAACCAACAGAAAATAGGAGCATTATAAAACTTTAATCAAACAAATCTCAACTATTCATTTTAAAGGAGGAGTATTAGTTATTTCTGTAAGCATTAAAAGTAGGAGATTTGAATACAATACAATATAATATTTCAGGAGAAAAAATATCTACTGTTTCCTCAATCCAAATTATTTAATTAAAATATTCTTTTGTACATTCTTTGAGACCTCTGTGGCCACTGACAATGACATGATGGTTATAACCATGATATTCTAATTAACCTTTTTTCTTTCATACACATTTTTCAAGCCAAGCCTTTTATTTATTTCAAGATACTAGCAGATATGTGTATTACAGAAAAAAAAATTAATATTAATTAGTGCTCCCATGCAAATATTTCTAGGTAAAACATGCATTAATATAAGTGTCTTCTTTTCACCGTCATGAAATCGAATTTGAAAACTTCGTATTTCAAAGTAATTTCCCGTGTCTAGGAAAAATAGCTACTATACATCTCTTGGGAAAGGGATGCAATCTGTCTCCTTTTTCATCTTTGCAACCTTCCAGTATGTATCTATAAGAGTAAAATTATCTTCTATCTTCAGAACTTTATACCCATGGATCATTGATAATGAATTCCTCAAATTTACAGGAAAAACATCATGATTACAGTACCATTGTAGGCACTTCAGTTTCTTTATAGAACACTATCTAAGAATTTTAAGAAGCATATTATCATTTTGTTCTTGTTTACACATCATAGCTCTCACTACAGGCTTTCAGTCACAGACAGTGCCTCCTTGCTTTCTTATTACATTCCATGGTACTGCCTTGGCTGAATCACTGTCACCCGTTTGATACAGCCAAAACGTCAGCAACTGTGATGAAGAGAAGGGGAAAAGAAATAACTTGCCATACAAAGCCTTATGCTGTGATGTTTTGTAAAGTCAATGCTGTCAGTCAATTCACATCAATACTGCTAATGCAGAGCACAGGGCTTGCTATTGATTTAATTAACTGGAGTTGAGATAAAGTTCAGTTACGCAGTGCAATAATTTGCAGTATGTTCAAGGGATTTCACAGACAGTGTAATGAGAAAGAGAAAATGCAGTACTGAATGGATGGGACACAGCACTATAATGGGTGACTGATAGCTAACATGCAATAGTTGTAAATCCTGTACAGCAGAGTAAGGTCTATTTTTCCTTTCCATCATCAGGTGTCAACATGCATCAAGGAACTAATTAGATCAGCGTTTTCTGTGTGGTTCTCAGAGAAATAATATTTTTTAATATAATTGCCTTTAAAAGAATATGATGTTCATTTTAAAAAGAGTACGATATACTACTACCAGTGACACAAAGACCCATATATTAGGCCATTTAGGTGACTTATGTTACGAATCTGACTTTATCATGTCTTCCTTCACGAGATTTCATTACAGTTGATCTACTCTAGGCATGTGAATGAGTCTGATAAAAATAAAAATGTTTGGTTTTAACTACAAGCAATTAACAAATTCTCTTTTCCACCTTCAGCATGTACCACTGATTTTATTTTTATACATGTGGCCATGTTTTTGCACTATATAGCTATTACTAAAATACTAACACTGTTGCACCAAATTAACTTCTTTTAACTAGTTTATTTTCTCGGAATTATTGGTTTGGCCATTTACAGAAATAAGTGGGTCTTAAGTCTTGAAATATGTGGCTATTCTGGACAAATATAGGAATCAGAAGTATTTATGTGAGCTTAATTCTCTCATTTTATACCAGAGTTGCTCTAAAAAGTCTATGTATGTTTATTTTATATATCAGTGTTTCAAAATTCTGCTTGAGAGGGGAAAAGCTGACTATTCCTGCTAGGAGGTGGGTTGTGGAGTTGTATTCCAGCCATTCTTTGTCCACCTTATTGTTGAAAGCACCTCAAGTCCAAAAATAATGTCAACCTACTCTCATCCCCATATCTGATGCCAAAAATAAGATTTATTTAGATATAGATATAGACATAGACATAGACATGCATGTAGCTGTAGATACAGATGGTATACATGTACAATTACACATATACATATTTTCTACATATTGCCTGTATATAATTATCTATATATTTATATGTAGAATGAAAGTCTAGATCTAATGTATAAGAACTATACAATATACTACACAATCTAAGAATTATTTAAAAACTCTGAAAATAAGTCAACTGAAGTAAAACACTTTAGAAACATAAAAATACTGTTGTTTTTTGAGATTACAGTATTTCTTTTTTCCTCAAAAATGCTAGGAGTAATTTGTCTTTAAGTAGTAAGTTAAAGAAACTCTTCATAACCTTGATAAAGAACGATACATTTTGTTTCTTAGGAGGCAGCTGAATATGTAATTATTCAGATGTTACGTTTTATTCATGTATAACAAAATTCACACAGCCGTCTTGCATGGTTTTATCCCCCCCCGACTCAAATGTGTTTCTACACAGCACAAAATGGACTCTTTGTGAACTGTGATTTAGTGTCAGAAACTTCACTGAAATGTTCCAAATCCAAGCGGCTCTGGTATTTGGAGAACATGCTTGGAACAAAATAGGAAACAAACTCTGGTAGAGACAAGAGAAAGATACTATAATGAGGAAAAAATAAAAATGTGGGGATAGGTAGTTTGTCTGTGGGAGATGTAGCAGAAAATTCCCTTCTGATGGTAAAAGATTTTTTTGTCCAGAAATGTAGTTTCTTTCCTACACATTTTGCCAAACTCTTTTGCATTCTTTGTAGTGAAAAGCTCTTAAAAATTACAGAAGGATGGACAATTTCCCAGATAAAGCAATAAAGTAAAACTCCTTAGCAGAGAGTGAAGGCTGAGCACAAGCAACAACTTCCAGATGAATGTCTTAAAAAAGTCACAGAGCAGGAAATGAGAGCTTTGAAAATGAGTGGAGTAACAAAATTAAGATGATCTTTAGAAACAGTAAAACACTGCATGGCTTAACAATAGTTGTTCAAATGACCTTGATTATCACTCTGTGACATACAGAGATGGTCTAGATGCACCCTTTATCTCAGGAGGCCCTTAATCTCTTTTTCACTGAAAGCTGCAAGAATAAAACAGAGGCTCTTTTTCTTGCATTCTTTCCTCAAGCATCTACAACTGGTCACTGCTGGAGATAGGATATTGTGTTAAAAGAACGTCTATTCTTCCACGTGAGAATATTCTTGTCTTATAAGACAAAACATTCTTCCTTTCTTTTCAGACCTACATTTTAAAGTACAAGCTCTTTGAATGAAAGAATTTTCCTCAATAAATATGGACTAGATAAAGACTGTTCCCTGGTAATGCTTGGGAAACCTTTCTAATTAACCTAAACACTTCAGAAAACAATGGTAAGCAAGATTTTACTTTCATCTATTGCCTGTGGAGTATAGCAACAGCAGCGTAAAACCTTTTTCTTTCATAATCATCCAGTCATTTCATCAGTGTTTAATTTTGTACTTTATCTCTGAATTACTTTGTGCTCTTACCTCTGCAGTTCATAGTTAAAGATATGTTTGGCTTTAAAACAAAATAGCTGTATAAATTTTTCATGATTCACAGTGTGTTTGACACCACTTATGCAAAGTGACCAATGGAAAAGCAGTTTGAATTGCTTTAGTTAGCAATATTCTTCAACATTTTACAGGCACTGGCTCTAGCATTATTTTGCTGTTATTTTCAGTGTCAGTAAAGAGATATTAGTAAATCTCCACTTTATTGTCCTGACTTGCAGTCATTATAAACTTCCTGTGTTTTTTAGCAGAACAATACTTAGAGCATAATAAATGCTCATAATTTATTTATTTTAAATGGTTTATAAAATTTATTTTTCTTTTTGGTCAGGTTTTCATTTTGTTTATTCTACATCCTTTATCAAATAAGACCTGTTACATGAACAACTCATCATTGTGGAATGTCAAGATTCTTCACATATTCAGTAAAAATACAGTAAAATAAAATAAATAAATAAACAAAACCTCTCCTTTCTTCATTTTTTGGGCAATTTCTGAAAATACATTTTTGATGATGCTTTTTGTAGCACATTTTGATGTGACACTGACACACAACTTTTTTCATTCTTTTGTTTTTTGTTTGCTTCCCCTGTTGTGCATTTATAAATAAAAGAATATTGTGCTTTACCAGTATATACTGAAAAAAACCAGAGAAAGAAATATTATTAAAACAAGTGTTGAAGTTATAAAACTATCCAAACAAAACCAATATGGGTTCTGAGGTAACTGCCACACTACTGAAGAACTGGAGAGAGGTTGGTTGGATAGGAATAGCTGAGGAATATAACATTCATTATATATTACTTCATGCAGAGATAGAAAGTTACAGATAAAAAGACAATGGAAGATTGTGTAAGTAGGAAGTGGTCAAAGCATTAGAAAAACAGAATGTACACAGGAGAGGTGTAAATATGTAAAAGGATACAAAGAAAGCATAAATACACAAAAGCATCAAAGACATCAGATGCTTGATTCAAATTCTAGTAAATGAAGACATGAGAGCAATGGTATGCATATAAGTAGATCTCCTATTTAGCCATTTCTGAGCTGCAGTGCATTAATCAAATATCTCCAATGGACTAAGAGTTATTCTATAAGCAGTGTAGGTATTACAATTTAGTGTCTCCAGTAACAGACATTATAGTTTGTATTACATAATACATATTACCTCCTAATATAATGTAATGGAATTGTTATGTGGTGAATCATAGAATCACCAAGTTGGAAAAGACCTCTGAGATCATCGAGTCCAAACATACCTATCTGCCACTAAACCATATTCTTAAGTATCTCGTCTATAAGTCTTTTAAATACCTCTAGGGATGGTGACTCAACCACCTCCCTGGGCAGCCTCTGCCAGTGCCTGATAACCCTTTTGGTGAATTTTTTTTTTTCTAATTTCCAATCTGATACAACAGTACTCTGTGCAGTTCTGATCCCTTCTTCTCAACAAGAACGTAGCAGAACAGGGAAAGATTTGGAGAAGGGTGTGAAGATGACCAAATGTGCAGAATGGCTTCCTTAAAATGAACTTCAAAGTTACGGGTCACCAAGCTGGAAAATGGGCAATTGGAGAGGCTATGATGGACATCTACAAAATTATTAGTGACTCAGAAAGGCAGAGAGGAATCAGCTGTCTCCTGTTTATTTTTGCAGCAGAACCAGGGACTATCAGTTAAAATCAAGATTTGACTGCTGCAAGTTTTCGGGTTTTTTTAAAGATGACTTATTTCTTCTAATAGACCAAGTGGAAGTGAAAGAAGATAAGGAAAGTTCTGGATGTTAAAGCTGAAATGATACAAGTGGAAGTTGGATAAGTTTGTAAAAGAGAAAACCTACCAGGCTTACTGATAGCACAGAAAATCACCTCTTTCTCATGAAATCCATCAGTAGGAATTGTTAAAAATCAAGCGAATATTCAGTGCAACTATTATATATTTGAATTATTCTTCCCGTTACCTACAGCCATCTACTTTAGGCTGCTTCTGGGAGAAAAAAAAAAAAATGCCGGTTCTACTGAACTTTTAAAATTTCTTGGTATAGTGCCTTTTCTTGCCATTATAGTGCCTACTTCTTGCCATTGCTAGACCTTGTATAGCTTGGTGATTTGCATCCACTAAATCCCAACTCCAGATTTATCACTGCAGTAGTAACTCAATGTTCATAGAATCATAGAATCATAGAATCACAGAATCATAGAATCATTTAGGCTGGAAAAGACCTCTAAGATCACCAAGTCCAGCCACCAGCTGAACACCACCATACCTACTATATCATGTCACTAAGTGCCACATTTACAAGTTTTATGAACACCTCCAGGAAAGGAGACTACACCACTTCCCTCAACAGCTTTTTACAATGATGGACCATTCTTTCCATAAATAATTTTTTTCTAATATCCAATCTAAAGCTCTTCTGGCACAATTTGAGGCCATGTCCTCTCTTCTCAACACTTGTTACTTGAAAGAAGAGACCAACACCCACCTCACCACAACCTCCTTTTAGGTAGCTGTAGAAAGTGATAAGATTTCCTTCCAGTCTCGCCTTCTGCAGGCTAAGCAATTGCAATCTCAGTTTCCTCAGATGCTCCTCATAAGTCTTGATCTCTAGACCCTTCACTAGCTTTGCTGCTCTTCTCTGGACATGCTCCAGCACCTCAATGTCTTTTCCATACTGAGGCCTCCAAAACTGAAGACAATATTCAAGATGAAGCCTCACCAACACTGAGCATAGGGGCACAATCAACTCACTACTCCTGCTGGCCATGCCAGTTTTGGCATCAGCCCATTAATCCACTCCATTTAGGTCCCTTCCTGCCTTCAAGCAGATTGACACTGCACCCAATTTGGTGTCATCTGCAAACTTACTGAGGGAGCATTCAATACCCTCATCCAGATCATTGATAAAGCTATTAAACAAGATTGTCCCCATTGCTGAGCCCCGGGGAACACCACTTGTGACTGGTATCCGTTCCCCCACCCCTATACTGTTTAAATCACAACAGGAATGCTCCAACTTGCAGAGTCTAATCTCTACTCTCTTCCGTTGTTTTGACTCCTAGCTGTGTATGCTGCAGCACGATCACTGTCAAATGTAATATATGATTGTCTGGTCGAATGTCTTGTCTTACCAAGGTGGAAAGGGACAACTCTCGACAGGGCAATTCTACATGACAGACTTGGTGGGAAGAACTCCACAAAGGAAGGGTTATGGCTAGAGTTAAGGTCTCCTGGCATGGAGTTGTCCCTGCAGAGAGTTGGTCATGTAGAGTTGTTCCATGGAGAGCTAGACACAAAGAGTTGGCCTAGACCCTTCCAAAGGACTAATTTTTGCCATAGAAAGCACCTCAAATATCTGTCAATAAACAAATGATGTCTGTTATAGTTGCTAAACATATTTTGCTTTTTGAATCAGCCTGTAAAAGGACTATTTCTGTAATATATATATATCTGTAATATATATATATATTTATTTTATTGAAACGTACATCTTTCCATATAATAGATCAGTGTGGACAAAAAGAATTTTATAAAAGAAAAAGCCTATTTGGAAATACATCAATCTGCTCAGTTTTTATGGTAGTCAGATGTAATACAGTCTTGGCTGCATTCTGGCAGTAGAGAAGCTGTTCAGAGTATAAGACATAATGGAGCTGCTCGTACTGACAGCCTGTGCTTCAGCTCATGCTAAACTGTGTTTCAAAACAAAAGCAGGAAAAAACTAAATGTCACCTTTAAAAGTTAACAGAATCACAGAATTCCAGGATGGTTTAGGTAGGAAAAGACCTTTAAGATCATCAAGTGGAACCACAAACCTAATACTGCCAACTCCACCACTAAACCACCTCCCTAAAGACCACATCTACACATCTTTTAAACACCTCCAGGGATGGTGACTCAACCACTTCCCTGGGCACCCTATTCAATGCTTGAAAACTCTTTCAGCGGAGTAACATTTCCTAATATCTAGACTAAACCTCCCCTGGTGCCCTGGTGCATCTCCAGTCCATTTCCTCCGTTCCTCTCATAATGGCTTGTTACTTGGGAGAAGAACCCACACCCACCTCACTACAACCTCCTTTCAGATAGTTCATATAGTCCAGATAGAATGATAATGCCTCCTTTTGTCCAGGCTAAACAACAGCAGTTCCCTCAGCAGCTCTTCATAAGATTTGTGCTCCAGACCACTCACCAACTTCTTTGCCCTCCTCTGGACACGCTACAACAGCTCAGTGTGTTTTGTGTAGTAAGGGGCCTGAAACTGAATACAATATTCAAGGTGCTTAGATTAATGTAATTGACAGGGTGTTTCACAAGACAACAAAATATATGTATGTACATGCTCACCTCGTATATGTTTAGGTCATTCTTTGTTTTTTAGTCAATCTGCAGGATTAGTTTTATTTTAAGGTGTTTGTATCTTCTATACTGCGTATCCAGTTTTACTAGTAAAAGTCTGATGAAGACACTTATGTATGTTTATCATTTCAGGCATGCACAGATATGTATACACAGATTAATAAATCATTTTTTCAACCAAAACACATTAATTTGCCCACTGCTGTAACTCTGAACGAAGTTTAAAATTATTTTGCTCAAATTTTATATCAGAAAAATACAACCTTATTTTGGGAAAGAAGCGGTAGAAAAAAAAATAAATCTGTATTTAGGAAGCTGTGAGTGTATATATGATTAAAAAGTTGATATACAATATTAATTCCATTTTGAATGTAGTCATCACTGCTGGCAGGTGAACATTCTATGCATAGATGTGTGAATACGATACACATACTACAGTTCTTCCAGGAGCTCCTGAAGTCCACAAAGTTTTTCTGTTTAGTTTCCTAGAAGGTACATCAAACTGCATATAAATATTTTATGAGGTAAAGATGAAACACACTGATGATATTTTTGGGGGCAGTTCGAAAATACATATTCAGAATACAGATCACTAAAAGAAAACCCAGTTTTCAGACATGCTCACAACTTCCACATAACCATATAGGGTGGGATTCTTTTTACCTAACTTGTCTGCACTGTAAACACATCTGAGCTTGTCACACTAGACACCCTCTTCAACATAGAGAAGAAAGTATTTCTGGGTTAAAAATCTTAGCATCCTGAAGTGATCTAAAACAATATAGTTGAACTGTGCACTTAGAGGTATACTTGTGTCTCCACTGTGGATGGAAAGAGTGCATTCTGATTAGCTCAAATGCAGGTATTCACAATTTTGGATGTTTAGGTTAGGTGGTATTAATATGGCTCCTACGAAATGGCACCAGGGGTCCAAGGACCCCAAAGTGAGAATAGGAGGGTTCTGTCAATTCTGATTTCTTTTGGAAATCTGACCACAACTAGTTACTGGAAGAGATGTCGTAGGATTCTGACCAGTTCTGGACTTCCAGTCTCTCCAGCAAATAAATGAGATTTTTCTGCAGTCCTGTTTTCAGGATTTATGTTTTCTGATGTAAATAATTTACAGTAATATATGTGAGAACAGAAGGTCTGAGTGGGCTGGTGTGTGATTTGGGTCTAAAATGAGGGCTGTCTTTTCTAATGAGGGGCAGTTGAGAGCTACCATATGCTTCAAACTTTCAAATTAGTAGAACCATCTGTTAAACAAGTAGTTATTTTTGTATTTTTTTCATTTTAGTTTTTCTTTAATAATTAAATTTAAGCAGTAAGCAATGATCCTACTTCTAAGTTCTTTAACTGGAGTTTTCAAAGCTTTTAGAATGAGATTCATCATGTTTTGACAAAGATATAGATCTTGAAAAAAGTAAAGATCACAAACTGCTCTCCCTAAGGGTTTGGTTCATTAGCTATTATCTATGGTCTTTCACATCATAGAAACTAAGCAAACCTGCAGATCCAAGCTTAGACAGAAGCCATACTATTCCTATATTTATGTTTGAAGCCTATTTAAAGCCCCAAACACATTTGTTTTCATGGCAAAAAGTGTTAGGTCTTAAAGAGGCACACACGGAGGAAATCTGTATTCCCAAACCTCACAGTTCTATCCATCCTTATATTTAATTATTTCTACACAAAATAAGTATGTGTTAATATATATAGGAAACAAACAAACAAACAAACCCCCAAAAAATCCCACAATCAAACCCACACAAATACAGTAAAGAGTATTCATTTTATAAATCAAATCTAGTTCTTCCAGAATTTGATAAATTTTACTTTTAGTAAAATTTTACTTTTAGTAAAATTTAGTGTTTTGGGATATTTTAGGAGTGTTAGAACCTTTAACTTTCATCCATTAGTGGAGTTATACCTTGCCTTGGACATATTAACAACTTCATGTTTTCCGTATGTGCATGTATTTCCTATATGAATCTTTGCTTATACTCCTTTCTTAAATTATCTTTTTCTATTGCAGAAGTTCAATAATTTTTTGGTTTAGTTTGGTTCCCCACTCATTCAATGGACCTCAGGTTACAATTGTATGTTGCGCCTGAACTGTTACAATTCTCCTTCTCACCTTGGCCATACTCTGCCCCAATGGGGTTACCTTTCTTTCAAATAAGCTGGTGTTCCTCACACTCTGCTAACTACATTCAGCTCAGTAATCTTGTGGAAAAACACTTCCATTTTCCCTTTTAATTTTCCCCCCAATTGACTAGGTAGTTTTTGCAGTGTTTTAATGAGTTTACTCAGTTCAGTGAGAGTACAAATGAAAATCAGAGCTGGCTTGAGGGAGATATTGAAAGTGTACAGCCAGGTACAGGAGAAAGAGAGACAAAGTGAAGAAGAATCTCTTTATGTTTCAATGGCAGATTCAAAAGTATATTGCTATTTCACCCTTCAGTTCTCCCTAGCTCAGAAATTTTTCTCCACCTGATATTTGGTTTAGATGGAAATTCAGCTATATTTGCTTAAGAGTAATCAATAACCAATTAGTAGCACTTATGGGCTGAGAATGTAAAAGCTTGTCTATCACTTGTCATCACTTACTGCAAGTTGTTAGGTAAATGAGGTGAGCTACAGATTTAGATCCTATACAAATTTTTGGTTGCTGAAGATTTCCTCTGTGCCATCTCTAGTTGATGTATGTGGCTGCAGTAAACTAGGTTCCTGGTTCAGCCTCACTTCTGTTTCTGGTAAGGTATGGAACAGGACCTCCTGGAAGATATGTCAAGGTATATGGATGACAGGGGTTGAATAGAGACAGTCAACACAGCTTCACCATGGGAAAAATCATGCCTTGCTACTCTGGATACTTTCTATGATGAAATGACTGCAGCAGAGGAACAAGAGATAATTGATATAATCTGTCTTGACTTCTGCAAAGCCTCTAACAAAGTTCTGCACAATATTTTTGGGGAGACATGGGTTTGATGGATGCACTGTTGGATAAGGAACTGGTTGGATGGCTACATCCAAAGGGTTACAGTCAATAGCTCTTTGTCCAGAAGCAGATCACTAGTGAGCCTTGTCCCTAAGGGCTCTGTGTTGGGACAGGTATCATTCAATATATTATTAATGACATAGGCAGCGAGAATGACATCAAGCAGAGTTGTACAGTTGATTTGCCTGAGGAATGGGATGACATCCAGACGGACCTTGATAGACTTGAGGAGCGGCTATACGTGAATGTCACGAAGTTCAACAAGGCCAAGTGCAAGGTCCGGCATCTGGGTTGGGCAGTTTGCAATTGTCCAATACTGACTGGATGATAAATAGTTAGAGAGCAGCCCTGTGAGAAGGACTTGGGGATACTGGTGATGAAAAATTAGATATGGGCTGCCAATGTGCATATAGTCCAGAAAAATCAATTGTATCCAGGGCTGCCTAAAAATAAGCATGGCCAGCAAGTCAGTGAAGGTGATTCTCCTCTCTAATTTGCTCTTGTGAAATCCCACCCGAAGTACTGTGTCCAGGTCTGCGGTCCCCAGCCTGGGGAAGAGAAAGCCTCTTTACAAGAGTCCGTAATGACAGAACAAATGGTAACAATTTTGAACTGTAAGAAGATAAATTTTAGTTAGACATAAGGAAGAAATTCCTTACTATGAAGGTAGTGAGACTGGACCACTGGACAGGTTGACTACATTAGTTGTGAATGTCCCATCATTCAAAGTGTCCAGGGTCAGACTGGATATGGCTTTTCTGATATTTAAAGGTTCCTTCCAACTCAAACCATTCTACGATACTATTGGTTGATGATTTTGCAAATAAATAATCTGTGAAAGGTAACTCACACTTAGACAAGTGGTTTGAGAAATCAATGACTTTAGACAGATTCTTTCTTCTGCTAGTATTAAATACATAAAACAATAATTGGCTAAGAATCCATTTGTTCTTCATCTGAGTATCAGCAATTGTCCATTCAGGTTCCTTTTTTACAGTATTCAAAGAAAGTAGAAGCCTTTTTTTTTTTCTTTCTCCTTCCAATGAAAGAAATCTTGCTTTTACATTTTAAAAAAATTCTCAAAAATTTTTGGCCTATGTTCTTTAATACTGCAATTAGATGTTCAAGAATATTTACTTGAAAAATAATAAATATGATGAAAAGCTGAGAAGTTTACTGTACTACTCTGCTGTCATTTAAATTCATTTATGATTATTTTTTAAACTTCCTTATATGAAGAAGACAAAAAAAAAGTTAGTTTCTAGGTGGAAGATTCTGATTCCAAGAGATTTATGAAGTTTATCTGGCTAGTTACCATGGAGGTTAATTATTGTTGAGATAAGCCCTAAGGATTATGAAATTTCAAAGCACAGAAAAAAATGCCATTCTATGTTATATAAGGAAGAAATTCCCAAATCACTTGGATGTCCTTATTAAGAACTGCAATAAGCTGGGACAGTTGCAGTATTTTGTGGTTTTTGTTTTTTTTCCTAGTGATTTTTCAGGTGAAATGCCCCTGTTACATTTGTAATCTTTATCCCCTTCCCAAGAGGAAAAGGAGTTGTTAATGTGGTGCCTCTTCTCTTGGTTATGAAGCCTTTCTTTTGTTGCTTTAACTAAATTCTCCCTTTGATTTGTAGCTATATTTAACTCCAACGTTTTCTGAGCCATCAGCAAAAATATTCAAAATATCCACAAGAAGGAATGGTAATATGAACAATGAAAACGCTTTGCTGTTTTCTGCACTAGGTCACATAATTTAAAAAGAGGTGTTAAAAATGGGGTTATAATTCTTGTTAAAATACAAGCACTGAAAACATAAAAAGGTGTCCTTCTGTTTGATCTGCATTAGGAAAAAGAGGCTAAAGGTTTATCCGCTTCAATGGATTTTATTTTCACTGTGGAGAATTTAACACAGCTGTAGATTTGGTTCAGTTGAATAGCATGTCTTCAAGTGCCCGGAATAAACTATGGAAGATGCTATGCACTTAAATTTAATAAGCAGAAAGGTAGAAAAGACTTAAGGGTCCTCAGACTCTCCGGAAGGAGGATGTTGTATTATCTTCCTGATTTCTGTTAAGAAGATATTTTTTAGATACATTTTTCAGACTTTAACATTACCCTTAAGCTCTGAAGTTTTTTTATTTACTATATAACCAGAGTAAAGTAATGCAACCCCAAATGCACTGGAAACTTGATTAAAATAAAGCAAAGTACATACTGAAGAAATATGAACCATATCCAGCTAACGGAACTGCAAGAAATCTGGTACTATATTTGCAGCAATTAGTTGCCTTCTTGTGGGGAAAAAAAAAAAAGAAAATAAATTTGTTCATTTATTCTCTAAAGAAAGTGAGGATTAGGAGAAATTTTGCTTTCTCTGGTGCTTTTTAAGCAAATTCATATGAAAAGCATCTTTACATAAAATTTTATTTAAAAAAACTGACGCAACTTTAATTTACTCTTTTGCTTTCTTGAGATCATTGCCTATTCTGTAGAACTGCTAATAACTTCAAGAACCATATTCCTTTAATTTTTAAATGATTTTACAAGCCAGCCATTAACTCTCAGTTAACCACTTTTAAGAGGATTAATAACATCTAATTTAGGAATGAGATTTAGTTTCTCTCTTCAAATATTTAGACTCATATTTAGACTCTGAGATGGTATTGACTGAGGAGGAGGGATGATAAAGTTTGATGACACACACAGCAGTTCAGATTTATTTTAATCATGGCATATTGGCTGACCTCCAGCTTCCACTGCAAAATTGCATGCACAGTCCATAAGTCTTGTGTAAGAACAACCTATTTCATGAATATTTCTTTGATTCCTTAAAGCCTCTCAAACGGCAACAGAAACTGTTTGGACAACTGAGTTAAGATCTCTGTGGATAGCAACAGAAAGTTAGACGTCTATTTCTGTGCAAACACCTGCATGTGGACAATTTGTTTCAGTGGTTTGCCCCACATAAATTTGAATGCCTTGATTTCACACTGAATCCCACTCAGGTCTTGATTCAAGTGTTGAAACATGGGCATCTGGTACTGTCCGAGGAACTTGAGAGTATCTGAGGCATCCTCACAGGCTGGTAGAAAGGACACAGGGCACTCAGAGGGGGCTATTTTTGATCAGGGGTTTTGGCCAGAAGAGATACACTAAAGCAGTTTAAATATCAATAATAGTAGCTTAATTTCTGGGATAAACAGAAATGTTTTGTTTGGTTCCTATAACTAAGCCAGAAATTTAGGCATATATGGCACATTTCCTTGTAGATTTGCAATGTCCAGAAGCAGCAGCTAGAATCTTCATGTCCTAAGCAGAAGAGAGAGGCCCATATGTAGGCAATTAGTTCTCACCCAGGGTTTTCACAATGCTTACGTTCAACTCTAAGCTAATCATCCTAAATATCATTTACAGTTAATGAAAAAAGAGTAGAACTCTTAAGATATATGTGATCTGACCTGATTTAGGTGTGCTCATTAAAGGTCATACTCAAGGGACGTCTTTGAGACAATGAGGGGCTGAAAATTTTGTGAGAATAACTGTGAAAGCATTTTAAAGGAATTTTTGCAACTGCCCATGCACTGGCTCCTCACATTGAAAGTGATGAGTGTGTTAGTTAGCTAATGTGGTGTAAAGTTAGTAGACAGACATGAGTTATGATTGCCTCTACAAGAAGCAGCTGCTGAATTTGTGTGCACAGCAAGGACTGACTGCTATTTCTTCCGAAAAACAAATGGAATAGGTGGCCCTGTAGGACTCCTGTTGTCTGAGGTTAGATGGAGGAGACTCACTGCAAAGAGAGCTGGCAGCAATCCCTTTTTTCTCTCCGTGACATGAAGTGTTTGCCACAAACAGAACGACAGAAAGAATATTGAAGTTGAAAGATTCAGGGCAGCAGAGATTAGAGTAAGAAAGTTTTCCATTAAGAAAGGAATAGCTACAACTGTGAGGTTAAATATGACTGATGTAACAGAACCTAACCACTTGGGAAAAGAATAGCAATTGAAAGAGATGAGGATTAGGGATCAAGACAGACAGATCTATTTGGCAATGACATTGAAAAATCTAGGCAAGAAACGTCATTTTGTAGATTTGAAGATGCATCATATCTAATTCTTCTTAGTGTACACACTGTATGTTAACATGAGCTAGAAAAATCTAATAGCCTGGTATGGTAAATGAAGTCAGGCACGGGTTGTAAACCAGCTCAAGATCAAGCTCTGAACCTGCAGGCAGTAAGGACACAGTAAGTACTATTAGTTTTAAACAACTCGTATCTAACCTCTGCACAACAAGATAAAGCAGATGTGTTTTGATAGAAGCCTTTAAACTATTGCTTCTTTCTAGTGAAAGAGATTTTAAGAAAACTAGTGAACTATACCAACTGGTGTGCAGGATTTGAGTTTTACTGTTGTGCAGGGCAAAATCTCTAGAAATGTGTGTGTATATACATACATATATATAAAAATGACAGCTATGAGTAATGAAAACAAGCTCTGCTGAAAAAAAATCTTGAGGCATACAAAAAGAAACTTTTTACAGTTCAAAGAAGAGGATATGTGAAACATACTGCAGTTGAAATCTGAATAGAACGTTACATTAGGAAACTATCCAGTTGACTATTTAGTATATTTTCAGAAGCATCTTAGTCCTTGTCAACTTTATAATCTCTGTGACTATAACCTAAATTCTTAGTTTTAGAATGAGACCTCAAAGGATATAAAATTAATTGATGTTTTTTAAAGAGCCATTCCAGTGGCAAAAAAAAAAGATGAAGGAATAGTGACCTGCCGAGAGAGCTAGCTGTAGAGACATTGTGGTGCTTTCCATAGAGACAGTACGGATAAACTATTGAAACAGTAGCTTCCGTTTAGCTCCTAGTCAAATATGAAAGAAATGGCACAACTATCAGCTTGCTCTATACTGACATATATAGATTACAGCCTGAAGGTAGCAAACTAAAAGAGCAGGTCAAATCTGTAAGTATGGAAAGAAGAACATAAATGCTGTCTCTCACAAAACTCCATAGTCATATCTCTTTGAACGGTAAAAATGTGTAACTGGGAAGCAAGGAAATTGGCTATTATGCATCCTTTACCTATCTTGTATGGCAAATCTATAGAGATCTTTACCAGCACATAGAAGCGGCAGACTTTAATACGTTAGGTGATACAAAGAAACTTAACAAAATAATCAAAACCAGAAACAAAACCCAAAAAACTCCTGACTTTATGAACAAACAGAAAGCATGTAGGGATAGCAGCATAAAGGCTTTAATACTGCCAACAGATTTTGACAGACCTCTCATGAAATTCTTTGGAAATTAAAGCTTTAAACAAAGTTTAGCCAAAAATAGATGTCAAGGGAAGAGGAATTTAAGGAAATGGGCAACAGATGGTAAAGGAGTAAACTTTTCTCTTTGCACAAATATAACTGGCCACTCAACAGGACAGAACTAGTTTCATTAACCTGGGACTATGAATTAGACAAAAAATTACATAAAATCTGCTGAAAAACTGGGGTTTATATTTATTTATTACCAAGATGGGTTTTTTTGATGTTTGTTTCTTAATAATGTGGCTTTATACTAATGACTTGGTAATAAAAGATAGGCTTTGATGAGGAGCAGTATTTCTCTGGCAAGCACAACAGGATCGAGCCTTGCTTTCTTGCAGCTTACTATTTGAAATCAGCAAAAATTAGCCCTAAAAGATTGATACATGTTACTCTTACTGATATCCTTAAAATCTATAGTAATCTTATTATCAAGGTTATTTATTTTATAAAATAAACCTATAAAAATTTTCATAGGGCTGCCAGCAGGTCAAGGCAGGCGATTCTTCATCTCTTCACAGCATTGGTGAAACACATCTGAAGTTCTGGGCTCTCTAGTATAAGAAAGCAGATGCTGGAACAAGACTAGTGAAGAGTCACAAAGATGGTTAAAAGCCTGGAGCATCTTTCATGTGAGAGGCCGAGCGAACTGGAGCTGTTCAGCCCGGAGAAGAGAAGACTCAAGGGAATCTTATGAATGTATGCGGAGACCTCATGGTAGAATGAAGGCAAGAGAGCCAGACTTTCCTCAGTGGTGGCCAGTGACTAGAAAAAGGACATGGGCACAAATAAGAAAACATGGAATTGCATCTGAACCCAAGAAAACACATTTTTACTGTGAGGGTGGGTCAATATTGGAACCGGTTGCTCTAAAATGCTGTGAAGTCTCCATCCTTGGAGGTATTGAAAACGAACTGAATAGAGTTCTGAGCAATCTGACCCTGCTTAAGCAGGTGTGTTGGACTAGATGACTCCTTCTAATGTCAACTATTTGACGATTCTGTGACTTCTGTCAAGTTTTACAGTGTACACCGCAAATTAATTGTTATTTCAGTATTCATAAAAACTTATAGTGAATCTTACAGTAAAATCCTTAAACAAGATTTGCATTAAAAGTAGTTGAGAAGGAGCTATTTGGAATAAACTCAGGCGGCCAGCTAACTTGCCTGTTTGCCATAAACCTGTGCTTTGAAAGGAAGAGAGGAGACATATCATGATGTAGAAAATCTCTCCTTAAATAAATGCTTAAATTTCAGATGTGATTACAAAATTGTTAGGTTGCATTTTACCATTTTACTTGTCTTCATCCACATTCACTCCAGGTTAACTGACTGGATTGCATTCTTATCATGTCAAAGGTGATGGAAATTCATTTAAATTTAATGGATAGCTGTAAAAGTGAAAGAAGTAGGGACCAGAGATGAGACAAGTCATATAGCCCTACCAAATCTATCAGTATCTTTCATAGTGGAAACACACATTTATGAACAAAATTACAGAGAATGGGACAGTGTCTCCATAGTAGACTAGAAAACTACAACAATGGCATATGATTAATGTATTGCAGCACTGAACATTTAAAAATACACTTTTTTAAGGGAGGAGATTGGAGTGCAGAAAGGGAGGTACAGGGTCATGAAAAGAAATGGTACTCAATCAGTGTTGTTTGAGGATACCTACTGAGAAGACTTGTGCTTAATCGCTAGAAACTTAAACCAGGATTGCAAACCAAACCTGTTGTGCTCCAGCTCCTTCACCAGCTTCGTTGCCCTTCTCTGGACATACTCATACATGTCAATGATGTCCTGCTTGTACTTGATGGGCCCAAAACTGTACGTGGAATTTGAGGTGTGACCTCACCAAAGTCGAGTACAGTGATGCAATCATTTCTGCTGGTGTCCTGCTGGTGACGCTGTTTCTGATATAGGTTACATTAATTGTAAAGACTCAGAATTAGCAAATATCAGACTTAATAGAATTATTCTTTGTGCTGTTTGTAGCATGAGTGTTTGGATTTGCCATGATCAGTCACTATAGAAACATGAAATGATTGCTCTCATGCCCTTTCAAAAAATCACTTGAAAATGTAAATGGTTTAAGAGTTTTTGGGTCAGAAAACTATCTTCTGTTGCAAATGTTTTCAACAATTATGTACTACTGCATACTAAAAAGTATATAAGTTACAAAATTTCACTCGTAAGACCTCTCAGGATACATCATGTCTGGTCAGTCCTGGCAAATGGGAAGAAATCATACTGATAGCTGCAACACTAATAAAGTATTAATTCCTGAGAGAACTGAACTGTTTTTACACTAAAATGAGACAGATCATGTCTGCCAGTTTCATGTACTTACAAGTTTTAAGCAGTCCACTTTCAAGTTCTTAGCATTCGAATAAAAAAGAAGCTCCTCTTCCCTCCTCTTCCCTCCTCATGGACTTTGATGAGCAGTGGAAGTAAAACATCCTTAGCATCATAAGTGTGTATAAAGAGGTCTCTAAGCAGAGGTCTGCGTGATTCAAAATTCTAATTTCAATTATTATGGAATAAGAAAATTCCCCAAGCCTCCTTCAATACGAGTAACTTGACTTCTACTCAACATGTACCTCAGATGGCTATTTCAGCGAACAAACCCACTTTACTAGTGCTAATGGGTCCAGTTCTATCAAGGAGTATCTCCTTAATCTGTAGGTATTTTTTCAGTATGAAACTCTTCATTATGAATCTTATTCTATCAAGGAGTATCTCCTTAATCTGTAGGTATTTTTTCAGTATGAAACTCTTCATTATGAATCTTATTAAAAAAGAAGGAAAAATAAAACCAAAATCCTAGAACTAACCCAATACAATTAATATATAAAGAACTAAAGAAGGCGAGTTGTTACCTCTTTCTTTTGCTCTCAAAACACAACAAAGATTTTGGATCCCACAATATTAGAAGTCAGGTTTTGTCTAGAGCTACTAGTTTTTAAAACAGTATAACAAGAATATTGTAAACATTTCTCCTGGATTATTTTTTGTATGCAAACTCACTTCTTCAAGCTATTGTTGTTAGAGAAAACAGACTTCTTGAAAGCAGTAAAAATCTAGAGAGCTGCAGAAAAGACTGAATGACAGAGGTGATAAACCACTCAAAGAAAAAAAAAAGAGAAAACATTAAAAGCCGTAAATATAAAGAACATCTAAAAAAATAAATGAACAGAATAAAAACCAAATAAATAAATTAAAAAGCTTGCTTCTGAGTAGGTTCTAAGAGAATGAATTCACACTTCATTCAGAAAGTTTATAAACACGGTTCATACGCAGCAGCTCCTCTCTTTTAGTGGAACTGTGTCCAGTTTACTTACTTGAGAAAATTAAGAACTACTAGCAAATTTGAAAATGTGTGCAAACTGGATTACCATAAATACACTGTAGGATCATAAAACCTTTGCCAAACAAAAGAAATCAGAAAAACTGGAATATCAATTATTAAATTGTTACAATAAATATGCATTTTTTGGGGGGTGATTTTTTTCAGCGTTTGGTACTTATAACCCAGTTGCTTCCATTGTGTGTCTGGTTGGCTTTTTTTAAGATGGACAACCAGTAAGCATAAACAAAAGTATAATTCAGGAGTAGACTATATTATCACATATAACTGCATAGTCAATTGTCTTCTACATTGTAATAACTTCATTATATTAGTGTTAAGCATTTGATTTCTGAGGTAATTAAGAAAACTTTTAAAACATTTTCTGGCCTCAGCCAGTTCACAAGAGCAATAAAACTATCCCATCAATTCAGTCTTCAGGAAAAATTAGTCCTCTGTGGGAGAACATCTCTCATGACTGCAATCAAAGCATCTACTATAGTAAGACATATTTGCTTACTTGTGCTTCACAGTGCAACTTTGCACTTGAGATTTATAGGAAGAATAAAAATGAAATACAGTATGTTTGTGGGCAGTACGCAGATCTGCACACATTATCTAAATTAGCAGATCTAAAATATTCCTGTTCATTTTGCATGACTTTCCTGTTATTTACAGGATCTAGCTTGGGAAGATATGCTAGTTCAGAAAGTTTATCTTTGAGGATTTTAAAGTATTTAAAGACCTTTAAGAACTTGTATGTATTCAGCGCCTGAGAATTTGTTTCCTCATTCTCAGAATTTTAAAGACTGAAAATAAGTGAAACATATGACATAAAATAGAAGTAAATTAAGGCAGAATGTTTCTCTCACTACAGGAAATACTCTGTAGCTCTCCAAAACACTAGGCTACAAGCAAGAACTCTTCCCAGCTCGAAGGAGATGCTGTTATTATGGTTGGACTCAATGATCCAGTGGGTCCTTTCCAACCTGGTGATTCTACGATTCTGTGATTCAGATTGCTTCATTTCAGGCATATTTTGTATTTTCCAGCTTAGTGATTCAACACTCTAAGCAAAAGATAGAAAGCCTTTTGAAATCAATTAGTCTTTCAGCTTTGCTGATATACTGTCTCAATTCTAGTCCAAATCAGTGCATTAATGCTTTTTGAATAAATGAAGAACTGGGAGGGAGGCAAAGTAATCCTAGTCACTAACTCATTTTCCTGAGTGACTTTTGTTTGAAGGGTCTGTGTGTGACGAAATCCACACTCTGCATTTTGACATCATTAATCTAACATCTCCATAGCACTCAATCTACTCTAGTGCATTAAAATGTGTTTAATTTAAAAAGAATACCAGCTTCTGAGGTGTTTTCAGAAAACATTACTTTGTAAGAATGGTACTGGGTTACTGCTCATGTTCTCCTCTTTCTTATTCAGGAATATTTATTGTTAACTTTTGCTTTCCCTTCATCACCAAAAGAACTTTTTTAGTATGCTAAAATCTCTTGTACAAGTGATTAAAAAATTACAGAGACTATGAATTTCACATGTTAATATAGTTTAGTGAATAAATAATCTGAAGGGTTACAGAGTTTTCAGGTATAGTTCTTTTGCTTTAAATTTCTCTCACATGTACTTGGGTATTTTCCATCTCAGATGTTCTCAATTCCGATTGTGTTTGTTTGTTGTTAGAAAAACAACAATATGCTGTTCCCAGCATAACAGAAAAATTCTTTAAAAAGTTTACATGATACAGAAATTATTAAATGATGATAAAATTTGAGCTCCACTAATGTTGTGCGGTTTCAGTAATTTGGGTAGCTGTTTTGATGGTCATAATTCATATTATTACTTACTGAAATCAATTAATGCCTTCCTGAACATCCAAATAATGTTAAAACTTTAGTGTTTTCTGACTCTTTCCAGTGCTAAAATCCTTCTTCAGTTTCTTTCAGTCTTAAACTTGCTAATGGTAAAAAGACATATTTTTACAGCTTCATAACCAAGCAGTTATTTAATTGTCTTTCATATACATAAAGGGTGTGTACATCCATGTACTGCAAGTGTGAATCAAACTCAAATTTGAAAAATGCTGTTAGCTGATGGGCAAAATTTGACAGCTCAGAGATGCTACTGATATTTTGCTGAAATCCTAACCCTAATCAATATCACGAGGAAATATTAAAAATAGATATCATGGTGTTACAGTTGTCCTTACTTTTATATGGCAAAGTATTGTGATGCATACTGAACTACAAGCACGATAAAAGGTTTTAGTAAAGAAAGCTTTTTAAGCAATATATTTTTAATATTTTTCTTTTAATATATATTTTAAAAAAAATAAAAAACTCTAAAGATTAAATTATTGTTTCTATGACTATTACCCTAAAATTGATTTTATGAAGAGTAGGTTATTTGGCTCCAGAAAGTTCTAAATGATGTGGTCAGTTGTTACTTGAAGAGAAAATAGAAAAGAGATTTTGCAGATAATTTAAGATTCTAAAGCAGCAAAGAGGTCTGGATGAGTCAAATAGTAAAGAACAGGCGATATAGAGGAACTATAAAGGAGCTTTACCTAAAAAGAAAAGGGCTAACACTTGTCATGGTCTTGGCACACGACAGCCAATTTCTATGATTATGGAACTTATTGTCAGTGGGAGTATAACACGTTTGACAGAACCTTCAGTAGAAATGTTTCTTAGATTAAGGAATTTCTGGTCAAGAAGAGATAGGTACAGGATTCCAGGACTACCAATAATCTTGTGATCAACAGTTGTACTGAGAGAGAGAGAGATAGAGAATACCACACCTGATTCATGTCCTTGGACTGTCTGGGACAGATGAGAGATTTCAGTATCAGTCTTTTATATTCTAGATTAATAATCTCATCAAAGAATCTTTAATGAGCCCTTAGCATGTTATTTTAAGTTTCCCATGTAGCAAGGTATGGTACAGCAGGAATATCAACCCTGCGTTTTCCAGATTCAAGCGTCTTATGTTTTAGGGTGTTTGTTTGTTTGTTTGTTCATTTGTTATTGTTTGCTCGTGTTTTTTCTGAAGTACACCTGTGTTTGTGATTCTGGAAGTTTTACATGTTTTGTTCAATTTGTTGGGATTTTTTGTGTTGGTTGGTTGGTTGTTTTTCCTTCTCCTTCGATGCTTTTTCAAATACATTTTTTCTGTTGTAGTTCAGCAGGGAAGGGGAAGAAGTATGGGAATTTTAGAGATGGACTTCATTTTCAACTATATTTCCTTATCTTTTTTTTTCATACAATAAACTGGTATATTCCATGACCGGCACTTCAGTTAATTTAAGTCCAAAACTACTATGCAGTTAGATTTCTAGATGTGTGAAGGCCACATTATATTGATATCAATTCCATCTTTATTTCAAAAAACCAGTTTGTGAATCTAAGGGAAAATGTCTACAGAACGGGAATATGCTTCCAGCCCCAGTGACAAAATTCACATTTTTCAGTCTGTTGTTAGATAGTTCATTAGAGTAGAAGCAGCCTGATTTTACAAAAAAATAGATCCTGTTAAACCCTGCTGAAAGTCCTAAAAAATTGCTGAAATTACCTAAATTTAGGTTTGAAAATTTAATCTGAAACAGCCACACTTGAATTAAAATAATGAAATGAATGACTGGGAATCATTTGAAACTAGCTTCTCTGTTCTCCCTCAAGAAAGATCTGACTTTTGCAGAAAAAAGTGCGCAGTCATCATAATATCTCTGTGTTTTCTACTACATTTTTAATGTTATTATTCCAAGTTTACCTATAAGCAGGCCAATTCCACATAACTGACCTTAGAACTCTTCTCATCCTCTTTCTCTTCACTCATTTTTAGTACTGTTTCTGCTCTACTAGGTTTTGCCGTTTCTCTTTCTTAACAAGTCCCTCCTCCAGTACATTTTTACTTTCCATGATTTTATTTTAATCTTCTTCTTTCTTTACTATTTTTTTCTCTGTTCATGTAACTGACATGGTTTTCTGCCCTCACTTCCATTCCCTGGTGTCCTATAAGCATTTATTCTGCACCAGCCTTTCCAATTTAGTTTTCATTTCCTCCTTGAGATAAATCCACTAGTACTGAAGATTTCTCCTCTAACACTATGTAAGTACTGCATTAAAACTCTATTACTGGTAATTGAGCTAATGTAAAAGTGCAGATTACTTATAATTTATGACAAAATAGCTCTGTGTCTTAGGCATTGTAATGAATCGCCATTTTAATTTAAATGTATTGGACACTTACCAAACCTCCTAAAGTGATGTTGGGAATGCTTGAAAGAATATTCTAAAACCTCTGACAACTGAAATCTAAGCAGTCCAAATCCAGACTGTTTCAGGACAGTGGAGTTACCCTGGGAGTTGATACTCAAGCTGTCTTCTTGACCATGAGGAAGGTTAAGCCTGCCATCCGTATGTTATACTTGTTTCATCTCTCCCATGTCTTCTGTTTTTGCATCAGCCAGATAAAATTTCAGTCCAGAATTATGTATTTTGAACAGGATTAGACAGTAGTTATTTCACATACATTGATATTTGGTTGTTGCATTTACTCTTCTACAATTTAATCGATGGTATGAGTCTGTTTGTTTCAAACAGCTATATCAAAAGTAGATTTGGCCCGGTATTTTAAAAGTAAGACATTTTCACACTTTAATCATGTCAATTACCCTGTGCAGTCCTGAGAATCTAAATTCTGCTGAGTTTAGCAGTTTCATGAAACTAACAAAAACCAAACTCTTAATCATCTGAAATTGGAAGAAGGGGAAATTTAGAACTGATGAGCAAGAGAACCTTCCCTGCCTTTCTATGTGAGTGTTTTGTTTGCAAGAAGTATACCGTCAGAGTGGTCAGACACAAATCAGTGTTTAACTGCACTGATAGTTGTGCTGAGTCTAGCTTGCCGCTTTTTATTCTAAGTGAGACAGTGGATATATTATGTCAGAGCTGGCTCAATAATTCTGCTCATCTACATTTGAAAATACTCAGATGTGTTCTAATAAATCTAAGCGTACAGACTGTGTAACCACACAGAAATAAAATCAGTCCACCAGTGCAGTTTCCCCTTTCATGCCCTTTTTCTTCTAAATTCAATTCTAAGACCTTGTTAAACGAAGCCAGGCTTTAAATTATTAATATTAGAATGAATCGATATCTGTTGCTAAGGGAATAAAAGAGAAAAATATATTTATTGGATTGATCTGCATTTACAAGTTTCTTCTCCTCCTCTTCCTATTTTTAGTGTTTATCTTTCTACATGTCACCCACTCATGGGTTTTAGGAGGGGAATGATGGGACAGGAGTCTGAACAAATTTTTTCTAAAGGAGGTGGTAAATGGAAAATGTATTTTTCTAAAAGTTTTATGTTTTCATAACTATTACACTCAATAAGTATGCATTACATGCTATTAGCCTTAGCAAGGTATTTTAATCTAACAGTTCTGCATCATGTTCACATTAATATGCAAATAGAATGAGAATACAAGATTAAATGGAAATGAAAGTTTGAAGTTAATTGACATTTTTGTCACAAAAGCTCGGAGAAACAGTACTTATAGTTTAATGGCAAAAAGCTAATGTGTCATCCTAGGGAGGGCTAAATCAATCTAGAACTAAGGCTATTTTACTGAGGAAAAGTGCAAAGTGCTGTTTGTGCATGCAGGTTGCCAACTCCCCCTATGCAGGTGGTCCCATCACCGTAAACCTGGACTAAATTGCTGCCATCCATTAAACACAGTGGCTGCCTGGATAGCTGCCTAGTACAGACTTATACAGGCCATCTATTCCTGTCAGAAATATGATATGTCACTGACAAAAGCTTAATTACTCCATTAATTAATAAGACAATTTTCAAAATGCCTTGCAATGCAGCTTGACACTCATTAGTGCCATTTATGAATAATTTCTCCCAGGGCATAATACTCTATAAAGTGTAATTTGAAAGGAAATAATACATGTTTAAAGCCTATGTATCTGTGAGACTAAAATACATTCTTTGGTGAATTAGTCAGCTTTATAAAAAAGCTCAGATATATCCTCTGAACGCTTGGAAAGACATTTCTCTGTATCAAAACATTTCTATCACAGAACAGCAAGCTTATTCTGAATTAGACTAATTTGGAAGCCCACAGAGTCCTTTCCCTATAAGAAGTCTGATCCCCCTCTGATTTGACTCTTACTACCCTCAGTTCTGCATGAAGGCCAGGGGCACTAAAATGCTTGGGCTACTGCTAATGTACCGGTACATCCATTTGTCTCTGAGTATCTATATTATATGGACTGGACAACGTAAAGGACAAAGGAGCTGGCAAAGATTATTCCATCATATAACTTCTAAAATATAGGACTAGGATTTCTTTTGCAGGAAAGTAAAAGAACAAGAGAAAAATGACCCCAAATAAGACTAATATGTGGAGAAATATGGGCAGAGCTCCATTGTTTTATATGCTAGTTTGTTCAGTTGGGAGGGGAAAAACACTTTTAAGTGGAATTGCCTTCCTGCTTTCACAGCCAGGAAATTTCAGTATTTTGTTTTGCTGAGGTAGAATGTCTTCCAGTGCCTTCTCTGGGACAGCACAGCTTTTGAGGTCTTTACTTTATTCTTTTACATTCTTTGAGTTCATTCAACATATGGATAGGATCATAAATACAGTCACTGGACGTACATCCCTGCATGAGAAAAACTACAGAAATCTTAAGTTAGAACGGTACGGGACATTGAGAAACAGGCACTTCAGTTCTCCATGTTCTTTGCACAGGCTTAAGAAATTAGAAGTTTCAATTCATTCTGCTAATGCAGCTCACTAAACAACTTTTTCTGACAGAGAAGTATATATCACTTCAATAGGCAGACTGAATAATAAAGAGAAATAATAGTATAAAGCAACACAATGAAAGAAGTCACAAAAATGCATGAAATATATTAACCAACACCTGCTTCCAAGGCTCAACAGCACTTAAAGTGTTTAAGAAAAGTAAGCTATTAAGGAAAGTCTCGAAAAACACTTATTTTGTGTAAATAATGCTACAGTAAGGTAAACTTTCATGCAACGGTGTTAGTGCAAATTCTACAGTCTAAAAGAAGGATTTCAGGAAAGGATCTTACAGGTTCTTAAGCTTGGAATATATCACCTACAATTTTTATTTAGCATCCCTAAATTTCATTGTCCAAATAGAATTTGCTAAAGGAGCTCAGAATTTGTTGAGTGTTGATATTCAGAAAATTTGTCTCCTTAGGGCATTCTTCAGTGCATGAGGGGCAGGTAGTGTGGGCTGGGAATGTGTAAATCATTACCACTTCCTCTGCTTGCCTTGTTCCCATGCACAAGTTGCTTGTTAGTCAGCTGAAGAGGCTGAGCTGAAAGTGTGCTGCTGCCATGGTTCAGGATCTGATTCTAGAACAGCAGGGATGAGGGAAAAAGTAACCTTTCCAACCATCCCAGTCTTAGCTTTCTTGTCAATCAGAGCCCTAAGAATAAACTGAAGAAAAACCCCAGATTTTCCGAGGGTGGGCATTCAGCAGTTTCTACAAATCCAAATCTTTGAAAAAGTCTCATTTAGACACTCACAGAGCCCTTAAACCTGGTGCATAGCCCTTAATTGGCAACATCTTTACACAGTTCTTCAGCTTGGGCAGTTAAAGCTGTTTGACATTTAAAAGTGCTGATTACTCAGCAAGTCCCATTAATCTTAGTGGGAATATGGTAAGAGGCTCAAATTTAGGAATGTATACTCAGCCATAAGTATGTGAAGAGTCAGTTGATGTCAGTATTAGCAACACTTGCCCCACCCCCAAAAGAACAAAACCCCCTAATGCAACAATCTGATTTTTCTTTGACTCTCCAGTATGAATCCTACGCTCTCATTTGCTCTGAAATTGATTTAGGAAAAACTGCATTAACCACTTCTCAGTGGGTCTGTACAACCCCTGTGTTTTCTGCAAAAGATACAGAAGAGACATGTTAAATGCTGCTCTGATGTGTCTTCTGCACACTCCAAAACATAAGGAGTATTAACGGACTAACTTTTAAAGAAAAAAAAAGAAAAAGAAAGGCAAAACATAAACATTACTTAGTGGATCAGTGATGTTAATGAGTGAGTTCTGTATTCCTCCTCTTACCATGCATCTCTCTTTCTTTCTAACAGTTTCCCTTCAACACCACATAGCCACAGAGGGAGTGGGAGTTATGGTTCTCTTTGCTTTAGCTATTGAAACTGATATAGAAGATACTGCAAAGTTAGTGTCTCAGACACTTTCAGTTTTTTCTGCACTAAGCCTTACCCTATTCTTACAAGATTTTTGTATGACAATTAAGTTCATTCTCCTTCTTGGTGCCAATAAATATTACTGCCCTGAAATATTACAGAAGTGGTTAGGTGGCTTTTCCAATCTGCAATACAAATACTGTGTCCCCTCAGTGACTAGTGGACTGTTTTGATGTTGTTTTTTTATAAATGTCCTTATTTTTGGTTTTGAAGATTTATTCCTTCCAGTGTACATACCTCAGCACCTGATGCACGCTTAAGAAAAGTGTAAGGACATCCATGCACCTAAAAGCCACTGAAAACCAGGTGGCTATCTGTCTGTGGTGATGTTATGCTCTTTGAAGCACAGGAAGAAATAAGAAATCCTTAATATTATTATTCTGAGATGTCAGTCATCACATTGACTTAGTATATGGTATGTCTGTCTGTCTCCAAAGAATATCTGTCTAATGGAGGAAAGTGAGCTCCCTTTCCAGAAAGAACAATAAACCCCACTTACTGCCTCTTAGCTTAGTGATCAGAAGAATCAATCATAAGATACACATGGTCTTATCTTGACTCAGTCTGAGCCGCCCTCAGCCTTCATGTCTTATATTGCTAGAGAGTTTCATAACCTTAGGCTATAATAACAGGAACAAAGAAGGGGCAAACCAGCTTTAGATGTGAGCTGTTACATAGCAAAGACCACAAGACCCCTGAAGATGGAAGCAGAGAAGGCAAAAGAAAATAGGGTAATACAGAGCATTGCTCATTGGAATATGCACATAATGTACAAACAACACAGGCTACAGAAAAATAAAACAGCCAGAGGGGGAAAAAAAATAATCAACCACCAAAACATAGATGTCTACCTTTCCATTTGAGTGTCATAACTCCACAAAACATAATACTGTCTTAGTGGTCTGACAATTCATACGTTCATGGACTGCACGCTGATCCAACTGTATTTGAAAGAGTGAAGAGCACTCTCAGCCAGAATATGCCATAATGAGGTGTATACCTGCAGCTACAGTTTACCTTCTAATAATTTTTGTTAAAAGAAACTAATTCATCTCAGATCATTTTACCTCCTTTTATACTTATTCCTTCTTTTACCACCATATCAGGATTCTCTTCTCAAATAAGAAATCTGTGAATGCTAAATATCATCTGGGAAGGACTTATATCCTGATCTGGTTTCCTGTGCTTAAGTTTTCTACCATCATCTCCTCCTGTAAGTCATGGGAGACTAAGTGGCTGCCTATATTTTCCTGAATTGCCATCATATTTCCCAGAA
The DNA here is from genome assembly GCF_017976375.1 of Cuculus canorus. NCBI lineage: Eukaryota > Metazoa > Chordata > Aves > Cuculiformes > Cuculidae > Cuculus > Cuculus canorus. Next base: position 39,904,805 of record NC_071401.1, read on the forward strand.
CATATTTTTATGTGTGAGTGAATAACTGAGTGAATAACTGTAGACACTCAAAGATGTGTGTGCCAATGGAGTTAGGCGATTCCAAAAAATAAGATTAGCATTTATGAGGTAGGATCTATCTAGTTTCTTAAATTTTTATTTTGTTAAGCGTTAGGTGAACTTTATCCATGAAATTGTTTTATTCATTAAAACTTGGACAAAATCCCTATCACTTCTGTTATGATACTAGGAGGTCAAAGCAGACCCCGTTGATGTACTGTCCCCTTCATAAAACAGAATCTCCTTAAATGTTTCAGCCTCAAGTAAAATTATTGAAAACATTTTCTGGATCTTTTGTATGTAAGACTACATGCTTTATAGAATAAATTAATGAGTGAGAATAATTTCTGAGGGTGAGTTAGAAGTAATGGATGTTTTTTAAACAGAGAAGTGGAATTATGCTTTTTTCAGCCTTTGCGATGAATGATGATACCCATTCACAGCTGAAGTGTTTTAAATTCCGCCTTGCTATTTCATTCCCCAAATTCCATGTTGTTATTGTTACTTACTATTCATAAGACTAAAATATTTTACTATTTGATTTGTATTGCTGGTTTCTGTTTGGTTATGGGCTGCTATATATGGCTGCTAAGCCAACTTTGCAGTAGTTTACATTTGCTCTCATAGCAACCATTCAGAGTTAGCTTCCATATTTGCCAGTACAGACTGCGTATGTTTGACTTCATATTTATCAATTGCCTCTGTTTTATAAACATTGAACTGCTGACACCTGAAAATTGTAAATGTTTGTCCTTTCCGTTTACACTGCGCTAAATCATGTTCAGGTATCACAATACAAGTTCAGCAAAGATAAAATTGCATTTATTTTGTTTGGATAGTCAATTCCATTAACATGGATGGCTTAGAAGATTTCCATCTTTTGAAATGTTCTGCAAAATTATTCTGAAGTGGCTCTTCAATCCTACATATATTAGATATCTCCATCTTTTTGGCTAACAAACAGCTGTAGTACATCTTTTCTTCTTAAGACAGGCTGCAGGAATTTTCAGAAGATTTTAATACGGTTCTGGCAATTTTTTAGATACATTTTTAGAGGAATGTGTTCTTCTGTGCACTCTGTTCACTGAACTGCTTTTCATTATGGCTTTGCAGTATTCTGAAAGTAACTTTAGCACTGATGTCTGATGGCAGACGTCTATGTCACTGAAATCTTTATTAAGACTGAAAATGTCCCTGTGTAGGCCCTACAAACTTCATTTCACATTTATTTCTCACAGAGTAACAAAACTTCAATTTTTTCATATGTCGTCAGATACATTTGATCTGTTGTCAGGCTGAGCCAATGCTAACACCTCACTAAGTGGAATCAGCTTCTCCTCACAGGCATATTGATTCTTGCTTCTCTCTTTTTTGTTTGTGTTATCAGCTCCTACATTGAATATTTCTAAATGACCATATTGTTACAATTTTTCCAGGGTAGTCTTGACAAAAAATATTATTATTCTGAAATACACTTTTTCTTATGCTATTCTTTTTTTACATGCTTCATATTTTGCAACCTAACCACTCAGCAGGTTAATTTTTCACAATTTAAGGTTATGCTATAAACAGAACATGCTTTTAAGCCTTACTAATTCTCATTTAAAGAGTTGCTGTTTTGCCTTTCCCAAGTTCATGTCACTAATTGTGTCAACCTTATTTACTATAGGCATCATAGAATCATAGAACTCTTTAAGTTAGAAAAGACCTTTAAAATCATCAAGTCCAACTGTAAACCTAACACTGCCAAATTCACCACTAAACCACATCCCTAAGCACCATGTCTGTAAGCCTTTTGACTACTTACAGTGATGGTGACTTCACAATTTCCCTGGGCAGCCTGTTCCAGTGCTCCATCACTCTTTCAGTAAAGAAATTCTTCCTAACATCCAATTGAAAATGTGCTCTCCTGGCACAACATGGGGCTCTTTCCTCTAATCTTATCACTTGTTACTTGGGAGGACAACACCAGCCTCACTACAACCTTCCTTCAGGTAGTTGTGGAGAGCAATAAGGTCTCCTCATGGTCTCCTTTTCTCCACACCAAACAACCTCAGTTCCTTCAGCCACTCCTCATAAAAACTGCTCCCTAGACCCTTCACTCATTATAAGTAAAAATCTTTCAGGCTTCATGGCTAAGCCCAACCAGTTAAATAACTGTTAAATAGTTCCAATATGAAAAAAAAAAAAAAAAATAATCTGCTAAACTACTACTGGAATTAAGACGTTATTTCACTGGATCCAGTTCAGGGATCTCTAAGCCACTCCTGCACTAGCATAGCAAAAAGCAAGACCAGCACCTAAGTGGAAAGAAAAGCCTGGGGAAAAAAGGTGTAACAGTGACATAGGTAGAGGTGGAGACAGACAAACAGAGAAGACTGCAGGAAGGAGGAATACAGAGAAAAGGAGAGGCAACCAGGACTGTGCAGTCACAGCGACACAGAAAGATGGAACATGGATGTAGTTAGGAGAGGAGACTGAGAGCTGGTTAAGCAGGAAAATATTTGAAAATAGAGTGTAAAGGAAATGTAATAATCTCTGATCACTTCCACTACAAAGTTAATAGAATCAGTACATATTTTTCTCCTCTTTAATTGTTGTTGATTCACAAGGCATAGGGACACAAAGGAGATATTGTAAAAGCAATTGTGTTTTTTCATTGTTTTGAAACTCTTAGTATTTCATATCTTGGTAGCTCTGTCACTATAAAGAACAATAGTAGCTGGCACTGCAGCTTCAAATAGCTCTTGCTGAAATCGTGTACTCTTGCTACTTCTTTAAGTCTGATTTTATTTTTCTTATGGTATGTATCTAGAAAATGAGAGTCATTATTTTCATCAACTAAGTGTAGAGGAGTTGTTTTTGGTGATATGGCTGAGACTATAGTGAAAGAGGGAAGATAGAATTCTACATGTGTCATGCACATTAGCCATAAAACTATCCTTCCTCCTCAAAAGCTCTTCTCTTTGTCTCACTTTGTATGTTGAAGCTTCTTCAATAACTGAGGTATGAGAGTTTTGCAAATAAGTTATTTTCCAATAACAGTGTCTGATTTTTTTGCCTCAGAATTTTCCTTTGCTCATTCAGGGCAGCCTCCAGTGAGTTGAGAAATTGGATAAGTAATTTTAATCAATACTTAATTAAATAATTTTTAAACTTATCAGTGTTCATAGTTTAATTTTCTTTACTGTGATTGTTATCTATAATGAAGTAAAAACAAAATGTTATTGTTACATTGTTAATAATGCTCAAATGAGAGTTTTCTATAGTCTATTTGTTAGGACACTTTCCCTAACGCCTTACAAGTGTTTATTCCTGATCCAGTCGTAGTGTAGGACATATGCAGTGAGATCCAACATAAAACTGAACAGTGGAGATGAAACCCTATGTCTACCAACTTCAAGCTGACTGCCATGGCAAGAAGTCATAGACTCATACGTATATTTGTTGTCCTTCAGCCTTCCTTTAAGCCAGAAAATACTGTCTTTGTACTGAGTACTTAGCTGCTGGGTAGGACTAAATGTCATCTCCAAATATCCAGATGCCTAGTGATTAGACTTGGAGATATGTGTTCATATCTACCCAGGTAGAAAAATGAATTTGAAATTAGCTGCCCCATGTCACAAGTGAAGTGCTCTATTACTGAATTACAAGAGACAAGGAGTGGTATCAGTATCTCGTCCCTTTCTTCCAGCCTATTTTGAAGTATATTAGGTCTCTGATCATATTTTGGGCCCTATTTTCTGCAGAGACACACAGTAATGAATCTCATACGGATTTAAACATTCTCTGGAACTGGGAGTTTGGTGCTCTGTCCTTAGTTCCCATTTTTCCCTAGTTTCCAGCTGTCTAACTTACTGTCATTTTTTTGTGTTGACCTTTGTACATTCCATTCTTTAACACCAAATTCTACCCAGATAAGGCACAAAACATCTAGTTGTAGTATGGATTTCACCAAGTATCTGTGGCTTAAATTTCCCCTGCGGACGTATAACCTAACAGCTTGTCTCCAGGCAGCAATCAGGACCCCACTGAGCTTGGCAAGGTGCAGTCACTGATCCAGAGCATTAACAACATAAGCTCATGACAAGACAGAACAGATGGAGACAAAGGTAAATAGCAATGTAGTGGGAAACAGAGTAACAATGAAATTAGGTCCATCTGTTGTTCCACTAAGCACAGAAAGTAGTCTTGTCCTCTACGCTGTCCAACTGTACCACTTCATCTCTTTAGGTACAGCAGGTGGCTTTGTAGATAAATAGACCAAGCTACGCTTTGACTGAGGGGTGTGTATTTATATGTCATCCCTAGCTCCAACACAGACTTTGTTTCCTTCATTTCTCTCTTCCTCTCAGCCTCAACACCATACCAGTTCAGTTGGCAAGGTGGATGGGCGCAGTGCCCTCAGTGTCTTTCTGAAGCAGCAGCTAACTGCTGAGCAAGGAGATCCATGCACAAAGAGCTCAAAGCTTTTCTTTGAGGCAAAAGCTCTCCTGCAAAAAACAAAAAAATTGTCCAGGAACTGCTCTCTGGTTCTGACACCAAATGGCATGACATAGCTGGTGTCTAAATGGCTACCTTCTTTTATGCTCAAAAGCAAGCTGGCTGCATCAAAATTCCTTGCTGGGGATGGTCTTTGTTGCAAACTGTCCTTCAGCTGTTTCAAAACCTTGTATGGGAACATGCTAGCTGGCACAAGCTAAAACCAAGCCATCGATAATACAGTTAAGTGGCATCAGTACTCCAGTGTTTGAGCCTTGCACTTTTAGATTGCTAATATAGGAATGAGCTGAGCAAACAGACCTACTTGACACTTTGTGAAAGATACAGAACTAAGGGATAAAATGTAGGCATGTGGGGAAAAGATTTGAACAGTTGGAGGAGTTCTGAATGTCTATGACAAACTATCCCTTTTGATTGTTTTGGGCTGGGTTAGGTTTTGGTTTTGAGATGGGATGTCAGTTTTACCCAGGAAGAGGTGACCTTCCTGCTCAGAAATCCTGAATACTGGATCATTTATTATCATTTATTTGCAAATAAAACAGCAACTTTCTTAGTAAGGAACTAAGTCAAAAGTTGTGAAAATCATCCAGGTTAGAGGCAACTGTTGTTAAATTCCTGTGCTTTTATTACACTGCAGTACTGCAAAGGGACCACAATTACTTTAGCATTCTAACTGCAACTCACGTAGTCATTATCCTGTGTGTCATTTAGTCACAGTGACATAAACTAGAAGCTTGATTCTCTGAAGTGCTCAGTGTAAGATGCCAGTCACCTTCAACCCCTCAATCCACTAGACTTCTTACAATAAATCTCCCAGGGAAGAGCTTCTTCTCATTCTCTATACCTATAAAACAGGGGGAGAGGGGAGGGGGGGAAAAAAAAAAAAAAAGGAAATAAAATTAAATAACCAGATACTTTAGTATTGTGCCTGCAGAAAGGAAAGAGATTTGTGTATAAAGTACAGATGCATTTGTTTGATTTGGAATAACTTTCTAGAGCTGTGGGCAGCATCACTTAAGATAATACACTTGATCCTGTTTTTTTCTGTGCTGGGACTTGACTGCCATTCAAATACTTATTTTCTAGTTTTATTAAATTAATTTAATATAAAGATGCTAGCTACAATCACAGGGGAAAATTAAACTAACATAACTGTGGTAAAGGGATTATTTAATTGTTGTAGAGACTTATTTTACCTTTTATTTTTAAATGTTAATTTTAACAGTAACAGTGGTAGACTGATCTTGACATATTTACATTTTTTTTTTGTGCTACATGAAAATAATTAGGATGACATTTCACTATCATGGCTAGTAACTGAAAAAATAGAGACTGCAATAAATATGTGTCTTTGCTTTAAGAAACAGTGTATTAACAGAAGAGATAAATTAGAAGCGGATGCTGGCATCATTAGAAAAAATGTCAATGTCATTTGATTTTATCTGAGAGCACAGCTTTGATCAGAATATTATGTGAATTCACTCAAACCTCTATTTTCTTTTAATGATAAGGCAATGTTTTTATCTTGGTGTTGTTAAGCAGAATATAAGGGTTCATAGCTAGATACCAAATTCACATGACTGCTCAGTATTTTAAATAATAAAATACTTGTGTTTGCAAATTACAGGTTTCATAGTAAATTGAATTTTATTATTTCTATTTACAGACTAAATGAAAGTAATCCTCAATTTCTTGTTTTGCTTTGGGGTTGGTGTTTTCTGTTTTTTTTTTTAAATAGCAAACAATCCAGTGTTCTAGTTTATAAACATAAAGTCTACATTTAAGGTATTAATGGACATATCACATTTTTGAGCAAACCCACGTATTAAAAACTAGCAATTTTTCAGCTCCAAAGTGAAACTGTGTAAGTGAGCAAAGTAATCACATAGTTCACAAGCACAGAAACCTCCAGCTAATTTGAATTTTTGAGTAAAATTGTATAAAATGGGTTATATTAACGTGATACATTTCTGGATCAGATATTTAGTGAAAAAAAATCTTAAAATATTTGAAGTGTAATTCTGTATTGAAAGAAGCTTTAACGGGAGTTACCTATGGACTCCTTGCCTCAAAAATTCTGAAACACAGTGTAATTAAATTAATCAATACTTCTAGCAAAAAAAAACCCCAAACCTCCTGAGAAAGCAAATATTCTCTTTTTCAGACAAAAGTGTTTCTATTATACCCCTGCAGATGCTGTTATAATTTGGAGGTGAGGTCTAAATACTCATTCCAGTGCCTTAACACAAGCTTTTGACAATCTGCATTACTATTATTATTAATATTATTATTATTATTAATAATAATAATAATAATAATGTGGAAAAGAATTCCTGAGATCTGTGGGAAATACAAAATTCCGTTTCTATTAGCTACTGGTTATTCTGGTGATGATAACTATACAGTAAGCCATTCATCCCTTCATTTTCTAAAGGAACTGACATTTGCTGATGTACATAAGTAGGCCAGCAGCTGCTTTTGGGGGGATAAAATATAATATATAGTTAAATCTACTCAAATTGCTCTAAAAATCCCCACAGTAAAGTTGAAAGTCTTTCATCAGGGAACATGAACTATAAATTCCTAAGTAATTAGAAAGAAAATAATTTTCAGGATAAAGTAATGCATTCAAATATTTAAGAATACCGTCTCCTGTTTCAAAATGGCAATAGTTTAGGAGGTGAGAAATAAAGACATAAAGACAATCATTTTGCTATTTAATAGGGAATGTGATGTGTAATGAAGCCAGATTACAATTAAAATCTAGCATGCTGTGTCCAACAGGAAAAAATCAGCTTTAATGTTTCTAAACTTAATCAACCAGCAACACTACAAGTCTGACCTCCTAAGAAGTTATCCATTCTGTCTGTATGGCATTGGCCAGATTTAATGCTGAAGATACTTATAGAACGAATACTCTCTATAACCTTAAATGTGTTACACTGCATTGTGAATTGAAGAAATACTCTATAGCTTAAAACTTCTCGTGGTCAGAAATATTTACAGGCAGAATTTGCCAAATTGCAATGTCTACAATTGTGAACCTGAAGTCATATTCTGTCATCTCACTGTGAAATCTGAATTTTTCAAGAGTATGGAGCACTTCTGACCCTATTAATACTAATGAGGAAGCCTCTGAAAACCTCTGAAAATGTATAAACTTTTTTTTTACATGCCTAATTTTAATTATCAAATAAAAAATTTTACCTGAGAGGTTTTTCGAGTTTTCAGCATGTGGTGGCGGGACATGATGAAAAGTACAGGTCACTACTGATGACTTAGTGCTAGGTGTCTAGTAAAGCAGTTGGCAGTTAATACCATCAAGCTAATGCAATAAATTGTTGAACCAACAGCCTTTTAGGGAGACAACGTAAGTGGACATCCAGCGACAAGTGAAAGCTAAAGCCCAAAGAGGAACTTCTTTCTCAGCCATGGACCTGAAATTTATAACTGAGAGGAGCAAGTGTCGTATTCTCCTGGGTCTAACCTGTGTTAGTCTAAAGTGGAGTGATGGTGCTGAAGCTTCTGTTTTGGAGGAAAGGAATTGCTATTCACCCACCTTGGCGATCCTGTTAAGCAAATAAGTTTAGATTATATCTCAGTAAGCTGTGTGGTTCTGTCCAGTGACAACTGTTTCCAATTTTCCCCTGACACCTTCCCTCCTACTTCTTTGGTTTGCACTTTGCAGAAAGGTGCTGTTTGAGAATGTTATGTAGAGTCAACCTCTTAAAAAACAGTAGAACTGCCTAAACCTCCTTAAAGATGAGTCATACAAAATTTGTGCTCTGGTTGTGTCTCAGTAACACTAAAGGGAAGTGTGGAAACATAGCAGACATTGAACCTCCCGACACTTTTCTGAATGGCATTTTGCTTACACATTACAGTAATGTAAATATGTCTTTGTGTCATTGTAGAGATGGATGGGTAAAACAGTGAAAAAGGTATGTATTCTTCCATGTTACAAAGCTGTAATAACTAATTTATTACTTAAACACAGCTAATATTAATTAAAATTCACCAGTTATATTTTTCCAAAATATTAAGTGGAACTGTGTCAGCATTTTTTCAGTGATTTGACCTGACGCTAGTGGTTAATCAATTTGTTTGTATCTTTTTAAATCTTGTATCATAAGACAAAGTCATTCGGGAAGACAGAAAATGAGGAGGTCATCCAGTCCATGGTGTTACTAATGATGAGCTGCCTTTTTTTCATGCACTTTATGTTGTTTTCCTCAGAATTTATTCCTGGATAACACAGGTGAGGGGATTTCAATCACTTTTAGTCTAAATTAATTCCAGAGAATAATATACCTGACTACCTTTTTTTTATTGTCTCCATAAACAGGCTTAATTATTTCCCTTTTAGACAATACCTCTCCAGTGTAAAGGTTCCGTTTTCCTGTCTTGATCATGATTAATGTTAGAGCTATGCATACGCTTCTCTTTTTTTTAATAATTTTGGATATATTCCACTTGAATTTTAGACCTCCACAGTTTTCATCGAGTCTTCAAAACTGAATGTAGAACCTGACTGGCTGAAATATTTACATATCAGTCTTTTTTTTCTCTGAAACTAGCTGAATATTAAACTACTGTATCAGAAATCACTTTTGGAAAGTATGAATTGCATTTATATCGCATCTATAAATACAGATGCTTCTTGTTGACTAGTTTTCTGATAGGTCAACTGTAGCTGAATGTGTCTCCTGTCAGCCTTCCAAGTTGGTCAGTGCTTTGAGGAGGATCTTCTTCCAACTCTGAAATGCTGACCTTAAAAAACATGACCACTTTTGGATATTTAGAACTATACCTTCCAAATCCAAGTATTTCATAGATTAAATAAGAACTAGTAAGTGCTAGTACAAGGAAATTTTTAAAAGCAGAATATGACAGAATGGAAACATAGGAGACATATCTGTACTCTGCCTACAGTGACCTTGCAGCTCAAGTCATTGTTCTCAGTACAGGAATGTAATGTTTTTTGGAGGCCTCAAAATAATCCACCAAGTGCACTCACTCTCCTGGGAAAGAATTGTCTGCCATTACATCTGAGACTCCTTGTATCTTCTTACCCTCTCTCTACCTACAGTCCATTGCTTTTATGGCAAATATTCTTTCTCCTTCCAGAGATTCTAATGCATTAGCCCCAATAACACTAGGAGACAGTTATTAAACAATGGAATTGTGAACTAGCTTCAAAGGCAGAAATCATCTGTGAGAGCATCACATCTCTCCTTAACTTCTGTTCTCACCATTTTCTGAGTTCGGGAAACAAAAAGAAAAGTTTGTCTTACTCTAACTAACACATAACATCACAAACTTTAAGAAAGGCACGAAATACCGGGCAGCATAAGTAAAGGTTGCACAATCAATGTCTGAATATACATCTGCACAGCAATGCACAGTCCCCTGCAGGGAGAATACATGAATAGTACCAAACAAGCTGGACTTAGAACTGTAATAAATATTGTTCTCTGAGAAAAGCCGCCTGGCTAGGTGGAGGGATATGTATTAGTTTAACCTGGTCAGAGTGCTAACAGCACATTCATACTAGCTTAGTATGGCCATAGTACATTTGATCGCCAATTCTACATCTACGTGATACCAGGGAGTCAAACGTGTTCAACAGCCAGTAGCTGAATGTTAGCAAGGCATTGTGTTGTTCCACACAGTCATATTGCAAACGCACACACTCCAGTTCTTCATGCATTGATAATTTGTAGAGAATTCCAAAGCCTTGAAACAACAGCTTGTCTTCACTGAACTTCAATTAGATTCTAACACAGATGATTCAGGTTTACTTAATGGTAGCAGTAGCCTTAACCTCACATTTAAATTATTCTAATTTTACTCTTGCATTACATCTGCATTCTAAATCATGAGCTACAATGCAGTGGTGTTGTTTTACTCATTATCTGAGGAAGTACTTGGACCATTTAGTGTAATTTCCTATTTTATGTGCATTTGAAATGTTACAAACTGCTAAAAGCTGAAGAAATTGACTGACTTATAGCACAGAACTATGGCATTATCTAACAATTATAGGAAAGTACTTTTGCTAACAGACTCCAGTGTTTTATATATAAACAACGGTGAAAAATAGCACTTATTTTATTAATACTATACTACTAATCTGTCAGCTTTAACTAAGTCTTGGATGACCTAAAACTCTCAAGATTTCAGCCAATATCCTGCCTTAGCTTGCTTCAACAATTTTATTGTGTTAGATTTCTTTCTACATACACAATGCACAGAAAAACTGATCCACTGGGGCACTGCTTTGTCTTCAATATTCAGTAGATTTAGTGAAGTTCAAATCTGAGTAAAATAAAAAAGAAGTAGTAATGATAAACACATGTGTAACATGAAGAAAACAGTATTGTACAGCACAAAGGAGAATCTATCGCACTTTCAGTATTTGAAAGTTAAATTATAACCAAGAACCTTGTATGAAAGACATGTTTTTACCAATGTGAAAGTAAATAAAATTTACTTTCTAAGTAAATTTCTTCAGGGAGAAAAGAAAATAGCAACATGATTTTTTTTAGATATTTAACTCATAGTCAATGTCATCAACTGAACAAAAGGGAACAATACTCACTGTATAGTTAATTACAGGGAAACTTATCTCACACCATGTGACTGATCAACAAATCCCTACAACAGAAGAGGACTCAGAAGAGATGGGCACAGGCAATGTGCTCATGAAGCTGAGTGAATGCAAGGAGTAAACACAGCTGTTATAAAGCAAGCTAAAGTTATCTCAACAAAAATGGACCACAGGATCGCCTTTATTTTTAATAAAGTTCTTTATCAGCTAAGTGGATCAAATATTGTTTTTTCTAAAGTGGCCTTCCCTGAGTGTCATGATGTCACGTCATCCACTGACATTTAGGTGAACATACAGAGACTTCACCCTGAAGACGTGCCTTCTTCTTTTGATTGTTTTCAGGGGATTTTAATATAAATATCTTAACAGAAAGGCACAATTTTAGACACCTAGAGTATTCAGTTGTGTAAACATAAACATATAGTGCTATCTGAGATGTCCTCCAGCTAACAATCCAAGAAGACATAAATGCCCCCTGCTGCATAATATAAAATGGAACAGAACGGAATGGAACTGAATCAAATGGAATTTGATTTAATTTCAATTGGAAGGGGCCTACAACAACTATCTAGTCCAACTACACAACCAGTTCAGGTCATGCAGAGAAATACTTCCTATTGTCCAGTCTAAACATTCCCTGATGCAGTTTTGAACCATTCCCATGTGTCCTATTACTGAATATCTGAGAGAAGAAATCAGCAGCTCCCTCTCAACTTCCTCTCCTTAAGAAGCTATAGAGAACAATGAAGTTGCTCCTCAGCCTGTTCTCCAAAACAGACAAGCCCAAATACCTTAGCTGCTCCACATGGGAGCCCTCTCCAGCCCTCTCCCCAGATATATTGCCTTCCTCTGGATGCATTCAAGTACCTTAACATCTTCTCAAGTTGTGGGGCCCAGAATCACACACAGTATTCAAGGTGAGGCCACACCAATGTTGAATACAGCCAGACAATCACTTCCTTTGACTGGATGGTTGTATTGTGCAAGATGCAACCCAGGATGCAGTTTGCTGTCTTGATTGCCATGACACACTGCTGACTCACATTGAGTCTGCTGGCAACCGGCACCCTCTACCTACTAACACATCACTCGTACTCGGCTCCTGACGCGCCACAGCGGCCGGTCCCGCGCGGTGCCTGACGGGAGGGGGCGGTCCTGGCGGATACCGCGGAGATTTAAACGGTCCCTTGGGAGCACTGCGGGGGAGGAGCGGGGCGCGTTGGTATAAAGGGGCAGTTTGAGCAGGAAGGGCTCAGGGAGAGGCTGGAGGTTGGCTAGAGTGGACCGTGGACCGTGGACCGTGGACCGTGGACCGTGGACCGTGGACCGTGGACCGTGGACCGTGGACCGTGGACCGTGGACCGTGGACCGTGGACCGTGGACCGTGGACCGTGGACCGTGGACCGTGGACCGTGGACCGTGGACCGTGGACCGTGGACCGTGGACCGTGGACCGTACCAGGCAGAAGATTAAAACTGCTCCGGGTGCCGCAGCGAACAGGATGGATGTTGCCACCCAGATAGAGCCTCAGTGAGTCTATGCAGACCCTGGGCTGCAGGCAGTGCCCCCCCTCCCATACCAGCCTGTGCCTCTGGTACCGGCTACGCTTGTGGGAGCTGTGCTTGCGTGGGAGAACTCCTTCAGGTGGTGGCAGAGCTGAGGGAGGAAGTAAATAGGTTAAGGACCATGAAGGAATGCGAGAGGGAAATAGATCTTTGGAGCAGCGCCCTCTCCCAAGCTCAGCAGGCTGCTGGAGCCACTGTGGCTAAGCAGCTCCATCCTACAAACTGCAAGGCTGGAGTACAAGAGATGGGGAATGGCAGCAAGTTCCTGCCCGGCGCAGGAAACCTGCTCCCCCCACCCAGACAACAAACCCCCAAATCGCCCTCAAGAACAAGTATGAAGTGCTGCAGGTGCATCCTATCCCCAGGGAAGAAGAAGATGGTCCCCACAGCCTAGAAACATTCCCTAGGCTCTGTCACCCTCAGAGGACCTTAAAAACTTCCTCTGTAAATAAAAAGAGGAGAGTGATTATCTTAGGGGATTCCCTTCTAAAAGGAGCGGAGGGACCCATCTGCAGACAAGACCCACTCCACAGGGAGGTCTGCTGCTTACCGGGGGCATTAGTGAAGGATGTCACTAGAAAACTTCCTTCCTTGGTGAAGGAGACAGATTATTACACCCTACTAGTATTTCAAATAGGCAGTGATGACTTAGAGCATAGAAAGATGAAAGCCATCAAGAGAGACTTCAGGGCTGTAGGGAGAATGATGGAGGGCTCTGGAGCACAAGTGGTGTTCAGTTCCATCCCAACACTAAGGAATAAGGAACAGAAGGTCAAGGACAAATAGCTGATTAATGCCTGGCTCCAAGCCTGGTGTGAGGAGAGCCTTTGGATTCTTTGATCATGGAGTGACCCATGCACCCCCAGGCTTTCTTACTGGGGATGGGACACGTTTGTCTCCAAGGGGGACTAAAGTACTTTCTAAAAATCTAGTTAGGCTCTTAAATAAAGCTTTAAACTAGATGTGAAGGGGGAGGGGAGTAGACCAGGCTAGTTGGGAATGAGCCTGGAAGTGGGAATCCAGCTACTGAGATATGGTGTGCTGAAGTGGGCTGCCAGTACACCACTACAGAGCAAGTGGGGGCGAGTACAGCTGGGAACAGCAAGAATGTCTGCCTTCTTGTGGGCTCCTCTGATTTTAACCCATAGGCACTCAGACCCTTCCTCACGTAATCCAGCTCAAGGGCATCAAAGCACTTTTTAACATGGAGGGCTACCCTGCCTCCTTTTCTGCCCTTCCTGTCCCGCCTGAAGAGTTTATACCCCCCCCATAACTGTACTCCAGTTATGTGAGTCATCCCACCATGTTTATGTGATGGCAATGACATCATAGTCACCTTGCCCTGGAACAGCTTCCAGTTCCTCCTCCTTATTGCCCATGCTGCGTGCATTGGTGTAAATGCACTTCAGCTGGGCTGACAAACCTTCAGCCCTCATAAAGGGAATAGAGTTCATTCCCAATTGACTGGTGCTTGGAATAACTAACTCCACAGTGCCAGTTTCATTCTTGCTGTGATGAATGTGATGGAAGTCTGCTACAGACCACCCAGCCAAGAAGAAGCAGCTGATGAGCTCTTCTATAAAGAGCTGGGGATAGTCTCTAGATCTCTACCTCTTGTCCTCGTGGGTGACTTCAATCTTCCGGATTGAAGGACTAGGGAGAATTTTCAGTTCCTATTGGATGCAGAAGGAACAGTAGTCACAGGGGATAAGGACGAGGCTGAGGTACTTAATGCCTTCTTTGCCTCAGTCTTTAATAGCAAGGAAAGTTGTTCCCTCTGTGTACAAACACAGGAGTTAGAGGAGCAGAATGAGGCTCCCATGATCCAAGAGGAGGAGGTTAGAGACTTGCTTGCCCAACTACACACCCACAAGTCTATGGGGCCGGATAGGATCCACCCAAGAGTATTGAAGGAGCTGGCGAATGTCCTTTCCAAACCCCTATCCATCATCTTCCAGCGGTCCTGGCTGGCTGGGGAAGTTCCACTAGCTGGAGGCTGGCTAATGTTGTGCCCATCTACAAGAAGAGTTGCAGTGAGGATCCAGGGAACTACAGGCCTGTCAGTCTGACCTCAGTTCTGGGGAAAGTCATGGAACAGGTAATCTTGAGTGCTATCATGAAGCACATGCAAGAGGACTGGGTGATCCGGCCCAGTCAACATGGGTTTACGAAAGGCAGATCTTGCCAAACTAACCTGATCACCTTCTATGACGAAGTGACTCGACTACTGAATGAGGGAAAGGCTGTGGGTGTAATCTTCTTGGACTTCAATAAAGCCTTTGACGCAGTTTCTCACAGCACTCTGCTTCAGAAACTGTCAGCCTCTGGACTGGACAGGTGCACACTCTCCTAGGTTGAAAATGGGCCCAGAGAGTGGTGGTAAATGGAGTTAACTCCAGCTGGAGGCCAGTTATAAGTGGGGTTCCCCATGCCTCAGTACTGGGTCCAGTCCTGTTCAATATCTTTATCAATGACCTGGATGAAGGCAAGTGGATCTGCTGGAGGGTAGGAAGGCTCTGCAAAGGGATTTTAACAGGCTGGACCACTGGGCCAAGAGCATGAGGTTCAACAAGGCCAAATACTGGGTCCTGCACTTGGGACACAACAACCCTATGCAGTGCTACAGACTAGGGGAAGAGTGGCTAGAAAGCTGCACGGAAGAGAAGGACCTGGGGGTAATGGTTGACAGCCGACTGAACATGAGCCAGCAGTGTGCCCAGCTGGCCAAGAAGGCCAATGGCATCTTGGCTTGTATCAGAAATGGTGTTCCCAGCGGGTCCAGGGAGGTTATTCTGCCTCTGTACTCGGCACTGGTGAGACCGCACCTTGAATACTGTGCCCAGTTCTGGGCTCCTCACCGCAAGAAGGATGTTGAGGCTCTGGAGCGTGTCCAGAGAAGAGCAACAAAGCCGGTGAAGGGCCTGGAGAACAAGTCTTATGAGAAGCGGCTGAGAGAGATGGGTTTGTTTAGCCTGGAGAAGAGGAGACCTTATTACTCTCTACAACTACCTAAAAGGAGGTTGTGGAGAGGAGGGAGCTGGCCTCTTCTCCCAAGTGACAGAGGACAGGACAAGGGGGAATGGCCTCAAGCTCTGCCAGGGGAGGTTCAGGTTGGATATCAGAAAAAACATTTTCACAGAAAGAGTCATTAGTCACTGGAACAGGCTGCCCAGGGAGGTAGTTGAGTCACCTTTCCTGGAGGTGTTTAAGGAACGGGTGGATGAAGTGCTTAGGGGCATGGTATAGGGAGTGTTAGGGATGGTTGGAATCTATGATCCAGTGGGTCCTTTCCAACCTGGTGATTCTATGATTCTAGTGTTTTCTAGAAAAAAAAATTCTATGATTCTAGTGTTTTCTTTTTTATCTAGAAAGAGATAAGGCACTTAGGCAAATGAATCACCCTCAGATAGGATTTAGATCCAGACTACTGACCTCTTAGTTAAAGTATATAAATATAGGTATCTATATGAACTATGTGGCTAAGCTCTCATTATATTCAGTGGATACCTCATGGTTTGAGTCAATGGAGTCTAGAGAGCTACTCAGTTCACCCAGAAGTAGATAGCTACATTTGATTACCTGAATGATGAAACAAGATCTGGATGATGTCACAGCGAGACCTGTCTCAATGATTTTTCAGTGCTCTTGGGAATCTGGAGAGGTACCAGTTGACTGTAAGCTGGCAAATGTTGTCACTGTCTTCAAGAAGGGTAGCAGGAATGACCTCAGTAACTACAAACCTGGTAGTTTTACTTCAGTTCCTCCTAAGATTATGTAGAGCTATTGAAAAACACATCAAAGACAACACAGTCGTAGTCCCAGCCAGCACGTGTTATAAGGGTTCAGCCCAATTCACCACCTCATGTTGGATGGCAAAAACCAGGCCTATTTCAGCAGCTAAAACCAAGCAGCTGGGCTATCGGTTCCCTTTCCATTCACCCCCAGGGAAAGGGGAAAGGAAAATGAGAGGGAAAAGACTAGTGGATTGGAAACTAAAACTACAGTTTTAATGAAATAATAATAATGATGGCGATGATGATGATGATGGTGTAATAAAATGTATACAAATATGTAAGTGCACCCCCACACCTAAATGACTACCCGTCATCACAAATGCTGTAGAACAGACACAAGGGAATGGGTCCATGGCTAGGAGGTAATTGGACTCAGAAACTGGTTTCAGGAATGCACAGATCTGGAATCAGGAGCAAACAAACAGAGGAGGTTGACCAATGGAAACCAGTTGATGTGATCTTTATGGATTTCAGTAAGGCTTTTGATGCTGTTAATCACACTATCCTACTAAATGAAGTGTCCAGCATACACGTGAATAAACACATATTGCAATGTTTGTTAACAAATTTGGCTCAAAAGGTCATAGTAAATGGAGTTACACTGGGCTGGTGACCAGTGACTCGTGGGGCTGCACGTGGACCCATCTTAAGGCCAGTACTCTTGTTGATAGAGGTAATTGTCCTGCTCTATTCCACACTGGTGCAGCCCCACCTTGAGTACCATGTGCAATTTTGGGCACCACAGTTTAAAAAAGATATCAAGCTCCTGCAAAGTGTCCAGAGGAGGGCCACAATGTTGGTGAAGGTTTTGGAGGAGAAGTCGTATGAGGAGCAGCTGAAGGCACTTGGTCTGTTTGGCCTGGACAAGAAGAGACTGAAAGGAGACCTCAATGCAGTTTACTGCTTCCTCACAAGGGAAGAAGGAGGAGCAGGTGCTGATCTCTTCTCTCTGGTGACCAGTGATAGGGAATGTCAGGAAGATGTGCAAGGAAAGGATTCTTCAAACAGAGGGTGGTGGAGCACTGGAGCAGACTCCCCAGGGCAGTAGTCATTGTGTGAAGCCTGACAGTATTCAAGAACCATTTGGACAACAATCTCATACATGTGGTGTGAATGTTTGGTTTGTCCTATACAGGGGCCTTGTGGGTCCCTTCCAAATCAGGCCATTTTATGAATTTTGCTATGAATTATTGTATATGTGTTTGTATAGGAACATTTTGAGTCACCTGATTTGAAATATTATGTGATTGCATGAAAAAGTGGCTTAATGGATAATCAAGACATTTTATGACACTTTGTAGCTTCAGTTTGCAACCTAACACTAACTCTAGTAATTTTACCAACATAGATTCCCATTCATTTTGCAATGTCTGCAGTGGCAAAAGCTAATTTTGTAGATCTGAGGGAACACTTTTCAATGTTTACAACAGTAAATTCCTAAACAGGAGCTGAAAATCTTGAATACTGTAAGAAAATTAATCTATTAGTTTCATTATTGCAATCTAGAACTGAGGTGTCAAGACATGGCAGTCAAAATATTTTTAGATAAGAACTCAAAATAAGTCCCCTGCTTTCACTTCTTTCTTGTAAAAAAAATCAAATAAAAAAATCAAACCTGTAATCAATCACTATAAATCTTTATAATTAGAAACTATACCATGGAAAATGATAAAAGAAAAGATTACGTTTCAGTTTACCTATGGCTGCTCCCTATCTTCATATTTTAAGATGGAAAATGAGAAATGTAACTGCAGAAAACTGTTACACCTACAGTAACAGGACTGTGAAATCAATTTCTCTCTTGTTCATGCATAAGAATTTGTACAATATCTTCTTTACACCTTCTCTTTGGTATAATTCTATGCTTTGTATGTGTGGAGGAGTCTATGAGAACATTTTCATATACAAGAACTCAAATGACAGACTACATAAGAAGTGCATGTGAAAAGCAATACACTGACAAGTATAGTTCTAAATCGAGGGTAACTCGTAGCTGTTAACCTCTGTTCTTCTCTGTCAAAGAATTAATTGTAGACCACATGTCTTTACAATTATAGATTTCCAATGAAAAATTATTTCTTTTTTTTCTTACTCCGTATCGTTTAAAGTACCCTGCAGTTCCTTAGGAATAAAGAAAACTCTAGTTCTCAGCTAGATCAAAATGTAAGACTCTGTCTCAGTAGATTGATTTCTTTGACATTTTGAGTCTTCTTATACAGTATCTTTTAAACAAAAGAGTTACTCTTTCAAGTGCAACATTGCCTCAGAAATTATTCTTTCTTTTGGAGTGATCAGCGTCTGGTGCTTCACTTGAAGACAAAGTATATTGCATCTTTCAGAGAAAGCAAACCTAGAAAGCTAAATATTTTAATCCATGGGTTAAGTATTCTGTATGCTGTGTGCAGAAAGGTTTTAGCTACAGTCTGTAAGAAGCAAACAAAAGACTCAACCCTTTTCTTAAAAAAATCTGAAAATTCATATTTTCATCTCATGGCCCAAAGTTCCACGAACTAGTTATATATCTTTTACAGATATTTCTTTTTCGTAGTTTTAAAAGGCTATGCCGTCCCAGTATAGCTTGTATAAAGACAGATACATAGAACATGGAAAATGGTGTATTTATCTACCCCTACTCTGTTCATCCCTAATGAAGGTAAACACTATCACTTCGTCATGATCCTTCTCTCTTTCCTGAAAAGTGGTCAATGACCAAATTTAGTCACCTGGGATCCTTCTGAATTACACACTGCTCTGGGCTGATGGAGACTGACTTTTTACAGGGGCAGCAGCAATGTCATCCCTGCTTATACAGGATTTGAAACTATTGCTATGTTTATGCATACATACAGAGACTAATTAAGGCAGAAACTTAAAGCACTTCAGACCATATTACTACTTCTATTGAGTCTGTGCCAAGAGTGGTGCAGTACTGTCATAGCTGGGGAAACCTGCTATATCTGAAGTTGTATGACATGAGCTTCATTAGGTTCATCATAGCCATGACAACTCTTTTGCTGGTAATAATTCCTTCTCTATTTTCAAGTACAGATTTGAGGTATTTCATTTCAGATTTGAAGAGGAATAAATTGCACTGTATATTTCACAACTTTTAACTTTAACGTTAAAGGTTTCACACAATCTTACACACATATTATGCATAAAAATTCAAATTTATTTAATCTAACTTTTGGTACGTAAAAGTTGCAATTATAGTCTATGTTTGGTGCGGCACTTTGCTTTATAGCCAAAGAAAATTTTGAGCACCTTGAGAGAGTGATTCATTCTATGTATTTATGATCTTAGGTGTAATTGTCCTCGGAGGTGGTATCTGTGAACCTTCAGTAATGATAATTAAATGTTGAATGCAGATGATATGATTTAATAATATGCTTTTAAAATATTGTGAGCTGAATCTTGGATTGCGCATTAAATACGACACCAGTAAAGTTTATTACCATAGCTATACTGGGAAGTTTAACAGGCCATCTAGTTTCTCTATGCATGCAGGTGTTTAGTGCACCTTAGTTCTTAAAGTTTCACTAAATCTGATATTCTGTCTTTAATGGGAATAAAGAACAAACATTTAAGGAAAAAGTACAATAAACAAAAGAAGTTGAGAATCATCTTTTCTTGTATGTACTTTGATGCAGTCTTCCAATTTCTAACAATCATTAATTCAGAAACTTCCTGAATTGGACTTGCTCTGCATCTTTACTTACTCATAAGGAAACTTTAAAAAAGTAATTTGTATTCTACTATCATCATCGTCATTATTATTATTAAAAATAATTTAATTGATAAAAAATGATGATTATACTTATTGTGCTGTTGTTATCCTGTGACTTTCTCAGTGTCTTGGAACAATGGTTATGCAATATAGTTATGCATCACAGGAAAAAAAGATTTTGTTTTCGGTTGAACTGAAACTGATATCTTTAGCAGATGGCTCCTACTTGTCTGTTTTGGTGACTTATATTTAAGAGATATTGGACTGTAGATAGTCATCAGTTGTGTGTTTACATTTGTTAAGGGCAGACAAACACTTCTTTGAGAAATAAACAGGCAAGTAGACTAGATGTTATTTTGTAGTCCTATTTGATGTCTTATCTGAGATCTACTGAATAGAGTCTAGGAGTTGTAGTATCTCTTCTGTTGGACCATGCTATGAAAAGAAGTCTGGAGGCTGTCGAGAGAAATCTAGCTGTAGAGGCAGTGTTTGGAAGAATCACTCAGACTTTCAAATGAAGACTATTACTTAAAGAACAATAGAATGTCTTTGCAAAGTAGGAAAAGTGGGAGACTGTGTAATGTTTTTGTAATATTACTTCACATGTCCAGCTATACTTTAATATTCATGTTTTCTTCACTGCCCAGTGAAGAGAAGTCAGTAGATCAAAAAAAAGACTATGCAGCCTGTGCACATTAGCTGGCCAGAATATCAAGTCCTGATCAAGATCTAAGAGTGGCATATGGGAGTCCAAACACAAGCTTTCTTCAGGAGGTGTGTCAGGGTCTACTCCTGACAATCACTAGTGTTCAGCTCTCCTCTGATCTGCACGGTCAAAGAGGGAGGGTTGTTTGATATATGTGTGGCAAATCAGAGACTGACAAATTTCCCAATGTAAAATCAAATGCAGTGTTTATTTTAGATGCAGCCAAAGTAACAAATCAGATACTCGAGTGCACTCTGAGTGCCAACGTCCCAAAGCTGCAAAGACAGATCTCAGCCTGGTCAGATTACTATCTCATACCCTGAACAAAGCCAAGGTCGCAAAACACAGCTGAGATTTGAGCTGACATACACCACAATGCCAGGAAAGAAAAAGTAGTCACGGTAAGATAAGTAAGAAAGAGGGAGAGAAAAAAAAGTAGGTAGTAAGGGGGAAAAGGTAAAAACAGGGTCACCACTCCAATGGGTCACGGCAGTTCCTTAGGGACACCTGGTCCGGTAGTTCTTCAGAAACAATTCTTCAGGAACACAAAGTCTCATGGTACTGCTGGGGTGGTCGGTGTACATGCCTTCTTGCAAGCTCTGTTTATAGAGTAAGCTCGTGTCCAAATAGTATGTGAGGGGTTGTCTTGCTGTGCATGCACAAAGGCTCCTTCAGTAAGGTCTGGGGCCTCCAGGGCAGTCAGGAGGGTGGGCAGTGCCTGCTGCTGCACCTCCAGTCTGTGGCAGTCCTGTCAGGACAGTGAGGCCATGCAGAGGTGAGAGGTCGGGGAGCAGTTCTTACTTCTACAGCTCCTCGTCCCATTGAATCAGGAGCCACAAAAAAGGCTGGCCCTGCCTCAGACGATGTTCAACACACCAATACAAGTAAAGAAGTTGGTCTTTACAAGCTGGTTTTGTAGAACACAGAGCAATTATATTTGGGATCATCTATCAAAATGTGCAGAGTTGGTGGGGGAAGGGATACAGACTGGAGAGAAATTCCAAGCTGTGAAAGAGTTAAATGTTCTCCTTTTACTCTCTGGTAATGTAAGCACAAAATTACAACCTGATTTCCTTTGCTTCTGACCATACCATTAGTCCAGACTAACTTGAGTTTTCTGATCATTCAATATATTAACCTTTAATTTTTGACAAACAAACAAACTAAAAGGAATACATTGATGAATGTCTTCCAAGCTCTTCCCTCTCCAGTGATCTTTTAAAATTTTCACAAATGTTCCTGGCAGGTATGGCTACATCCACCAACTGTTACCTGGAATTAACTAGAGATATAAGACAAGTACAACTTCTCTTTGGACAGTCAATATCACGATTTGTAGCTTAGGATTTTTTTTTTTAATATATTTTATTTTACGCATTTTTCCATGCCCTCTCTACGTTGTCTGCAAAGTCAGATGCTTTCCAGCCCAGTCTATTATTTCTGAAACACTTCCATTATAAGAAACCTGCCTGTTTTTAATCCTCCTTTGTCTGTGCTGTAGGTTTTGTAACTTGCCAAATGGCAAAGCAAGTCTAGTTTCCTACTAACCCTTCCTTGAGAAAACATTTGCCTCCTTGGGCATTTCTAGCATTTACAGTACTTACACATACTTCATCAAGTAAAGCTATTCATAGTATTTCAGACACTGCTGGCAACAAGCAAACGAACCCACATTTCTTCTAGGAAGTTATCTACATCATGTAGAATTTTATTCCACCAGCTGCATTTTGATAGGTGGTAGGTGAAAGTGATGAGGAGTCGTAAATTTCTAAATCATATGAAACTGTGTTTACATGACAGCATGCAGAATATGGCAGTCATGCACCCAAAATGCCTGTGTTGATTTCAGATTCTTTTGAATAAGCCAAAGTGGTTGCGAATGTGGTATGACAGTGTGATCAGTGAAATTAAAATATTGCAGCTGTTGAAAGATTTTAACCACATTTGACATTTGAAAGAGGTTTTTTCATCAGTTTAACTAAGCTAATAAGCAAAACACTTGCATTTACAGGAAAAAAAGGCTGAAAACTGGGCAGCAGGTGATTTTAATACAAATCATCTTTAGATGATCTATTTCTGTGGAGGAACTAGAGAATTGTTAATGAAATAAATATATCCAGTTTACTTCAGCCACCTGTGATCCTTGTGTTGAGAAACATCTGAAAAAGTTTTGGTTTAAATTTTTTCATGCAACACAGTTTTCTTCTGTATTTTCTTTAGAACGTGTTATATTTTAGTGAACTTACTTATCTTTTCATCCATTCTTATTGTCAAACAAATCTTTTATGCAATGCCTTATTTTAGCCCCTATTCACTTTACATATCTTTAACAATGTTTTCCTGTCTAATCCCATTAGCGAAGGTGTGTTTATTCATGCAGGCACATGAAGTAAAAAGTAGTAAAATTATTAGGAATTCATTATGGTTTCTCCACCAGGAGACCTTAAACCAACCCCAAATTTGTCTTCTACTGTTGTGGGTGGGCACAAAAGAATTTTTTTTCTCCATACATTTGTAGCTGTAAAAAATGTTCTTCTTTTTATGACTATCACATAGGCCATGTGACATGGAATGTTCTGATTCCTTAAATTTTGTGCTCAAGTATAAAAGCCAGGTCCTTCATATCCACACTTAGCAAAATTACAGAGACATCTTGTGCTCCTCTGTGTGGGATATGCATCTACATGGATGTTTGTATTTCAGCTGGGGACTTCTAAGAACGGAGCTGTCTCATTTGTTTCCATGAGAGAACATGCAAATTATGAATTTTCTTTCAGTTATGAAACTGGTATATCTATACCTGTATTCCTGTTTCAAACAAAGCTGGAAAAAAAAATGTAAAACTAAAATTTCAGATGAGATGTAAAATTTATAAATAAATTATTCAGAAATTTAGAGACACATTTATTTTATAATAGCTACTGTCAATCAAATATTTATATATCTCCAGTTCAACATTACATTTACTGATCAGTTTGAGCTTTTATGTTAGCTGTACTTGCTGTGATCTATTCTGCTTTTTGCCTATAACTGAACAACAGTTGTCTTGAATTTTATCCCATACCAGAATAACTAGGTAAGGAGTACTCTCAACAAGAGTATTAGCAACTTTTGAGCAAAGTTCTATCAAAATTCTATTCGGTTAAAGGCACATTGCAGAAGAAATACTATACATGAGTTTCTGACCAGCCTTGCTGTGAGTATGAGTTCACTTGCCATATGTTAGTGCAAGATTTACTGTCACTAATTCTACTCCATTGCAAATAATTAGAAGTTTCTCAAATACTTTAACTAATTCACACCTACCTGTAAGTGTGCTGACCTCTGAAATGATACATTCTGGTTTTCAAGCTTTAAATCTTAGCCTTAATTCTGAAAGGGCATGCAAGGGAATGGTGCCACAAGCTCTCTCAAGTCTCAATTCCAAAGTACACAGACATTTCTGTTTGCCTGCTGTTTCAACATGTTCTAATTGGACAAGAAATTTTAAATGCAAAGACCATAACAACTGATAAAATCACAAAATAATTTCTTTTTCACTGTATACCTTTCAAAGTTCTACTCTGTGTATGGTATTGAAATTACAAATCTATAAACCAAAGAATTTACCTTGCAGTCCACATGAGTTTTTATCAAAATTTGTATGAAAAAAAATCAGCAGAATAAAATGAAAATACAATTGTGTCTGCTTCCTAAATTTGTCAAACTAAGGAGAAACTCTGCCACACAAAGGTGGCAATTCATTGTTTATTGTGGTGAAAGTAAAGAATTTTTCCAAGAACAATGTATCTTTGCTGAATGAGCATTAAAATCTTATTGTCTTAGATCTATGCAACATGGAATGTCCTGTGGAATATTTTTTTAGATAATTGGCAGAAGGAAATGAGTTTATTTTCTTATATTTTCCAGTTTAACCACAATAATTAAGCAATGATGCAACTATAGAGGTCTATAACAGTATCAGAAGAGAAAAAGATTTTATCCTAGATGACAGCTGAGCAAACTTTCAATGACTATAGGCTTTTCTGAAACTTTAATATAATAATCTTTTTAGCACATTAACAATGAATCTGAAAGGATATGAATAAAATTAAAATGTCATACTTATCACCAGTCCAATATTTTTACTCATCTTCTTTTCAGGCTTGTTGCACACATGGGTTTGAAGACAATATAAGCTGATATGTATTTACAATCAACAATATTGTGCGGACATGGAATATGTATATGCTGCCCATGGAATGCGTTCATCCTATGGTTTAAATTCGTAAGGAAGTTTTCTTTCTAAATATACTTAATAGTCTCTTCTGAACAGATTTTCCTAGTTCACTTGTCAATAATAGTAACTTACTTCCTAATCCACGGATGTTATTCAAAACCTAACCTTATTAATTCCTTAATAATCTTCTCAAAATTGAGGCATTATGAACATTATCATGTTTGCTAGCTAATTTTAAAGTACCCTGTGGTTATTTCAACCTAATACAGACTAATGAGGATCATGAAACAAAACACTTCCTCAGAGATAAGACAATGTTCTGTGTAATGACACTTAACTGGCAGGAGCAAGAACTTCTAAGAGGGCCTGAACTTCTAAGAGGAAAGGAGGTATTTCCGGTTGCCACTGAGATCTGTGGAAGCTCTGGTAGGAAGCAGCAGCCTGGGATTCTTTGTAACATCCAGGGGAGCACTGTAGAATACAAATACAAAGATTTTGTGTTCTTATTCTCTTTAAAGTTTTGTTTGATTAGTATAGGTTTGACTGTATTTCTGGTCCGGCTTTGATAGCTTGCATAAAGGTGGTGTGGCTTTCTCCTGTAGAAATGCATTTTTACTTTGATGTCTTTGACAGTGAAGAGATATTTTTTCCCCTTGTCCTGTAATGTGCATTTAAAAAAAACAAAACCAAACCCAAAACAAAGTAAATAGTTATTAAGGAAATCTCTTACCCTATTCACATGCAATCTCCTTAATATTAAAAAACATTATTACCTCAAAATCAGTGAATTTTAGCTACAGCTAAATAAATCTTCAAAAGATTCTTTGAAGGCAATGAAATCACATAATTGCTTTGTTGTTTTGCACTTGTTTTTTTGATCCCAAAATAAATTAAGCAATGAGAAAAAAAGACCTGAAATCTCCACTATGTTAAAATTGATTCCTAAGGAGGGAAATTCTAAGACGATCATGAGCTGTTTCTTCTGAAACAACTTGTAACTTACCATGTCATCTTTCATTAAGCCAAAATCAGTCATAGACTTCATGGAAAGAATGACAGCGAAAGCATCACACAATACATCTGGAAGATTTTCATATGAAATTGTCCATTTTAAAGGGTGAATCTACATTTTGAATGGTAATTCAGACTCTTCCAGTTTATAATTTTAAAAGCTGTCTGCCTGTATTTCTGAAACTGAAAGTTATTTGGGAACAACTGTGAACTAAATTAGCTAGAAACACAGAAGTAACATTGCAAATGTGAGATAAATTTCATTATTTGAAACTGAAGTATGATTGCATTTATTATTTCTTGTTGCAGGGGAAGACATTTCCTCACAGGCTACTATGAGGACAGAGAAACACCTAGGCGCTTTTGAGAAAGAGTGTCTATTATGCAATTAAAAACTTCCATGATACAAAGAGCTTTCATGGTGCAAGGGGAAGATAACTAGTGCCGGATCCCTTTTCTATAAAAAATTGTGGTTTTTTATGTACAGTGAGGAATTCGGTATCCCACATTAATTTTTATTTCTCCACTAAAGAGAGTCATAACACATCTTGCCAGGCTATATGATATAGTTCTTCTTAGAAAAGCCTCACATACTTAAGTAACAAGGTATAAAGAAGATCTTTAAGACAAATAGTACAGCCTTAGTTTTTTAAATAATTTCATAAGCAATTCATCTTGAGAAAAAATTTTGGTCCTTCTGTTTTATGAAAAGGAAATATGATGTATACTAATAATTCTAATTTTGCTTCAAGTATTCAAGAAAAATATCACTTCATGCATTTTTCTAATTAATATGGACTAATGAGAATGTTGGACTGTAATGCTTTATCAGAGAAAAGACACGACTGAGGTTTTCTGACAAAAGATGAGGAAGCACTATTATCACCATCCATACAAACAACAGATTGAAAAAAATTCTTGTTTCTCTACTGCATGTTGATCCTACAGCAGTTGTTTATGTAGACTAGAAAATTTTCTTATACTTTGCAGGTGTAATTGACACTCTTCTCTGGCTTTGGATTCAGAAAATATAAACAAAAATATTATGTTTAATTATTGTATGTTAGAAATAACACAGTAGTTTACAATTAGAGCACAATCTGGAGAAAATCAGAACCATACACAAAGTGCATTGTCTCCATGTTAGAGGCAGTCATGACAGTGTTTGTTGAAAAAAAAGAAAAAATAATTATTTAGCATCTTGGCAGAGGTACTGCTTGCATGGGGAATAGTCTCCAGAAGAGTGTGGTTTGTCACACATTGGTGGTAACAAGAATTCTGTTTTTGAACAACGACCTGTTACAAGTGCCTTTGCGGTAGCATATTCAGCTTGATCAGGAGAGACTCCTAAAATCAGCATTTTGCATAGTTCTTATAATCCAGCTGGCCCTAGCACAGGCATAATTTCTTGCTCTTTATATGTCTTAAAAGTATGAAAATTATTTCCTAAATAAATTAACTACATGCAAAATACTAATCCACCTGACCATGTCTGCAGGAATAGTTTTTATTTATAGTCTGCATACAAGTTAATTACTTCTATACTGGGAATCATCTCTGGGAGTCTTTGGCACACACCACCCAGGATGTTAATCTGCATTTCTAAGCATACAAATTGAACTAGATACAGCACGAGTTGCTTTGGGCTATATCTAGACCTGCCCAAAGTTCTTCCTTAGTAACCATGCAGTAATTTAATTCTAAAGATCTAGTTTTAAGTTAGTCCATTGTCTCAAGCCAATCCATCATCCCATCTATACAGGTAGCTACCAAGGGAATGCCTGGACCACCCAGAAAGCATGACTCATGCATGACAATCACAGCACCAGTGTCCTGCAGAACAGCCCCAACTATACCACAGAACATACTTGATTTCATACTTATTATTCAAATCCTATAACCTTTGCCACATTGTAGACCATTTTAAAACAAATAACACTCTGTTTACTGTACTATGAGACGCAGACTGACTAGTTTACTCCATCCTTCCAACAGTTGTTCTGGAATTTGTTCCTTGAGTCTGTCAGTATTGCTGTGATTTCCCTTCACGTACCTTCCCCTTTCCATTCTGCTTCAAGCCCACCAAGAGCTATAGAGATTCAGCTACAAAATTACACCTGAGATTAGTGCTAGAAACAACACTTAGTTAGGAAGTAGTCTGTAGCTAACAAAACAAAAACTCAACTGGTTTTCGATAAAGCAGAAGATGGCAGGGACAGAAACAAATAACAGATGAGAGTCAAAAGTGACAAAAAGAACAGGAAGACACTTCCATAAAACCTAGGATGTTTCAGAAGATTTTTTTTTTTAATGCGTAAAAAAATATTTGATTCAGAATTAATTCATAAAGTGCTATTTAGATGAAAATTGCTTCTAATCAACATTTCAGAAAAGTCAATACATTTCTGCAAGACCACATAAGAGATAAGGGTCTTTGAATACATTATTTTTTAATTGTTTTATATTTCAGAATATAATGCAAGGTTGAAATACTGATTAATTATGGATGTGGGCAAAATTTCATTATCCACAGCTGTGACTCTTTTGTGCTTTAATAAAAATATTTTTTCAAAACTGACATTATCTAATAAAACCGTATAATCTGACCTTACGAAATACTGTGAGTTAGGTGTTGCTTAATGAAAGACTAGGCCCATAACAAGTTCTGTAAGGTGATTATATGCGAATTTTATCTTAAAGCAAATTTGATAACATTCTTTGAACATTTGTTCATATAGACAGCAATTTACTGGTGCAAAGTTAATGCAATCTGTTATTTAGGAAACAAAAGATAAGGAATGTATATATTTCTCTTTATATAGTCCTTCCAAAATTACCTTACTGTATTAGAAACAAAGTAATTTTAAAATATTTTTTACCTAGGCATATATTTTTTATTTAGAAGTTGTATATTTAGAAATTATTTACTACACTTCTAAGAACATTTATGAGTGATCCAAGCACTGGGTTGGAAAGCACAGTCTCTGAAAGTGGAGAATACAAGCTCTTTTTTCTAATCTTTAATATCTGTGTTCATTTAAAAGATTGTTATATAGATTTTTCAACCAGAAAGTTATATTTTGTGAATTGTCATGGAATTTATGTGAAATTTGACTGCATTGTAGGACAATGTGTGTGGGCGGTAGATCTTCAGCAAATGCAAACCTCGAGGAATTTTTACTATTTATTTCTAAGTCCTGTGGCAATTGTAATGAAAACTACCTCTGATATGCTGCCAGCAATATGAGCTAATCCTTTTGTCCTCTACCAAACTTATTTCAAAGTGAAAAACTCCTCCTTACTTCAAAACACATCATTCTTCAAGCCTGCACAGTCTTAAATGTCTCTATGCTGTATTTATTCTGCAAGGAAAAGAGCAAGACAGTTGACTGGGGTGAAAAAAAGAAAAGCTCTAAAACATATAAATTCAGCTTTTACATTGCTAACAGAGAAGTCTAGTGAAGATCCAGCCAGCATATATGTGTCTTTTGCTAATCAATAAATCTTCCAGTAGCAGTAGATATCACTTCTTTTCTCCTCCCAAATAGGTCTTCTCATCACTCTTCTATGTCTTTTTGTCATAGGGTACATTCCAGAAGTTTTGACCAAAGGTAGCAGGTGGCATTGTTTGTTATCTAAGTCTAAGCGCATCTACATCACATCTGCTTAGCTGCCAGCTGTGTGCATCCCAATACATATATTCCGTGTAGGGTAGTTCTATGTATTTGTTACTTTAGAAGACAGAGTTCTTGGCTAGTGGTGTTCACCTTCTAACTCCTTGAGCTCAATTGAGTTCCACAGTTGCATCATTTGATTGCTGATATTTGCTGCACTATATAGATCCATTTATATAAAGAAGACATAAGGGAGAGTTCCCAAGTCACTGTTTAACTATGATGTGAATTCCCTTTCTATCCTGATGAAATCGGACTACACAATTATGACTCCAGAGAAACTATGGAAGAATTGCTACTAATGTATAGGCATGAGACGTATGTTTAGATGTATACAGATTTAGAGCTGTAACTTGTGACAGACTGTAGCACCTACACACAGTCTAAGCAAACAGAAAATCGAAAGTAACTTCAGTGATCAAAAGCCATATATCACCTTACTCTCTATTGTGCAGGCCAATATACATCCTTTCAGCTATTTTTCAATTTATTTTCCAGTTTTAGGTGCCTGCACTTCTAAGACTTTGCCATAATTGCTAGAAGGCGTTAAAAGATTTTACTACTAGTAAACCTTTCTCCTTTCACCACCTCTCCAGAATTCAGTCAAAATGTTTTTCCTCAAAATTTTTTAATCACATTATTCTGTGCTACTACTCCATTTCAAAAGTATAAATAAATCCTTTCCTTTCTTCTGACTGTTCCAGTAGGAAGAAATTGTTGACTTTTCTTCAAAGCACAAAATCTCTCTATGCCCAGGTAGAACTTCTTGGAATCGTAGGATCTTGTACAAAATGTTCCCTTCCCTGTGTTATTTAGTTCAGTACTTAAATAGTACAAACACCATGCAAAATAAAGGGTAGGATATTGGTCTGTAGGCTTACTTCATTCTTTGTTAGCACAAGGAGTGAATGGAGATGAGGAAGCACTCTCCATCACTTTAATATAAACTCTCATCACTCTTGAAGTACTTAGAAGTTTTGGAATGCACACATACAAAGTTTTAGGAAGGTACAATGAGACATCAGCTCCATGCATTTCTTTCTACTGGCTTCTGTTTTAACAAGGCAACTGTCTGGCTCAAAACGATTGGTGAAATTAAGTACGCATGTTCTTAACTTCACAATTTCTATTTAGTTGTTTCTTGTTTTCATTTTCTAACATTTATCTTCTTCATGTTTTCTTATGATAAAGATGGAGTTTGTAAAACCACTTTTCCCTTTCCTAGTTTGTTGCATAAAAAAGATAAATCATATCTGCCTGAATTGGGTGCTTCTTTGAGATAAAGGTCACATTTTGCTCTCTTTTCCTCTTAAATTCAGTTTCTTAAGCTTGGTGACCATGAAAGACTGATTTATATTGCTATGGTAGAGCGATTTAATGCTGTGCTTGGATTTGAACAAATAAAGGAAGTGTGTTTGCACTATGCAGCAGAACTAATTTTTTTCTTAAAAAAAAAAAAAAAAAAAGCTGCAAACCTTGAAGTTCGGATAGAAAAAATATAGTTCTAAGAAAGCTTATGGTTTTAGCAAAAGAAATTCATCTGCAACTCAGTGGAACACAATGCAGTATAGCCTACTTTAAGTGACATCAGGCTAAGCTGTCTGTCAGACTAAATGAAGAGAAAACATTTTGTTAAATAACACTAGTTCCTAAATTACTAATCTTCATGCTTCAGCCATTCACTTGTAATTTCAGTCACATTGAAAATGGGCATTTCCTTTTACAAAACAGAAAATAGGAGCAATAATTTTCTAAGTAAAAGAAGGATGTTATATACTTAAAGAATAATTTGCACCATTTTCAGTGCTTTGTTTGTAAGGACAAATTTTGTTTCTGTCTTTAAAGAAGGTGCCTCAGAATCCAGGCATGGGAGTGTGTAACTGTAATATCCATGATGAATCAGACCCTGTTAAAAATGTACTTTGTAATGAACTACAAATCTTCTGCAATAAAATTCACCTTATGTTGGACTTGTCAAAAAAAAATAATAAGAAACAAATGAAATCCTTGTAAACCTTGAGCTCAGTGTAGAAAGATGTAGAACACTTCCTGAGAGGGGCTGAATACCCCGACCAGGATATGAGCCAAATCAAAATTTATTGCATTATGTACAATGGAAGTATAACATTAAAGATTAAGATGGTCTAAGTTGTCGGCTAACTGTTGATATAACAGACTTTCCACAGACAGGTAAAACGCATGAAGTATTTAAGTATTAAATTTTGGATTTATTTAAATACGATCCATGAAAAACTCTGACTCACATATTATGTTGTTGATATTCACAGATAGATAATTGTAGAAATGGAAAAAGTAGAGAGAAAATTTAAAGAAATACAATTATTTTAAAAAAAAAAGATTAAGATAGACGGGCACAGTGAAAAACAACTGGAAGGAAACAAAAAATAGTAGCAAAGATATGTAGTGTGTGTTCTAATAAAATAGGAATGTTCCATAAAAATCATGAGTACACAAATTTATTATTCTTTATATATTAAAAATACATAATTTTTATTTATTATGTAATTATATTTTTCTAATACATAAGAAGCAGATGATAGATGATTAGCCATGTAAATGAGTAACATAGTGATCTCCTGTAAACTCTAAGAATTGATTCTTTGTGTATTAACCCTTCACAAATTATTTACAGGTCGAATTCCCTTTGCAGAAAAGGCTGCTGCAGGAAACTTCTGTGAGATCTGATCAAAGAGCAAAGGTCGTGTAATCTACTTACGGTAGCTAGTACTTTGTTCTCATAGCTTTGGACTTTATGTAGAGAACTACTCAACAGAAGCAAGATTAACCAAATCTGACATTTACGGTTTACAGATTCACTTCAATTCAAAACTGCAGTTCTCTCTCCTTTATTTGCTATCCCCCTCACCCCAACATGTAGCAAAGGCAATCAAAGCTCATTGATCTGGAAATGAAATTGGGAAATCTGGGACAGAAATGTGATTTATGGGATTTCTATTATTTTCTGGTTTTATCTAGGAAAGAAATATGAATACGCGACTTTTGCTGTTCTATTTCCATTCTTGCCTTGAACACGGGTGTACAGAGTCATAAAAATTTATTAACTGAACATATTGAACCTCAAAAAGCCATTCAGTTCACTGAAATTTCTGGGTGAAAGTTTAGGTCACTTCTTATTTTTTCAGAACTTGTTCATCCATCCATAGTTCTGATAAAATCATTCAACTCTTCCTAATGTAGCTGGAAAAGGTAAAAAAGATTTAACAGTTTCATCCCCACCTCTTGTAAAAAAGAAAAAAATAACAAAAATCTAGAGAGCAAATTTCTTTTTCTTCCCAAACAAATGGATGCTCCACAGAACAAGACAAAAGCATCAAATGGATTATACTGGGCTAAGCTATAGGTCTATTTGACCCAGTGTTATCTTTTTCTCCTTGGCTAGATACATATGGAAGTTCAGAATAATGCTTCCACCAATGTCCTAACAGCTTTTGGCAAGCTCCTACTCAAGACTTTCCATTGTGAAAACTTTACTTTCACATTACAGTATTTAATAGACCTGGCTGGACATTTCTCTTATGAATTTATCTAACCTACTTTTGAACCCACTCCTACTTTTGGCATCCAAAGCATCCTGTCACAATGACTGACAGAATTCGATTATACATTCTGTGAAAAACCACTTCCATCAATTTGTTTTAAACCAGCTGCCTTATAATCTCATTTACTACCACTATGCTTTGTGATATGAGAAGCAGCAAATATCAGTTTCTTATTAATCTGTTCCTTGCCATTCATTATTTTATATACCTTTATCATCCCACACCAACTGCTCTCTGATGTAGTTTGTTCTATTTAATTTCTCTTTGTACAGAAGCCATTTGTAACTCTGAGTATCCATCTTCATATCAATTATATCCTTCTTGAGAGTAAGTAACTAGAACTGTATGCCATATTTGAGACATAGGAATATACCACAGAGGTATTAGTGACACAGCTATACTATCTGTTCTTTTCCCTGTCTTTAAAACCTCCTGATGTCCAGTTTTCCTTTTTGACTTCAGGTTAATACTCAGCTGACTTTTCTGAAATTTATATCCAGATGTCTCACCTTACTGACAAAAAGGAAAATATGGGCCCATCAAAATGCATAAATAGTTAGAATTGTAGTTCTGCATGTGTATTACTTCATAATTTTCAGCACTGGCTTTTTTCAGCACTTTGTGACTGAGACTCTTTATCAACTCTTTCAGTCAGTTTAATAACTATTCTTAATAATTTAGTATCATCAACCATCAAGAATCTTTGTCATGCCACTACTCATCATTCCATTGTAGGTTTCTCATAGATACTCTGAATTTCACAAATACTGGTACAGGTTTCACCATACCATTTCTTTCTACTCTTAGTACCAATCACCCATCTCTACTCCTACTTTCATATTAGGTAATTAGTCATGAATATAAAATAAGATCTTAGTTCAACCACAGTGTAAAAAGAACCCTAACAAGTCTGTGAAACATTCCTTCTCTCTGCAAAAATAGTCTTAATGTTTCTCCATTATATTTCATTCACCATATCTACTAATTCCATTATTTTGATAATTTTTTTTTTCAAAAGTAAAACCTAAAGACATGTTAAAGTAGGAATACTCACCTGGGTTTCTTATTATCTAAGGGAGAGCAACTTTATATGTAGTATTTCTATCACCGGGAGAAACAAAGTATTTGAGAAGAAAACAACTGAAAAAAAAGCCCTTCCACATGTGGTGAAAGCAAGGCAATGTTCATGACAGATTATTATCTGATAGCAGCCACTCCAGTGTAGTCTAAACTCTCTGCTGTGCACTAGACTGAGTTAGGAAATTGTGCACTTAGTCATAATCTGAACACCGTCTTTGTTAACCAAAGGAATATTTTTTCTTGAGCTTAATTATTTTGTTTAGGGGTTTAAAATAAGTTTTCTGGGATCTTTCTGGAATTAACAATTTCTAGAATCATCACAATCAAAGAGAAATAGGGCAATAGAAGTGAGCATTTACTCACGAGTGAGTATTTGTGTGATGGTTGTTTGACCTTGTAAAGACTTAGTTAAAAGATAAAGGGCAGCTGTGGCTCAAATGAAAGGGTGTGATATCTTTCTGCAGTTTTCTTCTTTTTGTTGCAAGCAGAAGAAGGTAGGTTGGAGTTGCTGTCCTATAACGGAAAGAGAGGAGAATCTGTAGTCTTCCTTGTTTTTCAGTTTTGCCACTGAGATATATAGAATTTCTACTTCAACCTGTCTCTGATACTAAGCCAATAGTTCAAAACAACCAAACTACAGAGAAAGTTCAAAATAACCAAAACATATGGCTATTTATTGTAGCAGTAACCTGAAAGAGTAAGGTAAAACCAAAGCTGAGAAAGAGAGAAAGAGAAAGAGAATGAAAACTTAAAAGAAGACTAAGAGGTGGCATCCATCACTTAGTTAGTTAAACATTTTTACAATGTCAAAAGAACAAATATGTAATGTAGACAAAAAGTAAGATAAGGATAACAAAGAAAAACTTACTGTCCAACACAGAATATTTAAGAATTCACAAATGATCAATTAGATTTTATCCAATATTCAAAAAGTACTGTGAATACTAAGAATAAGATAATAAATCTGTATATATGAAGTAGCTTTCACCTCGAAAACACTGTAACCAGGTTTTTTTCCCCATATTATAGGAGTCATTTTTTACTTCGCTTTCCTTCTTACCCTCTTTTTGTTCCTTGGAAATGATATCTCTGTAAGCTACCCTGCCAAAAATGTTTTCATGTTTTTCTTGGTTTGGTTTTTTTTTTTTTCTGAGAAATTAAATGTAAAGCTCTGTACTTTTCAGAAATTAATTCTTCCTGCTTGTCAGCTTGTAACAAGAGTTTCTCGCCACCAAAAAAATGCCGTTTCATAAATCACAACTAGTTTATGTTTTTTAATTTTTTTCATGTAAAATTCAGAAATATTAAATTTCACATTCTTTTTAAGATCTTCAAGAGCCTTGACATTTCATATTCAATTGCTAGTCAATGCTCTAGCACATTGACACTGTGCTTTTGTTGTTGTTTTGGTTAAAAAATGCTGTCTAGAAAAAAATTGGGTTTGTGTTATTTTGAGTGAAACTTGTTATAAACTCTTAATGGTGATATTGGTAGCAGAAAAGCCCACAACCCTTTAACTATAGCAGACTTGTAATGCAATATCCTATTAATTGAACAATATCAATAATTTCAACATAAAACTGTCAGAGAAAGCAAGTTATGAATTTAGCAATTATATCGCCCTAGGTTGTATTTGAGATATAAAATTATTTTTTTTTCTCTGACAGGTAAATAACCAGTTTCTTTTAATTAGGCTAGATTATGGAAAATGATATTGTTGTTGAAAACAGCAGTGGAGTAGAATATTACCTTTTATCAAAAACAGTGTCTTGTAAATTTCTTAAGCTGTCTAGTTACCATGATAAATATGTTGAGATGCATGCACACTTTAATTACTAACAGTGAAATCTGCTGAAATTGAAGTATTGCACTTGCTAAGAGCTATTAATTCTGAAATGACCCATTTAATAGTGACCTGTGGTATCAAAGTGTGGATTTAAATTGGTAATTAATAAAAGTCCATTTCTGAAAATGCTAACACAAGAGCTCAATAAAAATGCTAACTAGGTCTCAAATACCACAGACAGTTTATTGACATTTTAATACATATTACTTATGCTAAATACTTTGGTACATCAGAACTAAGGATGAGAGGATAACAATAGACATATTTCCTGGCTAGCAGCTAGGAGATCAGTGGTACACTTAGTGGACTAGTTAACTTTTGTAGGTTTTAATCCCACTTATAATGGAGGAACACAGCATGGTTTCTTTTTGAAGCTGCATTTACAAAATGAACTATTTTATCTCAGACTGCAGAGAACAAGAATTCTGATATTTTATAAAAAGAAGAAAATTAAGTAGTTCTCATCAGACTGTATTTTTAAAGCCCAGGAGATCAGTAAAGTGACGTCTCCATGATTTAACAGTGAAAGTGTTACTGCTGGTATAAAGACAAAAGCTGACATATTATCTGTCTAGTTTCAGCCTCCTATATATCTAACATCTGACATTTCAGAGGCTCAAAACACCTCATAAAATCCCAATTATATATGTCAGGCAGTGCAGAATTTTGTCCACTATTCTGTAGGACAGAATAGATACTTCTTAAGAAAAATAGCAACTTCTATGTGAAATTATAGCCCAATTTTTCTCAGGCAATCCAAGGATTAATTACCCCAATACAGCAAGATATTATAGTGCATATTTAAATCTATAGGATTAGTGTGCCTGGCTGAATGATGCCCTAAATTTACAGCTATTTTTATTAGTAGATGAAGTAATTTAGTGGAATATTAACATGAATCCTGAAACCAAAACATAGCTGCTGAGGTGTATAATATGTTGTTGGAAGGCAGCAAAATATTATATTTTTCCTTTGTACCTAAGAGTAACTTTTTTCTATGTTAAATATCTGACTTAGACTGATGATTATAAGTATCATATTATACATTATAAGATGTATATCTCTCTGTCTTCATCCTGTGTACATGGAGATGTAGATATTAAAATATATCTTCCAATGAAGGCTTCAATTTTTAATAGAAGAGAAAGTTTTTTTGAAAGAGCAATATTAATTCAATATCTCTCTAATTATATAATGCCTATATTTTAAAACAACTTTCTATACCTATTACATACCATGGAGGATAACAAAATTTAGAGTTTTCAAATTTAAGTACTTGCAACTACCACTTGCTCACTCAGAATACAGTTGTTTGTATGCTGAGTCACCACTGAAAGCAACTGTCTTCTAATGGGAGACTAGCAGAAGACTAGCAGTCTCAAAAAACCAGAAAATTGGAAAAAAACATTGATTTTTAGTGGGTTGTAAGGTGTTTGGTGGGGGGGAGGGGAGATAAAAGAAGAGTTTGCGCAAGCACTGGATATTTGTTAGTTTATTCATTGTCTCTGTATTTTTTGGACTGCTAGATATTACTTCCAAGCTATACCTACTACAGAGAAGGTTAGTTGCAAGAACTATGGAAATAAGTCAATTTGCAAGACTTGGACTTGGGCAAAGAACTGCAGGTCTGGCATAGTCTGCTTGATCAAGTAATGGTTCTAGGTATCAGTGTGCTTAGAACGAGAAACCTTAAAATTAATGGTAGGCACTTGTCTATCCCTTTTTGGGATCTGAATGGTAATTGAATTATGAATTTCAGTAAAAAAAAAAAGCTCAAAGAAATAGCTTTGTTTTTCTTTACTGTGAGTGATGAAAATGTAACTTCTCAATTATAAAACTGAGTATAAAATAAGAAAGAAGAGCCTTACGATTCTGGTAATCTCAAATGTAAATCTTTGAAGACAAATTCATATACATTTCCTTTCAGCATGAACACGTTGAATAAATGCATTTATTTGACGACAAAAGGACAATGGCTTTCTCCCAGATTATGGACCAAAAAACCGAGGTTACTCAGGATTATGCTGTTATCGACATGAATTGTTAAGGAAATGATATTCTGGGATTCAAATCAAAGTTCTGTGAAGAAGTTATAGCAATGTTTTCAATGACACTTTGTTGTGCATTTTTCACTTAAATTTTCCTGAGCATACTCGGAGAATATCGCTAATAAGTTTTATAGCTTAAAATACTCTGACTGGTCAAATACAATGTGACATGTAATTTATGTAGGCATTTAACTTTTTGGCCATTTGATTATTTGTGTCAGACATTTGAAGGTTTGAAGGTTCATTTTGACAGCTAGAACAAAAATATTCATCCCAAAAATGATACAGCTGTTATCTTTCTCAGTCTTCACCAGGTAAGGAACCTGTTTTAGAGAAAACAGGCCCCTTGAATGTCACTAACAAAACAGTTTCAACTTAGGGAAATTTTCCATAATTTAATTTATTGTCAACTAACAGAAACTTCTAATTACTTATTTTAAAAATAAGAAAGGATAAAGCACAAACAGCTGAACACACTCTTAAGGAAAGGGTTTTCCCCCCTCCCCCAATCTCAACATACCTCTCCTCCCCTCTAGTCTCAGTTTCACTTTTTGAAGTCCATGGATAGCACTCACTAGCTCCCAAATCCTTTGGTGACATAACAGGTAGTGAAGGAGGTTTTGGGGTTAGTTTTGTCGCTTTTCCTTGCTTTTCAATGGATTTTCACTTGCCCCAGAGCGGATTGCCCACAGGCTGCAGTACATCAGTGATAGCCCTGGGCTTTCATGAGTCCAGGATAGTATCTTAATTCTTCTATTTTCCGCATTGTTAATTCAAAACTTCTTTATTTTTTTTGTGTGTATATGGAATGAGGTGTGGGGATGTGAGGTTGGTGACTCATCAGTTCAGTAAGACTTAAA
Source organism: Cuculus canorus (assembly GCF_017976375.1). Lineage (NCBI taxonomy): Eukaryota > Metazoa > Chordata > Aves > Cuculiformes > Cuculidae > Cuculus > Cuculus canorus. Next base: position 39,944,068 of record NC_071401.1, read on the forward strand.
ACACTGCCAACTCAGGTTTAGTTACACGTTGCCTTTCTCCCCCGCCTTTTAATTGCACTTACATACAATGTACACACTTCAGAGATGAAGAATTGAATTCCAGAAGTGTGTGGAGAGCTTAATGCATTGCAGCTTTCTATGTCTTTGAGAAATTCTGGGAACCATTTTAATACAAGCATTTTAGTAGACACCAGTGCCACTGCTCTCTTATTGTCTGCAGCATTATGATTTAAAAATTTGCTTCAGAGTGACCTTTCTTCTAATTTTCAATATGCTTAGGTTTTTTTTTTTTACATCAGCTGTTTGCTCTTCATTGCTTCACTTTCATTCTCTCATTTGTGAAAGAAAATTTATGAGCAGTCCCTAGGCAAATGTTTTCTATGTACCAACCTTTATTTACTGAGCTTCCTGTCAATAATTACTTCCCATAGGCATGAAATCACTGTAATAGCCTAAAAATTACTATTAAATGTAACCAATTACACTGGTCATATTTTAAAGCTTATTTAACAAATCTCAATGCATTTTTTAATGTAAAACTAAATTATTACAGAATTTTTTTTTAAAAAAAGCTGACACTTGGCTTTTTATATATTGCTTTTAAATGACAAGAGACAAATTTTGATCCCTTCAGCTGTCTAACCTGTCTGTTGGACTATTTCAAAGCTCCCAGATGACCTGGAATTTTGGGCTTCCATTCTAGGAAAATCTTGATATTGTAAGGAGGAGAAAGCAGAGAGCAAAATATAGCTGCTATGAGGCCATGTCAGAATACAGTTAGTAAACACGGGATGTGTAAAGGGCTACTAGGGTTTGATTCAGACATTACTATGAGTTTTAACCAAATAAAAAAAACAACAACAAACCTCTTGGCTTACACAAGGTTGAGTAGCATTTCTTGATTTTTTGGACCGTGAACTTTTTACTTTTTTAACCTACTTCCTTAATCATTTCATTTGAAGTGCTTAATTATATGTTTTCTCATTTCTTTGAGTTTAAAAATTAGATAATCCAAAATCATTTTCCTCTAGAAGGTCAATTTCTATATCCTCATATCATAAAGAAACATTCAAAACATAACAGTACTCATAATGGAAATGCACAGCTCAAATCCATACTTCTTGCTGTACGAGAATTTCTTTTGATTGCTGCACTGTCCTTAGAGTGATCGCCTCATATCCAGTACACCTTTTTAACTAAATCACTCATGAAGAGCTGGCAGGTTTAAGTGATTCTAAATCTCTCTCTTCAGAATGGCTATTAGAATTTCTATAGTAAATGGAGATTGTTTCTCAAAAGCCTCAAGTTTTCTTTCTTACCTTTTTAAAAATGTGATACATGCTTGCTTGTCTACTCTGGTGAAAAGTCAAAATCTCTGTTGTATGTTGCCTTAAAATTAATATTGCCAATCATATTACTCTTATGTGACAGGGGAGGGAAGGGACCAGTGTGGCTGAATCGAGACCTGCTGATCAAACTGAAGATGAGGAGGGGACTGCACAGGCAGTACAAGAAAAGACAGGTAACCTGGAAAGAGTATGGGGACACTGCTCGGTTGTGTAGGGATGGGGTCAGGAAGGCCAAGGTCTCAGCTGGAGCTGAACTTGGCAAGGGAATTGAAGAATAACAAGAAGGGCTTCTACAGGTACATCAACCAGAAAAGGAATGTTAAAGAAAACGGCTCCCAATGGATGAATGGAAATGGTGACCTCATATCAACAGACAAGGAGAGGGCTGAGGTACTTAACAACATTTTTGCCTCAGTCTTCACTGGCAACTGCTCTCCTCAGCCCTCCTGGGTCAATGGACAACAAGAAGGGGACCAGGGGGCTATAGCCCCTACTACTGTAAGGAAGGATCAGGTTTGTGACTATCTGAGGAACCTGAGCATATATAAGTCTATGGGACCTGACGAGATGCATCCCAGAGTCCTGAGGGAATTGGCAGATGTGGTGGACAAACCACTCTCTGTGATATTTGGAAAATCATGGCAGTCAGGAGAAGTCCCTGATGACTGGAAGAAAGGCAACATTGTGCCCATTTTTAAAAAGGATAGAAAAGACGACACTGGGAACTACTGACCTGTCAGCCTCACCTCTGTGCCTGGGAAGATCATGGAACAGATCCTCCTAGAAGCTTTGCTAAAGCACGTGGAGAACAGGGAGGTGATTAATGGCAGCCAGCATGACCTTGAGAAGGGCAAGTCCTTCCTGAGCAACCCAGTGGCTTTCTATGATGGTGTAACCACATCAATGGACACAGGAAAATTAATGGATGTAATCTATCTGGACATCGGTAAAGCCTTTGACACAGTCTCCTACAACATCCTTCTCTCTAAATTGAAGAGATATGGATTTGATGGGTGGACTGTTTGATGAATAAGGGATTGGGTAGATGGTCAACATCTCAACGTCCAGATGGAGATCCGTGACAAGTGGTGTCCCTCAGGGGACCGTACTGGGACCAGTGCTGATTAATATCTTCATCAATTATATAGACAGCGAGATTGAGGCACCCTCGGCAAGTGTCCAGATGACACCAAACTGAGTGGTGCAATTGTCACACTAGAAGGACAGGATGTGATCCAGACAAGCTGGAGAAGTGGGCCTGCTGGAACCTCATGAGGTTCAACAAGGCCAAGTGCAAAGTCCTACACCTGGGTTCAGGCAATGTGTGGTTTCAATACGGGGGGGACAACGTGATTGAGAGCTGCCCTGTGGAGAAGGAAATAGGAATGCTAATTGATGAGAAGATCTACCCGAACCAGCAATGCATGCTCACAGTTCAGAAGGCCAACCGTATCCTGGGCTGCATCAAAAGAATCGTGGCCAGCATGTTGAGGGAGGTGATTCTGGTCTTGTGAGACCCCACCTGGAGTATTGTGACCAGTTCTGAAATCCTCAACATAAGAAGGATATGAAACTGTTAGAACAGGTCCAGAGGAGGGCCACCAAAATAATCGAAGGTCTGAAACTTCCTCTGTGAAGAGAGGTTGAGAGATTTGGGATTGTTCAGCTTCTAGAAGAGAAGACTCTGAGAAGACCTTTCAGCAGCCTATCAATATCTGAAAAGGGTTTACAAGAAAGTTGGGGAGGGACTTTTTACAACAGCATGTAGTGCTAGGATGAGGGGGAATGGCTTTAAACTGGATTTAAATTTAGATTAGATATTACGAAGAAATTCTTCATGATGAGGTTGGAGAGGCCCTGGAAGAGGTTGCCCGGAGAAGTGGTAGATGCCTTCTCCCTAGAAGTGTTCAAAGCCACATTGGATGGGGCCTTGAGCAGCTTGGGCTGGTGGGACATGTCCCTGCTCATGACAGGGGGTGGAACTAGATGATCTTTAAGGTCCCTTCTAATCCAAACAACTCAGTGATTCTATGATTTTATATTTAGGGCTCTCCAAACAAAAAAAAACCAAAATATATCCTAAATTTAGGTCAGTGACTTTCCAACTCATGTTACTGAAGAGTTGCATTTTATAAAAGATATAAAGGAGGCATTTTTAACAAAGGAGAAAAAATAATTGAGAGAGAAATTTTTAAGTTTTCAGACTAATAATTTTCAGGGGTCATGCAGTTCAGACTGTTAATTTTTAACTCCAGGCACCTTTTACTCTCATAAAAATGTTGACACAGAGATATGAATGGGTAGGACATAACAGTATTTCTTCTGCTTTATAACTTCACCAATGATGATAGAGTTGTTTCTTGGTTTGATTTTATTTAACTAATATTAAACTTTATAATGAAATTTATTTGACCAGCTATTTTCCTTTGAACACAGCCTTAATATTATCTGAAAAACTGTTTGAGTTCTACATCGTTCTAATACCAACAGATCATAGATTCACAGAATGGCTTAGGTTGGAAAAAAACTCTAAGGTCAGCAACCTCAGTCGTGAACCTGACACTGTTAATTCCACCACTGAACCATATCCCAAAGTGCTACATCTACACATCTTTTAAATACCTCCAGTGATGGTGACTCCACCAGCCCCCAGAGGCAGCCTGTTCCAGTGCTTGACAACTCTTTGAGGTGAAATAATTTTTCCTAATATCTAGTCTAAACGTCCCCTGGTTCAACTTGAGGCCATTTCCTCACATACTATCACTTGTTACTTGGGATAACAGAAAAAACACCCACCACGGTACAGTCCCCTTTCAGGTAATTGTGGAGAGCAATAAGTTCTCTCGTCAACCTCCTTTTCTCCAGACTAAAAATACCCAGTTCCCTCAGCTGCCCCTCATAAGACTTGTTCTCCAGACCCTTCACCAGCTTTGTTACTCTTCTTTGCACACACTCCAGCACTTCGAAGTCTGTCTTGTATTGATGGGCCCAAGAGCGAACGCTGTTCAAGGTGTGGCTTCACCAGTGCTGCATACAGAGGAATAATTACTTCCCTAGTCCAGCTGGCCATGTTATTTCTAATAAAAACCAGAATGTTACAGGCCTTCTTGGCCCATCTGGGCACACTGTCAGCTCATATTCAATTCGCTATTGACCAACATTCCCAGATTATTTTCCTCTGGGCAGATTTCCAGCCACTCTTGTCCAAGCCTGTAATCTTGCATGGAGTTCTGGTGACCCAAGTGCATGAGCTGACACTTAGCTGTTTTGAACCTCATACAATTGGCCTCTGCCCATCAATCCAGCCTGTAATACACAGATGTGACACTGTCTATGTGTGAAAACAGTAAGGTTTGTATGTCTTGTTTTTTTCCCCAGGAAATCTATAGCAATACACCCCATTAAACAGTACATGATTTTCCGGCATTCTTTAAAAAAACTTAAAATTATTCTGCTTGGCTACTATTCAGGCATAGATTTAAAATTTATAGATAAAACATAACGTCATGGAGCCTGTCATCTCCCTTGAAATGTAGAAGTTTGGTGTGCAACACTGCTTGTCAAATAGATAATGAAAACACCAGTTAGGAATACCGACACATTTCCTACTTTAGGTTGTTATTTTCCCCTTCTAAATGAAGTGAATACTAACAATAAAGCAAGTTAACAGGAAACTTTTTTTTTCTCTTATTTATGAGTATAATTTTTATAGTCCTCATTGGTAAATCCCAGTGATGCTTTTGAGGTGTTAATACATTCAATATTATTCTGAACTTTTCAAATCTGACCTTGATTTATTCCTGCAGGCTGTAAAGTAAAACTCACTACCTGCTTCTGTCTAAAATAGAAAATAATTGTTTGGAGAGCACTTTAGTGGAAATAGACTTAACTCTTTGCTCTTCAGAAGGTCTGACTTGATCCATCTTGAGGAAAGCTTCCTTAACCTTCTTTTCCTCTGCAGATGAACTGAACAAAAATTTTCCTTTATTCCATAAAATCAATGAAGATTTAAGCATGAAATCATCTGTAAGTAGAAAGTCCAGTTAGCCATGTAGTGGGGGTGAATGGATATTCTATGCTTTGGACGAACATTTCCATTTCTTATGGCATGTGGTAAGTAGAATCCAAAATCACGTTATCATCATCATCATCATCATCATCATCTCCAATACACTGTGAGAAAACTTTTATTTGTGTACAAATAGAGAAGATTTGAAAAGAAATTTAAAATAAGAAGGGAAGGAGAAATGAACGTGAAAGATAAGCTTAGTTAGAAAGAAAACTCCAGTTTCTAAAGAAGAAAATAACAAAAAAAAAAAGAAGTACTATGATACCCTAAACAAAGGGTTCATTACTGGCTGTCTAATTATTTTTGGAGCAACAGAACTGAAGGCTAAATTAATTATTCTTCAAGTTGGTTTATGACTTCTTTTCGTACACACTCTTCTGAGTTGACATTATCGATTTGACTGTACTTATTCTGTTCCAGCCAAGAACACTGAAAATAAAGAGAATATAACGTGTTATATGAGGCTTGTGAAAATCAGTCAAATACAGTCTGTAATGCCAAGAGGAAACCAAAAACATTAAAAACTGTCATGTCATTCAAATTATGTGGCATTCATTATAATCATTGAATAGATCTTGAACATTTGGATCACATTATTTAACAAGTCAATTTAGCTAGTAAATTAAAAAAAGTTAATACACATTTTTACAAAGTAGATGTAGTTATGTTCTGAAAAGTCAATGTAATTTAATTTGATAGCTACAAACAGACCTGCAATTAATACTCAATATTCTTACTTTTTTGTGTGTCAGAAAAAGCTAGCTGGAGCACGTAAATATAATGCTTTGCTATTTATTAATCTTGTACTAAATTCTGTTAACATTGCACATGATTAGCACATTAGCACCTTACTTCTAGTAGATTGATTTTAATGAGGTTTCTATCAGGTTAATCAGGATAATAAGTCTTTGCAAATGCTGTTTCTACATCTATAAACACTTGGATTTCCCCACTTGTCCCACTCAACAAAAATGAAAACACAACAGTGTGTTTTATTAGTCACTAGCCATTGTGGACATTTAAATAAGGTTCTGCTAAATATTGACGATATACAACCTTGTGGCATGGGGAAATCTTCACAATCAATATTTACTGCAAAGTTGTCCAGCATGTGATCTATAAGTTTAATGTGAGGTTGGACAAGACAGTTGAGCTGATCTAATTACATGAAAAAATGTACCAAATTCTCCCTTTCTGACTCATAGTCCTATACTGCTCCTGTGTGGCTTCAGCCTTACTGCATGATTAGTCTTTTGATAGAATCATAGAATCATTGAATCACAGAATCACCAGGTTGGAAAGGACCCACTGGATAATCAGGCTGTGGAACTAAATGAAAATCAGCAATGTCGTGTTACTGACAAGCACCAGAGGTAGCACAAAGTTGTTGAAAGTGGGAGGGAAAATTGGGATGGGACAGGAGGATTCCTCTACTGTGTGACCATCACATGAAGTTACAATATCAAGATGTTAAAGAGTCAAGCACTAGTATCAAGTACACAAACATTTGAAACTAAATCCTGAAAAAAGGCTTTGTGATGAAAAGAAAAATAACCACAATCCATGCTTTCAGAATTATTTCCCCCATTTTCCTGTGAAATTGGGAATAAAGAGAATATACTTGAACACAGCCATTAGGAAATGCATTATTTCCCCCATGCCCTATCCCCACCAATACCCCTCCAATATTTTGTCTCAGATACCAAATTAATTAGCCACATCCTCTCCCTCCCTTTTCTTTTTGCCTGATTTATATCATTACAGGTATGGTCATTTTGAAAGGGACCAAGCAATAAAATGTGAGTTTCAAGATAAGCAATTTTTCACCTATTTTTTTCTGTGACAAATCTTCTAGTTTTTTAATGTTTTCTTCTCAAAATTTAGCACAATAGCTAAAAAAAAAAAAAAAAAAAAAGCAACAAAATTAACTTCCACCAAAACTAAAACACCTTTTGACCAAAATTTAAAGATTTACACATCTTTCGACATCAGCTGTCTCGGCTGTTTTCTTCATAATTTGAACAGATATATCAGTTTTTCTTGTCCTCTGTAAGCACTCAAATATAACTGCCCCAAGGCATGTTCATTTAAGGAGGAGCTTTCCAAAATGACAGCAAATCCTTTCTGATTATGCTCAAAGAAATCCAATTCGGTATAATAGCTGTTTTTTTCCTATCAAATAGTGATTTAAATGATCACTCCATCCTCATCTACATGCAACTGTCTCAAAAATTACTAGTGTCATAAATGACTTAAAAGACAATTGAGAAGCTGAAAAAACAACCCAAAAGATATGTTTTCTAGGGATTTTTCAAACTTGAACAAAATTTTTTTCAGCAAGATACTCTTCCTTATTTTTGTGATTTTATGAAAATGTGTAAGATTTGAAGAGGAAAAAAAAAAACCTTTGTATTTTTATTCTTGCTATGCAACTTCACGCCTACCAGAAATGTAGTTTCCAAGCCACTTTGACTTTTTCTCCAGTGCCAGGTGTTGATACATCTCAAGACTTTTGTATCTCCACGATTATTTACAAAAAAAAAAATATTTGCATTTCCTGGGGAAGATCTAGGTACAAATGTATGTTGCATTGTTTCAAGTAGCACAGGATCACAGTGTTTCAAAAGCAGCCCTGGAAGACAGAATCTTTCTCTTGGGTGCTTGGCTGCATTTCAGGGAAGTGTCTGTTCCCAAATTCAAAAATAGTCTGCAGATATTTTTCCCTTAGGATTTCAGCAAGATTATGTTAAAATGTCCAAAACGCTTGTCTAGTCTGATGGCACTTTTGTTTGCCTGATAACCAAAGAGGAGTGGAAAGTGGAGAAGATAACTTACCTAAGACAAAGTAAAAACATAAACATCCCTTACTTTAACCACGGAAAAAGTGTACACTTAACTGTATAAAGTGCATGTTGTAGGATAGCTATGAAAAACAGAAGTGACAGAAAAATCATTGCATGTATTTGACATGTTAGGAGAAACTTGAACACACCTGTTGCCATACCTGGGTAAGTTAGTTTTTTTATTCTCCCTCTACACTTGCAACAAGAATGGCTTCTGGGAAGAAGATTACTACATTGAACAATTTCCATAGATTGAATACTGGACTCTTAGTGATTTAAATAAAATAATTTGTCACTTAATGATAATTCTGAAGACAAGCAAAGCTTGGAGATGAGGACATGGGATTTCATTGTTTATGCTATAACATAGTTGTTTTCTAACATGTCACTGGGACTGGATTGTTTTTTAATTTGAAAATTTCACTGGCAAATAGATATAAACTAACTAAAATGAATAAGTCCTTGGGTGATTGAGATAATTTATCATATTCTTTTATTTTATCTTATTTTCAGTTGTCTGTGTTTTCTCTGTAGGCTCTGGGTTTTTTTTTAAATATAACGAGCAAAAGATGAATGTTTATTCTATGTGTGATCTGGATTAAATAAAAATAACAGATTTAGTTTTCAGAATGTCTTTTCTCACTTTGCTGTAAATCTGAACAAAAAAAAATTATAGGAACACATAATTTTTAAATTTATTTCAGTAATACTCAGCAGTCAAACTGTTATAATTTAAGCTTACTATGAAGCCCTAGAGAGAGTTCATTTTACAGGAAGGCCAAGATGCAATGAAAACCAACACGTGCTAAGATCTCTTTGCCTTTGTGCTGATGTTTCTGAGAAAATCAGTGGAAATAATGTCTAATAAGACTGCACACTGTAGTAAGATTTAACTCAAAAAATTTAGGATGATAGAAAATGAGAAAGACATGTTAATGCTGCTTTTCTGTTTGCATGACTTTTATCTATCTAACTTCTTTATATCCTGTTATTTCAAAGTGTTTTATTTGATGGAAATCTTTACTGCATATCAGTGGCAATGAGTGAAGACATCAATTTGTTGAAGTTTTTCTACGTTCGTAAAAAATATTGTGATACATGTTAATATCTAATTTAAATAGGAAACCAATTTATGTTAACGTTTTCATAAAGTCTCTTTGAGGAAGTTAACTGTAAATATATTTTCAATATATCTATTCATATTAGTGTTACTTAGTCATTGAGTGGTGCAAAAAGTATTCATGTAAACTACATTCAAGCAAACCACAAAACTTCACTGTGAAGTTATACTAGAAACTGTTATTAATAATCATCTTAATTTGATAAAATGTAAAGACAAAACCAGCTCTCTTTCCTTGCTGGGAAGTGAATTAAAATCTCTGTGCTTCCCTGTATAGCTTTAACAGGGTATTAAGTTTCTCCCCTTCCTGTAAAAGACACAGGAGAATTAGCTCAGTAAAGAGTGGAAAGCAAATTACATGGGAATGAGTGGAAAATTACTTATTTTTTAATAACAGTAGAGCAGTCAAAGCTTTTGCTTATGTTGAGCAATGTTCTGTACACCTATGAAGTTTTTTAGTCCAAATTACCTTTAAAGGGACTTCAAAATATTGACTTTTCTTGCTTGCTTGGATATTTCTCATGCTAACATGGCTCTACAAAGATACTGTCAGCAAATATGCTTATTTTTGTAAATGTATTTTATTGGTCCTCACTATTTGAGATTTAATTTGTTTTATTAATATGTGTATAGAGTGTTGACATGAAATAAATATGGATTTTTTTCACTTTGTTACTATTTGAAAATAAAATAGAAGTAGTAATTTTTTTTTACATTTTAGCAAGAACAAAGTGATCACATTTTATAGTACTACTAACATCACTCATGGCACATTGAATTATTTGTATCTGACTCTCTGCTCTATTGATGGTGGATACAATTGCAGCATAAGATGGGGAAAGAAGGTAAATGATAAATTGGTGGCTTAAGCTTTGTGCGTAAATTCCAGTTCTTTTGAGGACATCTATATTAATTGGATTTTAGACATATCTTTTTTTTCTTTAATTTTATGCAAGAAGCAGGCCTTTTTTATGCATCTCTGCTTAAACTTCCCCTTGGATCGAGTGTTCTATATAGTAATTTATGTGGGCCAGAATAAACAGGTTCATTCTTTTATTAACAGAATGAATCACAATACCGTAATTTGTTCTATGTCACACCAAAGGGACTTAAAAGGTTCCAGTCAAGAACCGAACACTTTTAAAGACAAATTAGCATGATCTAATAGTGATAATAAAACAAGTCAGTGTTTATTAAACGTCTAGTCTCTTAAACTAAAGTCCTGAAGTTAGGATGCTCAGACTGCACTGAGGAAAGCCCTTATTATGCAAAGGAGCATAGGACAGCTGCAAACCATTTATTTCCCTATAGGTTTCCAGAGTGCTGTTCCATATACTCTTCAGTGGCAAAGTTGGTTTAAAAGATTGCTTTTCTAACATTACTTGCTCATCCCTGCTGCTATACTAGAATTCATCGCTTCTTCATTGTAGCCTTGCAACTATTCGTAATGCTGTAAACTGAATCATTGGCGTGAATAACAAACCTTGGAAACTCTTTCATTAGCACAGTTCATTTCAAGGATCTATAGTATATTATGGCTTTACAAATGTTTTTAGCTGCACAAAAGAAAGGATGGTGAATGAGAACAATCAGTGGGGGGTCAAGGTGTGTGCTTTTGTGTAGAGAGTGAGGACCTCTTCAATTAGCTTCACTTCCAAAGAAAATACATGTGGAAGTACACCCTTAGTCTTTCGCCTGATCTCTTCTTTAATAAGACTTCTATTCACATTGTTCTTCTGTTCCTCCCTCTGGGGGAGGAGGGAGGGGGATTTACTGCTCGAAGCAAATGTCTTGTAGTTGAAAATTCCATTATTTTCAGCAAAGTGTAATTTCTCATGTAGAAGGCCCCCATTCAATTCGCAATAGCCCTGAACACACTACCATAAACACCTGCACAATGTAAGATCTTTAACACATTCTTAGTCAGATCTGTTCCTATTGTAATTAACTAACTTCTCTTTTACTTCAAAAGAAACAGATTGGTGACAAACTGTATATAGACTGCAGCAGTAAATCAAACGAATGAATTGCAGGAGGATTAATCTCACTAATTTCATGCCAGATCTTACATTTTCTTGAGATAATTCATACCTTTTACCCATATGTAAGAAGAGGATGCAAACTAGTGTAAGTATGAAAACCCAAGACCCTGGGCAAACATTTTGCATACAAAGGTACTGAGCAAAGACTCAGCTTCACTAAAAAGTCCTGCTTTTGGGGGTTTGGTTTGTTTTCTTTTTTTTTCTTCAGAGTGGAACAACTGTGCTTGTTTTGTCTGGGGTAGACTTAGTTTTCTTCATAGTAACTAATATAGGCCTATGTTTTGTATTGTTACTGGTAACAGTTTTGATAATACAGGGACGTTTTCATTACGGTTGAGCAGTGCTTACATAGAGTCAAAGTCTTTTCTGCTTCTCACACTACCCCATCAGTGAGTAGGCTGGGGATACACAAGAAGCTGGGAGTGAATACAGCCAGGACAGCTGACCCTAAATGAAAAAAGTGATATTCCATACCACACGATGTCATGTCATCATAGAAAATTGGGAAAGAAGAAGGAAGCAAGGGTACGTTTAGAGTGAATATGTTTGTCTCCCCAAAATTCTCTTATGCATGACAGAGATCTGCTTTCCTAGAGATGGCCAATTCAATTCCATTTTTTCTTTATTTTTTTCTAGCTTCATCCCCTGATGCTTAGACAGTATTTCTGTATTCTGTTGCCCATCCTTGCTTCCACTTTCTGTTGGCTGGTTTTTTTTTTTTTTGATTTGTTTAAGTTTGGCCAGAAGTGTCTTGTTCATCTGCATAGACCTCCTGGCATTTTTGCCTGACTTCATATTCATTGAGATTGAAATCTCTTGAGCTTGGAGGTCATCTTTTAATATTAACCATCTTTCTTGGCCTCCTCTTCCCTCCTGGGCCTTATGACATGAGGTGCTTTGAAGTTCAGGGCTGTGAGCATGCTTTTCATTGTCCTCCCTGTCCTCAGTATCCTGAACTCTACCATTTCACGCTCACTGCTCACTGCAGCCAAGGCTGTCTTTGACCTTCACATTCCCAACACGCCCCTTCTCATTACTGAGTAAGAGGCCCACTAAAGCAGCGTTCTTCATTGGCTTCTCTGTGACTTGGAGGAGGATAATATCATCAGTGCATTCCAGAAACCTCCAGGTTTGCTTGTGTTCTGCTGTTTTGTCCCAAACCATCCAGTCCATCACAGCAATTGTTTAAGTCCCCCATGAGGACCAGGACCTGCAAGTTGAGGCTGTTCCTATCTGTCTGTAGAGAGCCTGGTCCATCCGTTCTTGCTGCTCAGGTGGCTTATAACACCCACTGTAACATCATTTTTACCTACCCTGTCTTTTATCCTAACTTGTAAGTTCCCACAGAATCCTCATCCATCCCCAGGCAGAGCTCAATGCACTACAACTGCTCTCTCACTTAAAGAATAACTCCTCTTGCTCATCTTCTATTCCTGTCTTTCCTAAAAAGGCTGTATATTTCCCTTGCAATGGTAGTAAATAAACATAACCCAAGCATTTTATCACACTGTAAGTACCCAGTATGAGATTATCAGATTTCATTTCCATTTTATATTGTCTCTGTTTTTATCTCTGAGTCATTGCAACCAATATTCATTCTATATTCAAAATCTGCTATCCAGCTGGTAGGGCTTACATTTTGTGGTACAGGCAACTTCAGTAGTGTTGTTGGAAGGAATGCTAATAGGAAAAATAATTCTTAACTATCTATATTATATATAGAATCTCTACATGGGATTTTTAATAATTTTCATAATTCTTTATAAGGAAAAAATAGACAATCCAACTACAAAATAAATTAAGCTAGATATAAACCAGAATACCTTAATTTTTTTTTTTTTTTTTTTTTTTTTAATCACCAGGTTGGAAAGGACCCACTGGATCATTGAGTCTAACCATTCCTAACACTCCCTAAACCATGTCCTTAAGCACTTCATCCACACTTTCCGTAGACACCTCCAGGGAAGGCGACTCGACCACCTCCCTGGGCAGCCTGTTCCAGTGCCCTATGACTCTTTCTGTGAAGAATTTTTTTCTGATATCCAACCTGAACCTCCCCTGGCGGAGCTTCAGGCCATTCCGTCTTGTCCTGTCCCCTGTCACTTGGGAGAAGAGGCCAGCTCTCTCCTCTCCACAACCTCCTTTCAGGTAGTTGTAGAGAGTAATAAGGTCTCCCCTCAGCCTCCTCTTCTCCAGGCTAAACAACCCCAGCTCTCTCAGCCGCTCCTCATAAGACTTGTTCTCCAGCCCCCTCACCAGCTTCGTTGCTCTTCTCTGGACACGCTCCAGAGCCTCAACATCCTTCTTGTGGTGAGGGGCCCAGAACTGAACACAGTACTCAAGGTGCGGTCTCACCAGTGCCGAGTACAGAGGGAGAATCACCTCCCTGGACCTGCTGGTGACCCCATTTCTGATACAAGCCAAGATTCCATTGGCCTTCTTGGCCACCTGGGCACACTGCTGGCTCATGTTCAGTCGGCTGTCAACCAGCACCCCCAGGTCCTTCTCCTCCGTGCAGCTCTCCAGCCACTCTTCCCCCAGTCTGTAGCACTGCATAGAGTTGTTGTGCCCCAAGTGCAGGACCCGGCATTTGGCCTTGTTTTTTTTCAGTTCATTTTCAGTTTGTTGTTACCGATTATTAAGGTATCTGAAAAACTTCATGGTGTAATAAGAGTAGATGATAAAACGAAGTTGTCCAAATTAGAGTTCTTCATGCTTTTCTTTTCCTTTTCCAGAATTCCAATTTGTTGCCTAGATTAAGTACCACTATGCAACATTACATTATGAAATATTCAGATACAGCACACAGACTGTAATTTCTGGGCAGTTGCTTAGAGCCTATCTGTAAATTATGTTGTTCTAGGAGACCAATTGGACTTAAATGCGGCAAACTTTCAACATTATATCTTTTTAAAATGGCATTTCTTATTATGACTAGCTAGGAGTTTTATACCTGTGTTTCAGAATGAGTCAGGTATTTTGTGCTGTTCTCTGTCTGATCAGAAGATTTTCAGTGGAGTTTTGCCTGTCAGAAAATGACAGTTTGTTGAAGTCACATAGCTTGCTGATTTCAATGCATCCTGTCTGATAACGAAGGCTAACCTCACTGCCCCGACTTCTTGGCAGCCTGCCTACGTGACCATCTTGAAGCCTCTACAAGACAGAAGGATTTCCAAACTTAGTATCTAGCCACTTCTCAGGAAGGGTAGTGTGAGACAGGATTCCTGAAATTTCAAGATTCCTTGGATGCCTCACATTGACAGAAGCCAGTTCCATGATGTAATGCTGGATATAGGATTCCTGTCTACTTAAAGGCCTCCTCTCTCTCCAGTTTGGAGTCCGACTCCTAGATATTTTGAAATATCTCGTTCTACTCCTCCCAAGGAAAAAAGGTATTAAAAATATTTAGGCTGATTTTTCTAGTGTCCTATTTTACTTACAGCTCAATCTCCTCTAAGTTAGGCATTTTCTATGTATAATTTTCCTCACATGCTATCTTTTCTAAACATACATTTTTTCTTTAACTTCTTAGAAAAATATAGGCTTTTGCACCATATCTTCTGATGATTTCTATAAGCAAAGGTCAGATATAAATTAGAAAATAAAAAAATATTTCTTATAATAAACTTTATGGTTTACTTTGTCTTTCATGCATGCATCTCAAAAGTTATGTATATATGAGAATAATTTTGATTTTTTTTCCAATTTTTATTTTTCCAAAATTGATTAGTAAAAAGCTGAACAGACAAAGTTTAAAGCGTATGTGTAGGGTATTACAGAAATGCAACAACTGCATAGTCATAAAAATTAAATAGAAGGTAGTTAAATTTCACATTCAACAAAAAGTTAAGTTCTACAGAAAAAAAGATCAGATAAAATTGTTTACCTTTGGTTTTGGGGGTTATTTATTTATTTATTTATTTGGTCAGTGAAGCAAATTCAAAAGAAAGACAAAATTCCTGTGAGATTTGGAATCACATTTCTGGAAATTCAGTCAAAGTATACAATTCGTATTAATAGAAATAGAATTTGACTTTTTCTTTCTGTCTAAGTCATTGTCCCTGGTAATAATGATTTCTTAGCAGATAGCCAGTCAAAACATTAACAGAATTAAAATCTTAGTAAAATAAGCCTGTTCTCACTGACAGCTAACAATTTTTTTTCCTCTTTCTTTTGGAAGACAGTAAACAGAAACAAAGCCTGCAGCAATACAAGGAAAGCTAACACATTAAAGAGGGATTAGCTTCAGGAGGCTATGGCAGATGTAAAGTGCTTTGCACACATTTCTACCTGATGTTCAACATATGTTGTCAATTAAAAATTGCTTAAGAAATATTTAACAAGGCAAAGCTAACATACCCCTCGTTTGTAAGAATATATTGAGCTTATGCATCACTGCTCCTCATTTCATATTTTTCAGTTTTGCTATAAGCTGAGACAAATCTTTTATACCATGACTGTCAACTAAATTTATGTTTTAAAGTAGCACTTTAATTCAATGCACCAGAAAACAGCATTTGTTTCATCTTATAGTAAGATCATGACTGGATAATGTAGTAGCAGAGGACTTGCTAAACTAGTTAAAAATAGTTTTCTGCAATAATGAGTCATTCACTGAATTTGTAAAAATAGGCACCTAACTACGTTCAAGACATCATACACTTTGGCACACACTTTACCTAGATTTTGCTGATGCAAATTTGCTGAGAAATCTTCCTATTAAACTCCAAGGCATATGACACAAGCTCTTAGGTTAAATTGCTATTTCGTCATCTTCCTTATCTATTAGACTTAAATCTTTCCCTGTGCCATTCATCTTCCATCCTTCTTTTTCTTTTTTTTTTCATTTAAATGATGAAGTTTTATGCCTTATTCAGTGTGCAAATAGCCACACTATTCTTCGTCTTCTCCCCAAAATACGAGTGTTTTTTTACACAACTGTGCCCCAAAATTCTTGCTGAACTCCAATGTCTCAAGATCTCATCACAAAAATGTGTTCTCAGTGTTGTACTGTTCCTATGACCACAAATGAAAAAATCTTTTACTCCTAAGAGAACAGAGGTTTGTAGCCATCTATGAAAAACAGTGCTTATGGTTGTGGAGTGTATGCTAATTCTTGTGTGGAGAAAGAGAGACCGAAAGTCTGGAAGAAATCAACAATAGGTCCTCAGAGATTTTGCAGTATCTGGCCATCCACTTTGACTCCTGAACATATTCCTGGGATGAATTAACTTTTTAGTTAAAGTCTATAGTTCTACTGGGTGTTTTGTCTTGAATCTCCTCTGATTGAATTATGTTTCCAATCAGAAAATATGAGAGTGTTTAAAAATAAAAGCTAATGTTTAGTCCAAGAATCTTTGTACTTCTTAAACACATATTGCAGGCTGTCACGTACATCATCTGCCAATCAAATGTCATCCCAACTCCTACTTCCCTTTTAAATAAGATACAAAAGTATTCAAGAGCTATTCAGAGAACTGTGAACCTTATGTGCCCTTAAAATGTGTTGTTAATGTGGGAATTCATGCTAAATTGCTGTGATGATGGATGTTTGCCTATAAGTTGAACTATTAGCTAAGAAATATTGAAACATATGTTCAAATATTGCAATATATGTTAATTTAAAAGAGCAATATAGAACACAGATTTCTGCCTCAGTGAGAGGATGAAAAAGGCATGGATATATAAAAATGGAACTACTGAGTAATTACTCTTGTTCTTGACCTTTATTTTTCTCCCGGTCCCTTCTTTGAATAAGTGCTATGAGATTCTAAGTATAAACAAAAAAGTGACAAACGTATATTATTGATCCTAGGAGCTGGTAAATCATGTAGTACAATCCAGTTTGAAATCCAAACTAGAAGCAAGCATATTTTCTCTCATTTTGATCAAAAATAAAATTAAATTCTGAGAACACTGTAACATCTTCAGGTGGAGGACACCATCCTGACACAGCTGGTGAGTGAGCTGATTAGGGAATGTGCCCCATTGGACCTGGTTTTGTGAACAGAAAACGCCTTGTGTGAGATGTGACAGTTGGAGGATGCCTGGAGCATAGCAATCATGAGATAGAATTCTCAGTTGTAGGAAAAGTAAGGAGGGGCATCAGCAGAACGATCACCTGAGGCTTTGGAGGAGAGACTTTGGACTGTTCAGGAGGCTGGTTGATGAAGTTCCATGGGAGTCAGTCCTTAAGGACAAAAGAGCCCAAGAGGGCTGGATACTCTTTAAGAAGGAAATCCTGGTGGCGCAGGAGCAGTCTGTCCTGTGTGCCAGAAAATGAGCTGATGGGGAGAAAACCTCCTTGGCTGAGCAGAGAGATATGGGTGGATATCAGAAAAAAAAGGAAAGTGTATGAGCTTCGGAAGAAGGGCCAGGTATCTCGGAAGGACTGAAGGGGTGAAGTGAGATCATGTAGAGAGAAAATCAGAAAGGCTAAAGCCCAACTAGAACTTAGATTGGCCAATTCTGTGAAAGATAAAAAAAAAATATTTCTACCAATGAATCACTGACCAAAGAAGGACCAAGGAGGTTCTTTACTGGACACAGAGGGGACAGTAATAACAAAAGATGGGGATAATGTTGAAGTGCTTAATGCCTTCTTTGCATCACTCTTTAATAGTAACGTAAGGTATTTTGTGGGTACTCAGCCTTATTAGGCAGAAGACAGGGAAGAACAGAACAATGCTCCCATGATCCACGAGGAAATCCTTAGAGACCTGCTCAATCAACTAGACATTCATAAGTTCATAGAGCCAGATGGCATCCATCTGAGGACATTAAGGGAGCTGGTGGAGGTGCTTGCCAAACCTTTTTCCATCATCTACCAGCAGTCCTGCTGACTGAGGAAGTTCCACTTGACTGGAGGCTGGTAGAGGTTACCATCTATTTACAAGAAGGACCAGAGGGAGGATCTGGATCACTACAGGCCTGTCAGTCTGACCTCAGTGCCAGGTAAGATCACCTTCTATGGCAAGGTGACCCGCTTAATGGATGGGGGAAAGGCTGTGAAGGTAGTGTACGTGGATTTGAGTAAAGCTTTTGACACCATTTCTCACAGTATTCTACTTGAGAAACTGGCCTCCACTGGCCTGGACAAGCATACCTTCTGCTGGGTTAAAAACTGAATGGACAGCCGGGCCCAAAGAGTGGTGGTAAATGGAATTAAACCCAGTTGGAGGCTGGTCACAATTGGTGTTCCCCGGGGCTCAGTGCTGGGTTCAGTTCTGATCAATATCTTTATCAACGACCTAGATGAAGGGATTGAATGTACCTTTAGTAAATTTGCGAATGACACTAAGCTAGGGGGAAGTGTTGATCTGCTTGAGGGTAGGGAAGGTCTACAGAGGGATCTGAACAGGCTGGATCTATGGGCTGAGACCAATAAGATGCGGTTTAACAAGGCCAAGTGTAGAGTCCTGCAGCTGGGACACAGAAACCCCATGCAGTGTTACAGGCTTGAGGAAGAGTGCCTAGAAAGCTGCCTGGCAGAGAAGGACCTGGGAGTGTTTGTCGACAACAGACATGAGTCAGCAGTGTGCCCAGATGGCCAAGAAGGCCAATAGTATCTTGGCTTGTATCAGAAATGATGTGTCCAGCAGGACCAGGAAAATTATTCTGCCCCTGTACTGAGCACTCGTGATGTCGCATCTCAAATACTATGTTCAGTTTGGGGCCCCTCACTACAAGAAAGACATTGAGGTCCTGAAACACATTCATAAAAGAGCAACAAAGCTGGTGAAGGGGCTGGAGAACAAGTCTTATCAGGAGCAGCTCAGGGAACTGTGGTTGTTTACCCTGGAGAAAAGGAGGTTTAAAGAGGAGACTTTATCACTCCTTACAATAACCTGAAAGGTGGTTGCAGAGAGATGGGTGTTGGTCTCTTCTCCCAAATGATAGGTGATAGAATGAGTGGGAATGGCCTCAAGCTGCAACAGGGGAGGTTCAGATTGGGCATGTATGAAAAGCTACTTCACTGAAAGAGTTAGGAAGCACTGGAACAGGCTGCCCAGCTAGGCGTCTGAGTCACGATTCCTGGAGACATACGAAAGGCGAGTAGATGAAGTGCTTATGGGCATGATTTAATAGTGGACAGGTAAGGCTTGGCTTGATGATCTCAAAAGTCTTTCCCAACCTAGTGATTCTATGATTCTATTTAAATATATGAGAGATGTGTTTTGGTATTGGGAGGAGTTGTTTATTTGTTTTATATACTGGGTAGAAAACCTCCAGTATTTAAAGCCTGATACTGCAATATGAAGCTTTCTTAGTTCCTCAGATACACCTTTTGGTATTGTTTAGTTAAGTATTACCTAGATGTTCACAAGGAAGATTGAAAGCCATGTAGGCTTTGAAAGTCTCAAGGCACGGTAGCTTATTCAGGGAAGAGAGAAAAAAACTTAGCAAATCATATTAAGTATTTTAAACATTTTTTCTCGTCCCTATAGGTCTTGCTTAGGGCATCAAACTAGAAAAGGTAGGCTACTATGAAATGTAGCAGCTATGTAGATAGCTTGAATTGACATTCACACTAATACATGGAAAATGCTTGAGCTGGCCTAATTGTGGATGGTGAGGTTACATCCTTGTCAAAGTAGTTTAAACTGATTTTCTGTATTGAAGGTTAGTATGAAAGATAGTTATATCTTTTATAAGGAGTAAAAGATCTTTGGTATTCTTAAACAGTAGGAAAGGGTTAGCCTTTGGGAAGTGGGCTTGTATTTGATTATCTTTTATTAAGGTGCTTTTTAAATTTTCTTACTGCATTAAATTATCAATGACCAGTTTCAAATCAACAAACTCTCCTGTATGTTGTGAAGGCTGTTGCATGTATCAAATCCATTCCACAACAACTCCATGCTCTGTTTTCCGCCTTTTTTTTCAGGTACTAGTTACCTTATTTTATACTAACTTGTTTTTATTTCAATCAAAAGAAAAGTCAAGTGAAGGTGGTGCTGCTATGTTTGCTATATGTTGCTGCAAATTGCTATATAAATATTTGCTAAGAAATAATTTAGAATTCATATTTGTTTCATGAGTTTGCAATCAGGATATGTTAGACAGTTTCGTGTCTGATTAAAATGTTGACTATCTTCTGAAGGAAAGAATATATGCCTTGTGAATTGATATACAGCTTTGTGGTGGTCTTTGCAAATCTTGAGAGCGAACAGTAACTGGAATACATCTACTAACCATCACTGTCTTCTCCGAAGCAATGTTAGTTAATGCTAGTTCTGAACTTGAACCAAATAGGCAGATAAAGGCTTGAGGTGATAGGATAAGGGGGAATGGGTATAAACTAGAGAAGGGCAGATTTAGACTGGACATTAGGAAGAATTTCTTCACCATGAGAGTGATGCGACACTGGAACAGGTTGCCAAGGGAAGTTGTGGATGCCCCATCCCTGGAGGTGTTCAAGGCCAGGTTGGATGGGGCCTTGGGCAGCCTGATCTAGTGGGATGTCTCTGCCCATTGTGGGGGTTTGGATCTAGATGATCTTTAAGGTCCCTTCCAAACCTAACTACTCTATGGTTCTATGATTCTATGATTCCATGATATTTCTAAAAGTCATCACATTTTTGTGAGGTTTTTACAAGTCTATAGTGATTTGTTCAGTCATAACAAAATTAAAAAAAATCATAGAATTATAGAATGGTTTGGATTAGAATATCTCACTACCAGTAGGATAACTTTAGATGTATCAGTGATTAAATCACTTAAGGTTTACAGCATTTTTCTCCAAGAGATACCTTTTTTGATACCTGTATCTGGCAGCCACGTACCTACGACTTTGATGACCTGATCTTTCTGTTAAAAGTGTTGCCAGGGAAGTTGTGGAAGATACAGTACTTTACTTACTAATTAACTCATATAGACAAAAATTGTGCAAGAACCCTTCCGTTTCTACTTATTGTATAAAGTTTCACATTGCTTGTAAAAAAACAGCCAGTGAAGATGTCTGCTGTCGTGGTTAACTAACACAAGAATCCATATTAACTTAAATTAGTATTAGCACCACACTGCATTGTAATGTGGTCATTACAGCAGGTCAAGTGTATGTAAATCCTTGACATAAAGCTGTAGAGTTGATTTCCTATATCAATAGTGAACTTGTTGAAACTAGGCCTCTGTCCTCTGATAATGCTATTGGCAACTTGTACCAGCTCTGGAATGGTTAATTGTACCAGATTTTGTCTTGATGGCCTATATATGTCAAAAACTTTTGGCTTCCTTTAGTTTTTGATGTGCACTATTTCTATGGAAATGGTCGTATCCTCTCTATCCCACCAAGTTGCAATATGCATAATCAATTTCCTTAAGCTGTGCTTAGAAGAAAGCAATCTCAGGGGGTAAAGGTATGGGGCCAGTGGACAAATTAGAATTTACAAGAGATTTATCTTCTCCTTTTTCGTTCTGTTCACAACCGACTGCACCTAGCTCTCACAGCAGAGGCTGTCATCTAAAAATAAGTTGGTTGTGCTGTGCTTTGAGCTTTCATTATTTTATTGTAAAATCTGAATCAGAGGATTTTTTCATCTGCCAGTTTAGACATATAATAGAAAGTGAAAGTTTACAATGGCACAGAGGTGGCTGAACACGTAATGACAGCTGAGTTTGCACTGAAGAGTTCCCTTATGTAGGATTTGGTGTTGTCAGAGCTATCTGTTTAAACCTGGGTGATAAGAACACATTTTAACCCTTCGTAGAACTTCAATCCTAGTCTTCAACTTGACTTTACTTAATCATATCTCATGTATCTTATGATGGCTGTAGAAAGGCATGAAAAATCCTCATGTGCAGTGGCCCAGAACTGCAAAAAATCAGACTTAAATAATAATGATACGCATTCAGTTTCTATATACGTAAGAGTAAATTCCAGAATGTGGGCAACTGGAAAATATCTAATGTGAAATGTGTCTGAAATGGAAATGATAAAATTAGAGACTTAGATTTATTTGCTTGCTTTCTGCTATTTGGGACATTTCTTCTTCTTTCACAGATAGGATTCTTAAAATACATCTTCTGCTTGCCTTAAATTTTGCATAACTTTTTGTTTGTTATTACCTGGTTCTGTTTTTAAATTAGGAAACAAATTGTTAATTAATTAGATTAATTGCTACCTATTAAAATAACCATTATTACGTAGTCTCTGAAAGAGAAAATTCTTTCAGTTTCTACCTCCAATGTATTTACTCTTTTATACTCCTAAATTTTCAACAATGCAGTCTGGCTACAGTTTTATGCTGCTGGAGGAAACCGTAAGAGGAAATAATTTAAAAAATAGAGAAATAACTACTATCTTTAGAACCTCAAGGCAGGTAATATTGAGATAGGTTTTGATACTGTAATACGCGGTTGTATATGGAAACAAGGCACACCAGCAGAACTCCAGGGAAATCAATAAAATGCCTGCTCAGACACTAGAAGATGCTGCTTAGAACTTCTTATAGAGTTGTATAATGCAGAGAATTGATAGATCAGTAGCTAGTTTCACTTATGTCATTGTATATTTTGATGACCACAGATGAAGTGAATCTCATTTAATCTAAGAAAGGGATGGAAACAGTACTTATATTTTCTCATATATTTTATTAGACTTTTCCACAATTTGGTCCTTTGTAATGTTTAGGAGATTTGCTTTTCACTATTGAGATAGAACACGGAAAACTATATTTCCTCACAAGAGGGTTTGGGTGGGTTTTTTTTGTTTGGTTGT
Organism: Cuculus canorus; assembly: GCF_017976375.1. Classification (NCBI taxonomy): domain Eukaryota; kingdom Metazoa; phylum Chordata; class Aves; order Cuculiformes; family Cuculidae; genus Cuculus; species Cuculus canorus. The sequence goes on from NC_071401.1 coordinate 39,967,207, forward strand.
TTGTGATAGTGACAATGTTTTTGTCTCTAAGATAAATATAAACCAATATATGAAAAAGAATCCATGTTTCATTCAGAAAAGTATTCATTGTTTGAACTTTGCAGTTGACAGTAGAATATAAATCTTAGTTTTTAAAAGCTTCATCCTGTAAACCTGTTCATAAAATCATTGAGATTAATAGAATCACTGGAGCTATCTTCCTTACCTGTTCAAGAAAACCATAGATGTGTAAATAGTCACTGTAGCATGGCTGAGGATCTTTGTCTATCTCATAGTAGATTCATCATGGAAAAAATCTCATAGATTTTGTAGTTGAATTTGTATTTGTAAATTTAATAAGACCAAGGAATATTAATGCTATCATGCGTATTGCTCAGTTATTAATAAACTCTGTAGAATCATTTTAGCTCTTATAAACACTTCTGGTTGTCTTCAGGCACCAATGAAGAGTGAGCATGAGTAAGGAAAAATTCTTAATAAGCAATTTAGATGTTCCCACTCTACCTTGAAAGGTAGGGGAACATCACAGTCTAGATATAAGCCAACTCATGTCACACAGCCTCAGTATTAGTGAATAATCCCAGTTATCACTAGCTTACTAGCACAGATGTATATGTGAGTTCTAAATTGAACTGATAAATTCAACAGCCTTCATTAATTTACTTATCATAAAGGGAATAATTGGCCTTTAACAGCTTTTCTTCCAGCTTCTCCCACATTTTGTACTTATTTATTCCTTTCCTTCATTTTTTCTTCTCTTTGAATATTTCTTTTGACCTCTTTTTCACCCTCTTTAAAAAATAATGATCTATATTTCTCCCATTGCTGGCTAGAGCAGTGCCCTCTTTCTCTTTTTTCTGGCACACTCCACCCACTGTTCTGTTCTTCATTATTCCTGTTCTGTTATCTCCTCTAAGCTTTTTATCCACTTTGTTTCTTGTCTTTACTTCACCCGCAGTCACAATGAACTTGTGGCATGTTCAGAAGTTTTCAGGTCAAATAATATAAATTGGGAAATGCTGGGTTCCAACTAAGCAGCTACAAATGTAGAGTTGAGATGCGACAATTTTAGGAGAACATCAGACTTTTAAACATTTTCACTGGTATATGTTTTCCATGAGAGAGAGGAGGGAGAAGAAAGAAATAGAAACCACTAATTTATTTTTATTTTTATTACTAAGAAACTACTAATTTATTTTGGATTTTAAGATCCTTAGTTTTTATGTTAGTGACTAGAAGGAAAGGAGGAAAAATTAAATTCATTGTATTGAATTGACTTTCTGCTAACAAGTCTTTATTTGCACAAATATGAGACTAATCAGAGTTAAATTCTTAATCCAGCTCTTGGGAAGTAAATCTAAATTCAAAGAAAAACATTTTTTTTTTCTGTTAGAAAAAATCTAGAGAGAAAACGAAAATATTTCAGATAAATACAAAATTCCTTTCTGAAACCCTGAACGCAGCTGGAACAAGTGCAAACAGGACTCAATTCCCCTTATATGTATCACAGCAACTATCCAGTAAGGTTAAGCTTTTTACCTTTTTCTCCTTTTGGATTAGACTTCCATTACATTTACTTCTGAACTGTTGAGACATTAAATTGACATTGTGTGTTGACTGCCACAGAGTCATATTGCATTCCTTGTTTGTTTAGAAAATAATTTTTGTTACTATTTAGCCATTTAACCTTGTTTCAAAACCTATTTATAGATATACTCTTAATATAGGCATTGTATCTTTACCTCATGAAACACAACTTTTCTAAGAAAAACTAATGCAGATTGCTAGAAAATGTTAAATTCAGAGGATAAGTTAGCTAGGGGCAAATTTTCAGCTGTTCTAAAATCGAGCTGGGATTGTGCTGATTTGAGTCATTTGTGTCATAAATATTCAAAAGATGGGAGTTTAACCTTCCCACAAAAATTTATAGTAATCAATTGTATATTTTTAAACATGAACAATCCTCGATTACCAAAACTTTGCTTGATTTCAAGGGCGGAAAATTACTTTCAGGAGATCACAGTCTAGAAACTGCTGGTAGATCAACATCAGATTTTTCTACTGTCATTCAAGGAAATAAGTTGAAAACTACGGTCTGGTTTCTGTCTGTTGCTTTGCAAAAAGCAGGAAAGGTCATCTACAGTTTTTACACGGCATATGTAAGGGAAACAGAAATGATAGTCATCTTGCTTTGCAGTTTGAAATAAAAGCTCTCCAGAACTTTTCTAAATAGAGGCGCATAAAGTAATGATGAGCGGTAGAGATGATGGTAGACTCAACGGTGGCACGGTTTATATGGCTTGCAGTTAGACGAGTGGAACAAAACTGGCATGTAAGAGAAAGCTTGCTTTGCCTCATAACAAATTTGAAAGAAATATTCAGAAAGGTGCTTCTGATTTGTTTACAGTGGCTTGTCTTTCTAGCCCAGAGATACTGAGATTTAAATTTTTTTATCCTGTATCTTGACATTTCTTAGAAATAGTTACCTGTCAGCTCAGACTCAGAGTTCTTAGTCTTATCCTAAGCTGCCTCAGTTATTTCCTTCTTTTAAGGTGAGTTGAGTTACGTTCTAATAGTGTCTGTTACTGTCTGTTGAAAAAAAAAAAAAGGAAATCTATCCATATGCAAATGTTTATGAAGTTTATAATGGAGTAGGATGAATTCCACTTGGAATGTCACTGAAATCTGTAATTTTCTAGTTAATGCAAACACTCTAGGCTGCCATACCCAAGTACCATTTTAGTCTTACAGATTCTTGTTGTCTAACATGTCGAAGGAGAATTGACATGCCTAAAGTCCAGTCCAGAATCTTCATAGAATCATAGAATGGTTCAGTTGGAAGAGACCTTAAAGATCATCTAATTCCAACCTGGCTGTGATGGGCAGGGACACCTCCCAATAGATCAGGCTGCCCAAGGCCCGATCCAGCCTAAACTTGAATACTTCCAGGGATGGGGCAAACATGACTTCTTTGGACAACCTGTTAAAATGCCTCATCACCCTCATTGTGAAGAATTTCCTCCTTATGCCTAGTCTAAACCTGCCCTTCTCCAATTCATAGCCATTCCTTCAAGGCCTATTCCTACATGCCTTTAAAAAAAGTCCCTCTCCATCTTTCTTGTAGGCTCCTTCAGGTACTGGAAGGTCACTATAAGGTCTCCTCTGAGCCTTCTCTTCTCCAGACTGAACAAGCCCAACTCTCTCAGCCTGTCCTCATATGGAAGGTGCTCTAGCCCTCTGATCATCCTTGTAGCCCTCCTCTGGACCCATTCCAGCAGCTCCATATCCTTCTCATGTTGAGGATTCCAGAACTGAACACAATACTCCAGGCGAGGTCTCACCAGAGCAGAATAGAGGGGCAGAATTACTTCCCTCGACCTGCTGCCCACGCTTCTTTTGATGCAGCCCAAGATATGGTTGGCCTTCTGGGCTGCGAGTGCACATTGCTGGCTCATGTCCAGCTTCTCATCAATCAGCACCTCCAAGTCCTTCTCTGCAGGGCTGCTCTCAATCACATCATCCCCCACGCTGTACTGAGAACATGCATTGCCCCGACCCAGGTGTAGGATTTTGTACTTGGTCTTGTTGAACCTCATGAGGTTCACACAGGCCCAATTCTCCAGCTTCTCTAGTCCCTCTGGATGACGCCCCATCCTTCCAGTGTAGCAACTGCACCACTCAGCTTGGTGTTATCTGCAAACTTGCTGGGGGTGCACTCGATATCATAGTCTATATAATTGATGGAAATATTAAACAGCACCGGGCCCAGTACGGACCGCTGAGGGACACCACTTGTCACAGATCTCCATCTGGACTTTGAGAGGTTGACCACTACTCTCTGAATATTACCTTGCAACAAATTTCTTATCCACCAAGCAATCCACCCATCAAATCCTTATCTCTCCAATTTCGAGAGAAGGATGTTGTGGGGGACCGTGTGAAAAGCTTTACAGAAGTCCAGATAAATCACATCTGTTGTTTTTCCAGTGTCCACTGCTGTGATTACCCCATCATAGAAAGCCATTAGGTTAGTCAGGTAGGACTTGCCCTTGGTGAGGCTATGCTGGCTGTCTCAAATCACCTCCCTGTGCTCCATGTGTTTTAGCACAGCATATTCATAGCACATCTTCTTTGGTTATTCAATCCTCTTTTTCTTTGGCTTGACAAACGCATCTTACTTACTTTTATCCATTAAGAATGTGGCTGCAAATAAAATTTTCTCATCTTGACCTCTGATTATAGCCCTTTTCTACTTTCCTTCACTGGTATCTTCTATATTGAATCAAACATAAATTATATGTTTTCTCTTTCAAGACATTTCACAGACTCTTTCTTTCTTCCTTCATTCAGTTTTGAGAGGCTGTGTCCTGATTCTGATCATAGATGCAGCCTTGCATTAGAAATTGAAAAACTGGAAAAGTATTTTTTTATTATTGCTCCCTTGACTCTCTTCATCATTGCTGTTTCACAGAAGCATGCACAAAACACTTGCTCATTGTTCTCATTGATATCTCTCTTTTGCTGTGATGCTTAGGGAAAAGTAACTATAAGGAGATTATGTTGACCTTCATGGCTAACATTGTCTCACTCTTTCCTTGCAGTTTGACAGGTTTTAGTCTGTGCTTATTTGTTCTTTCTCATATCATAGTTAGGGAAAGAGATGTCTAATACTTTTTATTCAAAAATTAAGTAGACACCTAGTTTAAGCCAGTTATCTCTGCTCCCTTTTTAGTTGGAGTAAAGAGATACATAACTGAGACAGTAGTGTTGAATCATACTCCAGAGTTCATAGAGGGAATCTAGCTTGGCATACAGAGCAAAGCCTACCCTAGAAGTCTGGCTTTAGACAACTAAACATAACTGAGATTAATTGTACTTTGGAACGATAAACTGGCTGAGATGTGGATTTTTTCTTTTTCTGTTTTCATACAGAATTTACTGTAATGAGATTTAGATCTGTAACCTGACCTAGACTAGTTACCAACTTTAAATAGTTATTAACATAAAACTGTGGGGGAAAAAAGTTACTACAGTAAAATTTAAGAAATAAATAACAAAAGAAACCAGAAAAAAATATTTTAGGCATTATCTCTTTAAGAGAAAGTGCAGCGTTCCCCGTAGTTTATTTTTCCTAGACACTAATATTTCATGACTACTGACCATTTCAATGAAATGACAAAAAATCCCCCCCACACCCTACTCCAGTACTACAATAATAGAAATTATGTTAAAGGACAAATTTAGATCAGCAATTAATTATTAACAAGGTTTCATTGAAAAAGTTGTGCCTCTAAATGCATAGCCACTATTGTTACGTTTATTTTAAAAAATGATGACTGATTTCAGTTATTCTTCTGTTGAGTATTTTGTTTAATACAGGTAATACAGGTTTAAGACAAGTAATAAGAGAGAAAAAACATTTAATGTAGTTGATTACAGGTCATGCAACATAATGTAAGTCAGCAAATAACGTGCCATTGTAGACTAATAGGACTTTTAGACTATTCCTAATAACTTTCTTTGTTATTGCAAGATTTAAGCAGAATTCTAGTATTTTTTAAAAAAAAATTTAACTCTATCTCTGAAAGAACACCAGCAATACATATGTCAGCATTGATGACTATCTTCACGGTTTTGGTACAGTGACATCTGTCATTAAAATGTAAAAAAATCTTGATTGTAATGTTTCATGCTATGCAATTTTAAAACTGTCTTAAATATCAGTGAAGTCAATAATCTAATAATATGTATCCATTTTGTATCATTTCACTTGGCATTTGAATAGAACACAAATAGACACGAAGCAAAATATTTCAATCTAAAATAAGAAATATATCTTTACATTAAAGAAGCTATGACAGGAAAATCTGTTACATCACTGGTTAAGAAAAAATAATCTAATATTTTATCTCTATATATTCTTAAAGCATAGAGGTGCTAATACCTGCCTTATGTTTATCTTGGGTTGTTCTTCTCCCCATCTTTCAGTGTACACTATCACCCAGAAATACTTTTAAATATTCTGGACAAGAAAAACAATGGCCAAATTACACTACAGTATGAAGTCTCCAAACGGGTAAAAGGATCAAACCTTGGTTGTGCCACCTATGTGTCCAGAATATGAAAAATGGGAAAATGTGTTACATAAATCTTCGATGCATGATGAAGATACCATTTTCAATAGGTGATGGAAGATTTTTCAACAGCATATGTATCAACTTCCCAGCAAGAAAATTAAGCCTAGCTGTCTGGGATCAAGGAAACCCTCAGTAAATTTGCAGACCACACCAAGCTGGGTGGAGGTGTTGATCTTCTTGAGGGAAGGAAGACTCTACAGAAGGATCTAGACAGGCTTAGACCCATGAGCTGAGGCCAGCCAGGTCTTCTTCGCTGTGAGGGTGGTGAGGCACTGGAAGAAGTTGTCCGAAGAACTCATAGTTTCCCTGTCCTTGGAAGTGTTCAAGGCCAGGTTGGATGGGGCCTTGAGCAGCCTGGGTTGTCGGGATGTGTCTCTGCTTAGGGCAGGCAGTTTGGAACTAGATGATCTTTAAGGTCCATTCCAACCTAAACCGTCCCATGATTCTGTCTTTCTATATGAGCTAAAAGTGGAAAGTGTTAAAGATTCTCATCAAGAGTAGAAGGAAAGATGGCAAGTGATGAGCAATATCATCAAGGGGAGAAAGGGAAGAATGCTGAAGTGAAGATATCCAAGAAAAATGACTGTGAATGATCTGCAAGTGAGCACAGCCTCAGGTTTTGATCCAATCTAAATGAGGAATAAATGTATCTGAGACAGACTGAGTTCATGCTGTTAAATAGATAGAGGCTGCTGTAAGTATAGAAAACTGTAATTGTGGAACCACTGGAAGTTTCCATGGGAAAGAAAACTATGTTAGTGTGTCCATACTTCAATCTAGCTACAGAGATATTTCAGATAGGTGTATACTGTAGAATTTGTCTATAAATTATTCTAACTAATGTGTTGTCATGATATGTGAATTGTTAAGATGACTACCTATCTTCTGGTTTTCTACATTGCATAAGTATTTATGAAGGTTACTCAAAAAAAGACCAGTTAGGATGAAAGCATGAAAAAAGTCCCTTAATATTATTAATTGCACTATAATTGGTCATGTAGTTGACAAAAATATTCCTGTGACACTGATATATTACATTATTAACCTGTTTCTGTCATCCAGCAATGGTAAAGAAACAGATACAAAATGTTTTTATCTGTCATGTAATAAGGAAATTTAGTGTAATAGGAGAAGAGTGTGATCCCAAATGACATTTTTTCTAGTTCTGGTAATTTTCTGGAACTTTCCAGAATCTGGTGCATACAAAATAATGGAATCATGAATCATAAAATGGTTCTGGTTGGAAAGGAACACAATGGTCATCTAGTCCAACCCCCCTGCAGTGACCAGGGACATCTTCAACTACATCAGGTTGCTCAGAGCTCCATCCAACCTAACCTGGAATGTTCCCAGGGATGCGTCATCTACAACCTCTCTATGCAAGTACCAGTGTTTCACCACCCTTAGCATGAAAAATTTCTTTCTGATATCTAGTCTAAACCTCTCCTTCTTTTAGTTTAAAACTATTACCCCTTGTCCTATTGCTACAGGCCTAGCTAAAAAGTTTTTCCCCATCTTTCTTATAAGCCCCTTTTAAGTACTGAAAGGCTGCGGTAAGTCTTCTCAGAGTAGTCTCTTCTCCAAGGTGAACAAGCCCAAATCTCTCAGCCGGTCTACCAAGGGAGGTGTTCCAGGCCTTTGATCATATTGGAGTCCCTCTTCTGGACCTGTTCCAACAAGTCCATGTCTCTCCGGTGCTGAAGGCTCCAGAGCTGGACACAATACTCCAGGCGAGGTCTCATGAAAGCAGAGTAGAAGGGCAGAATCACCTCTCTTGACCTGCTAGCCATGCTTCTTTTGATGCAGCAACAGGATACACAGTTGGCCTTCTGTGCTCGAGGCTCATATTGCCAGCTCATGTCCAGCTTGTCATCCACAAGTCCTTCTCCACAGGGCTGCTTTCAATCTCTCCATCTCCCACTCTGTATCAAAGAATATGGAAATGAAGAAACAAACAGAAAATGCTCTCAAAAACCCGAAGCCAGAGCACATCCTACTAACTTTTAAATAAATATGATAAGGCAGATTGAAATAATTTAAGTGAAAGATATTAATCTTAATGGCAGTAAAGATAGTAACAACACACTAATTTCCTTAGTATAAATTTAAAATATCAAATAATCTCTATCAGCTGGAACTATGTCTAGTATGCTTGCTTAATCTATACACAATATGCACTAGAAAATCTAATCAGAGGACATATGACGTTAACTCATCTAGTTTTGCTTATGAATTATGGTAGCATCATTTCAGATTGATAATCTTTCGTTTTCCTATAAATTCAATCATTGGAACATTATTAAAAAAGTTATAGGATTTTTCCTCCTTCTAGTGAAATATTTGTTCAAGGAAAAATATAAATTTTATTTTCATAAAATATTTATGAATGTTAAGAAAATTCCTGTAATGATTTTGGTTGAAAACAGCATAGCAACTTCACATGAAATCTGCAAACCTTACAGAAAAGATATAATGGTTTCTTTTGTTTTGTTTGCTCATAGAGTTAGGATCCTTACCCACTTTATAGGAGGCACAAGAGTTTAAACCTACTCAATCTTATTTAAAAAAAAATATTAAAAAAAGTATGCTTGCCATAATGGCAAGGGATTTTCTGGAGTTTTGCAGATCTACAAAGGAGGGGATTGAGAGGAATTTGAGGTTTGTGCAGAGTACTCCAGTCCTTCAAGGGATCTATTAATCAAATAGCTGATCATTTGTTAGCTAATTTAACACCCCTCTTCCTTTTTTATGTAAGAAAGAATAATTCATATATCTTCAGTCCTACATTACTGTCAGGAAGGCCAAGTGACTACATATTCTATTTTAACGGACTTTATGTCCCCAAAGAAACCCTCTTTGTAGAAAAAGAATGTAACTTTACCTTATATAATATTCCTTAACAGAGAACTGCTGCCATGTGTTTAAGAACAGCAGTGTGGTTGGGAGAGGTGTGAAGGGGGAACACAAAGAGTGCATGTTAAATGGGAGGGTATAATTCCCCAGTGAGCTTTCAGTCTTGAGTAGACTTATGACTTGGTACTGCCAACTTGTTCAGTAAAAAACCTTTCTTGACTATTACACAAGCAAGCAACCTGCACCAATTTTAGAGAATGCTTGTGCACTTTGAGTGTATTGATTGTAACATTTTAGTACCTTTTCACGCCTTAAAATATCAGTGTCTTTCAGACATATCTCTAATTAGTCTAATTAAAACTATCTTTAATTTCAAATAAGAGGATGTGAAATGAGCTTGGGTTTTGTTTGTTTTATTTCTTTTCCCTAACTTTATAGCCATTAACCAAGAAGACAAAAAGAAATTGTTTAATGAAAACAAATCAAAGTTATTTGGATTGATATGGTTACCTCCATAATGGGATGATTCTACTATTTTGCATATAGAGAGTTGCTTTTTAAACCATTCTTGATTAACAGTGCATTTATTTTCTGTTTCCTTTGAACGAAGAGATTTTCTCCCTCCATGCAGTTCAAATATATCTCAAACAACAACTAGTCAACTGATGACTTTGAAGATCCAGTAGCTATGGACATTAAACAAAAGTGGTAGAAAAATAGGTGTGATGTCAAAAAAGAAGCAGGAAGGTTATAAGCTCTTAAGAAAGATTAGGACAAAGGTTTCCAATGACAAAAGAATTAAAAGAATATGACAAGGCAAAACCAAAATTCTTCACTAAACATTGTTTTGGCTTTGATTTACCTCTGTGATACGGGAGAACTAGGTATGTCAACTGTACAAAATGGTACAGAACCAGCTGAATGTGAATCAGACTAGCTTTTAAGAGAGTAATGCCCAAAAGACATGTTTAACCTGATTTTAAGTGTCCGTTTCCTTTCCTCAAGAAAGTTAATATGTTGTTCCTTCAAGCGTTAAAACTGTAGCAAAATTTAGTGTATTGCCTCATTCTAGATTTCTCTAATTACATCCAGGAGGGATGATGCCTTGAACAACAACTATTTAAAATGAGAAGTTCTGATGAACATCATGAATGTTGTTAATGAAATAAGCAGTGACAGAATGAGAGAAATACAAGAATGAAGCTTTGTTGTTTTGTTTTTTTTCTAGCTAAATTGAAGCTATGCTGCTCTATATTAAATTACTTCATCCACGACACATCAAGAGATAAATTGATGCAGAGGATCTGAAAAGATGTATTTGCAACATAGTGTCATGAAGGCTAATACCAATTGCTGGCTATCTCTTTCTGAAGGCTATACTTAATGTCACCATTTAAACCTAAGCTTGCATTTAGATTCAGATGATAAATTCTTAACCTTTTCCATTTTTCTCATCTCCCTCTCTCTCCATCTCTGCAGTCCCACTTAATGCACCAATTGCAGCAGTAATTTAAATAATTTCCCATCTTTTGATAAGAACTCTCTGGGATATCAGGAAAATGAAAGCTGTCAAAACGATACACAATTAAACTTTGTAGAATTAATGGGCTGCAAAGTAGTAAAGGGTTTGCAGTAGGCAGTCCAGATGATCAGGTCAACAGGAGATACTATTAAAATGATCATGATGAATAGTGATAAGTAAACCCTTTCATGCTGAAAACTGTATTTATTCAGAAAATACCATAAAAGAGTTTAATACATAAAATAGTCATAGAATTACATTTTAAGACATTTTATTGCTATCACTATTGTGATGGTAAGGCCCACTACTTACATATAGTGACATGAAAAGCTGTTAAATTTTCATAGTAGAAATATGGTGCATGGTTGGATACTAAACCTACCAGTAGCTAGTCTGATGCACCATAAAATAAAAACTAAGTAATTAATTTGAAATTTCATCAAAAGAAAGAAGAGCATTAGAAAAGTGCTAGAGAACTTCTGTTTCCTATCAGATGTTCAGATATCTTGAAATACAAGGATTAAAAAACCACATCCCACTGAAGAAAAATTTTGTAAGAGCATCAGCCTCAGTACCTCAAAAAGAGACAGGCATGGCTGTAAGAACAATGTTACTACATCAGTACTTTTAATGTACTTGTACTTTTTCTACTTACAAGAAAAAGTAATTTATTTTAGGCAGAAATAAGCTATACACTTCTTCTGCGTAAAATTATGGTCTCTGAGGCCTGTTAGATACCACTCAGTACATTCATAATGAAAATTTTAAACTTGCTTCTTATTTTATCTTCTTTTTATACTTGTTATATATAGTTAAGCAAGTATCAGAGACAAACAGTCTGCAAATATCCCATTATAAATTTTGTATCAATTTACTCAGACTTTATTTATCCCATTTTCTTAATCTGGTTTTTTTTCAACCCCTAGAGAAAATAAGTTTACCATCTGGTTTGCCTGCAGAAATAGCAACTTTCTGAAAATTAGCAAAAGCAAGTTTTGTTGTACTAAATGACAAAAAATATTACCATAAGAGATCTTCTTGTAAGACTTATGTTCAGTAAGAGGACAAGATTTTCTCCAATTTCTGTGGATTTGTTTTAAAATAAAATTAACTAATCCAGCTCAGCAATCTCACACTGACTCATTGCCATAGTGATGTCTTAGACAATATTCTCAAAAAAAGTAACTAATTATTGATGGAAAAAGAGAAGAAGCAACGTAACTTAGTTCATATTTAGAACCTTACCGTAAGCCCTTTTCAAGGGTTTGCATCAATACTCATTTCAGATCTTCCTCTCAGTCTCTTTTCCATTCCTTTGTTTCCTTCTTTCATGAAGATGGAAAAAAAGACACTTTTCTTCTCAACAGTCATACTGTGAAACAGCCAGGATCCATATCATATTATGGGACACAGATACAATGAACTCTAAACATACAGAATGAAATATTTGAGCCTGTTCAGAGACATCATAGAAATAGAAATGGAAACTAGTGATATAATTAGCTAGCTGTGAGACTATGATTGATTAAATTATTTGTTTATTGCTTGCTTTATAATTCCAGTGAACATAATGAACATAATTTTTAAAATTCAAGCTGATCAGTCAAATGAAAGCTTATTATACTGTCATAAGTAATTTTTGGGCAGGTATTTGTAGCTAGCCTTTGGGGCTCAAAAAGCCCAAGGACCTAGTCTTCCTGAATTTTTAGGATAAAATAAGAAGTTCACAGTGATATTTTAATTTGATGTTAAGAAAAGAAAAACTATGAAGCAGATAACATAGATGTTTGGAGATTTAAAAGTTCTTTTTTTGCAGTTTTTTAAATCCTAGTTCATCCTTTCTTCAGACTGTAACTCTGAAGTAACTGCATTTTAATCTTTGAAAACTCAAACAGGTAAAGTTTAATTGGTTATTCTTTAAAACTTCTCTGAATGTGCTACAAGAATTTTAATTTCTTTTATAGTAAGGCCTAACTCACAAAAACACACTTGAACAATTGAGTTTATGCAGAGGAACTTCATTCCTCTGTTTAAAGTGTGACATATGTATGCGTGTTTTCAGCATTAGAAACTACCTCCAGTATTTAAAGTTGAAATTATAACCACTAATTTCTAGTTTCACACAGGATTGTTATTTAAGAGATTTTTTTCTAGGACATTTTTTGTATTCTCAGCTTTTCTCAGATCTGGTAGACTCTGAAATTTCCAAATTCTATGTAATTCTGAAGCTCTTTGACACATTCTGCAAGTGCTTTTCCCTACAATGGGAAGGATTTGACCTTTCCCTAGAGAACAAAAAATTTGCATTCTTAAACACAGTTTGTTCCAAAGCATTTTGAGAAACGACATTCTAACATGAGACAGATTGCTTCTCCCACGGTCTCTTGCACAGCATCCAGAAAATGAAATTTTGAGGCCCTGTATTCATCCACACACTCAATGGGATATGAAAGAATTCAGCAGTTCACACACCATGCAAGAACAAATTATGCATGGGACTAAGGAATTGTTACTCCTCTTCTGTTAGCACCATCTGGAGTAATATATGCTCCAAGTGACATGATGAGGGAGATGCCATGATGCCACGCTCTACCCCATTTTCGAATACTGTTACTTCTAACTCCAGTATCCTGGTCCGTAACAACAGGATAAAAGCACAACAATTGTGCTTCTATCTCCAAAACTAGTAAGTTTCCACACTTATATGCATTAACGTAGTTCTGCATTTTCCATATTCATGTACATAAATACACACTTGCTGACAGGGAATTGTTTTGTCTTTTTTCTTCTTAGTGCTGCCTATGAAACTACTAAATGCCTTCACAATCTTGTTGTTAAGTTGCAGGACACTATATTTCTTTCAAAGTATCAAATATTTTTTGATTAAAAATTTATTTCTTTTATTATATGTCACTATAGATCACAGAATCATAGAATCACTTGGTTGGAAAAGACCTTCGAGATTATCAAGTCCAACTATACCTGTCCACTACTAAATCGTATCCCTAAACACTTCACTTACCCATCTTTTCAATACCTCCAGGGATGGTGACTCAACCACATACCTGGGCAGCCTGTTACAGCGCTTGATAAGCCTTTCGCTCAAGAAGTTTTTCCTAATGTCCAATCTGAACCTCCCCTGGTGCAGCTTGAGGCCATTCCCTCTAATCCTGTCACCTATGACTTGGGAGAAGAGACCAATACTCACGTCTCTACAACATCCTTTCAGGTAGTTGTAGATAGTGATAAAGTCTCTCCTAAACCTCCTTTTCTCCAGGCTAAACAACTCCAGTTCCCTGAGCTGCTCTAGATAAGACATGTTCTCCAGACACTTTACTTGTTTTATTGCTCTTCTCAGGACAAGCTCCAGGACCTTTTGTAGTCTGAGGCCCAGAAGTAAACACAGTATTCAAGTGCAGCCTCACCAGTGCTGAGTACAGGGGCAGAATGACTTCCCTGGTCCTGCTAACCACACTGTTTCTGATACAAGCCAAGATATTATTGGCCTTCTAACACATTGCTAGCTCAAGTTCTGTCAGCTGTCAAACAACATCCCCCAGGTCTTTCTTTACCTGGCAGCTTTCTAGCCACTCTTCCTCAAGCCTGTAACACTGCATGGGGTCGTTGTGTCCCAACTGCAGGACTCTACATTTGGCCTTGCTAGACCTCATGCTGGTGGCCTCAGCCCATTGATCCAGACTGTGCAGATCTCTCTGTAGACCTTCCCTACTCTCAAGCAGATCAACACTTCCTCCGAGCTTAGTTTCATCTGCAAATTTACTAAAGGTGCATTCATCCCCATCATCCAGGTCATTGATAAAGATGTTCAATAGAACTGGATCCAGCACTGAGCCCTGGGGAATACCAATAGTGATCAGCCTCCAACTGGGTTTAACTTCATTTACTACCACTCTTTGGGCCCAACCATCCAGCCAGTTTTCAACCCAGCAGAGTGTAATGTCTGTCCAAGCCGGTGGAAGCCGGTTTCTGAAGCAGAATATTTTGAGGAATGGTGTTAAAGGCTTTATTGAAGTCCAAGAAGACTACATCCACAGCGTTTCCCTCATCTATTAAGCAGGTCACCTTGTCATAGAAGGCGATCAGGTTAGTTTGGCATGATCTGCCTTTCATAAACCCATGCTGAGTTGGCCTGATCACCCAGTTATCTTGCATGTGTTCTGTGATAGCTTTCAAGACGACCTGTGTCCCTGATCTTCCCTGGCACTGAGGTCAGACTGACAGGCCTGTAGTTTTCTCGATCTTCCTTCAGGCCCCTCTTGTAAATGGGTGGTAATATCTGCCAACCTCTAGTCAAGTGGAACTTCCCCAGTCAGCCAGGACTGCTGGTAGATGATGGCAAGGGGTTTGGCAAGCAAGTCTGCCAGCTCCCTTGATACCCTCAGATGGATCTCATCTGGCCCCACAGACTTGTGAATATCTATTTTATTGTAGTATTGTAAAATGTCTATTCATCAGATTGTAGGTTTTCATCATATGAGACTGAATAGATATGTGAAATGATAACATTAATGAGGTACCTATGTATATTTCCTCATCCTACATACTCCCCCAAAACAATCTTTGTTGCTGTTTCTCTCTTATTTTGAAAAAAATATTCCTTTTCAGATTCTACTGTGATCTGCACTGTTCACTGCATCACCACCTGTGGCTAGATCCAAAGGAATGACTTCTATGTCTAGTAAAATATTTTTTTTCTTATTTTAAGCACTTTTAATTGAACCAAATATATAAACTTTAAGATAGCTGTGAAACATACTTAAAAAAAAAAAAGGCTTTGCTTGGGGCAAAAAATCTTTGCTAAATATATTAAAGTGGAAAAATAAATTCATGGATAAATTTAATCTACTACAGATTTTGCGTTATAAAACCAGCAAATAACCGTGGTTCTACTTGCAGGATTAATCCTCAGTATTTACAACTTTAAAATAGAAATGTTAACCGTGTATTTGAGAAATTAGTTTTTGTCTGTGATTCGTTTGTCTTTTGTGACTGGAGACTCACTTTGGCACAGTAATCCCATCAGGGCTACAGAATAAAACACAATTTTTCCAGTAAAACCAGGATTTTCTTTCCAGCAAACATCAGCTACTCAGTGTCATTGTGCATATATATTTTGAAGTGCTTTTAGATATATTACATCATTCTGTGAAAAAAAAATCAGGATGCCTTTAATACTACGTATTGGAGAACAATTGGCTGGTTAGAAACTATGAGACTGACAAGACGTCAGATATATTTAAGGCTTTTCCAAGCTCTCAGAGTGCAGAACAGTCGCTCTGCGGTATAGAGCTTGGGAAGTCTTGAACTTTGAGATCTAGGTTTGAGAGTTACTCCAAGCAGATCTAAGGGTCCTAGCTGGACCAAACTTCTCAATGGATTTAAAGACAGTGAGCCTGGAAATCCTGGCATAGCTGAGTATTCAAAAGCTGTGACCGTTACAACTTCTGCATCATCTGCCCTGGAATAATTGCCTCTGGTCAGTCCTAGAGTTGTAGGCTTATCCTAATGTTTCCCTGCTAGGTTACCTTTCCTTGTTACAAGTTAAAATGGAAAATTGCCTTTGCAATCATAAAAAAAACCTGTTTTAATAAGGCCGAATTCCTATATTTTGATATGAAAATTATATGAAAATTGTATATGAATTACAGAAACGAATTGAAAACATTAATTCAAAGTATTGACATTAGTACTAGCATTGCATAAGAACAGAAGTGAAGTTGTAAGACTAGAAACAAAGGTAGCATCACCACCCCATGCAACACTACAAACTTGGGGAAGTGTGGCTGGAAAGCTGCCTGGCAGAAAAGGACCTGGGGGTGTTGGTTGACAGTCAGCTGAACATGAGCCAGAAGTGTGATCAAGTTGCCAAGAAGACCAGCAGTATCCGGGCTTGTATCAAAACTGGTGTGGCCAGCAGGACTAGGGAAGTGGTAGTCCTCTTGTACTTGGTGAGGTCACACCTCAAATATCGTGTTCAGTTTTGAGGCCATCACTGAAAGACATTGAGCTGCTAGAGCATGTACAGAGAAGGACAATGAAGCTGGTGAAAAGTCTGGAAAACAGGTCTTATAAGGAGCAGCTGATGGAACTGTGATTGATTGTCTGGAGAAAAAGAGGCTGAGGGGAGACCTTTTTGCTCTCTACTGCTGCCTGAAGGAGGTTGTAATGTGGTGGGCATCGTTCTCTTATCCCAAGTGATAGGTGATAGGAAGAGAGGGAAAGGCCTCACGTTGCATCAGGGGAGATTTAGATTGGATATTAGGAAAAATGTATTTACTGGAAGAGTGGTGAAGCATTGGAACAGGCTGCCTAGGGTAGCAGTGGTGTCACCATCCCTGGAAGTATTCAAAAAATGTGTAGATGTGGCACTTTGTGACATAGTTTAATAAGCATGGTGGTGGTGGACTGACGGCTGGGCTGGCCGATCTTATAGTTCTTTTCCAACCCTATTATTTCTATGATTCTATGAAACTACAAAAAAACTATGAGCAACTGACAAGTTGCTTTGCTTCCATATGTAGGTAGAATCAATAGTGTATGTCAGAAGGTTTTAATTTATTAAAATTTTATTTTTAATGACAAATAACAAAAACAAATTCCTTTCAACTTCACTAATACTGCAAAAAGTGAAATTTAAGATCTCTGAAAGGATTTCTTTATTTACATTGCATAATGAGGAAAACATGGTATGATGGCAGCTTCAAGTACTGATAAGAATGTTGTGCAAAAGTAAGTATTAATGGTAGTGCATTAAATTAAAGGAAAATTAATACATCTCTAAAATAAATACACAGAAATCTATGTAACACTCAGTAATAAATTGTACTTAAATAAGAAATTTAAATAAGAAAAATCCTCATACATTCTGAGTTGCATGCTAATCATACAGGTTAATTTTGTTATTGGATTATAACTAAAAAAATTAAACCTCGGCTCATAACTATTTACTATTAAAAGTCAGAAGAGTCAATACTGCAATGCCTGAAATTTAAACAATAACTTTGGAAGAAATGATAACACTGTATTCCAATCGTTCTATTTGTACTTGGTAACTAAGCCTTTTCTTATTTTCCTTCTTCCCCCAGACTCCCTCATTCTTCTGGGGATATTGCAATACAGAGGTTAATAATATGCTCTTCTGAAACTAAAGTTTGACGGTTTGTGTTTACCAGCACTTGTTAATGACAGGTTCAGGTTTCTCAGAATGCTTAATCACAAAAAGAAAAAATATATTATAAGAAACAAATTTACTGGATAATGTTATCTGAACTTAAATTTCATCTGTAGTGACTAACCAAACAAATGTATTCCAGAGGCTGCATAATTATTAGCGAACTGGTTGTTGGTGTTGTATGTCTAATCAAAGACTAGTGCCATGTATCCCAAGATGTGAAGCCTTGGACATTCTTATTGAGTCTTATTTAGTGACTTAAGTAACTAAACTCTTAGGCCCAGTCTGTAATTTCTAAGGTTTTTAATTTTTTCTGACTTGACTTTGCACAACCTCCCTTCTACCCGCTCTGATTTTTCCTGGGCAAGTAAGTCATGAAGTCACCTTTTGAAATACATAGAAGCCACTCTTATGTTTTCTGCATCTGTATGTACAGCTTTGGCAATCATTTATATTATTGTCAGCTTCCCAATGAAACACAAATTCCTCTTTTCGGAGCTCCATTGATCTCTGGGTACGTATTTGAATCAGAGCAGACACTATTAATAGTAGTAGAAGTGTTTTAGGAAGAACAGGAAGAAACTGAATCTTCGTTTTGCTATCAAGACCTAATTAGAAATCCCTTTCTTTTTTCCCTTCATCTGTTCAGGTATGACAACAAACACACAGTATTTTAGCTTGTGACATACTTCTGATTAATATAACATTACAAGAACTGATGTATTAGGTTTCACCCTCTCCTTGTATGCATCCTCTTTCAGGTAAGAATTTCATTTGTCTTATGACCTCCACTGCAGAAGATTTTTATTGATCTATCAGTGCTGATGCTTTGTTTTTTCTCATTTGTGTTGCACTGTATTTGGAAGTCAGACATACACAAGTAGGTCATATTATTCCCTCCAACTTGCACCACTTTGCCTTCAATGGAAATTATTTCATCCAGAATTATGCTGTCTATTCACCAAAGTCCTTTTGAAGTTCTTCACAATATCCTTGAGACCTGATTAACCCAAATATGCTTAGCTGTTGTTATTGCTAATTAAACCACCTTATTCTTCACCTCTGTCAAGTTACTAGGAAGGATATTCAACAATGCAAACATGCTACGTGGTAAGTTTGCACTTATCACTTTTACTTACTTGAAAATATTGATGTATATTCTCTTAGCTTGCCCTCTTATGTAAGACAAGGAATGTCCACACTGAATATGTTTCAATGATATCAGAATTTCATCTTTTATTTTCTCACTTATGCAGCTGAGAAATATAATATAGTGTAGCCTTGACAGAAATAAACAAAGACATGAACAGAAGGCTAGCTGATGCTTGATGAGAAGTTTTGGTTTGTTTTCCATTTTTATAAGAAGAATTTTAAAAAAATGTAGATATGATCAGAAAACCACCCTGACAAGTGAACAGAAGAAAGAGAAATCTTTAGAAGTGGCATGCCTACAGGAAAATAAAAAAAAAAAAATTAATCTGGATAAACAGGGATGATATAAGGCATAGTTGTGTTTTAACATCTGGAATAATAATTGATTCTTGTGAATAATCAAGTTAGTTGGTTGAATACCTATTTAAAGTCATGTAAAGGTTTCAGGATGAAATGAGTCAGCTAGACAGTTAAACACAAAGAGTTTACTTTCTGCCACAGAAGATGACAATATTCCTATCTACAATTTCTCCTAAACTGAGCTCATACAAAAACTCACACTGATATTTTCTTTTGCTTGAGCATTCTGACCTGTCAATCTACAAAGTTTTCATTTGGAAATATTTGATTTGCTGAACTTTTACTATACCTGAGATAAATTTCCATGGGCATTCACATTTTTTTCTAATTTTTTCCCAATTTTTTCCCATAGATTTCTTCTAAGAATAGTTTGGATTATTTAGGGCTAGCATGTCAATGTTTACATTGTTTGTAGTACTGGGACAGATCTGCTCAGATGTTTGTCTTTGAAATGGATATTTAATATTTTCAAGTCACTCTGAATCAAGGTAGACCATGCAGAGGTCCTAGTACACATGACATTTATGACATTAACACATGGTAAAAATATTTAATTCCTGATTTATGGAAACTTGCCTCTTGGCAGCCTATCTTTTGAACTGCCTGCTCTCACGGTTATAGGTCAACTGTGTCCAGTCAGAAAACTCTAACTCAAATGTAAGAACCCACATGGACTGTACTGTGAAATTGTTACCGTATTTTCTAGACGTACTAGCCATTTTCTCTGTAAGGTTTAATGCACTTGTGTACAAAGTTCAAATATCTGATTTTTAATGCTGAAAGCTGCTGTTAGCCGGCTAGTTTCTGGCAGTCAGCCTTGTCTAGTTTTAAATCTTCAGTAGGGATAATACACTTATTATGGTCTACCTGGTACAATGCACTAGTACTTTACAGTTATCCAGTGTGTTAGTTCAGTTGTCTGAAGATCTGTCAGTTCAATTTTTGAGCTTCTTTAGAATACATCCATTCTAATTTGTACTCAGGGAATGTTACTCTGGCACACTTCTTAACCACTTGTTACATGCTCTGCTTATGCCTCATCTTTTTCATAAACTGCCAGACCGCTTCTAACCATTTATACAAAAAAGTTAGCTAAATCTGTAGTGACTCTATTACCTCCTTTCTCACTGTATTGCAAAAGAATCTTGCCTGTTGCCACAATCTTACTTGCAGGGTAGAGGTCAAGAAAGAAGCTTTTACTGCTCAACTTCTAAAACCTGTTTTTTCACCTCACTCTAAGTGATACTGTAAAATCTTGTGCTTCTGTGAACATTTTTTAACAGAGAAATAATTACTATCCATAACACAGCAGTAATATTATTATAGCCATTGTGACATAGGGCTTTGTTTTACTACAAGAAGCTAATGATCCCTGACCACTCCTATTATTTTATTGTGTTGAAACTATGAGTACACAGAAAGAATACAAAAGCGAGATCACTGAATTCATACTAAATAACAATATCTTAGCTCAGCCAACTGAGATTTACTGATAATTGCGCCATGGATGGAAGTTATATTAATGTTTAACTTAATGAAGTGTATATTAGGTAACTTGTGTGCTCATAAGGAGCGCAATCTCCAAGGTCTTTAGAGGACTCTTAAATAAAAATGACCTAATTGAAAGTAACACTGGGACAGTCTAAGGATACAAATAAAACTGCTTGTAAGGACAGATATAATCTTACACTAATACAAACTTTTTACACTTTTCTTCTGTCAGTTACTCCTAATTCTTACAACCAAAACTCAAAGGAATTTTTATTTCTCTGTATTTCTTGAATCCTTTGTACACAAGTCATTACTAAGGGTTAAGTTCATTTCAGTATTTTCAGGCAAAGAAAGTTGAAACATGAATTGCCAAGCTGGGGAAAGCCCAAATACTCAGACTGCTGGCGTCTAGGATGGAATATCAGGAAAAATATTACTTGTATTCTTCTCCTAAAAGTCTTCAACATGTACTGGAAGAAAACACCACTATATTAGATGGACTTATTTTCTAACATATAGTCTCATTTTAACAGTTCTTTAGCTTTGATAAGCAAGCTATAAATTCACTGGAATTATCACTTCAGCATCACTGATAATTTCCACTTTAGAGGCTGTATTGCGTAACTGACAATTTCATTTGCACAGTATTATTTTTTATGTACTGCTTATCGATATAACGTTTCATACATTAAGAAAAAGTGATGAAAGGAAGAAGTAATATCAAATGACTTTTCCATCTTTCTGTTTTAGTCAGACAAAGCATCTGAACTTATCCAAATGTTTATACTGCTATAAGCGTATACTTTTTTTGGTACCCCTGTACTAAGGATTTTTGTGATTGTTTAGTTTTTATTTTAATTCTAATTTATTATCAATAAATCAGTTGGTATGGAGGATTGCATTAAGCAGCAAACCATAAACATCAAGGGAAATTATTTCTTTATTTTGTCTTTCCACCTAACATCATATTCGGAAGGCAATAGCAGAGATATCTTGGGCAGTCTGCAAGGAATAGGAAGCTGTACTTTGATAGTAATACAACATTTCAAAATATGTATGCTGGTCTCTTCAATTTGACTACATTTGCATTAATTTGTAGACTATCTCCCCAATGAGTACCTTAGCCTTCACTCTGACTTCCCATGAAAACTCTTTTTTTTCCAACGATATTTTTATCTTCAATATTGTATTTGGTTCACTTCTCTCTCGATTTAATTCAGCTGGTAGTGAAAAGACACTATAGATGTCAATGCAAATGAGAATCTGTTTCTTTTTTTTAATCTGATACCATATGGACAGAATAACTTGATTCTGTTTCCTTACATGAAATTCTGATGCCTTAGGGAATCTGAAATGACATTTGACACCTATTCATTTAGATAGCAGAACTGTATCTAGAGTCTTTACTGATGCACACCTAAACACTCACCTTGTAAACATCTGAAGACAAGTTCATATGTATATACAGAGACAATATCCTCCTCTCTCGCTTGCCATAATCCTTATTTTAACTCGGTAGAAAAATCAATCAACCAAGAGATGCAACTCCTTGAAATATTTCCTTATTGATTCACCAGTTTATTTTCTCCTGAATCTTTTTAACAAAACATATAGAGCATTTAAGAAGTATAAAATATTAAAAAAAAAAAAAAATCCAAAGACAACAAATTCTGTCACCCTTTTCTACAGTGATTGACTTTACACTGTGGGTGGGATCTCTGCACAGGATCCCATGAAAGCTGTGTTCGAAGATGAGCCCTGTAGGCATGTCCCGCCTTCAGAGGAAGTATGGTCCCTGGAACTCCCCTCATTTCTTGTCCTTTGATTATCTTTCTCAGAGTATCAAAGCGTAATCCCACTTCCTGTCTGCTCATACACTTTAATTTCCTTTGGAAAGGTAGGCAGTGATTAGAAATAGTGTCAGTGGAAGTGTTCATCTCTTGTGTAATCTGGATATAATGTTTAGGAATAATGAACATGGATTATATCACACATCAGTCCTATCCTATTGTATAGAGTGAGACAATAAGTTGTGTTTTGGGTGCATATCTTATCCTTAAAAATGTACAGAGAATAGGACATTTTTGATGTGAGTTATGGAAAGACTGCTACCACCTGAGTAAATGTAAGTCAATTTTAACTGCTCCTCAAAAACTGAGATTAAATACAAAGCAATATCAAAACTAAAGCAATAAATTTAAATCTTAAGCAAATTTAAAACTGTTATCATAATTTTCTGTATCTTTTTATGGGTCAACATTGGATGTCCATATGATTCCCACTCCTTAAAATCAAAATGATATGCAGTTACAGACATGCTAAATAACTATGTGGCAGCAAACACTGAATCAAATATAGAGATTTTCCAAATCCAAAGTCCTAGAATCTGCTAGTTTGCAATGATTATAAAATAGAACATTTGATATATACATTTTAAAAGCATTCCACATACAAATAGGATAATGATCCTGTTTGCAGTAGTTGTCTTTCCACTTCTCTTTGGATCCCCACGCTTCTTCTCTGATACTTCCCACTTTTATTTTTAAAGTCAAATATACCCAATATCTATTTTCTAACTTCGTATCTGTAATTTCCTGTGCTATAACTGATTAAGATAAAAGAGTGTGGAGAAAAGCAGACAATCTAAAAACAGAGAAGACTAAAAAATGAGAAATCTGAGAGAAAAGAACTTTGTCTTCAATGGGTGCTACTGTAAAAAAAAACCAACAAATGTGCAGAAACATATTTTAGGAAAAAAAAGAGGAATTAATTCATCCATATATAGACAGAAAAAGTATATGAATCATATTTAAAGGAATATAATATGTTTTCAGCATATATTGATGATGAAAAATGTTGTATTATCACACCAATTTACATTATCATGTCAATTTACATTGTGCTGACCACTGTGTACTAGGTGCAGATGGCACACTTTATACTACAGTGGCAGGATAAGGGCTTTAAATTGAAACATAAAAAATCAGTCTGCCAAGCATAATTTATACTGGAGTAGGGTAATTGGAGGATTTTTATATGAAATGAAGCAGGTTCATTTTGCTGACCACTGCAGGACAGCTGTATATATTTCTTTGACATCTTTTACCTCCCTATAAATTACCAACAAATTTTCAGTTTTCTATTCTTTGAGTCCATGAATTGAGTGAATGGAAACTAGTGATGTTAGTATTAGAGATTTCACATCTTGGCATTAGAAGAATATATGTTCTTTGATGTACCTGCAATATGACCCATGTCTGGTTACCCATGATTCTGCAAGTTTAACAGACTTGAATAAAACTAGAAATCCCAGATGAGAAGCAGACTAGATCGACCCACATAGAACTTCATGCTCTTTTTCTTTTGGCTGCTTCTGACACTCCCCCTGGCTCATACAGATATAGTTTTGTGCTTTGCAAAAAAAAGCATGTTACATAACATGGTTAACACTCATGTTATATGCATAGGTAAAAGACTGAGATAAATATAGGATAAAAATATAAATAGACATACATAGATTTACCAGAAAAGCTCAGGGTGCCTAGAACTGCATATCTTCCATCCCTTGCTCACTGGACTAGGAAGTCCACTGGAAACGGTATGGTCCCTTTCCAACTCCTTCACTGTACAAATAAAATCAAGGAGTTGTGGTAAGAGAAATAAGCTGTTCTGC
Source organism: Cuculus canorus (assembly GCF_017976375.1). Taxonomy (NCBI): domain Eukaryota; kingdom Metazoa; phylum Chordata; class Aves; order Cuculiformes; family Cuculidae; genus Cuculus; species Cuculus canorus. Next base: position 39,991,587 of record NC_071401.1, read on the forward strand.
CATGGGCAGCTGTTCTCCATGGCCAGCTCTATGTGAGGACAAGTCTCTATTAGGACAACTCTCTGCTAGAGGCCATTAGTGTTAGGATTAGTTTAAATTTGGGTTTAGGACTAGGTTTAGAGTCAGGATTAGAGGTATCCCATGGAGTGTTTACCAGGAAGAATTGGCAACAGTTTTTTCTAGACCCATGCTGCCATGTAGCATGTGGAGGATGTGCATCTCCCCAGCTGAAATCCTGTTCCATTCCTTGCCCCTTTGTACATTCTCACACAGGGGTTGTGTCAAATGCAGTTTAACACAGATAACTTTATCTCGTTTATTTGTTTTTCTTTTGAGGTCAAGTAAATTACCATAAGGAGTTCAGGGTGTTGAAGGGAAGGGCAATTCCTCTGCAGAGAGCAGAGATGCTAATCTCTTCAGTAAGAAAACAATGGAGAGATGTTGCAGAGGTGATTCTGACCGTGTCTGGAGAGACGGCTGCCTAAGGAAAGCTATGTTAAATACCCAGTGAATGAAAAAATAACGGAGATGATCGATAGCAAAGAAATTCATGTGAGCTTGCCAGCTTGGTTACTGTTTTTCATATTACTGCATCTTTTCTGTTGTTGGATTTTTTCTCCCCCTTTGATTAGCGTTTCCTTTTTAGTGCTCTTGTTCCCTGTGGGGATATTAGGTGAAAGTATATACATTGTACACATGGCAGAACAAAGACTTAAGGCTAGAGGACTAGGAAGAGTAGGAATGAGTCATGAAATAAAAATAAATTGGGAGTAAAGTTGTTAATATGAAATGAAGCAGAGAAGACAAAACAGAAAAAAAAGTAGGAAAGAGGAGGGGGAGGAGGGGGAGGGGGGAAGGAGGAGGAGGAGGGGGAGGAGAAGAAGGGGAGCCAACCAACAAAGAAACCAACCAAAACAGAACTAGGAAGGACTTGTTTTATCCCTGTGAGCTGAAGGAGAAGAGAGGTTCTAACATAATCATTATAACTGACAATGACTGTGGATCAAGAATAATACCACCATTACAGAGTAAAATCAGTCTCAAATCTTTAATTGTTGGACTTCATTGTATACATCTGTTCATGAAAATTCTTGTATCTAGGGAATTAAATGATTGCTTATTTAGCACTGACCTCTCAACCCTTCTACAGTATCTAGAAAGTACTTTGTAAATATTATTAATCTGAAAGATAAAAACGGAATTTTGAACCGCTTCTTTAGTTTTTTGTATATTGAAACACATACGTATGTCAAAATGACATCCCAAATGTACTTAGATGCCATAAAATGAAGTCATAAAAGAGAAAATAAAAGGCTTCCTTCCTGATAAGGAGGCCAACAGTATTTTGTCTTTTATCAGAAATAGCATGACCAGTGGAAATAGGGAAACTATCATTTCTCTGTATTCAGCAATGGTGAGACTACACCACAAATACTATATTCAGTTTTGGGCCCCTCACTACGAGAAGGACATTGAGGTACTGGAGTATGTGCAAAGAACAATGAAGCTGGTGAAGGTTGTGGAGAACAGGTCTCATGAAGGGCAGCTGAAGGTGATGAGTGAAAGCAGACAAGGGGGGTTGGGAGCATTTGTTAGAGCTTGGCGTGGTTCACCTTGGAGAACTTGGAAGCTGATAATGAAGGAGACAGCTAGCAACAGTTTACTGATAAGTAGTTATTGGAATGTAGAAAGCTGGCTGCATTTGGTTCAGGAGACTGAGTCTGCGCAAAGTTCAAAAAGAAATATATTCATCCCGAGGAAGACTTCCTACTTCATCCCTAAGACCCCAGCCCACGACCATCAGGAGGCACTACACAGGCGCAAGACTGGAGCGAACTTTCCAGACCTAATTATAATACGAAGTGGTGATAGGGTATGAATATGTGGTAGGTGCTTATACCTATGCATGTCTTTACACTATAAGTAGCTGTTTATTAAGCTATACGGTGTGCAAGCTAGGAGAAGAACCCCCTTGCACCCCAGCGCTGGAAATAAACATACCTATTTTACAACTCATTTTGGGTTATAGGGTTTGATTCTGCAAAACAAGGGAGCAGAGATTGCTTTGTTTGGAGAAGAGGAGGCTGAAGGAAGACCTTATTGTCCTCTAGAACTACTTAAAGAACGTTGTAATAAGGGGACTGTTGTTTTCTTCTCCCAAGTAACAAGTGATAGGATGAGTGGAAATGGTCTCAAGTTGTATCAGGGAAGGTTTAGACTGGATATAAGGAGAGATTTATTTACTGAAAGAGTGGTGAAGCATTGAAACAGACTGCTCAGGGAAATTATGGGGTCACCATCCCTGAAAGTGTTCAAGAAACCTGTAGACATAGCACTTCAGGACATGGTCTAGCAGACATGGTGGTGTTAGGCTGACAGTTGGACATGACCTTATAGGTCTTTTCCAGTCTTGTTGATTCTATGTTTCTTTGATTCTTTCCTTCCCTATCTTCTTTTCCCTCTTTTCCCCTTCCCCCTTTCCTCCTTCCTCTCTTTTTTCCTTCATTTCAGATTTTTCTGCCTTCTTTCATTGTAGTGAATAGTAAAACTATTTTTAAAAAAATGCTACTTTAGAAGAATATAAATCAATGCTGTCTCATAAACCAGTGATGTTCTGTGTAAACAGACACACAGATAAATGCATATGCAAGGACATATTGTCTGTCACAAAGTTTTTAAATCCCAAGGAAGAAAAAGATTATAGAAAAAAATCAATTTATAGTACAGTAGTATCAAGTTAAATTAGGATATATGGGGGAAAGGAAAGTTGAATGAATACAACAGTAATTTTCCATAAGGAAATACTTTCCTTTGTTGTCACTTTTTCTCCCCCAAGAAAACACTTTTTCAAATTAAGACTTAAGTTTATAGCTGAAAGGCTATTAAAACTATTCATTCCTCTACAAGCAACAACTTAAAGCCAGAAAGAAGATGTCTTTAGGCACCTGTCTTTCATAAAATCAGTCTAAGTACAATAGACAGAAAAGATTAAGAACATGTCAAATCAGGTAACAAACATAAGAACATGATGAAATATATCAGATTATACACGTCTACAGAGTAAGTATATATGACAGGAAGAATCAGCAGGATTTAAGAGTGGTTCAAGTATGAAAATTTAGAGAGAAGGATGAAATGAAGTTGTACATACCCATTATATGCCTTAGTAAGAAGTAGGTAAATTTAATCTCACTAAAACCAAAATAAACTAAATATCTTTCGCTCCCTTCACTGTGAATGGTCAAAATTAATATTTTGAATCTATGACCATATCAGGAGTTCCCTCTTTCTTTCTGTCAGTATCCATCTAAAATGTTTTCAAAGCACTGGTTAATTCCAAACATTTAAGGGAGAGGTAGGAATCTCAAAATTCCCCTAAATTACATTTAGTGTAATTCCTAGCTGGACTGGGAAGACCTGAATATGTTCCTACTGACAAAAAGGCAGAAGAGAGAACACAATCATCTGCACTTTTTGGCAGCTAAGTTCTTGCCAGTCTTTGTATCTGTACTAATTTGTATCAAACAGCATTAGGTCTGGACTATTTATATCAATGACTGTGTTTTCTACAGCCAACAGCAGTAATGATATTGCAAATATGATACCTCAAAAACTTTCTCATTAACACCAAACGTTTTAATGTTCTGAAACTTTTATGCCAGTACTAGCATGACTTACATGAAGATGCAGATAAATATAAGGCATAATGTGTTGCTCGAGATATCCCTATGTTACCGAAATGAAAGAGCATAAAAGTAAAAAGTACCCTGTACTCTCATCATTTCTGTCACTTAATTATTAACTTACACCCTAGAGGGGTGGTTTAACTACCTTACTCCAAAACGATGTGTAAGCTTCATACGGTGGATACTTTAGTCCAGGGACTACATCTACAAGGCATTATTGATTGAACAGCATTATTTTAAGATTTCTTGAACGTCTATTTTCCTACATAAAACAATATCTTGTATGCTCACATGTCACAGCAAGATGCAAACAGGGCATACCTTCAGGTTCATGCTGAAAAAAAATAAATAAAAACATACCCTCTGCAGGGTTGCCGCACCATGACACCATTATGTCTAACTCTGAAGCGAGGAAAGTACACAAACCAATATCATATTATATATCTACAGGGGTACTACACAGTCTAGAGGAGATCTAGAGTTAGGTACTGCGCCACATGGATGCAGTCATTCTTCTCAAGAAGGAGCTGAAAGTTTTATGAATGAACTCCAGATTGACTCCAGGGGTCATTGTTGCTTGATCTCTTGGCCAGAGATTAGCTCCTTGAACCTGAGGCAGTAAACATTTTCATTTGTCCTCCTCTCTTACTGCATTCTTTCTTGTTGGGGGTTATGGGGGGTATGCAAGGAAGAAAGAAGGCAAAAATCTATTCCTGGGTTCTTCATTCTATCGTAAAAACTGCTGCAGAAGGTGGCAGGGAAAAGAACAATCTCTGTTCCTTCTCTGTCACCTTGTAGTAAGCTATCTACCCAATCTCTGATTTCATTCAGCAGTTGTATCAGTAATTATAGATCTTAGTCTCCTTGGATATACATAACAAACTAGATTTAGTCTAGAAGTTTCTCAAGGTCAGTGAGGAGCTCTGCCAGTGGGGGAGTTGAGAGAAAGCAGAAGCATAAGTAAAATCTTTCCATCCCTTGCTGTTGGAGAGAGGATGATGGCTATTAGGCAGGGTCCTAAGGTCCCTGTAGGAGCTGGGTTCTTTTCTATTTTGGTGTGTGTTGAACATAAATACATTGGAATACTTAAACAGTTAAACTTTTAAAAAATAAAATATTTTGTTCTAAGATGATAGAATTTAAGAAAATAAGTATTTATTTTAAAATTAACCTTTTATTTATTTTTATTAGATGTATTTTTGACTAAAATATCAAAAGAATATCAGCTCTGTCTCTCTTTTCCCTCTCACCCACAAAGGAGATAACATACAGACTACTAAAAACCCCCACAATAATAATAATAATAATAATAATAATAATAATAAATAATATAAAATATATTAATATAATATAATATAATATAATATAATATAATATAATATAAATAATAATTATTATTATTATTGCTGCATTTGTTCACCTACAGAAGTTCAAACACTCTTCTGTTTTTATTATTTTGAACAAAAAGTGTAATGATATCATGTGACACCATGCCATAGATATGTCTGATAGCATTAGAAATTTATTTTAGTGCAGCTACCAACAAGTAAGCACAAGAAATTTAGACCAACTGCATATGTATTTTTAACTGCTGTTTTCCATGAGACCCGTGAGAGTCTGTTTCCCTACTTACTAAATTTGGAAAGTTTTGCATGGACCTCTTCAAGGTTATACTTGAACAGTTTATTTAACAGGCCAACAGTCACTGTCATGAGAATTATGGTGCTTTTTTTTTTGTCTCTGTTGTTCATTGGGATTTGTGTATCCAGTTGTTCTTTGATTTGGGTATTTTTTGTTGTTTTGTGTTTGTTTTATTTTGATTGATTGATTTTTTTATTGTTTTGATTTTGATTTTGTCTATTTTGGGAAATTTTTTTTGTTTTTTACTTTCCCTATTTTTTTTTTTTTTGTCTTGACTAGTCATTAATTAGATATTCTAGCAAATCAGACATCTTAACTTTCTTGGTATCTAATTTCTAATTAAACTTGTGTTATTAGATGTCTTCGAAGTTGTATGCACTGAAGCTACTCAGCCTAGAGTCCACTTACGCTTAATAAGTAGTTGCTAAGGAAAAGGTATTTTTTCATTTTAAAGATCTAGTTTTGTATGGAATCTTCACTAACAGTTCTGTCTAAATGTAGTGTCGATCTTCTAAATCACCTAGGCTAGGATTAAGCCAGGGTAAGTATACCTTTTCCTCTGTTTCCCTGGTGCCTTGAAGGAGCATCTACATTTATATTAATTTTTCAAAACAAAGATAAATTTACAAATGAACCATAGTCACCATTAGGACTGGTTTAGGGGATCTTTAATGAAAAGAGAATTTTAATTTTATTCCTGTCTTGGCTTTCTGACTAGCATTAACACAGTCTGTTAATAAATGGAAATGAACTTAGTATACCTTAGTTCAAAGAAACATACATTTACATTTGTGATGCTAATAATCCTCTACTTGATTTTGTTGCTTATTTTATTTTTTTATTTAGCATAGGAGGGGAAAAAACTCACAAACCCACTTCAAATTTTTCCAAGCTCTAGATACATTTGTCTTAGACTGTTTTGAGTTTTTTTAAAGGGAAGAGAGGGGTGAACCTCTAGAAAGATAGGCAGTTTTGTTCTGCACAAAATAATTCAGTTCATAAATTCAGAATATCTCTGTTTCTCCAGCATCCCTGCTAAATCTCTATATCTGTCCTCTTAAAATACCGTAATTCTATGAATCTGCATAACGGTCTCTGTTGTTTCAGACCTAAGTGTGAGAAACACTTCTTTCATCGTTTGAAGATTGCCACTCATTTTTTTTGGCTTTGAATGCCATGTTACATAAAGACCCCTTCATAGTAAGCCTATAGTAAGTACTGCAACAACTTTTAACTTCATGGTTTAAAACACAAGTACAAAGTTAAAGAATTCGCATTAAACTATAATTTGAGTTGGGGATTCCTTATTTTTATTATTTTTAATTACTTATTTTTTAATGCCCGAATCATGATATTGAAATACAAAGTAACTTATTGACAGTAGATAGAAGAGCAGTTTCTGATCTTAAGCATTCTGCCTTAGAAGAAAGTACTTTAAGAACAAACAATGGCACTTTTGAAAGCCACTGTATTTCAAGTGATATTAATGTCTTAAGTATTCCTTGTGTCTCAATAGTTGATCATGTTGAATATACTGAGAAGTTACGTAAGATTAAAAACCTGACCATTTGAGAAAATAAGGAGAGAGAACAATTGTTATACGCAGTTCACATATATATTTGACTACTCATTCTGAAAGCTGTTCACCTGCTGCTTCATGAAATGACACTGAAATCAGCACAATTTAGGCAAATATACTAATTTTTTCCTCCATAATATATTACTTTGCACTACCAATCCTGCAGTCTGCAGAATGATTCCACTCATCTGAACTGTCTGCTTTTTGCTTTTTGCACAGAAACATTTCTTTAACTATACTGCGATCTGTTATCTACATATGCCACTTAGCCTTCATTAGGATATTCCTGATAGTTGGTAAACTTTAATTATTCAAATCCCTGCCTGAAGGCATTTTTTGGTAGAATCACACAGTGTCAGGAAACATGACACTGCACACGTGAAAGAAGGTTCCTGAATCTGTTACATTCTATGCATGATTTTTTTACTTGCCATCAGTAAAAAGTGTTAAGGATGTTCTGAGTGTAAAGATGAGCCACTGAAAAAAATAAATAAATCAATGTATATATACTAAACTGAAACAAATCTTTTGAGTGGCTTACTGTTTGCACTGCTCCTATGTAGAGATTTTGTTATGGTTCTTAGCGTAAAAGGATTTTTTTTACTTAAAAAATCAGTACTTAAAACTACTGCTATATATGTACTCCCATTAAGAAGGAAATGAGTGGAAATTTTCAACTGAAATGCTAATAATAAGAAAAAAATAACTTAATTTTCCATGAAGGAAAAGTAATTTCTTCTTACACTAAATGAAACATTATATTTCAATTCAAGAGGGTTTTTTTAAAAAATTCTAAATTTAATAAATCCATATTTTACTCATAATAATCAATATGGCTTTCAGAGATAGTGTCATCTGCATGAATACTTGTTACTTCTTTACATCTCTTTAAGAAAAGCTTGCATGTATCATGTTTAATATAATATTGATTGGAATTAACATTACTAAGAACAGTGAAAAATTACTTCGTTACAGATTGAAAAGTTGACAGACAGTAGGATGTAATGGTCAAAGATAAATGGGCAATGATATTTATGACCTCATTCAAAGCAAAAGTAATTTGGGGCTCTTTTCATTGACTTCAAATGAATCATAGAATCATAGAATCACTAGGTTGGAAAGGACCTACTGGATCACGAGTCCAACCATTCCTAACACTCCCTAAAAACTATGCCCCTCAGCACCTCATCCATCCATCCCTTGAACACCTCCAGGGAAGGTGACTCAACCACCTCCCTGGGCAGCCTGTTCCAGTGCCTGATGACTCTTTCTGTGAAGAATTTGTTTCTGATATCCAGCCTGAATTTCCCCTGGTGGAGCTTCAGGCCACCCCACCTTGTCCTGTCCTCAGTCACTTGAGAGAAGAGGCCAGCTCCCTCCTCTCCACAATCTCCTTTCAGGTAGTTGTAGAGAGTAATAAGGTCTCCCCTCAGCCTCCTCTTCTCCAGACTAAACAAGCCCAGCTCTCTCAGCCGCTCCTCGTAAGATTTGTTCTCCAGTCCCCTCACCAGCTTCGTTGCTCTTCTCTGGACACACTCCAGAGCCTCAACATCCTTCTTGTGGTGAGGGGCCCAGAACTGCACACAGTACTCAAGGTGCAGTCTCACCAGTGCCGAGTACAGAGGGAGAATCACCTCCCTGAACCTGCTGGTCACGCCGTTTCTGATACAAGCCAAGATGCCATTGGCCTTCTTGGCCACCTGGGCACACTGCTGGCTCATGTTCAGTCGGCTGTCAATCATTACCCCAGGTCCTTCTCCTCTGTACAGCTCTTCAGCCATTCTTCCCCCATTCTGTAGCACTGCATAGGGTTGTTGTGCCCCAAGTGCAGGACCCGGCATTTGGCCTTGTTTAACCTCATGCCATTGGCCTCAGCCCAGCGGTCCAGCCTGTTCAGATCCCTTTGCAGAGCCTCCCTACCCTCCAGCAGATCCACACTTCCACCCAGCTTAGTGTCATCCGCAAACTTGCTGAGGGTGCACTCAATGCCTTCATCCAGGTCATTGATAAAGACAATGAACAGGGCTGGACCCAGTACTGAGCCCTGAGGAACTCCACTTGTGACTGGCCTCCAGCTGGAGTTAACTCCATTTACCACCACTCTCTGGGCCAGGCCATCCAACCAGTTTTCACTCTAGGAAAATGGATTCAGAAGAAGTCTTTATCAAAAGTTTAAGATATCCTTTTTAATCCAACCCCAAACCTGTTTTCATATATAAAGCAAGAAACTCAAACTGTGCATGTTTTATTGACATGCACATAGGATTTATCTGTGTTTTAAGGTAACTAAACTCTAGGTACAGTTTTTGTTCATGACAACATGCCAAATCCCCTTTATCAGAGATATTCATCCAAATTCAGAAGCTTCATGCCATTAGAATCACATGGAGTTGACAGTATGACACAGAACTGAGAAATCCTGTGTTTTCCTGGAAACGGCACCTGACGGCCAGATCAAATATCTTAAACAGTAGTTTTTGCCTGTATGTAGGCAATGGAATCAGTCCCTATGTTATTCAAAGCAGTCACTTTAGTAAGAAATACAACATTAAAAAAACCCACGCAAAATCAAACAAGATTCACACTTTCAGTTTTAATATCTGAGAAAACAGGCTATTTACCTAAACCATGGATTTAGCAGAAGCACAAACCTAAATACTGTACGCTCCCATTCATGCAGACTGCTTTCTGGATGGAATATGTGCCTGGAAATATAATCAGACTTGATTTCTTTACAATTAGCAGAAGTCTGAAGTTTAAAAAGCTAGGCATGGTCCTGGTATGTTAAAAGGTTGCAGGGCAGGAGGGGAAAAGACTGGTGAGATTGATGATGCGATGTAAAGAACTGAAAGTGGTAAAAGTTGAGAGAGATCAGTAATATCAGAACACAGAGTTCTACTTTGAGAGATTTGGTGGGGAGAGGAAGAATTTTTGATATAAGTATGTAGGAAGATTGGGCAGCTGTTATACGGTCAAATGGAATCTCTTTAAAAAATTGTTTTCTTTTAAGGAAGAAGTATGTTTTTTAATGAAAAAAAGATGAGACAGCTTGAGGGGATGGATAAACCCTGATGTTTGCAACGCCCTTTTTGACAAAATACTGAGGGAAGTTCAATGAGCTGGGCATTAGCCCATGACGGAAAGCTACCAAAAATTTCTCACTCTGAGGAAGAGAGTGAGAGTTCTTTGATCTCCCTGCAGGTCATGATTCAGGATTGATTTTGCACAACTCTTGACTGAAGCGGAAAAGAAAATGTGGCCGAGTCATTTAGAAGAAACAATATACTGTTGGTTTTATTCCCTCTGGGCTTATTGTACATGAAATATATGGATGGACTCATAGAAATTCATAATGTTCACCTGTTCACGCTTTCTGCAGAGGTTAAAGTAATCACTGTTTTAGAAGTGTATGATTCATTATATAATATTGAAATTCATTAAAATATTTATTTTTTTAAATTATATTTCAAAAAAGTTATCTCATCCAAGATTATGTTTAGGGTAAAATTGGGAACAGAGAGCTCCCAATTGATTGTATAATGAGTTTCTTTTTACTGTCTGATTTTTAAATAATGAGCGCCTAATAGGTTTGTTAACTATAGCAAGTAAATTAACCAAAATTAATTCTAAAATAATTACATTTGTAAAAATGAACTTGACACACGCTTACAGAACCTAAGCATTTGAGACAATAATTACGTACTGAGCTATTTATTTATTTACAGCGGTTATTCACCTAAATGTAATTTTGAGTGTTAGTGACTTTCATTCCGTGACTCCCAATACAACACCAAACTGCCCAGGATATAGCACCAGAAACCTGCAGACTTAAAAGAAAATTCATACTACCTCTTCCTAAATTCAACTCAAAGCGTAGGATCAATTTATTCATGATAAAGCATTAATTATGTTAATTCGTTTGAATTATTTTGAAGTGAATTTTATTTTAAATTCTGTTTGTCTGCTACCATGACATGCAGATGATATTTCCCCTGCAGTTGTTTTGTGTTAACGTTTAGGGAAATTCGGCTGATGTTCTGTACTAGAGCACTTTATGACGCTACTGCTATGATATCATGGAAGAAGAGGGGTTAAAAAATAGGCTAGAGGGAGGGATGTGTAAGTGTCCTGATGAAAGGTTGTGCTCTAGGCATTTTGTTCTGATTCTGCAGATCCAGTTGTTACTGTTATAGCTGATTCCTGCACAGTTTTCAGATCTACCTCTATGCAGGAAAATCTTACAATATTTTCTTCCTTAACTCTTCATTATCATCATTGCCCTCTAACCTCAGTAAATGGCAAAGGGACTTCCAGGAGTTATATATGAGGAATACATAAAAATGGAAGATGGTATTTAGGACTTTGTCTATACTAGTACATTAAATAAAACGTAGCATCAAGCAATAGCCTGTGATTATCCGTGCTGGCTTCTTTTCATGTGCCTTTGCCTCTCTGTTTCTGGCAATGACATAGTGTGGATGGCAGCATAGGCAAGATAAGGAACTAGTTGCAGGAAGCAATGTAGATATGGTAGTTTAGCCATATGGATATGAGAAACAACATGATAATACAGCTCAGAGTCAATGTAATTTTTCATTTTGATTAATTCCATGAAATCCTTATTGCTGTGTTGATTTGTTGAAATAGTTCCACTTCCATCTTCTCTTTCTGTACAGCTCTCCTACTTGCTCCCACCTACAAAACAATGAAAGAACTGACTTCCAGTACCTTGGTGATACTCTAAGTTAGTTTTGGTCAAAGTACTTTATCAGGCTCTTGGATCAGAGTTTTTTTAAGTCAACCAGTGTGGTTTGCCACGGTGAATAGAGCATGAATATTTAAAGATATAATATTTATTAGTTAGGAGAGAATTATTTAATTCATCACCATTGTGGGTTGCTTTTGCAAGGGTGACAACAATGGGAAAACACTGACAAGCAAAACAAAAAAGTATTTCTGTAGTGTACAAGCTTTTCCTATTTAACTAAATTGTGAAGAAACACAAACAATAATCATAATTTTCAGACTTTGTTGATGGAAAGGAACAGAGCAATTTCCTGTGTGATTAGAAAACTATGCTTTCAGTTTTATTGATGAAACATCACTCAGGTCTAGAATGAACTAAAATTTAAACAGGAATATTAACATGGTAAAAATGTACAAGTGTTTAATTACAATATTATAAGAAACTATTAAAATATATTACTAATATGTATATGACATTATGTAATGTGCTCTATCATGACAAAAAACACTGCAATGCCTTATATAGCACATTTACAAATAAATGTCGTGTAATTGGATACAATACTATCTATATTCATGGTTAATATGTAGAACATGCATTGAACTTCTCATCCCTAAAAAGAATTTTAGAGTTCTATCTGAAAAGGTTAGCACATATGTCTATATTCAGACATATGAAGTGATTTTAAAAAGTTTGAATATTGAATCAGGTCTTAAACTCAGAAAAGGAATGAAAAGTATAAATCAGACTCACCCGGTATACAGTTTTGCAATTTTATTAAATATAAAATAATAGGCAGCACTTGAGTGTAACATACTCCAATACTGATTTTATAGCCTCTGCTATTGTAGTTTCTCTAATCTCATAATTAAATTAGATCATGATTCCTGGTGTACAAATTTTGAAGTTTATGATTGCAGTTATGAATATAGTCCGTGGATTTAACCCAAAAAGCAGGGCTTTATTGAGATCCACTTTTGGAGTGTTTTTAATTGAAGGATCTATCTTGACTAGATGTCCTGTATTATAGCTATAATTATTCATTTGTTATTAATCATTTAAAGATTTCAAAAGTTTGTTTCCTCACCAAAATAAATAATGTTAACATCAAATATCAAGCTATAGTAGTTCTTTCTCATGCCAGAATATATTTGTTGCTTAATAATCCAATGTTATCCCAGAAATGAATGCAATGTTTTTATCCACTGTAATCTTTTATTGAAAAAGACGCCTTAATATATAAAACTAATTATCTGGGTTTTTTTAGAATAAAGGTACATATTGCCAATTATTGAATATTAAATAATTTTATATTCAATTACTGAAGACCTGGAGACTAGAAAAAATATTAAAAAAAGGATATCAGTACTCAAATCATAATGATTCTTTCTTCTGATAATAATATAGGGCTGCATTCAGTTGAGGTTTGACACTGCAAGGGTGCATACTCGACAGCCTCTCTGGGCAACCTATTCCAGTGCTTGATCAACTGCAAAACCAAAAAAAGTTCAATGGAATTTCATGTATTTCAGTTTGTGCCCATTGCCTCCTGTCCTGTCACTGGCTACTACTGAAAAGAGTCTGGAATGATCTTTACTCCACCCATCAGATATATACAAATATTGACAGGGTCTTTCTAAGCATTCTATTCTCCAAGCTGAACAGTCCCAACTCCTTCAGCCTTTCCCTACATGAAAAATGCTCCAGTTGATAAAATGTCTTTATGTCCCTTTACTGGACTTGCTCAGTACTTTTGTTTCACTCTTGTACTGGAGAGCCTGGAACTGAACACAACACTCCACCTGTGTCTTTTTTTGCCAGAGCGAAAAAGAAGGATCATTTCCCTTGACTTGCTGGCAACGTTCTTCCTAATGTAGCCCAAGAGACTGTTTGCCTCTGTGGTGAGGGTGATTTCCTGGTCTATGTTTAATTTGTCCACCAGGAGCATCATGACCTTTTCTATAAAGCTGCTTATTCTTTTCCAGGTACAGGACTTTACATTTTCCTTTGATGAATTTCATAAGATTCCTCTTAGCCCATTTGTCTAGTCTGTTGAGGTCCTTCCTATGTCAATACAGCCATCTTCTGTACCACCCTCTTCTCACAGTTTCTTAGCATCTGCAGATTTGCCAAGGGCGCAACCTCATTGTTCAATGAAAACGTTAAAAAGTACTGGCCTTGCTAAAATGCTAAGAAGTATCAGCCCTGAATACACCACTAATCACTCGACTGCAACCGCACTTCACACAGCTGATCACAACCCTTTGAGCCTGGTAGTCAGCCCATTTTTAATCCATTTTACTGTTCATTTATCTAGACTATAGATCAATGGTTTGCCAATGAAGATAGTATGAGAGACAGTGTCGGAAAGTTCACTGACATCTAAATAAACAACATCCACTACTCTCCCTTCCTTCACCAAGCCAGACATCTCTTCGTAAAAGGCTGTCAGGTTGGTCACACATGATTTCCTTTTGATGAATCCATGCTGACTACTCCCAATTGCCTTCTTGTCCTTCATGTGTCTGGAAGTGGTTTCCAGGATTATTGCTTCCCTGTAGTTATGCTAAAGCTGACTGTCCTGCAGTTCTCTGGATCCTCCTCTTTGTTCTTCTTGAAGACAAATGCATCATCTCCTTTCTTCATTTTCAGGAGTCAATCCTGATCTCCATGATCTTTCAAATATAGTCAAAAGTGAATCCACAAAGACATTGGCCAGTTTCTTTGCTAATATTTTGGTATATCTTCTGAAAATCCATGGGTTCCATACATCAAGTTTGGGTAAAGGTTCCCAAACTTAAAATTCCTCCAACATAAGACAAGTCTTTATTAACAAGTCTTCCTTGCTCCAGGCTTGTCCATATGTCTCAGGGACCTAGGATTGCTGAAAGCAGGTCTACCAGTAAAGAGTGGTTTGAGGAACACATCGAGCACTTCAGTCTTTTCTGTGTTTTTTGACACCAGGATGTCTGTTGTCTGTCCAGTTCAGCAACAGGCCCACATTTTTCTTGGTTTTCTTTTTGCTGTTATATGTATAGAAACTCTTCTTGTTGTCCTTCAGATCCTTTAACAGATGAAATTCCTTATGGATTTTCCAAACCACATTTCTGCACAGCTGGACACTGACTGTAGATGACAATAACTGTACCTATGTTCATATATATATTTTTTCTTATACTTTTCCAAACTTTTACAGTGGTAAATTCAAAACCATAACTAAGTAGTTACTGGAATGAGTTTTCTTCTCAACAAGTAACTTCTCTCATAATGTATGCATATTTGCATATAATATAAGTGTATATATTTACCATGTTTTCCCAAATTCATTCTGTAAATATTTTTTTTCTATTAAAGACTGATAGTAATTGAATTTATTAAATATATGCAGGAAAAGTTTTTACTCACACATCTAGATTAAGGTTCAATCTAGTAATGCTTCTAGATGCTAGAGGTATCACTTTTATTTAACCTTGAATCTTATTACAGTTACAATTACTTAGCAAATGAATCATCTTTTTTTTAAATCTTACACACAGGAGACCAACTTAATTTATTCCATAAATTGAGGTAATGTAAACCTTTACATATGCTCTGTGCTTGAATTCAAACCATAATCCCCAAAAGAGTTTATTAAACTGGGTTGGAAAATGCCACCAACATTGCTTGAAATTGTGGATGTGATTCTTATGTCCTGAGGGAAATGCTTTTTGAGAAAAGCAGGCTTGGTCAGATCTATGTCCCTTTCTGCCTTTATAAAACAATCCTAAGGATTTTCTGATGGATTAAAAGGATTTCTAAATGATTGTGAGGTAATCCTATAAGACTCAATCACACTTAACATTGTCGTATGGGATTTGCGAAGGACTAAAATATACTCTAAGACTTGCAATGCTTCCTTCAGAAATACAAGTCTGACTCAGTAGATACTATGATGAGTACAAATCACAGGACATGCAGGAGAATATGTACGTATAACTGCTCTGATGTTTATTAAACTTGTGTTTTATTATTCACTCAAGAGTAATTAATTCTGTATTACATTCCAGTTCCATGCATTTATCCCTTCAGTCAATTTTTTGTTGTTGTTTTTACAACTAAAGCAAGGCAATTTTTATGAATAGTCTGTGGAGAATCATATTACTTTTTAACCACTGATTGAGACACTGTTTTCCATCTTCTATTCAAATGTAAATTTATCAAGAATTACAGAATTATCTAACTCTACTACATATACATGTAATTTAATAACTCTTTCGGTTTAGTTAGACACATACAGGTTCAGTGTGATAGAGAATGATCAAGAAATAATAAATTTTAAGCAAGCTCTACATTATTTGAACATCTACTTATATTGAAATACCACAGACAACCCAAGCTGATTCATGTATCCGTGTGTGTATATGCATTTAGAGATATGTATATATTTATTTATATACATAACAATATCACTACGGTGTAATATAAAACCACTGTAGCTAGGGCTGTAATTCTTAAAAGACATAAGAATGATATTGATTTGAAATAATAAATACACCAAATTTGTCTACAAATTTGATTAATCTGTAGACAATTTTCTATGATCCCTGGAATAATAGAAATCCATTTAGGATGACATTTTCTCTCATGTTCAGAAACAAAAATTTATGTTATTATAAGAGCTCTCTACCTTTGGGGTAGATGGATACACTGCCACTGTAGTTAATGAAATTATGGTCAGCACATCCAACATATTCTAGAGTTAGTTATTTAATACTACATTTAGTGAGACGAGGAGAAGTCTAGTCTGAATAAAAAATATATTCACTGGATTTATTGATTAGATATATGTATGTAGAGTCACTTGAAACATCCTAAAGAATCTAAGTCATACTCAGCAGGAAAATATGGCACAGGACTTCTAGAAGACTACTTGACTTCCCAGAGTAAAAACTGTAGGCCAGGTAGAATAACTCAGGACTTGTCAAGTGGCATTTCAACCATTCCTTTGAGCAATTAAATCTAGACTTTACTCTCCTCTGATAATTTAGAAACCTAGCTCATTCATATATTCCTACAGTGAATATTGATATCTGAAATACCTCTAAGATCTTTTTTAGTGACTGAGGTATCCACATGCAACTAGAAACATATACATATATACATGGGAAACCGATGTCATTCTGGAGTGGCAGCTGGAGGTCAAGGAATGCAAAATTCTTCCTGTTTGTTCTTTCACAAGCTCCTCACTTTAAGTGGCTGGTAGTCCTTGAGGAGTGCTTTTTAAAAGAGACACAAACAAGGCAGGAGTTTAATTCTGGAGTGACATAATTGTCAGCTTGTGAGGGCGTGTGTGATTTTCTTCTTTTTCAGAATATGAGGGACATTGTTACTTACTTTTTTTTTCAGAAAAAGTTTATTTCTTTTACTGTGACAAATATTTATGTCAGGTGCACATTTCTATGATCCTCATGTACTTAAAATATATATAGGATTAAATATGTTATCTAAAATACTACCTACAAACTGTTCTTATATATTGGAGTACATGCTGTAAAAAAATCTAATACATGTCTTTGATGCACAACCTGTAACGTGAAATTCCTTAAAATATGAAAACAAATAAACAACTACTTAAGAAAATGCTGTTTAACTAGATTTTTCATTTATTGACCTCTCAGTAGAAGTGAAAATATTAATAAAGATTTGGTAAAGATTCTGTTTACCAAATTCCAGGCTTTGGCACAACAAGTTGTTTCAAAGTCCACTGTGAACACAATAATAATGGAAATTTTTCAGTTGAAGGTTTGATGCCCATATGTGGCAACAGTTTCATGTTTGTGTCAATGAACTCGTCTAGAAATTATCTACCTTGCATGCAATTTATAGTCTTAATTGCAAGCAGAATAATATATGCTTGTCACAAGAAAGCTATTTTGATAATTTTTATTTTAGGTAGATAATTCAATGAGAAAATCCTCCTTCTTATGATCTAGTGGAATTGAACACTTAGGCTGAGATTCAGTTTATAGTAATACTGTATGATATTATTCTGAAAAAATTTAGCTACTTGAACTTGCCTTTTACTCAGTTAATTAGTGAAAGAAATAAAGAATTATTACTCTAGACAGATTCATATTCTAAGACAGAAAGCTCACTTAAGAAATGGTCCTAAAGGCAGTAGCCCTCTGGCAGATAGTTTCAGAAGGTCCAAATACTCCGTGAATAATAGATCTAATATATTAGACTCATTGAGAATTTGTAGCATCTGACACATAGACCTCTAAATCAAAGCTGCACACATGCAGAATTGCATGGGACTCTGCACAAAGGTTTACAGAACTGTAAAATGGTAATAAATTGGAGTGATATTTGCAAACAGGAAGGTTTATAGAGGTTTAAACTTAGAGATATATTCTGTAATTTACTTGAGTTGGTAGCAGCTTTTGCAGGGTCTAAGATGAGATCCTAGTCTGGGTTCCACAGGAGTTATCTCAACCAGAGCTGCAACTTTGTATTTTGGGGTAAGACTATGGCTGCTTTCCTCTCTCAGATGTATTTCCCCTGGTTAATATAAATGATAGAAAGGTAAAGGTACTTTTTTAAAAAAGAATAAAGAAGGTGTACTATTTCTCTTATTTCTTTGGCAGAAAACACAAAAATAGGGTTACATCTATTCCTTTAGAAAAAAAAAAGTACAGGCAAGGTAATAATCTCTAGCTCTAAGACAAATTGGAGTGAGCCTGGCTTTTGCCCATGTGCCTGTATTTTCTTCCCTAACAAAGCAGGGTGGTCACATTGAAACAGACTATTTGGAACAGTTCCTTGAAACACTATAATTATAGTTAGATACTTAAGCATATTTTTTGGCTTGGGGAGCAAAGAAACATGTTGGATAATTACACACAGATCATCAAATCCTTGCCTTGGACCAGTTCTACTAGACTGTATGTTGCTAGTATCATGACAAGTTCTGAACAGAAATGAAAACGAGAAAAGATTCACATTATCCTTTTTTTTTTTTTTTTTCATGTTCTATACTCATTTGGAAAACCTAGAAATTAACCCGAGGTTTTATGCACATTCTGTAGTGCGTACCTTAGAAATCAGAATAAGTCACTTGGCAGTATCCACATAGGGAAGAATCAGGAAAGAAATATTTGCTTGTGTGTACTGCTTTTAGCCAGCATGGAGTTAATTTTCTTCATAGTAGCTTGTACGGTGCTGTGTTTTGGACTTGTGAGAAAAAGCATGTTTATGCCACACCGACGTTTTAGTTATTGCTGAACAATGCTTTATACAGCATCAAGAATTTTTCAGTTCCTCACGCTACTCCATCAGCGAGTAGGCTGGGAATGTACAACAAGTTGGGAGGGAACACAGCCAGGATAGCTGATCCCAAGTGACCAAAGGGAAGTTCCATACCATATGGTAACATACTTATCACTAACAACTGGGGAAAGAAGAAGAAGGGTGGGAAAATTTACAGTTATGGTGTTTGTCTTCCCAAGAAACTATTACTCTTGACAAAACTCTGCTTTCCTAGAAATGGCTGAACATTTGCCTGCCGATTGGGAGTAGTGAATTAATTACTTATTCTGCTTTGTTGTGCACACAACTTTTGCTTTGCCTAGTAAACTGTCTTTAGGTCAATCCACAAGTTTCCTCACTGATAACCTTCTGACTGTCTTCCCCATCCTTGTAAGGAAGTGAGTGGCTGTGTGGTGTTGAACTGCCTGCAAGCATTAATACAAAATATTGTGATATTAGAAAATAATGTGAAATTAAATGAAAGTTTTTCAGGAAGTGTAGTATGAACAAGAATTCTAGATTTTAGAAAGAACTTGAAATTGTTATAGCAACATAAGGTAAATTCCTGAAAGGTAAAGAATATTTGGGTATTTCAGGGGGATAACACCAAGCTAGCCCTTGATGAGAGGTGGAAGAATGAGTGTCAGTGGTCAGGTGTTAGGGAGGAGACTTCTCCAAAACAACTTATAGGTAATAGAAAGTCCACTGGGAAGGTCATGCAACCGGCAGCCCAGCTGAAGTGCCTTTACACTAACGCATGGGGCTTGAGTAACAAGCAGGAGGAGCTGGAAGCTACTGTACTGCTTGAAAGCTATGATCTAGTTACCATCACGGAAACATGGTGGGGCAAGTCCCATGACTGGAATGTAGCTATTGATGGCTACAGGCTGTTTAGGAGAGACAGAGTGGGAAGGAGGGGTGGAGACGTTGCCCTCTATCTCAGGAAAGGGATAGAATGTGAAGAGCTATCGTTGAAGAGTAGCCACGAACAGGTTGAAAGTTTGTGGGTAAGAATTAAAGATGGAAGAACCAATGGGAACCTTGTGGTTGGTGTATACTACAGGACACACGATCAAGGAGAGACAACTGATGAAGCCTTCTTTCTCCAGCTACAGGCGGCTTCACACTCGCAAGCTCTCATCCTGTGCGGGGACTTCAACCACCCAGACATATCCTGGAGAAGTAGCACAGAAAGCTGTAGGCAATCCAGGAGACTCCTGGAGTGCATCAAAGATAATTTCTTAGTCCAGCAGATAGAGACCCCCACTCAAGGAGAAGAAATACTGGACCTTATGATCACCAATACAAACAAAATCATCAGTGGTGTTAGGATCGGTGGCAGCCTAGGCGGCAGTGATCATGCACTGGTAGAGTTCAAGGTCCAGAGGGATATGGGACAAGTGAGGAGTATAGTCAGGACACTAAATTTCAGAAAAGCAGACTTCCAGCTCTTCGAGGAATTACTAGGTAGGACCCCCTGGGACATGGTCCTCCTAGACAAGGGAGCGGAGAAGAGCTGGAAAATATTTAAGGAATCTTTCCACAAGGCGCAAGAGTGCTCAGTCCCCATATGTAGAAAATCAGGCAGGAAAGGGAAGAGAACAGCATGGCTGAGCGGAGGCCTGCTTGTTAAACTAAAATTCAAGAAGGAACTGCACAGAAATTGCAGGCAGGGACAGGTAACCTGGAACATGTATAGAGACGCTGCCCAGTCTTGTCAGGAAGGCCAAGGCACAGCTGGAGCTGAACTTGGCAAGGGAAGTAAAGACCAACAAAGAGGGCTTTTACATGTATGTCAGTCAAAAGAGGAAGGTCAAAGAAAACTTACTCCCACTGATGGCGGGAAATGGAAATCATGTATCAACAGATGAGAAGCAGCAGGTCGAGGGAAGTGATTCTGCCCCTCTATTATACAGGAAAGCTGGAGAGGGGCTATTCATAAAACCTTGTGGGGATAGGACCAGGGAGAATGGATATAAACTGGAAAAGGGCAGATTTAGATTGGACATTAGGAAGAATTTCTTCAACATGAAAGTGGTGAGACACTGGCACAGGTTGCCCAGGGAGGTTGTGGCTGCCCCATCCCTGGAGGTGTTCAAGGCCAGGTTGAATGGGGCCTTGGGCAGCGTGATGTCCCTCCCATGGTGGGGGAGTTGGAACTAGATGATCTTTAAGGTCCCTTCCAACCCTAACTATTCTGTGATTCTATGATTCTATGATTCAGGTCAGTTCCTCCTGTGGTGTAAATTAGAAGTGTTTAATTCACTCCAGGACAGAAATGACAATTTACATTCAATGAGTGTTTTTCCTTTTGCTTTGAAACGAGACCATTAAATAAAGGACCAAGAAATAAAGGACCAAGAAATAAAATTCGCTGTGCAATCAACCATACCACTTTTACTGTTTAAGATACATTAAAAAATCATAGAATCTTACAATCATAGAGACATCGAATAGTTAGGGTTGGAAGGGACCTTAAAGATCATCTAGTTCCAATCCTGCCCCAAAATGTATATATGTTTCTCTATCTACTTATATTTCACTAGGACTAAAACATTCCTAGTCTGAAAATTGCTGACAAATGTGAGCAGATTGTCTCTGACCTTCTTTGCTTATACAGCACAATTAATTTTGGCAGGTTTTCCTATGTGATGGACCGTTACACTCTGCTTATTTATACAAAATAAAAATGTGCCTTATAAAGTTTTTGACTTTGTAAAGACTTTTTACTTGGTTTTATGTTGCAATTTAATAACAATTTTTGCTCATTCTGAAATACTTGCAAATAGTTCTGCAAAGCTTTTATTATCCAGATAAAAAGGTATTTTCCCTTATGTATTATGGAATGGATTAAGTCATACGAACTTCATTTTAAGAGATTGGTTGTAATCCCTTGTAATCTTAACAATTTTGGCAGCTAGACCTGTTCTGTGTAATGGCTAAGCCACTTCACGTTGAATTCATGCTCATTGTTACCAGGTTCCTCTCACTGTTGGACCCCTAGCTAAGATTTCTAAATCTGAGGAATGCATTCTTGACTCTATTCAAGCATAAGGAGGGAAAAACGGTACTTGTAGAGAGTGGTATACCAGATCTATTTGGGTGTCTACAGTGATGTGGAATAAGTGAATGTTTAAAAAATGAATTTTTTCTTCTTTCAACTGTAAGTGGAATTCAGGATAATTGCATTTTCGCGTTTGATTCAAAAATCCTGTTCTGCTTCTTTAATAGTGCCATATGTCCTGTGTTCTCTACAATTTCTCTAAAATCTAAAATCAGGTATTTCAAAGACATTCTTACTGCTATTACTTTATCTTTTATTTTGTGAGTAGTTGCATAAAAGACCTGATTTCTTGTTAGATGTAGTCCTTTTCATCACAGCAGTTTCATTTTTCTTCCAAGTAGAGGCTATGCTTCCAAACACTATGGCTCTTGTGAAATTTACAAGAGATTGGAAGGTCACCTTCTTACTTGCATCGCTGTGCAAAATCAGTTGCTCAATATTGTGTGCCCTCATCTCTCTTGGAACATATTCAAGAACACAATTATTCTCTTGCTGATACTTGCTTCTTCATTATCACTTAGAGTGCACCCTGAAACAGATGATCAAATACTTTTTCTTTTCTTTTCTTTTCTTTTCTTTTCTTTTCTTTTCTTTTCTTTTCTTTTCTTTTCTTTTCTTTTCTTTTCTTTTCTTTTCTTTTCTTTTCTTTTCTTTTCTTTTCTTTTCTTTTCTTTTCTTTTCTTTTCTTCTTTTCTCTTTCTACATATTCTTCCTTTCCATATTCTTCCTGCATCTTTGCTTGAAATCATCTGGTTCTGCAAGAAGAAACCCATTTTGTGATCTGAGATTGTTTCAATAGGAACCCTTAACACTTTACACTGCTAAAATATTATGGTGGATGTGGCATTATGGTAGAAGAAGTTGGTGTTGGAAGGGAATTTGTTCTCTTGGGGTCAATATCAGTTATATTTATAGGCAGTCTTTCTGGTTGGTTATATTAAGTTTTATATAATAATGTGTAAATCTGTTCATGAAAAAATAGTCTGTAGAACTCCATGTTGTTTATCAACATCTTCTTCTGTCATAAATTTTCTTCTACTTTTTGTTTCTTGGACTTTTATTTTCACCAGGACATCAGAACGTATAGGCTGTCCAGGTCTTCCTAGTTACCTTATCCTAGGAGTAAGCCTGAAAAAATTGTACTGTTGCGTATACAGTTGAATTTATGCATAAAATCATAGAATCATAGAATCACCAGGTTGGAAAAGACCCACTGGATCATCGAGTCCAACCATTTCTAACACTTCCTTAAACACTTCCCTAAGCACTTCATCAACCCGTTCCTTAAACACCTCCAGGGAAGGTGACTCGACCACCTCCCTGGGCAGCCTGTTCCAGTGTCCCACAACTATTTAGAACTCATTTAGTTTTTGGTTATAACTGCTTATTTCGTCCTCACTGACAGATACTCCTTCTTATTGCTAATGTCCAGTTCTTGGTTATCCATTGCAAGCCAGGGGAGGTTAAAATCGGACATCAAGAAAAATTTCTTCACCAGAAGGGTTATCAAGCACTGGAACAGGCTGCCCAAGAAAGTGGTTGAGTCACCATCCATGGCTTTGAAATCTCAGTTTCTTCCTCTGGTCAAACAAATACATTTCTATTGTTTGTGATCTTGCTAACTTTGACACAAGATTCATTGTTCTAATGCTTCATGAATCACTTGTTGCTGTTTTTTTCCCTTTCAGTGATGAGATATCTTGTTTCTTTTTTTTTTTTTTTTCTTTAACGTTTTCAAGGATAAGGTATAACAAAATAGTAGCTTCTGGATATAAGTGGATTCAACAATCTCACAATAATAATGTGTAATAAACAGATTTTAAGCATCCTTGACCATGATTCTCCTACTTATAACTTGTAGAAACATTTATATACTCAAAATAGAAAATTAACTGAGGTCAACTGTTCTTTAACCTGACAAATGTGTATTTACATACACCTGAAAAAAATCTGAAACTCAGAAGATCTAAAACAATTATGCCCCTCGTTGTTTTAGAAACCTCAGTGGGGCATTTGCCTTTCTATAAAGTATGAGTTTACTGTAATATTCCTCCCAAATTCACTACATTAATAAGTTTTGGGTTTTTTAAACACAAAATAACAGACTCAAAAAGAGAGTGATTGGGAAGAGATTTGCTTTATTAAAGGGAGATACTCTGCTGACACATTTGTGGGAAAGTGTGGAGTTTAATTGGTATGAAAGTAATCACAGAAGAATAAAATAAGAAAAAAATATTTACTTTTCCTTGTTGCTGTACTTTAATATGTACCTTTATATTCTACAAAAAATAACTATAAGATTTTGAAGACTATCCACACAAAAAGACACAATTATTGTTTTATAGATCTTTTTTCTATATTCCTGACATATTCAAAGACAGTGAAAGCAGGAAAATGGCACAATGCCACCAGATTGCAAACCTAAAGAAATACGATTTTCATCAATTTAAGCTCTTTATTTCTCCTGGAGCTTGTCTGCATTTTGGAAACATGAATGTCCAAAGGCTAAAGCTGTCTAGAATAAGTAGTATCATTTTCATTTTTCAAAGTTGTCCTGGTAATTTAACTAATACAGAAACAAAACCGATAGTTGGCAGGAAGACTTATTCTTCCTATATTTTCAGGTTCTTTCAAAGTTTTCTTGAGGGAATGAAATAAATAAAAGAATTTAATATTTATTTAATAGCATATCCTCCAACTGTGACTACAAAATTTTAAACAAATGTCACATTTTATGATCTATAGTTTATATAGGGTGTCTCTTCTCTTCCTCCTGCCTGTCCTCTGTACTTAAATAAATTTAACTCATCTGTTTTGAGTTGTCTACAAGTTAGCTATCTAACTTTTCCAGACTGGTTGTGTTTTTTTCATAGTCAACAGGAGGAGTCAGTTATAACCTTGGGAGAAGTTGTCTCAGTCTAAAACAGGCATCCAAGAAGAATTAGCTGCAAGGGCTTAGTAGTATTATTTCTTCTACTATAGCTATGAACTTGGTTTACTAATTATAGACATCCAACTTCCAGATACGTGCAGTTAGATGAGAGGAATTCTACTTGGAATACTTTGAAAATACATGCTTTGAAAATACGTACTTTGAAAATATAGAGGTTTTACTACTATCATTCTTACTTTTACTTTCATAGAATCATAGAATCACAAGGTTGGAAAGGACCCACTGGATCATCAAGTCCAATCATTCCTAACACTCCCTAAAAACTATGCCCCTCAGCACCTCATCCACCTGTCCCTTAAACACCTCCAGGGAAGGTGACTCAACCACCTCCCTGGGCAGCCTGTGCCAGTGTCCAATGACCCTTTCCATGAAAAAGTTTTTCCTGATGTCCAGCCTGAACCTCCCCTGGCAGAGCTTGAGGTCATTCCCCCTTTTTCTGTCCTCTGTCACTTGGGAGAAGAGGCCAGCTCCCTCCTCTCCACAACCTCCTTTCAGGTAGTTGTAGAGAGCAATAAGGTCTCCCCTCAGCCTCCTCTTCTCCAGGCTAAACAACCCCAGCTCTCCCAGCTTCTCCTCATCAGACTTGTTCTCCAGCCCCCTCACCAGCTTTGTTGCTCTTCTCTGGACACGCTCCAGAGCCTCAACATACGTCTTGTATTGAGGGGTACAGAACAGAACACAATACTCAAGGTGCGGTCTCACCAGGCAGAATAACCTCCCTGGAGGTTACTTTGAAAATACATAGTTCCTCACTAACAGAAAATACAGTTTATCTGCATAGAACATCTGGTTCCTTCTTTGATGAGTGAGTCTCGTAATCTCAAGCACATGGGTAAATCTCTGCATAGTCTGAAAATGTTCTAAAACAAATAATTAATGAATAAACGTGGACCCTCGTGTTCACCTCAGGGAATTTTAACAGCAAAATCTTGAGAACATGGAATGTAGGAATGAATCCAGCAAAGAGAAAATTCTGAGTTATTTATTTGCCCACTACCTCTTTTGAAAACACTGTATTCCATGGTATTCAGGGAGTTAATATGTGTCCTATTCATTTCCAGAGTACCTATGACATCTCAGTGCCTACAGTACTAAGACTCAGGAGTTTTGCTCTTACCTTACTTGGTGATTTGACATATTCTTGATGTTTGGATTTTTGCTTCTTCTATCACCTTCTATTCACTAAATTGTAGGTCTTTTATAATCTTCTACTCCTGCTCTGGGCTTCTGCTCAAGAGCCTCAGTGACAATCGTGTTTTTTATTATTCTGTCTTTTCCACTGCCTTATTGGATTGGAAATATAATTAGAGATATACTTCTGCCCAGGTCCTTCTAGTCACATTCAGTCTTCCCTTATGCTTACACTGACAAAGTTCAGTGCCTCCCTATATAAGTCAGCTCAGGGCTCACAGGTAAAAGACAGATATGGAGCTACTTGAGCAAGTCCAGTAAAAGGTCACCACAATGATTAAAGAGAGACTGAGAGTTGAGACTGTTCAGCCTGGAGAAGAAAAAGATCAGGGGGTCTTATCAATATGTATAAATATTTGATGAAGGGAGTAAGGAATAGAGTCAGACTTTGATTCTCAATGATGCCCAAATGACAGAACAAGAGTAAAAAAGCACAAAATATAAGTCATTAAGTACCTTGTGGACACAAGAAAACACTTTTTTTTACAGTGAGAGTGGTCAAACAGTGGAGCAGATTGCCCAGAGTAGTTGTGTCTGTCCTAGAACATATTAAAAACATAGACACAGTTCTGGGCAGCCTGCTGTAGCTGTCCTTCATAGCTACAGCCTGCTGTAGCTGTCCTTGATCTGAGCTGCAACATTAGACTATATGATCTCCAGAGATGCCTGTCAACTTCAGTTGTGCTGTAGTTCTTCAGTTAGATTGAAAAAATTATTAGAGACATACTTTTGTCCAGGTTCTTCTTGTAACATTCATTTTTTTACTGTTAGGCATGCATACACCTTATTTAAGTTCTATGACTTCCTATAGAAGTCCAATAACTCCAGAGGTCCAATACCCACTTCTATCTCAAAGAGGCATCAAGTGTCCTTTTTATATACCAGCTCACTCATATATGCAAATCTAGGCCTATGTTCAGGCAATTTTTGAAGAACACACTCCTAAAGTTCTGAGATAGAAATTGTCATTTAATGCTGGTTCCATTGGAGTGGCAAACAGCTTTGTTTTTACATACACTGCAGGCATTTTCCTGCTTCATGCACCATGTACTCTACATTCTCATTCATTACTTCTGTAATTTATATTTACTAATCTTATGCTCTTCTTACCATGGAAAAATATTAGAAGGGGATTAATTGTCAAAAGAAAGAGAGCAAAAGGGTGGATCACTGAGCTCACGTCTCAAGATTCTCTGAACAGTACTGGTCTCATATTATGAAACGCTCATCTGATAAGAAACATCTGCAGATTCAAGTACACTTGCACCAGGGAGAGCTCCATAGGGTGCATCTATCATTGACTTACATTCTTCTTCATAGCATGTTTTTGCATATTTTGAGCAGCTGAAAAAAAAAGGTGAAGAGACTCACAGTTTGTCCTGCTGCAGCAAAGTTTAAGCCACTACAAAGAGAGAAATTTACAGTTTGTGCTATGCAAAAGATGATAGAGAAATTCTCACACGCAATGTTCGCTTCAAAGATGAATAAAATCTTTTCTTTTTGACAGAAATAATTGTCTGTATTGAAGGAGACTTCTGTTTGTTTTCCTTATCATCACCCAATAATTGCTGGCCAGTTGCTATTTGGATTTTTCAAGTGTGCTAAGCACTTATATTACTAAAGATCATTTTATACTTACTTCTTATACAAGTGAGAAGTACTATTTGTGGGCTTGTTATACATAATTCAAAGTTGTGAAATTTGAGCCTATATTAGAAATATGAAGCAAATTTGCAAAATTACAGTGAGCTTTTTCTTCCCGTCTGAGTAAAAAGACTGGTTAGTTAGGAAGTAGCAGCGGATTTCTCATGTATATAGATAGACATGGTTTCTAACTGGAAACTTCACATTGGCTATACAGCAAAACAGAGGAAAAACGGTCCACTTGGCTTATAAAATGAAGTTGAATCATAGCAGAAGTTGTTGTGAATGCTTGTGTTGTTTATTTGAAGAAATTTGTTTCACTCAGACTGATGGTCTGTAGCTAGATGAATTACTGCTTCACAGATATAACATTTTAAAAGATAATGATGAAATGCTATTACTCAGTCATCTGTAATTGAGAGTCAATAGCTGCATTAATAAAAAGGGAAAGTTTCCCATCAGTATTTGCATAAAAATTAACTAATAAAAGAAATATTGTTAAGACTATAGGTAGAGTGACATACTAATTCAGAAAAAAAAATAGCTCAGTAGTAACTGATCTGAATGTAACCATCTTACTTAAATAAACAACATCGTCAATGCTTGTGATAAGTATAGAGGGGTATGTACTGTAAATAAAAATTTTTATTAATTTGTTTTTTACAGAATTCCTTTTGGATCAGGAAATAAATATTTGTCTTCTTTTCATATTGGCTTTTCATTACAGACATGGGAATGAACCAATCCTCAGAATTTTAATAATAAATTTTTCTACCATTTCTCTATATAACAACATATTCACATTTTTTTATAGTCTCAAAATTTGGTGTAAATAGGGGTTTCTGTATATAATAGGTTTTGTGAAAAAGTTATTACATTTTCTCTTTTCAAATACATGTATACATGCAAATGTACTTATAAATATCTCAAATGGACATTCTTAACAGGAAAAGATGACTTTTCTTGCTCGTGATAAAATATAAAAGGTCCTTGTTTAAAATTTAAATAAAAAATTATTTAAAGTAGGATTGATTTTAATGTTTTAAAGTTTACAAGTTAGAGAATAATCCATAGTTAGTTTAAAAATGAATTCATTACAAGAGATCAGCTTGCAATAACAGGTTTGCTTTCAGTATTTTTCTCATATATTTGGAAAGAAACTTAGGAATTTAGCACTTCAAAATGATTTAACCAGGTTCTATAATTATTCATAGCTTATCTCAAATAGGCTTGCCCAAGAATATAGTGCTCTTAATGTGGATTCATAAAGAATTATTGAAGAGAAAAGTGTTGAACAAAAAACGTTTCAACACAAGAAATTCTACAGGTTTAGGTTTTTTTGAGCAGCTCCCCAGAGTACTTAAGAATACCTGGAGTAAGCTGAGAAAAATATAAATATGTTAATATTTTTTTCTATTTCAGTTACCATTTTTCCTGCTGTTACATTAGTTTTTTAGCTATATATCTATACATAAATTATTTAAAAAATTAGAACTGTAAGAAGGGGATAATGCAGACTGTAGTTGTAATATTTCCAGCTCTATGAAGAGCAATTTCTTACAAGATTCTGTATTTTGAAGACTCTGACTAATCTGAGTGACTTTCAGCACTTTGTTGAACTGCATCATCATTCTTAAAATGCGTCAATGAGAAATCACTTTTAGATGAGAAGTCACTATTAATTATTAATTTTTGGGTTCATATTTCAAGTTTGTACCTTAGCTAGGTGTAGAGGACATGCCTGATGGCTGCTGCTATTATCGGGTACTGAAACTATTTCCTTTTTGCTTGGTTTTGTTGTTGTTGTTGATAAGTTAGGGGTATTTTTGACACAGCACGTATTTTGCTCTCCAGAAAGCTTGCTCAAAATAATATATTGGTAACTGTTCTAGAGCAAGTTAACTCAGAATGGGCTTGGCATCTGCCCTATTTCTCTAATTAGAAAGTGTATTTAAATTAAAATCCACAAATATATATATACTTTTTTTAAATTATAAGTATATGATTGTAATGATCTCTTAGGAATAAAATGCTCTATGCATCATATTCATGCTTTTATAATTCTGATATGCACTCAATTCATTACTTGTCAAAGACTAGTTAGGTATTCTGTAGAGTTCAAAGAAAAATATGAAAGAAGCTATACTGTAAACGTGATACATTGCCTTAATGTTTTACACTTAATTTTTAAAAAAACTGTATTTTCATTCTTCATTTGTCTGATGATGTTTTCTCTAAACAGAAATAGATATCCTCCTGTGGATTTTATCAGAATGCAGATATAGATCCACATCTGGCCTCAGACTCCAGTGAGCAGCTTTCTGTTACAGTGACAGACAACTTGAACACAAGGAGCCAGATCAGATTCAGAGACAGGATCTCTGACCCAAATACCTGACAATCTGCATAAAAAAATGGAAACGAAAGATCGGGCACAAGAATATGACAAAAAGCAGTGAAGCTGAAAATGTGTTTGAGTTTGAATGGTTTAGTTTAAACTGCATTTTTTTCCTTCCAAATTTCCTTCTTCCGAGTATTTAACACTGTCACAGAGATTGATTTTTTACCACCTTTCAGAAAAGTACATTATAGTATGATTGCTATTTAGGCGTAATTTACCAGAAATATCTGGTTTTAAGTGTCTCATTGCTCAGAATTACGGGATAAGGTCCCCGAGGGATGCACAAGGACATAAAGGCATTCAACAAGTTTGTGAGGAAGTCATAGAAAAAAACAGCACCTTGGCTATAAGTGACATAGAAACAAACAAATAAATAAATAAATAAGATAAACACAGCTCTAGGAAATCTTTAGCAGATGAACTAGTGTTTCCTCATCCTTCATAACATTTTCTTAAAGAAGTAATTATAGAACTATGTAGCTTTTTCATATTCAAGAGACTTTTCATAGAGATCAATATTTATTCTTGCTGAGTATGTGCTAGATTTTGAAGTGCTTTATGTGGAACAATTAAATTCCTAGACAATATTTTAGCAATTCTTACTTAAGAACTATTAGTATCTTCACAACAAAATATACGAGTTTGGTTGACCTATGCAGGACTTTTAGTAGAAAGCTTACTATGGTCTTATTAATTAAGGAGAATTTTCTCAGTCACTATACTAATGCTAGAATGTTATTCCGTAAAGATTAATTATATCAACTTACGTAAGAAATACAGTGCCACTATAAGGCAGCATTATTACACTATCAACATGACTCCTGTTACTTGCAAAGTGCTTCTTTGTTCTCTTACATGGAGAGTGCACCTGTCAAAGTGAAACCAGGACAGCCCTTAGTTTAGGGAATGTTTAGCATTGTCAGAACAAGCCTTTCCCATAAATACTAATATTAAAGTTCAGAACACGATTAGAAAACTGTCAACGAGTTCATGTAGATCACAAACCCAAAGGTAATCCTCTAATTCAGCCTGCTGTAGTGGAATCTCTGAGTTTTCTAAAACAGCAAGAGAACTAGGAAAAAAAGTTACACTAAAATTGCTTTTATTTTTTATTTTTCTAAGACTGACAGTTTGTTTTGTAAACAATGGCATAATTTCAGTGTTTCTTAGTAACTGAAAGATGCACTTATGTGTATAAATACACACACACGAGATCATATGTATATACACTATATATATACATTGGAATAAGTAAAATGGGTTTGTCTTTAAAAAAACCCAGGAATTGAAATTCTAGAGAACCGTAACATTTTGTTTATGTTAGATGCAATATCTCTCTTCTTCTAATAAACTCCTGAAATGTAAAGAGTTTCTGCTTTTTTCCTGTCTGTAGGCCCAAACTGTATGGTGTATGAGACAACAGTCTTACTAAACCAAGAGGATAAAGTAATAACATTGAAGGGTGTTTTGCAATGCATATTTATAGAAAAAGAGCTAGGGTTGCATCTACTGCCTTCACGCTGGTGTTTCCTGAATTCCACGTGCAATTTTACTTTCTGTTAATATATATTTAGACTAGATTATATTGCTTGGTTTTTTGCAAAGGATTCCAGAGGTTAATGATAAATATAAAGCTAGGGCATTCGGAAGTGTGGATGCTTGGCTTACAATGATAAACAGCATTTAAAATCCATTACAGCATAGCCTTGAAAGTCAGAACCTCTTTGCAGAACAAATGGCAAAAGGAAAACTAACAATAGTACTTTTATAGCAGTAAATCCATATGGTATGTTAATTCTTTACAGAATTAATAATGAAATAAATATATAATCCACTCATTCCTACTATGACGATCATACACATGACCAGTCTGCACAACTGTGATGCCCTTTGCACAACACCAGTACTGGTTGTGAGTGAGCAGTAAGCAGTTTCTTTTTAAAAGAATAATAAAGGATTGTTTTGCATATAAATTCCAGTGTTGTCAATTCTGCCTTTTTCAGTGAAGGAACTGTTCTCCTCCACCCTGAAATCACAGCAGAAGAAATTTGTTCACTCCAGGATAACCAGTAATCCTTCAAAGATTTCCTTGTAATGTTGAAAGTCTTGCTCCAATGCAAGCAAGTAAGAAAACACTCCTTCTGAAAGGGTCTCTAATATTGGATGAAAAGTGGTATATTCACCCTACTAGGGCAAAACACACAGGTGGGAAATAAGAGCCAAACACTGTGTTTCCCTGTTCAGTTACTGTTCTCAGAGAGATATTGTTAACTTCACTAAGGCCATCAGTAGAAGACATAATTCACCACCAGAAATTAGAGATTTGCATTCTAGATCTAGCTTGCAAGTGCTGTCAATAAGCTCCAAGACTATAAACTTAATATTTTCATCATTTTACACTTCTGTCAAATCCTGCTTTCCTTATGAAGTGTATAGCTAACTCCAGTTGACAAAGGCCTAATTCACAGATTTCATTTTTCCCCTTAGGCATTTTTCCCCACTGTTGATACAAAAAAAGGAGCTAGATAAACTGTCACATTTGTTCCTATAAATTCCTCACAGTCCTGCACACATGAACTCTGGCAAGTGAAGAGCAAAAGAATCATTTTGAAAAAGAAATACAACTTTTATTTTCATAAAAATAAAAAAGCCTACAGAATTAGCTTATTTTGAAAGTTTCTTTGACTTTGCTTTCTATTAATAATGACTCCACAAGTAAATATACAAACATTTCCTCCTTATGTAAACAAAGCATAAGCACTTCAGAATAAGATTAACTTAACTGCATTGAAAAGCCTTTGTACTTCAGATAAGCCATTCATGTATTTGACATGAAGGCAATGTTCCAGTTGTCTCTACAGAACAGAGGTTGGATAAAGGTTACTCAGGATGTGTTAAGACTCTGTATCTGTGATGATTTAACAATAAGTAGCCAACAACAGGGGCACATCCTCTAACTAATTCTGCTCCTACCTATGCACTTTGTGCAGTTAGATGCCTCAACTCATTAAACATGAAAGAAAAAGAAAATTAAAATAGCATTTTTTTTGTCAAATCTCTGCCAGATTAGTGAGCTGAATCAGCTCACCATGGACTTGACCAAGCACCAAAGCTAACACAAATAAGAAGGAAAATACAAGAGAGCATGGGACAAAAAAAAGGTGACCTTCCCTTCTGGTGAGCTATTACATTGGCTCTACAGTGTTATTGACAGCACCCTCAGATGAGATAATATAAAACTACTGAAAATGAAAGGTAATAGCATAAAATCATTTTGTCTCATTTTATTCCTAAATAAGGTTTCAATGAATCCAGAAATCTGTTTAAATCAGGTTAACATCACCAAATTACCAATTTAAAATAGATGTTCCCATCTCTTCTCTGGGACTAACAGATGTATTTTCACTTACTCTGGCCCTCTATTTTTTCCAAAGGCAGTGCTTATTTTGATGTAGTAAGGAAAACTAGGTTTTGAATCATGTGTCACACAAATAAGAATAAAATTCCAGATGAGTTTAGTTCTTGACATTTTCTTTCCAAATGCAGTGAAGGACTTAACTATGTGTATCTCTTTAAGGTCAATAATTACCTTCTCGTCTATGGGCTTTTTCAGGTCCTTTAAAATATACATGTGGTTAAGTAGTCTGCTTCAGGAGACAAGTTTTTCATGCCTCATGTATCAGAATGTACAACACTAATGAATGAAAACTTATTCTTGTCTTAATAACTTTTGAAAGTGCTCTTTGGATTTCAAAAATCTATTTTGAAAGAAAGGGCATAAAGTACCTGGCATCATATTATCCCAATTCTTTTTCACCTTTAATGAAATGTCTTCTTTCCTGCTAAGCCTTGGGCAGCAATCTAGAAACAGAAATCGTTTAGCTTTTTTATGCTTTATTAGTTTTCATTTAGTTCTAGTCTCAGTAGGATTCATTAGGCAATCTATGAAAGACTTCACCTTTCAGAATGACTGGAGCAAAAAGCTGTGTAGTGCTAGTCAGATGGCCACAAACACTTCAGAGGACTAGAATGCGGAACACTGTATTTCTTGAAAAGTCGGATAGTATATGACTATGATGTTCATTATAGCAGTGGATATTAGTTGATGAGCATTGGTATACTCTGGTGACACTTTCTTCTCAATTATAGTAGTGGACAAAACCCCATGATATCTACTAAATACCACAAAAAGTCTTAATTGTTTTTAATTCAGAGAGAAGTGTTTTAATAGCTTTTCAATATCATCTTCAGCTCTTTGTCCTCCTGGGAGACCAGGCAGATGAGTATTATTATTTCTAGAAATAGTGTCAAAGTTCTCTAATTTATCATGACCAAAGGCCACCCCGTTAACAATTTTTTATGCAGGAAGTTTTCAGTTTACTATATGTTGTTCTTATTAGTCTTAACTCTTCTTTGTCATCTCAAGTAGCTTAGATATGTGCTCTTCTGAAAGAAATTTTGTAAGGTATATTTTATCCATATTTAAAAAAATACAATAAATAATCTAAAAATTATTTTCAAATGATAAAGTTAAAGGAACTAATCAGGCAATAAATCATGCTTCTTCAATTGCTGAATTTTGACTTCAGGTGACTTCTTCAATTGCTGAATTCAGGTGTATTAAAACTCTGGTACGTTTTCTGCCCCTAATCAGCTGAATTAGTGTTTGTTCTTTCAAGATGGCATGATTTGTGTTTACTGCATTGATCTTTTGAGTACTTGCAGAATATGAGTACTTCTCTTGCATCTGGATGCATGCCATCTGTCTAATTTCTTTCTTTTTACTGTTATTTCTGTTGCACATCAGCTTTAGACAGACAAGGAAAGTAATTTTACAGTTGCACTATCTACCTTTATTCTCACTTCAGAAAGAAGAAGCAGGATATATTTATTCTGAATTGATTAAATAGAATTAATTATAAAATTCTTTTAAAAATCTGATTTTAAAAAGCATAAGTTTTGAAGATGATTATGATGATCAGTAGCTATTTGTACAACACGATTATGTAGATCCACAAAGACTACATTTACAAATAGGTTTGTGAAGCACAAATATTTTATACTTAGTCATGTAGGAACTGAAATCTACGTCTTTCACATCTGACAGTGATGAACTGTTAGGTAAGGACCGTATTCACTTCTTTTTCTTATTGGGATCTTTATGGGGAAAAAAAGCAACCTAAACAAACCAAAGAAACCCCAAATCAATCAAATAAGAAAAGAGTACAGAGTTATGTGGTATGCAACTGTTTATGAGATGTGAAACTTTCTGGCAAAGAAAATAAACTTGTATTGCTATAACTAAACTTCATTTAATTATTTGCACAGAGCCAAAAATCATATTTTCCTCCAGAAGATGGCTGATCACAAAGAGCTGATACTCATTCTCTTTTTGTAAAGACAGTATCTATGTTCATCACAGACTGTAGACTGTTGTGTTTCAGTGAACAAAGTGTTAACTAATATTCATCATCCAACATATGTAAGTAGGTGTGCTTGTTCATGAATATTTATAAATATACTCAATATGTAACCTAAAGCATATTCAGTTATGTAGGATAAATAGAGATGTTTGATATATTAAGTATCAATTTAAATACTACAGATTCTGATTACTAAACATTACTTATACTTATTGACCCCTTAAATGGTGGTATTTACATTTACACACACATTCATTAAAAAAAAAATATAGCAAAACCCCTATCAATGTCATAGAGCAGGGATTATGCTTTTCCAATCTAGTGTTAGATTTTGAAGTTTTATATGTATTCTTACATGTATTTTTAATTTTCGATGAACTATTCAAGATAATTGCTTCATACCACCTTTAGATGAATATAATGAATTCCAGAACTCTTCCATGTGAACGAAAATATAGTATTTAAAGATACTAAATAAGAGCATTTATATCTGTATGAAAAGGAACTACATGGTTAAAATCTGTTGTGAATAGTGAAAGAATCTAACCACAACCTGAATTAATAGTCTGAATCTGGTCCAAGTTTATTCCATTATACTGAACTAAACCGCATGAGTCTGCATATATACACATAAAATATATATGCCTATGTATACATGTAGGTATAATCGATAATAAAATAGGATATAATGGAAGTATCTGTTGCCTTTGTTATGGCTGTTGTTGCTATTGTGTCAAAATAAAACATTCTGTAAATACTTACTGAATTATGTGATGTAGCAATGTTGCATAATAACATTGTTAATACGTCTTTCTAGAGCAAGCCATAAAATCTAATATTCAACTATCTTCGCTCTCCAATAATATTGTCCCCTACTTTATCTA
Source organism: Cuculus canorus (assembly GCF_017976375.1). Taxonomy (NCBI): domain Eukaryota; kingdom Metazoa; phylum Chordata; class Aves; order Cuculiformes; family Cuculidae; genus Cuculus; species Cuculus canorus. The sequence goes on from NC_071401.1 coordinate 40,028,087, forward strand.
TGCTGTATTTTGCATGCTTCATAAATAATAATGTTATTCATTTTAGCATTATTTTGATTTAGGAATAAGAATGTTAGATGATTACTTAGAAATGCCTTTGAGTGTGTATATATATACACACAAAGATTTATTTTAATAGAATAACAAGCATTAAAATATCTTTTAAAAATGAATGTACCTGTAAGGTGTCTCAGCACTAGAATTTTATTACAAAACACATTTTCTTAACCTAGCTTTTGACTTATAAATGTAAATCAACAGCGGAAAACTTAAATCTAATTTATTCTCATTATCTAAGTTATTTTAATGCTACTATGAATACTTTTTTGTAATTTAACATAATCAGGATTTTAATTTTGATCAAGACTTTTTCTCTATAATATAGCTTTTATCCTTAATGAGAATTATTTTTCAGCTAGCAAAAATCCCTTTATGATTTGTTTAGCAAAATACTTATTCATGCCTATATATAATTAAAATTTAAGGCTCATTTTTGCTTTGATGAAAGCACATTAATTTCATACTTGAAGGATAAATGTACACATTTTGTGGTCCAGTTTTCTAAATAGTTTCTTCCCTGGGAAATATTGTGAAACAGAATGATCTAATTTACGTATACATAAATATATGTGGGTTGATATGTATATGATAACACACATCTTTGAAAATATGCTTTATATGCTAGCCTATTTTTTACAATATTTTTCAAAAAAGCTTAAACACTTAAAAATATTTACCCTAGATTAAAAAAATGTTCCTATTTTTCCCATTTAATTTACAGTACTGTGAATAGGCACATATTTATGAGCATAGTATAAAATTAGCAAAGTTCTGTGAAGCGTTTTAAATGGCACCGAAAAAAAGTTGAAAGCCCTTATCTGCAAAAACTAATGTCAGACACACAAAGGTTCTGCTGAGCCTATTGTCTAAATACCATTTGCAAAAGCGAGCTTAAAGGCGAAGCTCCTTATGACATGAAGCAGCTAGTTAGCACCTAACAATGTGTTCACAAAAGTCGTCTAGTGCTTGCCCTTTTCCTCTACTCATGTTCTGCAATTAGCCATGATGGAATCAGGATAGGGTTGAACTGACCCTGTGCCCAAGCTAGTGTAGATGCTCTTTTATTGGATGAGTAACCAACAGTCTTTGAAATGCTGAGTTGTAGATAGCTACATGAGGTTGACATTCTTCCCTACAAGTTGTGTCTAAAACTTGAAACAGTTTGGAATGAAAACTGAAAAAGACCATAGGTAGTCTTAGCAGTAATAAGCATTAACCTGAAATTCTTATATTATTCTTAAGCCTTGCTTGTCACACGTGTAAGATTAAATAAAAAAAAAAAAAATTAAAAAAAGGATCAGTCTTAATATCTATTGGAACAAAGCTTTTCTGCGTGTCTATCTTGATCATAGCAGTTGTTAACAGTTAATTCAGCTCGGAGCTTTCTCGAGCCTCTACTGATTTCTGTTGACTTTCAGAAGAGGTTACCAAAGACACCAGTAATTTTATTTCCTAACTTTGATTCATCTACTGCATGAACTATGATGCTAGTAAATGGAATATTAGTGAACTGTCACAGAAGATGTTAGGTGACTCTTACTAAGCAGCTTTGAATTGCAGGAGATTCTTGCCGTTGTTTAGCCTTGACAGAGTTCTTTGCTCTTGAGCATACTGAAGCTATTACCTTGGAGGCCACACTCACTGGGCCTCACTGAAGTCTGCATAGGCCCCAAATTGAGCTTGAGAGATCAGCTCAAGTATTCTGAGTCACAGCTCCCATAGCTTGATGTTCAATGACCCCAATAATGCTAGAATTCCAAGCAATTTGAATATAGTGTTTTTCCATAAGGCTGAAGAAATCAGTGCTCGGAAGCAACAGTCTACCTCTTAAAGGGGAGCCAGCAAGTAAACAGATCAAAAAGTACAATGAAAAACAATCTCTCTCTTTATTTAGCAGCACACAAACATAAAGATACGTAGAAATATTTAGTAATGCCTACATGCATATGTTCCACACTGCTCCAGAGCATTACTGACCCTCAGGGAAATGTCTGGCTGTTTTGGTAGACTCCCTCAGCCTTTCTATTGAAACAAACTTCTGCCATTCTTACTTCAGGTCTCAGTTCTGTCTGTATCAATCTCTGAGGTTTCTATCTTTTTTTTTCCAGTATTCTCTGAAATCCATGGGGTTTTATTTCTGTCCTTTTTGGAGATTTTTCTGTTCTCAGACCTCGTTCCCAGGAGGAAACTTCTTGCTTTAGTCATCCAATTGTCCCAGGGTATTTCTACATAATTGATTTAATTAAATTTAATTAAATTGATCTACTTTAATTTATTAAATCTATACAGGATAGGAGAACGCACAGACGGTTTGTGGTGTGTCCAATAACCTCATAGAAGTACTTTTACAATACAGTAATTATATGCAATCCCAAGCATGCCATATAAGCTATGCAGAGAATGAATGAGTTCAGTTCTGGAGTCCTCAACGCAGGAAGGACATGGATCAATGTGGATCTGTTCTGACGTGGATTGCTCTACAGAATTCTGTTTTCTCAAGTTCAGATAAAATGAAACAAAACAGAACATATGAATAAAAGTGCTTCAGGATGATCTTCAAGGTCTTTTCCAACCTAAATCATTCTATGAGTTTATGTTTCTATGTTTCTATGAAATAAACCTTTAAAGAGGTATAGACATAAAATTATATTTTGTTTCAAAATATGTTGGATATTTCGAAAAAGTTAAAGTGATTACAGATAATTTTTAGATTTGTACTGGAATCTAATAAAGTCCAATTTCTAATTGAGTCGATTAATGAATTGTTGAGATTGAATTGCTGTGAGACTGCACAGGTCTTTTAAAAAAGAAACAAAAGTAAATCAGTGGAAGCGAAAAACAAGTATAGCTTGTATGGATAGAGATGGGTTTCACAACAGCCCTTTAACAAGTATTCTTTCTGTATATTAAGTTCCAAAGGCTACATAACTACAATAACTACAAATAGCAAAAGATTTCACACACGCTATTTAGCTGGAAAGCTAACTACTAAATATAGTATATAAGCCTACCTGAGACTTTGGTTTAAAGTGAGAAAAAGCCCCAGCCTGTAGAACTCTCACTTCTGGTTTTTATCATCTGAAACAGCTAAACTCCTCAAATCTTTTTTTTTGTTGTTAAATATTGGTATTTATTTCACATACTATTTTATTTAATATATATTTAAGAGTCTTTGGGTTTTTTTTGTTTTATTACTAGGTATTATTATCCTACTATCATATTTTGTGGCAAGCTTTCTTTTTTTCTTTTTCTTTTTTATTAAAAAACCCACTTTAATCCCAGGATAATTAGTATATCAATGACACCAGTTAATGGAATTAACCATGCAAAGGCATAAAGAAATAATAATAACATTATTAATATTACTAATATAAATTATAAATAAAAATGTAGTGTTGTGCACCTGAGTCATCTACTGAGCTGATTTTTGGATTGCAGTTTCTGACATTTTGTATAACACGCTGTCTTAGTCAAAGCTCCAGAACTGCATTTAAAGTATGCGCCCTATAAAATGTTCTTACCTACGCAATGTAAAGCAATCTCTAAAGCTCCTTCAAAGAAGAAGTTGGGAATTTTCAGTGGTATTGAATTTGATCAAAGCAATGTGGTATACTTCCTTTTATGCCTGTCAGTTCTGAAGTGACAGATATTTTTTGAGGTTATGTTATACAAAGCAGCGAACCTCAGCTTTCTACTGCCCAAGTCAAAGGCTGTCTCCAGCCCTGAAAATGTATAGTTTGTCTGTGTCACTTTGATACTTTGATGTCTTTTTCTAAATGAGAACTTGAAATCTGTATTCACCAAACAAGTTAAAAGGCTTTGCTGTTGCTTTAAGAATCAAAACATTAAAGTATGAAATAACACCATTAGCTTCTGATTAGCCTTAGTTAAGAAAATAGTCAAAAGTTACAATTTCTGATAATCTTTAAATTATCTGTATCTGCAGAACAATGGACACTAACATCTAAGGACTAGAAAAAGAAGGAAAAACAATTTAGAACTCAGTAAAAGGGATGGTGACACATTAAAAGTGACCCCTTCTCAAGGAGGTAAGTAATACCCTGTCACAGGCTATAAAGAAGAATGAACTAGAAAAGACGATTCTGATTGGTATGGTATTAGAGAAGTAGTCAAGCCTGTTAAGAGGAAGTCAGATTTCGATGTATCTGTGGTATACAGTCTTCGAGTGTTTTTTAAATCACTAATAACTGATCACTTGTGAACTGAAGCTGAGGCACCACCCTGGGCTCAGGACATGCATGTGTGCACTAGGTGTTACTCTGAACAGACAAAACTTAGATAAATTAATCTGGCTACAAAGTAGCTCTTGACATGGTTCACACTGTCATTCAACAACCATACTGAGTCAGGATAAGCTGCTAGTGCCACCAGAAGAGGCAATTCTATTGAACCCTCACCCCAGCCCCATTTAAATTGTACCTGAAGATGTTTGCCTGGCAGACGTTACACCCATTTAGAAGGGCAGTAGGGAGGATCTGGGAAACTACAAGCCTGTCAATCTGACCTCAGTGCCAGGGAAGATCATGGAACAGGTGAGTGCTATCGCACAGCACATGCAAGATAACATGGTGATCAGGACTAGTCAGCATGGGTTTATGAAAGGCGGGCCCTGCCAAACTAACCAGGTCACCTTTTATGACAAGGTGACCTGCTTAATGGATGGGGGAAAGGCTGTGGATGTAGTCTTCTTGGACTTCAGTGAAGCCTTTGATGCCATTTCTCACATTATTCTATTTGAAAAACTGTCTGTCATGCCACAGGACAGGCATACCCTCTGCTGGGTTAAAACCCCCTGGGAAGAGTCATGGTAAATGGAGCTAAATCCATTTGGAGACCGGTCACAATCGGTGTTCCCCAGGGCTCAGTGCTGGGTCCAGTTCTGTTCAATATCTTTATCAATGACCTGGATGAAGAGGTTCAATGTCCTCTCAGTAAGTTTGTGGATGACACTAAGCTAGGAGAAAGTGTTGATCTGCTTGAGGGTGAGGAACTTCTGCAAAAGAATCTGAACAATCTGGATCAATGGGCTGAGGCCAACAGCATGGACTTTACCAAGGCCAAGTGCAGAGTCCTGAAATTGAGACACAACAACCCCATGCAGTGCTGCAGGCTTGGGTGACAGTGTCTGGAAAGCTGCCTGGCAGAGAAGGACACGGGGGTGTTGGTTGGCAGCTGATTGAATATGAGCCAGCAGTGTGCCCAGGTGGCCGAGAAGGCCAACAGCATCTTGGCTTGGGTTAGAAACAGCTTGGCCAGCAGGACCAGAGAAGTGATTCTGCCCCTGTACTCAGCACTGGTGAGGCTGTACCTCAAATACTGTGTTCAGTTTTGGGCCTCTGACTACAAGAAAGGCATTGAGGTCCTGAAGAGTGTCCATAGAGGAGCAGTAAAGCTGGTGAAGGGGCTGCAGAACAAATTTTATGAGGAGCAGCAGAGGGAACAGGGGTTGTTTAGCCTGGAGAAGAGGAGGCTGAGGAGAGACCTTATCACCATCTACATCTACCTGAAAGGAGGTTGTAGAGAGGTACATGTTGGTCTCTTCACCTAAGTGGTAAGTGATGGAACAAGAGGCAATGGCTTCAAGCTGTTCCAGGGAAGGTTCAGACAGGCCAATAGGAAAAACTTCTTCACTGAAAGCGTTATCAAGCACTGTCATCAGGCTGCTTATGAGGTGGTTGAGTCACCATCCCCAGAGGTATTCAAAAGATGGGTAGAAGAATACTTAGGGATACAATTTAGTAGTGGGCAGGTACAGTTGGACTTCATAATCTCAAAGGTCTTTTCCAACCTAGGGATTCTATGATTCTAAGAAGATATTGCCCTGGGTTTAAAAAAAAAAAATAATTATTTTTTTTTCAGGAAATATGGCAAATGTTAATGGCATCACACAGTAAATTGATTACTTCTGCAAGTCTTTAGTGGCCATGTTATTGCAAAAAAGTAAAGTAAGTAAGTACATGAAAAAGCTCAGGAAATAATTAAGGACAAAACCCAAATGCACAACAAAATATCAAGAAATTTAAGTAACTCAGCACACTGAAAATAGATTTTTTTAGATGTTTTCATATGTGCAGCTTTGGATTTATGAAATTTTGCCTTTACATCTTTGTACAAGACAGTATCTTCTTTCTTTTTTAATTTTTTTTCTTTTTTTTTTCTGATCTGACCACATATAAATGAAGGTTAAGAAATCTGTTTTTTAATTTGTTTCCCAAGTGGATATGACTATCAGAGGATGCATAGAAGCAACATCAGAGGATGAGGCTCTGGGATGGGCATTTGTGGCACAAGCTTCGAGGGTCTGAAGAAAAAGAACTGTGGAGACCCATATAACTCGGACAAAAAGAAAGGCAAGAAAAAGGCAGATGCAGATACCTGCTTCTTGAAGAATGGCTTCAGAAAGCAAGGCCTTGTCCGACATTGTAGGGGCATCAGAGAAGAGATGTGTCAGAAGTTAAACTGGGACAGATTCTTAAATTTTCAGAAAGTATTTAACTTCTAATAAATTGCACTGTTTTGTGAAAAAATGTGTTTGTTTTTTAAAAAAAATCCTTATTTTTTTCTTATCTAATTATTTGTAAAAAATACTCTAGATTAAAACTGATTATAACTTACATCAGAGATTTCTCTTCCTTTGTGATATTCCAACATATCATAGTCATAGTCATAGTCATGGTATAGTTAGGGTTGGAAGGGACCTTAAAGATCATCGAGTTCTAAACCCTCTGCCATGGGCAGGGACATCCCACTAGATCAGGCTGCCCAAGGCCCCATCCAACCTGCCCTTGAACACCACCAGGGTGGGGGTAGCCACTATCCCCCTGGGCAACCTGTGCCAGTGCCTCACCACTCTCATGGTGAAGAAATTCTTCCTAATGTCCAGTCTAAATCCGCCCCTCTCCAGTTTATACCCATTCCCCTTTGTCCTATCCCCACAAGCCTTTAGAAACAGCCCCTCTCCAGCTCTCCTGTAGGCTCCCTTCAGGTACTGGAAGCTCTCCTGTAGGCTCCCTTCAGGTACTGGAAGGTCGCTATAAGATCTCCTCTGAGCCTCCTCTTCTCCAGGCTGAACAAGCCCAACTCTCTCAGCCTGTCCTAGTAGGGAAGGTGCTCCAGCCCTCTGATCATCTCTGTAGCCCTCCTCTGGACCTGTTCCAACAGCTCCATATCCTTCTTACATTGAGGATTCCAGAAGTGGACACAGTATTCCAGATGAGGTCTCACAAGAGAGGAATAGAAGGGCAGAATCACTTCCCTCGACCTTCTGGCCACGCTTCTTTTGATTCAGCCCACAATACGGTTGGCCTTCTGGGATGTAAGCGCACATTGCCAGCTCATGCAGAGCTTCTCATCGACCAGCACGTTTGAGCCCTTCTCTGCAGGGCTGCTCTCAATCACTTCATCCCCCACTGTGTACTGAAAATGGGAATTGCCCCGACCCAGGAGCAGGACCTCACACTTGGCCTTGTTGAACCTCATGAGGTTCTCACAGGCCCACTTCTCCAGTCTGTCCAGATCCCTCTGGATGACATCCCGTCCTTCCAGTGTGACAACTACACCACTCAGCTTGGTGTAATCAAAGTAGTGCAGACCAATGTCAGAAAAATATTTTCACATCTTCCAACTGTAGTATGGTATTTGAAAAACAGTTTGAAATAAATAAATATTTTTGTGTGTGTATGCGTACATATATATATAGACACAGAAAAAGGGAGAGAGAAAAAAAAGAAATCACCTTGGCTACAACATAACCCTTAAAATATTATTCTTTACATAGACATAAGGACAGAGTGTTTTTTAAATAAAAATATGAACTCAGAAGCCTAACCTGCACATATACAGTGAATAAATCAACCTGTCTTACTCTAGGTTCTGAGTATTAAATTAATATCTATGCTAAACACATCTTGCTAGGAATTCTTTTGTCTTCCCTTGACTATGTTTTATTTAGAGAGGTCACAAAACCAAATAATTTATTTTAATTGATAAAATATCCATTTGACAATTAGTTGTCTCTTCCCTTGCCAGCTGAACTCCCTTCAACAGGCAAGCCATATTTTATTCTTTGTATATGTGTACTCTAATTTCTAATGCTTACAAAATAAGCTCGTATCAAGTAATATCAGAACTATAACTTCTTCTCCAACTCTTCTCTTTCTATTCCCTTCCAAATTTTTATTGCTGCCATATAAACAAAATACAAGCCATTTGATAAATGGAAATAGTGTTTGCAAATACTTGTTTATCTTCTTAATAGAATATACAGGTGCACATAATATGCAATTTTATTTTAGATGAGTGTTGTAAAGCAAAGAACATAGAGATCATCATAGCTCCTTTCAAACAGTTTTCATTTACATATTTCAAACATACTCTCATTCAGAAAGGAAAGTCTTTATCCTTGATTTCTTTGGGTATTGAGTTCAGGGAAAAAAAAATCTATGTATACTCAAAAACTAGTTCAAATCATGCTGTTTAGTCATGAATCCATGTTAGAGGCAAAATACAGTCAGATTGTTAAGGGTCACACAGAAGTCTGGAAAGATTTTTTGCCAGAACATTAGAAAGAATCCATCTATAATTTACATAACTGGTAGAGAATCAGATTGTAGACCTCGGGACCAAGAACATACAGAGGGTTTGCATATAAGGCAGAAAGCTGTAGCTAACAAAGTCCTTTAACAAGCTTTTAAGACATGTGCTGCGGAATGCTAAAGCTTTATATAGGCATAAAAGCAGAACTGCTGAGGAATAAATTCTGCAGAGACTTTTAACTAATAATGAACTCGAGAATTACTTTTTGCCCTCTAACTTCACCTCGTTGCTTCATTAACAAAGGAAGGAAAAAATTCATTTTTTTCTGTATTTACTCTTCTATATAACACTTTATCTTCATCTGAATGCCTGAACAGACATATAAACAGACTTTGATAACGAAACACAAGGCATTTGTATGAAAGTATAACAGCTCATTATCTGCGCTTTCATGAGGTATCTTGCTGCTGGCCCAGATGGAGCTGATGGCTAAATATAAACAACCTCAGAGTATTAATTAATAAAGTACAAAGCATGCCTTTTAAAAGGGCACGTCATGTACATCAGATCCAGCTTTCTTTACAATTTCAAATGTTGTCTGGTTGAGTATATGTAATGCAATACAATGTCATCTGACACAGATCTGACCACAACTATTCAAAATTCACTTAATTGCATACTTGTTGTCAATTTCTCTATTAACAATTAAAACATGAAACAGATATTGTCCAATAACAAGAAACCTTTAACTTGACATTCTTATCCTCCATCAGGAAAAAGTACCTTTTCTCCAGCTTCATCTAGACAGATTATTTCCTTCAAAGTAATGTCTGCCTTTGAGCTCTGGCCAGACTAGAAATATCTGATAGAAGTAGTGAAGAAGGCTGATTACAGGTATAGCAGAACTTGATTATCTTAACGTCTTTTCCAATCTAGGGATTCTACAATTCTATGATTCTGGAAAAAACCCTTGGGTAAAACTTGAATATTTACAGTTGGTTGATCATATAATGTGACAAGAGCTACAATAAAAAGTAAGAGAACTCACTTACTCTATACCTTTTTTACGTAGAGCCATTCACCTTCCATAAAAGAAGATATTTAGCTTTTTTTGACATAATTATTTTTATAGCTTTCCTTCTCACCTATATACAAACTGCCACTGATTTAATAAAGAATTTTCTTTCAGCTTTTCTATAATGCAAACTTTCACAATCTGGCTTCACCAACAGTGCTTTTGCATAGATATTAAGTTATATGCAAAATGCCTAAAACTACTTTGTTGTCTTGATCAGATCAGAATCTTGGATAATTTCAACAAGACCGTTCTGATTTTTTGGTATGTACAGACTTGCATTACATACATAGGCACAGAGAGAATTTCAGAACAAAATCTGAAACACTGTAATACTTTTTCAATAAATGCATTTTTAGTTTAGTACCAAGACAAAATCAATGCAATTTAAGAGTATCCTACTGCTCTTTGGCAACAAGTAATCCAGCAGACAAAATATTTTCAAATGCATCTGACAAAAATAGGAGCACTTTTCCATTTTCCCATATAAAACCCATTGTTATATCTTATGAAACCAAGCACTAAATTACCACTAATGCCATCAGATTTTTATGTTAAGTAACAAAGCTTCGTACAGGTGTATGACTTAGGCAAATACAAAGGATAAATCTGCTGTGATCAGCATGTCATTTTAACCACAAACAAATGAAAAAGCACACTTTCCTCCTATTTATATCTTATGTATATGAATATATTATTGAAATAGTAAGAAAAACATAGAACTGGCTCCTTTAAAGGCTTCTTGTATGGATATATCTTTAGTTATGTTTCTGACATGTGAGGACACTTTACAAACATTGATCTCAGGTAGAGGTGACTGTTAAACTGACATAAATGATAAATCATAGATATATCAGAAATAATATCCTACTGTATGATAAAATAATAACTCAATGGCAAATATTGGCAAAGTCAGGGCTTTGTGCCCAGCTTTGAAAAAGCCAGGTGCCCGTTCCTGGCTGTCTTTAGTATAGTCAAATATCAGAGGCAAACACTGATATACTCAGAGCGCCATACTCATTTCTGACACAGACAGAGCTCTAGCCTCATCTCTGATAGAGCTAGTGTTCTATAGCGACCATTTAACACAGCCAGAGCTCTGTCCCTCTTTTTGACATTACCAGGGTTTCATCAACACCTCTCACATTTCTGGCTTCCATGGCAATGTCTGTAACAGACCAAGCTCTAGCCTCTGCTTCCATGCTCAGTCCTTCATAGAAAGACTGTTCATATCAATGATAAATCTAGTACTTCATATTTTTCCCTGACATTGACAGTGTTCTTTCTGTATAAATCATATATCAAACCATTATTCTCATTGTGTTGTCCACTGTGTTTCTTCAACATCCAACTTTCCATGACAAGTACTCATCATAAGAGCAGATTATTCAGACCTTAACCTTCCTCAGTGACCCTAAATTTCCAGTTATTCATACTTTGGCAAAAAATAAACTATTGGTGCTCACAAATTGCTTTCAAGTTTGGCTCATATGGTTTTTGAAGAGTTACAGCTAAAATAGTTGTACATTCTTCAAAAAGATTAGAGAACACTTTTGTTTTCTCCTCAAATTCGTTGATACAGGTTTCACAAATTGAAGGATTCTGACATCATACATAAGGAACATCTTTTTAACATCACGTCTTCTAGACGTTTAGTTTAAAATAATTCAATGGAATTTGAACACTTTTTTTAATCAATTGTTTAGGAAACTAAAAGAGGCACTTCAATTTCACTTTTAAATTTGTGTTACTATCAGGTGTCAGAATTTAATTTTTACTTAGAATGGAAATTGAGTATCTTGCAACATCAAATGACTTCTGTTGTTGAGGTCTTAATCAACAGAATAAATATTTCAAGACTCCTTCCTGTTGATAAAATCAGGAGAAATTCAGTTCTACCTGACTCCTCTTGACTCCCTTCATATCCAACATAACATACTTAAAACATGTAAAAATATATTATGTTCACAAGTTGAGAACTAAAAAGAATGGGGAATTGCTACCAACCCTAATTTAGACAGGATTAAGGTATCCTTAACTTCAGATATTTGCAATGGAAGTCTCTACATGTAACCTAAGTCTACAAGCACCTATTATGTCTGTGGAGGTCTAGTCAATACACTTGTTGGAGGCCAGAGGTATAGAGTCTAGACACCATATGAGATATCTACTTTAGGGTAAACTGAATAGTTTTCCAGGCTCCAGTGAATGAGTGAACATATCGATTAGTTCTCCTGTAACAAGAGTAGCTATGTTGGTATCCAGGTCACATAGAGATATCTAAATATAGGCCAGTTAAATCCCACACCACATAGTAGATTGCATGCTATTTTTGGTAGGATATCACTTAATATACAGAACAATTCTCCTAAGGGCATTTATCAGTGATACATGCTGAAGATGAGTTCTTAGTAGCACAGAAACTACTTTTAAACCTGGAACAAAGAATTACTTTCTAAGAGTAGCTATAGAGCTATTAAGACACAATATTTTATTGGTGATCCCTAGCTTTGATGGTTTCAGAGTGTGACATGTTTAATTTAGCACAGCAGGCTTAATTTTTGCCTTGTCTACCACCTCAGTCCTATTAAGGCTTCAGAGAGCCAATAATTTCTGAACTGACTACTACAAACCTTAGGCTTAGAAAAATCCATGGTACTTATTATCAAGGTTGACAGTAAGCCAACACTTCCATGACATCTCCACTGTTTATTGTCACAGTTCTAAATCCTGTAGTTGTTGAGGCCTGACTCATGAGTTGTAAACAATTGACACTGAGAATATTTCCTTTTAGAATAAAAATTTTTACACAGAAGATAAAAAAAGGATTTCAATAAACAGGAAATCCTTGATATTCGAAAGGGCTCTCAAGTTGATAATTTTGTGGAGTTTCTAAAATCTGCTTTGTTTACAAAATGAATCAGAAGTAACTTTAAAATATAAGACTTTAAACTCAAGTATTCCTAAAGAAGTGAAGAAATAGAACTAAGAATCTTCATGAAAAACTCTATTGTTTTATTTGCATGTAACAAAAAGATCTTGAAATGTTTGTGTAAATTTTATTGCACAAGTATATGGAATGACAAACAATGAAGGCTTGCATATTCATGTTTGTTTCATTTTGTTTTTCTTTTACAAGATCTAGATTTTTTGGAGTTTGGTGGGTTGGGGTTTTTTTTGTGTACATAGGAGTTGTCATTGTTGTAGTTTTGTAACTAGCCCAATACAATGTTTCTATCTGAAGAGAAAGATAATAGATTAATGTATTGCACTTGGTTATTTTAAAATCATTTCACAATTACATATGAGGATTTTTTTACAACTTCTGCCAAGGGTACCTTTCTTATGATATATGTTGGGCAGTGTATAAAATCCAGAATGTTTTATTTAATAATGTCTCTGGAACATAAATAAATAGCTTTTTCACTTGAAAGTGAAAAGGCTTGCAGTTTGATGTGCATAGGGGTGTTGAATCCTCTAGAAATCAAGGTTTGGTTTTTTCAGTCTCGAATTTTGATTTTGATACATCTGTCTTCACCCGATTGTTTCCTTCAGATATACCTTCAGAAAATGTATTTTGATATATTTATATAATAGAGGAGGCTTCTAGAGGGGTATTGTAAATATGCATAGGGGAATTTAGCCTTCTCAGCTTTCATGACTTGACCCTAGCAGGCAGCTAGGCATTGCTGCTTGCTCACTCAGTGGAATGGAGTAGAGAACTGGAACAGCTAAAACCAAAAACCGATGAGTCATAATAAAGACAGTTTAATAAGCAAACTAAATATGCACGTGTGAGCCAGACAAAATAGAGAATTTATGCACTATTTTCCATCAGCAGGCAGATGTTTATCTGCTTTGGCCCTCAAAGGATGTGTAACATTACTTGTAAAGACAAAAAAATACAACCACTGATATCTTTGCTTCTTCCTCCTTTCACTGCACTTTTACTGCTGACCATGATATGTTATCATACAGATTATCCGTTTGGCCAATTTGGGTCAGCTGCCCCAGCAGTGTGTCATAGAATCATAGAATAGTTCATAGTTAAAGATCATCTAGTTCCAATCCTCCTGCAATGAGCTGAGACACGTCCTGCTGCCCACTAGAGCATTTTCCTGTGCAGCCGCAGGCTACTTTCTGTAGGGACAGAGTAGCAGGAAAAAAAAAGCCATGATGCTATGCAAGCACTGCTCAGCAGCAACCAAGATACTGCTGTGTTGTCAACCCTGGTTTAGTCACAAATCCAAAACCCAGGAACATACACACTGCTATGAAGAAAATTAACTCCATTCCAGCCAAACCAAATACATCAAATCTGCTCTTTTACCATTAAAGTTCAAAGAGAACGAGTAAAGAGATGTTGTAGCAGCAGTTCAATGCTCCTCACTTCTACCATAACTAATGTAATTACTGTTATTCCCCTCTCTCATCACCGTACATATATATAAAGGATCTTAGGCACAGCAACTCCATCTTTTTAGGTAAACCCAGTAAAAATTTTAAAGGTACAATTAGAATGTTTTATACTCTGTGTCAAAACTATAATAATTTGTGAACTAAAGACCTGTGTATTGTAAAAAACACAAAGGCAGGAATGATAACAAAGAGAAAATTATTTAGAAGGTCTAGAAACACACTGAAATAACACTTACTTATTCAAGGTAAAATTGAAAGGTAAGTCAAAACTGAAAGAGAAGTCAATGAACCAACCACGAATAATAAATTTAAAACTGTATCTTTCCAAAAGAGTGGATAAAAATGGTGAAAGCTGTTGGGAGGACAGAAAGAAGGACAAAAAGAAAACAAGAATGCTTAGATACAGAAAGGCTGCCACTTTTGATGCTCTTTTTATCTGCAATGCAGACCTTCTTTGGTGGTGGAATGTTCAAGAAAATGTCTTCTTTGAATCAACAGCCTCTCTTAGCGTGTCTGAAAATGTTCCCTTCTGTTTACCAGACACTAAAGTCTTTCTTCAGAGAGTCCAGCGCCCCAAAGATGATGAAGAGATTGGGGCACTACTGTATAAGGAAAGACGGGAAGGACTGGGATTGTTCAGCCTGGAGAAGAAGAGGCTTTGAAGATAACATATCCATATGTATGAAGGTGTAAAGAGGACAGACTTAGGCTCTTCTCAGTGGTGCCCGGTGACAGAACAGGTAAAAATGGCACAAAATTAAATACAATAGGATCCATCTGAATATCAGGAAATACTTTAATTAATGTGAGGATGAGCAAGCACTGGCACAGGTTGCCGACAGAGGTTGTGGATTCTTTGTAGATATTCAAAAACTCTCTGACAAGATCTTGGGCAATTGTCCATACGTGGCCCTGTTTGAGCAGGAGAGATGAAACAGGTGACATCCAGAGGTCCCTTCCAGGCTCAGCCATTCTCTGATGCTGATGGGTGTGTATGGCTGAAGAACAGAAACCCACATTTGAGCTAGTAGCTCTAGTCAATGAAGAGATTCAGGCTCCCCAAGAATACAGTTTAGTTTACCCAAAAATGTGGGTAAACTTTAGCACACCTATTCTTTTGAATCATTTAGAAAGATGATTTAATATGACTATTTTTTATGGCAACTTTTACACTGTAGAAAACTACAAGTAATAAGAGACATCCAACACCACATCTTCACTTTCTTGCTTTCTCTTTTTAATCTGTTGAATCTAATTCACTACAGATGTGGGAGGACTATATAATTACATATTCCTCACAAGGTGACTGAGAAGGTCCAATTAAAAGTTTTATCAGCAGCACTGTGCTGCAAGTGAAAATGACAACAGGGTATCATGGCACCTATTAATAAAATTGCTCCCATTAATAAAATATTGCTGTTAGATGAGACTTGAGTGATTTCCATTGTCTTCAATAGGACAATGTGGGTGAATCAGTAATATGACGTAATGACTCACTACCTTGTTATACGGGTTTCCAGTAAAATGCAAACACAACAGATTAATGGTATGAAGATAAATGCTCTGTGTATTAACACAGCAAACAGTTTGAGCAACTGCAGGAAAAAAATAAGATACCATTTATTATAGTTGTTATTATCATTATTATTATTATTATTATTTTTAATAACTAATAGCAGGCATATTTTTTATCATGTACTGTATCTACTTTAAATAATATTAGTTTTCTCAGCTGACACTTTTCCTTCTATTATGTACATAAGAACATGCCTTGTAATATCAACAACTGTCTTTCGTTTTTCTTTAAATTAGAAGTTATTAAATAAATTACCATAGATTTTAAGTAGTAAAAGTAGTCATGCATTTCCTTCACAAACTGCTTGTAATTTAGAAAACAAAAAAGGCAGTTGGCTCAGAAGTGCATTGAAAAACATGTCAGAGGAAACAAGATTTTAATTGTTTTCATGCCACTGCAATGGCCACATGCAGCTTTCAGCACAACATACCACTGCTTGTTATTAGCTGCCAAATTGCAGTAGAGTTTTGACATGGCAGTTGAAGACTCTCTGAAAATTTGGGATGAATATTCTGCCTTTCTAAGTAATAATAGAGCACTTGGAAGATCCATGACTAGTAAGTATTCCTTGGCCTTCTTAGTCTTTAGACATATGTGAGCATTCATAAAAGGTTCTTCAGTTTTCTGAGAAATTTAGACAATTCTCCTAATCACAAGGACTGTTCTTTTGTTAACCTGATTTTGCAGTGCACTGGTATTAAGTAGACAGAACCTGCTGCCAAATTTGCAAAATAAAAATGCATAATACGTTTAAACCATTATAAATAACTGTTCAATGACCAAAACAAAGTCAATTGTCCATAGAGATTACAAGAGCTGATGAAAGAAAACAAAACCCAAACAAATAAAGTACTCCCACTTTACTCTTTTGTGGTTAATACATACATGTATTTTTTTTTCAAAAGAAATTTAAGCTATATTTCAATGCTTTTTAAAAAAATCTTCAAAGAAGAATGTAGGCAGTGTAGAGTTACATCAGGTAGAGGAGCTGCTATGGATTAGGTCTGTCAGATCTTACTTCATGCTCACATTTCAAAGTAAATTAATAGATTATTTATGATATTTCCCATAATATTTTTACTTCCCTCTGACTTTTTGAGCTGGTGACCCAACATTCTATCCTGGTCATCTCCAATGTCCTATTCCATTGTTTACTTTTGGCTGCAAAAAGAATCTTTGCATCTCTTGAGAAGGACAAAGAAAATAATATTTACCAATCTTCTAAATGCAGGGTGACTAAAGAATTACTTTTACTCTGAAGACTGAAACTGTCCAGTAGCTGACACATGAGCAGAAATAGCATAGACTAGACACTCCATCCTAAAATGTAAAACTCGGTTCCTCATTTAATTTTTTCTTCTATTTGGCTTTGTGGGTGTTCGTATAAATGATTACTTTATCTCATAAAGTCACAGTTTTCAACTGAAATGTTGAAAAATGCTTTTTTTTTGGACTTCTCTTCCTCCTACTTTTATTAATAGTTTGTTATATTTTTAATTTGAGTCATATCCCACACAAAGTCTTCACTGACATTACCTTTTTACTAGTAGCACCACTGTCATCTATGCATTTCTGTGACAAAATAGTACAGCATTTTTTAGCTTCAACATGTAAATCCTTCCTTTAACCTATTTAGATTTAACTAGTTTGTATGGTAACTCATGAAGTAAAAAATAAAAATGAATATTTATGCAAGTTCTTTCTTGTTCACACTTCAGTGAATGCACACTTCAGTGAATAGATATCAATTTCTGCTGTTCTCAAGCAATTTATGAAAATCAAAACTGGTCCCCAAAAGATACTACATAATCTCACTTAAACATTTTTAAATCCTGATAAAAATTTATCATTTGTTTGTTCTTTTTAATTAAAAAATTTCTAAGTTATTCAAAGGTTCCAACAGAAAATTTAAGAACAGGCTAAATGAAAGTAATTCTTTTCTAACATTTCTTTTAAATATGAAGTGTCTCATTCTAAGATCAACTCAATTATTTGGCTTATCTTGCACACTTGCAAAGAAATATACAATTGTTCTGTCCTTGAGCCAGGCCTGTTGTCAGTGCTTAAGGAGATTTGAAGCTATTTCCTTTCTTTCTGAGGTGAGTGCTAAGAGCACTAGCATAGAGAAAGAATTTTGCACTGGTAGTGGCTGGCTGGTGATCTCATTCCTTTCTTTGGAAGCTGTTTCACTTTTGTAACATGCTAAACATGCACTAGCTAGGAAACTAGTTTCCTAATAGGAAGAAACAAATCCGTCTAATACAGAACAAAGAAAGAAAACCTGTGCGAATGAAGAATAAAGATCTATGCCCCATAGTACACATATTAACAACATTAGATAGCATTTTACCCATGTGGACAAAATTTTACAGCTCACAGGTTTATATATCTAGTTTTTCTCAGGCAGTTTCAGTATTTTTTTCTAATATCATGACTTTCAGTACACAGATGGAGAATAAAAAACAAAATTCCTTTTTGTGGATCTAGTAATTCCTGCACATTCGGATACACATTTTACAAGTCTAATTTTTATTTTTCTAAACAATTTTTTTCTTCTCAGTTATTAAAAGTTAAAGTGATAGTCATGGTCCAGCACTAGTATAATTGTAAAAAGACCCACAATCTGTGCATTTTTGGCTGTGGAAGCAAACGGTTCTATATTATGACATTGTGTATGACACATTTTATCTCTTTGAAAAACAATAAGATTTATGAGATCATTTTTTCTCTAATGGCAATGCCATGTAACTCTTTAAAATATAGACAAGAAAATCCTTGTATATACAAAGCAAAATATGATAAATAAAACAAAAGCTCCACCAAGAGTATGATTACAGCAGTATACAAATTCAAAGAATCTTATAACAACATCAAATTGATAAAGATTCATTAAAGGTTTGTTCTACTGTACTAAGTCATTCACCAACTAACAAGCATATAGTTAAAAAGAAGACCACTATAAATTGCAACAAACATCGCAGTTCACTATGAAAGTACTTTTTGAAATAATTGAGGTAGCAAATATTATGTAGAATCATGAATATGAAACAGCACCAAACAAAACTTCAGAACAAAGCTGCAACCATAGAATATCCTGAAAATCTTCCTTTTATGTAGACTATATTTATAAAACAGGTACAGTCATGCAGCACCAAAATACCATAGATTCTAATTTGCTTGCAGAGCTAGATCCACATGTAAGTTGTAACAGGATTTGTCATACTAGAAGAAATTAACTCTGTGATGAATGCAAAGGTAAACTTTGTAAATAAAGCATCATCTAATCTGGCTTCATCACTTTTCTTAATATATGAAATGCATAATACCTCCCATAATAGCAGGAGAAGAAGCTAAATAAAATGGAGTGCATGATGAAGATTGTTTTTGTTATCTTTTTATGTCTCTTTTACAACACCTAAGTACAACATTTTTTCTAACCAGTCAAGCCAAGAGAATTTACGCACTATGTGGTCTTATTGCTCCACCCAGAAAACAGAAGGGATCATGTTTATTTCTCAAATTGATACAGCACAGGGGAAGAAATCTTCTTAAACTCCTAGAATATCTATTGTTTCCAGGAGACTATTTGAAAATTCTGCAAATAATTTTGCAAGTAATTAGTAAGTTCATGCATTACATTCTGTTTGCCAGCAGGAGAGTCTGTATGGATCTCCTAGCAGAGGAATTAAAACACCACAGCAGGATATATGGGGAGGTGGAACAATACTGTCCATTGAGGTATAAACGTAATAAGCAATACTGTTTCCTTCAGAGTGACTAAGTATCAGCCAAAACACACACAAATCTTGCAAGAGATATTTTAACATACAATGTGTGACAACAACTTGGAGGCAGATATTGTAATCTGTTCCAACACAAATAGCTGACACAGTATGTTCCAAGAAGCACAAAGAAATTTATCTGTCAAGTAATAATGAAAGATTCTGGAAGAAAAAAGAATAAATACTCAGAAGAAAAAAATATGACTGTAACAAAATTTCTACATGAGAAGAAGAATGTATCTCTGGCAGTCCAGAAAGACAATACAAACAAGCAAGCAGTACAACAAAATAAACTAAACTGGTCCCCTGTAGTGACAACATGAAAAATAAGAGTCATTCCTTAAATAAATGCTGTGGTAGCTTCATTGGTCTTTTCAGATGTTTTGAAGAACTCTAGCAGACCTTACACTAAGTATCAATCTCTGCACTTGCAGAGACACAAGAGAGATGTAAGACCTTCATTGGTTGGTCTTTCTCCCATAACCTACTTGTGAAAACCCAAGCAAACCTATACAACTCTCTGAGAGTCAGGAAAAGCATACATTGTGCCATGATGCTTTTTAACGATTTACTTGATTTTAAATTGTCCTACGGCACTGGGAAAAATCCCAAATAATCAACATTGTAAATTAGATTTTCAGCCATGTTTTATTTTACTGAAGGTGTGATTATGAGCTGCAATCCAGAGGTAATATAAAGCAGAATCACAGAAAGCAAGACAGTCCCCTGAAGTGGTGCTTGAACTACGAGCTGACACACTAGCTGGAAAAGGAATGAAGATGTACATGTTGTTAACTGGTTAATACAGAGTAAAGGATAAACCTGAGAGACTGAAACTGACTCTGAGGAGCTGTTAATCTAAGATGAGGATATGCATACGGGGAATCATCTAGACACAGCCTTCCACGGTACTTGACAAGTGCATGAATCACGCACGTGGCATTATCATTTGAGTTGATAAAATAATTAATCAATTAACATATATGATAGAAGTGTCAAGTGGAAGGGCAGATTCTGGAGAAAACTGACAACTGTGGCATCTGTTTTTTTATTTGGTCTGGTCTCATCATCTAATCTGTAATTCAGTGAATATACTTGACCCTCAAAAGAGTTATGGATTCATTTTCTAGAAGGCACAATGTTCACCCATTTTCTGTTTTAGTACCCAAAGTCCCTATTTCTTTCGCTTTCTGTAATCATATTCTTTGGGAATAAATGCTACATAGCTCAGGTTAATGGAATATAGAGATCTACAGACCCAAGTATTGCGAATCATCGTGTAACTACTGCAAGCCGAAAATGGCTTTGTGGTCAGAATGTTTTGCAGTCAGAAACAGTATACACTGAAGTAAAATTGAGGTTCTGAAGCAGTACTTTCCTACACAATTGCTGAAAAAAATGTAGTTCCTGATAAATCAGCAAAGGGTTAGCCTGTTTTTTGTAAGACACATGCTATGTCACAGAAATTGGAAGTAACAATATCTGCAAAGTTAGCACACTTAAATCATTTGCAAACATCATATTGCAATGATTTTCAAACTTTATAGTGAAAGCTGGCTCTGGGCACCCTGCTGCTTGGGGCAGTCTTCAGCATCCCACATTTTCAGCTGTCTCATTTAATTTAACAATTTGACTTTTTTTCTGTTTTTTTTTCCCAACTAATTAAAATAATTGTGTGCTCTTTGAAGTTTTATTTTTTCCTTTCTTTTTTTCCCCCGCATGTTTTTCTGACAGTAGGGTCCTCTATTAAACTTTTTTTTCCGTCTTGTTTTCCTTGTAAGCTGTTTTTGAAGACTGCAGATTTTCATAATCTTTCCTCATCTTTGTGACAATCTTTCTGTTTAGCAACATCTTTTTTGCTTTTAGTATCTCAGTATCTAACAATTTCTTTACTTCAATAGTTTAGTGTTATGTGATGAGCTTATTCCATCTCAACACTCCCTTTCAGCTGTTCTTTCACTTCTCTGTTTGTCCTTCCACTTGCATTCACAGCTCTCTTAAATGTACTATCCGCTTAACTCAGTGTTTGCACACATTGATATGAACATTCAGACTTCCCATTCTCTCACCTACAGACACTAAACTCCTCCTCTGCTTCTGCTTGAACACATACACACCTTGAACACTCGCACTTACAATTTCCTATGAAAGCCCACATTATAAACTGAATTAAATTCAATAATAGTTTTTTGTTGGAGTTTACTTGTTTAGTTTTCTTTGAGGGTTTTTTGTGGTTTTCGTGATTTTTTTTTTTTCTAATGTGATAGGACAGACAGGAGTTTTCTCCTGCTTAAAGAACAGGAGCCTGAGTTCTCTATCAGGGATGAGTGGAAGATTCAAGCATTTCCTCAGAATAGCTTTTGGTGAAGACTAGGTATTTTATTCTGCAGCAAGAAATACTGTTTTGAGTTCTACTACTATATCTCATTGGCTTCCCAGTATCCTGTCCCCACTTCGCATACCTCACATGTTCACCTATCAGAAATTTCACCTTATATTTCACTCACTTGCTTATAGAATAAAAAGATAATTTTGTCAATGAACACTAGGTTGCAGATTATGTCAGAACATCAGTAGGGATGTGGCTTGAACTTTTTGGTATATTCTTTCTTTTTGTGTGTGTGTGTTTCTTCCTTGTCTGATAGTTTTAGCTATCAAAGTCATGCATGTCACTTATCTGTGTCCTCAGCTACAGTTTCATGGTTCTTAACGCCTCTGTTTAGTTCTGTAATATTGTTGTTTTTCCTTCCTATTTCTCTTCTCATTTTCCACATCATTCAAATTCATGAATTCTCACTGACATTGCAGCTTAAGTGGCACGGAAGTTCCACTTTCATAACCACCTTCCTTATGAAATTCTTCATGTGGAATTCCACTGTAGGGACAACCTCCTGCCAGATCTTATTGTTATGCCACTCCCCTGCTACATGCTTTCTAGTCCTGTTCTTCCCTTAACAGTCTTAATACTCTCTTTCTTTTGGTTTCCTCACAGTTCATGTGCTAGTAATTTTGCTTCCATGCTCTTTTATGTTTTCACCTTGCTGGTTGCTTGCCATGCCTGCCTTCCTTTTTACTTCTTGAAGAAACTGTTCACCTTTATTGTGCCATGTAAATGCTAATCGGTGTCAAACATTTCATTTGCAGAATGTAAAGTTTTCCCTGAAACAATCATCCTCCATCTCAAAAGACATTCAGATGATAGTCTTTTATCTATCAATTCCCTTCCGTTTCATTAATTTGAAAGTTCACTTACAGAAAAAATCTTGCTTGGAAATTTGAGCCCTTGTCCAAACTGCAGTAAACAATTGTTGAAATTCTCCAGCTGGAGTTAAATTCTGAGTCAGGTGCTTGAGGTTCTGCAGCACTCCAATGTACACATAGAATATGCTCTGGTAGTGTCAATGATATTTCAAAACAGAGACTCTTACTGAATGAAAAACAGGAATTATTAGTACAATTTAGCCATCATTGTTATATTTATTTATGTATTAAATCTTTTTATTTTTACTCTCATATTTTCAGATTTCCATGTTTCTATAATGTTCTTCGTGAAATAATTTACCTGATTACTGAACATGTTATGGGGTAAAAGTGGACAACTAATAGAAACAGTTGTTTTTCTGTCACACGGGAAAAGAAAAAAATACACCACGTGTGTAAAAACCCCAAATAAAAAAAAATATGTTGCTGTTTTTTGGTTTTCTTTCTGCAGTGATCTATCTTAATTTTAATATGGGGCCGTTGTTATTTTACTTATACTTGTAGGTCCAAAGCAACTAGGAAATCTCTCTCTTTTTTTGTTTTAATAAACTGCAAAAATTGAAATCTAGTGGGATCTTCATATTAATGTACCTCTGTTTAGAGATCAGAGCTAAAAAGACTTGGTAATATGTACCCTTGTTTCTGGAAATCACTATCATCTCAGTTATGCACCATAGCTCAGGTTTTCTGGCTCTGATAATATGATGTAGGCTTCTCTTTTTACTTAGCACCTTAAAGGAGAATAAAGGGTACCTTTAAGTTTATTGATTTTTTTTTATTTTGTTTATGCCATGGTTGTAATTTGGAAGAGTGTTCTATTGATTTTTTTTTTCATATATTTGCATGTCTATTGTTTTGCGGAATCAAACGCTATAACCCAAAATGAGTTATAAAGCAGGTATGTTTATTTCCAGCTCTGGGGTGCAAGGGGGTTCTCCTCCTAGCTTGCACACCGTATAGCTTAACAAGCAGCTACTTATAGTGTAAAGACATGCGTTTTTATAAGCGCTTACTACATATTCATAACCTTTCTCTGCTTCGTATTATAATTAGTTCTGGCAAGTTGCTCCAGTCTTGCACCTGCATAGTGCCTCCTGGTGGTCGTGGGCCGGGGAATTAGGGATGAAGTAAGAAGTCTTCCTCAGGATGAAAAAAATAATTTTCTCCCTTGAACTGTGTGCAAGCACAGTCTCTTCTGGTTGTTTTCCAGCTTTCTGCATTCCAATGCCCACTTATCAGTAAACTTCTGCTAGCCGGCTCCTTTGTTATCAACTTCCAAGGTCTTCAAGACGAGCAGCATGAACATTCCCAACCCCCCTGTCTGCTTTTGCTCATCACTATCACCTAATTTTCCACTACCTTGCATTATTTGCTGCCAATTATTCCTGTGTTAAATAGCTATAAAATCATTCCCATTTATACTCTTAGCTCATAGTCATATTATACAGATATAAATTATTACTAAGTAGTGCATAACTCTTGAGAATTTTCACTTTTAATATTAAAAATATATTTAATAATAGTTATGGGCTTTCATATAAACAGCCAACAAGCCTGGGAAGATATCTTGAGAAAAAGTAAAAAACTAAGATTCTTTTCCATTAGATTTACAGGCCACAAAACAAGAAAGATATTACAGAAACCCTCTAGAGGGCAATGTGTCAAAAAGTTGTATCTTATAATATGTCCAGAAAATAAAAGACTATGCATGGAGGAATTTGGGACAGATTATTTAGTCAGGAAGTAATTAACTGCAGAATGAACTGCAAACACTGACATAGAACTTTCAGCTGTGCGCACATACATAAAACCTTTAACAAGTATTTGCAAGACAAGAAATTACACAGTGCAAATGTTCAACACACTTAGATGAGCAACAAGGTATTCTTTCATGCTGCAGTATTACGGAAAATATTATCCCACTCACCCAAGCTAAATTAACTTACAGCTATATAATTTATTTCCAAGAAAGATTTTCCAGAATAAAATGACTAAAGGTTCACTCTACTATTGCTTCTTTGATATTGTTAACAAAAAGCCCAATTTTCATTATTTTTTTTCTAGCATCAAGAGCGCATTTAATACTTATAGCCCTGCTGAAAACTCTGACAATCAATCTGACAATACAGTTAAACAAATTCAATCCTACATGCATTTCCTAGGTAACCATCCACAGAAATAAACTCCACACAGTGGGAGAAGAAGTGAAAACATTCACACTCTTTATGCCATCCTGTTCTCAATTTTTTTCACTGCTTACTGATTTTTAATTTACTCTATTCCATTTATAGGTGAAATCTTGCCTTTACCTAGGAATAAACCATCATCTGCTTGTTAGCAAACCATGTAGGTCAATGAGATTATGCTCAGAGGTGGGTTTTTTAGTATTCTAAAATATAAATGACAATCATAAATTTTAGTAGCTAACAAATACAAGTAGGATAAAAACCCCGGCTGAATCCATAGCTAATAGATCCATGGTAATGGTAAACACCTTTCTAGTTTAATCCGAAAAGGGGATAATGTTTTGTACTCATCTCTGGGAAAGTGATAGTATGCAAGTTCTGTTAGTATGTGAATATTCCACATAACAGTTGCCTCATTAATTGCAAAGCACTCTCTATTATACTGACAGCAGCACTACTCAAAAGTTTTTCATACAGTTCTAACTACTAGACTGAATCCACACATTTATCCTAAACTTCTGCTTAGTCCATCACAGTGCTGTTCCTCCCTTCAGCAGGCCTAATTCTAGGTTTAACAATTCTGCTCTGCATAGTGATTTCATAGGGTTTTTCTTTCTCTTCATCTGAAATCTCACCATCCGTAGCCTGTTCCTTCATGTCTAGAATCTCTAAATTCTAGGGAGAAAAAGGAAAAAGAAAAAAATAAGGAAAAAAGAAAGGAAAAATACTCATCCCCCCTGGCCAAGCCCCAAACCACAATAATTCCATCTTTTTATCATGCACAAAAAACTCTTGAGTGCAATATTTCTTCATGCACAGAGACACAAAACGAAACAAAACCCCTTCCTTCCACCCATGTTAATGACTAAAGTTTAGGTTGATAGAACAGTGATGGTATCCTGAATATAACAACTGAAACATCATTCGAGGAACTTGTCAGCAGAGGAAACAATGAAGGATTAACAGGGATAGTTAACAAATCTTCTAGCTGAGACTTGTGTAGCAGCTATTTCCTGGCTATTTTCAATTTTAGAAATAAGTAAATAACATTGAATAACATTATTGCAAATAAATGGGAGTATGAGAGAGGGTGGAGGAATATTGAGAAAGCAGTCATGATACATGAGAATAAATATATTTGACTCAAATCAGGATCAAAGTAGCCCATTGATTATGTAAGCAGATACTTATTTCACCTTTGACCGAGAAGACTGGGACTGCTTAGACTGAACCCTCTTCCTTCTCCACCTTCTATTCTGCTAAAGGAGGAGGAAAATTTCTTGTATTTGTGCGTATTCTCCAGTTCTCTTTCCCCGTCTTACCTTCACCACTGTGCAAAGCAAAGCAGCAAATCCTGAAGTGTCTGAGTCCCTTTCCTGGTTTCCTTTTCCTTCTCATGCAGTAGGACTAGAAGCAGCCCTAATCACTCAAAACCTGATCCTCAATTTTACCTCGTGATTATTCCCACTCACCTGTCCCATCTGTAATATTCAAATTTGTGAGCAATACTGAGCAACTCTACAAGCAGCATAATAGGGAGAAAAGGTCTTCTACATATGAATAATACTTGCGAATAGGACCACCAAAAAAAAGAATTTAAAGCAGAGATTTTTATGTAACAAGTCAACTACATATTTATTTCTAATATATGTCATATACAAATGCCCATCTATTATACCTTCACCACTTAGTCACCCTTCGGACTTTTTAAGACTTGAAATGCAAGCAGACATCTTCTGGTCTGCTGGAACTTACTATGAGAGTTTTAGAATATTCTTGTTAGTCTTATATAGCTTTGGACTCACATACTTTTGAAATAATAATGATAGTTTCTTAATCTTTTCCATGTGCTTTTTTTCCTCCTCTTTTGAATTTGACAGATGTGCATGACTACTTCAGCTAAGTACAAAACATGCTAATTATGCACATAAATTCAGGTTTGTTTGTTTGATAATTTAATCACTCAATCACAATAACACTGAGAATGTCACAAGAAAAGACTGCAAGTGTGTTGTCAGAAAGCACTTACAAATCAAACATCAATGTGCCTGGTGTTTGGCTTAATATTCTTCTGTTATTTTTAATCTAATTAATCTTACCACTTTTGATTCAGCAGAATCAATTGTTCCAGGTTGTTTAGAAAGTTAATTGGAAAGCTCATGTATGATCTGAACCTTCCATATCTATTTCATCTTAATGTCTACTCATATTTCATTTATAAGTTTTGTCTTAGTTATTTGCATGTGTTCTTCGGCACTTACTATTGCTAAAATATAAACATTAAACATTGAATTACAATTATGAAATATTCTCCAACTCTGATTTCTTTTGGTATGATTATGAGTGAGTGTTTTATGTTGCACCAAACTGCAAAGGCAATATTCGCTAACTCTCAATTGCATTATGGTGGTAAGCACTTTTCTGACAACCACCTGCTTAGACCTTACTTTCTCCTATTTGGCTCATTTGAGATTAAAATAATGATAAAAGCAAAGAAGTTCTGGTGAGAAATCTAAGGCAGTTTAAGCTGTAATTCTTCTGTATGTTGTATGGGTTGCTGCTATGTTTACTGATGCTGCAAGGAGACATTACATGACAATGCAGAACCAATCCAAAGTGTGTGCATTTATTCCTAGATCAACATGGTTCCATCTAGTTATGGTTGATGCGTTTCCTTATAAAATTATATATGCATATATACATCATCATATACATATCATATGATTGTCATCTTGTAAATTTTTCACTCAAATCTCATTTGCTCTCATAAAGATTTCCCTTCTACACTTTATTTACTTCATTTTTTTTAAAAATTTAGCATCTTCTGGACAGTTTTCCATGACACTACCTATGATGTCTATGTCTCTAGAAATTAAATTGTTTAAGCCCTTTAGAGGGTAAGAATTCTGCCCAACTTGTGACCCATGTCTGCACGATGTGTTCTCATTAACGCAGTTCCCTGAACTTCATCCAATTGCAGGTGACTGATCTGCATAGTCACTGTATATTTAATTCATCGTGGGAGTCCAAGTTGCTTGATCAAAGTCCAATGTTATAAAGGCAATAATAAAAACTAACGCTGTTATAAACACATTAAAAACACACACAAAGACATATAATTAATCAGAATGCAATGCATAAATGACTCTTAGAAAGAGTTTCTATTGTTTAGATAGATTCTGCTGGTTGTTGAAGACAAGTTGCCATGAATGAAAAACAGAGTATCAATAAGGTGGGCTCACCCTTCCATTAGTACAAATTTTAAACTAATGCAATGCATGAAGGAAAAAAACTTTTTTAATAATTCTGTACTTCTGCCACATATCCTGGCTGCCCTCTGCAAAATGTCAGCTTTGATGTGTTTTGTCTAGTATTTTCTTTCATTCTCAAGCCAGTGATTATCTCATCTAATGACTTTTAGCATGAGCCTTTAAAAGAGAGTCTTTGTCAGGTTCTCAATGGAATAACATCACATTAACCCACCTTTACAAGCCTACATCAATGGTTTGTTCTTCCCTGTTGTCAGTTAATGAATCTGTTTAGTATTCAATAACTGTGTAGACAAAAGTTTTATAAGGAAAGCCAGCAGCTATATTTATTTACTGTGAACAGCCAAGACTACTCATGTATGAGTACAGGAGCCACTATACTAAATAACTCTAGAGGAGAAATGTTTGAGTAACCATAGCCTTGGTAAAATACAGCTTCAGGAGTGTTCACACTGCGCTTGAGCTGAAAACAAAGAAAGGAGTCTGGACCCACAAGCGTAACACTGCTGGTCTCTGTTCACTGTGTATTTAGATCCAGTTTCAGCTGAAGCACCCAGCAGCCCATAGGTAACCGTGTCAGGCTTCTGCACCCCAAGGCTGCTCTTCAGGGAGCTCCCACTGTCTAAACCACCGCTGTCACATTGTTGCTTCTTTTCTCTTTTAGAAGAATGATGCTATGTGGCATCTGGATCAAGACCTTCCTGAATGTGTTCAACGGGTCTGCCACTTAGGCTTTGCTGGTTTTGTTTGTGCATAATCCAAGAGCAAGCTCCTTCCTGAGAATGCTTGTTTCCCTATGAGGTTTTGCTTTTGGTTTTGCACTGTTCTTTTTCTGAAGTTCAAAAATTCAAAGTCCAATATACAATATAATGAGCTTAGCCAGTTTCCCTGAAACAAGGATAGAAATGAATTAATTTAAAATTAAAAAATCGGGCATAAAATGTAGATACTAGTAAAATATGTTATATTCCAGTTTGTATATTTAATGAAACATACTTCATTCCTCGCTGAAGTACAAACTGGATCATTATGTCATTATTAGCAAATTATTCAGCTGTCAGGAAATGCAACTGTCTTCCTAGATACTCAAACTTGTCCACCTATAACTATTAAGTTGCAAGAAGGGTCGTGGGGAGATTTTGTCCTGAGCAAATCAGCACTCCCAAATAATGTCCTGATACACCTTGACAGTTACTACAGATCATATTTCCTAATATATATTTGTATAAGGCTGCGGAAAATAAGAGAATTTAACATTATTTATTTGGACTGTTCCTTAACTGCTTTATACTTTTACTGTCAGAAGAAGATTATAAATCTGCTTAATTTATTAGTTTAGGTACACCTTGAGTCTATTCCAGTAGGTTGCTACTAGATTGTGGAGTCTTTCTCTTCTCTGTCTTCTGTGCATTTCAGTATTTTATACAACTTGGAAGAAGTTGAAGAAGAAAGTTTGAAAAAGAACTAATTCTTATTCTCTTTCAACCTAGACAGCATCTGGGACATGTAAGAACCGGTAGTTAATCAAGCAAAAAAGGAAGAGTTCAAATCAATCTTTCATGTCCCGGTACATCATTTGATCCTTTCTTTCTTTTCTATATGGCAGGTGCTGTAGATGTAACAAGTGGAATATTTCTGACCAAATGCAGTTGTCTTTATGTGAACTGAGATACTTACAATCCCTCTACAGTCACTGGAAGAGAATGGATGTCTGTGGAACAGTCCTTGGCTATTCTTTCTGGTAGCAATTATCAAGCTAACACTATAAGGTAAGGCTGGAAGATACACGAGATCAAGGGAAATCCTGTTTAGGGTGTCTCAAATGGCAGTTGATATCTGTATTCAGGAACTGACTTGCCCTTTATTGTCAGTAAAACTTAGATTACTATCTGGCTGAACAGATATTTACTTTAGGAGAAGATAAATGCCAATGTAACATGTTGGCTAGATCTCAATTAAATTGATAAATATGTAAATCAGAAATTTACATATTTAACCATACTATTAAGTTATAGAATGAGCTTTCTTCATCAACTTTCTCATTTTAATTGAGTCTTTTCTTCCGCACTCTGGAGAGCAGTGGCAAACATATAATCAAAAGACAGGAAAGAGAGCATGCATCCTGCAAAGGTAGAAGTGGTTCTAATGCTTCATGCATTTGCCCCAACCATTGTCCATTATGTTTTATGATCAATTAATGTCCACTACCCTTCAATTTTAATTTCCTCAGAAGAAAGGCAGCTAACACCTGGAAGTGATCCATGTATGTTATTTCTCTGTGTTTCCAGCCCGGATACTAATAGAAAATACTGTTTTTATCATCTGTACCATAAGCAAGACAGATCCACAATTCTTTTGGAGATTTTCTTTTAAGTCTTACTTAGGTCACTCAGATGATGTTGAGAGGCAATACCTACAATGAGGTAGTCACATCATAAGGTTACAAATTCAAAGAAGGTTGGAGCTAAAGCCTTAGTCGATACATAAGCAATTAATTTCTCTTACATGCAATAGCTACAGATAATTATTTCTGTTAGTAAAAGTCTAGCAAAAGAGAAATATTGACTCTATTACTGAATTGCATTTGATTTAAAATGTAAATAAAAGAAGTCTAAAGTTTCTGGAGATACTTTTTTTCTTTGCCATTTTTTATTGCAATAGAACAAGCAAAGCTAAAGTACAGCGTGTGAGAAACTACTTCAGTAGGAAGAGATAAAAGTCAGGTTTATCAAGCTGGCTAGAAAAATTATGAAAATTTATTATGGGTCAGGGGAAGATAATAAAGTGGTTACACTAAATCATATAACAACCAGATGTTTTCAAAAAATCTTAGTAGTAGAGTCAAAAGGAAATGTATAATTTTTTCCAGTTTGTAATCAATTGAAACTAAATAGTCTGACTGCTGCTATGCAGCCCTTCAGAATACATTAATTCATGTAATTAATTCATGGAAAAGGAGCTGTAATTGTATCTTTTTATATTCTGATAATGCATCTTTCCAGACTCATGTAGTCTCACCTAAACCAACAACAGCCAGGTGTGCACATTTTTTATTTGGCTGTGATATTTTGTGTATCACTACATTATATTTCTGCAACTCATCAAAAAACATATCCCTTCCTTGGAGGGAAAAATAAAAATGTATAAAGCAACACCCAAGCATCATAGACAGAAAAGAGATCTTTTCTTTAATCAGTGTGATACACTAAAGAGCAGCACTGAAAAAAAGAAAGTAGAAGCTAACACTCTGCTCCAACTAGTCTGTACGTGTCAAGCCCCTGACAGCACCAACAGGCAAACTGGATTTCCTGGCTTCACATCAGACTTGACTTGCAATTTTGCATTTGATAATCACCATACTGTCAATAAAACCCCAGCATGTTCACCTTGTTCAGCTGTCATGGGACAGCCCTATTGTAACTGAGAGTACTACCATTAAGTGTACTTTGGCCACTCTTGACTGCCAGCTCACCTTTTCTCTCAAAGTGTAAAATTATAGAATCATAGAAAGGTTGGAATTGGAGGGACCTTAAAGATCACCTAGTTCCATCACTCTTGCCAGGCACAGGGACATGTTCTACTAGATTAGGTTACTCAGTCTCATCCAACCTGGCTTAGAACACCTTCAGGGATGGGGCATCCACTATTTATCTGGGCAACCTGTTCCAGTCCCTCACCATCCTCACAGTAAAAAATTTCCTGATATCTAATCTGGATCTCTTCTCTTTCAGCTTAAAATTGTAACCCCTCATCCTATCATTACACTGCCTGATAAAGAGCCCCTTCCCATATTTCCTCTAGGCCCCCTTGAAGTACTTCTCCCTTAGAGTGAATGATGACTATAAGTAATACCTAGCTGGCTCAACTGCCTGCCACTGAAGGAATATAGCCAGGATCCAGAGCAGATCTCCACAGCTGTGCTACCACCTGCACAGGAGGTCTGCTAACCATGACCTCTCAGCAGGAACAAGGGGACCATGGGGAGAGACTAAGAGCAGAGGCAGAATCAGGCTCCAGGACACCCACATGTCAGTTCCCAGGAGGCTCCTACAGCCAATGCTTCTCAGGAGCAAAGATTACCAAGCACAGGGAAGCACCTGGCAACTTTGCTGCTGCTGCACCCCTCATCCACTTCTTCATGGTGGTGCTGTGGCCTCTGCACATTGACCTCTTTTCCCTACAATAAACAGACAGTTGCTTTTCATTTCTAGACATGTGTGACGATTTCACTCACGGTTGACTGCTGCAGCAGATGTTGCCCTCCTGCTTTTGCCGTTTCCCATTTCCAAACACCAGGACATGGGTGGCCATGGCTTTTGGCCAGCAGCTGCTCCTGCTGATGCCTCCAAATCACATGGTCCTGATCATTTCCATACTCTGACACTTCTCTAACCATAACAGCCAAAACTGCTCCAGCCCAAATGCCCATGGCTGAGGCTGGTAGGCAGGAGGTGTTTTCCTCTATTTTCCATGCTGCCTGGGTCACAAAACCCATTCCAGGGCAATGAGACCCTTTTGTTGATGCATTTGCTTTGGCTTCATCTGTCCCAGGAGAGCAAAGTAGCAAACCCTGAGTATCCTGGGTTTTGAGTAGCAATCTAGAAGCAGACTGGCATTCAAGCAAAGAACAATTTCTCCACCGGCAAAACCTCTGGAGGAATGTGAGTTCAGGAGAAGCCCTTGAGAGCTTGTGTTGAAGGAAAAGCCCGGACAGCCAGTGATAAACCCACAATAAGTAGCTTTGACTAGTCTTACTACCACATAAGTCACACACAGATGCAGAGGCTCAGAGTAGGTATATATACCAAACATATATTTGCTATTCCAGATGTGAAAGATGGCCATATGCCATGGAGAACTGCCGTCTTACAGAAACTTCACTGTCCTTACTGAGGAACTCACTCCTTCCTGACTCTATATGTTTAATCCTTGAATACGTAAGAAAGCTGTCAGGCAGCGAAGTACCACTGACTCATTCTGAATCATCCACTGTTGTGGTCATTTGTCCTTTCAAAGAAAGGCAAAACCAAATCACACACCGATGCCCACCTAAAAATCTTTAGCTAAATAACCAGAAAAATAATTTCCTGAGAGTATTTTACTTTATAAAAAGAGTAAAATTGCTATATTTTGGAAGGTAATTTTATGAAAAATGCACCTCAGGCTACCTAAGAGTCCACAGATTGTACTGTAAGAAAGGACAAGTCTTTCTGTAAATACAGATAAATGAGTTAAAAACCTGGTCCAAATGACAGCATGGACAATGTTGTTAAGTACGTTACCCAATTTGACTTGAAATCTCTGTCAAGAGTGAGTCAATCATATCCCCTACATGACCGCTCCAGAATGTAATCAGCTTCAGTCACAAAATTGTCATCTTAGTTCTCTCAAGGTAAAAAAACTACTGATATGAATTGTTTTCCATAGTTTAGGTACTCATGTCTCTTCACAATTCCTTCAGTAAACCTAGTATGATTTTTGCTTAAACAACTTGTTTTAGTATGGTATTTCTTCCCTCCTTGAAATAGCAACATGAAAATGAGATACAATTTCTGTCCTTTTTTTTCTTTCCTTTATTTATTTTCCTCAAATACCACACTATCCAAGCTGTTCTCAAGTGGACTATTGGGGGAGTTCCTACAGTTGTGGATTGCCTGTTCAAAAGATTCAGTTTCCTGAAAGTCACTTGACATTGT
Source organism: Cuculus canorus (assembly GCF_017976375.1). Taxonomy (NCBI): domain Eukaryota; kingdom Metazoa; phylum Chordata; class Aves; order Cuculiformes; family Cuculidae; genus Cuculus; species Cuculus canorus. The sequence continues at coordinate 40,061,967 of NC_071401.1, forward strand.
TTATTCACAAAAATATTTTATTTTTGCCAGACCCTAAAATTAATGCAGTGCTGTAGAGAGAAGACTGTCTACAGGGTTCCCAAACTTCTGTTTTGTTGCTGGCATAAGATGTTAACCCACAGAAGTTAATAAATCATACCAGTTTATTTCCACTTGCTGATTTCAAGAAAGATTTTCAACAAAGAAAAAGGGCAGCTGGAGGAATCCTAGTAACCTTGTCTGTGACAAGAGACTGTCGAATTAGCTGCTCCTAAGATTATCACAGAGGAATCCATCAAGGTACTTCAATTGAAATAAATTCTCCCCAGGATTCCACGCAAACTGAAGGGGTAGAGGACTAACCATAGAATGGAGGAAGAAGGGAGTTTGGGAATAGATCAGAGAGCATTCTGGGATTGTGTTAAAACTGATATGGGATTTTTATGGGAAAGATCACAGTAAAGTAATGGGATGGGTCAAGGTGAATTCAGATTAGTAAGTATAGGAAAGCAGAGGGTAAAAGACAAAAGAATGTATTGGTCATGGTTGAGTAAGTGCTAGTTGATACACTTGCCTGACTGAGCCCTATGCTTGATCATTGCTGCTTATCTTATACACTTATTTTCCATCTATCCTCTCTGTGTATGAACTCTAGATTGTAAGACTGAGTGTGTGATTGCAAGGAAAGTTCATGTCAGATTAGCTTACGAGCACAATAAGAAACCTGAGTGCCAGTTTCTGAAGTAAGAGACTGTAGGACTGAATGACTCATGAATCCAGATAACATCAGTTGGAGGAGATCAGAGTCTGGGGGCCAGAAATTGGGTAAACTGAGGTCTTGAAATCAACTGCTGGAAAGATCATATTTTTTCCAAGGAGGTGGAATATACTCCACTACTGAACTTTCATTCTGATCAGGCAGTGAGAGGGAAAAGAATTGAGCTATGCTGGTCATGTCTTTGTGGGTGTCAAGCTAAGACACTACTCTCTGTGCTTGTGCATGTGTCCAGCCTTGCTTGTACCGTCACTGTGTGACCAAATAGATGTTCTTTTACTTGCACATATCACTATTGTAATTTGTCTGTGATTCTGTCCTCTGGTTGTTCACTCTCATGAGTTTTTTTTATGAAAGTTTGGGAAGATTGCTTAACTTTTGATAACTTTGGTGTTGGTTAGAATTTTCTCTTCTCTATTCAGCCTATATTCTATATCAATAAGAACGGGTTTCTGCATGCAGTCTTGTGTTTTTTAAGGTGGTGTGTTCAATATCGGTGAGTTTAATTTTAAGTGTTATTATGTTTCAGTATAAGAGTTTGAGGTTTATCTACAGCAGTTAATTAAACATCCTCCTAGACAGTCCAGTCTAAGAAAAAGCAAGTCCAAGATCTGTTGTCAGCAGACTGTGGAAGAGGACACCTTATTTTGAGAAGGGAGATCACTCTTTTGTGTGCATGCAAACATTTTTCCTCAAGCTCAGAAAATAAACTTTAGTTTAGTTTATTTACTAGTACATATGGAACTACAACAGACACATGGCAGGATCTATTTTTTTCCATCTCAGTGTTCCAGTCATAAGGCGCATTCTATATAGTTTCAATAAAAAGAGTGAAACCTCATTTCTGACTAGCTTGTACTTCTATCACTTGCAGCCTCAGCTCTTGTCACCAATATGTACTCAACTACAATGTTTCCTTTAAACAGTTTCCCAGTATTAACAAGCATCTATTTACAGAGTTTTTATGAGCATACAATACAGAAGACAGAATCATGCTTCTAATTCTGTAAGGACATACTTCTGCTTTCACTGAACTCATTGGTAAAATACAGTTTCTGAGAATAATGAAGTATAAGTTCACAGCAGGTTAAATAACATAAGATGAGGTGTGACTGTCTTACTGATTATTGGCAGTCCAAATGACCCATTGCTTTAAAACCCTTTTTTTATTGAATAAATATCAAGAGCTAAAATAGTACAGATGAAAATGTATTTCATTCTCAAGAAATTAATAGGGAAAAACAATTTTTACTGTCTTTCCAGGAGTAAAAATAATTTTACGCCATTCATACTAATGCTTATTGTATAAAATGTTTTAGCGTGTGTGTGTATAAAATCAAGTTTACTTACGTTCTGTTAAACTAAGTCATTCACCTGTGGTATGAATCAGCCTTTGTGTCTAAAATTAAGCCATATTCTTTCCTCAAATCTCTAAGCACTAATTGCCTTGATGTTGGAGAATATCAATGAAAAGTATACTGACTGATGCAGTTAATAGAGAGAAATATTTGCCTAGTAGAAGTAAATCACTGCCCCTCTACTCTTTGATTCTATCACTGCATACACAAGTCCTCTGCATACAGCCACAGGAACAAGATCCTTAGTCTCACATTAAGTAATTGACAGTACAAGGAATAATGACAGTAATAATGAAAAATAATGAGATGTAGAAGATATTATTAAGGCTATCAGTATCCATGATGGAACTCCCTGCTTGCCCTGGAGCAGCTGACTCAGCCAAAATATATACTTATTATATGATTAAAAATCCGAAATATTTTCATTTTATCAAATCAGCACAAAGTTCATGGGTGGCAAATTTATTGCACATCACTTTATTAACTGAAAACTCAGGATTAAAACCTGAAAGTCCTAAGCTAGCAAAATGTCATAGATGGGAAAATGGCACAGGGGTGCTGCGGTAGAACTACAACCAGTTTACTGCTGTTTCTAACAAGAATTTAATTTCACCATGTTGCTGCAAGGTTTGGAAACTCCTAATATTTGAGAAATATTGCAAAACCTTTTTTTCTAAGGTTTCTTTTTTAAAACCTGAATTTCAGAAGTGTTTTGTACACAAATTCATTAGATAACTTCAATCTTGCTCCAGACTCATTAGGGTGGACCACTTGATGGATAAAGAATTGGTTGGGTGGTCACAAACAAAGGGTTGTGGTCAATAGCTCAATGTCCAAGTGGAGACTGGTGATGAGTGGCATTCTTCAAGGTTCTGTATTAAGATAGCTGTGATTTAACATCTTTGTCACAAATACGGACAGTGGGACACCCTCAGCAAGTCTGCTGTCAACACCAAGCTGTGTGGAGTGGTCTGCACATTGAAGGGAAGAGATGCCATTCAGAGGGGCCATAACAGGCTTGAGAGGTAGGTTTATGCGAACTTCATGATGTTCAGCAAACGCAAGGGCAAAGACATACACCTAGGTGTATAGACCTGGCATGGCATGGATTAATGGCTCAAAGCAGGTAATGGCCCCCAGCCATCCCCACCTCCCCTCCATGGCAAGACCAGAATGCTGGAGAGCCTGTCTGGACTTGCCTAGTGGGGTGCATGAGAGCATGTTACCTGTCCTCCAATCTGACTTCATCAGAGGTGGGGACAGAGATCTTGAAAATTCCCCTTTAAAGCCTGCATCCTGGTGTCTTTGTGGTGTCTCATGTCTGTGTCTTGTCATGTTGTGTGTGGACACCATCATCTTCTGGACCCGCTAGACAAAGAAAGACGTGTTGCTACATGCAGAGTCCCTAAGGTGGTGACTATCTCTCATCTTTCCTATTTCTCTTGTAACTATTTCTCTCGTAACTATTTCTCTCTTTTCTCCTTTCCTTTCTTTTCTCCTATTCTTCTTTTCTCCTTTTTCTCTCTTTTTCTCCCTTTCAACACGTGCAGCTGCTGTGGGCTGTAGCTGGTGGTTTTATTTTGATTTTGGTTTTGACTCCAGGCAGCTTTAGGACTCTCCATACTGCTTTGGCAGTTCAGTTAAGCGGACTGGTACAACGTGGCCAGTCGTTGCCAACCGATGGGCTGTTCGGGTAACTTTCCGGCTGCAGCTTTTCTGTCTGTACCTTGTCGCATATAGGTTGCTTGTTTGTTTGAATCCAGTGTTTTAAGGGCGTGCACCTTGTTTAGTAAAAAATATTGTTTACACTCTCATCCTGAGTGATTTTGGATCACTCTGATGCTGTGCCAAGATAAGGAATTCACCTTTTTTTTTCAGAGTGGGCTGTGACACCTGGTCAGGATCATCCCAAGCACTAATACAGGCCAGGCAAAGAATGGATTGAGAGTAGCCCTGAAGAGAGGGACTTTGGGGTGCAGGTGAATGAGAAGCATAACGTGAGCCAGCAATATGTGCTTGCAGCCCGGAAAGTAAAAAATATCCTGGGCTTCATTGAAAGTATAACCAGCAGGTCCAGGGAGATGAATCTAACCCTGTACTCTGCTCTCATAAGACCTCATCTGGAGTACTCTGCTCAGCTCTGGACTCCTCAACAGAGGAAAAACGCGAACCGGTTGAAGTGAGTCCAGAGGAGGGCCACAAAGACGATCAGAGGGGAGGAACACCTCCCAAAAGAGGGCAGACTGAGAGAGTTGGGTTTTTTCAGCCTGGAGAAGGCTCTAGAGAGACCTTCTAACCTTCAGGTACCTAAAAGGGGCCTGCAGGAAAAATGGGGAGGGACTCTTTATCAAGGCATGCAGTGAAAGGATGAAAGATAACAGTTTTAAGCTGAAAGAAG